>NW_024543062.1:39258750-40545000 GCF_018167655.1 Microtus oregoni | reverse complement strand
AAAGGAGAGACACTAGTGAAGCCCAGCGACGTCCTACCTGCCAAGGAAGTGATCTAACCATCTTATACAGCGCCACCAGAATACAAATATATCCGCTTAAAACAAAACCAGCTTCCCAGTACTCAGTGCTCGTATGCACACAGAACAACAGTCTCATTAGAAAACAACAGGGACTAGTGAGATGGCTTAGCAGGCGAGGGTGCTTGCTTCAATTTTATCTCAGAGCACGCATGGTAGAAAGAGAGAATCAGCTCTTGCAAGCTGCCCCTGGCCTCCACTTATGTGCTGTGCTATGTAAGTATGCACACAGGCAGCAGAATAAAGAAATAAGAAAGTTCTCATTAATGTGTGCAAGAGGGCTCAGCAGGTAAAAGGACTTGCTGCTGGGCCTGACAATAAATAAATTACTGTGGGAATTCATTCAGCCAATAGCCTTTTGGGTACCGGCCCATTAGAGTGTGGTCTGAGGTATATGCGTGGACTGAAAGAGCAGGCCCTGCACCTTGCCTGGGCAAAACAGTAGAGCTGGTCCTACTGGTGTGGGTGTAGGGGACTGGCCCTGGGGGAGGAGAATGGGCCTCACTCCTTGCTGCCTGCTGCAGTGGGTGAGCTAACAGGAAATGATGGAGGGCTTGCCCTGGTGGTGTCAATGAGGGAAAACTAGCAGACTGACCACCCAGTTGCCACCCAGGCCCAGAACCAGGGATGTGAATTCACCCACTCCAACATCTACTCCATCTATGAATGGCTGGAACATGTGAAGGGGCTGGTCCTGCAGATCCAAAGCTGCAGGACCTCCATGACCCAGGACAGCAACAGGATATCCAAGAGTAGTCCCAGTGAGGGTACAGAAGAAGTCAGAGGCTTTGAACAAGACCAATGGCTCATTACAAAGAACACACAAGTCAGAATGTATGTCCTAGGGGACCCTGTGTGACTCATGATGCCACACTACAGATTCCATGCTGAGGCTTGTTTGTTTGTTCTCAGTACAGGGTTTTTCTGTGTTGCTTTGGAGCCTGTCCTGAAGCTAGCTTTGTAGACCAAGCTGGCCTTCAATTCACAGAGATCCACTTGCCTCTGCCTCTCAAGTGCTGGGATTAAAGGTGTGTGCCACAACCACCTGGTGAGACATTTTTTTCTCTTTTGTGTGTTAGTTTTTGGTTTTTTTGTTTTCTTTTAAATTTTATTTTATTTTGGGAGGGAAGGTTGCAAGGACAGGACAGATGTGAAGAGATGGGGAGGTGGATGGGATCAGGATGCATGATGTGAAATCCACAGAGAATACAACAAAAGTGGGGAAAAATCAAGACAGATGCCCCAAACCAAAACCAGTATGTGCTAAATAATTACACAAAAGAGAATGTCAAATCACCAATGCTTAAAAAATCATTTGTTTTAGAGAACTTTTAATTTTTTAATATTTAAAAATACACTTATTTTTGTGAGCATGCATGTGAATGTGTGTGTGTGCACATTTGCACACATGTATGTGGATGCATGTGCCACAGTGTACGTGTGTCAGAGGACAACTTGCAAGAGTGAGTTTCTTCCTTCCACCATGTGGGTCTCAGGGACAGAATTCAGGTCACCACTTTTAGCAGCACCTTTCCCTTCGGAGCCATATTGCCATATTTGTCAAATTTTGATTTCTAAATTTGTTTTCATAAGTTGGTGTATAAAGGCTATGAATATGAAGAATTAAATATGGAACTTGGTGGTCTTAAATAGCATTTTCTTTTGCTTTGTCGATGCATGTACTCACATTGGAGCCAAGGTGGGGTTCGCACCTGTTGTCTTTCTGTCTATACTTCTGCATGTGGGGACTGCAGGGAGTACAATGGCACCTGGCTTTAGGTGATTTCTCCAGAGAAAGAATTTAACCCAGCAATTGGTCCACAAGGTACGTCCATTTATAGAGGACCATTTGCTCAAAGAGGAAAGCTTATGTGTTGCCATAGTTTCCCCTCCCTTCCTGGGGACACCCACAGACATATACACAAGAGGTAGGAGACCCTCCTCGTACAAGCAAAGCTCAGTACCAAACCTCAAGTTTGCTCCTGTAGCTATAGAACAATTAAAACAACAACACCCTACACCTGCCCACACATTTCTACAAATAATCTACTTTCCAGAGTGATATCAATATTGACATTAAAATACAAGTGTTATGGAGCTTTGAAAGTACTAACGATGAAGTCTAAACCCCATGAGTGGAAACCACCACAGTGGTTCATATATAAAGGATATGGAGCACTCCTACTTAATGCCTGGGGCTTCGAATTCACTCCAATTCATCTGTAACTCAGATCTGTGTTCTGCATCTCCTATAGACTTATCCCACTATAATATCTGCATGCAAAGTGTTCAGTGATCTCCCTTTGTGCTTCTCTGCCAGAAACAAAAAGCATACATAAAATAGGAGTTTAAAACTAGTTAGATGTTCAGTGACCACTGGGGGCTCAGTGCTGGATGAATTTATCACTGTAATTATTATGAGTTAACAGTAGACTCCACAGTGCAGTATTTCAAATGTTTGCTTTGTTAGGAAAAACCTTAAGATGAGCACCTCTGCCAGTGCAAAGAAATCCAATCAGACCAGATAAGCCTAATTAAATGCCCATGTTTAATAGTGGCATATTCCCGGGTGGTAAGGAGAGCATGGCAAGGGAAAGACACAGGGAGTGATGTAGTTCTGTCTATGTGTTGCTTTCATTGGTTAATAAAGGAACTGCTTTAGGCCTATAGCAGAGGATTGGGGAACAGAGCTAGGCAGGAAAAAGTAAACGAAATGCTGAAAAGAAGAGGAGTCAGAGGGACGCCATGGAACCACCAGAGATAGGACGCTGTGAACTTTGCCAGTAAGCCACTGCCACATGGCAATACACAGATTAATAGAAATGGGTTAAATTAAGATGTAAGAGTTAGCCAATAAGAAGTTAGAGCAAATGGGCCAAGCAGTGATTTAATGAATACAGTTTCTGTGTGGTTATTTAGGGGCTAAGTTAGCCAGGAGGCTGGGAATGAGCAAGCAGCTCTCTCCTTCCTTGCAACAAGGGAGCACACATACAAACCCAAAACCACGTGTTCCTTGTTCCAGCATTACCCTAAATATCCTGTGGGAGTGGTCAGTGCTTGACAGGCTGGGAGTTGGAGTCCAAGTGCAAGGTTCTTGGCAGGCTGGGAGTGACACTTCCAAGTCAATATTATATTCCTGCCTCTTTGGATATAGGGGTGGTAGAGGACTGGGGGTCCACTTTTGACCAAGCATCCCAGAGTCCTTGGATATAGGGGTGTTGGCTCAAGTCTGGCTACTTCCTGCAGACTTGGGGCAACATGGGAGAGGGGAGAGCTTCGAGTTGGGGTCCATGCTCAGTGAGAGGAGTGGCTGTCATCCTGGAGTCCTCAGGCAGCAGATTTTTGAGGGAGATGAGAAGGCAGGTGGCTAGGAAAAAAATTATTGTTATTACTGGTCCTATGCATTAACTGTCAGAAAGAATGGAACAGGGAAGTGCCCTGGTTGGACAGGTGAGGCTCGGTATATCAGATACAACCAGATTGTAGTCAGTATGTGTCCTTCTTCTAGGAGAGTTGGTACCAATGGTGATGACCCAGGAGCTGGTGCAGGTTCTTGCTGTTATCTGGAGAGCACGTTGTGAGTTGGTCTTGGCCCAGGCAGCAGGAGCGACCTGTAAAATATGCTTGAAACTGGCTGGGGTTAGCAAAAGGCTCTGGAGTCTGTTAATTTTTTACCTGACCTGATTATGATCAGCAGTAGAACTTTCCCAGGAACCTGTAAGAAAACTGGAACAGATTTACATCATAGAAAGTAAATTGGGAACTCTGAACCTGTGAAGATACACCTGAAACCTGTTAATCTTGGACTATAAAGCCTATTAAATAACAGTACCTTAAGTTGTCAAATGCCCTTAGACAGATCTGGGAGGGGAAAATGAGCAAAATGGGACAGCATTTTAGCTACACAGGCAATCTCAAAGCCTCTCCTAGTCCTTGGAGAACACCAGTCTTCGAAGCAGTGCTTGCCGTTAGCTGTTGAGATTTTTCCTGTGTGGGGAAGATTAAGTCTACCTGGATTGGCAGGATGAGCAGATTGATTTCTGGGTGAAGCATCCAGAAAGCTGGAGAGGCAAAAGGCCAAGTCTATTACAGCTGCAAAAGCTCTTGGGCCAGAACGGGGCTGTGAAAATTGAATGTTAGGCATCCCTAAACAAACAAAAAAGCGAAAAGTCTCAGCTTTTGCCGCTTGGATCAGGCTTTTGTCGTGGAACGCATCTTCCACAAAGGCCTGATAATCTACAAAACTAAACACAAATGAATCCCCAAGCCCTAGTAGCATGGACAAGAAAAAGGGACTCATCAAGATGCAGCCACTCTAGCCTGGGAGCCAGTTTTAGCCTGGTGCAGAGAGCTGGAGGGGAGATAAGGTTGCTTCCAACACAGGGCTGCGGGCCCGCGGGAAAGGCTGCCCCACCCCCATGAGATCTGTTAGGAAAAAAATCTTAAGACGAGCATGTCTGCCAGCGCATCAAGAAGTCCAATCAGACCAGATAAGCCAAATTAAATGCCCGCGTTTAATAGCGGCACACTCCCAGGTGGCCAGGAGCATGGCAGGGGAAAGACAGAGGGAGTGCACACGCAAACCCAAAACCATGTGTTCCTTATTCCAGGGCAACCCTAAATACCCTGTGGGAGTGGTCAGCACTTGCAGGCTGGGAGTTGGAGTCCAAGCGCAAAGCACTTGGCATGCTGGGAGTGACACTTCCAACTCAATATTACATTGCAGCCTCTTTGGATATAGGGGTGGTAGAGGGCTGGGGTCTCACTTTTGACCAAACATCTCTTTAATTTTATTAAAAGCCTGTTATCCCTGCTGAAAGAGTAAGCAACATGATTTACAAAAGATTCAAATGATTCCTTTATTCTGTTACTAGAGTCATTAAGTTATTTGACTTTGGGGAAACACAGCCCAAAAGACTCCAATAAGACTTAGCGCATGATGATAATGGTTCCCGCTGATTCCGTAAGCAGACATGTGGGATTGCTTGCATGGACTCTTCTGTTTGCAGGCCGCCGATGCTGTTGTGACAGCTAGGAAGCCTCTGAAAACTGGGGCCTGCCTGGTGGAAGAAAGGCGCCAGGCTTTGGAAGGTTCTAGCTGCTGGGGTCTGCCTGGTGGAAGAAAGGTGCCAGGCTTTGGAAGGTTCTAGCTGCTGGGGTCTGCCTGGTGGAAGAAAAGTGCCACGGTTTGGAAGGTTCTAGCTGCCTTAGTTCTGTTCTCTCTACTTCCTGTCTGTCACATGTGAACAAGCCGCCTCTAGAGGCCATAGATGAAGCCAAGCTACCATGCCTTCTTGTTAAAATGGATTGAAATCCTTGGAATTGGCGAGTTAAAAATAAATCTTTCTTTCCATGGTTGTTGGGATAGGTATTCTGTCTCAGTAGTGAGAGAGGTCACCTTGTAGCATGCTATTCCACCAGCTTTACCAGAAGATTTAGGAAAATATAAACACTTCATTTCAGCATGCCTCTGCCAGTAGAGCTTTTTGATAAATCCCTTTGCTATTTTAAGGGCTCAATTAATTTATATAAAGTATGTGTCACATTTTAAAAAACTAGTAAAATCAGTCTTCATGGTCCACCAATCAGCTAAATTAGACTTTCTGCTGGATGAAAAAATGCTCAGCTAAGAGAGATGTAACACTTCTTTCCCTAGTCAGTTCTCCGGGAGACAAGAAGTTGGAAAGCAAAGGAGGTGAAGCCTTTGAACTTGTCCCTAAACCTACCTCAAGGTCTGACAACTTCAGCCCTGAAGGTGTGCTTCTCGTTCATGGAAACAGTGTCCAATGGGTCCAGTGAGTTTCTGCCGCTGGTTGCCACCCCGAGCTGTTGTGCTCACACAGGGTGCACTTCCCCTTCTAAGAACCGAGAAGGGCAGGGCTGGAAGGAGGAGACCAGCAAGACAGCATTAGACAGGCTCTCAAAGAAGCCTGGACATCTGCTAGCTTGGGTTAGACCTGCAGTGCCCACAAGCAAGGACCAACTGATGTCCAGGGAGGATGCAGAAATGGATTTATGAAATACATTCTCAACTCTGGACTTCCTTGGGAATCTTGTCTGGTACTATTGTGCCTGACAGAGCTCCTTACCACACCCAGAAGGCACCAAAGTAGTAGGCGGTTTTTCTGTCCATCCCATGAGGACTGTGGCTCAGGCCTTCTTTCTAATTTCCCTTCCAACACCAGCTGAGGATGGGAAAGAATCAAAAAATGGTGCATGGTGTATTACTATTTGTTTGTTTTGCTTTGGTGTTTGGGGATTTTTGTTGTTATTTTTTGTTTCTGAGACAGGACACCTTGTACTTGAGACTGGCTTCCACCTGAATGTTTAGCTGATACCAGCCATGAATTTCTGACCTTCCTGCCTCCACCTTCTGCCACATTCGGTTGTACCTCTGAAGATATGACTATAGATGTTCAAGTCAGGGCTAAATTGATTTGCAATGTGGTTCTGATCCTAGCAGACGACGGATTTATAGAAATAGCCTTGTATATTCGACTAGTCTTAAAATTTCAAACTAATTATTAGTCAAGGTTATAATTCAAATATTGGGAACTGGGCTCAGCTCCTCTGCAGAGCAACAGTGTTGATGACTACTGAGCCATGTCTCCCGTTCACCAGTGAGCAGTGAGCAGGAGAATGAACCCCAGTGAGGGATCCTTTCTCAGCCCCATCCAGCAGTCTATAAACAGATACAGGAGGTCTCCTTTGGGAAAGACCCGAGAGGTTTTACTAAGCTGGGTTTCTCTGGAGGTTTGTTTGGAAGAAGAAAAAAGGCCCAGGAACCAATCTTTGCAGGTTCTTTGAGTCCCAAACTGAGGGGATATGGAGTCATTTTGGGTGCTGGCATAAAGGGTAGGGTGGTGAAAATCTGTAGGAGAGGGAAAAAAATTTGTTCATCAAGTTTCTGTGTCCCAGAACTTCTGAACAACGTGGAAGTTACACCTTGGATCCCTTTACTGTGGGAATATCTGGAATCTGAACATTTCTGGGCATTATAAGAAGACTATTTATAGTAGCGCCAATGTTAGGGAAGGCGATTATATGAAGTGCACAGTACCATTAGGTGTTTAAGACATACCGGGCATGCAATATCATTTTTAAATATCTAAAAGTAAGTCAGTCTTTTCGGGATCTATTTACTCCAGCTCAGCCTGTTTTCCCAAAGCATCCAGATGACAAGTCTTTCCTGATGGACCAAGTGATATCATCATGTGACTCTGTCTTGCCCAAGTAGGCAGAGACAGCTGGGAACAGGAGACCAAGTTACTTGTGGCGTGTAGAGGCATAGCTGTTCAAAGTGAGTGGATGAAGAACCGCAGACACCAGATTTACCTAGCATCTCCATGCTGAGAAACTTCAGAAGAGTATTGGAAACTCTCTGTCTCTGAAACCTCTGCTTCCCTTTCAACACCAGCAGTATCTCAAACACTTAATGGCTGTTTTAAATTTCTAGACCGATTTTGTGGCCGATTCAGTGTGTTAACTTAAGGCAGCAGCATTAAAACTACCAACACGGGTGAAAGGTCAGTATTTGGTTAACTCTATCAGCAATTTGGGTTAGTCCACTGTGGTGTCTTTTTACCTTCTAAGAGCTGATAGGAGGAAATCCTGATTAGTGCGTCTCTCAGCCCTCTCCAGAGAAGCTTCTTCTTGCGGTA
This sequence comes from Microtus oregoni, assembly GCF_018167655.1. Lineage (NCBI taxonomy): Eukaryota > Metazoa > Chordata > Mammalia > Rodentia > Cricetidae > Microtus > Microtus oregoni. The sequence goes on along the minus strand of NW_024543062.1, from coordinate 40,537,261 downwards.
GATAGTGATAAGAGCGGAAACTCACATCCAGTCAATGTGCATAGCAAGGGACTGCGGAGAGCTCAAATCTAAGTGAGACATCTACACTATATAGCCTTGCCTGTGATACATGTGAGCTAAGCAGCGCTTTCCTCGCTATGCTTCTGACTCAGCTAGAAGCCTTTCAGTGAATGATGAGCCATTGGCCATGCCGCATTACAGCAATGTGCTGAGATCCACACAAAACTATGCTGAGTTTCTTAACTAAAAGTGGAATTATAAATTATATTTAATTCTCCTTCAATTACAGTGTGTACAGTGTACACACTGTACAGTGTGTATTTGTGTACGCTTTGCTTATGCAGAATTTAGAAAATGTTCCAGGGGTGATGGAGTAGGATGGGGTACCAGACGTGTGGAGTTCCAATCTGTGCCTTGGATTCACTATCTATGAGAATTGTTACAAGTATACTGGCTTTTGTAGGCCTCACTTGCATCCATAAAGTAGGTGACTTCAGTATGTGGCATTCCTCTGACTACTTCTGAGCCCGAGCTACTTATTGATGAAAAATCATTGCTGGTTTATCCAAGCTACACCTCTAGAGGGAAGTGATTTCTTATTAAGGTAAAAATCGGAAAGACAAGAATCATGGTTCATATGTAGTATATACATCACAGAGCTGTTTAAAACAGGGAAGAGTGGAATGCTAATGGAAGGAAGCAAATGATGGACCACCCATAGACGGCACGATGTAGAACTCTGAAGGTGTCAGAAAGGCCTCCAACTACGTGCGGAAACACTCGTAGTATATTCTTGGGTTAAGAGAAATGTAGCCATTTGGTTACTCTGTAGAACTTGCTAGTGAGACCCTATTGATCAAGACTTTACATACTTGAGTCATAGGACATGAGAAAATAAAGCTAATAGCAAAATGGAAGCTTCATTGCTACTGGCTAGTTTTTATACTGCTGGAAGGTTCTATGCATGCTGCTGGGGGGGGGGGAGTCATCATGACTTTTACCCAGCATCGAACCCTGTGAGCTACAGTGCTGACTAGCCTGCCAAGACTTACCCGCTGACACAATAGTGGCGTGAATACTGTGGGAGTGAAGAACCACTTCTGGTCGGAACTGAACCCCACGGCACAAGATGGAACCTCAGCCTGGTACCGTGAGCTGGGCCAGACACCTGTGGCTGGCTAGGCCAAAGCTGAGGGAACAATCTGCTACCATTATTCTGCTAAGTAGACACAGCAATCAACTATCCATAAGTTCTTTTCTTCTGTTTGCAGTGGACAGTGGTCAATGCAGAGACTCACACCCAGCCCACATACAAAGAATGAAAGACCGGAACGCTCAGCTCTAAATGGGCTATCTGTGTCATCCTCCCAGCTCTAAATGGGCTATCTGTGTCATCCTCCCAGCTCTAAATGGGCTATCTGTGTCATCCTCCCAGCTCTAAATGGGCTATCTGTGTCCCAGCTCTAAATGGTCTATCTGTGTCATCCTCCCAGCTCTAAATGGGCTATCTGTGTCCCAGCTCTAAATGGTCTATCTGTGTCATCCTCCCAGCTCTAAATGGGCTATCTGTGTCATCCTCCCAGCTCTAAAAGGGCCATCTGTGTCCCAGCTCTAAATGGTCTATCTGTGTCATCCTCCCAGCTCTAAATGGTCTATCTGTGTCATCCTCCCAGCTCTAAAAGGGCTATCTGTGTCCCAGCTCTAAATGGTCTATCTGTGTCATCCTCCCAGCTCTAAATGGGCTATCTGTGTCCCAGCTCTAAATGGTCTATCTGTGTCATCCTCCCAGCTCTAAATGGGCTATCTGTGTCATCCTCCCAGCTCTAAAAGGGCCATCTGTGTCCCAGCTCTAAATGGTCTATCTGTGTCATCCTCCCAGCTCTAAATGGGCTATCTGTGTCCCAGCTCTAAATGGTCTATCTGTGTCATCCTCCCAGCTCTAAATGGGCTATCTGTGTCATCCTCCCAGCTCTAAATGGTCTATCTGTGTCATCCTCCCAGCTCTAAATGGTCTATCTGTGTCATCCTCCCAGCTCTAAATGGGCTATCTGTGTCCCATCTCTAAATGGTCTATCTGTGTCATCCACCCAGCTCTAAATAGGCTATCTGTACCATCTTCCCAGCTCTAAATGGTCTATCTGTGTCATCCTCCCAGCTCTAAATGGGCCATCTGTGTCATCCTCCCAGCTCTAAATGGGCTATCTGTGTCATCCTCCCAGCTCTAAATGGGCTATCTGTGTCATCCTCCCAGCTCTAAATGGGCTATCTGTGTCATCCTCCCAGCTCTAAATGGTCTATCTGTGTCATCCACCCAGCTCTAAATGGGCTATCTGTGTCATCCACCCAGGACTCGGGGATCATTGGGAAGGAGGGACTAGAAAGACTGTGAGAGCCAGAGGGAGCTGATATTATTTACCAGAGAGGGCAGTACAATTGCACACATGAGCTCATAGTGGGACTGGGACTGCATGCACGAGACTAGCACAAGTTCAAGGCCAGCATGGATTGGAAAATGACACGGAGTTCCAAGCCTAGCAATCGACAGCTATTTAGAAGGGTTCAATCAGTTCCTTCAAAGATGAAGGCTGAAAGGCCACCCATTCTCCAGTAGATAGTCTCACATCCTTAAGCATGCGGGCCTCACTAAGTGGACTCAATGGGGATTATATTTGAGAGAGGGGGAAGAGGAGAGAGATAAAGTTAGGAAAGCAATGTGGTAGGAAGAAGGGGAGGAGCTGGGGGGGAAAGAATATGGGGTAGATTGGGTTCAAACACATTACATGCATGGAATGAACAGCCCCACTAAGTCTCTGCTAGTTTAGAAGGTACGAACACTCAATCTGAATGTGAACCTTAATCTAAAGAACATGGGTGAGCAGCCACACAGCCCTCTCTCTGTTCCTGCTCTTTACCTTTAATATTACATAACGAGAGGGAAATAAACTCAGAAGGGAGACAGGAGAGCCATGGGAAGGGAAAGGAGGTGAGTGGCCGTAAATCTTGTTTACTTTCAACGAGGTAGAACACAATGGGTGTGGCAGAAGGGTTAAGGAACAGTTGGGAGAGGGCTGTCACAGTGGCCATGAAGCCAGAGGTGACCAATGGGGACAGGGCTTACCTCTCTGTAGAAGGAAATTCTCAGCCGGAGGTCGCTGGCAATGCAGCCTACCCGAGCATGTGATTTCATTTCATTTCGGCCACCCAAATCCTCCCTTGAATATTAAATTCCCCTGAAAGGCTTTGTTTGTGGGATTCTTATCTCCATCCATGAAAGAGGAACAAAATTACAAAGGCTAAAAGTAATTACATTTTCAATAAGCCTAAACCACCAATTTCTAAATGGGTTTTCTTAATTTCAATGCAAAGTTTTATAAATATTTCACATTTCCCTGAGCCCCGACCCCCTCCTCTTAGAGCCTGGAGACAAAGTTACTGATTAGTTATTTCTATTTTTGCAAATTGGAAATATGTAAAGGTTTAAAATATAGCCATATCCTGAATCAAACAAAAGTACATGCTAAATGTCCCAAAGAAAAGATCTTTAAAAGCCACCACTTCAAGCAGAAGCTGAGTGCCGGGGTCTGAGCTGGCCCTGCTTCAGAGCATCGGAGGAAGCCACGGTGGCTGAAGAGGGCTCCTGGCTTACCCAGAAGAAAGACGGTCTGTGTCCTCTGTGTGCTGTTGTCTTGTGTTCCCTGGAAGCAGATAATGCCTTCCCTCTGCCAGCAGCACAGCAACTGACCTCCGACCTTCCAAACCTGGCCCTCTTTCCCTTTCAGACAGATAAACAAATAATGAGCCAGGCGGGCAGAAAATAGAGAAGTGCTTACTGCCAGATTATGAACCCGAGTCTCCAGCGAGAGGAGGATTCCCTAAGAAAAAGTCACCTTAAGGGTCCGACTTAATAATAAATTACTGTTTTGGTGTATTCGATTGCACCCTAGAGGCCTAAAAGAGTTATGGAAAACTGCCTGCTTTACTTTTACAAAGTGATTTGTACACTGGGGTGCAATCTATCTCAATAAATCTGAGCCGCTGCAAAACAAGCCTCTCGCAAGACAGTACAAAGCAGGGAGACTTCAATTCCGTCATTATTTACCCCCCTCCCACCAGCTTTCCTCAGAGCCAGAGCCAAAGGAAATAGCACAGGCCTTCATCCTGTTAACTCATCCTGTCAGGCCAGACCGTTTTCTCACCCAGTGTCACCCCCTGCTCCGTGCTCCTGTTTCCCCGGGCACAGCCCGAACTGGCACACGCTTGGGCATTTCCGGAGGACTGACAGTGATTGTGCAGTTCTCACTCCCACAGTGAGGGGTGAAGTCTGCCTCCCGGGTAACGCGACTGCTCATCGTTTCCCATTACCTGCCTGTCCTTCCCTTGCGCACATAATCAGAAGGCAACTCTCAAGTTCAATTAACGAGGCCATTCATTACCTGAAACACAGAGATGGCAGCCGAAACCAGAGCGTCATTAGATCTATCTTCTGTGACTCTGTGTCGAGTCTTGAGTTCACTAGACTCTTTCATATTCAATATTTATTGGGGTATTTCCCCAAAGGACAATTTGAATTGCTCAAAAGACACTGCCCGAAGCTGAATCATCGTTCATTCCAGAGCAGCGTTGTTTATGTAACTTTGCTTATTTGTGTGTGCGCATGCTTGTGTGGACATGTATGAATGCGTGGGTTGCCGCGGCCTGTGTGTAGAGGTCAGAAGACAACTTGTGGGAGTTGGTTCTCTCCTTCCACCATGTGGGTGCTGGGAAGCCAGCTCAGGTCATCAGGCTTGCTGTCAAATGCAGTTATTTACCGAGCTATCTCTCTGCTCCCAACTCGTATCTGTTTTTTAATAAAATGTATGTGTGTTTTGCCTGCATGTACTTCTGTGTACCATGTTGGATCCCCTGGAACTGGAGTTACAGATTGTAGTTGCCTTGTGGGTGCTGAGACTCCAGTCCTGGGGTCCTCAGGAGGAGTGGCCCTCGTGCCAGCCCCAGGCGGCTTTGTTATCAGCAGTGCATCCTGCCCTTGGGAGAAGCGGTGTTAAGCAGGCATTTGTATCACCAGACCCATCAAGTTGTACAGCACTGGGTCCCTGTGTAGGAACTGCTACTGCTGGCTAGCAACGGTGGCCAGCAGAAACGGTCTCGCCCATATACGTAATATAGTAAACATGGATCAGACTCGTCTGCATGAAGTGGATTCACATCTAGGTTTATTCAAACAAATCAACCTGAAAGTCTGAAAATCCAACAAGCACAAAACTTTCAAAGGTCTGTTGGCAAGATCTCCTTTCTTGTTTCAGTCCCCTAGTTCTTTCTAACACACAGTTGAAAACCCAGTCAGCCTTCTCCTGCCCACGAGGTTCCTTCTGTTTGTGTGTGTGTTCCTCCAAATGGCAGCCTCCACTTACGGGTTATTCATGCGATTTATAACCTATGAGCAGCCGCTGTGCTCATGGGATGTCTGGGTGAGCAGCGGCTGCGCTCCGGGGCATCCGGGTGAGCAGCGGCTGCGCTCCGGGGCATCCGGGTGAGCAGCCGCTGCTCGGGCCTGACTTGCAGTAGGTTCCAGGGCTTCTCATATGAGTGTCATGTATCTGGGCCAGGTGACCAAGGACCTCTGAACAAGGACAGATGCCACTGCTGCCCCCAAGCAACCTGTGTCCTTCTGGATCTAGATGAGAGTTATGAAGATTGAGTTTTAGGTTTGCAAGGTTGTTTGGTTTCTAAGGAGGCTTTTTTTTTTTTTTTTTTGATTTTCGAGACAGGGTTTCTCCGTAGCTTTTTGGTTCCTGTCCTGGAACTAGCTCTTGTAGACCAGGCTGGCCTCGAACTCACAAAGATCCGCCTGCCTCTGCCTCCCAAGTGCTGGGATTAAAGGCGTGCGCCACCACCGCCCGGCACTAAGGAGGCTTTTGAAACATCTTCTCAGTGGCAGAGAAAGGAATGCTGCCCCTTACTGGATAATAATAGAGCACCAGCAGCAACAATACACCGCTAAAGATGATGGGACTGGAGAGATGGCTCCTTGCAAGCAGGAGGACCCGAGTTTGAACCTTGGAACCCACCTTTTAAAACACCCAGACAGGGAGTTGGGGAGAGTTCAGTTAGTAAAACTGCTGGCTCTGAAAGTATGATGATCCAAGTCTGGGTTCCCAGCCTGTGTGATAAACCAGGTGTGTGATGTCACCTGAATCCCTGCACAGCTGGCCAGTCTAGTCAATCACTAAGCTCCAGGTTTAGTGAGAGACCCTGTCTCAAAAGATGATGTGGAAAAGGAACTGAAGAAGACACTGGACATTGACCTCTGTATACATGCGCATGCACATGTACGCATGTGATCCCTTGCCACACAAACACCTTGTATAGAGCCAAGTACACACATACACATAGTACAGGGAGGTTGAAACAGCCAGATCCCTGAGGCTCACTGGCTACCACCCTAGTCTTCTTGCTGAGTTCCATGCTGGTGAGAAATTCTGTCTTAAAAACAAAACAGAAAAAGGTGGATGGTTCCCAAGAAATCAATTCTAGAGGTTGTCTTCAGTGTGAGTGTATATATACACTCATACATGTGTAAGCACATCTGTACACATGTGCATCTAAACACACCTAAATATGCCCAAGGCAAGGCAAACATGCAGTTTACTTCATTGGATACTCACTTGCTGCTCACATGCAGCACAGCAGGGGACATGCAAAGGAGTCTGTTAAAAAAAATTGAGTTATTAATAACTAATTTCCAAAGGCAAAAGCAATCATGTGGTTGAAAATGAATAATCTCTACCCATCACATATTTTCAAATATTAGCAATTTTCTTTTCTTTTCTTTCTCTTTTTTTTTACCTTGGGGATTTAAAAAACCTTTTTATTTATTACAGAAATTTTGTTTATTTTGGAAGCATCTCCCCATTTGTTTGTCCCCTGTGTTCCATAGCCAGGACTTGTAGTTTGTTTCCATCCCCCTATCCTGACTCTGCTGGGTGGTTTCATACACCCTGCTGATGTGGGTGCTCTAGCGCCAACCTGGACGCAATCAAAATGTTTGGTTAGAAACAACTCCAAAAGCATAAACATAAACATAAAGCATTCGTTAAATTATAAAGAGTGTTTACACTATGCACAAAACCTTGAAAACCTGAACTAGTGATGTGTGACATTTGTTGCTGAAATATCATGAACATATTTACAGCTTAGGGTGTTGCAAGATGGGCCCACTTGTTCATGCCGGCCACCTGAATAGCTTAGCCCCAACATAACCACACAGAAAATGTATTAATTAAATCATTTCTTGGCCCATTTGTTCTAGTTTCTTATTGGCTAATTCTTACATCTTAATTTAACCCATTTCTATTAATTTGTGTATCGCCAATGTGGCAGTGGCTTACTAGGTAAAATTCCCAGTGTCTGTCTCTGGAGGATCTATGGTGTCTCTCAACTCCACCCTTTTTTCTCCCAGCATTCAGTTCTGTCACCCCACCTACCTAAGTTCTGCCCTATCAACAGGCCAAGGCAGTTTCTTTATTCTTTAACCAAGAAAAGTAACACATAGACAAAAGTACCTCCTACACCATTAGGGGGCAGAGCAGATGAAAATTAGACAGAAAGTAAAAAGTCAACGTTTTTCTTACCGTGGCAATTATGCGTTGAGGGGAAATGATTTTATTTTCATTAAGGCCACCATGTATTCATCCCATTAACAAGCACACCTCTGGGATCACTCAAGGACTAGGAGTCCTTGCTGATTTGGTAGAGGGCCAACAAAATGCCTCACAATTGTCCTTAACTGCAACTCCAGGGCTCTGACCTTCTGACATCTGTGGGCACCAGACACAGTGCACATACCTATATACATATATACCTATATACAAGGTCATCCGTGACTCTGCTTGGCTTATCTACCAGACACAGATCATGCTCTCCCCTTCGACCCTCCTTGGAACATGTTCTTCTCCAAGAGTGCAGGATCCTCCTCCTCTGTAGCTCCTTCATGTTTTCCGTGATTCAACCTTCATCATTCTCACGTCTCTACCTTGAGTACAGAGGTTAAGGAATGCTCCCTCTGCCCTCTTCACTCTCTTAATACAACACTCCCTCTTTTGTCCTCACATGCTGGCTCTTACTTCATGAACCCCTGCATTGGTTCAACAAGTATCAGTTGAGAATCTGAGAAAATGCCCAGCACTGTTCTCGTCAATGATTTAAAGAAAAAAAAATCCCCCATGCTTTTATTCTTTTTATTCTTTTATTCTCTCTCTCTCTCTCTCTCTCTCTCTCTCTCTTTCTCTCTCTCTCTCCCTCTCTCCCTCTCTCTCTCTCCCTTTCCCTCTCCATCTCTCTTCCTCTCTCTCTTCATCTCCCTACCAGTATGCTTTGAGCATGTGTATACACATGCTTTTATGTGTGTGGACACATGAGTATGGGCGCACAGCACCTATGAATGGGGAGGCTTACATTGAGAATTGTCTTCAGTTTGCTCTTTCACCTTATTCACTGAGGCAGGGTTTCTAAATCAAACCCAGATGTGGTTAGTCTTAGATGCCAGCCTTTTGAGGCTAAGATTATAAGTAGGCCATCATATCCATCAGCATTTTGGTTTGTAGGCATCCAAACTTCAGTCTTCATGCTTACTCAGTAAATTCCTTAACAGCCAACCAGGCCTTTCCCCCAGCTTTTATTCGGCAAGCATTGGGATAAATTAAAATCACAGTATATTATTAAAGAGTGATGCACTGGATTAAAAAGTGCCTCTCACCACCACCCAATTCCTGTTTTCCTGAAACCACAAAATATTTTATTTGGAAATAAGCTCTTTGTTTATTAATTGAGATAAAGTCACCCGAGAATAAAGTAGGCCATGTGCTGATTTCTTTTCTCATCACTGTGCTAAAACACTTGAGCCCAACTCGAATGTTTGGGTGGAGGGAAGGGTGGGTTTTGATGCACACTCTGAGGTGATGCTGTCCATCAAGAAGAGAAGCCATGATGGCAAGAGCTTCATGGTAGCAGGAACCTGCAGCTGAGACTCTCCAGCTCCTTGTATGTTGCAAATTGGAAGCAGAGATTGAGGAAGGGAAGCTGGGCTCTGAAGCCTCAGTTTCAACCCAGTGCCACTTTCTAGCACCAAGGCTCCACCTCCCAATGGTTGCACAGCAATACTGGCTATGGAACCAAGTTTTCAGACGTGAACCTAAGGGGCTCTTCACATTCAGGCCACAACAGCCCTAAATTCAGTGACTGGGATATCTTTATATGTAGGATATCTGAAGACAGAGAGAGAGAGGCCAAAAAGGAAGAGGGCCAAGTTAATAAAGGAAATAGAAACTAAAGCATCTATAAGTCAAAAAACACCAAGAGCCAAGAGCCATGAGGCATCCCTCAAGTCAAAATCACCAAGAGGTATTATCTCAGACCTATAAGACTGGCTTAAAACAGAAAAACCAAACCATCCTTCCAGATGATACTATGAGGGCTAGGGGATAATTCAGTGGGTAAGAGTGCTTGCTTCAAAAGCAAGAGAACTTGTGTTCAAATTCTCAACACCTCTTCCCAAAAGCTAGTAAGACTATGTGTCTGTCACCCCTGCACTGAAGAGTGGAGATGGGGGAGTCCCTGGGAGCTTGCTGGCTAGCCAGCATAGCTGAAATGGTAAGCCTCTGGTTTAGTGAAAGACTCTGTCTCAAATAATATCAATAATAACAGTTATGTGAGAGCTGTCATGCATTCCCATATGTTTAGCCAAGAAAAGTGAGAATAAGCACACACACAAGGGTCTGTTCAGGATTGTAGCAGCAACTCTTTCTTTCATACCATGAGAAATGAAAACACTCTCTGTGTTTCTTGACAGATAAATTATGGCACATTAATCTAGTGGAATCCTATGCAATAATGAAAAAGAGCAAGCTACTGATTCATGCAACATGGATGAACATTATGTTGAGTTTAAAAAGCCAGAACCAGAAGAACACAATGTGTCTGTGCTTCTATGTAAAAATAGACAAAGCATCACTTCTGGGAATAGAAGCAGAGTCCTTGGGGCAGAAGGACCAAGAGGAAGCTTCCTGGAATGATGGAGCTCTCTAACCCTGTTTAGATTGATGTGGTGCATTTGTGCATGGCTTCTTTTGATTATACCTGAAGATGAGCATATTCAAGAAAATCCACATGAAGAGGAATTGAGTTCATGTCTTCTGTATTAGTCGGGGTTCTCTAGAGTCACATAATTTATAGTATGAATGTCTCTCTCTCTCTCTCTTTTGTATATGTATATCTATAAATATAGATACATATATTATATACATACATACACACATATATTCCCTCCATTCCATTCCTTCTTCCATTGTCCTTACATAAACATCCAGCAGGTGGTGTGGCCCAGATTAAAGTTGTGCCTTCCAGACTCAAGGTCCAGATCATAAGGATACCCTCCTTTTCTGGATTGTAGACCATTCCAGATATAGTCAAGTTGTGTAAGCAGTGCCATCCTATCTCTGGTGCAGTGTGAGGACAGTGCCATCCTATCTCCAGTGCAGTGTGTGGAAACGCCATCCTATCTCCAGTGCAGTGTGTGGACAGTGCCATCCTATCTCCAGTGCAGTGTGTGGGCAGGGCAGTGTCATCCTATCCCCAGTGCAGTGTGTGGGCAGTGCCATCCTATCTCCAGTGCAGTGTGTGGGCAATTCCATCCTATCTCCAGTGCAGTATGTGGGCAATTCCATCCTATCTCCAGTGCAGTATGTGGGCAGGGCAGTGCCATCCTATCTCCAGTGCAGTGTGTGGGCAATTCCATCCTAACTCCAGTGCAATGTGTGGGCAATTCCATCCTATCTCCAGTGCAGTATGTGGGCAGGGCAGTGCTATCCTATCTCCAGTGCAGTATGTGGGCAGGGCAGTTCCATCCTCTCTCCCATGCGGTGTGTGGGCAGTGCCATCCTATCTCCAGTGTGGTGTGTGGGCAGGGCAGTGCCATCCTATCTCCAGTGCAGTGTGTGGGCAATTCCATCCTATCTCCAGTGCAGTGTGTGGGCAATTCCATCCTATCTCCAGTGCAGTGCGTGGGCAGTGCCATCCTATCTCCAGTGCAGTGTGTGGACAAGGCAGTTCCATCCTATCTCCAATGCAATGTGTGGGCAGGGCAGTGCCATCCTATCTCCAGTGCGGTGTGTGTGCAGGGCAGTGCCATCCTATCTCCAGTGCGGTGTGTGGGCAGGGCAGTGCCATCCTATCTCCAGTGCGGTGTGTGGGCAGGGCAGTGCCATCCTATCTCCATTACTCCACCTGAGACTTCAAAGAGAAAAGGATGATGAGTAGGAGAATGTAAAGCAATACTTCTGGGTGGAAAGAACTTTCATGGGGAACAAAAGAAAGATAGGAGGGAAGTAAAAGAAATAGCTAAAGGGAGGAGGGAGGGAGGGAGGGAAGAAGGGAGGGAGGGAGGGAGGGAAGCCAAGAGAAGGAGGGAAGTCACATGCATGAGCAAATTTCTGGATTATGACAGAGACATTCAATGCAGACAGTGCTTGAAAATTCATCAGAGACTGAATACAGCCCCAAGTTTCTTTTTTCTTTTTGTGTTAATTTTTAAAATTTGTTTTGCATACCAACCACAGTTTCCCCTCCCTCCTCTTCTTCCATTCTCTACCCCACCTCCTTTCTATCCCCACTCCATACACTCCTCAGAAATGGTAAAGCCTCCCAAGGGAGTCCACAATGCATGGCATATCAAGTTGAGGCAGGACCAAGCTCCTCCCCTCTGCATCAAGGTTGATCAAGGCATCGTGGTGTGGGGAGTAAATTCCAAAAAGCCTGCTCATGTGCCAGGGACACATGTGGTCCCAGTTGTTGGAGCCCATGAGACCGTACAGTAACGTACAGCTGACATAAAGGCAGACCCACGAGTGGACAACTTATGGGACACCCATTTTGCAGAGCTGCCGGAACAGTTGTCTTTTGGGAAAGTCACTGTCATATCTGTAAAACCCTTGAGAAGCCATGATTCTTCCCTTCGAAATGGGATTCATTCCCAAAACACCTCAGCAATGTATCTTCTGCATCAGCAGTGGGATGACTTTGCTCATTCCCCCACACCAGGAGGCCTTGGAGCTATGGCATTCACTCTTTGTTCTAACAGTCAAATTTACATAGAATCCATCCCACAAAGTTACCTGCTAACAGACCACACAGAAATTTCTATAAAAGACAGGCACTGAGCAGAAGGCAGCACACCCCACCTTTGCTAACAAACAAACCGTGGCGTCCCCACAGCTGGTTATCACGGAAGAGATTAGATGAGGAGAATGGGTGAATCCAGGATTCAGGGATCTTTTGTAACTTTATCCAATGGTTTGGAATGTCAGGTATCTCCCCTTGAATGCTGGCTCTTTCCTGGATCATGTCACCTGTTCTGGAGTACTGCTTTTGTCCGGTCTGCCTGCCCTTTTTGTGATTTTGATATGCATATCATCATTGTCTTTGCCTAGGGAATTTTCCAACTATGTCTGTAAAAACTAGAAACCTCATGGAGATCTCCCCTTCTTCTTCTTCTTCTTCTTCTTCTTCTTCTTCTTCTTCTTCTTCTTCTTCTTCTTCTTCTTCTTCTTCCCCTTCCCAGTCACCTTCCCTTTTTCTCCTCCTCCTCCTCCTCCTCTTCTCCTCCTCCTCCTCCTCCTCTTCTCCTCCTCCTCCTCCTCCTCTTCTCCTCCTCCTCCTCCTCTTCTCCTCCTCCTCCTCCTCCTCTTCTCCTCCTCCTCCTCCTCCTCTCCTCCTCCTCCTTCTCCTCTCCTCCTCCTCCTCCTCTCCTCACTACTTCTACTTCTTTCCCTTATTCTCCTTTTTTCTTCCCCTTCTTCCCCTTCTTCTTTTTCCTCCTCCTCCTCCTCCTCCTCCTCCTCCTCCTCCTCCTCCTTCTTCTCCACGCTCCTTCACTTTACTTTTCTCCTCGCACAAAAAATAAAGAATATGCAGAGGTAACGTACTTGAGTTAATTATTTTTAACCCTCAGATACTTGCCTGCTGTAGACATCCAATTGTGAGCCCTGGGGTGGTACTGAAACTGGTACTCAAGGCCCCTGATACCTGGTCCTCCTGCTAGGGGCCCCAAAAACAGACTAAGTGTCACCCATAAGCAGAGAGACTAGGTTGGTCCATGGAAGCTCCCTAACTATTGGTCCAGAGTCCACATCCTCCCAAGAACTCAGGTCAGCTGTCGCTGTGGATTCCCCTGTCATGATCTTGACCTCCCACCCCCTTGCTCCCACAATCCTTCCTCTTCTCTTCAACTGGACTCCTGGAGCTTGGCCCAGTGCTTGGTTGTGGATCTCTGTGTCTGCTTCCATCAGTTCCTGGATGAAGGCTCTATGATGACAATTAGTGTAGTCACCAATCTGATTACAGAAGAAGACTAATTCAGGCACCCTCTCTGCTATTGCTATAAGTCTTAGCTGGGGTCTCTTTGTGAATTCCTGGAAATTTCCCTAGCATCAGGTTTTTCCTTAACCCCAAAATGGCCCCCCTCTATCAAGATATCCCTTTTGTTACTGTCCTACTCTGTCCCCCAACTCGATCAACCCTATCCCTCATGTTCATATCCCCCATCCCACCCCTCCACCATCACCCTCAGCCCAAAGTTCCTAACAACTCACACCCCATTGTTATAAGTGTTAACAAGTTAACAAAACTCGTTTTTTGAAATGTTATAAATCTGGGTTCTGGAGAAATGGCTCGGTGGTTAAAAGCACTTGCTGCTGGAACACAGAAAGATTCTCAGCTCACAACCACTAGGGCTGCAGTTGGGAATCTACCTGTATACATGTGGAGATTTGCACACAGATCTGCATGTATAACTAAAAGAAATATTTAAAAAGAATATGCATTAATATATATTTTTTTAAAGTTTGTTCCTTGTTCAGATATTTTTGCTAACAATTTTCTGTGCAAGCGTGTGAGTATATGTGTGTATTAGGGATTCAGCCCAAGGCATGGCATTTGATAGATGCTCTATCATTGAGCTACATCGCAAAGCCCATTTTTATTTATTTATTTTTTATTATTTTGAGGCAGAGTCTACCTAAGTTTACCAGGCTGGCCTTGAAATTACCTTTTAAATCAAATATGCATTAAACTTGCAATTCCTCTGCCTCAGCCTCCTAAGTAGCCAGAATTTATGCCACCAGGACCAGTCTCTTAATGGCTTTTTGTTTTCCTTAAGTGATAGCAGGACCTGTTCTGCAGAGCATCCAGGGTGTGTCAGCCCAAGTTAGAGGCCAGCACTGTCAGAGCTGAGCTGAGCCCAGGAGGCACAGCTTCCGTTTTCCAGAATGTCTGAGGTGAGGGCCACAGTCTTCTTGGACCTTGGACTTTGCTTGAGCCACTCTGTTTTCTTCTGATACAAACTTGGTAATTTTTCCATGTTGAACAGTTTGGCAGCCAACAGCAAGGGTGATAATTTCCTATTGTAAAACAGTAACCACTCTGTTTGGATAAGGCCAACCATAATTTATTGTGGTTTTAACCTCCCTGTTGCCTAGGCAACCAATATCTTGAATTGAGTTAAGCTTACAAATTTATTACCTGATAGCACTCATCCCACCCCAGTCTCGTGAGTCACACTGACCCTCTTAGAGCGGCTCCTGCTTTAGATGAACTGTGTGACCTGTGAAGAGCTGGGACAAAGGCCACATGTCTCACAGGCAACAGCAGCTTGGCCTCTTGCTGGGTGCACCAGGCAGAATGGGCTGTGGGAACCCCTTGTCCCTCTCTCTGTGACCCTGCCCTCTCCTACCCATCTCTGCTGGAGAATGGGGCAGCCGGGCTGGCACATGGTTGATTCTGTAGCACAAAGAGTGCCAGGGTCAAGGGTTCTTAGTTATTCAGTCAGTATCAAGCCCTCTGTAAGTTCCTAAGCCCTTCTAGACTGTAACTAAACAAAACATGACCAAATCATGTTGGTGGTGCCCCCTAACAGCAGGAAGGCCTCTTCAGGCCTGGAGGCTGTCAAGCTCAGGATTACTGAGACCCAGTCCCTCTTTCCTTGCTGTATCGTCAAGTGATAAAAGGGACAAGGTAGCCTTGGGAGTCTCTTTCACAAGGCCCTTAATCCCATTAATGAGTGTTTCCATGGAACCCATGCCCTTCTAGGAGCCCCGCCTCCTACGACTGTCACACTGGGGGTTAGCTTTGCCATCTTTTTGGGATGTGTTGGGGGACAGAAGCATTCGTCTCACTGGTCAGGGTTTTGTAAGGATACAAATCCAGTGGATGAAGCCAAGCTTGGGGCTGTTTGGGGCCTGGACCTCTCCCTGACTTCTGGCAGGAATAAAATGTCTACTTGGTCTTTCATCTTCTTCCTGGTGTCTTAGTCAGTGTTCTGTTGCTGTGAAGAGACACCATGACCAAGGCTACTCTTATAAAGGAAAGCATTGGGGGCTTGCTACTGTTTCAAAGACTTAGTCCATTATTATCATGGTAGGGAGAGTGGTGGCAGCAGACAGGCATGGAGCTGGAACAGTAGCTGGGAGCTTACATCCTGATCCAGAGAGAGAGAGACAGAGAGAGAGAGACAGAGAGAGAGAGAGAGAGAGAGAGAGAGAGAGAGAGAGAGAGAGAGAATAGGGCCTAGTGTAAACTTTTGAAATCACAAAGCCTACCCCCAGTGGCACACCTCTTCCAACAAGGCCACACCTCATAGTCCTTCCCAAACAATTCCACTATCGGAGGACATATTCAAATATGTCCTATGGGGACAATTTTTGTTCAAACTGCCTTACACTAAGCATGTCTTCTCTCTCACCACAAGTCCAGCTTCCTATTCTTAGCTCCAAGCACTTCTTGACTTGAGAAGTGTGCTAACTTCTGGCCCTCATGGGGTAGCTCTCCCTGGAGAGTCTTTATTCATGCAACTAGTATTCACAGTCTGTCCAAATGTGTGTTCTGAGGTGATAAGTAGTTCACTTTCCTGTAGGAGAAGAGATGGGTGAGCATATAGCTGCAATGCAGCTCAGGTTGGTCTTGTTCTGTGACGCTGGTTTGCTGATGAGCACAAGTTGTCTTACTGTGACTAACAATCTGGCAGAGCAATTTGAAAGTTTACAGTTTACATCCCTCTAACACCCCTATATCCAGGATTTTAAGTTGGTTAGCTAACGTAAGTTTCTGAAAGTGCTTTGTTTGTCTGTCTGTTAGAATACGCTTATGCAGTATGTCTGTGTAACTTTGTGGCTATGTTCTCAAATCATGTGGGTTTATGTTTCCATGTGCATGTGTACTCATTTTAAGATAACTCCAGACTAAATACAAACACGTGGGTAACCCCACCACCACTTTCTTGGATAAGAGCACCCACATGTGCTAGTGTTCTTTGACTTATTAAAATATTCCTTTTAATCTTCTTACATTACTAGCATTGGTAAGCTGTGATTAATTGGATAAAATACACATCTACATTTAGCTTATATGCCCAGTTTAAAATAACAGGTTATGGTATCCAATACTCAAGTACCTTTACAGAGACATGCAGCACCTAAACTTATTTTTTTTTTAAATATTTATTTATTTATTATGTATACAATATTCTGTCTGTATGCCTGAAGGCCAGAAGAGGGCGCCAGACCTCCCTACAGATGGTTGTGAGCCACCATGTGGTTGCTGGGAATTGAACTCAGGACCTTTGGAAGAGCAGGCAATGCTCTTAACCACTGAGCCATCTCTCCAGCCCCCCTAAACTTATTTTTTGTTTGAGTTCTTTCTTAGTTAAATATCTATTCTCTATGACAATAAAATTTTTTTATCAGTTCTTTTGTTATAGATCTTGTAGCTATGGTCTCCAAACCAGTTTGTTTGTCTCTAACACGAATGGAGTGTGATTTCTAGAACACTGTGCTCCATTCTGAGCTTGGAGGCCATCTCCTGCTGCTGCAAGCAACAGTCTTCTCAGATTCACTTAAGGCGAAAGGAGATGATAAGATGGAGGGGAGACACTCAGTGTTTAGGACAGATGGGAAGAGTCAGGAGTTGCAGTGAAGGAGACATTCCTGGAGCCAAATGGTTCTTTCAGGAAGGTTCCAGTTACCCCAGAACCACATCGTTCCGGGAAAATAAGAGCATTTAGAGAGATTGGGCAGCCAGCTCTCACCCACCTGCGTCTTCCCAGTCAGTAAAGGAGACTGGGGATCTGTTAGTTAAAGTCGCGCTCAGGAAAGCAAGACTCGAAGGGTAGGAACAAGCAGTGTTGACCGGATCCACAGAGAGTTTGGCAGATTCCCAGGGAGCAGGGATCTCTCTCCTCGGCATCCCAGCGTTCATGGTGTGAGTCTTCGATTCTTCTCAGATTTGACCGTGTCATTGTGAAAGGCCAGTATGTCCATCCTCACTTACTAACTAGACTGATCTATGAAGTCATCTCTGCCCGTCACTTTCCTGGCTTTCTTGTCATAAGACAAGGTTTTGTGCAGTTCAGGCTAGGCTCTGGTTTGCTGTGTATCCAAGGATGACCCTGAGCTTTTGGTCCTCCTGCCCCACCTCCTGAATGACAGGATTACAGGTGTGCACCCTCACAGCCAATTTACACCGTGCTGAAGGTTGACTCACACTGTGGTTGCGACCAGCACTGTCTCAGCTGAGCTCCACCCTCCCCCGAGCCTGGCCGATGTCCCTGGTTTGATTTCTGTACCTCTCTAGGATGCTTTCCCTGCTTTCCCTGCCCACCCCTTCTCTCTCTCCGCACTATGTTGGCAATGACAATTTACTTTTCCACATAAATTTTAGAGTTGGTTTAGAAAGCACCCCAGTTCTGCAGGGTTTTGTCTCAGACTGAAATCCCTTTATAGACAGTGGAGGCAGTACTGACATGTTTATTTTTTGAGTCTCCTTGCCCCATTATTTGGTTCTACCTTTTATCCTTAATAAAGTTTTATATTTTTTTCCATAAAGCTTTTAAATGTCCTATGTGTATATGCTGTAGGTCTTCTGTGCATTTTTTCTGTTGTGAGTAAAGTGATGTTTTGTTTTTCCTGTTCGTTATGGTTGCCAGGTAGAAAAAGGATCTACTCTGTCGTTCTTATGTTAATCCGGCAGCCAGAGACTTGCTGTTTTCTTTTATCAACTGCAATGGCTTGTCTGTGATGTCTGTACCTTTGCATTTAAAAAACTAGTTTTGAGAATTTCATATAAATCCTGTATTTACATTATGTCTACACAACCCTATCCGACCCTTTTGTTTGTCCCCAATCCCTCTCAATTAATTTCCTCTTCTTTAATTATTATTGTTACATGCACACAGACAGTCATATATAACCTGCTCAGTGTATTGAGTGCTACTTGTGTGTACATGTGTTTCGGACTGACCACTTAGATCTGATTACCCAGTCAGGGGACTCGTCCCTGGAGAAAACTGATTCTCCCTCTGTCAACAGCCCATGACTGTCAGGATCTCCTCATCTAGAGGTGGGGTCCTCTGAGGTCCCCATCCATGCTGGCATGCCAATGGGGTTGCCATTATGTGCGCTGCTTAGGTGACCATACAGTTGAGTTCTCATGGGTTCAGCTTCCTCGTCATGTCTAGATGGCACTGTCTCTAGCAGGCACCCTCTTCCTCTGGCTCTTACAACTTTTCCACCTCATCTTCAGGGATGGACTCTGAGCCTTACACACATAAGGGATTGTGTTATAGATGTATCAGCTGGGCTTGGACATCCTATAATTACCTATTCTCTGAATTTTGACTAGTTGTGGATCAATGTAACAATATCCATCTGTTGTAAAACGAAGTTTCTTTGCTGAGGAGTAAGAGCTACACTTACCTGTGTGTGTGTGAGGACAAGTATTTACAATACAGCTACAAATGATGCTGGTGGCTCAGGATCCATGAGCTCTCCAGCCATGGGCAGTTGACTATGTTTGCAGTACAAGGCATGAATTCCCTAATATAGAGTAGGCCCTGAGTCCAATTAGACAGTTATGGTTATCCTCTAGGTAATAGTGTCATTGCTGTGCTACTGGGCTGTCTGGTGACCAGGTACTACTGTGGTTCCTGGGTTTCACGGTTCTTGACTGTTTTTCTCCTTTGGAATCTTAGGGCCTTACTTTTATCTTCTGAGACAACCAATGGAAATGGCAATAGCCTGTGTTGGTTTCTGAGTCTTCTGGGCCCTTCTGACCTCCAAGGGGAGGAGGTTTCCCATGCTTGGCACTGGAGTTTCTTCAGATATTATCTAATCCTCAATACTCCCTGTATTGAGTAACTCCATCTAAACTACACACACACACACACACACACACACACACACACACACACTCATACATACCCAAATATGCATACACATATACACATCACACATTACACACATATATACATATACTTGCTTGCGCGCATACACACACATACACACACCACACACGAACACACACACACACTCTATCATCTGTCTGTCTATTCCTAAGCAAACCTACAAGACAGTTTGTCTTTCTCAAACTCCTCTAGGGCCATTCATTCCTCCCTGTGTGTTAGACTCCCTCCCAGCCAAATCCCTGCCCCCAGTGTTTTCCCCACTCCCTCTTCCTTATCACCTGTGTCCTACCCTGCCTTCTCTAGCACTCCCTCTCTCCTCTCCCCATGTGGTCCCTTTCTGCATCCTGCTTTCTGCAGTAGTCCAGAGTACGGACTCACATCTAAAGATCCAGAGCTGGGATGCACAGAAGAGAGAGGACATGTGGCATTTCCCTTTCTGGGTCTGGTCACCTCACTCAGTATATGTTCCACTTCTATCCTTTTATCTGCAAATTCCATTCTTCTTTGCTGAATGGGGTTATTTCCTTCTCTGTGGAATGTATTGTTGGTATTCTGAGAAGGTTGAACTGTGCTGTGCACAGTTAGCATCTTTGCTACCTGAGCTCTGTTCTCCATGGGAGTGTGTTAGAGCACTGTGGTATACTGCTCTAGGTGTTTGAATAAAGACAGACCTCC
The DNA here is from genome assembly GCF_018167655.1 of Microtus oregoni. Taxonomy (NCBI): domain Eukaryota; kingdom Metazoa; phylum Chordata; class Mammalia; order Rodentia; family Cricetidae; genus Microtus; species Microtus oregoni. The sequence goes on along the minus strand of NW_024543062.1, from coordinate 40,517,301 downwards.
TTTTGAGATTGAAGAGGTCACTTCTGTTTCTGGTTCTTAAGAGTTTCTCTTTAAAGAAGAGTGCTGGGGTCACAGCTGAGCTGATAGCATGCTTGCCTTGCAAACCTAAGGCCCTGGATTTAATCCCACTCCCTCACACAAATAAAAATGAAAAGACAGCTGGGGCTGGAGAGATGGTTCAGTGGTTAAGAGCACTACCTGCTCTTCCAGAGGACCTGGGTTCAATTCCCAGCACCCACATAGTGGCTCAAAACTGTCTGCCACTCCAGTCCCAGGTGATTCAATATCTTCTTTTAGCCTCTGTGGGTGCCAGGCATGCATGTGGTACATAGAATTACATGTGGGCAAAATACTCCTATAAAATAAATAAACTAATTTAATTAAATAAAAGATGGGGTTAGCTAGTGCCCTATTTGTTTTAAACTTGTAGAATCAAATCAAATATATCATTATTTTACTTCTTTTAAATTTACAAGCATGGAAAGCTTTGACTGATGGATTTTTCTTATTTTTTTTTTGTTTTTATTTATTTCGTGTGGAGTTCTTTGTCTGCATGTACACCTGCACACCAGAAGAGGGCATCAGATTCCATTACAGATGATTGTGAGTCACCATGTTTTTAGTGGGAATTGAACTCAGGACCTCTGGAAGAGCGCCAGTGCTCTTAACTGCTGAGCCATCTCTTCACCCTGGAGTTTTCTGATAGTCTCACTTTCTTGGTATAAATCCAAAACTAGCTGTCATTGAGAAACAGAATAGCTGCATTTAGCCTACTAAAGTTTGCTGAGAAGTATTTTGTTGCTTTTGAGACAGGTTCTCTCTCTCTCTCTCTCTCTCTCCACCTGCCTCTGCCTCCCCTGCGCCCCCATTCCTAGCACTTTTAAATATCTTTTACATTTACGTGTATAGGTGTTTTACCTGAGCGTGTATCTGTGTGGTATACCGCGTGTGTGATGATGCCTGCCGAGGCTGGAACCCCAGGAGTAGAGGTACAAACCATTGTGAGCCACCATGTGAGTGCTGGGACTCAAACCCAGGTCCTCGGTGCTATCACCACTGAACCACCTCCAGCCCCTGCCAAGGACCTCATCAGCATTTACAGAGAGAACCTTCTTCTTGCTGCCTCCTTTCCATCTTGGTGCCTTGCCTGTGCTCCGCAAGCCTGCTGCCCCTCCCACTCCTGGAGTACGCACAGGGATGGGCTGATCAGCGCGCAGGCACATTGAGTAGAATCCCCAGCAAAGGTCTGACTCGGTGGAGTTGCTGGGAAGGATTTTTCCATGGTCTCATCGCTTTCTTAGTGCTGTTTGAGTACTATTTTAGTGAATTTCAGAAAGTTTTTTGGTTTTGTTTTTTGAGAACTGTATTTGTCAAGTTCTTGATATAAAACCGCACAGCAGGTCCTTTTTTCTTTTCTTTCTCTGGCATCTATGGTCCTGCCATGGAGTTTCCATCCCTGGTACTGCCTGTTCATTTTGTTCCTTTTGTTTTTGTTATTAGCTCTTCCAGAAGTTTATTTTATAGGTGCCTCTCTTTGCTCTTTTCTCCCCAAAACTGGCTTTCAGTTTACTGACCACTTCATTCTACTTTTGTTTATTCCGTTATTATTTTTGTATTTATTATGTTTTTCTACCCATCACTTTTTATGTTTAACTCTGTTCTATCTTGAGATGCCTCAAGTTCGTGTGTAATTCTTTTGTTGTGTCCTATGAACATTTTAGAGCTCCACACTTCTAACTATATACCTAAGTGCTGGTTTATGTTACAATTTCTTTATGATTTTCTTCTAATTTCATTATTGGTCAATAGCTTTACTGAGCTGTAGCTTTCTATAGATCTGTTTTCCTGGTGTGTGGGGGAATATGTGTGTGCCTGTGGTGCACACGCGCCATGCACACGTGTGGAGATTAAGGGACAACAGTGGACATTGCTTCTCACTTCTCCTGCTTCTCCCTGCTGTGCACACCCTGCCAGCCGGCCTGCAAGCTTGAGGGGAGGTGTTCTGGGATGACAGACATGTGCTCTCATGTCCAGTTTTATTGAGCTCTTCATTTTTCTCTGCTCCCCTCTCTGCCTCTCCCATCCCCTTCAACACTCTTCCAAGGTCCCCATGCTCCCAATTTACTCAGGAGATCTTGTCTTTTCTACACATCCAGTTTTTATGTGAATTCTGAGGATTCGAGCTCAGGTTCTCATGCTTGCATGAAAATCTCTTTATACACCAAGCCATCACCCGGAAGCCTCCATTTAAGTGTATGGTTTTGTAAGTCTTAATGTATTCAGACCCTTCAAGCTACCACGACACCACCACTCTTCAGCTGGCATCACCTCACTCGCCCCCTGCTTCCCACCATACATATTTACAAGTCCGCTCCCCCCCTCCATGGATTTGCCGCCCCAAAAGCACGGTGTAATGTGTGCTCTCTGGAGACTGGCTCTTCACATGTAATACGGCTCTTCACATGTAATGTGTGCTCTCTGGAGACTGGCTCTTCACATGTAATATGGCTCTTCACATGTAATGTGTACTCTCTGGAGACTGGGTCTTTTCACTTAGCCTGCATTCCTTTTGTTTGCTGAATAATATTTCATCGTGTGGATATACAGCATTTTATTTATTTTTATTGAATTCATATATCAGTTTATAGGTATTTGGGGTTGTATCAGTTTGAGGCTATTGTAAACAACACTGCTCTGAGCATTGGCACACAGTAAAAGTTATTATAGACATATATTTCATTTTGAGAAACACATCTTGGGAGCTGGAGTTGTTGTTCTCATGTTAACTCTACATTTAAGCCTCTGAGGAAATGATAGGCTGTTTTCAGCTGCTCAGTGAAAGAAACCAGACACAAAGACCACATTCATAAAACTCCATTTCTGTGATATACAGACCCCCATTCTACTATAAGATTCCACAATGTGCCACGGTATGGACTGTGTTTGTTACTTACGTTGTTGCAGTGACGAAGCAACTTCAGAAGAAATGACATCTGGTTCAGAGTTCTTGCTTACAGCCCACCATTACAGGAGTCTTGGTAGCAAGAACTTGAGCAGTGATCGCCTTGCATGGATAATCGGGAAGCAGCGAGCAGCACGTGCTTGTGCTCAACCTGCTTCCTCCTTCCTATGCACACTGAGCTCAGGCCATGCAGTGGTGCCACCTCTCTTTAGTTAGTCTTGATAATCCCTCTGAGCCACACCCAGTGGCTAACCTTGTCTCAGTAACCCCTCACAGGCATGCCTAGAAGCCTGTCTCCTGGGTGAGGCTACTAGCTGTCAAATCCACAGTCAAAATCAGCCATCAGACAGAGGCAAGTCAAGCATGTCTCAACTCGTCATCCGTAGCCAGATCCTCATGCGGTTGGGTCAGGTGAAGTCTCACAGTTTAGCCTGGCAGACTTCTCTGAGGGCTTACATCCTTAAGTGACTTTTAGTGTTCATGTTTCTGGTTCATTTTCCTGTAAGTCATCAAAACGAGACTGTGGGGGACTTCTGGGACCTAGCAGGGCTTGTTCGTGAGGAATATGAGGCCATTACTTCCCAAAGACTGAGCTTCCCCAGGAGTCTGGGAGAGGAACAGTGTAATGTTTAAGGTTCACTGGAGGCACCTGATCCTTGACACCCATGTTCGGCTCACAAAGGCCTCCTGCCTGCACCCAGCCTAACAGAGCCCATTAGTTAGCTGTCAGGCCAGATGCATAGCAAGCAATCTTCTAGTAGCTTCACCATTTCCTTGGTTCTAGGCCAAAAATGAGAGACACAATTCACATGAGTGTAAAAAGTGTTTGATTGCTACTTGATTCATAAAGCTGAGCCCTCAATCAAACACAAACTGTAGGGAATGCACTCTTTAATATTCAAGTGTAAGCAAATATTTTTATTGAATATATTTCACTTGTCAAGGTTTTGTGCATGTGTATTCTTTATGTTGAAAATATTCCCCTCGGGTCCTTAAGATAGCTTCTTGCCTCTCCCTTACCATTGTTTCTCTTTGTCCCCAGGTAGTTTATACCTTCACACACACATGTACAAACACAGATACATGTATAGACATACACACAGACACACACATGTGTAATATAATTAACTCTAGTTTTGTTCATTTTCCTACAAACAACATAATTTGACTTTTATTTATGGTTGAAAAAAAAATCCTATCCTGTCCACGCACAAATGTCCACTTCTCTGTTGCTGGACATGTAGGTTCGTTCCATAACTTAGCTACTGTGAATGATGTTGCCGAAACCAATGTACACCTATCTCTGAGATATGTCAATTTGGAGTCTTTTTGGTAAATACTCAGCAAGAGTACAGCTGGTTGTAGGGAAGGTCTAGTCTCAGCTTTATTGAGAAACATCTCTACTGGGTTCCACAGTGGCTGACTTGGTTTGCGTTTCTGCCAGCAGTGAACAAGGGCTGCCTTTTCTTCACATCCTCTCAGCACTGGTTGTTGTTCTCCCAGAGTTCCTCTTTGAGCTCTTCCAGAAACCTGATACACTTAAGGCGAGTGACTGAGGTTGACCTGAGTCTTTGTCCTGCTGCTCTGCTGGTGTCGAGTGCTCGGTGGAAAACCATAAAGTTAGCATCAGAATCCCCAAATAAGCTTGTTTCGTTCTGTGGGGATGCTAGAGTGTAAAAGATACTAGGTTGGAGCTGGGACATTGTTGGCTTGTTGAAAGTCAAAAGCTGACTCTGGACAGTCAAACAAAGGGGTGTCATTGCAAAGTCAGGATATGGCCTTAAAGCAGGAGGTTGGCCTAGGCCGAAGGGTAAGAGACTCAGCTGGACTGCTGGGCCTCTGTGGCTGCAGTTCCCAATGCTTCCTCACAGCAATGGATAATAACAATTGTCAATTTGATACAATCTAGAATCATCTAGGATACAAACCTCCAGACATGTCCGGATTGGGTTAACTGAGGTGGAAGACAGACCCTAAGTGTGGACAGCACCATCCTACAGGGCAGTGTCCTAGACTGAGCAGAAAGGGAAAGTGGTGTAAGTGTGTCATTCTTCTCAAGAACTCTACTTCGAGGCTGTGAATACTATATGGCTGGGCTCAAATGCTACAGACATGATCCCTACCGCGATTGCTGTACCCTGGTACTCTGAGGCAGAATAGCACTTCCTTAACTTACTCAGTCAGGTGTGTTGTCACAGCGGTGAGCAAGCAAGAGACTTCTCAACTGGACTCAGAACTAAAGGCCTACACCATGCAGAGGTTGGTTCCAGTCCTTAGGTGTGCTATGTGGGGAGACCATTAATGGTGACCCCAAAGATCGCCCCAAGGAACAATAAGATAATTAAGAACTTAAGCAACCTGAGGAGAGATCTGCATCCTTTGATGCCATCCCTCCTTCAGCCCTGATACTTCATTTAGCATCGCTTTGAACCCTTCCCGTGGTGGGGTGTGCATACAAGGAAAACACAGTCTATGACTGAATTGGATTAAAAATGACACTATCAGATGGGTGGTGATGGTGTTGCATGTCTTCCTTTAATCCCAGCACTTGAAAGAGGTAGGCAGATCTCTGTGAGTTTGAACTACCCTGATCTGCAAAACAAGTTCCAGAACACTTAGGGCTACAAGGAGGAACCCTGTTTCAAAAAACCAAAACAAAACAAAATAACAACAAGACAGACATAAAGTAAGAAGGAACAAAGAAAGAAAGAAAGAAAGAAAGAGAAAGAGAGGAAGGGAGGGAGGGAGGGAGGGAGGGAGGAAGTAAAAACATTTTTATGCTGAAAGAAAATTTGACTATGAGGTTTAGGGCCACCAATAATACTTTAAGTACAAAGATTAGTTATTGAAGGAGCAGAGTGGCGGGCTGCGTTCCTGCCGCCCCAGCTCATGGCCTCCTGGCTAGCTTATTCCCAAAATAATTACAGGGAAACTGTATTCTTTTGATCACTGTCTGGCCCATTAGTTCCAGCCTCTTATTGGCTAGCTTTTACATATTGATCTAACCCATTTCTAATAATCTGTGTAGCCCACGAGGTGGCTTACCAGGGAAGATCTTTTTTTTTTCCTTTTTTTTTCCTTTTCTTTATTGAGAAAAAAAAATTTCCGCCTCCTCCCAGCCTCCCACTCCTCCTCCCCTCCCCCCACTCATCTCCCCCTCCCTCTCAAGTCTGAAGAGCAGTCAGGGTTCCCTGCCCTGTGGAAAGTCCAAAGTCCTCCCCCCTCCATCCTGGTCTAGGAAGGTAAGCATCCAAACTGGCTAGGCTCCCACAAAGCCAGAACATGAAGTAGGATCAAAACCCAGTGCCATTGTCCTTGGCAGGGAAGATCTTTTTTTTTTTTTTTGGTTTTTCCACCTCCTCCCAGCCTCCCATTTCCCTCCCCCTCCTCCCACCCTTTTCCCCCTCCCCCCAATCCTTTCCCCCTCCCTCTCCAGTCCAAAGAGCAGTCAGGGTTCCCTGCCCTGTGGTAAGACCTAGGACCTCCCCCCTCCGTCCATATCTAGGAAGGTGAACATCCAAACTGGCTAGGCTCCCACAAAGCCATCACATTACGTAGGATCAACCCCCCGTGCCATTGTCCTTTGCGTCCCATCATCCCTCATTGTTTGCCATGTTCAGAGAGTCCGGTTTTATCCCATGCTTTTTCAGTCACAGTCCAGCTGGCCTTGGTGAGCTCCCACTAGATCAGCCCCCTTGTCTCAGTGGGTGGGTGCGCCCCTCATGGTCCTGACTTCCATGCTCCTGTTCTCCCTCCTTCTGCTCCTCCTTGGGACCTTGGGAGCTCAGTCCAGTGCTCCAGTGTGGGTCTCTATCTCCATGCATCACCAGATGAAGGTTCTATGGTGGTATGCAAGATATTCATCAGTATTGCTATAGGATGGGGTCATTTCAGGTTGCCTATCCTCAGCTGCCCAAGGGACTAACTGGGGACATCACCATGGGCTCCTGGGAGCCACTCTAGGGTCAAGTCTCTTGCCAACCCTAAAGTGGCTCCCTTAACTAAGAAGTGTAGTTCCGTGCTCCCCTGTCCAACCTTCCTTTATCCCAATCATCCTGTTTCCCCAAGTTCCCCCCTCCTTCCCTTCTAACTTTTATCTCCCCATCTCCCCTAACCCCCATCCCACCCCACCCCCAAGATCCCAATTTTCTCCCCGGCAATTTTGTCTACTTCCCATACCCAAGAGGATAACTATATGTTTTCCTATGGTTCACCTTCTTATTTAGTTTCTTTAGGTTCACCAATTGTAGTCTCCGTGGTCCTTATTTATGGCTAGAAACCAATTATGAGTGAGTACATCCCCTGTTCATCTTTTTGAGTCTGGGATACCTCACTCAGGATAGTGTTTTCTATTTCCATCCATTTGCATGCAAAATTCGAGAAGTCATTGTTTTTTTTTTACCACAGCGTAGTACTCTAATGTGTATATATTCCATACTTTCTTCATCCATTCTTCCATTGAAGGGCATCTAGGTTGTTTCCAGGTTCTGGCTATTACAAATAATACTGCTATGAACATAGTTGAAAAAAATGCTTTTGTCATATGATAGGGCATCTCTTGGGTATATTCCCAAGAGTGGTATTGCTGGGTCCAGGGGTAGATTGATCCCGAATTTCCTGAGAAACCGAAACACTGATTTCCACAGTGGTTGCACAAGATTGCATTCCCACCAGCAATGGATGAGGGTTCCCCTTCCTCCACAGCATCTCCAGCACAGGCTATCATTGGTGTTTTTACTTTAGCCATTCTGACAGGTGTAAGATGATATCTCAAAGTTGTTTTGATTTGCATTTCCCTGATTGCTAAGGAAGTTGAGCATTATCTTAAGTGTTTTGGCCATTTGAACTTCTTCTGTTGAGAATTCTCTGTTCAGTTCAGTGCCCCATTTTTAATTGGGTTAATTAGCATTTTAAAGTCTAGTTTCTTGAGTACTCTATATATTTTGGAGATCAGACCTTTGTCTGTTGCGGGGTTGGTGAAGATCTTCTCCCAGTCAGTAGGTTGCCTTTGTGTCTTAGTGACAGTATCCTTTGCTTTACAGAAGCTTCTCAGTTTTAGTAGGTCCCATTTATTCAATGTTGCCCTTAATGTCTGTGCTGCTGGGGTTATACCTAGGAAGTGATCTCCTGTGCCCATCTGTTGTAGGGTACTTCCCACTTTCTCTTCTATCAGGTTCAGTGTGTTCGGGCTGATATTGAGGTCTTTAATCCATTTGGACTTGAGTTTTGTGCATGGTGATAGATATGGGTCTATTTTCATTCTTCTACAGGTTGACATCCAGTTGTGCCAGCACCATTTGTTGAAGATGCTTTCTTTCTTCCATTGTATACTTTTCGCTCCTTTATCAAAAATGAGGTGTTCATAGGTTAGTGGGTTAAAATCCGGGTCTTCTATACGATTCCATTGGTCGACTTCTCTGTTTTTATGCCAGTACCACACTGTTTTCATTACTGTAGCTCTGTAATAGAGTTTGAAGTCAGGGATGGTAATGCCTCCAGCAGATCCTTTATTGTATAGAATTGTTTGGGCTATCCTGGGTTTTTTGTTTTTCCATATAAAGTTGATTATTGTCCTCTCAAGATCTGTGAAGAATTTTGATGGGATCTTGATGGGTATTGCATTGAATCTATAAATTGCCTTTGATAGAATTGCCATTTTTACTATGTTGATCCTCCCAATCCAAGAGCAAGGGAGGTCCATCCATTTTCTGGTATCCTCTTCAATTTCTCTGTTCAATGCCTTAAAGTTCTTGTCAAATAGATCTTTCACTTCCTTGGTTAGATTTATCCCAAGATATTTTATGCTGTTTGTGGCTATTGTGAATGGTGAAGCTTCTCTGATTTCCCTCTCTGCTTCCACATCCTTTGTGTATAAGAGGGCGACTGATTTTTTGGAGTTGATCTTGTATCCTGCCACATTACTAAAGCTGTTTATCAGTTGTAAAAGTTCTTTGGTGTAGTTTTGGGGGTCACTTATGTAGACTATCATATCATCTGCAAATAACAAAAGTTTAACTTCTTCCTTTCCAATTCTAATCCCCTTGATCCCATTATGTTGTCTTATTGCTATTGCCAGAACTTCAAGCACTATATTGAAGAGGTATGGTGAGAGTGGACAGCCTTGTCTTGTTCCTGAGTTTAGTGGGATGGCTTTGAGTTTCTCTCCATTTAATTTGATGTTAGCTGTCGGCTTGCTGTATATAGCTTTTATTATATTTAGGTATGACCCTTGTATCCCTAATCTCTCCAAAACTTTTATCATAAATGGATGTTGAATTTTGTCAAATGCTTTTTCAGCATCTAATGAAATGATCATATGGTTTTTTTCTTTCAGTTTATTTATATGCTGGATTACATTGATAGATTTTCATATGTTGAAACAGCCCTGCATCTCTGGAATGAAGCCTACTTGATCATAATGGATAATTTTTCAGATGTGTTCTTGGGTTCGGTTTGCCAGTATTTTGTTGAGGATTTTTGTGTCGATGTTCATGAGTGAGATTGGCCTGTAATTCTCTTTCCTGGTTGAGTCTTTGTGTGGTTTTGGTATCAGAGTAACTGTAGCTTCAAAAAAGGAATTTGGTAATGACCCTTCTGTTTCTATATTGTGGAATACATTAAGGAGTATAGGTATTAGGTCTTCTTGGAAGTTCTGGTAGAATTCCGCATTGAAACCATCTGGTCCTGGGCTTTTTTTGGTAGGGAGGTTTTTGATAACAGCTTCTAATTCTTTGCAATGAACAGGTCTGTTTAGATTGTTCACCTGGTCCTGGTTTAACTTTGGTATATGGTATTTATCTAAAAAAGTGTCCATTTCTTTTACATTTTCCAGTTTTGTGTTATACAGGCTTTTGTAGTAAGATCTGATGATTCCCTGAATTTCCTCTGTGTCTGTGGTTATGTCCCCCTTTTCATTTCTGATCTTATCAATTTGCCTATACTCTCTCTGCCGTTTGATTAGTTTGGATAGGGGTTTATCAATCTTGTTGATTTTCTCCAGGAACCAGCTTTTTGTTTCATTGATTCTTTGGATTGTTTTCTGTGTTTCTGTTTTGATGATTTCAGCCCTCAATTTGATTATTTCCAGTCTCCTACTCCTCGTAGGTGAGTCTGCTCCTTTTTTTCAAGAGCTTTCAGGTGGGCTGTTAAGTCTCCAATATATGCTTTCTCTGTTTTCTTTAAGTGGGCATTTAGTGCGATGAACTTTCCTCTTAGGACTGCTTTCATAGTGTCCCATAAGTTCGAGTATATTGTTTCTTTATTTTCATTGAATTCGAGGAAGACTTTAATTTCTTTCTTTATTTCTTCCTTAATCCAGGTATGGTTCAGTAGTTGACTGTTCAGTTTCCATGAGTTTGTAGGCTTTCTGGGGATAGCATTGTTGTTGAATTCTAACTTTAATCCATGGTGATCTGATAAGACACAGGTGGTTACTAATATATTTTTGTAACTGTGTAAGTTAGCTTTGCTACCGAGTATGTGGTCAATTTTCGAGAAGGTTCAATGAGCTGCAGAGAAGAAGGTATATTCTTTCCTCTTTGGGTGGAACAATCTATAGATGTCTGTTAAGTCCATTTGTTTCATTACCTCCATTAATTCTCTAATTTCTCTGTTAGGTTTCTGTTTGATTGACCTGTCCATTGGTGAGAGAAAAGTGTTGAAGTCTCCTACTATTAGTGTGTGGGGTTTGATGTCAGCCTTGAGTTTTAGTAATGTTTCTTTTACGTACGTGGGTGCTTTTATATTAGGGGCGTATGTATTCAGGATTGAGACTTCATCCTGATGAATTGTTCCTGTTATGCGTATAAAATGTCCCTCTCCATCTCTTCTGATTGATTTAAGTTTGAAGTCAACTTTGTTAGAAATTAGTATGGCCACACCTGCTTGTTTCTTAGGTCCATTTGCTTGATAAGCCTTTTCCCAGCCCTTTACTCTGAGTAGTGCCTGTCTTTGTGGTTGAGGTGTGTTTCTTGTAAATGGCAGAATGTTGGATCCTGTTTTCGTATCCAATCTCTTAGCCTGTGCCTTTTTATAGGTGAGTTGAGTCCATTGACATTAAGTGATACCAATGACCAGTGGTTGTTAACTCCAGTCACTTTTTTAGTTGTAGGGTTTGTGTGTTTCCCTTCTTTGAGTTGCGCTGGTGAAGGGTCTCTAGATGTCTGAGTTATTGTGGTCATTATTGGACTTCTTGGTTAGTGATTTTCCTTCTATTATTTTCTATAAGGCTGTATTTGTGGCTACGTATTGTTTAAATTTTTTTTATCCTGGATTATTTTGTTTTCTCCATTTATAGTGAACGAAAGCTTGGCTGGGTACAGTAGTCTGGGCTTGCATCCATGGTCTCTTAGTTTTTGCAGTACATCTATCCAGGACCTTCTGGCTTTCATGGTTTCCATAGAGAAGTCAGGTGTAAGTCTGATGGGTTTACCTTTATAAGTAACTTGGCCTTTTTCCTTTGCGGCTCTTAATATTCTTTCTTTATTCTGTATGCTTTGTGTTTTGATTATTATATGGTGAGGGGATGTTTTTTGTTTTTTTTTTTTTTTGATCCAGCCTATTCGGTGTTCTGTATGCTTCTTGAACCTTCATAGGTACATCTTTCTTCAGGTTGGGAAAGTTTTCTTCTATAATTTTATTAAGTATATTTTCTGGACCGTTGATCTGCACTTCTTCTCCTTCTTCTACTCCAATTATTCTTAGGTTTGGTCTTTTTATTGTGTCCCATATTTCCTGAATGTTTTGTAATCAGAGTTTGTTGGACTTGCTGTTTTCTTTGATCAGTGCGTTTATTTTCTCTATGTTATCTTCAGAATCTGAGATTCTTTCTCTATCTCTTGTATTCTGCTGGTTATGCTTGTTTCTGTAGTCTCTATTCGTTTACCTAGATTTTCCATGTCCAGCCATCCCTCTGTTTGTGTTTTCTTCTTTGCCTCCATTTCAGTTTTCAAGTCATGAACTGTTTCCATTATCTGCTTGATGTTTTTCCTTGGTTTCCTAGGGTATCATTCACTGATTTACTCAATTCCTCAAACTTTCTGTTATACTTCTCATCCATTTTTATAAGGGCGTTTTTCATATGCTGTTTAAGGGCCTCTATCACTTTCATAAAGTCAGTTTTTTCTACTTCTTCTTGATTAAGGTGTTCATGTCCTCCTGTTGTGAGGTCGCTGGGTTCTGGTGGTTTCATGTTGTTTTTCAGATTGTTGGGTGAATTCTTGCATTGGCGCCTGCCCATCTTTTTCTCCGAATGCTCCCCTATGGATCTTCTCTTAAAGGATCAGTTCTTCTTGCCCACTGATGTACCTTCCCAGTGATGTCACTCCCCAGTCATGTTTCTCCTGGTGTCCAGATCGGATCTCTGTGCTGCTTGGGTAGCTCGCAAACAAAGGGCCCACCCTGTTCGCTGCAGGCAGGCTATGGAGACAAAGGGACTACCGCCCTCCCCTTTGCCCTCCCGATTCAGGTTCGGTCCCAGCACCTGAGCAGGCTGAGCTGGGAGATACTATGCTGCCAAAGAAGGGAGGGAGGGAGGGAGACAGGGGGTGGGGGGATATGGTTGTAAGCTGGATGGGATGGGAAGAGAGAGGAGGTATCAGGCAGTGTAGCCCCTGCAGGATGACCAGGAAGTGTCGAAAGGCTTTAATTTTAACATAGTAAAATTACATATAACAAAGCAGTTATCAAGTAAGAATTACAGTTACAATATTTATATCTATTTTTTCTTTTGTCATAACTAAGAAAAACTATAATTATCTATCCATTTTTTAATTTTATCAAAGACTCCAGAAGGATATAATATTACATAAGTAAACAAGAAATAAGAAACTTTAAACTCTAGAAATGGGGCTGGAGAGATGGCTCAGCGGTTAAGAACACTGACTGTTCTTCCAGAGGTCCTGAGTTCAATTCCCAGCAACCACATGGTGGCTCACAACCATCTGTAATGAGATCTGGTGCCCTCTTCTGGGGTGCAGGTATGCATACAGGCAGAACACTACATACATAATAAATAAATAAATAAATAAATCTTTAAAAAAAATAAACTCTAGAAATGACAGAGACATCTTGCTGCCTGTACAGTCACCCAAAATTTCTCTGTATCATTGGGGCATCCATCTTTGGCCTTCAGGCCCATAGTATCCAGCAGACATTTTCATTAAGCAGGAAATTTTAGAGACAGTTTAGTCATTTTTTGCTTTGTTCTGTAGGATGTCTTGCAGACTCTTTCATGAATCAGGAACTCCAAAGGACCCTCTTACCTTTAGGCAAGTTTAGTAGTCCTCTCTTTGTGGGTTTTTTGTGTCCAGTTTATGTAACAGTCCAGGCAAGAGCAGTTTTTTGCCCAAATGGCTATCAAACTCCATAAGGAGCCTCTTTGATGCTCATCTTCCTTTTGAAGTAGATTGGTGCTGTCAGAAGCAGACGTGTCTCATTGTCATGAAAAACCCTAATTTATTAAAACATTTAAATGCCATATTTTGTAGTCTTTGAAAGATATGAAGAATGCCTATCTAACTGAAATATATCTCTATATATCTAGAAAATTTAACTAACATGACTACAAGCTTTACTATTATCGATGATTATCCATTAGTAACCTATATTTCCTAATTATATATTACATTTTAATGAAATACACAATCACAATACTTTAATCAATATCAGAAATATGCATATGCATATAACAAAATTGACCTTAAAATCCACACCAATGCAAATTATTTATATCTATATCATATCCCTCTTTAAATGTAAAAGAACATTTATAAACAATATTTGGGAATGCCTGGCCCATTAGTTCCAGCCTCTTATTGGCTAGCTCTTACATATTGATCTAACCCATTTCTAATAATCTGTGTAGCCCACGAGGTGGCTTACCAGGGAAGATCTTAACCTGTAGCTGTGTCAGGTGGGAGAATCATGGTGACTGCCTGACTCGGCTTCTTTCTCCCAGCATTCTGTTCTGTCTACTCCGCCTACCTAATTTTCTGTCCTATCAGGCCAAGCAGTTTTCTTTATTAGTTAACCAATGAAAGCAACAGATAAGATACAAGACCTACCTCCATCAATTAGTAATCTGGTTTTGAGACAGGGTTTCTCTGTGTAGCCTTACCTGTACTGGATTCTATCTGTAGACCAGGGAGGCCTCTGACTCAGAGAGATCAGCCTGTGTCTCCCGACTGCTGGGATTAAAGGTGTGTGCCATCACTGCTTGGCTAGAGAGCAATAAATAGTCTTTTTTAAAGATTTATTTCTTTACTTTGTATACAATGTACGCCTGCATGCCAGAAGAGGGCACCAGATCCCACTATAGATGGCTGTGAGCCACCATGTGGTTGCTGGGAATTGAACTCAGGACTTCTAGTAGAGCAGCCAATGCTCTTCTCTGAGCTGTCTCTTCAGCCCGCCCCCAGATCAGTAGTCTTAAACAGTGTACACGGGGAAATAACCTTTCAGTTGTTGAAGATAAATCAATACACTCTCCTGGAGTTTTCTCTTGTTCTAACTTGCTTCTTCCTTCAGTCCTTTTCATATATAATTTATCTCAAATGTCTCTTTAAAGTGTAGTATTTAGGACTGAATGTGTACTTCAGATGTGGTCTAACTATAGTGATATTTTATTTATGGTTTATAGATAAAGTTTGCCTGAAGATCAGAAAGTAAAACTAAGCCACTAGAGGCCAGGCAGTGTGGTGTCAGACACTTTTAATCCAGGATTTGGGAGATAGACACAGACAGATCACCATGAATTCAAGGCCACCCTGGGCTACACAAGATCAATGCAAAAACAGATTCAGATGGTGGTGGCTCACTCCTTTAATCCCAGCACTAGAGAGGAATTTAAACTGGGATGAGACAGGAAGTAGCTCTCTCTCAGTCTGAGGGCTTCTTAGAACTAAGAGCTCTCTAGTGGCTTGGCTGATTTGCTTTTTAATCTTCAAGCGGATCCCCAATATCTGTCTCTGGGCTTTTATTATTCATGATACACCTAACAGTAAACTTCGATTACTATGATTATAGATTGCTGTGATCACTTGGATTATGATTCATAAACCATTACTAAATCTGTTATTCCTTGCATATTCATAATTTTAAACACGTAAATGTGGGCTGGGAGCATGCATAGCTCAGTTGGCAGAGCATTTGCCTAGCATGGATGAGGCCCTGGGTTTGACCCTTAGCACCTCAGAAACTGGGCATGGTGGTGCAATCTGTAATCTACAATCCTATTACTCAGTGAGTAGAGGCAGGAAGTCAGACATTCAAGGTCATTTTCAGCTATATAGAGCTCAAGGCATGTCTCGGATGTGTGAGAACCAGCCTCAAAACACCACACACAAGCCTGAAACATTACAAAGTTCCACGAATGCATGGTAGCTCGTGATTCAAATACAAGAGGGAGAATGATGTCATCACTTAGCTTATTCTGAGTTGACTCTGCCTTTCTATTATTTATTGATTCATATAGATTCTAGGCCTTATTCCAAGTCACTGATGTCAGAAGCCGAAACTGACCAGGGCCAAAGACAAGTGTATCCACAAGTTGACACTGGGCCACTGGTCCGAGTACCTACAAATTCCTGCAGTACAGGGTCCTTCAAAACGTGTCAGGTGGGGGACTAGTACTCTAGGGAGAAGATTTACTTTAAGGAAATAAAACTAGTTCTGAGTCTAATAAAGATGCAAAAAGTAATGAACCACAATACTTATCAATGAAACGTTTTTTGGGGGAGGGTGCTATTATTTATTGTAACTAATAGGCGCCCCAAACAGGTGCAGACGGCCTTCAGAGGACAGGCGCACTATACTTGTCCTGTTAAGTCAGCGACATTGTCACCGGAGACCATGTCTTCAATGAAACTTTTTAATAATACTGTTGATTAAGTTTATTAACAATAATTTCAAATTTTTGTTCAAATTCAAATAGCAATATTTTCAAATGAATACTAAATTGTGCTCAGTGAGTCACCAAGAACAGAACACCACCGATGTGAGTCTGGCATGTTCAGACCATCCTTTTGTCTTATAACCTCCCTCAGGGAAACCCGGATCAATTCTATTTCATGCTGTGTGTAAGTTTCCCACCAGATCCACTGTCATTTAAACAAGGGACTTTCCCAAGCGTTCTGCTTTGATAAGAGCCACTGTGGCTCATCTGCCTATTCCTCCTGACCCCTTAGCTCTATGAAGGCAGGAAGGGGGAGGCTGCTAACTAAGGGGTCGGGAGACCGCAGCTCTTGAAGTACCCGGAATGTATGCAGAATAAAAGTCAAGGATGGAATCACCTGGGCTGGGAGACAGAGCTCGTTCTCCAGGGAGGATCTGTAGGAAACTAGTCCAGGTCAGGATGAGTGGCTGAGGCGATCCTAGCCCAGGAACATCTGCATCTGAGCCTGCTGTCAGGGGACTGCCAGATGTTGCTGAGTGGTGCTAGCACTGTTTCCAACAGTCATACGGTTCAGATGCCTCCTTCTCCCTGCCAACATGGTGCTGTCACCCCTGTAGATGAAAAGGATGAAAGTCACAGGGATTTTGTTTTATTTTGTTTTTGTTTTATTTTGGTTGTTGTTGTTTGCACGATTTCACACAGGCCTTTGGGCTCTTCTCTCTTTTCTGTCACACGTTGACTTTCTGTCCTGATATATTTCTGTGGTTTTCGCCTCTTGCAGCTTCTGTACATACTTTGTTAGCCACCGCTGATAGTGTGATTCATTTGGGAAGTGATTGTATTACCGTAAAAAGCATTTCAATGCTGGAGAGATGTTCAGTAGTTAAGAGCACTCACTATTCTTCCAGCGCTCTTGAGTTCACTTCCCAGCATCCACATGGTGGCTCATACGGATGCTCAGTTCCCTCTTTCAGTGTGCAGGTGTTCATGCAGACAAAACACGCATGTGCATAAACAAGTACATTTGGGGCTGGAGAGATGGCTCCGTGGTTAATGCTCACCAGTCCTCTTCCAGATGGCCTGGGTTTGATTACCAACACCCACATGGCAGCTCAGAACTGTCTTGTGCATCTTTGAGTACCACACATACACGATGCATGTCATACATGTAGGCAAAATTCCTGTACACATAAAATAAAAATAAGTGTTTCTTAAAAGCTTTAAAAAAGCATTTCAGCAAGGTACAGCCCCTTTGGATGTCAATGTGGTGATTTCTCAGAAAATTAGGAAACAACCTTCCTCAAGACCCAGTAATACCACTTTGGGTATATACCCAAAGGATACTCAATCATGCCACAAGGACATGTGCTTAGCTATGTTCATAGTAACATTGTTTGTCATAGCCAGAACCTGGAAACAACCTAAATGCCCCTCAACCAAAGAATGGATAAGGAATATGTGGTACATTTACACAATGAAGTATTACACAGCAGAAAAAAATAACGACAACTTGAATTTTGCAGGCAAATTGACGGAGCTAGAAAATATCATTTTGAGTGAGGTAACGCAGATCCAGAACAACAATTATCACATGTACTCACTCATAGGTGGTTTTTAAACATAAAACAAAGAAAGCCAGTGTACAAAATCACGATCCCAGAGAACTTAGACAACAATGAGGACACTAAGAGAGACTTACATAGATCTAAACTACATGGGAAGTAGAAAAAGAAAAGATCTTTTGAGTAAATTGGGAGCAGGGGCACCTTGGGAGAGGGCTGAAGGGGAGGGGAGAGGCAGGAAGCTCAGTAAAAATCCATTTATAAATGCATTTCTGCAAGTTGATTTTATCTCAACATGCAGGAGAGCCTTGAGTTGATGGACACTCATCTGGTTCCTTCCCTGTACACTGAAGATGCTTCTGTAGGTCAGACAAGCTCTAATTGGCCTATTTTCTAAGTCCGTAGAGTTAGTCTTTGTAAATCATAGCTAAGGTCATCAGCAAACACGGCTTTCTGAAAGTTCCCAGGAAGCACAGGGCTGACAAGTGGCTGGAATACATTGATATGATTTCAAGACTGAGTTCACCACTGCAGTATGATTTAAGGTTGGCACTCAGTAAATGAAATGAGATCATTTTATAACTAATAATCGGACAAGTCTGACTCATGTGTGTAACACATCACATAATAATGGTCCGAGGTAGCTCAGATGGTGCTTCCTGTTGTTGCTCTTAGCATCATTTATTCACACACCCATCAATAGAATATTTGAATATTCTAATGTTAGATTATTAGAATATTCTGGAAACTGATAATACAAACACTCCTGGCTTCTCACAATTACTTAGAGTAATCCACAGCCAAGTACCCAAACCTAAATGACTGCCAATGTGTTAATTACAAATTAGATGGGAATTAGCATCGTCCAAGGAACTGAGCAGGCTTAGAGACATTCTGGACTCAAACTAGGACGAAGTACAAATGCAATCTGGCTGATGACTCTGGGGGCAAAGTTGTTTGGTGCATAGTCTGGGGACCTGAGTTTGATCCCAGGCCCCACATTATGAAAGGGGAGAAGCAATTCCTTCAAGTTGTCTTCTGACCACACCATGTTTGTTATGACCCTTGAACACACAAGGGAACACACATACACACAAAACAAATTTCTTAGATGTTAAAAAAGATAAATACAACTGGGAAATCCACAGCTGTTGGAGTCTACCTCCCCTTGTAAATGAAAAGGCAAAAGAAACTTGCCATGAGTATATGGGACATTTGCAAAGTTTGGTCCAGTTTGGGTCACGTTTTGGCAGCAAATGGCTAAAGGAACAGATAATGTTTGCTGTTTGTTTTGAATCAGCTAGTCCTTAGCACGCCTTTATTGTGTGAATTCGATGTGTCCTATACATGGCTATATTGTATGAAAACGAGGGGTGTGGAGGCAGAGCCTAGAGCCCTTGTCTTGGTGGCCTCAGGATGAAGTGAGGTGACAGTGGGTGCACAGCCTCGTGGCTCTCTGTAAATGTTGTATAAAATGAGATACCATCAAGCACCGTAGCAAACCACCAGCGTCAGAATCTCTGGCTTTCATCCACACAGATGTTCATGATTTACCTTGTAATAACTTAATCACATGATTTATACACGCCATCTCCTGTTGGAACTTGCTTCTGATGTGCAATGAAATAAATATTTTAGAAATTCAAGTGACTCATAAGAAAATGTATTTTATCTTATGAATAATAATAGACAGATTGACTACCTCAGACCAGGGGCCTTGTGGACTCTCAGTTCAGAGTTTCCCTGCACCCTGTTCTTCTCCCATTGCACATATGGTCATCTTTCTCGGACCTGTGTCTCTGCATGGCCCAATGTCGGGATGACAAGCTGGGGGTAAGTAGTCGCAGCTGGGTGCACATGAGAAGGGATCTATAAAAAGTGACTCATTAACGTAGGAGACCCCTTAGAGCTAAAACTTATCAAAACTGGGGATATCTTCCCAAAACACAAATCTAGGCCCTCTTGCCTGGTATGAGCCAATAAAAGCCAGCTTGAGCCAGAGCCAGGAAGTCCCTACAGTCTAAAAAACTTGGAAGTATGACCGAGTCATTACCTGACACTGGAAAGCCCTGGCTGGCTCTAGCAGGTGGACACCCAAGAGAAAGGGATATTCTGAAGAGACCTGTGCCTGGGGTGGGCTTTACCCATGATGGACACACTGAAATAAGAGGAAAACTCTGATCTGACCCAGTGGAGAACCCACTGTTTATGTAGTTAGATCTTCATGGGCAACCTGGATGGGAGAGGCCAAGACTCAACAACCCAGTTAAGATGGGGAGTACCAGAGGACCACTGAGAGATGGGCCAGGACACCACAGCTGGGCACTGCCTTAAATACCAGAGGACCACTGAGAGACAGGCCAGGACACTCACAACTGGCACTGCCTTAAATACCAGAGGACCACTGAGAGACGGGCCAGGACACTCACGGCTGGCACTGCCTTAAATACCAGAGGACCACTGAGAGACGGGCCAGGACACTCACGGCTGGCATTGCCTTAAATACCATAAGACCACTGAGAGACGGGCCAGGACACTCACGGCTGGCACTGCCTTAAATACCATAAGACCACTGAGAGACGGACCAGGACACCACAGCTGGGCACTGCCTTAAATACCAGAGAACCACTGAGAGACAGGCCAGGACACCACAGCTGGCACTGCCTTAAACCCTGTGTAGTCTTCCCACGTGTACTGAGTTCCCACTGGATGGGCCTGTTTTTTAAATACTGTTTTTATTCTAATATGATCTAATTTCTCTTCCTCCCTTTCTCTACCCCACTCTAAATGTATGACCCCTTTTCTTTAACTACTGGTGTGTGTGTGTGTGTGTGTGTGTGCGTGCACACACATGCACACGTGTGTGTTCCTAAATATAGAAATACAGCCTGCTCAGCCTGTTACTGCACATGTTTTAGGCTGACCGTTTGGTATAGGACATCAAATTGGTGTGCTCTTTTCTAGGAAAGACCATTTCTCTCATCCTCGGCATTCCTTAGTTGCCAGTAGCTTTTTCTCAAGGGAGACCTTATGAGCCTCTTTCTCCACTCTCCAGTCCCCAAGAACACAGGCGATGGTGGTGAACCAAAGATCATGAATCCCTCTTACACCCCAGTAAATATTCTCAGTCAACACTTGAGGTCATCTTTTGTCCTAGGCACTGTATTTTGGGTTGGTGATGCAGAAACTTGTAGACCTCTGGGAGACCTTGAGCTCGGTAAAGGGATGGGGCTTGTGCCTGACTCGTTGGGGAGGTATTCTGAGTAACATGGCTGCACACAGGGAGGTTTGGAGGGCAGTGGACCTTGCTGAGACCAGGAGATTTCCTAGTACAGGTGCCAGCAGGGGCTTCTGTGGCTATCTTTCCTGCCAGGTTTTCTCTCCATGGTCCAGTTCAGGGCATATTCACCGGGAAGGTTCTCTCCCCCAGCTCTCACCTCTCGCCCTTCTCCGGGCTTTGCCACAGCTGGAGATTGCTTGTGGTGTGGAGTAAGTTATTATCCCTGGCTGGACTGGAAATACTCGAACGTAGTGGTTTTATCGTACACTCTACCTGCAATAGTGCTTTCTACATGGCGTGTGCAGGACACTTGGTTCCACCACAAGAGAGAGAAAGAAATGTTCCTTCTCTCCCTCCTTCTCTCTCTCTCTCTCTCTCTCTCTCTCTCTCTCTCTCTCTCTCTCACACACACACACACACACACACACACACACCCTCTCAGCTTTCTTCCCGGTCTCTCCCTCCTCCTTCTCTCCTCTCCTCTCCTCTCCTCTCCTCTCCTCTCCTCTCCTCTCCTCTCCTCTCTTCTCTATCTTCCCTTCCCTCCCCTCCTTTTCCCTCCTCTCCTCTCCTCTCCTCTCTTCTCTATCTTCCCTTCCCTCCCCTCCTTTTCCCTCCTCTCCTCTCCTCTCCCCTCCCCTCTCCTCCCCTCTCCTCCCCTCCCCTCCCCTCCTCTCCTCTCCTCTTCTCTCCCTCTTCTCTCCCTGCCCCTTCTCCTCCATTCTTACTGGCTGTCAGGCTTGGCATTTAACTGACCGTCTTTGTCTCGTTTTCATGTCCAGAAATGCTCTCAGGAAAGTTCCTGCAAGTGGAAGAATGCATTTTGCAGATGGAGAACAGAAAGCCTGTTGTAGGTTTTTGGTGGAGGTGAAATTATACTCTGCATTGCTCTGTGGAGTAAGAACTCTGTAATTTAGGATTTTCCTAATTGGTGTTTAGAGTTTCCAGGGACTTCTGCTCTCCTGGAATTTCTGGCTGGGTTAGAGGAGTTGACTATGAATGGCTTGAAGCTTCTGACTGCCTTAAAGGTGAGATGAGTCAGGCCAGCTGGGAGGCAGGCCAGTCCACGAGTCCTGCTCCCACTGCACACACACAGTCCAGTGTGCGAACAGCATGAAGGAGCTGGTGGCACTGGGGCTTCCAGTGCAGATCTGTCAGCTGAGAGGCTGGTAGACAGAGAGCAGGTGCCACATCTGTGTGTTTCCTCAGCGCCTCAGGCTAGGAGTCCCCTGCTTCTCATTCGTGCTGTGGACACTTGGAATATTACATACTTCCTCTGAAAATCATTTTCAAGTGTTCTAAGAGGAAGCAGGAATGATGCGCAGGTTTCCTGCATTGGGGGCAGATGCTAGTTCTGCTCTTTCAGGGATTCCAGGCGGATGCAGGCACAGCCAAACTCAACAGACACTCTCTGCTCCAGGGAGCTTGTTACCTCCTACCCTCCTTCCTCTCCTCTTCTGCCCATTTGTCCTTTCTTTCTCAGCTCAGAAAAGGAGCAGAAATTCTGTCCATTTTGTATCTAGCAGTAACAAACACATTAGCAAATGAAAAATAAGTGTTCACTTTATCCTGTTGTTCTAGACTGGTAGCTTCTTGTGGTTTGAAGACTGAAGATGTTAAAGCCACAGGATAAATACTTTCATGTGGAGCAGGGCCAATCTAGAAGACAGTCACCTTCCTCCCAGGGCCATCGCTAGATTTGGATTCCTCATATATTCCCAAACTATTTACCATTGATGTCTGGCTGAAAGACATCCTGGAAGTTCTATGGAACAGGGGTGAATCACCTTTTGCTACCATGTGGTAGAGTTTTATATAAAAAGGAGCCTCTGTGTGTGTGTGTGTGTCTGTGTGTGTGTGGTGTGTATAGTGTATGTGTATGGTGTGTATATGCGTGTGTTGTACTCTCTAGATGTGGGTGAGTCATGAGTGGTGTATTTGTGATATATAGGATGTTTGGTATATATCACATATGGTGTAGTGTGGTATGTATGATGTGGGGTACTATGTGCATTGTGTAGTATGTGCATGTATGTAAAATGTGGAATGTGTGTGTGTGTGTGTAACATGTGTATGATGTGCATCTAGCACGTGTGATTGATGGGCCTGAGGTATGGATTTGTAATATGGTACATGGAGCACATGCATTGTATGGAATGATATGTTGTAATGTGTTGATGGAAGTTTCTGTCCCGCCTGGTCCTGCACCATTCAGTCCCAAAGAAACACAGAGGCTTATATTAATTATAAACTGGCCTATTAGCTCAGGATTTCTATTATCTAGCTCTTACAACTTAAATTAACCCATAAACCTATGTTTAGCCATGTGGGTTGGTACTTTTTCTCAGGCATTCTCATCTTGCTTCCACTGCATCTGGTTGGTGACTGCATCTCTGCCTTTCCTCTTCTCAGAATTCTCTGTCTGGCAGCCCCACCTATACTTCCTACCTGGCTACTGGCCAATCAGCATTTTATTAAACTAATACAAGTGACAAATCTTTACAGTCTACAAGAGCATTATCCCACAGCAGTGAGATATGTGTGTGTGTGTAAGAGAGAGAGAGAGAGAGAGAGAGAGAGAGAGAGAGAAAGACAGAGACAGAGACAGAGAGACAGAGAGAGATGCCTGTGGTATGGTATGCATAGTGTGGTATGTGATATAGTATGTGTGATATGTATGGTATATGTATGTAAAGAGTGTGTTCTATGTTTGATATAGTGTGGTGTGTTCTCTGTATGTGGTTTGTTGATATGCCTGGTGCTTGTATGTAATTTTTGTATGGTGTATATATGTAGTATATCTGACATATGAACATTGTGTGTGTGTGTGTGTGTGTGTGTGATGTATCTGGCATATGTGTGCATGGTGTGTAACGAAGCAGGCATCATGGCCAGGAAGGGAGTGCTGTGGAGAAGCAGCTCCCTCATTTGAGGAAGGTGTTAGGGCAGTCTACATCCCATTTGCCTTGACCCACGAGAAAGACTTTGCATCTATCACTGATTTTATCCTTCAGATCATCCCTTGGCATGTCAGAAATGACCTTCTTGGCTTATTCCTTGGAACTGTGACTGTCTGTCCTCCTTGCTGTCTCCTTCTGTCACAACATGCACTGTATTTTCCTATCTACAATTTCCTTCTTAGCCCCAGTTCCCGATTCCCACAAGAAGCAGACAAATAGAAAGGTTCTGGCTGAGAATCTGAGGAGCTTGGAGATGGTGTCTTCATCAGGGTCTAGTGCATGTATGTATGATGTATACACACAGATGCGGGTGCCTGTGGAGGCCAGAAAGGGCTGTCAGATTCCCTGCAACTGTGTGTGAATACAGGCAGTTGTGAGTTCCCCAGTGTGGGAGCTGGAAACTGAACTCGGGTCTTTTGGAAGAGCATAAAGAGCTCTTGACAACGGAGCCACCTTTCCAGACCTCTACTAAGTATTTTAAACAAAAATATTAAATACATAGGATAGTTATAGAAGCATCCACAAGGCAAAAGAAGCAAGAGAAGAGGAAATGGCAAGAACAGTGAGGGAGGGGGGAGAGAGGGAGAGAGACTGTGGCAGGAAACCATGCGTGGGCAACATGGCAGCCGAGACAGTTGTGGCTGCTTCTGTACAGCCTAGGAGGCTGGGGCAAAGAGGAAGAAAGGGAGATTGTTATAGTCCCAAGGGGTACAGGAGAGAGATACCCAAGCCACTGTTCATTCCACAGACATTTGCCATTCACATTGGCCTTGACCCTTGGTCCTCAAGAGACTGGGCTCCCAGGGCAGGAGATAAAACAGGGCCACACAACATGAACCATCAGATCAGGGACTCCTACACAGTCCAAGGCCCCTGGAGAGTGCTTTTCTTGAGCTAGAAAATAATACCAGAGAAACTGTTAAAGTACTTCCTTGTCAAGTTCTTAGCTCAGCTTAAAACAACAAAACAAAAACAAAAACAACCCTAAAAGGAGTTTCTGAAGGACCACACACATCCCAAGTCCTTCATGATAGGGTTTGTATGCTTCCTTTTGTCCTGGTGTTTCCTGGGGGCTGAAAGTGTTTACCTACATGTAGTAAGAAGAAGCCTCTTCTTTCATATGTTTTTCTTAATAAGAAAGAATATCAAGATGTTTTTGTTTGCTTAAGACAGGAGCATGATTCCTTAAAGGAGGCATATGCTGTCCACCTAGCTCTGCTTCCAATAGCTGAAGAGAAGCCCAGTTGGGAAATAAACCTCAAGTCCCACGCAGCATCTAGCTCCAGCCATTCGCCTTTGAACAGATATCTGAGTCCCTGTTTTGATGTCCGGAGTTCGGTCCTCTAATGCTGGCCAGTTTCACTGAGCATTTCCTGGGAGGGAGCTGAGCCCTGGAGTCGTGCTTCCCAGTGGCTTCCTGCAAGGGGCACTGCTGTACTAAAGGCAAGGCATCCTGCAGTAGGCAGTGTGAAGTCATCCAGTTCCTGCTTCCAACAGCATCACAGCTTCAGTTTAGTGGCTTCCAGCTTCCACCAGGCTCTTAAATTGATCACTTGGAATCGGGCTGTGAATATAATTTTCTATTTACATATTGTGTCACCCAGACTAAATGTACTTTCAGACAAGATATTAACTCCAATGAAGGACGTACTGTGTCTAAAGTCTGGGTGTGCTGGCAGTCTCTCTCCTAGGCAGGAAATTCATTTGCAGCCAGATTTGCTCAGGAACCAGATGTCTTTTCTGTATCTAGACACAGAATGGCTTTACAGTTGACCTCCATGTCCCCAAACATCCGGCAGACGAACTAAAAGACCTTGTACATTTAGCTCAGCTCTTTACTTTAACAAATCACCTGCTGTCTTAAAAAATGGTTTCTTAATAACTATAAGCTAATCATGTGCTTCAGAGACAGTGGATGATATAAGGCCCTGCACTCTGGGGTTGCCTATTTCTTAATAACTATAAGTGGATGGTGTAAGCCCTGCACTCTGGGCCTATTTTAGTTTTGTTCTTGTTTTGCTTGTTTGCATTTTTAAACATTTTAAATTTTAATAATTTTTAAAAATTAATTAAATGTATTTCTTGATATACGTATGTATTTATTTTCTGTACTGGAATTAGGTACTTTCACATACTAAGCACAAGTTTGCTACCACTGAACTCTGCCTCCAAGCCCTTGTTTTACTTTTGAAAATTCTGAGCTACAATTGCACTAAACTACCCAACCTGACCGTAAACTCTGTCTGCTGTGCAGGCTGATCTTGAATTTCCCATCTTGCTGTCTCAGCCTCTTGAGCAGCTGGGATACAGGCTTGTGCCTCCAGGTCGGCCTTACCCATTTTACTGTTTTCTGGGGGATGGCGGACTTCTACCTGCCCAACTTAGCTAAGAATAATGGAATATTGATGACTTGGCTGCAAGGATGGAGAAGACATTTGAAGGGCGACATCTCCCAACACCCAGGACTTCCAGCCCACACGCTCCTGGGTGTGACGGCTTCAAGGAAGCTACTTGCTATTTTTAGGGGGAAATAAACACATGCTCTGAAAAGCAGATAGACCCTAAGACTGACAACCATCTGTCTAAATTCTAACAAAAGTAGTTACTTGCCCTTTCTTCCCCTTTACGGCTCAGAACATGGATGTAAAATTCTGTGTAATCCCCCAGGAAGTTCTGCAGTGCACTTGTGTTACTCCAGCAAGGTTTGGGTCTCAGGTGACATTAAAGGTGGCTGTGTAGATATATGTACAATGAAGTCATCTTATAATTAATTCGTTAGACTTAAGTAAACTGCAAAGAACTTCCAAGTTTCTCTAAGACAAAAAAAATGATGCCATAAACAAGAAGAAACGTGGTATATGATATGCCAGAGGCAAAGTGCTAATTCCTTCCTATACAAAGAGCTCTTAGAGAAAATAAACAGCAAAGAGCCCAGGGGAATAAGTCTAAACTAGCCTGACTCTGCCTTTGGATTTTATTCATTTGTGGTTTTCATGCACTTTTATTTTATATGATCAAATTCCTGTGCTTTCTATTACTTTATGGTTAGATAACCCAGTTCACCAAAAATTCAAGTACAGAATTCTCTAAGCAACCATGAGGTCTTAGGGGAGGTTCTGTCCTGCCTTCTTAAGCTGTTGGATGAAGAGGTTTCTGCATTTCCTGGAAGGGAGGCAGGCTGGTGTGAAAAGATGGGAGTTAGATGATTAGCCGCTGGCCACCAGCGGTCCACATTTCCTGTAACTGCAGAGACAGCTGAGCTTCGTCCCTTTACATCCCAGGCCACATCCACGGATAATCACAGCTTCTCTTTATGAAGCCTATAGATTTAATGGAGTACTTTCTGATCCATCTGTGAGATTTGGAGTGTAGGATAAATGTTAGGTTTTGTTGATTGGTTGGTTGTAGAATCACATTTTTCTAAATAATTAGCTAGTTAACCCGGCTCCATTTCTTGAGAGGTCCTTCCTCCCCCGCTGATGTGTGGTATAAACTCTTTATGCACTAAATTCTCCTGGATGCTAAAAATGAAAAGCCATCTCAGCTCAGTGCTGCGCATTGCTCCGAGGCACCAAGAGGCAGTGTTTGTGAAAATGGATGTCCTTCCTCCCCTGGCCTCCCCAGAGACAGAAAACAGAGGGAAGAAAGCCAGGCAAACATTAAACAAAGTTGGCTATGCTGGATCATGTTTATGCCAGGAAACAAAAAGGATAGGATTGCATGATTTAAAGATGCTTATGCTGCTGGAAGAGCCTTAAAAAACTGAGCTGCTTCCTCTCAGGTGCTTCCTTCATACCCAGCTCTGTGTAGCAGTTTCACCAATGATGTCATCTCATGTCTACCCATGGTGATGGGTTTTGCATCATCACCTGGATTTGACCTGAGGATGCAGGGGCCCAGATATACCATGTGGCTTCTCCCAAGTCAGTCAGAAGGCGTTCTACCCAAAATGCAGCAAAGCCAGCCAGTCATCTGGGACAGCAGGATGGTTCTTCATCTAATCTATTCTTCTCAACAAAAATGTCAGTTGATGACCAACACACCAAGGACAGTCCTGGTAGAGGCAACACAGGACAGCTGTATTGACACAAATCAACAAGCACACTAGTAAACTCATAGATGCTCACTTTGCTTAGAAATCATTGTTCATTTAACTGTTATTTGCTGTCTCTGTAGGCCAGCCAGAAGTTATGTTGTTGGGGCACATGGAAGGCCCTCATGTCACCCTGGGATACAGAGACAGGTCCCAATCAAGGCTGGGGTGAATGTTATGATGCCAGAGTGGAGCTGGACTGTCTTTGGCCAGATTTGTTCTAAGTTTGGGGTTCTGTTTGTAGTTCAGAAGAAGCATTTAATGGCTTTGGGTCAAGCATCAGGAATCTCAAGATTCAGGCGCCTGCTTTGTTACTTCCTTCCATCCAAACATTAGTCAGGCCCAGTCCCACTCAGATCTGAGACCAGCATGCACTAGACAATTTTCTCACCCTCTAAGATCACAACCATAGTCCTAGTTAAAATTTTTAGCTGAATCTATGACTGTGAACACAGCTCTTTAGGCTGCTTTGAAAACAAATATACACAAAAATTTGTTGAGTGTTTGGCACTATTTTGATACAAAGGGTTTTCTGTCACTTTGCTGTTGTCTTTCGGTGATTGAGTGTGTGATGGTTGTTGATGTTGGTGCTATGAAGAAGGTGTATGAAGAAGGTAGCTGGCTGCTCTAGACTTAGAATGGCCATCTGGATGTATAGCCTCTCCCACCCCCCAGTATCCCTGACAAGCACCAGAGATGAGTGATTTGCCCCACTTTTGTCAGTTCAAACCACATCCTGCCCATTTCCACTTTCCACAACCGGCTCATGACACTGGTGGCTCTAAGATGTGGCAGGCTTCTGGACCAAGAAGTGAAAATCATCCAGCGGTCACCCATCAGGTAGGCTACCCTCCCCAAATGGAGCCAGCTCCCCCATCTGCAGAGGAGGCTGATACTCGCTCAGGCTGTGGTCACCTACTTAACCTACAGGAAAATCAAGCCTGAGACAGGAAGGTCAGTGGTGCACGCATGAAGGGGGCTGTTCTCATATAGTTTGGAGCCTGAAGCCAACTGGTGCCAGGGATGTAGCCTCCCATAAGTGGTAAGAACAGTGAGGAGACATAGCTCAGAGGCAGCCAGGCTGCAACCTCAGTCAGGATGACTCTAGACAAACAGTTGAACCCCGGTCTATAATATTTCACTGAACTGAGCAATTAGTCTTAGTGACTAAGTTTGGTCCTGGTGATGAAAGGATGAATCTTACAGCTAGACACTGTTTGCAAAAAGCCAGAACAAAGCCAACACTGGGTTAGAAAACAGCACAGAAGTTACCCTTAAGGTGTCAGGTGAGCAAGAACACTGTAAGTATTTAAGAGTGGGTATGGTTACACACACCTGGGTATCCTAGCAATGGGAAAGTGGAGGCAGGAGGATGAAGAGTTCAAAGCCAAACTGGGCTATCTAGAAATACTGTACCTCTAAAAACAGAACAAAAATAAAAATAGAAGACAGAATAAATAGGTTGAAGGAATTTGATACTAAAAGTGGAAGAGAAAGGAGGGAGAAGGGAAGGCAGAGAGGCAGCAGAGAATAGAGAGAAGGAGATGACAGGAGCACACACATACATGCAATTTAAAATTGTTTAAATTTAAAAAAATTTAAAAGAAGTCATCATAAAAAACAGTCATTTTAGGAATTCTTAATCTTATGATTTGGAAAGGATATGTGCTAGGAATGAAACCCAAGATCTTGAAGGGCTCTACCACTGAGCTGTTTCCTCAAGCCCTGACTTCAGTTATCAAATGCATTCTAGCACGCACTGACATCTTCTGAATGTTCAAGGGAAGGAAGCCAATAAAGAGTTGGAAGGGCTGTAGCCTCAACCAAGCTTGGGATGCTGGAATCCATGAGAAGGAGCAGGGACAGCCTGCATACCCAAATAACCTCCAGTGTACAGCCACGACCCCTCGTTGAGGGGCAGGCCACGCCAGTGGACACAGGCCTGCTTCTCTGCACCCGACCACAATAAGCATTGATTTTCAAACACATCTCCAGATTTCTGACCAAGGATGGTGCTTGTCACCAGCTGCTAGCTCTCCTTATCTTTCAAGGGTGTGATAAGGTCCTTAACTTATTAACTTGACTTTCCATTCTCACTGGAGAGCAGAGGACTAAAGGGAACTGTAAGGTGTGAGAATGTGTGTGTGTGTGTATGTGTGTGTATGCATGTGTGAGTGTGTGTGTGCATGTGTGTGTGAGTGCATGTGTGTGTGCGTGTGTGCTTGCGCGTGTGTGAGTTTTTTGTGTGTGCAGGTGCATGTGTGAGTGTGTGTGTATGTGAGTGTGTGCATAGTCACGGTTGCCACTATGATATAGTTCCAGGACCTCTTAATCTGGCTAGGAAAGTGTCTACAGCAAGGACCTACTGCAGGAGCGGTTCCTTCTAAGTATATAACCTGCAAACACCCGATCCCACGCCAGGCCTGGCCCTGTGCCTGGGTTATTTCAGCCTCATTGTGGGAGACCTGCTCCGCTGTCAGTTTAACTGTCAGCCCAGATAAGAAGCACAGTGCTAAGGCCCGCAGGTTGCACAACCGACCACTCTAGTCAACCTAGGGAAGAGACAAGACTTTGCAGCCCCTATGGTCAGAAACGGATTTCATTTCTGCCTCCCCCCCTCTCTCCTTATCCTATTTTTAGTGCTCAGGTTGGTTTTAATTAGGCTCTGGTTTCTAGGGGGGGTGTGGCTGATGCTCCCTGTTAGTCATGCGGGCACCAGCCTGGTATCTGGCCCTTGCTCTCCTTTCACGACTCAGGATGTGCAGAGTGGTCACACACTCTTGTTAGGGCTCAGTGGCCACGAAGTCAAGGCCAGTCCCATTTGTGATGAGCGGGTGAGCTGTGGGGCACTGAAGCCAGAGCGTGACCAATAGGTTCCTGAAGCCTTCTGCTCAGAGAAGGAAAACAGAGTTCCCCTGACAGCTATGTCCCTAAAGTCGCAATGTGCCAGCCTCCAGTCAGGTCTCCAGCCTGGCTGTGAAACTCTCCTTATTAACACCTGTCTACCTTCCCTCCTGCACCGCCACCCCAGTCTCCAAGGCAGAGCTGCTCTGCCCTGGGCACCACTGGACTTGTGTTTAATCTCTGCTACAGTCTCTTAACCAGTTCAGCCTTTTGATCTTGAGCATTAGGAGCCCTATTCCTTCAGCCTCTCCTAAGGATGAGAATATTTGAGAGATCCCAGGGTAGCAGTAGAAGCATCCAGTATAGGTAGTAATAGTTTCTTCTTTAAATTTGCACATCCAGGACGTCAGAACTGTGGACACAAGGATAGGCCTAATGCAAGAACAAAGACAATGGGCTAGAAAGGTAAGCAAAGCAATGAGTGGTCAAGAGAGGCTGAGCACTCAGGGCAGAGAAGACAGACCCAGGAGAGGAAGCCACGTGCCACGCTTCATGGTTCATTTGCACGTGTGCCACCAGTACCATGGGCCATTGGACACGGTGCTGCAATGTGACAATGCTGCTCTTGCATCTCTGGGCTTGAGGGCATGGGAGGGTGAGGATGAGCATCTTGAAGGCTTCATGGCATCTCGCTGTCTGATCCTTGATTCTCAGATGTGGGGGCAGATGGAAAGAAAGGTAAGGACTCCATAGATAAGGTCCTGAAGGGCAGGGGGTCCTGGGCCTGAGTTTGTGGTAGTCTTGTGAGACCTCTCAAACAACAGGGGTTTAGAGCACATTCTAATAATAAAAACCAGGAGTCAGATATCGGCGTAGGTGCTGAAAGATCAGAGAAGCAGAGCAGCCAGTTACTAGTTCTTACCTCTACTGAATCCTCGGATCCAATGTCAATCCTGTCTCTGTGAATCCTCAGACTGAATGGTCTGAGCTTCTGTCTCCTCCTACCTTATATTCCTCTCTCCGCTCAACCATATCATTCCTGTCTCCACCTCCCTAGTGCTGGGATAAAAGACACGGAGTCCCAAGTGCTGGGACCAAAGTTGTGAGCTCTCTTTCTCTTTTAGACTGCTCATTTAGCCCAAGGTGACCTTGAACTGACAGAGATTTGCCTGTCTCCTGAATGCTGGGATTAAAGGTGTGTGCCACCACTGCCTGGCCTCTAGATAAAGAACCAAGATCCTAACATAATAGGATTTGGGAGATCCTGAGGCTTGCCCAAGGATGTTAAAGTCCTAGCCTCCCAGACTGAATAAAACCTTGGAGTCTGGAGTGCTGTCAAGTGAACCTCTGCAGAGCACCTGAACTGATCCTGAACTCATACTTCTCCTGGCTGTCACAAACCCAGCTGAGAGCCTCCAGGCTCCTCTGCCTAATTTGGTGTTTTCCACTTCACCTACAGCCCCTCTGTGGGTGCTCTGCTTTCTAACATGGGCTCTGCCGTGAGGCTGGGGCTTCAGGGCTTCACTTCTCCCCATCCCGGTGGGGACAGCCTTTCAGATGTGCTGCCTGTGCTGAATTTAGACGGGCCCAGGATGGAACTCGCAGGATGAGCCCTTGGGCTCTGCTCTTCATGTCTAATCCCCAGACCCCTTCAAGTGATCATCTCTTTGTCTTACCATCTCTTCTTCTCAGCCACCAGCAGTTGCTTATCAATGATTTGAAGTTGTCTTTTGTGACAGAAGAAAGCTGTCTTTTGGGTCAGCAGTTTATCTGCTGTTAATGATTCCAAGAGCTAAAACTGAGAAACAAAAGCAGAGTGAGCTGAGGACAGGGACTTTCACTAGTCACTGTATGAGACTCTTGTAAACCCATCTCTGTGATGGACTGTGCAGAAAACAAACGTCGCTCACTGTCCCATCCCCCGCGTCCACTCCTCTTGCTTGGGTTCCAAGGTCACAGACTGGAGCTTTCCCAACAGGGTCCATTTGGGCCATCGCAGTGCCTTGTCACGACCAAGTAGATGAACCGTTGCTGACTAAGAGGAGCCTCCAGTGACGGGAGGAGAGAGGCCAAGGCAGTCTTATTTCAAATTAGTTTAGGCAGAATGAAGAGGTGCTGACAGACAGGTGAGAAAGCCCAGCCTCAATTCCTCAGCATTTTAGTGTAAACCGTGAGGTTGTCTGCACCCAAGAACAGGACTGGAGGGAGGATGGTGTCGCAGATTGAAACGGGCAAGTGATGAAAACCGTTGAGGGACAGCGGAGAGGAGAAGATGGAGAGACTAGGAGACCTGGAGCAGAAAGCAAGGCCCGACAGATTACTTTAAAGGATTAAAGGGGTCATTGCAAAGGGATAACATACAGTCCTGGGAAGCAGAGGTGGAGGACTGAGAACCTGGAAGAGAACAGGAAACAAGCCTCGTGTACTGAGTGAGCAGGGCCTGGCCCGGGAATGCTCTTGGGATTCTCAGGCATCGTGATCACGTAGACCAGTCTTTTTGATAAAATAGAAATTAAACAAAAGATGGTTTAAAAAAAAAAACTAGCCGGGCGATGGTGGCGCACGCCTTTAATTCCAGCACTCGGGAGACAGATGCAGGAGGATCTCTGTGAGTTCGAGACCAGCCTGGTCTACAGAGCTAGTTCCAGGACAGACTCCAAAGCCACAGAGAAACCCTGTCTCGAAAAAGAAAAAAAAAAAAAAAAAAAAACTTGGTCTATGTGGGTTCCTCTAAAAAAAAAAAAAAAAAAGGTCATAAAAGCAATAACAACTTATTCCTCCTGGTTCTAGGGTCTGAGAAGGCCAAGGTGGAGGCAGCAGTGGCTCTCCACCTGGCTGCAGGTTTTCTGGTCCCTAGAGGCATCTTCTCATTACGGCCTTCCTGGAGGATGGGTAGGCAGCTCTCTGGAGGCTCTCCTTTATTAGCCTTTCTCCTCTTCTTGCCTGCCTTTCTTTGTTTCCTTCTCTCACAGAACGGGAGGTTTGACCAAGAGCCTCCCTCACGATAGACAAGTGCTAAAAATGCCAAGTCATTGGACTGTCAGCCATCTTTTCAATGGTTTTGTTTTGTTTTTCAAGACACGGTTTCTCTGTGTAGTACTGGCTGTCCTAAAACTCACTCTGTAGACCGGGCTGGCTTCGAACTCACAGAGACCTGCCTGCCTCTGCCTCCCAAATGCTGGAATGGAAGGAGTGTGTTACACACGCGCACACACACACAGAGACACACACAAGTGCACATATAAACAACAAATTTATGTAAAAACTAACCCATGTGCAGTAATCTGAATTATAAGAGTATCATCCTTATGTTCCAATCACTACCCAAAGTCTTCGACTCCTGCCCTCCCTACCTTGGGATTTTAGCATATAGAAACCTGAATTCTCATTCAGACATTGGCAAACATTCAGACCATAGGAATTCTATTAAATAGAAAGAGTCAGAAGGTCGGAGACTTCTTCCCGTGGTAGTGACCCCAGGCCCCCAGAAACATTGTATCAGGTTTGGGAGAACTCTGGCCAAAGAAGGAGCTCATGTGGGGAAGGAGGCTGGGAGTCTCTGGGGACTCCTGAAATGATTTAAACATTTTACTGAGGCGATGTTATTATTATCAAATGAGACATGAATCAAAGGGAAAACATACATCCAAAGAGACCAGGCACCTACGATATTGTCCTGCTGTCTCCATAGCCCCTCTTCTTCCTGTGCCCAGGGGATGCTCTCGATTGAGACTAGGGGTTCTTTACTGTGAACCTTCTATGACCTGAGCTCTGTCCATGTAATTGTGAAAAAAGAAATGTAATCTATGGAGTTCTCGCATCTACTTGACAGACTATTCTCTGCTGGGCGCTCACAGGGCTGCTGGTACCCCACAGGGCTCTTGGTGCAACATCGCTATGACCTGTTCTGTGTACGGGTGTAACAGACTAGCTCAGAAATGTGAGGTGCAACTCATCTCTTATTTTACTGGCATGGTGAGTTTTCTTTGTTTTTCTGTTCTTGCTTGGCATACCCCCACTCCCAGGCAGCTGCGTTCTCTCTCCAGTACCTGACACTGCGGGACCTTCCGGAAGACGCATCTCTACTTATCGGCAGGGCCTTCAGGCAAGAAGGACTGGCCTCAGCAATAGCCCTGCTCTGACCACCGTGAGCACAGTGTGGAACTGACCCTGGGGCTAAGGAGTGCTCCTTGCAACTCTCTACTACGTACACAGTCCCACGGATACAAGAGAGCTGCTCTCTGTGTGGAGAACATGCTGCCCTGGGAAGACACCAACGGGGCCTGTGTCAGAGCCCACGGAGCACGGCTAGATCACAGCAAAAATAATGCTGTGACTCATTTGTCACCAAAGACACCTCGGAGCACGAAGGATCTTGGACTCCATCCAAGGGGGGTATTAGTTACAATGGGACCGAAAGGACCTCCTTTCAAAGTCCCAGTGGCGGTGAGGCAGCTGGTGCCACAGGGACTCTGCCTAGGGCAACAGGGAGTATTAGGGAGAAAGGCTGTCTGTCGGCATAGTTACCAGGTACACAGTGCCTCTCCGGTGTCTCCAGGGAGGGCTCGAGGACCCAGCTCCAGGGACAGTTCAGTAGAGTGGACAGCTAGAGACCAGAACCTCTAGCCCCAGCCCAGCACTAACAGGCTGGCTGACCCCAGAGCAAATCACTTTGTGTGGTTTCTGCCTTTGGAAAGGGGGAGGAGGGAGATAAAATCTGATCTACCTCTTAGAGACTCAGGTGGTTTCTGTTTTGCTTTTTGTGAAAAGCAATAATAAAAATGATACCAAACTCTGCTGAAAATCAATACAGGCTCTATGCATTTCTAGCAATAACAGTGAGAATTCTCTTCGGGATTGTGGCTTACTTTACCATGATAAAATCACTAGTAAAATTCTAAAAAGTTACCCCTTTGTGCATTTGCCTTCTCTGTAGAAAATGGTTTTCTATTAGGGAAGAGGTACTTTGAGACATTCATCTGGGCCTCTGTGTATTCCACTCCCCCAGCTGAATGGCGTTCTCTTTCTCTGGATTTCCATTTTGGTCATATTTCAGAAATAGCTGAATGCTGGATTCTGAACTCTCACTGAGAAGTGAATTTAAGGAAAATAATGAGATTAGCAGATAAGTAAACAAACATTTTAATTGAGACTCGATCTACACAAGTATTGGAGCAGTATAGAATTGCACAGCTCCATACTCTTTCTTGGCCTGTATGAAACCAAAACCTACAAGGTTATATGAAGCATGCTCACCTTGCTCCACAGGGCCTCAGGGAAGTGTTTGACTATGGCAGTCTGAAGGCATGTGATTGTACAAAACACAATGGCACAAATGAGTGTTGTTCTTGCTTTTTACAGAGAGGAAATTTGTTCAGGGGGGCGTTGAAATGAGTACCAAATTTTAGGCCTTTCCCATCACTCTCCCACAACAGGGCCCTCACTCAAAGGGTCTCATTGGTCCCTTAGGTAGATGTGTGTTTGTCTCCCTGGGGTGAGGCTTTAAAGCAGCCCTTATGAGAGAGGCTGGACTTTCTTCCCTGGAGTGCTTCTAAGTTGAATACTTCATTGCATTCTTTTTTTTTCTTTTCTTTTTTTTGTATTTAATACATATTTCATACACTTCCATCTTAAAAGCTTCCTGATTGATTGGCGGCAGGCGGCCAGCACTCTTATCTGACTGGACTGAGTTCCTGCTTTCCACAGCTGCTGAGTCGTTGGTGTCTGCAGCTGTCTGGAGTGGGACCAAAAATATCCAGGAGAGCCAAGGCTGCATGGAAGGGGCCGCTCTGTTTTCTCCTCAGCTGAGCTCTGGATGTGTTCACTAGACCTGAGAGGTCTTGTCTACTCCCGTTTCTTTTGGATTATAAGCAATCCTTCCTGCTAGGGATGCGGATACTGCAGAGGTGGCAAAGTGCTTGCTAGGACCTGAGCTCTACTTAGAAAAAAAAAAGCTGGGCATGGCAGCATAAGTTTGTATCCCAGAGCTGGGAAGAAGGGCTAGACAGGTTGCCAAGGTTCACTAGCTAGCCAGCCTAGCCCACTCCGTGAGTTCTAAGGCATCGAGAGACGCTGTCTCAAAAAAAAAAAAAAAAAAAGAAGAAGAAGAAGAAGAAGAAGATAATCCATAGCTGAGGAATGTCCTCCATTTGCTCATGTATACATGTGTATACCCACCTGCATCCACATACACCTGATAATACAGAAACACACACGCATGCATGCACAACCCCAATATTCATAAAGCAAGTGTGCCTTCCCCAGCCCCAGAAGTTCCTTGTCTTCTCAGCTGAAGTGCCTATGAGTGCACACATCTCTGTCTTTCTTCCCATCTCTTTCGGAAAGGGCTTGGTTGGACTAGTTCACCTTGACAAACACATTGTCATCTCTAACTAATCACATGGGACGGAAGCCCTGCTTCCCCAGGCTACCTTTGTCCCATTACAAGGTCCACTCATTCTTCCACCTTCTTCTGCCTCTCTTCCTCAGTGAAAGCAGGCAGTGAATTTCCTCACTGTGTACGGTAAGTCCTGAACCAGCATCCTCTCTCAACGGGTGGCTTGCCTTTATTTCTATATATGCAGCTAGCAAGAGTAGATTCGGAGACAAGAATAGTTTTCACGCTATTTGATCCAGGCAGTATTTGTCTTGTGTGACAAAGTCAGAGTAACATTTGTACCCTGTCAAAACCTAGGGCCCTCTCCTTGACTCTGTCTCGATGGAGTATATGGCTTCTTGTGGAGTAGGGCCGAGTGTGATGAGAGGAAGGTTGCCTGTGTTCTAACTGAACTTGAAGTTGGTATGGCGTACCTGGTGGAACATAAAGGAAGCAATTAGTGGAGGCAGATGGGATTCTGTTTTCAGGGAACACTTGGGAGAAAATGATTTAAGGATAAAGATAACACACCTCTCAATTCCCATGCCCTCAAACCTCATTTTAAAAAAGGTAAGCTTTAAGTGGTGTCCTAGGGAATGCTAGGAGCTAATGTCACTAATCTAAAAGCTATTAGTGCAAGGGAATAGCCCAGTGGTTACCAGGCGGTGATATTGCAGGAGCTCTCTGTGGATGCCTCACACTGTTGGACTTGGAAAATAAGGTCCACATGGAAAGCTCTCTGCAGAGCCATTGTCAAGATTGCAGTAAGTTTATTGCTGGGTAATATCAAGCCACATTCCTGTGATGTGTACCTGGCTCCAAGGAGCGCAGTTGTTTATTAGCCTGGGGGCTTGCTCGTCATTCTCACCTCCTCTCCTCTCTTCCTTGTAAATAAAAATGACAAGTCAAGGTTTGGTTAAGAAAATGTTGACACTGGAACGTCACAGAAATCTGTTCTTTTCTATTTGAATCCTTGCTCTATCTGTGTAGCTGTTGTGTGTTGATTGCTTTCTGGGGTTGCACAGCTTCTAATGGTTTGGAATAGTAAATAATGTTGGTTTGCATTTTAGGTGTTACCCTAATACCCTTAACAGTCATGACTTTTATCTCCTTTACATTATTATCCCATGAGGCTGGTTAGGCACAGTATGACAGCCAACACACACCATTGAACTAGTGAGAGAGGAGGAATTAAGGAAGTACATGCTTTGACTTAAGTTACACACTTAGCAGGTTCCCACCAAACCCTGACCTGATATTAGGTGTTTACTGGATGCAGTTTAGACAAATAATCCAGCCATTGGGTAGAATCAGACTTAGTTTCCATTTAGAACTAACAGCAAATTCCTATAGTAAGTTTGGCAACACAGAGTGGAGAGAGGTAAGATGTTGTGTTCCTGCCTTAGCATTCTAACTAGCCAGGATTTACCTAAGTAGCATGGCCGTGTTGCTCACTGTGAACTGGAAACTATCCATAGTGAGATCCAGCACTCTGCTTTCCAAGATGGCGGCCACCAACTGCATGAGGTCAGTGGGCTCTTGAAGGGCCCACACTCTTGGGTCCACAGCAATTACAAAGACATTATGAGGGAAGACTATAAGTCATCACAGTAGTGTTTAGAGTTTCTACAGGTGGATGTGATACAGTGGATTAAATAAGATACATCATTATGCTTAGTTTTGTGGGATTATGTTTAAAAATTTAATGTGACTGCTACAAAGTTAAAACTCACACATGAGGTTCACATGTTATTTTTGTTGGGCAGTGCTGACCCAGAGCTGTCTCTTTGAGTTGGGATGACACAATCACTCGGTAGATGAGGCTAAGTGACACCAAGCACCCAGCTGTGTCCCCATAAAATGGGGACTCTTTGGGAGGTGCCAAAGGGGAGATGTTTGGCTTACTCTGCCCCGGGTTAGGAACCGTGTTCTGCAAGAACACTGAAGAAGCCCCAGGAGCAATTTCAATGGAAGCATTTTCACTTCTGAGACCAAATTTCTTTCCTAAACACCACCCAAGGCAACAATGGATTATTGCTTCCTGGAAATCAGACCAGGGCCTCTTTTTTAAAAAGTGTTTCATATTAAAAGCAGAAAGACCCAAGAAGAAGACAATAATTATATTTCTAAAAGCTTTTTAGAACAAATGTCTGCTTGTGAGAAATAATTTTTCTATAAATATTTTATCCGTCCTTTATTTTTTTCTTGTTCTTCAGCTAAGAGGTTCCACATGGTTTGAGCAATGATAATTCTCCTGGGGGAGAGGATCAAAACCCACACTGTTTCACTCCCATGTTTTTCTACTTCCACAGCTCTGCTTGTGGCTCTGAGATGGAGAGGGCTGATTCTCTGGACAACAGACAAAGTCTGCTGGGAAAGCTACAAGCACATGGTGCTGAGACCATTGTTCAAGGCTCAGCTAGAGAGATACATGAGTGTGAGTATGGTTTACCTGTAGACAGTTGAAAGTTTTAGTATTCAACCTTCTGTCCTGGCCTGCCCTTAGGGTCCTGACAGGATATGTCCTCAGCTGCAGCCACTAAGAGCACCTCCTACACACATTCGTTACGTTCCCTTTTAAAATACTCCCCCTCCCTCCCTCCCTCCCTCCCTCCTTCCCTCCCTCCCTCCCTCCTTCCCTCCCTTCCCCTCCCCTCGCCTCACCCCTTCCCCTTCCACCCTACCCTCACCATCATTCTCTGCCCACTTCTCTGTCTCTTCTCTCTCCTCTTCCAATAAACATCCTATGTGAGCCCTATTGTATAGCATGACTTCTCTTTGCAGCATTTCTTGTCAATTTTTAAATAAATTACAGTATTGGTGCTACGAGACTTTGAAGACCCTCCTGGTGCTTCCTCATGCCCACCTGAGACCCTGGAATGCAGTCCACATACGACAGCCTTACTTCTCCAACTATCAGATCACTGGGCCCCTCCATCCATCACCGGCATGATTGATGAGGCCTCTCTTCTCCACCTCTGGCCAATTCCCACGAGTGAGGACTTGTCTCTCGAGTGTGGTTTCTCGCCTTTTGGCCTCTTCAAGTCCTGGTACCGGGCAACCACGGCTCTCTTGGGCTTGGAACCCGTTGTCCGTTCTTTGCATGATGATGCATGGGACAGCCTGTGCCTACTAATCCAATCCTCTTTGTATCCCTGGGATGCTAGGAATTGCAGACTCTTGGCTCTTGTTTTTCTGCCTCACTCATGGGAACTGTGTCTACCTTTGCAGTCAGACCTGGTCTCAATACCCATTAGATATCAATCCAAATGGCTACTTTCCAGCACTCTATATCTTGATATTTTACGGTACCTTTGTAACATTTTGCCAGCTAGATGGAAGGAGATATCGCCCTTTCACTCTTTCGCTCTCCCCCTCCCCCAATAAACCTCTTTTCTTACACCAACTCTGTGGCATACAGCGTGTATGCTTAGTAGCACGGCCCACTGAAAAGTAACCACTTTACGCGGGGACCCTACCCACCTGCTCCACCCTCTGCAGGTCCGCTCTCTTCCACCTGCAACATATCTGTTTTCTCGTTCTCCGCGGCTTTTCCTTCCATTCAACACTGGCAATTGGGTCTCTGGCGGGGCTACCTGCCTCTGACCATTCCCCTAGATGTGAGGCTTCTTTCTCGACCACAGTCCTCTCCTCACCTTCTGGCTTTTCTCAAAGTCCTGGTACCAGGCAACCATGTCTCTGTCGGACTCAAAGCCCCTGTTTTAGTGTGACGATGCACGGGACAGCCCTTGCCTACTTAACCTGACCTCTGAATTCCTAGGATGCTAGGCATTGCAGAGTCTTGGGTCTTCTCTGCCTCACTCATGGGAACTGTGTCATTTCTGTACCTCCTCACTCCCATGGGGATGTCTTTTGGGGATCCACTGACCATTCCTTTCAAATCAAATCTGGCCTGTTTTGATTTGGATTTGCTTGGATGAGGCAGTTGGAAAACCAAGAAGGAATTCTCCACTTTCTTTTTATCTGTCTGCTGTCCTTCTCCCTTCTCTAAATGTGCTGTCTGTTTGCTGCATCATGCAGGTCAGATGGAGAAGTCCACTTCCTCTTGCTCAGCACACACCAGCTTTCCTTTTCTTTTTATTTATTCAACTCCTGTTTAATTCTTCATTTCTTGTGAGCTCCAAGGAGTTGACTTGGATCCACCTTGAACAGCATTTTTCCATGTCCAAGAGGAGCCTGATGTTTCCACAGAGCCTGGACAGGGAAGTGAAACAGCCAGATACCCCAGGATGTGGCCAGCACCTCAGCTTTCTCGGGTCCCCCAAAGATGGCTCATGCTATTCAGGTCAGCAGGAAGTAGTCTTAAGAATATGGCATCCTCATCCCTGCCTCACCTGCTACCCCTTTCTTTCTTTCTTTCTTTCTTTCTTTCTTTCTTTCTTTCTTTCTTTCAGATTTCTGTCTCTTCCCTGCCACCGCCTCCCATTTCCCTCCCCCTCCCCCAATCAAGTCCCCCTCCCTCGTCAGCCCAAAGAGCAATCAGGGTTCCCTGACCTGTGGGAAGTCCAAGGACCACCCACCTCCATCCAGTTCTAGTAAGGTGAGCATCCAAACTGCCTAGGCTCCCACAAAGCCAGTACGTGCAGTAGGATCAAAAACCCATTGCCATTGTTCTTGAGTTCTCAGTAGTCCTCATTGTCTGCTATGTTCAGCGAGTCTGGTTTTATCCCAGGCTTTTTCAGACCCAGGCCAGCTGGCCTTGGTGAGTTCCCAATAGAACATCCCCATTGTCTCAGTGTGTGGGTGCACCCTCCGCGGTCCTAAGTTCCTTGCTCGTGCTCTCTCTCCTTCTGCTCCCGATTTGGACCTTGAGATTTCTGTCCGGTGCTCCAATGTGGGTCTCTGTCTCTGTCTCCTTTCATCGCCTGATGAAGGTTAATATTCAGGAGGATGCCTATATGTTTTTCGTTGGGTTCTCCTTATTTAGCTTCTCTAGGATCACCAATTATAGGCTCAATGTCCTTTATTTATGGCTAGAAACCAAATATGAGTGAGTACATCCCATGTTCTTCTTTTTGGGTCTGGCTTACCTCACTCAGGATAGTGTTTTCTATTTCCATCCATTTGCATGCAAAATTCAAGAAGTCCTTGTTTTTTACTGCTGAGTAGTACTCTAATATGTATATATCTAACTCCCTGTTTTTTTACAATAAGAAAAGGGAGGGATTTTAGTATTTAGGCATCTGCACTGGCCTGCCCTTGGGGTGCTGACATCCTTCGTGACTTTGTGCCTCCCGTGCACACTCGCTACTTTCCCTTTTAAAAGGTGGGCCTTCGCCCACCTCCCATCTCTGTCTGTCTGTCTGTCTCTCTCTCTCTCTCTCTCTCTCTCTCTCTCTTTCTTGCCCTCCATTCTTGTCCCCAGAGACTGGTCTCTGCCTCCTTCTCTGGCCCCTTTTCTGCCCCTTCTCTCTCCTCTTCCAGCAAACCTCCTATGTGAGCCCTGTTGTATGGTGTGACTCTTTCCTGTATTTTTAAAACTATAACAGAAATCTATGTGGGGACTCCTTCCTCAGCACCAGGAATCCATTAAATGGTTTGAGAAATATTCTCTGAAGGTGCCAGGGACTAGCGTGGGTGCTCCTGAGTGGAAGGAATGCTCTTCACAGATCCTGGTGCCTGCAGACCATCAGTAGAACAACACTGACAAATGTGTTTTGAATGCAGACTTCATTTATCAATCCACAAATGAGCAGCGGGGACATGGTTTGACCCCAGTATTTAATACGGAAAACCGGGGAAGTGATGGAAAGGAGGAGCTGAGGCAGGCCCTGGTCGTGGATGTCGGTTATATGTTGACACTGACCCCTGATTGGCCATAGCCAAGTTGTTAGCAAACATTCAGGTGCTTGGATTGGTGGATGAACAGAGTAAGAGTCAAGGTTATCTGTGGTGATCAGCTGCCCCCAGGCTGCTCTTTACCTGGGGATTAGGATCATAGCTGGTATGATCCTTTTAAAGAGATATTGACCCAAGAGATTGTTTACTATACTTACAAAAATAGGTTGAGTCCTAGACATTAGGATTTTTTTTTTTTAGATAGCTCATGATGGCTTTGAACTTGTTGTGTAGCTGATGGTGACCTTGAACTTCTGACACTCTTGCCTATACATCTTTAGTGCTGGGATTACAGACATGTACCATGATTCCTTGTTTGCATGATGCTGGGGATTGAACCAAGGGTCTTATGCATAGCAGCCAAGAACTCTACCACCTGAGTTACATACCCAGTTTCTGGAAAACCCTGAAGTAAACACACTTAGCCTTGGAACCCTCAGTTTAGTGCCTTGACATTAAAAAGTGTGTGTGTGCATGTGTGTGTGTGTGTGTGTGTGTGTGTGTGCACGTGTGTGTATGTGTACGTACATACAGACATTGGAGTAATGGACTCATATTAGTGTCCATGTATCAGGGATTGGGACTTGTCAATTACAGACAGAGTCACTGGATGACACGTTTGAGACTGTAGCTGGGATATTTAATTTTGAGGGAAAAGTCCATGGGGGTGTATTTTTCTGTCTGAAGCATTTGGTGACCCGACGTTCTTATTCTGTGTCACAAATTCTCTGTGCATCCCTCTGTTCCTGTTCGTGCTGCAAGCAAAGCACTGACTGCCTTTGGCCTCACACTGTGGTTTCAAGAATGTGTGCCCAGGGAATAGCCTCAGAAGACGGGGACACTTCTCCTTCAGACAGGCCAGTCAAGCTTGTCGTCCAAGGGAGGATCACAGTTCCTGTCCTGTGGAACAATTGTGTCCTTGGGTGCCACATACCTGCCTTGACATTGACCTGTAAAAATGGGGATGTATGGATTCTGCTTAACAAGGCAAATCCCTCTGGCAGCTGCGAGCACTGAGGATAGCAAGCTCTCTTTCATCTCTCAGGTTCCGTGTTCTTACACAGCATCTGTAAAACTTTGCAGAGGGACTTGCCAGTGTGCAAGGAAGGAAAAGCAAGACATCCTGGGTCTAGCAATGTTTGTCTGTCTGCTTTTGAGACAGGGTCTCGCTGTGTGTGCAGCCCTTGGTGCTCTGGAAGTCCTTATGTAGATCAAACAGGCCTCGAACTCACACAGCTCTCCTCGCCTCGGTTAAAGGTGTGCGCCTCAACACCTGGCTAGGCTTTCAGAGGTCCTCCTGGGCCCCCTTCAGATTCATTCTCGGGATTTATGGAGGAGCTGTAGCAGAATCTGAAAGGATTCTGTCATTAAAATCATGTCAGAGAGCCATTGCCCCGTGGGTAAGAAAAGACAAAACACGCAAACAAGCAAAACACTACATTAAGTCGGGTCTTCCCGGGACGGTGAAGGCTGAGATGGTAAAGTATAGCTTAAGGATGATATTTTCATGGATTCATATTATTGATAAATAAGGTAAGAAAGGGAATCGGCTGCACATTAAAAGATAACAAACAACAAAATGGTGTTCTGAAACATATTTGCAAGAGTACACACACAAGCACATATACATAAACACATACTAATACAGAGAGACACAGTAATAAACATACACTATCACACACACCAACATGGGAGATGGGAATTTACAGAAAACATAGGAAGGGAGAAACTGTGAGACCGAAACAGGAACAAAAACAATACACCTTGCAGGTTAATGGGAGACCAAAACAGAAAAAATACACTTTGCAGGTTGAGATTCTATTTGCAGTTAAACAGTTAAGAATAAGTTCCTGTTTGTCCTATGGATGTGTGCAGAAGGTATGTGGGTAGGAAATACGTCAGGATGGATGTTTGTCCCTTCATTGCTTATATGACAGGAAGTACATCAGGATATATG
Organism: Microtus oregoni; assembly: GCF_018167655.1. Classification (NCBI taxonomy): domain Eukaryota; kingdom Metazoa; phylum Chordata; class Mammalia; order Rodentia; family Cricetidae; genus Microtus; species Microtus oregoni. The sequence goes on along the minus strand of NW_024543062.1, from coordinate 40,472,516 downwards.
CTTGCCCTTGATTGGACCTGACAGAAGACACAGTGGTCTTATGGGTGCGCCTTTAGAAGCCTTCACAAAATGTGGCTCATTGCCATTTCCTGGGAGCCCTGGGATGAGCATGGTCAAAGTTGACTAACTTGGTCAGGATTTAATTAAAGCTTGCTTCAAATTCAAAGCATTTAATTAAAGCTGGCTTTAAATTGTGGTAGTGATCTTATTCTCAACAGGTGGGATTAACAAAACCTCAACTCTTTTGCCTTTATACTGCAGATTATAAAGCAAGAAACATAAAAAGAAGGAATCAGGGCCCACTTCCATAGGAAAGAGAATCAGAGAGTAGCAAGTGTTGTCTGGCCTAGTCTGTAACTTTACCGAAGACACACACAAAAGTCTGGCCAGTTCTTCAGATGGCACCCACGTGGCCAAAGAGATAGAAACAAGAAGACCTCACAAGCTAAGGTATTTTGTTGTTTTTGTTTTTTCTTTTTTAATAAAGTGCATCCTAATGAAGCTTTATCTTTTTAATGTGAAGGAACAAAACCCAGTAGAAGATATTCTACTATCTTCATATTTGGGATCAGACACTGGGAAGGGAAGAAGACTTTTCTCTATGATGTTTAGAAGCCTTGAATGGCTACAAGCTTGTGTGTGAGTCTCTGTTGAAAATGATGAACCTCATGATAGAAAGGGGCTAGATTTGATCACTGATAGCAAATAGAGGTTCATAAGGTCCACTTGCATCCACACTGCACATTGGTCACTAAGGAGGCAGGCAGCTTTGGAAACAAACACATGTATCTTTGAAATATCTTTTCATTTTTTAGGTAAGGAGAAAGCTAAAAAGACCCAAAGGTGCTCCTCTCTGCCATCTTGATGACTCAGTTTATGCACTCGAATATTCCTATCTGTCATTTTAGTCTTTTGAATCTATGCTCAGTGGTCTCTATTTGGTTATGCCTCGGCATATTTTGGCCATCTTCCCTTCTCGAACTGTGACCTTCAGTTGAGCATGCTCAGGAACACATCATCCCTAAAGGACTTTCTATATAAGCATGTGGAGTCTCCTTGATTTGATTTCTTTATTAAGGTCCATAGTGGTTTGAAAGAAAATGGCCCCACATAGGGAAAGAGACTATTAGGAAGTGTGTCACTGTGGGTGTGGGGTTTGAGGTCTCCTATGTACAGGTTACACCAAGTGACACAGTTCATTTCCTGTTGACTATGGATCAAGTTCTAGAACTCTCAGTCCCTCCTCCAGTACCATATCTGCCTGTATGCTGCCATGGCATGATATCATCTGCCATGATGATAATGGACTAAACCTCTGAAACTGTAAACCAGACCATTATATATTTTCCTTTATTAAGAGTTGTCATGGCTTCCTTTTCCATCTCCCTCTTGAAGAGGCAGCTTCTGTCTCTCCCCACTTCTTCCCTTTCCCCCCTGTTTCTCTCTCTCTCTCTCTCTCTCTCTCTCTCTCTCTCTCTCTCCCTCCACCCCCCTCTCTCTCTATCTCTCTGTGCTCTTCTTCCCTTCTCCCCCTCCCTTCCATATCCCACTAAATAAATATCCAACCTCAAAAACAAATAGCAACAAAGAAAAGTTGCCATGGTCATGGTATCTCTTCATAGCAATAGAAACTCTAATTGAGATGAGGTCTAAGATGGCATTGCTTTCATGGTAACTTCTGAGCTCCTCTTACCTGCTGCAGGTAATCTGTTTCCTCTAATCTTAGTTTTTGGCTGTACTGTGTGTTTTACTCACCATAATGAGAACCAATTGCATTTGGTTGTGCATACATCTTATTATTTTCAAAGTTTCTTGTTGTTGTATCTTGTCTTCATCTACCTTAGCTTCAATATTGTAAATATTGATTTATACCAATAAAAGTGGGTGATAATAACATCTACTTTATGGATTATTATGGGGTTTAAAGAGGATGACATTATAATCATCATAATAAAACACCACAACAAGCCTCTAAGCATACTTTTTCCTTTTTCTCTGTCTCTTTTTTAAAATTTCCATTTATCACAAAACTACCTTCATTGCTGGTCCTCTATCCTGCTGGCTTAGATCAGAATTCTTCTTGGGCCATATTAAAACTGATACATTTACAGATTAACAAAGAGGAAATGCTGAATATTTAGTTGGATACCTAAGTTTGAAGTTCAAGAGGAAGATGCAGGATGGAGTTATCAACCTATAGAAAATTTGTCAAAAGGCAGAGACTTTGTGGGGTTGAATCTTAGGCTATTAGGACCGAAGCATAAGTAAGAAACACTGAATCTCTTGTAACTTCAGAGTTTATACACTCTCAAGCAAGTGTTGGCGTTGGTTGTCTTATAATATTAACATCAGAATGTAGCTTTCAGTTTCTCACCTTTTCATATAGCATTTCATATTGTGGAATGATGATGGTTAGCTTTAATTGCCAACTTGTAGACACTATCCAGAATTAACTTGAAAGAGTCTCTAGGAGGGATTGTCTACATTGGGTTGGTCTATGGGGGATTCTCTTAAGTTATTTGATGTTGGAAGCTCCAGCCCACTGTGGGCAGCACCATTCCCTAGGCAGAAGGTCTTGATCTGTCTGAGTAAAGAAATTGAGTTGAGCACAAGTATGCACATATGTAGTCTTCTGCTCTTGACCGTCAGTATGAAGGGACTAGCTGTTTAAAGTTCCTATGGCCTTGACTTTTCTGCTATTATCAACTATAACTTGGAATTGTGATCTCAAATAAATCCTTTCTCTCCTAAATTGCTTTTTGTCAGAATATTTTACCACACCAATAGTTATGAAAATAGGTAGGTATAGAGGCTGGAATCCTCACCCATGTGAAAGAACTCATCAAACAGAAATATGAATTCTCTCGGGCAATAGAATTCACAGTTGTTCTATCCTGAGCTAGCCCAGGTGACTAGCAACCAAAAAAGAAAGAGCATTCTTTCTAAGGTAATTTTGCTGGTAAGGCAATCCCACAGCCTTGTCTCCAAAGACTTCATTAGAATGTGTTCATGATGGTCCTAGTGGCTTGTTAAGAAGGATTTCCAAAGTCTTCTTCAATAATGATGAATGATAGGCACGGCCATGTTAGCATGTTATAAATAGTTCAAGAGACAACTGATGCTGCACGCTGTTCTTTATTTTTCTTCAGACAGATAAGGGGAGTTAATGGCAATGTAACATTTTCCAATAACACAAAGTGCCATTATATTTAATGGGAGCCAACTGGAGACTTACTTTACCTTAACTATGCAAAGTACACTTTTATAATTTCTTGTATGTACAGTACAGGTTAAAAGTATCAACCTTAAAAGCAGCCCGTGGATAAAAGTAAGAAAATCTTGGTAACAAAGCTTTCAATACAAAAACACTTATTTGTACATTTACTTTACTTAAAATAACCCCAATATAACTGAAGCTAAAGCAAAGCTTGGTTGAAAACTTAAGAAGATATTATAATAAACAACCTCTCTCTCCAAAGGAAAGTGTCTCCTAAAAGAAACCGAATCTCCCATCAATCCTTCAGATGTTATCTTGGAGGGAAGAATTTAATGAACTGAGCCAGCTGGAGGGCCCACTGCAGGCTTCCCAAGTGGGTAGGTGCAGGCATTGCTGCATAGCCACATGGACCACACATTAACATACCCAGGATTTCTGGTAAGCTGGCTTTTCCATCTTCCATGACTGATTTTTTTTTGTCTCTTGTACTGAACTCGGAGGATGAAACACTGCTTTCAGGTTATTTTTCTTGGCTATCCATGATGAAGTGCTAACATACCATTCACCCTCCAACTGTTTTGGTTTTTTGGTGTTCTTTTTTTGTGCCTGGTGAGATGCGCACTGCACAAGTGTCTATAGATGGAGGATTGAGTGAGTCCCTGGTGAGGCTAAGGGACAGACAGGTACAATCATTTACCTAGTTCAGTCTCATAATATTTTACTTGATTCAATCTTACCTAATTTTTTCCTTATTGTATATAATAAACATTGAGAAACAGATGTCCCTACCAACTGGAAAGCTGTTGTTTAAATATCCCATTGGTTAAAATATCAAACTTACTGTTTAAACATTCATTAGCCATATCCAACTTGAACCACATGTTATTGCATGGCCATATTAAGTCAGACTTTGAACTATGTCAGTGTCTCTGGAATCTAAATGTACCACACAGCTTTAAAATGATCCCCACTTCTTGCAAAAGGTCTTTAGAGGAACATAACATTGGCCCCTGTAAAAGTCCCTCATTCCCCATAGTTCTGGTTTCGCAGAAGACGATCACACCCTGGTCCAAGCAGGAAAATGTTCTACTCATATAAGAATTTTCCCTCCCTCCTACCTCATAACAAATGTCCTTTGTCCCTTTAATAATAATGACATAGGAAAATCCCTGAAAGATTCAAATTGGGCAAAATACAGATCTGATTAGAGCCGTCATGAGTCTGACAATGTAGAATTGTATTTCTTAAGAAGTGTGTAACCATATTTGTCTGGGCTGCAATAGACACCATAGAGTACGATCAGACGAGCACCTCAGCGGCTCCCTAATCTCCTTTGACTGGCTTCTATTTCAGCCTTCCCTGTTGTTTCTCCTGATAGAGCAGGCATGCATTTCTGAGCATAAGTGACAAGAAGTCTAAAGAACCCACTACCTTCAGAGCACAGCTAGAGCTGGAACTCCCATTTAGGAGTTGTGTTAGTCTACTCACAATCCCACCCATTCTATTCAGTGTGGAGGCTGCATGTGTGGCATTGTCCCCATTATCTACATTCACTTCTGATTATTTTAATCCTTCTGGGTTTATTAGTATTTTCCAAACCCAGATATCCCCTCCCAAAGACACAGCAAGGCTCTTAGATGTAATAAATAAGTATTCGCCAGAGGAGAAGAAAGTATGTATGAGTGAAGGCCACACCCAAACATGCAGAGACAAGCAAGATGGGCAGGATGGAGGGTTTTAGTTGAACTACATGAAAATGCTTCCTCAACTGTGGTTGTCATGGAAATCTCAAGCCTGCACACATGCTCAGGCCCTGAAAATTCTTCGGTGATGAGTGTCTGCATTTCCCATCTCTCTTTCAGAGTGCCTGGGTGAGGCTCCTGGAGCAGTGGAAGGTGTCAGGATGCTCTTCCCAGGAGCCTTCTATGAACCTCTCAGCCCAGGTTGGGGAGTGTGTATGTTCTATGTCTTCTTGGCTCTGATGTAGAGGAGATTCCAAATCTTACAGAGAAGTTGAAATTGGGGTGTGAAACCCTTCTTAATATGAAATGAATGGGGATGACTCTCTGTTGCCTTATTGCAAAATAATTGATACTATTTTTTAAAAGGAGGGAGAAAAAGGCCAGTCAAGGGTTCTATGTACACTTGTATGTTCTAAGTAACACGTTTTTAACAAGAAAAATGCACCATCAGCTACTCTTAGAGCGAGAGCAACCACAATACTGTGGCTGGGGTTAAAACACTAGGGTCCAGTGACTGGGTGAATTTGCCATTCAAATCAGAAAACAAAATCCCACACCTGAAGGAATCCAATGACCTTTTTCTTTCTTTCAATATGTGTGTGTGTGTATATACATATACATTTTTCCCAAATGCTCTGCAAATCTCAGTCTGAAGAATAACAACAAAACCAAAAGAGAAACAGTTTTATATTAAAATGTCTGTGTTCTTCATCACTACTTCTAAAGCAGCTTGAAGGAGCCCGCCACTTGGCGTGTACTGTAAGCTGACTCCATGACGAAGCTCTTGGCAGGATAGCAGCACAGGTTTCTCATTCCATAGTCATCACGTGGAGAATGTAAACCTTTCAGAGGATAAGATTTTGCTTAAAAATGAAAATAACTTGAAAAGTTCTGACCATCCTGTTCTCCCAGACCTCCTGGGGAGCTTTGCTTTCCTGCCTCAGAGTGATGCTATCCGCCTCTGCATTTCAGGGAGACAGGCCCAGGGCAAGGGGTGGGAGGATTCCTGGTGCATCTGTGTTGGAGCAGGCCACACAAAGCACCTCTCTGAAGGGCCAACTGCCATAGCCAGGTTCTAGCTCTTTGCTCTCTTTCCCACCTGGCTTTCCAACTGAATGAACCTCGTGGGTTTAACCAAACACGCATGTAATCCTAGGTAACTTGAGTGAGTAAACCTTGAAGAAACAAGGTCAAATGAATGAGTTGTATCCATCAGAGTAAGTATGGGGGGAGCAGCTGAGGGGACAGTGAAACCCAGGCTCTCTCAGGCCCCTCGGGTCTCTCAGGCTTAGCCTACATTCTCAGAAATGCTTTTGAAGAATCAAGAGACAAATATCTCAAATGGAAAAATTATCTTTCTTGTTTGTCTTGCTAACAAAAATTCTAGAGGTCACGACTAAACACAATTTAAACAATGCTGAGATGCACCTATTCTTCTGAAAGCAGCTTCTGAAATATCAACCACAGCAATAAACACTGTATGAACACATTCTAAAGTTAATCCAGATGAATGATACAGAGAGCGGGAGTGACACAGTCCCTCCACAAAGGTCTCCACGCTAATCCTAAACTCGGGAGAAAAGATGTTTCCCCTTTCATTAGCTGGAGATTTTACTTCTTCTTTCTCTATAACTTCCCAACTTTTTTTTTTTTTGCCCCAGGATGTACAGATAATCTTCACATTCCATACATACCTGAAACCTTTTCCCCCCCTCCCTCTGTCAGGTTTTCAAATAAAACCAAACTATAAAGACAGATAAATGTTTTACATGTAACTACATAGACATAGGCCATTGAATCCTTAGGCCTTGCTGCAGGGCTTCCTTTAGGATCTATGGCCTCCCCACAGTATTTCAGACCCTTTCCTTAGACAGGACAGACCAGGCTAGCAGGTACCCGCAGCTGCCTGGAGGGCCACAGGCTTTTTTTCTGCTGTGGTGGTGTCCCTGCCTCACTACACCCTCTGGCAGGAGAGGCATGGAGCCTGCCCTCTCTCTACCTTGGCAAATGTCCTAGGAAGAGTTGTGGATCTCACGCTCCAGATGAGGCAGGGCCCACAGTGAGTCTCACTATTGCTCTTTCTTACTGTGCAATTCTGAGCTCTTCCGGCTTCCAGACATTCACAGCCAAACTGCTCTGTTCCAGCACCCAAGCGGAGGCTGAGGAGGGCCAAGGATCAGTCAGGTCAAGGCCTCACTGGGCCAGAGAGTAGGTTCTGCAGGTGCCGGTCTCCTAAAAGCAGGCACTTGTGGCCGCCTGATGTTCTGGGTGACCCCATTCTTCCTGATGCTGAAGAAGTCACCACATGTCCACTTCCTCGAATCTAGAAGCTTCTGTTTCCTACTCAGAGTGAGTATAGGAGGATGGGTGGGTGTATCCAAAATATATGAATATCTACAATCAGGGCTTAAGGTACTGGATGATATTGTATAAACTGCTAAAATGCTTCTCGGCACAATTGGTAGCTAAAAAAATAATTTCCTATGGTTTGAGGGAATTCTCCCATCTCTGTCTTTCAGTGGGGACGTCTCAGTAGGTACCAAGTCCATCTGAAGTCTCCAGTCTTTGTCCTCTGACTGGGTATGTACCATGTGAATCATATACACAGTCCAAGGAAGATCAGACTTCCTTGGAGGCAACTACCCCTACGGTATCCTAGCCCCCAGGGCCAGTTTATACAGATCACATGGAGACTTTATCTCCAGCTTCCAGCAGTCACACTACAGGTTTCCCCAGCAGTCAGGGTCCTGGGACATTTGTTTTTTAGATGACCAGTCTGGCCAATATGGAAAACAGATTGGTGTCCATAGGCACAGGCCAGCAGGTGGAGCCACAAAGTGGTGCTTGGCAATTCCTGGCAGGGTTTCCAAAGCTTGAAGTTTCAATGAAACTGTCTTAAATAAATAAATCTTTTTTTCTAAATAATGTAAAAAATAAATGATATTTCCCTTTGGCAGTAAATAGCTGATTCGACCATTTGCCTGAATGTGTGTGTGTGTGTGTGTGTGTGTGTGTGTGTGTGTGTTTAAGAAAAAAAAAAGATCCCAACTTTGACTCATGGTACATCGTTGATAATGCATATTGTTTCTACTGCTTTTGTGAACCTTTTGCATATTTGTTTGGGGCAGGTGTGTGGACCTCACTTATGGCCCAGGTAGGCACCCAGAGTGATACAGGCCCCCACCAGGGCCAGGCTGAGCAGGGTCTTCAGAGACAGCCAGGAGAAATCAAACAGGGGCCGCACGCTGGGACCGTACAGTTCCACAAAGGCATCCTGCAGCAGGGGAGAGAAAAAGAACAAAGAAAGAGCTTTAGCCACCAGGAGAGCTAGAAGGCCTTCCCACCAGCAACTGTGAGGGATGAGAAGGGCTTGGCATAGCTGCCAAGACTACAGGCTGCAGCCAGAACGACATAGTCAACCTAGCTCACTTCTAGGAATTTGCTTTGGAAAGTCTTCCTGAGGGAGCGGCGGGATAAGGCCCCAGGACTCGTAGATGTTACAGAATGAGTGCAGTAAGTGGTAGAGCCAGGACTGGAACCCAGATCCAAGCCAATGCCCGTCCTGGCATGGGTTCTGGACGTGCGCCATCACACCTAGCTTTGTACAGAGTGCCGGAGATGAAAAGCAGTTCTTCACGATGGGGCAGCAAGTGCATTACCAGCTGGGCCACTTCCTCAGTTCTCACGTTGTTTTGAGTCTGACCTACTTTACCCATACGCTATGAGTCTCCTTCTCTATGCATCCAGCTCTGAGGATTCTGAAGTAGTCTTCAAGGCAAGCTAAGGTCGTGGTTAGGGAACTGCTTACATTGCTAAATACATACTTACATAAATGCTCCTCATGAGTGCATGGTATCCTGTATCATACTTTATAAAAAGATTTTTAGTGTTTCAAACTTTAGGAATTATAAGCAATGCTATGGCATACTTTCGTACACAGGTGTTTAGCCATTCACTTTAAAGATAATAAGTTCCTAGAACTCTATTGACAACATCAAAGTTGTCACCAGGAATCATGACGAATTTGTGCTGAACTGTTCTTGCCACCTCATAGTGGCCTTTTGACCAATGGCACGGTTAAAGCTGGCTGTGGTTTAGGACAGTGGTTCATACGAAGGACATATGAACTGTCCTCCAGGGGACAGTTAGGGATGTCTATTTGGTCCTCTTTATTTAGGGCAAAGAAGCTCCTGGAGGGTGTCAAGGATGTCAACATCCCATGGACAGCCTTAACTCACTCAGAAGAGCAACTGAGAGCTAAATACCAATGGTTCTAGTTTACAGGATGCTCAGACCAAGGACTACAGAACAATCAGCCCCAGGTGAACATCAATGGTGCCAGCCACATTAGCGGGCCCCAAGCAAACGCGGGGCATCTCTGGGGTGGCGAGATTAATTTTTGCCAAGAGGGGGCGCAAACGGTTTCCTTTGGTTATTCACTGTTGGGTTTTAGAAAAGGGCAAGGGCACAAAGGAAGTGTATGTACACAGGTCTCTCTGTCACAGCTCAGCTCCCACCCGATGACTCACAGAGAAGCAGCCTTCCCTGTGCATGAGGAGGTAGCACTGATGGTGGAGGAAGATGAAAGACAGCCGCCACGCTCAGTGGTCCGCTTCCATCTCTTTTCTAGCCATACGTGTGTGAGCCCTAACGCCTCACCAGAGACATCCTAGTTCTTCAAGGCATCGTTCCTGGGCTGTTTGTTAATTCAGTTTTCTACTGAGAGGGCCAGGCTGCTCCTTGAATTCCATCAGTTTTCTGTGCCAAAAATCTAAAACAAATCAAACTATTGGTTTATGTGACCTTCCTGGTCATACAAACAGCCTTCCTGGGACCCCTGGACTCCTCCCTTTCTGGATCTGGATAAGCTCTTCATGACTCCACCCCTTCTTGCCAACAGCCACAGGCAGCATCCCAAGGGCCACAGCCTTCTGAGGGTGAGGTGAGCTAAATTAGTCCCTCCTGGCCCAAGGGGGTGGGGGGCAGGCTTTGAAGAGCTAAAGTCTAGGAAGGCCTCTGAATGTGCAGAAGATCTAGGCGACTCCCCCAGCCCCGAAAAATCTGTCAGTTCCTGGCCTTATTTACCTCACCCACAGCCACATCATTGGTGGCTGTGAAGAGGGACATGTCACTTCAGTTTGCCTGTCAGTAACAACAGTGTGTCCTGGTGTCTGCCCTCCATGCTGGGCACTGACGGCTCTGCGCCAGCTCCACCTGCCCATGCTCTCCTGTGCTTATGCCTACTTGCTCTTGCATGAAAGCTGCTGTACTGCTCCCCAAGGAACCATCCTCAGCTCTGAAGATGGAAGTGACAGTAGCAATGTCTCCTTGTCCCCTATATATTACTAACTAGTTCATCAGATTGCAGGACAGGGTGGCTGGTGAATTATTTAATCCCTGCAGCTTGCATGTGGCCCCTAATCCCCGCCCTCTGTAGTTCAAGCATGCAAGGCGACCCTGTAGTTTTAGGAGAGGCATTTTTAGAGAGACTCTTGCTTTCTCGAGCATCCCGATTGGGGAGATTTCTGAAGTCTGTTTAAACAGCCTGTCATTATTTGTTTAAGTCTGAAAACCATTTTTAAGCTACATATTTTTTCATTTTATGTAAAATGTTTTTTATATAAAAAAACAAAGGTGCTGGACAGATGGCTCAGAGGTTGACCTTATGTTGCTTTTGGAGAGGACCCAAGCTCCATTCCTAACACTCAGATTGGGCAACTCACAACTGACTGCAAATCCAGTTCCGGGAGAGCGATGCCTTTGACCTCTGTGGGGACCTGTACTCACGTGCACATCCCCACCCCCAAATACACATAATTTAAAATAAAATAAATGGTTTTTTTTTTAAAAAAAAAAAGAAGTAGAAAAGAAAACCCAGTCTTTGAATGTGACTCTGGCTACATCCCTGCCAACAGATCCAGTGTCAAGGGTGGCAAAGCTCCCTGCACTACATCTGTAGAAATGAGGGATGCTCACAGGCCCAGGAAGGTCTTTGCCCTCTGCTGGTCCCCATCTCCGCCAAGGGAGGAAAGGCCCAGTCTGGTTCTGTGCAAATTTCAGACTCAGAGGCCTTAGGCTGCATCCACCCAGGGTGAGCCACAGGGCAGAGGGTCACACTCAGGGTAGGAGTGCACAGAACAGCCAGGCCTACGAGTGTCTGCATTGCTCTACACTGCATAATGGGTGGATCTCAGCCTCTCTAGGTCTCCACTCTCAGTCTCTCTCAAACACCCCTCTGGAGGCTACTCACCCTTCAAAGCCTCTCTCCTCCACTTGAGTCTTCTAAGAAACAGCATTTAGGCTAAGAAAAAATAAGCTTGGAAAACTCAAACTGAGCTGGTTGGCAAAAATGTACATTATTTAAATAAAATCAAGAGCCAAAAGTGGCTGGGCTGGCTGTGACCCCAGGCAAGGGTAAAGAGACCCTGGAGTCTGGGAATGCTAATCAAAGGACTTAAAATGATGCCTTTTCCTTAATGTTTACATTTATATCTATTAGCTTGAGAAATAAACAAAACCCACAAATTGTGTTTTAACAGAATGACCCCCAAATAATTTAAATGCCTGAAAATAAGATCAGCACATCCATGTATGGATCCACAAAATGGAAACACACTTTGGACCATGCTAGGATACCGTAACCGTCACCTACACATGTCTGGGCATACACGTGAAGACACATTTGTTCATGCACACCTGTGCTTTTCCCGCTGAGGTTGTACAGCATCCACACTGTGCCTCAGCTGAGCATCCAGGTATTGCTGAGTCCACAGCTTCCAAGTCACTTGGGAATTCTCCACCCGTTGTCAGACCTGTCTTTGCCATGACTGCCCCAGCAGCCACCACTTTTCCTATGTGCACAGCTGCTCTTCCAGCAGTGAATGACACCCCTTTCTGAGTAAACTGGGACCAAAGAACACAAAGTACAAGAACTTATTTGGGGTCACTAATCTCCACCCTTGATCCTGATTCTACTGTCTTCTATGGCTTCTGGAACTTTCCTTCACCAACTATTCCCACTCTGGACCCTCTCTTCCGCCTCTTTTCCTTAGCATGTAAACATGCCGGTTCTTCTCACACTTCTGTGCTGATGCATGGCCCACATGACAGCCAACTGCCCACCCCTTTCTCTGGTTGTCTTCTCACCTTAATTTCCCTATTTCTTACTTATTCGTCTCTTCCGCTTCTGAGACCACCTCACGGCAGTCACTCCTGTTGTGTGGTAACTACAGTATGCCAGACAGGCAGCATTGCATAAGGACCTTTGGTCATTGCAAGTCATCCATGCACTCTTTGAGCTCCTCTGGCTTCCTGGAGAATTTCTGTGCTGTACCCTTCATGGGTACCTCCTCCTCTGATGGTCCAGATATGTGCTTGATGCATCTGACTTGTGTGTGGATCACTGTCTCTCTCTTCGTCAATCTCCTTCCCTGTCCCCATCTTAAATACCACGCTTGTGATGAAGTCTCTAAAGTTATTATATTCATTCCTATTCTCATCCAAACTGTAAGATTCGTATTCCAGCTGTGTGTTGTATGTATATGTTCATATAGGGTGTGCATGTACGCATGTGAATGCATACACACACACACACACACTTATTTTTTATGTGTATATGTTCACATGGGGTGTGTATGTATGCATTCAGGTGCCCACACATGTGAAAGACAGAAGTTAACACTGGGCATCTTCTTCAGTTGCTTTCTGCCTTATTTTTTGAGATGCTGAACCTAAAGCCCAACAATTTGGTGAGCTGGATGGCTGTGAGCTCAAGGAAGTCTTCAGTCTCTGTTTCCCTAGTCCTGGGATTACAAGTACCTGATGTCATCCTAGGTTTTATGTGGGTGCTAGTGATTCAATTTAGAGCCTCCTGCTGTGCAGCAGGCACTTTGCAAACTGAGTCATTTCTAACTCTCCAATCACATTCTAACGTATCCTGTGGGAATTACAGAAAACTCACCCGGTGTGAAGGCACCTCTACCGAGCCCTTCCTCACAGTGTACGTGAAACTAGCAATACAATTGAAAGAATTGTACTGTTAGATTGGTTCCCCTCACAAACAAACCCAAAGACAGACTGATCCCAAGACACTGTAGCTGAGGACTGGAGGTGGGAGAAAGAAGAATGGCCAAGCTAGAATTGCCTTGTCCAGCAAGAAAGGCTCCATCCTTTTGGAGATTAACCCTGATGGAGAATCCTATGAACCATTGAGGAACAGTGAGCTGGGAAATTTCAACAAAAGCTCCTGGTACACAGAGCCTGAAGTTGTGCCTACACAGATACCAGTACCGTAGTGCTTTGGTTGTGTGCACAGGTGAAGGGGACTTTGGAGCAGAAACACGGGTTTCATGTAACCTGGAGCTGGAGGTGAATCTAGTTAACTCTGCAGAGGGAAAGTAGGAAGGTCAGGAGGGTGATAGCCACAGCACTGATGCCCACCCACGCAGGTCTGTCTCTATTGCAACATCTCACAATACCTGTATGTTTTCCCATCCATGCTCTCTTCCTCTATCTTGTGCCCTGACATTAGATATTTCCTATTGTAGACAGAATGATCCATCTAGTTACGAACCTGTCACCTCCATGCCTAGTCTCTAAGACCAGATTCTTCAAGTCCAAGGCTTCCTGGCTCCAGCCCAGCCTGGTTCTTCTCCATTTCTTCTGCTCTCCATGGAGCTGTTGCTCATACACAGACCTGAAAGGCTGTCTTCTACAGTCAGCTTTCCTCAACACTAAGTTAAATAAGTCCCTTGTCACCTACGCATGGATATCACCTGTTTCCGAGTTTGTCTCCTCCAACCCTTAGCACCTGGAGCTGCAGGTCCATATTTTATTTCTCTCTGGATCACTGGGGCAGGTATCTGTCACCTACTAGCCATTAGACAAATACACATGGAAGGGGAGAAGTTGATTTCTTTCATTATATAGCACGATTTCCAAACATAATCTAATGGAGATTTTTAAGAGAAGGGATGCTTGAAGACCAAATAAAAGACTAAAGAAAACTTGCAGTTCTTTGCAGCAGCCTGCAGTTCCTTCCCACAGACCCTGACGCAGAGACCCAAGGAAGCAGCACATCACCTACACGGGGCCTTGCAGGTCAACTTCCACGCTGCTCTCACCTACACCCCCTGTAAACATCCATGAGGGGGGTACCCCGGGCAGCCTCTGACCGCTTACTCTCTGCGGGGGACACCTATAGTGTTGTACCCACACTGGGAAGACACACTTACAAAATGCTCTCTAGAGGTAAGGGCACAACCATTCAGGGCATTGAATTTGGCTATATTCGTGTCTGTTACATAAAACAAGGGAAAGGAACAAGGCCAAGGACTACTTCTGGACATTCAGAAGACATAGCGATGCTGGGTGGTCATAAACTGTAGATGCTTCTAAGGGGACAGGAGGTCCACTCCCAACATCATCGATTTGCTGATATTAAACCATTGGGCCTAAGAGGGTGCCAGTGAGAGAAGGCAGTTAAGGCGAACGGAGGCAAGAACACAAGTCATCGGCAGAGTCCGGAAGCTCTCTGCATAGATGAGGAAGCGGTGATTGTCTTGACACCAGACTTGGCTCTGAGCAAAAGCAGAAGCACGCACTCATGAGGAAGCGAGGGCTGTTTCTACCTGAGTGAAGCAGCTGGTAAGGAAGTGACTCTATTTCCTCCTTATCGTTTGGCTGGGCAGGATTTCCTCTGTAGCCGCTTTGCGCTGAATGGGCCCTGAGGGTCCCCTCCACAGCAAAGGCCGGCTTTGTCAGAGGCACGCTGGCACCTGTTCCCTGTGCCTCCTGAGCCGCCCCTATCCTTCCCAAACACCGAGTTCAGGTTTGAGGGAAAAGGAAATGGAAAAAGAGCCTATGAACATCTAGCTGAAGGCCATACCACTGCCTGACCTCAGGGAGGTAGAGGAAACCCCTGGCGAGGTCCGTCACTCTGTCAGTGCGGGCCAATCTTGGGGAGGCTCTGGGCCCAGAGGGCAGGACTCTGAAGCAAAGGCCAAGGACATACATGCAACGAAACCTAATCTAAGCATCATTTGGTTGTAACTAGAAACCTGCTGGATAAATGGCAGACAATGAGAAGCCCCAGTACAACAAAAATAAAACTTGCCGGACTACAGTGGGTTGGGCTAGGGAAGTTTGGGGATATTTTGTTATGAAAATGTAGCTAGGATGCAAATGAGGTGGTAGGTCTCAGGAGCTAAAGACGGTGCGAGATGAGAAATCTGAAGGCTTCGTTTCTTGAGCAGAACAGTTTGAAAGTAATTTCCAAAGGTACATTTGTAAATGCCCTAGAGATTATGTAGCCAGAAGGACGGCCAAAGGGTAATCAGCCATATCCAGCTGCTACAGGAGACCCACACCTAGACGTGGTCAAAGCCCTGGGTAGGAACTTGGAGGGCTCCTTGGCCCACTTGCCACCTGCCCTGCGGAGAGATTGTGTGCTGGAAAGAAGCAGATTTGAGCCCCTGGCGCACACCAGCTATGCAAATCCTGCAAGGAGGGCTGCCTAACCACCTGTGGCTCAGGCCCCTCCTGCAACAGGGAGCTGTGGTCAGTCCCATACTTCAAAAAGAATGCATGGGAATGGGTATCGGTCAGCAGCTATGCCCTTCCATTCACCAGGTTCATAGACAGAGATCCGAGGCTTGAGCAGCAACCAGTCCTGGCACCTCGGCTTCGGCTTGCTTGTCCGTTTAGTCACCAAACATGACTTTGTGGACCTGTCTCTGTCCTATAATTTATTAATAATACTCTGAAAACAGACAGTAGCTTTAGTGGGCATGACTTTTCTCATTTCATTGAAAGCATTTTGTGAATGCAGGCATACTGACCCTGAAGTGTACTGGCCGGCAGAGAACACACTCTGGGGCACTCCTTTATAGTTCGCCTGCAAACACTCAGCAGGAGGCACTGGTGTCCGCAGTTTTCTTGTTAATGTGCTAGTACCTGGTTACAGAGAGGATGGATTTATTGTGAGTCCTGATTTGAGGATGCTGTCCATCATGATGGACAAGACATAGTGAAGCGTACAGCTGCTTGAATAGCATCCTGATAGACCAGGAAGCAGAGATAGGTTGGGGAGTGGGGCTGGGTCCACCCCAGGCACTCAGTCCTAGAAGCCGCACCTCTTAAAGGCTCTACAACCTCCCCAAACAGCGCCACCAGCTGGGGACCATGTGTGCAAACGGATGAGTTTGTGGGGGCTGTTTTACGCTTAACCCAGAGCAGAGTTTCATTGGGAGATTCACCACCGGCCTCAGTAACCTGCCTATAAGACTTTGGCCTTGGAAGAATTTTTCCACTTCACTTTCTGCATTCCACTTTCTCCCTCTGGCCAGAGCTCTTCCTGCTACTCAGTCATTTCTGGCTTTGGATTTATAACGTTATTTTTTGGAGGGGGTAAGAATATCAATTTATGATATTCTATTATTTAAGAAAATATGTTGTGTAAAAATCTTACTACAACCAGGTAATAAAAAGATAGCTGGCCAAACTTAAAAATAGGCAAAGAATATGAATGGACATTTTGCTAAATGACCCTAATGTGACCAATAAGTCGATGAAAATAAACTGAAGATTATTAGTTATCAGTGAAATGCAATTGAAACTCTAAGGAGCTGGCGCTTCAGACTCACTGAGGCAGTTGGACCAAGTGTTGGTAAGGATGCAGAGAACCGGCACCTTCCCACGGTGGCAGTGGGATGCTAAAGGGTCCAGGCACAATGCTTCTTTGAAGGGGAAAGTGCAGCTACCGCATGGGACAACAGTTTAACTCCTGGTATATAAGCAACATAGTTGAAAGCATATGCTCACGTAAGAGCTGATGCAGGGATTTTCACACCCGCACTACTGGCATCAGCCAGAGCAGAGACAACCTGACTGCCTGCTGACTGATAAACAGACAGAATGTGGCACACCCATACAGTGGAGTAGTATTCATCCACAGAAGGGATGAGGTGCTGGCTTGTATGACAGACTGGGTGAACCCTGCGGTCTTCCGTTCTTTTCTCTGCAAACTGTTTGGGCATGGGCTGTTATGGTCTTGTTCTGTTTCTCATGCGTCCTTGGGGATATGCCTTGGGATGTGCTGGTGCATGCCAAAATACATGTTAGCCTAACTGTTGCAGATGGCGACCTCCGCAGGCCCCAGCAGGCCTTAACTCCCAGAGCACGGGTCCCTCTGCTGGGCCTCTGCTTATGTCCCTCTTCTCTCCAGCATAGGAGAAGTGCCTTGGCACTGGTTTCTCTCTGTGCTTCCAATCGCTCTGCTTCCCCAGGCTCCCATATCTTGAGTTTCTACCTAGCACCTAGCGTACCACTGTTTTATTCCCTAGGTTGGTCTCAAGCCTGTTCTGAGTGACTCTCCCACCTCAGCTCTCCAGTGTCCGGCTTTCATGCCAATTTAAAGCCGGTGTGCCTTGGATTGGGAGAAGAGTGTGAAGCTCAGCTTGTCCTGGGTGCCAAATAGGATTCTTCATGCTTCCCGTGGACTCAGCATTTAGATAGATGCACCACTGTCGTTCTTGGGATCTGGGGCTACTGTGTAGTTACTCAGCTCCACCTGCTCCAGTGTCCTGCTCATGCTGTATATGAGTATGGACATAAGCACCCAGGCTCCCAGGACCAGTGCAGCTGATCAACTCACCCTGCACGTCATTACTTGGGCCATACACACAGCGTCCCACTGTGCCTGCCATGAGGCCTGTACATGCGACATGGCCCAGCATGTCACTGCAAGAGTTAATTCATGAAAACATGCCAAAAATGGGAACTGAAAGCGCATGCCTATAAAGTTCTGCTAATCGCTGTCATCAGTGCAGTGCTGCTGGGTGGGGGTGGGGTGGGGAGGGTGCGGCTCTTCATCAATTAAACAGGGAAGACCAGAGCTGGGAGCCAAATGCTTGATTTGTTTAAATCAGTAAGTGTTGGCTGAGGATGATGGGAGGAGGGGACAGAGAACCTGGGTCTCCTCATGGGGATTGGCTGAAAATGAGACTGACCCTGGGGGTATGTTGAAGTAAGGAACACAAAGGGGAAGATATTCCCATGGGTGACATGTGCCGGGCATTGGCAGCTTCCAGCCACGCCTGGCCTGACAAGTACCTTCTGAGACTCAGCATCTTTCCTGGAAGCTCCATGCTATATTGGCTCAAGAGTGCCTGCCCGATGCCCTACAGCAAACTCTAGCGTCTGTCAGAGAGGAGCTTTGGCCTCCACAGGGTAGGTCCCTCCTACTGTTTTTGGTCAGGGACAAATAAGTCCCACACGCTACTGAAAGCTCATAGTCTACTAATATCCCACCCCAAAACACATCTAAGACATAACAAGTCTCAACCTGCTCCTAGCCCCCTACTTTGAAGCCCAGGGAGCCATTAGGGAATTCTGCCACAGTCAAAATGACAGAGGCGGTCCTTGGAGCAACCGTAGAAGAGGAGAGGCTTCCTATCCACAAAGTCAGTCCAGCCATCAGTAAAGAATGATTACATCTTCCTTCTCTGTCTCCAGCAGAGCCTAGTACAAGGTGGTAAACTCGATGTGTTCCATGTGGGTGTGCTCAGGGAAATCTGCTTTCGTTTTGTAGTTTATGGTTTAGCTCACCTCACCTGGAAAGACTCAGCATGAACAAAACCAGATGCATTTCAAGGCACACTGGCTGGCTCTTTGACAACCTCCTCCTTTCTCAGATGGTCTTCCTGAGCCCAGAGAGGACAGCCAGCTCTACCTCAAGGAAAATGAGGGCTCCATCCCTGACAATGGCTGTTAGTAATGGAGCATGTGAATGCTGAGCAGGGTCAAGGCTAGCATTCTGGATTCAACCTCATTAACGCAGGGATGAGCTATGCTGGCGTGATGAAACTGAGAGATCCCAGTCAGTGTGTGTCTGGTGCCAGAACTAGATGGCCATATATGGAGAGGGAGAGAGAGGGACAGAGGGACGGAGAGGGCGGCTAAAATGTCATCCATCGGCAGAGTCTCAGGGCGCGTTGACAGCTGGCTGACTTGACTTAAAGCCACTGTCCTACAGTGAAGTGAGTCTGCTTTGGACAGGAACAAAGCCAGGAAGCCACATGAGTCCACCTACTGTCTAAAGCCCACCAATGTTCTTGGTGCTTAACTTCCAAGGTGACTGTCTGCCCGACTGTCATCTTGTAGCTTGTAGCATGGAGCCTGCTAGGCAATGCCTGCCAAAGGTCTGTGTATACTTGCTTATTGGACTGAGAACGAGAGTTGAGTCATGTCTCTGGGCCCACGTGCACTGGAGATTCCTGAGGCAGGGAGCATGTCTGAAGTTCTTGAGCTGGAATGGCATGTCAGAGGGCAACACCAAGTCTCTACCTGTGACTTTCCAGCAACCCGTGCACTGAATCCGTGATGTGGGGCTGTGGAGGCAGAAGCCAAGGAAGCAATGTATGCTAGCCGCCTGTGTGCACAGCCCCGCATCACTGCTCCAGGGAGCCAGTGACCCAGCTCTGTAGACAATGAGCCTACAACAACGCTACCCTCATCACACAAATCAAGTATTCCACAAATGCCAGTTCAAGAGAGCTTCTCCTAAGGGCATAAGAAGTTCAAATTTGGGTAGGTAAAGGCTTTAGTGGCGGACACTAGGAAATTACTATTTTTCCCAAGGATCACCTTGGCTAATTTTAGATCCCTGTGCAACATAAATTTCCTAACAAAACTGGTGCAAACTTCATGAATTCCTGTTTTGTGGAGTCTTTTCTACTCCCTTTGATCTATCTTTGGAGTCTGAGTCAAGCTACCCAAAGGGAGTGAGACCACTCATCAAAGCATTTATGTAGTGTCTACTTCTGGCCAGACGCTAACGCTGGGCTGAGGAATGAGAGCTAACTGCGCCAGGCCCCGTAGGTTAGCTTTCCTAAACAATACGAGACAAGAGACTAACATCGGAAAGGCCCCTCAGCTTGGCCCAAGTTCTGATGAAATTTGAATTTAAGGCCACAAAAGCCTACACATGTGCTTCTTCAACTACACTTTGCTTCTCCTGTTGGAGATAAAAATTACATATAAAACCCAGTCCTTAGGGAGACACATAACAACAAAGCCATGAAACTAGAGGTGCTCAAGACTGCCCAAAGAAGAGAGAGTGAGTGTAATTCAGGAGATTTTAAGATGAACCGAGAAGGGGTAAATAGCAGGTTAAGGACACGAACCATAAGGATTTCAAAGAGAGTTGGGTAAGCAGCTTAGTGCTCATGCCTAGAATGCATGAGGCTCGGGGTTCAAAGCCCAGTACTGAAGGAAAAAAAATTCAACTGGAGAAAGCTGAGGATGGACATTCAAAGCATGGGATTAATTTAGGGTTTGGGATTACCCTGGGGCAGATCCCCAAGCCAGCTGGTGAATGCAGGCAGGGGTACATCCTTGAGACTCTATTGTCAGATAAAGGACCCTGTGAGCACGGGAAATCACAAGTCACAAGGTGGCCCATACAGGGTACAGAACTAGATCTCAGGGGCGTGTGTGTAGTGCACTCTGGACTCCTCTGAGTCTGTGGTCTGGCCCTGCTGGCTGACACGGCATGTGCCATCTCTCTAACTCACGAGTGTTATGCTGTGTGATAGACTCCAATCCCAAAGGAGACATTTTCCCTGAAATTCAGGGAAAGCCCTCCCCGTCACAGGGCTGCTTCACAGGGACTTCTGGAATGTGAAAGAGAATAAAATTTCCCTTAGTCACAAAAACAAATCCCACCTGAGACTTGTTTAGAATATTAAAACAACAGGCACAAGGGCCTCCAAAGTGACAACTGGACTTTGTTCCTTTCTGGAGATCTCTTCAGCCATTCTGCAGAACCAAAAGGAATTTTGCCCACAATATGAGTGGAAAGTGACAACTTCCACACTGTAGGGCTCACGGGGGCAGTGGGGGCTGCAGTGAGCCACAGTCCTGACACGCTCCTGCTCATT
This sequence comes from Microtus oregoni, assembly GCF_018167655.1. NCBI lineage: Eukaryota > Metazoa > Chordata > Mammalia > Rodentia > Cricetidae > Microtus > Microtus oregoni. Next base: position 40,451,619 of record NW_024543062.1, on the reverse strand, counting down.
GGCCTGTAACTCAGCCAGCAGCCTTCTTTCTGCAGTGGTAGCCCCAGATGGGGAAGCCTGCTGTGCTACTCTGTATTTTTCATTGTTACACAAAGACCTTTAAATTGCTAAGACCGTAGGCACAGACCTACTTCTCATAGACCCATCCATACCAATGCACTTGGCCTAGGCACACAGCTTCTCACAGACCCATCCATACTCATGGATTGACCTAGGCACACAGCTTCTCACAGACCCATCCATCCATACTCATGGATTGACCTAGGCACACAGCTTCTCACAGACCCATCCATACCCATGGATTGACCTAGGCCCACAGCTTCTCACTGACCCATCCATACCCATGGATTGGCCTGGGTACACAGCTTCTCACAGACCCATCCATACCCATGGATTGGCCTGGGTACACAGCTTCTCACAGACCCATCCATACTCATGGATTGACCTAGGCACACAGCTTCTCACAGACCCATCCATACCAATGCATTTGGCCTAGGCACACAGCTTCTCACAGACCCATCCATACCCATGGATTGGCCTGGGTACACAGCTTCTCACAGACCCATCCATACCAATGCATTTGGCCTAGGCACACAGCTTCTCAAAGACCCATACATACCCATGGATTGACCTAGGCACACAGCTTCTCACAGACCCATCCATACCCATGGATTGGCCTAGGCACACAGCTTCTCACAGACCCATCCATACCAATGCATTTGGCCTAGGCACACAGCTTCTCACAGACCCATCCATACCAATGCATTTGGCCTAGGCACACAGCTTCTCACAGACCCATCCATACCAATGCATTTGGCCTAGGCACACAGCTTCTCACAGACCCATCCATACCCATGGATTGGCCTGGGTACACAGCTTCTCACAGACCCATCCATCCATACCCACGGATTGACCTAGGCGCACAGCATTTCACAAGGCCCACCTATGCACATGGATTAGTCCTTTTGCTTTGTTTCTGGAAGGCTGAAATCTTGCGGATCCAATCTGCGATTCAAGCAATGAGACCTAACAAGCCATTTCCACAGCCGCATGTGTGAGAGAACATGTCAGCCCAAGCTCTCTAATACACCCAATTGAGGAGAAGAATGGAGAGCTGAGTTTGGGTCCAGCACAGACTCGTAAGTAGACATTGGCCATGAGTTCCACTTCACCTCTGCACATGGGGCCTCAGTCCTCCGCTGTGGGCTGCTCTCGTCCCAACAGCCAGGGGACACCAGGAGGCTGGACCTCTGAGGTCCCCTGACACGGCCGTCCCAGTCCATCAGCACTCAGATCCGACTTTACACCCCATCTCTCTCCACCTAGTCCCTTTCTAATCTCCTCCTCTGGCTCTGCCTTGCCTTGTTTTTCCATTCCCTCCACGCCTCAAGTTTTATCAGCAAATGTTTGTTTCTCCACTTGATTTTCCTATCTATTTTCTATTTGGATCTTCTCTGGCATTAGCAGGTAGCAATACGCTGCCCCTCACTCATTTAAAAGAATACAATGCTGGCTACTTGGAAGGACTAAGATCACTTTAGACCCAAGAAATGCTGAGTCCTACCTTCCTAGGACACCATCCCTCTTTCAGATAAATCATCTACATCAGACTCTGGAGGTGGGAACTGATGTAGTACTTGGGCTGTGCTTGATGCCTCCACTCCTGACAGCCCAGAAAATGGTGCCCTGTAATGTATGTCATGCTAGGCACCATGGGAACCATCTGAGAATAGAAGTCTGACATGATGCTGAGGCTGTGATTTGAGTTTAGTCCACTAGAGGCTTATTCTGTAACCCCTTCAGCCCTCACAGAGCTAAATATTACTGCTGTGATTATCCAGCAATGGATAACGAATTGTGTTGGATAAAGGAGAGTAACAAAAAGCGCTAAATCTCATGTTTTCTTAGTATGTTTTCATTCCTGTTATATTTTTGAAATTGTAAATCTTATAATTTTATATGCTTTTTATTTCTGTTTGAACCTACAGCATAATTTAAATATCTTTGGAAACAATTCTAACCTTCTGAAATATGTGGAAACTAATGAATGAATGTGTGTGTGTGTGTGTGTGTGTGTGAGTGTGTGTGTGATATGGTTCCAAATGATAGTTTCACACACACACACACACACACACACACACACACACACCTACCTTTGGGCATAAGACCATGGCTGATGATTACAGGCTTAAACCTGTCTTCATTAACTTGGTAAGTCATTTGGAAAAGGTAATTATTTTCCTAAAAGTTATTCTAAATGTTAAAAACACATAATTCCATTGCCATTGTGTCTATAGTGCATTTTGTTGGGAAAGCAAGAAACCCAAAGTTTTAATGTCAGCAAGAAGAGCATTCTCTTCTAACTTTTAATTAATCGGTTAAGCTTTTTAGATAGGGTTTACCTGTGTGTCCTGTTCTGGCAACAGTCCTCCTGCCTCAGCCTCCTGAGTACTGAAATTACAGGTTTGAGCCACCACACCCATCCCTCTCCAAAGGCTCTCCACAGTGCTGTACCCCTGGTGTGCAATTCTTTAAACTATCCCAGGTAGACGATTTTAGTTGCCAACCTGATGCCCTAGCTATTCTGTACCCCATGTCATGACTTCACTAATATGACTGGAGATCACTGCCTTTTCGGCTGCTCTAAAGACCATAATTAATTCTCAGAGAATGTAGTTTCAAGGGACCCTTGCAGGGCAGGCAGAGTACCCCCCGCCTACTTCTGCATGAGAATCCATACCACAGCTACACAAGGCCCCCGTTCAAATGGAAGGAAAGGAGTATTCAACAACTCTCAGGTGAGTTCATGAAAACCTGAAGGACCATCCCATGATGTTCATATCAGGCATAAATAAGTTCATTGCTGGGAACTTCTGGTGGCAAATCCCTGCACCAACCAGAGATGCTGTCTGGATTCTTCCTCAGCAGCAGAACTAGACAATGTCAAAATCTCTGATCCCTCCCCACTCCGGAGTCCTTTTGTGGCCTCTCCAGGAAGGGTCATTCTTAAGTCCACTAGAACACCCTGCTCTGCTGGGACTGCACACATGCAGTTTTCTCAATGGACTGCCCATGTCTGCCCTGCCCCACCTTAGCATGCCGAGAAAATCCATCTGTTGTCTTTGGGTTTTCAGACTCGGGAACAATTTGCTTTTTCAGGCTTCAGAAGATTGTTGGCCTGCCTTTTGTTCCAGTTCAGATAACTCAGAACTGTTTGTGATTCATTACATCAACCTTGGCCAGTGTGTAGAACAAGCAAACCAGGCGTCCCTAGTTTGGACCCAGAAAAGGATGATCCACACCCCCTTCCATTTCTATTAAGACAGTTATTTTTTCCTTCTGGTTGGATGATATGCACTTTTAACATTCCAGGGGAAAAAGTGTCTGTGATATGAAAGTCATAATAAAAGAAAATGAAAAGAGAAATATAATTATAAAGGATGAGAAACCGCATCGTTTTTAGTGTGAAATGCCCAAGGGAAAATCTACTTTTAAGATGATCAGTACTACATAAATGAAAAGAGAATGTAATAAAAGACTTGCTATTTTAGAGATTAGCTTGTTCTTTAATCTTTCTGGCTACTGGACTTTCATCCTAAATTTTATTTTTATTTTTTTAGATAGGATTTTACTATATAGTCCTGACTGGCTTGGAACTAAATATGTAGACCAGAATGGTCTTAAACTCACAAAGATCTACCTGATCTTGCGTCTGCAGTGCTGGGGTTAAGGGCGTGCACCACCATACCTGACCTATGGATTTTACTGCTCCAAATCGACATTTGGCACTGGACAAACTCGGCGACGATGCCATGCTTTCCTACTAGGTGACCACGGAGCTCCTGGGCCTCAGGCCTGTTGCCTAGAACATAGGACTCCAAAATGACCATTAAACAAATGTGATCAGACTCCTTCATGTGGGTATAAAGCGCTTATTATAAATAGAAAGAGACACAAGCCATGCTGGTCAGATCTATCAGCAGAGCGACCATCCTTCTCAAAGACCATGTTAATAGGGGACTCAGAACTGAACTCAAAGTCTTGACATAATCTCTGTTCTGTAAGTCACTCTGTCACATGGCCTTCCTAAACATACCTTCCAGGTAAATGTCTGGAGCCAAGGGATTGTGGATACCTTGAATGCAGAGGTATTAATGCATGTAACATCTCTGTTTGATAAGCCTGAATCATGAAGAAAAAGAAAACTCACTTCTAAATGCCGGACGCTATTGCAGATTTTACACTTGTTTCTGTCTACGTCATTCTTCTGGCTCGCTCTCAGGTCATCTGCCGCCTCAAGTCACGTGGAAAGGAACTGGAATCCTTTATAGACAACACTGAGTGTCCAAACAACATCATGTTGATAACTCAGCCTTCTCTTAAAAGCCTTTTCTTGATGGGATCTCCAATTTTCCTTCCAGGCATGAGAAATCACAGTTACAACCATGACCTGGCGTTCGGATGGTAAGGAGGGAGGGAACCGGCACTTCTAACTTCAGCCTTTGATCTAGTTTCTCTTTGGAACACGGCCCAGTGTTAGTTACTACTGCTAAATGTTGTCTGTGGAAAGGGCTGCCTTCACATAGGATTTCAGTTTTAGGGAGAGAGGTTCCCTGTGTGCAGATCTGGTCGACCCTGAAAGGGGGGGCGGAGATGTGAGGGGACCACATCAAGAATGACCTCTCACCAGGCAGTGGTGGTGCAGGCCTTTAATCCCCTCATCCCCCACAATCGGCAGGCAGAGGCAGGTGGATGTCTGTGAATTCTAGGCCAGCCTGGTCTACAGAGCTAGTTCCAAGACAAGCTAGGGCTGTTACACAGAGAAACCTTGTCTCAAAAAAACCAAAACTAAAACCAAAACCAAACCAAAAAAAAAAAAAAAGCCAAACAAACAAGAATGCCCTCTCAGAAAGCAGTGTATTCTCATTTCTCAACACTTGTAGAGGGAAAGAAGGAAAAATTAAAAGACAAAGGCAAAAAAAGGAACGCTGTATAGCCAGTAAGGCCCAAGGCAGGAGAAAATTCAATTTTCTGCCCATTGGGCAATGTGGTAATTTTTTCTCTTTTATTGCAATGTCTATCTTTGTTGTTTAGATCATTATTTCTCTGAATTGCATTCCTTCCTCTTAGCATTCCTCCTTGTTCCTGTCTCTCATTTCTGGAGTTAGATATTTCCCTAACCCATGAAACCATCACTACCAGGTAGGCCTTCACACCTTCTGTTTGCCCCCACCCCAAAGTCGGCCAGGAATTCTAAAACCAAACTCCTGCTCGGCCTTCTTGTGAGCTGTCAGTCTCATGCACCCACAGTTTCCATGAGAGGTTAAAAAATAGATTAAACTAAAAATTCCTAAAAGAAGTTGCATCTGGGCCAGCAAGATGGCTCAGCAGGCGTGCCTGCTTATCATGATGCTTGAGGCCTGAGTATGATGCCTGGGGCCCACACGGTGGGAGGAGAGAACCAGCTCTCACAAGGCCGCTGCTCTGACCTCCACTGTGGCCTCTGAGCGACAACCCCGTTCTAACACACACAGAAAAGTAAATGCAATCAAAAGGGCTGTGAAGCTCAGGTAATACATTTTTAGAAAGTGCTTCAGGCAGAGACTGAAACTCCAAATGCGATGCTTCTTTGGAGGAGTTATCCAGGCGGGGGTGGGAGGGCACGGGCTCCCAGCCTGCCCTGGGTAACGCTTGTCCTCTTTTCAGTCTGACAGGCTAACCGAGTTCACCAAGCATATAAACAGGCTGCGTTTCATCCTTACGACACCAAGCCCTCGCTGCCGTTTCCATAAATTACTTCTTCAGTCATCTTCGTTTCCCCTTCTGCAGTGCAGCTGGGGGCAGTCCCCGCTTCTCTTCCTTCTCTCGAATTGCCAAGAAGGCTTTCCCCCATGTGAGTGCATTTTCTATAAATTAGCTACATATATTAGTCAAATTAAACTGCCTAGATTTCCCCCTCAAAACTCCCATCACCACCCTGATGGGGAATATGTTTCCCTAAGCTACGTTCTCCTCCACCATTCCACACCATCCAGTCTTCACTGACTGACCCACGTCTGATGGGTACGGCGTATACAGACCAGTCTCCAGGGAGACACAGGAGGGAAATAACCATTCCTCCTCTGTGGGAAGTCAGTACGGCAACGGAAGGAAGAGCGACCTGCCATGTATGTGCTCCAGACACACAACTGTAAGGGTTGGGAGAAGGGCCAGGCCATTCAGCAGGGGAGTTGTGTAGAGGGGCAGGGGGACCTGTGTGTGAGGGAGTGCTGATGACCTGACCTGGCTTCATGAGTTTCTAAACAAATTCTCATGGAAAAGATAATTGAAATGAAAGTTGGCACTTATTAAATTTCTGTCAGTCCACCCCAGTTTCTCATAGCTCCTAGTCATGTGGATACATGCTAATTTCCTTGGCAGCCCCAGATAAAGCTCTTAATGTGATTTGAGTCCCTGGGAGATTAGCACTATTATAAATATAAATGTTCAAACACAAGTAAGCTGAAACCGAATGCCCACTGAATACTGGCTTTCTGTTAGATGGAGGCTTTCAGTGGAGCACCAAGTCCTTGGGTGAGTGAGTTAGAAAAGGGCTAAATGCACTCACTGGCTAATGTCAAGGCAGGGCTCTTTCCCACAGGAAGCAGCAAACACGGTTGTTGTTTAGATATGGAATTTACAGAAGTTGGCAGGGCAGTTTGGATGACAATCAGAGAAATACTAATTCAGAACTCCAAGCAGGAGCTTGGGTAGGGAACCCTGAGACTGTAATCAAAACAGGCTCTGTTTGCAGCCAATCTGCAAAATCTCATCTTCATGTTCTGGTTACTTTGTATTACTTGCAAGTGACAGTTCCCCCTACCCCTAACCAATAGTTATAAATAGATTTCAGGTTGGTTGTTTGTCTAGGAGAAAATAGGGTTGAGTGCTTAGAAACATCATTTGACATGGAACCAGCGCATCTCTTCTGAGCATAGAATCTGTACACCTCACCCAATAGGTGTGTTGATGTGGTCATTGCTCACTGATAACACTTTTTTGCCCAATTTGAGGCACTCAAAAATTTAAAAACATTCCTGTTTTAAGAAAATTCTAAAATGAAAGATTGTTTTGTTAACTCCCCAAGACACAGTGCAAAGATCCACTGCCTGCTTGTTCCTTCTCAATGAGAAACTATTTCACTTGACCATTGACAGTGTATTTCTACCTTCCTACTCTACAGAGGGAAGGAAGGAGGGAGAGGAGAGGTGTGGAAGGAGAGAAGGAGGAAGAGAGGGACGGAGAGGCAAAAAGAGAAACAGAGAACAAGATTAGAACATTTGATCTTGAACTTGGCATTCCTAGCTAGACTTGCCTCTTGTATTCTTGGCTGAAGGTATGATTATCAAAGAGAAGCAAACAAATTGAAGAAAAAAATAGTGGCTCATTATCACTTGGCCAGCCTGTCCCGAGGACAGCTGAGATGGGTGTCACCCACTGTGCCAAGCTCTGGCTGCCCCGTGAGTAATCCTCTGTGTCGGTTTTCCGAGTGTGGGGTTACAGGCGTGGGATTATGCTTAGCCTTGTGTGTGCCTTACATTCAGTATGACCACTGGTTCACCTGCTGAGGTCGTCCTCCAGCTGAGTTGCCGCCTTTCCCTTCAGGACACTTCTGCTACGAAGCCCTTTCTGACCAAGGCCTGCCTGCCATCACACTGAGTCATGGTCTTTTCCTGCTCGGCCTCAAACTCACTGTCTTCAATGGGCATGCATGCACAGCTGCCTGCCTGTCCCCTCCTCAGGGCAGGATCTGAATTTGATTGTCTGCTTTTCTGGGTTCTAACAGGGCCTGGCACCTGGTAAGGCCTTGTGTTTGCACAATGGGTGAATGAATACAGATGAAAACTTCTTAACTAGGTCCATACCAAGTGTGCTGTGCTCAAGGAAAATGAGTATGATACACAGTTTAAATGAAACTCAATACTTCCCGGGACATTAAGTCTGGGGTGCTGAGCTGAGTTCCAAATTCACCACAGCACAGCTTCACCTTGGCCAAGCTACGGAACACCCCTGACCCTCAGTACACACTACAAAGATAAGAGGATGACATACAGGTAAAAGGTAAGAATGCCACGAGTTGAACATCCCAAGCGAGCCAGCACAGATGAGACAGAAGCCGAGTGGCACTGTGGTTACTCCATCAATGACAACAGTAAATTAAATAGATTCTGAGAAAGGTACTAGAGTAGGGCACAGTATAACTCCTGTCTCAGTGACAGCCAACTGCCTCAGCCACAGAGCTGAGAAACAGTGCAATAGGTGTGTCGTGTTTGAGGCCTCAAGGCAGTCAAACAGGATTTCCATAAAAGCATGCTGCACACTGAGTGATGGTGAGTTGGGTGGAAAGGGAGGTATTTAGGGATCAGCCTGCTAGGGTCAGGGAGACAATGGCTAAAAGGTGGTTAGCATGTCTGAGAATAGCCTACTGCTCTCTGCTGCCCCCTTTTGGTATGGAGGGGGAGAGCAGTGATAGGTAAGGGAGTGAGGGCCAGAAAAAATCAGGGGACCAAGTAAGTGGTGGAGGCTAGAAAGAGAAGGCTAGTTTAGTCAGACTCCGAGCACTCTGTAAATTGCAAGCCATTGTCCTGAGCTCAGGGTCTTATTGCCCTAAGCACTAGGTCTAATTGACACTCTTCTATTTATTGCTTGAAGACATTTCTCAAGTAAGATCCGAAGCCACTTTAGCCTCAAGGACCCAGTCAATATCCACAGGTTTGTTGAGAAGCAAGCAACAACAACAAAGCTGAGAAGGCATCAAACTAGGAAGGATAGAGAGGTGAAGAGGGCAGGAGTTGACACTGAGTCTTTTCCAGCCATGCAGGAGCAGCGTAAGTATCAGCAGAATGCCCCAAAAGGAAAATGCAAGTCACTTCCCCATGTGTGTCAGTCAGTGATCCTGCCAGACTAAGGGCTTCCAGCAGTGCTTTTCGGAGTAGGTGACTCTTCAACAGGGAGAGGAGCTGTCCTGTGTGGCCAGCAGTGGTCTTGGTTTCAACCTATTTTAAATGCCAATACAAACTCTTGTCTAGCAGTGGCAGCTAGATATGATGGCTCAGTCAGTGAAGTGCTTGTTATGCAAGCACAATGATTTGAGTTTGTTTCCTAGACTTCATATTTTCAAGAGCTGGAGCATGAGGGCACAGGCTCATAACAGGCGAGTCAGAGGTAGGCCCATCCCAGGGGCCAACCTATCTAGCCTATTTGGTGAGCTCCAGGAAACTGATAGACCCTGTCCTTAAAAAGGTAGATAGCTACTAAGAAACACATCTACAGTGCGTGCCTGTGCATGTGTACCCACTGTGTGTACACACGTATGCACACACACACACACACACACACACACACACCCAAATGTCTCCCAGGAGGCAAAGTCATACCCACTGAGACTGGCAAGACTTCTACAAAAGCTCAAAGTTGTTCCATCCCTTTCTCATCTGCCTTTGTTTGTCCCTACAATACCATGAGCCAGACCCACACACAACCAGTAGACGTTCACATAGACAGCAACACTAGTATCTTCAGAACCCCAAGATTCTCTTCTGAAGTCTAGGTTTGAGGGCTATCTCCTGCTCTGGCCCAAAACTACAACCTAGTGAAGCCACAACTGCAAAGGGGACTCCACACTCAAAGTCTGACCTCTCAGACAAGCAGGGGTCCAGGGAGAAACGTTCACCATGCACAGCATACAGCAGACACATAAACACCTCAGAACTGTCTTCCGTTTTCTCTCCTCCCCCTGCCCCTTCATTTTGCCCCTGCTAAGCTGCTATGCAGTAAGAGCCGGAACACGAGCACAGCCCTGGAGCCACCCTCCTTCATGTCCTGGTGCTAAACAAGACAGCCTCTGCGCAAATAAACAATTAAGTTAATTGTGGGCTTGACAAATACTTTCCCCCTGAGGAATTAAGTATCATTTGGGGTTAGGTTTCCAGGCTGAACACCAGAAGGCAAGAAAATGAAGGAATATGGTCCGTCTCCCAGGCCTTTAACCCCAAAGAAGTGGCATGCAGCGACCAAATCTGTCACAATACCTTAATCTAAATGTTTCTGTCACTTAGCATTCCCCTCCATTCAGCCAGGGACCAGGGACAGGCTCCTGGGAGGGGTGCAGTGGACGGATATCCTTCGAGTATTTGTCACTGGGCATTGCTGTGCCTTGCACAACGGCTTCCTTCAGGCAAGCCCTTCACACAAAGCTACACCAGAGGCTACTCAGGGTCCTAGGGAGGGTACCCACGCCTCCCTTCTCTTGACATTGTTTTTAGTAGAAATCAACATTGGCTGTTTTTGGCTTCAACTTTAAGCTCCAGATGGCTTTATCTTGTCTTGCTTATTCTAATTGTGGCACAGTACACCGTGTAGAGGCCACACCTGTGTTTATGTCATATGCTATCAAAATACCGTGAAGGGAGCATGGTGCGGTCCCCATTAGAAGATCAAAGAAGAATGGTGAGAAGTCTTTGCTCCTGAACTCGGGCCTCTCGACCCCCCTGGAACCCTGAGAAAGGCCTAGGCACCCTGCTCTACCTGGCTGAGGTCAAGTCGAGACCGGCCAGGTACTGTTTATTGAGAGAGAAACAAATACTCTCAGCCTGTCCGGTTTCAGAGCAACTGGGGAGTTTCCAGTCTGGATACGAGAAAACTTTTACACTGTACCCAAATATTCTTTTTTCTTTTTCTTTTCTTAAGCCAAAATTAGAACAAAAACAAACATTTATGGGGCTCATTGCAGGGAGAAGAAGAAACTCAAAAGCCAAAACATTTCTTATGAAAAACTTTGTCTAGTTCTAAACTCACCTGGCCCATTCCCACCCTGGCCTGGAGGCCACACTGCTCCTGGTTGGGTCTCCAGCTAGGTTTCCCAGGCTATGTTGGAGCACTGAGGAGATAGTGGGGGTACAGAGTCCATGAAGGAAGTGTTTTTCTTGTCTAACCTGATGCCTGGAGGTGCAGTTAATAAGATACTGCCCAGAGCAGCCCCTCAGTGAGAGCGTTTAGCCTGGCCCTGCTGCCCACTCAGAAAGAACCTGATACTGGCAACCTGGCCTACCTAACCCAAGCAGAGACATCACTAATTAGCACAGCCCTCAGCCTCCGGGCTGATGACTCCGTCACAAGCTCTCCTACGTTCCCACCCACAGCCTGCACTAAGACCCCAGGCAGCCATCCAGGCTGTGAACTGTGTGAGGGGCCTGCTCAGACAGCACCGTCTCCCAGATCCACTCTGGAATCCCAGACTGTGTCCATCCTCAGCATGGCAGTTTAATTTAAAACATTCTCATTCTGTTGACTGAAGACAGTGTCAGTTAAGCTGTCGTTACTGGAACTGACTGTGTGTATTAACACATAAAATGCCAATAGAAATGTACAGAAATTCCTGTCTGTCCACACATTTAAGTCAAGGTAGGTCATTAATCCATGTGAGATTTATCTTACAAATTCAGCTTATAAAAGATACTATATAAGTAACTTAGCTGCTGAAAACCATGTGAGCATGGATTGGCGCCTGGGTTATGTTCTTTAGAACAATAACAAAAGACATCAAAAACAAACAAACAAACAAAAAGCCCTTGTCCTGGGTCTTTTCTCCTAAAAAGTCATTTCAAGCTACCCTTCTTCCCATCTCCAGCCAGCATCCTAAAGACAGCCGGTAATGTGCTCGCATAAACAGGGTCATCAGAAGTAGGGCTGCTGCTCACGGAGATCGTTACCCAAATCACAGGAACACAGCTGAAAGAGAGCTATTCTTACAGACTGGTGTACCACAAAGGGGGGTTTCCAGGCCTGATATTAGCAATTCAGTCCCTTCCTCTCTAGTTTCAAGATGAGACCATGACAGAGACCGACTTGTCAGAAACAATAACATCCAACCACAGAACAGCAGGTACCGGCATCTCAATGTGCAAAAGAGCACACCTCCCTGCAGCTTGCAGCCATTTCCACACCTGGTGTTCTGGTTTGTCTCAGGGGGTGGGGGAGAAAAGGAGGAGGGAAGAGAAGTAGGGAAGGCATGAGGAAGAGAGGAAGAGGAAGGGAAGAGGAGAGAGAGAGAGAGAAGAGAAGAGAGAGAGAGAAAACAGCTTTCACCGTCATTACTGTTTCCCATGCTTCCATAGTCTTTGGTGTTATCTTCATATTTTAAAACAAACAACTGGATTTTGATTGCATATTTTACTTTTCCAAAGTAAATGTTCTGAAATGAAAAGATTTCTTTTAGAAGCAGAGATGTCTGAGAATTTTCCCAAAATGGATGAAAGGACACATCTCCTTTCTCTTTCTGCTTTTATAGATTCATGCCAAGCCAATGTGCGATGCCTAATTTCCATAGAATATTCCAGAGAGAAAGGAATTAATTCATTCTTATGGCAAATGGGACATATATTGGGCATTCACTGTTTACAGGCCTGGGATGCTAAGAACTGTGGGGAGTTGTACTAACAAAATAGGAAAAGAAATCCAACTGAATGAGGAAATGAGCCGAATGAAAACAGGACAAAAAGATAGAACCCCACAAGCCTGCGCGAGTGCGCATGCGCAGCTGCTGCTAGGTCGTACTGCTGCCGAGCACCTTCCAAGAGACTTCCTATGCAACTATGCAACCGGCACTGTCTGCACATAAAAAAGTACCATTATTCAACGTTTGCTGGCCAATTTTTATGCTTTTAAATCCCTTTAAATGGGGCTGTTTACCTCCTGTCTACTTTTTCTATTTTCCAAACTCGAACCACTTCTTAAAATTTTTCACTTAGGTATGATATGCCTTGAGCAAAATAAAAACAACCTATGTTATATTTTCACAAATACTGACAAACATGTACAATCCAGAAACTCACTCTCCTCCCAACACTCCCAGAAGAAAGGAAGTAAGAAAAGAAGAAAGGAAGGAAGAAAGAAGGAGGGAAGAAAAGCAGGCAAGCAGGCAAGCAGGCAGGCAGGCAAAAGAAATCTCTCAAAGCCATTGTGTCCTAAAATTATTTACATCCAAATATTTTTGAGTGGAGATTATCAAAGCCAAGTGTGCATGCAGAGGTAGGCAGAAAGGGAGGAGGTGACCAGCTAGTCAACCACACTCGGTATAATAAAAGGCCATAGAGATGTGTGTAAACAAAGCTGCAGGGGCCCAGTCCCTTCCCAGCAGCCCTGCTGACACCTGGCCACTACACTGCAATGGGTGCCTCTCTTTCCTGGTTTGAGCATTGGGGTTTCCATGTCTAGAAAGAGGGAAGTTGAGGCTGAACAGTCAGATTTGCCATGTTCTCACAGGAGCGAAGGCCATGTGCCTAGGACGGCTAAGCACAACTCTGAGACTCTTCCAAAAGTCTTTTGCAACACTGGAAGATGAGCTCCCATGACCAGGCACACAGGAACTTTCTTAGCCTTTCCTGTTTTCCAGATTTCAGAGGATCCCTTCAGGGGATGTCTGGCCCAGGGTAGCCGGGAAAATGGGCACCTTCAGGCTACACCCACCACCGGCATTTCTTCATTTTGGCAGGATGCTGCTGTCCTTGTGGTCTGTCAGCAGCATGGGGCAGGGCTGGGAGGATATATACTTCCTTTGGGTACAGTGAGGGCCTTCTGGTGCTCGTGGCCATACTTGCTGTCCTCTTGTCATCACTAAACTGCTAAGAAAGTGGGAGCTAGGTACCTCTAGACTCTGTGACATTCATTGCTCATAAAGGTTGTGAGATTAATCACAGACATGTGACGTGTATGTCTTTGAAGCCAAACCCAAATGGAACATGTCACCAAATATTCTGCAGGAAGTAGTTCTGTTAAAGTCTCTTCCAAAATGGTACCCAGGGCAATCCTTTCACCCAGCAACCAAAACAATGTGCTTGAAAAGTTTACAGCTTTCAACCCTCGAAAAGGTCATCTGCCTGCCTCACACCCTCCCCAGCTCAGAGCACAACGGTTATTTTCAGAGAACATATATTGTTCTCTGTTCATTTGCATTTGGTGAAATCCCTCCCTTGGACCACTTTGGTAAGCACTGCCTTGGGCTTGTTGGTCGTCTCCTGTAGTCTAGATACATGAAGACATTTGCTGCCAACTTTAGTGTCCAACAGATTGAATGCAGTTGCTGCCTTTGGTTTTTATGCTTTCTTTTGCTTAGGTGGTGGCTTTTCCATCTTTCCTAGGATCTTGCTGGTCTTGAACTCCAAATCCCCCTACCTCAGATTCCTGAGTGTGGGGATTATAGTCATAGGCCTACTGGCCCAGAGATAGCATTCTCTCCTCTTTGTAATAGACTAAGTCTTAGGCTTAAGCAAAGTCCTTGCTTCTAGATGCTTCCAGAGCTCTTGCCCCGTCTCTTCTCTCTCTGTCTCTGTCTCTGTCTCTGTCTCTGTCTTTCTCTCTCTGTGCCCCTCCTTGAACCTAATCTCCTGGTCAACTGACACATGCCATGTTTTAGGTGCAGAATGTTTACTGGACTGCTATAAGAAGTTGTCCCCAGCACCCACTATCACTGGGGGGGGCACGACTGTCTTGCAGATTGAAGCCCATACACTGAACGCTATTGCTCAGTGTACGGATAGATGCCCGTTCTCCCCACCTGAAATACGGCACAAACAGCCAGCAGGGGAGGCTCCAAGTGTTAGCAAACAGTGCTGGATTTCAGAGACATGCTTGTCTATGAGTAATTGAAAGTGACTCATGCTGTTTCCCTGGCTGGTACATGTGACCCGCAGCACTGCTTGAGTGTAGTGTGACCACAGCAATTCTTAGAACACAGATTCCCCTTCACACATGTTGTTTATCTCCTTTTGCTGAACAGGAGGGAGCAATGACGGAGACGAGCTGCCCAGGGCTGCCACTCTACAGTGAGATCTTGGAAAGTTCCCAGGAGAAGAAGCAAAGGACATCACCCAACGACAGAAAATAAGAAAGACATTTAGCTTTCGTAATCATTGGATACCTTAGAAAATGCCCCCAAATCTAGCAGGATAAGGATCCAAGAACATAAAATTAAGTACTTCCCATTTCCACATTAGTAAAAATGTAGATCTAATGGGATAGAGTTGGTATGCAACCCCATACCCAAAACAGACCCACCCAAGAATGCGCCTTCACTTTAATGCAAAGCCCACTCCTGGGATCTGCTGTCATTTGGGCAGTTCAGGTGTATTCCAGTGATTCTATCTCCCAACTTGACTTAGTCTCCCTTTACTAGAGCTTGGTATCAGACCCAAGTCAGGGGACTCACTGAGGACACGCAAGGACACAGCTGCCAAGCACTCTCGAGAGTACTTCCTACCTCTTTCTCAGTTCCTATTTTCTGCTGAAGCAGATCCTACCTCATTTGCCTGCTTCATGAAGACCGCCACTCTCTGGCCCCTCTCTCCTTATCTTCTAGGTTAGTCCTGCAGTTTCTTTCAAGTGGACGTCAGAGCGGCATCTTCACCTGAACCTTTAATGAGGACAAGGGGACTTCAGCCCCACCCCAGCTCCCTGACACCCCACCCCTGCTCCCTCAACCGCACCTCCCACTTCTTTACTAATCTCTATATCTTCACTCTCCTGGTTCCCCGTGCCACTCAGAACCTAATTCTTAACCCACATCCTCAGCGCAGGCAGCCTGGTACTCGACCTGAAAGCCCACCATGAAGCTCTCCTGACCCAACTCTTCACGCTGTCCTGAACACCTGTCTCTGCTCACCCTCCCAGTTTTTACTGCATCTCTTCTTGTTTGGTCGCTACATGATATGATCATGTTGGATTGCAGGGTACTCGGCTGCTGTTTGACAGCATGGGGACCCCATACTTTATTCCTCTCTAGACTCATAGCCAAGATCAAATCAAGCTCCAGATGAAGATAAGCACTTGATTTTTGCCTGAAGGGTATAATACGCAAGGTTTTTGTGAAATGTTAGCCCTTGGTTAAGTCTGATTGCCTGTCATCCAAATGCAATCTTTACTTTTTAATCCCAGCAGAAACTAAGTAGAGGAATAAATGCAGTGAATATTCAACCAATGACAAATAAGAGTCATTTAAGTAGCATGGCAAGCAGACATTTTGGGAATATCAACCCATTAATCTTCATCCTGACCCAGGTAATTACAGCTACTGTAGTTACCCCCACTCTATGCAGGAGGAAACTGAGGCACAGGAAGTAACTGATCTAAAGTCACAAGGAAGAAAGTGCCCTGTGGAGACTGGACTCAGGGGATCTGGACCCCACTGTGGGCTTGTTGCAGCCATGTTATGCTACTGGTTACAAGGAGTATGTCCTGCTCTAGCTCACCGCAGCAAAGAAGAGCCCGTGTTCCACACAAACACCCAAGAGCTGTCATCCCTCGAACTCCAGGCCAGTGATAAGAAACTGAGAGAGAACAGATCTCCATTTTCACAAAGAAGTAAGGCATCATGAGATCCCAGTTCGTAGAATTTTCTTTGAAATATACAAGGTTTAAAAAGAATCTGCTTGTCTGCCCTGGGAATCCAGATGCCAAATTCATAATCTGAGCAAGTCTTTAGAAGTTCTCTTTCAATGACAACACATCTAATATCTTTCCAAATTTTTAATTTCTCAATATAAAAAACTGAATGCAACTCAAATCATGACCGCAATTAGATCTTTTGGCTATTCTTTGAAAATGGTTATATTCATCTACACATATAGAACTCCAGATTATGAACAAGGGAAAAAAACAGAAAACAAAGCAACCTTCTCCTGGTGGTAAAGTCACAGCAGGAAATGATGCCACCAACAATCACTCATGCATTAGCAGTTGCTTAAGCTAACCATAAGGCTTTTAGAGGGAAAGACTGGGAGGCAGTGGTTGGAAATGAAGCCCCATTATTAATGTAGTCAAGCTATTCAGCTGGATTCAATAAAATAAAAAGCTCTGCCCAGACCAGTGTCTGTAGTAGAAGATGCTAAGAACTGTTTTGAAAAATCTGGTTTCATTGAATCCAGGCTCTGGATGCAGCATTCCTTCTTCCTGTGACTGAAAAGCCACCTCAAGCATTAGAAAACTTTTGAGAAGCAGTCAAACTGTGTCAAGACAGCACTGTTGGTTCTGGGGTAGGCAACTTTATAATGTCCAAGGTGATCCAAACCTTCTTTGCCCATTTGCTAAATTGTCAAGAGAGGCTACAGGGCCTGCTTCCAACAATTCAGTTGGGTTAGACACCATTATCAGGAAGTGAGAGTGGGCCTGAGGATACAAAGATGGACAACATGTACCTCTTCTGGGGAGTGGGTTACATGCAACCCTGAGGAGGGGGCCACCATCAGTGGAGTGTTTGGTTCAGATGAACATCACTTGGTGTAACTCTGGGTATCTGTATCTCTTCCCCAGGTGGAAGCTCTCCCCTTCCATGGATCTGTTTTCATTGTCTTCAAATGGCTTCATCTCCATCTCCCGGACACCTCACAGAAGACCTCCCACCTTCAAGGCAAAGGACCTCCTGTTTTCATCTTTCCAACACTATCCTCACTGGCACCTGTTCCTGTCCCCGTTGCCCTGTTCGGCATTTAATCCACATGTCAGTGAGGTAGAGAGATTACTCTGATCTCAGATCTCTCCTATGCTACATTTGAAGAAGACCCAGGGAAGAGTTAGGATCAAGGCAAAGGGCTGTGGGGAGTGCAGGGAGTCCTGAGTGAATGTGTGTAATTTAACATAAGCACAGCCATGCTGAGGACCCCAATGCTTCAGACCCTGGGTCATGCGCAGATGTTGTCAGCATATGAACAAATGTCCACCTCACCTTCCTCCTCGCAGATCTTTCAGCCTAAAATGCTATCCCACAGAGACCCCTGCTGAGGTTAGTTAAATCACCTCCCCGTCAGCTCTATATAGTAGTTCCATCTCTCCAAAGCAGACATTGAAAATAAAGTCACTGATTTTCTAATCTGCTGCTGTGTGCCTCCATCAGAACACACACCCACCAGGTCCCAGCTTTTCTCTGTGTATCCTCAGCACTCCAGTCAGGGTCAAGTCCAAAACATTGCAGGTTTGGTTAACAGCCCAGCCATCAGCGCTCACCTGTTCAAAAAGCATTTACTGAATGACAGTGACCCAGATATGAAGTAGGTGACAAAGAAGAATAAGTAAAGAGTGTCCTCAAAGGCCTTGTACTCTAGAGAACAACCAACCACGCTTCATGGCAGTGTTGAAAATAGGCAGTAATAGAAGCAGTCCAGCACGGGGTTGAAACCAGAGCCCCAGAAGGCCACAAGGCTTGGCCATAGCACTTTCAGCTGTGCTCTTTACCGTAGACAAGTCCACTGAGGCCTTGTTAAACCAGGTGAGACCCACATTTGCTGCAGGGCCCTGGGTTCATGGTCAGGAGGTGTTTGCAGGACTTCATACGCGTACAAGATCCCAGTTTTAAAAAGCCAGGAAAAAGAGAGAGATGGGGGTGGGGGAGGGGAGGAAGGCCTCACTGAAGCCAAGGACAGGATATACTGTGGAAGGGAGGAACCTAATCTTCAAGGGTTTGCACTTGGGGTGTAGTGTGAAGTATTCTGGCTGAGGTGAGTGGGCAGGGCCTCTGAGAGTGGGGGATAATGACGCATGTTCCTATAGCAATAACATTAACAGTAACAGTAACTTGTAAAGAAAGACAATAGCAAAAGTGAGGGAGTGAGCCCCGACAGGTGAGGGAGTGAGCCCCGACAGGTGAGGGAGTGAGCCCCGACAGGCCACGGCGCAGACTGGGGCCACACAACAGCCGACAGGACATGGAAGCTGTACTCAGTGTAAGTGTCACCCTGGACAGCAGTATCTTCATGAGTTTATTGTTCCTTCTTCCCTCCCACCGTCTTTCCTTCTGTCCTTCCTGCTAGGGAGCACTTACAAACACTGTACAGTGGGCAGTGTTGGAACTACACGAAAGGAAAAGACATAATCCTTGCCTTCTCACACTTAAACTGGGGACACCAACAGCTACAGATTTGGACAAGGCAACACAATGAGGCATTAGAGCTGTGGAATGTGGGAAATTTGTGGGAGGGAAGGTGATGGATGTGGTATCTGTTTTGAATGGCTCTTAGAGCTTCAATAAATAGGTCACATTGAAAAGCGTTCAACCGGCTCTCACGGCCATCCTCCCTCTGTTTGCTATTGTCTAATCCATTTAAATATATTTAATCTATCTATCTATCTATCTATCTATCTATCTATCTATCTATCTATCTACCTAACCTATCATCCACACATCCATCTATCTACCTACCTATCTGTCCTTAAATACATAACTTCTTTTTAAAGACAGACTCTCTTCTTAGCTACCAGCTACCAAATGACATTCACCAAGTTAAAAGATGATCGGGGCACCAGAGTTCCTTCCTGGGGTCTTTGATAACAAGACTGTCCACACCTGCATGGGATGACTGGGTGGCTCTATTGAAGAGCGGGGGGGGGGGTCTACCCAAGACATTTCAAGGGAGCCCATGTGTCCTTTTCCCATTGCATTGCCAAGAACAGTTAAATCCTCTCGAGCCATGGGCAATTGATTCCCTTTTAATACTGGACCTGACTTCCCATGTCACAAGCTGGCATAGCAGTCTTAGAGGGTTCATTTCTGTGGTTACATGTCACTACTGCCACTGGCTACAATCCTATTAGAGAAGCCAACTTTTGTACCAAGAGTTATATCACCCATAACTGGCATCAAGAGCCCCAAATCAATAAAATTCTTCATTATATAGCTTGCAATTTCTTTTGTGGCAGCAGTGGGTGGGGTGGGGTGGGGTGGGGTGGGGTGTTGAGACAGGATTTCTTTGTATATCCTTGGATGTCCTGGAAATAACTCTGTAGCCCAGGCTGAGATTGAACTCACAGAGATCTGTCTGTCCTGCAACTATCTCTGTAGCCCAGGATGACCTTGAACTCACAGAGATCCACCTACATTTGTTTCCCAAGTGCTGGGATAGAAGGCATGCACCATCACTGCCTGGCTGTATCTGATTTTTTTTTATTTAGGGAGAAGAACTGAGATGTTCCATGTATGTAGTTTTGTGTTTTTTTAAAATTGTAATAAAACAACTAGACTGATAGTATCAGCATCTCCATCAGGACCACTGCATCTGAGTGGCTCCTGCATGAGAGGGCGTCTGGCTCCAAGGCCAAGCCATTCAACCTTGGTTTGGTCACTTATCACTGTGTGATCATGGACAATTTGCTTGATATTTCTGAGCCTTAATTTCTTCATTTATAAAATGGGATAGTGATAGCATATGCCACAGTTGGTTCTTACGAGGGCTAAATGAATTACTAAATGTGATATGCTTAACAGAGTGAATGCTCATGGTCAATACTCTGCCAGCTTTCGTAACAATAAATGAATAAATCATTAGTTCACACCATGCAGACAAGGCAGCCTCTGGGAACTTCAGGTTTACACGGACACAGCAGAGATGTCTGAACATTGTCTGGTTCATAACAAGTGTTCATTGCTAGCAAGTAATAACTGGGATGCCAGTTTTTAACTGACCTTGACTTCTTCACTTTTGTCAGGCAGGAAAAAAAGACCCAATACCTGTCTCCATGGTAGATCACAAGTCGTTTTGACACATGGCTAGTAGGTTGGTCACATTTAAGTTTTCCCATTCAACCTCCCTTTCTTATTTACCTTCTCCATTTCTCTTTATAGTTGAATGTTTAAATTTTGGGGTCATATACAACCCTTAGAATGTCATCCCCTAGTACAAGTTGAAAGTGTGAAGACCTCAAGTCTAAACTACCCTGAATCCAAGAGCATCTGAGCATCAACAAGACACCACTAGTACTGACCTCATGGGATGGCTCATAGTCAACACAGGAAATTAACTTCAACTCAGATGTATAAGCTGTGTATGAAACCATGATGAATTTTATCTTCAGAATTATGTCAGATGCCCAAGATATGTAATTTTTATGAGTATGCAAACATTCCGAAAATCAAACACATCTAAAATGTTTCTAATCCTAGGAATTACTTCAGAGCACACATGAGGTAGGACGAGGGTGTAAATAGCGACACAATGACGGCATTAACTGTGCTCATTGGCAGTTGCAGAGCTCATGGCACAGGCCTTCCTCCTGCTGTTTTGGTAACTGGCTGCCAACTACCAACAAGGCAATTATAGCAAGGTGAGGCCTTCTGCCAGAGACACTAGGAAAACATCCTTTCACTAGGACGCTTAGTAAGTAGACACTTTTCGAAGACTGGAAAGAGTCATATTTGAAATTATGTTAGTGGAATATCATAAACTGGGTTTGAGTGGAGTTTTCTCATAATAATTATTAATATTTTATTCTACACTGAATGAGATAAGCATTTCCCTAAGTACTCGCAAGCCATATGTAATGTGCGTTTCTCATCTGGTGATGTCAGAGTTTACCGTAAATCCCTGAAGTTTGAAACATGCTTGGTAGGTAAAAAGAAGAGATTCCAAGCCTTCTCTTCTACTATCTGACCCTAAACCTTTTAGGAAATGAGAGGATTTACATAGCCAATAGTCACATCCCAAGTGTCTACCGTTTGGCTTCTACTAGCGCAGAGTGAATAAAGGCAGTTCTCTTTGGGAAGCAGAGAGGCTAGGAGATCCTAATAAATTCACATGAAGTGTAAATAAAATGCTTAGACTGATGGCCTAAGGGTGCAGGAGGCTTGAGAGCACAGAGTACTTGCAGGTAGAAGATGAGAAGGGATGTAAGTGATGATAACCAACCAAGTGATAACATTTGGTCTTCTAAGATTCTGTTAAGTGAACCTACGAGACAGCCTTGCCACACCAAGGGTAAAGTGAAACTGGAGAGCCTTGAGGAAGAAAACTGGCCGATTCTGTATGGTAAACATGCCTCACGCCATAGTAGATAAAGGCATTATTTGTTAGGGATAAAGCATCCACTTGATATATGCCTGGCTTAATAATAAACAGAAGGTACAGGCTGTTCAAGCTGATTTCCAAAATGCAGTGCACACTGGAATACTGAAGTCAGAGTGGCAGAAGCCCAGTGAAGGAAAGCATTGCTGGAGGCTGGAGAACGATTCCAGAGATGGGTAGAGCAGTAGCGTGGCCATTGCTTCTGGGTCCTACCAGCATTAACTCACGCATCAGATGGCAATTCCCTCCTAATACTCCCCACCAGTGAGCAAGAATAATGCACGCTTGGCCCTGAAGAACTCATGAGATAAATCTTGCTTCTAAATCAAAATCTATTTCCCCACCTTGGATCTTTGAGGAATCAAAGATCAAAATAGGAAGCAATGCACTTAAAATGACCAAATTCAATCTAAAATGGTCTTGAGAGTAGGAAAACCCTCATGCCTAAGGGAACTAGTGAGTCTCTAGTCAGGATTCATTCCCCTTCACAGCCGACCTTTCTGCCCTGGACTATGCTGTATGCACTTTTTCTGAAGAGCCACGAACAAACGTCTGTTCACCCAAGTAGGGCACCGACAACAGGCCAACATAGCATTCCACTGAAGTCCAGATTGGCAAACCAAGCTTCTCGGGGCTACTTGTACAGCTCGTGCTTGAGGGGTTACTTACAGGAGCGTGGGTGACACCAAACAGTTACATCACCACAAAGCCTTATTCCATCATGGAGTTCCCATTCAAGCTCACCTTCCATGTCTTATATCCCTTCTAGCACCTACTAAGATCACTGTGGCTTTGCAGGGGGTAGGGGGTAGTGGCCCAAATCCCAGGTGTGGATTCCATGACCATTTCCTCTTCCTTTTACCATAGGCACAACCATCAGAGTGGTTAATAGCTACAGCTGCTGGGCCAAGGCACTCACTGCTCTGTAATAGGTGAAAGTGTTGTGCAGAGACAAAGAGACCGCGCTATAACAAACTGCTATCGGCATTTCCACAGACTCTGCACAGCGTGTCTAGGAGCAGCGGTTAGAAACAGCAGTGGCACTACCTTACCTACTTTGGAATCACCTCAGAGACTAGCAAAAAACTCTGGTGTAGAAGCTGTGTTCTTTGAACATCTTTGTTTTATTCCAGAAAGACTGAAACAGTGAGGATGAAGAAAAGGAATCTGTTTCCAGGGTGCATTTTCCTGGACCATGTCAGAAAACCCCAACTCTACTTGAACATTTTGAATGTTATTTGTTTAAACATGTTTGTTTTCTCAGTGAGGCTAAAAATGTTTTCCCCTGGTGCTTTTGAAGGGGACATTTAAACTAAAATAAAAAATAAATGATATGTTTAACAAGTTAGAGTCCTGGGATCCAAAGCAGAGCCCAGAAAATGGATGGAGGAAGTGTGTCTCAGAACCCATGTAGTCGGTTGCTCTAAATAGAGTTAGGCGAGCAAAGTGGAAGAGAAAGGTACATTTTTAGTCAGCACAAGTGAGGAATAGCAAGTTACTCCCCATGCGGAGCTAAGCTTAGAAATGAGTTAATATGATCACATAGCCATTTCCCAATTGTTATGGGCCCAATTCCATTACTGAGAGTTATAATAATCATATGAGACCCCCTGTTTGCACAGGCTTCTCACCGGGCATATTCCTGACATGGCTGAGCTTAGAAGTCTTAGGGACTGGTAAGTATGAAAAGCCATTTACTGTAGAATACTGACTGTGGCTAAATTTGGTTTTCAGTTCCTTTAAAGAAAAAACACAAGCATAATATTTTGTCATAGAAAGGCTTTTCCTCTTGAATAAAAGAATTCTTTATAAAAAAAAAAAAGAATTCTTTATTTGGTTTGGGTAATTCATAAATTCTCTAACAATATTAGGCTAGGTATATTATGCTTATGAATTTTTCTGGGATGGAGGTATGCCATTTTCATTCCCCAAAGACATACTATATGTTTGTTAATCTTATATGTTAATATAGATTATATATGTTAATATAGATCATATATGTACATAGATGTGTATTTTTGTACAATCATGTAGTTCTTGTAATTTATATGTAATCAAATAAATCTTTGAAATAAGGATTATTTTGATTCCCATTTTATACTTTGCAGTCTAAAAGGGATATATGTCATTCAGTAGCTAGGAATCAAGTCACTTATTTCCTAGGCCAGCAATTATTTACTAAATGCTGAGGGACCAAGCTGAGACCATGAAGCTCACTGAGAAACAGAAGTAGAACTCCTAGCAGGCATTGTGAGGATGTCTGGACTTGCTTTTGGTTTTTGCAGAAGAGTAGTCTTCTGCATGTGTCTGGATTTCCTGTCATTTCATAGCCTCAGGCTTTTCTTTCCCCAGGCTCTACTTAAGAATGAGGACACTCATGCTCCCATCACAAAAAGCTTAGAGAGGCTCTGTGGTCCTTCCTCAGCGCAAATGCATCTCTGCTGTCTGCACCCAAACACTGGTGTTCGTGAACCTCTTGTAAGAGCATACAGCACACCCTTTAGAGACACTGACGAATGCTGTCACCTAAGCTGTCCTTTCATGCATCCCACAGAGAAGTTGAAGGACATCTGTCATGAGATTAACATTTTGCTAAAAGTTACCTTCCTTAAATATTATCTTCCTTAACAAGGCCACCATGTGTGGTCCTTTAGTCATTTTGTAAGGTCCTGATATAGTTCATTCTCCAGAAACTCAGGGTGCTAAATATCAGTGATGGTGAGACACAATTTGGGACTATCTATCCTTTGCTGAACTTTGAACATATAAGCATATTTGAAAACTAACTTCACTTATTAGTTGATAAAAAAATATATATAAGAAACATACTTTCAGTCTGACATGGGGGTTGCAGTTACTCAAATGTCTAATGGTGTGTTGTTTCATCAGCAAACTCCTTATATTATTTCCAAGAGTCATACTCAAAATATTTAAAACCAGCATGGCATGCCTCCAGGCAAAGCAGACTATATTTGTACTGCAGTAAAAGCTGGCACAGCAAGCGTGCCAGCCAGCAGTAGGTTGGTGGCCTTGTGTCTCCCATGGACAGAAGCAGCAATTCTAAGGTGAGGGAGCTTGATAGGTGGTCTGGTCTAGGAAACTGGTGTTGGCGAGGTGTGAGATTCAGGTTTTCTAATCCCTCTGGCTCTTCTTCCCACTACCCTGGTATCCAAAATGCAACTCAGAGCCCCTACTTACATCAGGCAGTAAAGCTATTAGGATCCCAGAGATAATCTGAGGCCTGTCTAAAAGTACAGCAACCTTGAGGCTAGAGAGACGGCTCAGCCATTAAGAGAACTTGATGTTCTGCAGAAGACCAATGTTCAGTTCCTGGCACCCATATGCTGACTTATGGCCTCTGTAAATTTGGTTCCAGGGATCTAGTGACATCTTCTGGCCTCCACAGGCACCAGACATGCATACAGCGCACTTACATACATGCAAGCAAAAAAAAAAAAAGATTCAAGGCAACCTGTGGGATGGACGCTTCTGGCTCCAAGCTAAATCCAAGAAATGGTCTCAACTTAAGCTCCTACCCATGAAATTGGTTGTGCATTTCCTAGAAGATCACCAGTCAGTATTCTGCATAGGCTACTGACAGGCTAGGATTTTATTAAGTCAGGGAGTAAGGGCAGGGTGGAAATTAGTGTTTGGGAACCCATGGGATAAGTTCATTTGCAGACTAGCCAAGCGTTTTCTACAATGATGAGACCTGGCCCGAGAAACTAGTCTCTCTCTCTCTCTCTCTCTCTCTCTCTCTCCCTCTCCCTTTCCCCCTCCCTCCCTCCCTCCCTCCCTCCCCCTCTCCCTCCCTCCCTCCCCCTCTCCCTCCCTCCCTCTCCCTCTCCCCCTCCCTCCCTCTCTCTCTCTCCCTCCCTCCCTCCCCCCTCTCTCCTCTCTCTCTCTCTCTCTCTCTCCCTCTCCCTCCATCTCCCTCCCTCCCTCCCCCCCTCTCTCCCCTCTCTCTCTCTCTCCCCCCCTCTCTCCTCTCTCTCTCCCCCTCTCCCTCCTTCCCTCTCCCCCCCCTCTCTCTCTCTCTCCTCTCTCTCTCTCTCCTCTCTCTCTTTCTCTCTCTCTCTCCCTCCCTCTCTCCTCGGTTTGGAGTCTAGGGATGCACTGGGCAGGAGACGACAAGTGCAGGAAAGTCAATGCATGTGGTCAGGTTCCTGGGCAGCACTGGGAACCACACCCTCCTGCTGTGCATTCAAGACAGATGCTCAGCTGCTTGGCGCTCTCCAGTGGATCATCAGCGCTTGTTGATAAACCCTTCCCTAGTTGATGAGTGAATGGATGAAGAAATAAAGCAATGACTGAACAAGTTAGTGGATAAGGGAGATGAGTGAGCGAGGAGCAGGAGTGTGATGAGGTAGACATGAGCAATTACAATCATCTTAAGTTGCTGGTCCTCTTTGGCAGAATGTTTCAAAAATGCCTTTCCTAAGACCAGGGGAAGGGCAAACTATGCAACCAAGCCTCTGTGCAGGCTATGAAGTTAACTCTACAAAAGGAAAACAACAGAAGGAATTCTTCAAACACAAAACATCTGGCTAAAGAGACAAGTCTTCTACAGGGTGCTCCATCAAGGGTTTCACTGTAGCACTCTGTATGCCTGCCATGAGATTAACTTCAGCCAAATCTAGGCTGATCTGGGAGGATGTTCCTCTTGGGTCACTGATGTGGGATTCCCCTCTGTATGCTGTGAATACCATTGGTTAATGAAGAAACTGTGTTAGGCCTGCACGGGGCAGAATATAGGTTGCAGGGGACTAACCCAAATGCTGGAAGAAAAACGGTGGAGTCAGTGAGATGCCACATAGCCCCACCAAAGACAGATGCCAGAACTTTACCCAGTAAGTCACAGCCTCGTGGTGATACACAGATTAATGGAGATGGGTTAATTTAAGATAGAGTTAGCCAGAAATACACTTAAGCTATCTTAAGGTATTGGCCAAACAGTATTGCAAATAATATGGTTTCTGTGTGATTATTTCGGGGCTGAGCAGCCGGGAACAGACAAGCGGCCTCCTACGACAGGTCACCTGGGTGCTGTTCACAACCCTATCACTGTTTTCTGCTGCTAGGGTAAAGGCTCCTCGAAGGGCCAGGTTCTGAGGTCAAAACTCCATGACATGGGCATCCTTTTCAGTTTGGCCTCCAGTGACAAGGGTATGGTGGGTGTCGGGACATTGGTAGTGTCACATTTGAGAGGGGGATAACATGGCAAAGAGGAAGTCACTTTCTGTTTTTATAATACCCCACTCTCATGAGAACTAGCTCACTCCTAGAGGCAAGGCTTCCAGTGGTACAATGGCCTTCCATGCACCCTTCATCTTAAAGACCCTTCCCCTTCATACTGTCGCTCCAGAGACCACCCCACAGACTCCTGGGAGACCCACTCACACCTCAGTAGCCACCCCCATATTTAATGACAACTGATGCCTTTAATTGGAATCTTTGTCCATGTTTAAATTGACAGTTACTTTTCCAGAGTCAGGGAACCTAGCATAAGTATTAATAAATTAGTATTGTTGATGTAGAACAAAGACATTTTAGCAAGTTAGACTTTTTCCCTTTAAATGTCTAGGCTTTAGCATTTTTAGGTACCACCAGAAAATATAGAACCCCAAATCTGGAGCAAGAAGAAAGTAATGAGGGTCTTTTAAGGAGGTTTAGTTAGGGCCTTGTTGGCTTCTAAGCCAATCTCTGAGATTCACTTCAATAACTCGGGAAGTTATTGGGAAAGTGCTCCTTGTATATTCTCATCTTCAGATCAAAGAATGAATTCAACCACACTCTCTCCAAGACAGCATGGGACTGTAAAATAGGCACAACAGGAAAAGACACTTGCTCATCAGCCACTTCCCTAAATGCTAAGTCCCAGTGAGTCAACAACACCCAGGCCAAGATCCCTTGTGAGAAAAAATCAAAGGCCAGGAGTCACACAAGCTTGGTTGTGAGCGAAATTATTAGCTAGTTACAGTTCAAGTTCACAACTGTCAGTAAATTCCAGTCCCAGGGGTCCTGGCCTCCATGGCCCTGAGCATGGACATAATCTAGCTACACACACACAGGCGAAACACACATACACATAAAAATAAATAAAATAATGAATAAATAATGGCACTGAATAAGAGGCATTGCCAATTGTCATCATCAAAACATTAGCCACTACCTGGTCATAGCCAGTCACATGACAGGAAGCCGTTCCGTGGTGCTATAGGGTCTATAAGGGCTGCTGAGAAGTGAAAGTGACCTTGAACTGTAACTGGAGTTGGAAATGTGTCTGGGAGGAGGGGGAAATTCTGCAGTCACATCTCCAATGTGCAAGGTGGAAACAGTTTATGGACGTGGGCAAATGTTCTCAAAGCAAAGAATGGCCATTTGCATCAGATTAAAGTAGAGTTTGGGGACGAACATTACCTGCCTGGGATCCTGGGGAAAAAAAACTTCCTGGTTTCTCTGCCAGGAAGAAAAGACATAAAACAAGGGCTGAGAATCTTCTAAACAAGATTGTAGAGTTTTCTTCAAACAGCTGCAATTCACCTTTGAGGGCCCCAATCTCATTGCATCGGATGGATGTTGCAACACTAAGTTCGAGGTCTCCCCAGCCTGGTGCCAAGACTTGGCCCTGGGGGACAAGGAGAGAACAGTTGCTCTCTTAATCAGAGCAGAAAACAAAACTCTCCCCCCCCCCCCCCGCTTTGTTGTGAAATTGTCACTGTGCCTTTGAGAAGCGATTAAAATCCCAGCCATGTCAAATTTAAAGGGCAGGTTCCCAGGAAGGGGAGATGAGGGGGCTTTAGAGGGTGGGATCAGGGAGCCAGTTGCAGAGACTTTATGGAGGATTTGGGAATCACAGAAGCCATGGGATCTGATTCAATTAAAGTGGAAAGGCACCAGCGCAGTTTTAAATCATCTTAGAGTGCAGCGGGATACTCCATTCGTGAGCCTGTTTTGTAATCTGTGCAGACTTCCCAAAGCCCGGCACAGATGTCATGCCTGTGTTACCTAGTCTCCAGCTCTTAACACAAAAAAGTTTTGCCTCAGAGAGCAGGCAAGGGTGACCGAGTCCTGAAAGCCCAGCGGTGCCCACAGGGCTCTGAAGTACGGGTAATTGGGTAGGAAGAATCGCAAAGCATGGGCAGAAAATCCACAGTCTGCACTGCGTCACATGCAGGCTGCTGTGGTTATAGCATTCCCAGGTTCTCAGACCCACAGAGCACCCCAGTTTTCAAAAAGGCAGCCTGGGCCCCTCTGGAATCACAGGCTGCTTGTTTGTTCCAGCTCGTTGGTGCTGTCTATGCCTGAACAAGCAGAAACCCCTCCCATGCTTTCCTGGAAAGAGGGAGACCCTGGCAGTTCTAATTCATGATGCGGTGCCCACAGAAGCACACGCTGGGGTGCTTCAGCACAGGTCCCAGATCACACGCCACATGACTATCGACAGTGGTCTTTGGGTGGGCTAAAGAACCAGTCTATTTTTTTTTAACTTTCTTTTTCCTTTTTCCTTTCTTTTTATTTATTCATTGTGTCTTTCATATCATGCATCTTGATCCCATTCATTTCTCATCCCTTCGCATCCACCATCCACCCCTGCAAACTGCCTCTCCAAATAAAACAAAATTTAAGAAAAAAATGAAAAAATTAAAAACCTTGTTATGGAAGCTGTAATATGATATAGTGAGTCACACAGTAAACCCCTTTGTCTATGTGTCTTTACTTGCAAGTGTTCATTGCAAAGAGTCATTGGTTTGGTTCCGGGAGAAAGAGAGATGGAGTGGTTTCTGTCCTGTGGACAGAGACATGACTGAAGAGGCAAGAGAAGAGGAAGCGGGTTGAGGTGAGTAGCTTGATTGCCATCCAGGGCCAGGATGTTGTCTGGGCCTGGGCTGCTGTTGAGACCCACGTCTGGGTTCCTGGTTTGACACAACCATGGTCTCTGTTGGTGTCCCCGGACCCTGAAACCACCAAAAGAGGAGACAACAGGGCTGTACAGAATCGGCCCTGCCCCTCACTGGCTCAAGCACTCAGGAGCAAAGAACAAGTATTTAGTCAACAGAGTCCCATCAAGACAGGTCTAGCTCATTTCTAGGGTGGGAGACAACCACAAGCCCTGGCTCCTCAGCAAGGGATCTAGTGAAGAAGAGTGGACAACATAGATGGTGTTCAGTGCATAAAGGAGGGCACAGTGAAGGAGATGCTACCTCTCATCGCCGTCCTTACGCTCTGGTTGGCCAATCACTTAGTTTCTTCTTTCCTTTCTCACTGAGACTTCTGTATGTCAGCATGTGTCAAAAAGGTGCTGGGATGAATTCTATTCATTCATGAAAGACTGTGGGCCCCAGTTAAATAAGCCTGGAGAAGTCTGTGCCATCATTTAGGCATACTCCCTTTTTCTTCTCCCCTTTCTTCTCTCCAAATTCCTTAAGATCCATGGCAGATATTTTTGGAACCATAGACAGGCTATGAAAAAGGAGTCTTAATATTATGAAGATAAATATCACTTGGTAAAGTTGCTTTCTGAATCGATCACAGCATGGTACTCCAGTCACACAGCTAAGAGCAGGGAAGAGAAAGAGAGGTTCAAATTCCATAATCAAGAGAAGCTCTTGGTGTTGCTAGGAATTCTGGTTCTTAAGCAAAAATTGCAGCAGGAATTCTCCTACTCCTTTGTGAAGTGGGAAATAAAGGGCTTCAGCTCTCTGACTCCACAGGGCCTCCTGTGGCCACATTGATCTCCCTAGAGAGAGGAGGAGGCAAGGACTGTCTGCCCACTGCACCCCAGGCTTACTCTCCATGGTGTTTTCTACTTTCCCAGGCCCACCACCGCAACAGGAGTGGTTCCCTGCCAGGCAACAGGGGCTGTCCTTGGTGGGAACTCTGCTGGGAGCAGAATGAGGACTCAAGCTACACTGCTGGGTGAGTGTATCTCCAGTAACACTCCTTGCCCTCTACTAGTGATAGAGTTCCCTGACTCTCAACTCCGGCGGCTCCTGCTGTAGCTACAGGCAGTTTCGTCTTTTTTCTTATTATAAATATAGCAAAAAGAAGAAGCAAAAGACCCACTTTTGGATCTGTGGGCCAGCATTCCCACAGCACCCAGTGGAAATATGTCCATGAGCAGTCCTTTTGGCTCACTGATTTCCAAGGGACTTTTCATGTTTTCCAACACAAACAGAAGCTGAGAAGGTGTTGTTCCATTAGGTGCCCCAGAGCTGTTAACTCTGGGCTTTCAGAGTGAGTGTGGCAAGGGAGGGAACACCTCATTTCTGCCTCTACACTCAGAAGTGCAAACACTGTCGCCTCCTTTGGTGGAGTTACTAAATTAGAAGATGCCATGTTTAGAATTCGTCTCAGTTTGACTTGTAAATGAAAGGTGGAACCTTGTTAAAATTATGTTACTGGGTGGTTGCTGTCCCCAGCCCATCTTGCTCAACACTCCTTGTCATGCTGAGGTAGACCAGATGGCTGAAGTCATTAGAAAGAGAAGAAGCACAGAGAGGATAGAGTATGGGGAAGCTCTTTCAGTTATACTAAAGTGTGTGCTGGGCTCTGTGGTCCACAGCCCTTGAGTCCTTATCAGTAGACACAGCCTCAAGCACTGGCGGTCTCAGAACTACAGGGAGCTTGGAGAAATAACAGACATACGTCAAGATTTTTTAAAAAGTTATTCTCCCAAAAACAAAACAAACAAAACAAAACCAAAAAAGGTTATTCTTCTAAACCAGTGTCTCAAAATTGCTTATGGGAAAGCAGAAACAACTGAGGAGAGTGGAGGGTTTCTACTGAAACAGAAGTGTGGATTCCTACTAATGCTCATGATTAGTAAGCGACCATTGCAGAATGCCTGCCTCCTCCTCACCTTCATTACCCTTCTACCAAATCCTCATGATAAACTGGCTTTTCTTCTTCTTCTTCTTCTTCTTCTTCTTCTTCTTCTTCTTCTTCTTCTTCTTCTTTTTGAGAAACCAACATTGGAGAGAAATTCAAATGGACCCTATATTAGGGGTCCTCAGCTAAAAAGTAGTCCCTGTTACATTTCAAAAGATCAAGTGCTGCACTCAGGAGATTCTGCAAGGATCCTAATCATCCTCCAGGGCCACCCTGGATTCTGAGTCAGGGCAGGAATGAGGCGGCTGGTGGGTGACTGTTTTCCAGGGTACACCAACCATCTCCCTGGTGTATCTCCTCCAGCTCTGGCCTTTGTTCTCTGTTTTCTGAGTATTCTTTTCTCTTACCATGCTTTGCTCCCTAACTTCTCTCCTATAGAGCAGTCATACCTGGCATTGCTAACTGTGAAGTCACTCAGTGGGGTCTGAGTCGTATGCATAGGGAGAGTGGCAACTGGTTTGGGCTATGGCTTGGGCATTAGGAATGTTTTTTGGAACTCTGGAACATTTTTATTGTACAACTGAAGTTGGGAGCTGTCATACCAACACCGATCAGCTACAGCCTGCAGAAGGAGATTCACCAGGTGAATTGCCAAATTAACAAGGAGGCTGGCCACCAGCATACTCATATAATCTGGATTCAAAAAGATGCACATAGTGCCACAGATAGCCCAGCCACATCATCCACATGCAGGGAAAAGTGCAAAACCAACCAACCAACCAACCAACCAACCAGCTACCACAATCTGACTGCAGGGAGCAAGAATTCCTAACAGCTGGTAGGTAGAGCATGCCATTATAGGCTGGCCTTGCTAAGGGACTTGGGAGAACATACACTGCTCTCTTGGGATCATAGAAATACCCAGGGTGGGTTCCAGGAAGGGGAGCAGCTACTACAGCTGCCCTATACATTGAATGGTCTGAAACAAGGAGTGGCTGTGCAAACAGCACTCTCCCAGGGAGATCCGTACTATAAACCAGACTATAAACCAGCTTCATTGGCTTATTCTGCACCAGCTCCCCGGTTTTATTGCTCACACAACACTCATACCCTGAGAAGGACAGAAAAGTTTGCATAGAACTCTGCTTCACACTGGTCTCCTTAAGGAAACATTGCAGAGAGTGCAATACAATACAACTCATGTGCCTACCTGGGGCAATTGCCTGTAGACAAGAACAACTCACTGCAAAAGAATCCCTTATATGACGCAGACCATGGGTTTCAGGGGAGATGGGACTTGAGAGCAGGCGTCCTAAGCTCCTAGAGGCATCTATGGCTGGAATGGTGATGTTTCCTGGAGTGTGAAACTCTGCTGGTCCTTAAATGAGCAAACACCCATCACACTGAAGGTGGGGTTTGACCTTTGACCTGCTACTTGCCATGGGCCATGAACTATTTAAGACAGATAAAAACATGGCAGATTGCAGTGTGGAAGGAAGAATTCACTTACTCCCAGGGTAAGCCATTAGAGAAATCAGGAACTAAACTTTCCAGACCAGAACCTACCCCTGGCCAAGAACAAGGAAAAGAAGGACAGAGGCAATGTGTCTGCCCCTCGCAGACCCTCCTACTGGGGCCTTGTTGAAGGATTTGTCCTAGACTGCTTCTAAACCACTGAATGCAGGACAAGAAGTCACGGCAGCACCCTCTGCAAGGCGTGGGGGCCGTGGACAAACGTGTCTGTGAAAGGCATTTGGACGTCTGTAATCACATAGTCTTCGGAGTAAACACTTGCCTGGAGAGGAGGCTTCGCTCTCTCTGTGTCCCGTCTATTGTGTACATTACCCAGCACAGTTTATTTTAGATGGATAACCATGCGCCTCTCAAGTTTGACTTTTTCTGGAGACAGTTTGCTGTAGAGCACCAACACGCCATGCCACACAGCAAGGAGCTATGGCCCTGCCCCTACAAGGACCGACTGCTCCAGAACCACACAGATGCAGACATGTGCCAGTCAGTCAGAACCAAGAAAAGGACACCTTGGAGAAACAGTAGCTACCCATATTCACTGCTTTTACACGACTGTGGCCAATAACCTGATAGGAGGAATTATTTGTTGTGATTCACTATTTCAAAGGCGTCAACCCCTCGTAGGAATCACGGGTGTGCCACAGGCCAGTAGTTCATGTCGAGGTGACTGGAGTTTTCCCGAACTCCCTCTACCCCATTTGACCTGAACCACAGTCTGAGTACTCCCCACAGTGGGTCAGTCCTCTCTAGAAATGCTCTTATACTTATACCCTTCACTTCATCCATCTTCTGGTTGACTCTAACTCTAACCAACATGACAGATATGTCACGTCACCTAACCACAGTGGTTTGGGGAGCATGTATGTGACATAATCTTCACTCTGGTCCACTCTCTTCAGGCCTTTGCTCTGATTCTCTGATTCTATGCTATCAGCAAGATTAAAAATGGCTAGGTAACTGGCCTAGTCACTTCCCAGGCCTGTGTGCTATCTTGGCAGTTAGTGCTTGCCCGGGTTTTTTCAGGTCTGGGCCACATCACTCTGAAAGCACCCCATCTCACTTACATATGGTCTCAAATGAATTCATTTCATCTCCACACCAACTGTAAGAGGTAGGTGAACTCATTAATGCCACTGACTATGGCTTAGGGACCAGCCTAGCTAATAAGCCGGAATCTCAATCCAGAGTCTCGACCTTCAGTTTGGCTTCTAAACCACTTAGCCATCTTTTTCTGTAACATATGCCACACCACCTCTTTCTGAACCATATTGATTAATAGACAAAAATTGTCAAAACAGCTTGGGCTTTTAAAGATGAATATTTTAAATATTATAAATCCATTTCTCGTGGGGAGTGGTTGTTTGGTGCAGCTTCTGCTGATGGCTCAGTAATCTATCCAAGACTGTGATGTGCACAGACTATTTTGGTCTCAGTTAATATATAGCACTGCATAAAGACTGACTCAACGGGAGAGGCTGCACAATAAATTATCACTGGCCCGAGTGCTAAAATAGTGCTTGGTTTCTCTCCGCCTGAGCATGCTAGCTATTTATGCTTTGCTTACTTCTGTGGAGTTCAAAGTCTTTATACACATTTCATCACAGCTATACTTGTGCAGATTTATCATCTTTATTATACACATGTGTCTAATACACTCTGCCCTGCCTACCGTTTTCCAAGGGACGCTCAGTTTCCATCAAGCTTTTGAATCTACGGCACAGACTGCCTTTAGTCTCTAATTAGCGGGAGCAGGCTGACAATGAAGAGTTGGACTCCACTGTTTAGCTTTAGCTATGATATGATTATTACTCCCACTACTGAACATTAATCATATGTGATTCTGTTTGCATATACATTGTATACATATGTGTACATGTATGTGTGTGGGTATATTTTCTTATGTGTGAAGGCCTACATCTCTTTCTTCCCATCTCCCTCCATCTTGTTTTGTGAGATAAGGTATCTCACTGAACCTGAAGTGAGGAACCAGCTGGATGGCCAGAGAGCCCCCATAGCCATCTGTTTCTGGCCCCCACCA
Organism: Microtus oregoni; assembly: GCF_018167655.1. Classification (NCBI taxonomy): domain Eukaryota; kingdom Metazoa; phylum Chordata; class Mammalia; order Rodentia; family Cricetidae; genus Microtus; species Microtus oregoni. The sequence goes on along the minus strand of NW_024543062.1, from coordinate 40,416,360 downwards.
CAGGGTTTATAAATACATGCTGCCACACCCCATTTTTACCAAGTGCTGGGGACCAAAACTTGGGTCCTCATGCTGGTGTTGCAAGTGTTCTTCCACACAGAATGATCTCCTCAGTCCTCATACATGTTTGTTGACCTGTTATTTTACTTTATAAAAGTCTGAAACATCGGCTTTTCTCCTTCCTTCCTTCCTTCCTTCCTTCCTTCCTTCCTTTCCACAGAGACCTATGTTCTAGGACATATAGGTCCCCAAAGTCCATCTTTACCATTTCAGCTTTCACAGGCAAAAAGTACCTCTAGAGAAAGATCCTTCCAAAAAAAAACCTCTCTTGTGCAGCTAGAGGATACATGCGGCTCCTGAAATGTGTGTTCATAAACTGGAAAACTAAGTTTACCCTGTCTAGAGCTAACACAACCCAAGATTCAGTTGAATGCCTTAGGATACAGAAAGAGGATAAAAGGAATATTTGTCAATTGGGGTTTCTGTTGGTGACAAATAAAAACAGCCAAACTGTTTAGCCTATGGCAGGGGCCTTCTGTCTTCCTTTGTCTTCTCCTATGAATATCCCTTTTCATTACTGAAAACAGAAACTCTAGCCCTAAGCATTTTCCTGTTTTTGCAAAATGGGTATTGCACTAACAGTCTGCTTCAAGCCTAGTATTTAGCACTGTATTTTACACAAGCTTCTAAAGATGTCCTCGTGTTCAGGTGTGAACTTAGGAGAAAGGGGCAGGTACAGGTACTGAAGGAGAAGGGAGATCTTCAAAAGGGTTCACACACAGTAGCATTAACACATTGGAGGGGTGTTTGGGAGCAAAACCATTTGTTCTAGAAATGTTTTTGTTCTGGCACACATAAAAGGATGAGCCGCTAGGCTATTTGTGGTCAATATTCCCAAGAAAGAGAAAGGCCACACCGGAGTCTCAGAGTTCCACAGAACTGCCTTGCTCTGTATGTCCACCCCTACTCATTGTCCCCACTCTAGGGAGCCAGGTACCTTTGTCACTTCTGCTCTAAGGCTCAGATTAGTTATTATTTTCTGCGAAAAGCCACTGCTAAGCCTGGGGTGGAGACCTACTTTATGCTTGTGTCCCCTTGGCCCCGCCTGCTTAACCTCCTCAGGCGAGAATACCAGGAGGAGCTCCGACAGAGTCCTGCCTCCGTAGACAGTATAAGGAGCATGCCAACAGAAAAGAAAGACGAGGCATGGAATGGCTTCCTCGGATCATTTTTGTAACTCCTCCCCAACCTCCCTGGGTGTGCCCACCCTATCGAACAATAGAAATCTCTTAAATCAAAACCAGGCCACATCGAGCATTAGTTCAACTAATAAAAATTACATCACTTGACTGTTTCTGAAAGCAGACTTTGCTCTTTTGTTTGTCTTTGTTCTTTATCTCAGGAAAATAAACAACAGTTCAGCATCGCTCGGCTGGACCCAGTCCTGCCCTGAAGGCCTTCACAGTTGTCAGACGGCAAGTTCCACCTGGCCCCACAAATAAAGCTGGTGTTCATACCATGGGAACTCCAACAGAGATAAATCAATATATCCAGGAAGTGTCTGGAAACTTTTCTATGTATGTGATCAAACATTTAGATGAGTGTCAAGTATGAGACAGTTAATAATAATGACAGGAAGATTCGAAAAGCAACAACAATAGTAAAGAATCCCAAGAGTATTTTCTGGTAACTCTTCATGCTGAAATGATCTGTCTTAATCAAAAAAGCAGACTCTAAAAAACTGACTAGGGCCTTATCTCAGGCGGATGACGTATGGAAACAGAACCCATATGGGAGCTAGTTCCAGACACTTCCGGCCGTGTAGCTTTGGTGAGCTCTGGAAGATGGTGGAAAACTCTCTTTCCTGTTCTTCTTCCAGGATTTGTGAGATTCAGAGAAAGCAGGAGAACGGGGTCTAGGGCAGGGCTGGAGTGTACAGCGACCAGGTATCACTGCTATGGTCAGTACTGTGGGCAAAACAATGTATTCGTTTAGAAATTACTGAATGGCTAAGACAGACCGATGTTTAGCTGTATGGGTGATGGGAATAAATGTTTGAATAAGCAAATGAAGGTGAAAACTGGCAACTATTTAGCTAATCTGACAGTTCAAACTTACCTAATTTAATCAGGTGCACTTTACTGTAAGCAATATGTACATGATCATAATTTTCATTAATTGTTAAGTATTATTTTTAATTTATAATACTCAGAATCTATATAACCAGAGAGTATACTATACATCTTTCCAGAAGATGCTGGTTATAGACCTGCATCTAATTTTTTTCATATCACAAATCACAGACATTATTCTGTGTGAGTTTACACACATGATTATGTAAGTACATATATGTATTCCTCTCTATATATGGGTGTATGTATACATAATAGATCCTAATATTGCATTTTATTTTATATCAATTTACCAACTGAACAGTCTTCCACACAGATATTTTCAGTTTTCCTAGTTTGTTTTGTCTTTGCTGAGAGAGAAAAATCAATAACGGACAGCTTTACATAGGCACAGGACGACTTCTTGGATGTCAAAAATAAGTGGAGTTTGTATTTTCAAAATTGGGATCAAAATGCATCACAAAAGCATTTTAAGTACTCCCACTCATTACTAGTGTGGAGGGAAGTCACCGAGGGCTTTCATATCTGCTTCTGAGTGTCTGTCTTCCCAGACTTGTCCCAGCGGGTATGCTGTGCAGTGTGACATTAACTCTTTGTTAGCAATAGTTGCTTGCCATTATCTCCTGTGGATGCTCAACTTAAAACATAAGCAAGGGCTGCGGAGGTGGTGCAGTGGGTGACAACACTTGCCATGCAAGCTTGACAAGCTTAAGCTAAGGTTCCCTTGTGAAAGCTGAGCACAGAGGTGTACGATTACAATCTCAGCGCCCTTCTGGGGGGAGTGGGCATGAAGACAGAAGTGTCCCAAAGTTCAAGGACAAGCTGAGCACACAGCACAGCGGTGAACAAGAGACACAGGTAGAAGGTAAAGACAGATGCCTGAGGATGTCCTAAGACCTCTTCACAAGTGTTGGGCATCATCCCCGACAAAAACATGTACATGCAAGTCATATACATCCATCAAAGCAAATATATCAAAATTGTAAGCACTGCCAAAAGTCAAAAGTTTCTACTTGTCCTGAGTTAGAGACAACAGGTTTCTGTCACTGAGACACCGAGGGCTGTAGGAAGTCCCTACTCCAAAAAGAAAAGAAAACGTGGGACTAAGCCAAGCTGATCTCAGACGAGTGAATGGGAGTTACTATATTTAACAAATCGTTTCCCCATTGGGCCCAGCTCTCAGAGCTCTGTGTGGTGATGGCCTGCTGGTACCTGGGAAAGAAGACCTGGCATCCCACCCCCACCCCCCACCACACATACACACATACTCCCACACCCAGCAAAGTGCCACTTTCAGTCAGCAACTCAGTCAATCTGTGATCAGTCCCTGTCCCCAATCAACAGCCATTTCTTGGATGCCTGATATTCTTCATGATGGCCCAGGAACTTGGTGAGATCAACAAAGATCTTTTACATCAGTGGTTCTCACCCTTCCTAATGCTGTGACCCTTTAATACAGTTCATCATGTTTTTTTGATCCCAATACAAAATTATTTTTGCCGCTACTTATAACTGCTTTTGCTACTGTTATGAATCGTAATACAATATTCATGTTTTCTGATGGTCTAAGGTGACCCTAGTAAAAGGATTGTTTGACACCCCCCCCCCCATGGCACACAGGTTGAGAGCACTGCTTCACACTGATAAAAGATGTGTTGAGTATAGTACAGTATAGTATAGTATAGTATAGTACAGTATAGTATAGTATTGTATAGTATAGTATAGTACATAGTCAACTATATTTATAGTGTTTGAGTTCTATAAAGATTGGTCATAGAGAAGTGGTCTACTGGATAGCTAAGATTAAACAATATTGAACTGGACAGAACACCCCAGTCTTCATTAAAGTAAGTACTAACTGGATTGCAGTTAAATTGGGGCTCTGCTGTATGTTAGCTTGGTTCTCACACCATAGGTCCTCATGCTAAGTTCAGTCTTACTGAGGAGCTGGGCAAAGGCACAGCTGTTTTCTCCCCAGATAAAATGTGAAAAGGAGCTATTTCCCAACATTCACCCTAAAAGGAGTCAAGTGTAAGACTGTTAATGCCACTCTTCATAATAATTTCCAAATTAGCAATTGCATCATCAAGATTAAAGCAAGTTTGGAATGCAAACTTAATCAGTGATTTTATACCATGATTCATTCTCTGTGATTTACTAATATGGAACCAGTCTCTCCTCTATTGTAACAGGTAAGTTTTTGGAGCACAGTCTACACCACCCACCCCCTAATTAGTCAGGGGAGAATGCCCCATCCATAGGCATGCTCCACACAGCGTCCACAGCTGCATTATTGAGACACTTATCAAAATCTATATCTATATTCCAGAGACCACGAACACAACCCTGTAAAGAGGGAAAGATCCTCCCTTCTTTTCTGAAGGTTAAACCCCAGGATACTGTCCTGCATCCTGGAAGCCATAGGGCTGCCCAAGTAAACAAAACAAACCACCCTGGAGACTCTGTACCTTAGTAAGGCTACATCACCCTGGGCTGCGAGGACAGATCTATTGTCAAGCACACCCCATTTTCTAGCCAGAGTTTTCCTTGTGTGTCTTTTCAAGGGCAGAATATTCGCACTCAACACGGAGCCCAACCTCCTCAAATGAAAATGTCTTCTTACATATATGAACTGCCATTCGGTCCACGTGAACCATGAGAAGGGTGTTCTGGTGCGCACACTCGTTGTGGGTATCAGCATGAGCAGTGTTTGCCTGTGGTTCAGGACACATTCTGAAGGTTCCTGATGCATGCTGTGGAGCCTCTGAAACGTTGCCAGCAAATAAGATGTAGGCATCAAAGCACACTGGAAAGGAGCAGCACGGTGGGTTTATTTAGCTCCGCTGCTGCCCAGGATTGACCTTTGGCCAATGAGAAATACCTAACTGCCTCAAAGGAAAATGTGGAATAAAAATTTTTAAAATGTCCTGGTTTTCATTTCTTTTGCATTATTAAAAATAATCCAGACATGTATTAGAGGCGTTTAACTTCTTGTCATTCAAGCGCTTCACCCTCTCACAGCCCTGCATTCAGTGTCCAGGCGCTCCAGGCTTCTCTGGGTCCCCGAGGAAGGTCAGATTGAAGGCTCTCTGCTTTCACGGGGCTAACTGAACAACACAAAGCAGTGACCTCATAACACCTGTGAGGGTCAATCTTGAGAGCTGACTTGACTGGACGCGGAGGCACCCAGGAGATTTAGTAAGCACACCTCTTCACTGAGAAGAATTTGAGGAATTTCCAGGAAGGATTAACTAAGTGTGGAAGACCCACTTTAAATATAAATGACTATTCCATAGGCTGAGGACCCTCAAGGAAGAAAAAGGAGAAAGACTAGGAACTTCCCTATGCTCTGCAGCACACCCCCTGGCTGTTGTGGTGTACTAAACACTGAAGGAACAGCAAAACAAGCCCTCTGCCCTTTCAGTTGTTTCTGTAAGGTATTTTGACATTGGATACAAAAGTCTTACTAATATAGTATAAAAATGGCCAAAAACTGGTACATTTGTTAATACAACTATGACTTTGTTTATTTGTTGTTGTTGTTTTTGTTCACTGAAGTGAGTATCTTTGACAGCCAGAAGAGTGCCCTTCCTACACAGCATGTACTCAGGAAATAGTCACACCTTAGCCTTAGGTGCTGGCGCACTCGTTCTAAAGCCCAGTGATCTGAGTTCACTCCCTGGAATTCACATGGTAGAAGGTGACAACTGACTCCCACAGCTTGTCCTCAAACCTCCACTTGCATGTTATGGCACACACATATGTGCACATGCAGGTAAATAAATGTTAAAACAAAACAAAAATATTCATTGAATGAACAGTTGGATAGGGAAATGAAGTTGAATTTGGAGGTTACTTGAATGGATAACCTGGTATATATTTTCTTAAGATTGGTTTTTATTTTAACTTGTGTGTATGTGTGTGTGTGTGTGTGTGTGTGTGTGTGTGTGTATGTATGTGTATGTGTGTGTGTGTGCCACATGTGTGTGTGCACATGGAGGCCTGAAGAGGGTGTCAGATGATGAGACTACAGGTGGTTGTTAGCTGCCTGCTTTGGGTGTTGGAAGCAGAACTCCAGAAAAGCACAAAGCTGCCGACCCCCCAGCACTGCAGCTCCCACCTGGTATGCTTTAGTAGAAGGAGTACGTTCAGAAAGTGTATGCAGATCATAAATGCAGCCCTCTTGAAAGATAAATGATGGCTATTGTCTACTAAAAAGTGTAATGTATCAACTCTATACTATGATAAAAATCTGGTTCCAAGAAGTGATCCTAGGACAGAAGGAAGCATAATGTACTTAAGACTTTCCTTGAATTCAAGCCTTACTAAGAGTCAGTTCAGTGAGTAAGCTGCCTCACTGAAGAGTCATTGGTTGAAGACATCAGCTTTTCAAACTTTTCAATTTGGGCTGGTCCAGTCATCAAGCACAGGCTTTAGAATGACGTAATCACACTGCGCTGCTGTCCCAAATTTCAGCGTTGGGGATACACTGGGATGACTCTGGGCAAGAGGACAGCCCTCACAGTTTGGGAAAGGGGACTGTATCATCCAGGAAGCTTGCTCACCAAGACAGTGTGACTTTGGGTAAGTCACTTAGTGTCTGGTCAAGCAGGCTCTGACCTCAGCATCTTTAAACTGTCAACACTAGCCTGTTTTATGCTCTTACTCCCCCAGTTCAGGAACTCCTGCCTGGGTTATAGCAATCTGGCCAGTATCCATCCCCATGACCTTGATGGTCTGAAGAAACTACACGTGTAGAAACCACAGATGATAGTACGGGGAGAAAATAAGGAAGAAAAAGTCACTCCTTCCCCTCTTTTCAAGAGTGGCTGTTCACAACTGTTCACATCTGGCATGCTTCAATGACAATCACTTGCATGGCTCAAAAAACCTTGAACCTTGAAAGTAAAATAGGGAACTTTTATCTTCAAAAGGAAAATTAAAGGCCTGGAGTAAACCCCTTGGGACCCTTTTACCCCAGCTGGATAATGGTGGGTGTTATTACTCTACGCAGCGCTATGTTTTGTTATGTTTTATGAATAGGCTAACACATACCTTAAGGCTATAAAATAGTGCTTTAGGATAGAATGTATTGATTCAGATACAAAATAAAATACTGTGTGTATTCTAGGCTTTAAATGAAAAGTCTAAAAACATGCCTATTTAACGGATCTCTACTTTAAATGAAAAGTCTAAAAACATGCCTATTTAAGGGATCTCTACTTTTATGGGGCCGCCTGAAAACGCCCACTTTACAAAGCTGAACTATGGGTGGTCTCACACCTAGAAGTGGCACAAGAACCCTTTGTCAGGCCATGGGTTTTAATTTTTGGTATGGAAAAATTCAGTCACCATAATTATAACCCTAGAAAGTAAAGACCTTTTCTAATTCTACGCGGGAGAGCGGTGAGAGTTCATTTGCGTTCAATAAAACTGTAATCTAACCAGCTTGGAGGTAGACAGGAGTCAGCACTATGTAATTTTCTCTTTGGTCTATTTGTTGGAGTGTCTTATATCCTTTAGGGAAACTGAAATCCTTGAGAAAAAAACGCCATGGTACCTAGATCCCTATAGCCTCGACTCACTCGGGACAGGGTTTGTTTTTATGTTCAATGAACCGAAAAAATCTTTCAGGAAAATCACTCAAGAAATATGTTGGAGTCAGAGGAAATCAATGCACAAGCTGTTTTAAAACTGCTCTCTGAGGCTTAAAGATATTTCAAACACATACTTTAAAAGGCTCATCTGTGAAGGTTCTGGGATGAGACGAAGCTAAGCAAAGAATCAATATTAATTAACTATTGATGAAGGGGTGGGGAGCCTGGTTGTCTTATTTAGTCACTGGGGTACCCAGAGGAGCTTCCTGACAAAAAGGCTGCCCACACTGGGGAAAAGGACACACAGTGTGATCATTTCTCTCCCTGGACGGTCTTCTTGGCTTTGAAATGGGAAGATCAAAGCCAAGCGATGTGTGGAAATTAATGAGAGCGGCTCACTGCGTGCGGTGAATACGCTGAGTTAACTCAGGCAGCAAGGCAGAACAGCAGCCCCTTATCGCACAGGACGAAATATGAAAGACTCTATGCATGATTTTTATTTGTTACTTAAAAATAAATTAAAATTTAAAATATATTTAATTTTTAATTAAAAAAGAAGCCTAGCATGCAGGCCCAGGGCTAAGAGCTACTTGGGGGTTTCCAGACCTGAGAGCATCCTGGCTGTGTGGACTCCTAGGCTTGAATTTCTCTTATTTTTTTGTATCTCAGTTTTGCACTGAATCTTACTTTCCCTTTAGAATTATAAATATGTATCAGGATTTTAGCATCAAGACCATATGTCTTTGATTGCATTTAGCCACCAGAAGTGGCAAGTTTTCTTCAAATTTATCTTCTACCCATATTTTGATTTCTTAGAATGGGAAAATGACTTATGCATGGGAGACAAAATCATGTTTTCCTGAAGCAGTAGAAAGCCATTGCTTGTTGACAAACGGCCGTCAAACACTCACAGGTTGAGATGGATTCCGAAATTTACCAAAGGACTGGAGAACCTGTGAGATTGCTAAAATACTAGAACCTGGCTTTAGAATCCTTCCCGGCTCATGCCACCTTCTCCATCAGGATGTTCTCAGCTAGTCCTCCTGAGCTGGGCATTCTCAGCCATCACTGGTTCTCAGCCTTCCAGATTCTGTCTTCTGGTTTGAACAGAGGGCAATGAACTCCTGGTTAGAGAGAATTTTAGGACTGAGCTCAAGTGGCTCTTTTGTCACCTGCTGTGGTTGCCTGTAGCCCGATGCAAACCAGAGTTTTCAGAAGTAAAATTCCAGGATTGGCAGATTCTCCAACGGAATAGCATCTGGAGGTGTTAGGCAGGGCTACAGCTGGAATGACATCTGGAGGTGTTAGACAGGGCTACAGCTGGAATGACATCTGGAGGTGTTAGACAGGGCTACAGCTGGAATGACATCTGGAGCTCTTAGACAGAACCACAGCTAAAATAACATCTAGAGGTATTAGACAGAGCTACAGTTGTAATAACAACTGGAGGTGTTATACAGGACCACAGCTGGAATGACATCTGAAGGTGTTAGGGTTACAGCTGGAATGACATCTGGAGGTGTTAGGAATACAGCTGGAATGACATCTGGAGGTGATAGATAGGACCACAGCTGGAATGACATCTGGAGGTGTTAGGACTACAGCTGGAATGACATCTGGAGGTGTTAGGAATACAGCTGGAATGACATCTGGAGGTGTTAGGACTACAGCTGGAATGACATCCGAAGGTGTTAGGTTTACAGCTGGAATGACATCTGGAGGTGTTAGGAATGCAGCTGGAATGACATCTGGAGGTGTTAGGACTACAGCTGGAATGACATCTGGAGGTGTTAGGACTACAGCTGGAATGACATCTGAAGGTGTTAGGTTACAGCTGACTTTTTGTATCTTCACAGGAAGAATATCAGAGAGGAAAAGAGGAGGGAAGGAAGAAGGGGTAAAAAGAGCAGAAGAAAACCTTGTATAAGATAATGCAGTATTCAATCTCCTATCCTATCCTTGTCAAGCCATCACCAAGTATTTTAAATGCAATGAAAACCAGTTAGCTATACGTGGAGAGGTGAGGTATACAGCTAGAGAAAGTATTCTTTTGTTGGTAAAAGCGGGTGGAAGGTAGAAAACTACCAAACCAGCCGAAGTCTCTGGTTAAGCAGAGCTGTCTTCCTTAGTCTGGGTGGAATAATCTATGGAAAATTTTATGTATTTAATATTGTTATAATATTGTTCTAAAAGTAGATTCCATTTGATCTTTGTAGGTTATCTGGTCCTTATTTTATGGAAAGTTATATTTGCTTTTGTAGCTCAACAAAGTAGCAGCAGGTTTAAGAAAAGAAGTGGGGTGCTGCAAGTAGAGTTTATAGACATGGCCACCTCAGGAAGCCTTGTGCAATGATAAAAGACCAAACAAGACACAACAGTCACACATTCATGTCCATTACACTCCACGCATGCACGCACACTCACATACACTTCACACACATTTCCTCCACGTGCACTCCACACTTCACATACACCTACACACACATGCACACACTCACACAGGCACACACTTTCATACTCTACATACATTCACGTAACAACACACTCCATATACACACTCTACATTACATGCACACTCTCCACACATGCCCTCTATGTGTGCTCCACACTCCACACACACACTCCCCATAGATAAGCTTCACATGTACCCCCACACTGCAACACACACATACAGACACATACTCCTCCACACTCCACAACCCCTAGACTACACACATCCACTCTGCACATACACAAACCCCACACTTCACACCCTGACAATCTACATACATGCCCTCTTACTGCACACACACACACACACACAAACCCCACACTTCACACCCTGACAATCTACATACATGCCCTCTTACTGCACACACACACACACACACACAAACCCCACACTTCACACCCTGACAATCTACATACATGCCCTCTTACTGCACACACACACACACACACACAAACCCCACACTTCACACCCTGACAATCTACATACATGCCCTCTTACTGCACACACACACACACACACATACCCCACGCTTCACACCCTGACAATCTACATACATGCCCTCTTACTGCACACACACACACACACACACACACACACACAAACCCCACACTTCACACCCTGACAATCTACATACATGCCCTCTTACTGCACACACACACACACACACACACACACACACACACACACACCTTTGAAGCAGGCAGAAATGCACCTAAGCTTTCAAAGGTCCTCAGTGTCTGAGGAGCACACACCTTGTGTTTTCAGACGCTTCCTGTTTTGTTTGTTTGAGTTTATTTTTGTCTTTGCTCTGCAGAAGCCTCACAGATATGTTGGGTGATTTCACTCTGTAGAAACCTCGCCTCCTTCGATTCTTAGAATGTAGGCAGACACCACTACCGGTATTCTTAGAGCTAGAGCTGGGGTAACACAGCTCCTCACACCAAACAATTAAACTGAACCCACATCGCATTAGAATCCCTGCTTTTAGTTCATGCAGGTTTTTCTTTATGACACAGGAAACCAAACAGGGGGCCCCAGTGAAGGTCCCAATAAATGGACTTCTAAAATCTTCTCTGTGACAAGTAGAACAGTAATTGATTTCCGTCCCCAAAGGGATTATCTGACCCTTGATACCTTGTAGAGGAAAGTAAGATCATAGATGCACTTGTCGTGAGTCGAAACTGATTCAGGACAATAAATACATTCTGAAGGGGCTCATGACGATGCATCCTCACCTTCCTAGGCAGTAGGAGAGTCAAAGGCTGAAATGGCAGAGATGGGATAGCAGGTCACCGAATGGCATCGTACGAGGCTGTGGAGCCTGCTGTGAGGTGTACCTGGACAGTCTGGGCCGCTCAGGACAGGTGTGCCACCAAGGAGAAGCAATCTTGAGAAGTACGAAGTGTTCTTTCTTTGTGGTTACTGCCCCTCTGGTACACTGATACCCAGCTGAGTACAGCATACTAAAAGACCACTGGCAGCCTCATGCAGAACTTGCCTCCCCAGGCTACTTACATCTTAAGCATATGACACATTGTTCTATGAAAAGCCCACATTTTCATCCAATGCTGACATTTAAGACTTTCTGTAATAGGGCCAGAATGTCTTGAAACTTAGTCAGATTTTCAAAAGTCTTTCAAAAGATCAATTCATCCTCACAAATGTCCTGCCCATTGCCCCCAAAGGTATACCTGGGGTGAATGATGACAATACATAGCTAAATTCAACAGACTCTCACAATACTGTTACAGAATGCATAGCTTTAAGTAAGTCTCATTACACAGGAAATTAAAGGTCAACTGTGGTGACACACACCTTTAATCCCAGGACTCTGGAGGCAGAGGCAGGTGGATCTCTGTGAGTTCAAGGTCAGCTAGAGCTACATAACAAAAAAGAAAAGAAACTACTTTATTTATTAGTCAGCTTTCTGCTACTGTGGAAATACCCGAAATAAATGAACTTAGTAGGAGGGAAGGTTTATTTTGGCTCCTAGCGCTTGGCCCGTTTCTGTGGGACTGTGGCATCGCAATATGCCATGTGAGGGGAGGTCTGTTCACCTCTGGGGACCAGGAAACAAAGAAATGGAGAGGATGCCTTGGGGCCCAATATCCTATTCAAGGACAAACCTCCAGTGACCTAACTTCCTCCTACTGTGCCCCAAATTAAAGGTTCTACCATCTCCTGACAGTGCCACAGGCTGGCGCTGAAGCCTTGAATATGGGCCTTTGGGGAGGGCACCAAAACCCACAGCTCATTCATTCACTCAACCATTCAAATACTGACATCGCTGGCCTATGAAAGGTAACTTCACTGGGGTTCAAAACCTGTTGTGCCTTGAGAAAACACCTAAGACTGTCACTAAACTGTCCCAGCCTCCACTTACTTGTGTATGGAATAGTGAGACCTGACCAAAATAATTTCTTAATTAGTTTCAGCCCCATCATTTTATAACTAAATATTAACGTGGGCTCTACCCTGTAAAAGGCACCCTGCTAGATGCCATGCCACAAGTGAGCAAGCAGAGACACGACCGGATCCATGTCTCTTCCTGTTTATGGTGTCATTGCTTGGCTGTGTTTCCAAACTTCCATCATAGCTGCTTTGATTCAGTCTTGAGCTTCTCTTTAAGTGTTTGCCTCTCTTTGATGTTTAGAGATTCCTAGTCAAATAGGGCTTATGCCTATTCGCCCGCGCGTCCCTGTCTTCACCTTTCCTTTGCATTTCTCTGTAGCCAGGGTTTTCTGGGCACCAAACACCAGTAAGCAGCTGGTGAGGAGTGGGCATGCCGAGCTGCCTTTGCAGTGAGGAGTGGGCATGCCTGGGCTGATTTTTTCTAGGTCCAGATTCATAGTTTCTTCTGCTCCTCAAACTGAGTCCCCATTTTTTTCTCCCCCAAGAACCAGCATCTTGGCCCACAGCCTGCAGCCTGGACGAGCGACCTGTTTTAAAATCTGTGCATGTCGGACCTGTCAACATCCAGGCTCAGGAAAACAGGCTGCCCTTGAGCAGAACAGCTTTGCTAATCAATCATGCTTCAGGGAGTGGGCAGTTTGTACACGGGACGCCTATGAAAACGTCTGAGGGGAAACAGTACTTTCCATGTCTGCTGCAGGAAAGCCAGGACGTTTCCCTCCTGAAGGCTCAAAGCAAGCACACCAACAGACAGAATTCTGCTCAAGGTTTACTGCTGACAGAGGTGAAGTCTCATCTTAGATACCACATGCAAGGGACACAGTACAGAAACTGCCGACATGGTCACTCTGCTGTATGGTTAAGATTTTCATTGTGAATAAGAGAGATCAAAGAGAAAAAGAAGCAAGCTGGACATGGCCAGGGCTATCTTCGAGAAAACGGGGAAGAGCAGAGAAGAGGGAGATCACAGAGGATAGCAAGAGAGCAAGCGACAGAACGGAAAGAGCATCGGGTTCTAGGGAGGGCCTGTAGGGAAGCGGAGGGAAGTCCACGAATTGGAGGGATATTAGGGTAGCCCAGGAGGTGAGAGGGCTAGGGTGCTGCCAGGACTTTGAAGTGTATAATAAATATTTGTGACTAGGGCCTGACAGAGTCTGGAAGTGATGAAGCCCTGTGTCTCTTCTGCCAGAGGTAAGAAAATTGACTGGTTTGGCAGGTGGGAACTGGTTTCACTAGTTCCTGAGGAATGCTGGCATTTATCTGTTAGGAATCTTCTTATAATCCAGATTGAGCTCATTTCTGGATATTTGGACAGGCTAAGACCTAAACAGACATGAGGTTGTATGAAAAACAAACAAACAAACAAATAAAAAACCCTCCAGGATATGCTCCAGTATTCAGAAATCAGAAATAAACTACATGCAATCAAAAGCAAATAGAGTCGCTTGAGGAACAAGCCCACGGGGCTACCAGTAATACGCGAATGTGCCAGTGAATGAGTCAAGCAAATGGACACCATCTGAAGCTAAGCCAGAAACAACACAAACTTCCACACAGTTTGTTAGGTGTATGTCCTGGATATTGCATGTTATCTGGGACAGTCATGGTGATCACCAAGCCTCCCAATGCACACACACACTCACTCACTAAAGATAAGTTTTTAATTAAATAATTTAAAACTTTTCTAATGGTTTCAAAGTTCCTAAATTAGTGACAGAAAACACATCACCACATAAGCGGAATACACAGATAAGTCTCAATGTATTTGTCCTTTAACCCAGCAGCCCCATTCCTGTGATTGGTCATGCTCACATATGAACTGAATTATGGACAAAGCTGTCTACCGAGCAGTACTTGCAACACCAAGAGACTGAAATAGCCAGGTGTCCGTGAGGACTGGTTAAGCATCCCCGCTGCAGTGGGGACCTACATAATGACTTCCGGGGAATTGCTCATTCTGCAGTTCTGTTGCCTCTGACTCCGCGGTTAGTTCTGTTTTTACTAAACTAATGAGATGTTAGCAAATCTAAGATATGAAGAAACTTGCTCAGCATGTCCACGTAGAGCACAGCCTGTTTTTGTTTCTGGGCCCACATGAAGTGTTCCATGTGAACTTGCTGAGAGAATCGATTGTAGGTGCTGGAAGAGTCCACTGGTAACCATGGAATGAGGCTGTAGGGTTACATAGCCTTATGACTGTATCCACACAAGTAAACTTTGGCAAGGCCTGCAGAAAAACCACTGGATGACCCCAATCAAACAGCTGACCCACAGAACTAGGAAGCAATGAAACAGCTGTTGCTGAAGCCACCATACTATGGAGTTAACTGACACAAGTGATATCTCTCAGCAGTCCCATACTATGAAGGCAACATATTACCATGAAGAGAAGAAGGGACATCCTATAACAAGAATACAGTGCTAAATTAACAGACTATGTGAATAACAAACAGAGCACAAAGAGACACTGGACATGTACTTAAGAAAGTACATGTTACTATCTCTATCAATGGAGAAAGAAGACAACAAATTGGATAACTGAGGATGGGTGGATAAACTTACCAATAAATATCTAAATTATTACAGTGTGTAAAGCATGAGAATTTATTACCCATCCAGAAACAGTGTTTAAAAGTGAATGCCATACCATGAAAGGTGGAATTCCAACCAACAAGAACAATTCCACAGAGAAGCTATTCCTTCTCTCATGGCCTTCCTGTGAAGCAGAACCACATTCCCTCATACCACGTGTGCTATTTGAATGCTTCTTCTCCGCTATGCAAGGTTATGAGCATATTTGGAGCAGGGACCACTTCTCAGACATCTCAGTCGCTTCAGCAATCCACGAGCGCTATGCAGAGCAAGTGGCTGCTCACTAAAGGGTTCTGAGGAGAAACTTTCAAAATCTTCTGGGTCTGTGAGACAGCTCAGAGGGAATGCCAACACGTGTCCAATCTCTAGGACCCACAGGATAGGAGAGATCAGCACATGTGTGCAGTATGCATGTATATGTGTGTGTATGTTGCCATACACATAAGAGAAGAAATGTTCTCGGAACACTGGTAAGTCCTAGAAAATTGACAGCTTGATTTCTTCTGCAATACTCAGGCTGCAAATGCACACAATCTTCCAGGAACAAAGGTATGCCTTCCTCCTGGGTTGAGACACACCTCTCAACTGTCAAATGTATTCTGAACTACCAGGGGAGGGTGAACTATACAACAGTTAAATTTGAATGCCACAAAAGGCAAAATTCAAAACAGCTCTTATATTTTAAAAATTAACAAAAAGGAAGTTTAGAAAAATGGAAAAAGATATATCTGTCTTATTATTTCTCATAAGTCACAAACTGACTCCTGTGTCAAACTCAAGCAACAATAGTGGAATGTTGAATGCCGAGCTGCAAGGCTCCACCCCACCTCTACAGAAGGCACCACTCAACCACTGTGGAGAGCCTATTGACTTTAATGCTTCTAGGAAAGGGGAGACCACAGCTTTCTCTGTAAACCTTTTCAAGAGTTGACAACTCTCACTGGAAACCTCTACTTCCTTTGAAGATGTACCTTTCCTAGTAGGTCTTAGAGTTTCTTTTCTATCAGAGTCCACTGCTATGTGTCCTAAGCCCATGAAGGTAGAAGACACTCCTTTGAGAAGGAAGTCTGGGGCACCTGAATGCTTGAAATTACACTTTTCTCTTGATTATGGTCTCACCCTTACACAATGTGACCACACCAAGAAATAGCACCATGTAGCATTGATACTATATCTGGACAGTGATGGGCAATTGCCAAGTATTATAGATACGCTAGAGATGTATGTATAAAAAAGAGTAGGAACTAACGCTGTGTTTCCAATTGTCTCAAGAGAGATGGGTCATTTGTCTTCTCCATATAAGCTTCATAAATGTTTGTTGGAGAAAACATAAATGCAGCAATCTGAGCAACGGGAAGAAAGCAAACATCAGAGTCACTGTGCACAAGCCCGAGGGAGAGAAAACTTCAAAGATGGATGGTCAGGGGTTAGTGCTGTAGTACCAAGACATGCTTCTCTCGTGGTTGCTGGTCATGATAGTTCCTGAAGGCCTAAATGGCTCTGAACTGTCTAGACCACCTAGGGCAGAGGGCTGCAGAGGCTGGACCACCTGGGGCAGAGGGCTGCACCACCTGGGGCAGAGGGCTGCACCACCTGGGGCAGAGGGCTGCAGGGACTGGACCACCTGGGGCAGAGGGCTGCAGGGGCTTGACCACCTGGGGCAGAGGGCAGCAGGGGCTTGACCACCTGGGGCAGAGGGCTGCAGGGGCCTGAGAAGCTGATGGTGAAGTTCTGACTTTACTGTACCAGGTTCACACCTTCATATTTTGTATAGAAAAAAAATCCTGGGACTCATGCTAGTTTCAATTTAATTTTTATGCTATTTTAATTTTGACTGTGAAATTGGGAAACTTCAAAGAAAAATCTGGAAGTAGACTTGGAATGTTTAAGCTAGCCCAGACTTCACACACTATGGGCACCATATGGTTTTTCTACCCCTGACTTTGGAAAAAGGAGAAAGCCGGTGTAGAAATATACTTTTGCAGTTAAAGTCTATTCAAAGACATGGAGGTTTACTTGATCTCTGAAGGAAAGTATTTGATCAGGGGGACACTTAGCAAGAAAAAAACATGAAGCTCTAAGTAAATATTGCCCATCTGCTCCTGGCCTCACCACCTGGCTCCTATTCTTTCTCTGATAGGTTCGAGCCAAGCAATTTTGTTTTATTTGTGCGCTTTGAGAGGCCACCTGTCGGGGAATAGACTTATACATTAAACAAAGTGAACATTTCATATTTCTGTGTTTCCCATATGATTTCCTTAAACAAAAAGCACTTATTTCGCCTTAAGCAGATTTAAGAAATGCTGACTCTAACGAAAGGTATAAACAAGGCAATCTTCTGTTTATGAAGTCTGTTAATGGCCTATCCATAGAAAGACACCCTCTCCCTCCCCAACAGTGGGGAATTAATCCATACACACATTTCCGTCATTTCCCTGGCTGTTAGAGGCTACAGTGGAGGAAAAACACTTTACAAGGGAACATGGTATATTTGTGCTAAAAACAGGCACCACAGAAAACCAGAGAAGGGATCCAAAAATAAATACCAGGCACAAGGAAGCATGGGCACAAGCAAAAATAAGGCGGAGAATGTGCCTGTCTGGGGATGGTACTATGAGGGAGGGGACGAGTGCCGAGTGAGGATTTGAAGCCAGGAAGGCTGGAAAGAGGGAAGGCCACTCTGAGGAGTCTACAGTGTGCAGGCTGAGGAAAGTGGGCGTTTTCCTTTCACCTGTAGTGTGGAAGCTCTCAGGCAGGGAATTTTAAGTTGCAGAGAAGTTTGGCTGAATAACATGTAAGAAACCTCTTGGCTGTGTGGACCTGCAGCATCTATGGGAATAGACATAAAAGGGAAGTAAACTCCAACAGCCACTTGATCTCCAAAGGGCCTTGATTCGCTTAGTGTGACTCCGTTACAGCCTTCCTCTCACTGGGATGACTTCCACAAGGCCTTGCTCTGTCAGGTGACTCTATCATGGCCGTCCTCTGACTGGGATGGCTTTCACAAGACCTTGCTCTGTCAGGTGACTCTATCATGGCTGCCCTCTGAGTGGGATGACTCCCACAAGGCCTTGCTCTGTCAAGTGACTCCATTATGGCCGTCCTCTGACTGGAATGACTCACACAAGGCCTTGCTCTGTCAGCTGTGTTACAGGAATGTTTTGGATCTCCTAGAATTAGTGTCAACTCAAGCCAGTGTGTGATTACTTACTTTATTCCAGTTCAGCGTTACCATGGTAAATTACAATAGATCACTTGGGGGATGCTAGAAGAGGAGAGAGCAACAGCATACAATGTGGGCAGTGCTGTGGGGTTGTTTCTGCCTCCCCTTCACTCAAGGAGCTCCATGTCTATGAATTAGATTAGGTTTAGGGATGGATGGAGGTACTCACTTTTAATACTCATGTTAGACTTTCATGCTCCTGGCCCAGGGGCTTCTGCTCCCACAGGCAAAGTGAGTGTTCTGTAGATTACCCATCTATTTAACTTCTGCGACACCATGGGAATAAATTTTGAAATGGAAGAAATGCAGTGAGAAAATATTTGCATGGAGAAGAGTGGGAACAAAGGTGTCTGGGGTGGGAGGGATGAGCTTGGGCAAGAAAATAATCTATCTTGTTTTGAGATGGTGCTAGGTTGTTCAAGTTGGCATGACAGACCTAGAGTTGGAAACATGAGGGACATGGGAGCAATTCTAGCCAACAGACATGGTTTTGAATAGCCTACAATGTAGGCCCTTATTGGCAAAGGCTGTTCATTTGCTCCCAGCTGCTCAGATATGAAATAATAACAAAGAAACTATATTATTTGCAATACAGTTTGGTCAACAGCTTAAGCGTATTTCTAGCTAGCTCTTATCTCCTAAACTAACCCATCTCCATTAATCTGTGCATCACCATGAGGTCGTGGCCTACCTGCAAAGCTTCAGTGGACTATGAGAGGCATCTGTCTCCTGTGACAGCTACATGGCTGCTCACAGATTCCAACTACTTTCTCCCAGCATTCAGTTGTTTTCCCACCTCACTCTATCCTACCCTATCACAGGTCAAAGCGGTTTCGTTATTCATTAACCAATAAAAGCAACACATAGACAGAAGGACTTGCATGCCTTGCATAAAACAATGATAGCAGAAAATGAACTACCTAAAAGAAAAAAAACAGAGGAGTGTACAAAGGCCTGGGCCGAGGCAAACACTCTAATTTCTCCAACTGAGACAAAGGAGAGCAGGACCGTTGCAGAGGTGGCTGCTCAGTAGGTAGGGGGATGCACTGTGGTAGCAGTAAGAAGGTGCAGCACAGAAGACTTTCCCCTGCGTCCAGCTACTTTGGAGAAGGAGAGGGGCATACTGGATGTCAGCTCAAAAAGCCCCATATCTCCCTTCCCAGACAAGAGCTTCACTGGCATACTTGGCACAGATCTGGAGAGGTCAACAGGCATGGAGAAAGTGGACCAGATACGTCAAGCTGTAGACTCAGAACATTATGCTACAGCTTGAGAAACTTTACAAATATACGGAGGAGCACATTGCAGGACAAAGAAAAGAGGCCTGAGGAGACAGCTTAGCAGTTGAAGAACTTGCTTCATGTGTTAGAAAGCATTTAATTTGTGGTTTACTGTTTCAGGGGACTATAGTCCATGACCATCCTAGCGGAGAGCATACCAGCAGGCGTGATATTGGAGCAGCAGCTGAGATCTTACATCTTGGTCAGCAAGGAGGAAGCAGAGAGACCTAACGGGAAATGGCATGAGCTTGTGAAACCTCAAAGCCTGCCCCCAGTGACACACCTCCTCCAACAAGGCTACACCTCCTAATCCTTTTCAAACAGTTTCACCAACTGGCGATCAAGCATTCAAACAGATGAGCCAGCAGGATCCTTTCTCATTCAAACCATCACACCCTGCAAACAGGAGGATCAGAACTTGGATCTGCAGAAATCCACTTAAATACCAGGAGGGCTTGGGGGCTACCTGTAACCTCAGCCTTGGAAGGCAGACACAGGGATCCCCATGTCAGGCTGGCTAGCAGGCATAGGCACATGGCTAAGCTTTGGTTTTGATTGAGCAACTGCTTCAATAATTAAGTTAGAAAAGCAACCACGGATGATTCCTGATACCATCCTCAGGCCTTCACAGGCACAGTCACAGAATGCATGTGTTTGCATACTCACGCATGCAAAAAAAAACATGTATACACACACATGCACACACCATATACACATGAAAGAAATGAATAAAGGGACAGTTTTAAGACCACTGTTCTCCAGAACTGGGGAGCTGTTGGGCACTCACAGGCAGTAAAGGGGACAGAGATAACGTGCTAGGATGTCCTGGACTGTTTGAACAGCAGCTAGGAGAAGCAGGAAGCAGGAAGTGAATGTTCTAGGGCCTTGAAGGGCTAGGATTGGGGTGACGTGGGTGGTGATGGCACCAGGCCTGACTAAGGGGAGCTGCCATTCTTTGGAAAACGGTGAGCACTGCATTAGCACTGAGATAATCTTATCAGTGTCTTAAAATGTTAGCCCTGTATTACATGCTCCACATATGTTTTACTGAAATCTTTGATCTGAAGTAGTCTAATCAGCCATGAGTCTGTATCTAAACCTCTGTGAGGAAATTTATTAATTTAAATCTGTAATGCTTTGATGAATGAGGTTTAAAGGAGCTGAACTTCTGCCTACTGAAAGACTGTGGATTAAGAGATAAAATTTTTCATGTGTTCAATTCGGTCACATGCCTTAGAATGAGCTTATGCTGCCCATGAGTCTGCTTTCCTTCCAGCTTCTGCAGAGCAACCACGCAGTTCTTCAGTCTTCTTGGGTCTCCTCTGCAGGGCTCTACTCAGCAGGGTGAGCGCCATGCTCTGCCCTGCTCCAGCACAGTTCCTCCTGCAGGCTCCATCCCGTGCTTCGATTGTTTTCGAACCCATTTCTATGCTCTGGCACCTTTCCTTTCATTCCTCCTGGTACCAAGGACTAAGCCTATTCTCTCTGGCTGTCCTTAATCTATCCAGTCACCATTTCTTCATTCTTCCCAAAGTCCTCAGCAAACAGTCGCTGATGACAGCTGGCCTCATTGTCTCTTGACCCAACTCTCTATTTTATGAGCCCAGTGTTGATATCTATATTTTAAGTTTTCACCTTTCAACCTTGACCAGAATTCCTTGGAGAAACAGTGAGGTTGGGTAGCAATCAATAACCATTTACATTTGATTTTTGTGGGGCAGTCCTTCCTAGTTCTCTTCCTTCAGAATGCTACACGGCATGGTATCTGGCCCTGTGCTAGCCTGGATGCAGCCTCTCTTCTCACACAGCTGGTAACCTCCTTGCCAACATCTTGGAGCTACACTGTGCCACTGTAACTTGATGGCAGTGCCGGAGTGAGATTGTCTCATCCCGAAAGCCAGGTTCTCCATGACCTTCCTGCCTGGCTTTATCAGACTGCAATCTACTGGGCTGAAATGCCAACCTGTGACCCCTCTCTTTGTTCTTTGGGGAGAGGGCTCTTAATGGATAGGGTTGTAGAACATGACATTTCTAGAGATCTTCTGTTAGCAGAGAGAACTTCCAATGCCTAACACTGCATTTAATTTAAAAAACAAACAAAAAATAACCCTAAGTTTCTCCAAAAGAATAAAGAAGTGATGATGCCCCCCAAAAGTCACATGAAACAGGGTGTCCCACTTTAGAGAGTCTAAAATCATGATCCTCCTGGTCACTGATCACAAACTTACTGGGACCCCAGTCTCAGTATCTTTGGTCAGAATTCAAACCTTTTTAAAATAAAGGTTTCTACTCTTTGCATGAGAATGAACTGCTGGAAGGAAGTGGGAGAAAGAAAGGACACAGAGAAAGGTCAGCTTTGTGAATCCATTTGCTTTCTCTCAGTTAGGAGTAAGTGCTGAAGCTGGAAGTGGCAGGAATGCCGAGATAGGGAAAGCAAACAACAGGCCAACTGGCCAAGTATCTGCATATGCCAT
Source organism: Microtus oregoni (assembly GCF_018167655.1). Taxonomy (NCBI): domain Eukaryota; kingdom Metazoa; phylum Chordata; class Mammalia; order Rodentia; family Cricetidae; genus Microtus; species Microtus oregoni. The sequence continues at coordinate 40,394,159 of NW_024543062.1, read as the reverse complement.
TTCTCTCCCATACTGCCAAGGTTGGTCTCAGATTCTCAAACAAAAACATGACAACAGGCAAATTTTCTTAAAGTAAAAGGGAGTGGCAGCCACACGGGTGCTTTTATTGGCTAATATTCCAAAATCTCCTAGCATTGTGTGCTCAATACAACTGCAGTCAATCACTGGTGACCAAATCACCTGGGCTGGAAGACAGTAAGTCCCACACATACCCACTGCTGATAAACTCACAAGAACGACCTTAGTGCAGGAGCCTAACCTTTTCTTAGAAAAGGAAGAAAAAAGAAGCAATTCTCGGTAAAAGATAAACCACAAGGCTACTGTGTTCAAGGCGGGTTGTACACATTAAACCACATGCATACCAAAATGATGCTTAGACTGTCTCATCCAAGACGTCAGTCAACTCAGAACTAAGGAGCAAGACTTTTACACTGAGTCTGATGCTTCCTGAAGGCATTTCAACATTCCCATCTGCTATCCTTTCTGCTCTGGGGCCGGTTGCCACCCAGGGATTCCATCTGCTAAGCCATGACTGTAGGCATTCTTTCACAGGATGGATCACTGAGATGCCTCTCAGTGACAGAATCTATGTGACCTATCTCACAGTGCGAGGGGCCTCTCACCCTCAGGGACCTCAAGGTCTCAGAATGATATCAGAGAAAAACACTAAGGGGAGGCAGGGGCAAAGCAGTTCTGTTAGGCAGAAAGTCTGTCAACAGAAAAAGCAGCCGTGAAAAGATCTGCGATCAGCCATGGAGGATGCTTCTAGAAGGATGTGGACAGGTGGGTCAGCAACCAAAGCATGTGATCTCAGAGGTAACGATTTAAGACCCACACTTGGCAGAGTTGGAAAGCTGAGGGATACAGGAAGAGGGAGAGCAGTCAGAGAAACAAGGAAGAAGAGAAGCGATCAGGTTGATGGCACTAAGGGAAGACCCGACAGCTGGAGACGTGGACAAGAACAGTGCGGTACAGAGACGAGCGTCCCAGCAGCTCAAGAGTCCTCCGTGAGATCTGACCCCCCCCCCCCCCACACACACACACATTTCTGGGTTTTTCTCTGTCACATGCAAGGTTTCAAAGCTTTGAAAGAGCAAATGGAGCTGACTCTCACCTGGACATCTTGGTGGTTCAAGTCAGAGTTGCATATTCCAGAGATGTCAGGAAAAAAACAAAGCTTTGTGACAAGAACTGCAAAGGAGCAAACTAAAGTTCAGACGGAAATTTCTAGTACCCCTGTAACCAAACAATGCCAGGGTTTTTTGTTTGTTTGTTTTGTTTCTTTTTTTTTTAATCCCACTAAAAATAAAATTATACTTTAGGCTCTAGGGCACATTCCTATAAATAACATTCCCCAGAAGTCACATAGTAAACTGTGGTCGTCTCTTAGTGACTTCTCGCACATATGGCATTGGGAGGGTCTGGTGTGGCTCCTCGTCTGTCTAGATGTCTGTATTTCCAAGGGACCTGAGAGACCTCCTTTCCTATAATCTAGGGGCTTCTGCTCCTGGTAGGAACCAGGAAGAGGAACAGCCACATTTTGCTGGAGGAACTGTCAATTGGTGTCCCATTCAGAACACAGCCTGGGAATATCTACACCTGTTCAGAAAGATGTGCTGTCATTGATCAAGCCACACACACATTTATGGGCACAGGTACGTTTACCACAAAACTGCAGTTCAACAAATCATGCTACATTTTACATTTGAGATTATTTGAAAAATATTTTCTAATAGAGAGGGTAAATTTATTTCTTGTTTCACTTGATCTATATTATTGTTCTCATTGGTGAGTTGAAGGGATATCTAAATTTACTTACAAGTCAACATTTATGACTCTTTTTAAAAGTAATTTGGTCAACTATTTGATCAGAGTCCTAGTTAGTCTTCCCAATTTATATGGTTCAATCATATACACACGCACATACACACACACACACACACAGAAGAGTTTTAGTGTTTATATATACACACTAAATATACATACATATACATATATACATATACATGTGTGTGCATGTGGCTGAGAGTATATGTATGTAGACTACATGCAGGCAGGTACGCACAAAGCCCAGAAGAGAGTATTATGTCCCCTGGAACTGGAGTATAGGCAGTTGTAAGTGATTTGATGTGGGTGCCGAGAAACAAAGCCAAATCTTCTGCAAGAGCAGCTGGGGCTGGGCCACCTCTTCATCACTCCCGCAATATATTTTAACCGTAGAAAGTTCACTAAAATTTAGAGGACAAATAAGCACACATAGTGTGTTTGTGATGCATTTGTATATATGCATGTGTGCATGGATGTGTACACACATTTGTATACATGCATGTGTGCATGGATGTGTACACACGTGCTATGGGATAATGCTTTTGTACCCTGTAAAGATTTGTTGCTTGTATTGATTCAAGCCAGGCAGAAAGTATAGGAGGGGTGACCAGACTAGGAGAATTCTGGGAAGAGGAAAGGCTCAGTCTGTAGTCACCAGCCAGATGAAGAGGAAGCAAAACGAGAATGACACATGGCTAAACATAGATAAGAATTATGGGTTAATTTAAGTTGTAAGAGCTAGTTGATCATGTTCGACTCCTACTTCTCCCCATAACTCCTCCCATATCCACCCCTACTCCCCTGAAATATTTATTTATTTATTTATTTAAGATTTCTGTCTCTTCCCCGCCACCGCCTCCCATTTCCCTCCCCCATGATCCAAATATCAGGTATGTGTGAAGAAATTCTTCTAAAGATTAATAAAAGCCTTATATTTAAAAAATATTAATAATAAACCTGAGCTAACAGGCCAACCAGTTTATAATCAATATAAGCATCTGTGTGTGTTGTTGGGACTGAACATCTCTGGGATCAGGCAGGACAGAAACTTCCATCTACACACGTGTGCATGAATGTGCATATACATGGACCTGGAGGCCAGAGGCTGACATACAGAATCTTCCTCAATTATTCTTCACCTCAAGTTTTGTGACAGGGTCTGTCTAAACCTGAAGTGCGTCATTTGAATAGACTGCCAGGCCAGCAAGCGTTGTGATCCACCAATCTCTTTCTGAGAACTGTATCCTGTTAGCAACTCTGTGCCTAGCTTCTGTGTGGGTGCTGGGCATCTGAACTCTGGTCTTTGTGCTTTACCAACTGAGCCATGTCTCCAACCCTTAAATAAATTCACATTGATATTGAATAAAAACAAATATTGGTGACATCCAGGAATCAAATATAACAATATAAAAACCAGTAGGGGCATTTCAATATTGTCTTGTAGAGCGAGAAGGAGAAAAGGTGTATTTTCAATCTGATTTTTATAAGATGACAACAAAATTTGTGACATGTTTGCATGGATCCAAAATTGTTCAGTGTGGTTGTGTGAGCTGAGTAACACATGGAAGGATGTGGACACATCTCAAACACGAGCGCTCAGGACAGAGAGAGAAGAGGAGGAGGAGAAGTGGAAAATGAAAGATGGTGACTAGGAACCCTACTTGTGAGCTGGGAGGCCACTTGAGGGAAACAATGTGTGTAAGGAAAATCCAGGTGGCAGGCTGAGAGCCACGGGACTCCACGATGTCCGTGCTTTTCTTTTCAGCAGGTGAGATGCCTTTGAAGAATTTGTGTGTTATTCTTGTACGTGTATTGAAGTACTTATAGCCCCATCAACTATGAGTGAAAAAAAAGACTTATTAAGGGCAAAATGCAAAAGTTATATGTGGGGCAATATAGTTCTCAAAGAAGAAGGTAGCAAGGTGAGCTTGTAAAGCCAAGTTATATGACTAACGCAAGACTGTAAGTTTCAGGCAATGTCAATGAGACAGCTATACAAAGTGCTGCTCAATAGCAGTAGGTTGTGCTTGTTTGTTTGCTGGCAAACCACCAATGATATTTCTTATTTATTTTCTATATTTTCAGATTTTTCTATAAAATCCTATTTTGCTTATCCTGTCAAACATACTGCAATGCATACTCCCGAGTAGAACCTTGAACCATCAAAGTGATGCCTTCGGATATTAACCATGGTGGCTCTCAAAAAGTGGGGTTTAAGCCCCACATGCAGCAGGGGCACCAATGTAGTTGATGAGGGCTCTGGTAGAGATGGTACAAAGTGAGCGGGCTCTTGTAAGCCTGAAATGTCCTCTAAGGAACTGAATACATGAGTGGTGTATGGTTGAAGAACTGGCAAGCGGCCCTAGTGAAGTTTCGCTGGTGCCTACAGAAACTTTGACATTCAGAAAATGTCAAAGCCGTGTGATTAAATACAAAAGTGTATTTAGTTTCTAAATGTATCCCCATCTTGAAACCCACATAGAGGGTAAGCATAAGCCAACAGGAAGGATGATGTGTGACAGAAACTCCAGAAGCCCACACTTAGGACCTGAGATACTTTGTCCCCACACACAGTTGTGGAAAGCATTGCCTGGGACAAACAAAGGGACTGATGGATCACATAAAAACGGTTCCTGGGACAAACAAAGGGACTGATGGATCGCATAAAAATGGTTCCTGGGACAAACAAAGGGACTGATGGATCACATAAAAACGGTTCCTGGGACAAACAAAGGGACGGACGGATCACATAAAAATGGTTCCTGGGACAAAGGGACTGATGGATCACATAAAAACGGTTCCTGGGACAAACAAAGGGACTGATGGATCACATAAAAAACGGTTCCTGGGACAAACAAAAGGACTGATGGATCACATAAAAACGGTTCCTGGGACAAACAAAGGGACTGATGGATCACATAAAAACGGTTCCTGGGTAACTTTGGCCTTGGCTCACTTTCTGTTCCAGTCAACACAGCAGGTTTCTCATCAGCATAAGGAGAAATTAGCAGAGACACTTTGATGCAGTTGTGGTCTGCTCGTTTCTAACTGTTTGCACATTCTGGGAACCCTCTGCCCTTTCCTTAGAAGTCGTCAGAGAAAGGATCACAGTGCTGTACTGAAGAAGGTGGAAGGAGATGGCTTCAAAGAGCCTCCCACCTTCCGGATTCTGACTCAAGATGAAATGCCATGCCAGCCACCAGCCCTTCTGCCTTCTTTCTCTCAGATGCATCAACCACAGTGGTCACTAAATGAACTGTGTCTGTTTCCTGACAGCCTTGAAGCTGATGAAACACAACAGAGGCAGATCATTTCAGCAGTGCAACGCTTCCCAACAGCATGTCATCACGAACTGATGCAACCCTTCCCAACAGCATGCCATCACGAAACTGAAACCATTCACTAAATAATCAAAGGTTGAGACAAAGAAAACAAGAGGCATGTTTGCAAGACAAGTTCTGAGCAGTTTCCAATAAAAGAATGGACTAAAATTACTTGATGAATTTTGAGGTGGCTCAGAGGGTAAAAGCATTTGTCACTGAGACTGAGACCTTGAGTTTGAGCTAAGATATCCCATGTTGGAAGAAGAAGCTAGACTCATACAAGTTGTTTTACACACACACACACACACACACACACACACACACGTAATGAAATTGTTTAAAGGAGTTGGTTTGTGGGTATCTCTCAGGAAAATGTGATGTGACTTGGCTTCTCCCAAGAAAGGATCACTTAGCTGCCATTTTCAACAGCTGAAAAAGAATGAAAGAGCATTCTTCATGAGAAATGGGATTCTCTGTGTAGACTGGTGAGGAATGGGATTCTCTGTGTAGACTGGTAAGGAATGGGATTCTCTGTGTAGTCTGGTAAGGAATGGGATTCTCTGTGTAGGCTGGTAAGGAATGGGATTCTCTGTGTAGGCTGGTAAGGAGGTAGGCATTGTGTTCTTGGTGATGGCCTGAGGACCCCATGCAGGACATTTCTCCTCACGCAGGAACACTTCCCCTAGCAAGAAGCTCCTCTTTTTTCTCTTTGATGAAATGTCTGTTCCTGCTATGGAAGGACAATCCTACTGTTTAGGCCCAGCCTCCTCACCAACCCACCTCTCCCTCTTCCTTTTCATGTAGCCTAAAGCTTTTTTTTCTGCAAAGCTCTGCCCCCAGCTGTAGAAGAGGAACAGAAGGTGAAGCTCCACCTCCTTTTTCCTACTTTTCTTCCCTTTCCTTCCTTTCCCTCACTGTTCACCAAGGACCTTCTTTGCAAAGCCATGCTGAGGTTTTTCTACAAGCCTACAGAGACATTATGTCAGTGGCACTCATCTCTTCTTCATTGCCCCCACTCAGCCCCTTGAGTCCCATTACTGTTGTGTCTGCTTGTGACCTCCATCCAATCAGCTGCAGCTCTGAATCTCCTATCTGGCTCATCTTTTCTACTCTTGTTTTTCCATCTCTCCTTACATCAAGACTTTTTCAGACCTGGTCTCCCTGCTCTGGTCTCATGGCAACTGACTGCCATTCTAAATCATGAGCCATCTGATGTGACTGCACTCAACTGGATCTTATCCAATATCCATGTCTGTATAATATGACCTGACTTACTTCGCTCACCACTGAGAGATGTCTATCTTCTATGCACACAAGACTCTCCTACGTCTTCCACACAATTTCATTCGAGGTTTGTCTTTATGCCATTCCTACTGTGTGAGATGATCTTCTGCCACATCGACCACAGAGAAAAAGCCTACCTTTCGAACCCAGACCAAATGCCAGTATCTCAGCCAAGTCAAGTTGGTCATTGCTCCTCTGGAACTGCCATGCCTTAGTCACCTGCCATCCTGGAGCTACTCCTGGATCATCAATTCCTGTCCACTTTCCTTTGCAACCCAACACTGTGTTCCAACCATGCCAGCTCTCCACAAACACAATCAAACACCAAGGGAGCTGTCAGCCTCATGATGATTTTACCAGCCAATATTGTCTGCCACAGAATTTACAGCCAACAAGTATCTGTGATGATCACATCAGAACATGCCAGCCGGGGTTCCAGGGGCAAGGGAGTTAGGAGGCGATGGGTTTGTCTACTGAAAGCCTATCACAGTGTTAATCCAGCACCAGAGATCCACAGCTATGAAGACATAGTACTGTCTGTACATCACCATTCACAGGCCTGCCCGCCTTGCTGAGCACGTTGGGAGTAGGACCGCTATTCTGCAAAAACACCGAAGAATTCTAGAAGACAAGGATATGTGTCGCCTCTGGGATGCAGTGGGTTTACACAAAATGAAGACATTTGTCACTCACCAGTCCTAATCCCCAGATCTTCCACCTACTTTAACCCACTTACACCAAGAGATCAGAGCCACAAATGTAGCTGAAAAAAAACAAGAATGTCTAAAAATAATGAAAAATAAAAACTCACCATTTTATTACCTGTGACGTTAACCTGGTGGAAGAAAGTCTTTGTATGGGACGATAATTTTGTTTCAAAGATCAGTATCTCAAGAGCAGCTGTGCAAATTTCCCTGAAGCACTCAAGGTGATCTATGACATAAGGTGGCCATATGTCCTGGCTTGTCAGGGAGAGTCCCAGTGCACACCTGTTGTTCCTGCAAAGCTATTAATAGTGCCCCTTTCACTCTCAGAACAGGCCCAGTTTGAGTGGCAGACTGCATGAGCCCACATCTTCGAGGCCATCAGACATGCAAGGGGCAGTGGTCTGCTCAGGACACACAGAGCAGCAAAGGGCCAGGATCCCCGCTTCCTCACACCAAGCTGCTGCTATCTGAGAGAACATATTTCCTTTGGGCTGTTTCTTACCAACTAATCTGCTAGAACACACTGGGGAAGTGGTAAGGCTAACAAACCGTGGCCTGCAGGCCTGGCCCTCTCAGTTCCAGGGTGCAGTTAAACACAAGCACGATAGTGAAGAAGGTTGGGATAGCAGGGTGTAAGTGCATAGCTCAGAGAGCTAAAGGCAGAAAGAAGGTGATTGGTTCCGGTCTTTAGAGAATGATTTGGAAGGTGATGGGCCCTAAACTGGAAGGGAAAGAGAAAAAGGAAGGAGAAAAAAAGGAAGGGAAAGGAAAGGGAGGGGAGGGGAAGGAAGGAAAGAGTGTTTGTCTCCCAGGCAGGGACTGGAGGTTTTATGGAGATGGCTCGGCAGGTAACATGCTTGCTGGGCAAACAGGAGAACCTACCTTCTGATCCAAGAACCCATGTGAAAACCAGGCACAACACTGTGAGCCAGTACCCAGGACTTGGGGAAACGGCCACAGGGTGGGATGAGACTTGCTGACCAGTTAATCTATCCCAAATATCAGCTTCCAGGTTCAGTTAGAGATTGTCTCAAATAGAAAAAAAAAAAAAAGATGGGGGGGAGGAGGGAGAAAAGGAAGGAAAAAGACAAGCAGGTCTCTATGTGGACATGTGCACTCACCCCCCCCACACACACTGCCTACACACACACACACTGCCTACACACACACACACACTGCCTATACACACACACACCACTGACACACACACCACTGACACACACACACACCACTGACACACACACACTGCCTACACACACACACACCACTTACACACACACACACTGCCTACACACACACACACTGCCTACACACACACACACTGCCTATACACACACACACACCACTGACACACACACACACCACTGACACACACACACCACTGACACACACACACTGCCTACACACACACACACCACTTACACACACACACACTGCCTACACAAACACACACACTGCCTACACACACACACACTGCCTATACACACACACACACCACTGACACACACACACACCACTGACACACACACACACACACACCACTGACACACACACACTGCCTACACACACACACACCACTTACACACACACACACTGCCTACACAAACACACACACTGCCTACACAAACACACACACTGCCTACACACACACACACACTGCCTACACAAACACATACATTGCCTACACACACACACACACTGCCTACACACACACACCACTGACACACACACCACTTACACACACACACCACTTACACACACACCACTTGCACACACACACACCACTTACGCACACACACACATACTGCCTACACACACACACACACTCCGCCTACCCACACACACACACACTCCGCCTACCCCCACACACACACACTCCGCCTACCCACACACACACACACTCCGCCTACCCACACACACACACACACTCCGTCTACCCACACACACACACACACACACACTGCCTACACACACACACACACCACTGACATACACACACACCACTTACACACACACACACTGCCTACACACACACACTCCGCCTACCCACACACACACACACATACAATATTCCAACACATCATCCCCACCCACCCCTAAGCCCCACCCACCCACCCACCCCCACACCCCCACACCCCCACACCCCCACACCCTACCCCATCCTACTTAAAAAGAGAAAAAAATGGATTGTCATAAACTACCTAAATGATCCCATAAGTATCATTACCATATATGGCAAAAGAGAAAAATAAAAACAAAATACAAACAGTTTGTGGTTTTCCCAAAATGTCACAGTGATTTAGGCTCCACAACCATCAGATCCAAGCAACTGGACAGCCAGCCAAGAGCTGGTGGCTGTACAACAGTGTGGTGTGCTAAGAAAACAGCAGCCATCTTTCTAATTCTTCCCAGCTTCCTGCTAACTGGCTGTGGAGGGGTGGGATGGTAAGAGAGATGTTCTCTCTCACTCCCTCCCCTCTCTCTCTCTCTCTCTCTCTCTCTCTCTCTCTCTCTCTCTCTCTCTCTGTGTGTGTGTGTGTGTGTGTGTGTGTGTGTGTGCACATGCATGTACACTCATGTTTGCATGGTGGTGACAGTGGAGGGGATTTCAGAGGTTGACATCAGGAGTCTTTCTCTACTTTTCTCTTTGTTTTTGAGATAGGCTTTTCACTATTTTGGTCCCAACAAACTTCAGAGCTTTTCTTTCTCTATTCCCTTAGCCCTGGGGTTTCATGAGTGTGATGTCACCATATTTGCATTTTATGTGAATGTTGAGAATTCAAATTTAGGTTCTCATAATTACAAAGCGAGCACTTTAACCGTGATCCATCTCTCCAGCCCCTAAAGAACCCTTTGACCTCTAACCGTCCATATTCTTGAGGCTTGGAATGGTGCTCGCATTCTGATGCCCAAGAATCAACGTCATAAATACGGTTGCAGTTTTACATTGGGCTGCATTCATAGCCATCCTGAGATTCAGGCAGTAAATGTGGCCCACATGCTACAAGCAGATGTATCTGGGTCCATTGAGGAGTGATAATATTCTAGAAGATAGAAGAGATGGATAAGTGATCATACTGCCAACAGACCAAAAGAAGCAGAGTCTTGAGACAGGAGTGAGGTTATTGGGAAGGGCTGGCAGGTACCAGGCTCAGAAGCATCACTAGTCACCTCTGCAGCTGCAGCTGAGAGAAGAGCAGGGAGCCACCAGAAGAAGAGAAGAATGTTGTTTGAGGACCAGTTAGATCTCTAGTCTGTAGATTTTATTCTTATCCTCATCTACTCATCCCACTTGGTGATGTCAGAGGTTTGGCCCATGAAGAGAAAGTTCCTAGATGTTCCTGAGATGTTCCTACTTCACCTGTAGAGTATTCTCGAGGACCCCTCACAAAGAGTCTCTAGGGCTAACATCATGAGTTACCTGAGCAAATGGCAACAATGTGTCATTCTACAGCAATGCTCGAAGTTGACATTTTCCTTGTGCAGCCCCATAGTTTCCAATACATTCAATAATTAACCCTTCCTAAAAGTGACCAGGTAGCATAGCCAAGATGGCCAGACATACCAGAAAGACTTCTAGACAAGAGCTAGAACTCAAGACACAGACAGACAGCAAAACAGAAGAAGAAAAAAACTTCTGAAATAAAAACTAATTGCAGAAAGCTCACATGTTCTGAAAACAGAACAGAATGCGTTAAAAACCTATTTATAGATGAAAAGAGGAAATTTAAGATTACAGAAATGAAAACCAAATAGGTGGGTTAGAAATTGAAATTAGAGAGATTATCTAAAAACACTGCAAAATGACAAATAGATGGAAAACAGGAGGGGAAAACGTGAGAAGATTAGAGACAATCCCTAAATGAAGGCATTTGGAAGGAGAGCAGAGACCACAGGGAGAAGCGAGTATGGGACAGAGCAGAAGAACTCAGCGATTGCTCAGCAAAGGAGGTGAAAACTGACCCACACGTGAGAAAAGTCAATGTGAAATTGAGAACACAAGGGAAATGTGTAGGCTGTGCAGTTTTAGGGTCAGAGTAGAGCAGTGCAATCAAGGCGTGAGGCATCAGGGTGGACCACCCTCCGAGCAGCAGCCCCAGCAGACAGCACCTAGAGCCATGTCTTCAAGCCTCAGGACAGTGGACTTTCGGTATACATTTTAAAGCCTCATGTGAGGTCGCAGAGAAAACGCCCTTTTCAAGCAACCAAACTGGGAATGTGTCTCTTATGGATTCAGTTTTGATAGGCTTGTGCTCCAAAAATGAGCGTAAAAAAACAATAGAATTTTATAGATCAACTGTAAGATTAAAGTAGAGGGATGCCTGGGGTGAGAGCAGGGCCAGGATAGCAGCAGGACCAAGGCACAGACAGCCGGCTGTCTGGAAAACCCTGCACTAAAAGCCTACAATGCACTGAAGGAACAGCCACTGTAGAGTGAGGAACTACACAAACATGGCCTCTCTCCTACCACCCCATTGTCACCGTCTGAGACACATCAGCAGTGCAATCCATTAGAGAGGGAATAAGAGACACCAGGACGAGGAGTGGAGGACAAATGGCACTGTCCACAGGTGGTTGTCCACATAGAGAGCCATGATAAACTACACATGGTTACAGGAGTTTGGCCACAATTCTGGGAAGAAGATCAATACATCCTTATATGTTAGTATGAACATTTTAGAAAATGCAATTTTCATGAAGTTCCATCAGCAATAGCAAGAAACTATCAAGTGCCTACTAGTAAACATATAGAAAAAGATGCAATACATATGAAATATTGCGCATGTATGATTGATTACACATGGCTTGGCTGAGAGTTTTGAGGCCTAAACAAATGGAGGTCCGTCATACTCAGAAGCGACAGGGTCAACACCAGCATGAATAGCCCCAGGCTAATGCACAAGGCAAATAAAATTCATACTCAAATCCCAGAAAGGGTTTTTTTTTTTTTTATGGTCATGCTTAGTTGATTTGAATATACAGAAAAGGTGAAAATCCAAAATAGTGAAGACAGTTGGAAAAGAATAAGATACGGACTAAGATATTGAAATATATTTTCTAATTAAGACGATACAGTTCAGACAAAGATGACTAAAGCTATGAGAGAGAGATCTTCACATGTGAGAGGTAATAACACAAAACTGAAAAAGGGGGAGACTGATTTTTTTAACAGATATGTAGAGAAAACCATCTTTAATTTACATTATCTCCCAAATAAGCTTCAAATACCAGAGCCAGTGGACTTTTAAAACATCTAGAAAAAAATGTTTTCAACTTAAATTTAGGTTAGAGATTTACATGAATATATAAACCATAAAGCAAAAAAAATGGCATAACTGATTTCAAACTTCCTTACATGACAAAAGATGCTGAAAATCAAAAATGGCACTTAAAAGCAAGACACAGAAAGGAGGTAGACACTTGTAAGCACCCATAATGGATAGTGAACAGTTAGTCAACTATTAGAAAACAAAAAATAATCCAGTCCTTGTCCCACAGTGAATCCACAAATAGGTACTACAAAGAAAAAGACTACAAGGAAGACAGTCCATGGTCAGGAATAAACAAAAATCAGAACTATAGCAAGATGCCCCTTAACCCATTGGATCAGGAAGCATGAAAACCTGGCCCTGTGAAAACCTGCAGAAGATGCAAGCAGCCAGGCCCTCCTACGACTGCAGCAGGATGAGCTGGGAATGCTATGGCAGCTCCACAGTTGTTGGCATCTTCCCGTGAAGACTTGGAAACCCCATTACCTTCTATGTCTGAAAATTCAACATGCCCACTTGGAAATGCATCCAGAAAAACTCATGACAGTCACGACTTAGCAAAAGCAAACTCCAGAAACCCTCTAAGGCCCCATGATGAGGGAATGGGTGCACGGTGGTGCATTCGTGGATAAAGTGTTTGGAGAGCCTACTATAAAACAATAGCGATTAATTTCTCAGTTCTGGCAGCTGAGAACCCAACACCAAGGTGCTGGATTGGCTTTCCCACTCACAGCCTCCCTCATAAGGCACCTCCGTGCTAAAAGGAGTGAGCAAGAGCTCAAGAGCATTCTTTATAACGTCACGAACCCTGTTCATCAGACCCTCCTCCTCATGACGCCACCATGGAGTTAGGACTCAACATCTGGATCTGAGAACAATATAAATATTCAGTTCACAGCAGCCAAGCAGCTAAAGGAACGAGATAGCATAACTTAGGATAAGTTACAAAAATAACATTTCAAGTGATAATACAAGTTGCAAAAAGATTATCTGGAAAGACTATAACTGCATATTTTAAAGTAAAAAAACAATACTAGGCATCACTTACACTACGGAACTGCATAACAGAATCCATCATCAACACGCACGACCACCATGAGGGCTGAACGGATCCTATCTGAGGGTACTGGGGTAGGACACCATTACGGGCAGCACTGAGTAGTTAAGAGGTAGTTTCTTTTTAAGTCTTTTCTAAACTGTGGCTGAAACTTGGTGTAGTGGGCATACAACTGTAATCCCAGCACAAGGGGGACTGAGGCAGGAGGACTTCTGAGAGTTTGAGGTCACTCTGAACTACTAGTGATTTCCACGCCAGACTGGGCTACAAAAGAAATAATGGTTATTAAATGAACTGTGGATGCCCAATATGTACATCATTCTCCGTACTGCTTTGCATTTTTACATTCATAGTTTTGAAGGTAACGCCTTTCTGCTTTTTTTTTTTTGTTTTTTTGTTTGTTTGTTTTTTATTGTTGTTTAGTTTGGTTTGGCTTCGTTTTCTGAGACAGAGTTTCTCTGTGTAGCCCTGGCTATCCTGGAACTCCCTCTGTAGACCAGGCTGGCCTTGAACTCAGAGGTCAGCCTGCCTCTGCCTCCCGAGTGCTGGAGTCGAAGGTTAGGTTTTAAGAGGCTGTGTGTATACGATATTCACATACCCTCTGAGACTACTCACACTGTTGAGGGACACAGGACAGTCTCATGCTGAGCACTGTCATCAGGCGACAGGTGATGACGCTGGAGGCGGTGGCCCCACCGTGGCTATGTGGCTGACTGTTTCAGCGGGCAGAGCCTCACTCATCACACAAGGAACACCATGCCACTCAATGAGTCATTCATTTAGCACAAGGAACTGGGCGGAGGAGACAAACCTCTGCCTAAGGAGAGGCAATGACATCAATCTGATAAAAGGGAACTAGGCTCAGTCATCTGATGTCTTCTCAGTGGGCCTGTAACTCACTATGGAGAAGCTGAGTCTTCACTACATCCACTGAGGAGGAGTGGAGGATGCAGGAAGTGAGAGAAGAGCACCATTCAGTAGAGCCAAAGTACCCCACAACCATCTGGGCAGATCTTACTTTTAGTTCTTACGTATTTCTTTTGTTTAGACTTTATCTGTACCTGCATGTATGAGTGTGAGTTACACGTGTGTGGTGCTTGCAAGGGCCAGACAAGGGAATCAGGCCCCGGGTCTAGAGGTACAAGTAGTTTGAGTTCTTACACAGATGCTGGGAACTGGGAGTGCACCGCAAACCCGCTGAGCCCTCTACAGCCCCCTTGTTTGGATTCTTTACATCACTGGCTACTCTCAAACTCGCTATATAGCCGAAGATGACCTTGAATTTATGGTTCTCCTACCTTTTCCTTGCAAATGCTAGGATTAGAAGAAGCATACAGCGCACTCGGTTTACTGGTGAGTGAAGCCAGGGCCTTGTCACAGTAGGGCAAGCACACCAGCTCAGTCCCATCCTCGACCTGGTCGGGTGAAATCCCAGCCTCTATGTTTTGGGGGCTTCTAGGTTATTTTTTCTTTTTTTTTTATGTGCATTAGTGTTTTGCCTGCATGTATGTCTGGGTGAGAGCGTCAGGACTCCTGGAACGAGTTACAGACAGCTGTGAGTGACCAGGCAGGTGCTGGGAATTGAACCTGGGTCCTCTGGAAGAGCAGTAGCATTTTTAACCACTGAGCCATCTCCGCTCAAGTGGGGATTCTTTTCCCTTTTCTTTTATAATCTGCAGCAGGAGCTTCAGATGTACACATGTCTAACACTCGTTCTCTGGTCTCATAATTTTGTTTTTTAGTTCGGTAAACAGACAAAATGGCCAGGAGTGTCCATTGCCTGTTAGATCCTCTTCAACGTCATTCCTCACCCTCCAGTCTACCCTCAACCCTGTTCCATCTTGGGTCCTCTATAAGCTCAGCCCCTGCAGTTTTAAAGGAGACGCCAATAATGGGCTCCATCCCCTCAGAGGAGTAAACACGCTGTGGGCGTGGTCTGGACCCGGAGCTTCTCCGCAGAGCAGTACCACATGCACATTTGAGGCTGCAAATCAAAAAGAATTTCCTGGCTGGAAGAACTGCTAAATAGCAGGGTGGGTAACCAAGGGAGGTTCCGGAATCTCCTCTCAAGATCTGTGAAACTACGATACAATCTCCCATGTCTGCGCTAATTTTTTGCAGTCCTGACTAGAGACAGATGGACGAGGTGCCTCGTGGAGGCTCCTCCCCAGATCTGAGAGCTACTCTTCACTTTGGGCTAAGCTCCTGTGGTTCTCTTCCCCCTGGGACGCTCTGAGGCGGCCTAGCAGGCTTGTTTACATCAGTCTCTCCTCCTCACACCTCTCTCCTTGTTCTCATATGGAAGGAAAGCTGGTCAAAGGTCAGGGTTACCCAACTGCCCACACATAGTTTGGTCGTAGCATCAGACACTGGGGCAAAACAGAGGGTTGATTCTAATGTCAGTGCATCCACTACGAGCTCAAACCCTGGGTGAGAACAGAGACTATTAGCTTTTGCTAACAATCCACTGTAAATGAAAATATGATTCCACTAATTGATTTTTTAAAGATTTTTAAAAAGAATCCTTGGCCACATTTCATCCTGAGTAGAGTTTCAAGTGTTCATTCCAAGGTTGGTCCCCCCCCCCCCCCGCCCCTTTTCTTCTGGCTTAAACCCCAAATGGCCAAGATCCCAGTCTGGATAAACAGTGTGGGTGGTGACTGTTCCGTGGGGCCCAGTAGAGGATGCAATCACTTTCCTACTCCGCTCAGCATTAAATCATGTGAAACTAAGTGGGGCTCACAGACTCCTGACCAAGGAACCAGGGGACAGCAGAATGTGTATTCTTTCCTGCCTGTGAGAGTTCAGTTCTGTATCAAGTTAGTTGACCTCGCAGGCTGTCAGATGATCTGCTAAGGCCTGTGAATGGCATCCCAGGAATGCAGTGATGTGGGCAGAAACCCAGGGAGTTCATGCCACCAAAGGTTTAACATGGGACAAATCAGTGGCTGTCCAGAATGCCTTCAGTGGGAACAGAACCTGAGGGTAATCAGTAATTCAATATCACCTAAGCATTGCTGGATCTTCAGAAGTGATCCCTGGAAACCAGAAACTCAGAACAGCTCCCACAGGGACTCAGTGTGTGTGTGGAGCAGGGGTGGCAATGGGAGGGTGAGCGAGGAAGCCAGTCAGTGTGTGTGTGGGGGACGGGGGCAGAAAGCCAGTCAGTGTGTGTGTGTGTGGGGGGGGGGGGTGAGCGAGAAAGCCAGTCTGTGTGTGTGTGTGTGTGTGTGTGTGTAGAGGGGGTGGCAACGGGAGGGTGAGCGAGGAAGCCAGTCAGTGGGGGGGGGGGGGGCGAGGAAGCCAGTCAGTGTGTGTGTGTGGGGGGGGTGAGCCAGAAGGCCAGTCAGTGTGTGTGTGGGGGTGGGGGTGGGGGTGGGGGGGGGTGTTGGCAATGGGAGGGTGATCCAGAAAGCCAGCCTGCAGGGTTACTGCTGCAGCTGGCTGCAGATATGCGCATTTGGGAGGCAATGCTTTCTGACTTCCCTGCTACTGACACGGGAGGAAAATGAGGAAGCAATCCCACTGAGAAATGCGCAGTGGGGCTTGCAGGAGACAGTGGAGTTTCTGTTTATTTAGACAGTTTTGATATCCTGCAGCCCTCATGTGCGCATGCTGTCAGTAAATACCCAGAAATGCGCTTCCTCCTCTGCACCGACCTGAGCAGCTTCTGCTCCCCTGGCAACCAGGTTCTGGAGAATATGGGAAAGCACTGGGGCCAAGAGGGGCTCCCAGTCAGCCTGTTAGATGGCTAACTGCAGGGGTCTCGGCTGGGGCTAGGAGGAATTTGAACTTTGTAGGCTTGGTGCTTTTTAAAACATTTCTGTTACCTTACTGAGTGTCTGAGAGTTTCTTTCAGCAGCTTTCTCACTAAAGACGTTCACTTTTCCTGTGAAATTATGTTTTGCACCGTAGTACTTCCCAGCTCTATCCTAAGTCAAGACTGCATTGCATTAGCTCTGGTTCCCTTGGTGCTCGGAATATAAAGAATGAGTGGCAGGGATTTAACCAACAATTTTGATACCCTGCTGGAAGCAGAACTGAAGGAATCTCACTTTAAAAGAAACCTGAAATTCTAGAATCCTTCACCAAATCAACCACGGAAGTTTGAAAGCATGGTGTCTCTCTATATCCATGTCACTGTGATAAACGTTTCCAAAGCACACAGTGCGAGCCGGCGGTGTAGCTCAGTTGGAAGAATGTTGGCAGCATACACAAAGTCTTGGGTTTGATACTCGGTACCAATCATATAAACTGAGTAGTATTATATACCAGCAACCCCAGCATTTTGGAGGCAGGAGGATCAAAAGTTCACCATCCTCAACTTTACAGTGAGTTATGGACGGTTTGGGATGTGTGTCCCCTGTTTCAAGAAAGGGAGGAACAGGTTGAATCAGACAAACTCAGCATTACACACAAATAAGAAAAGCACAAAGCCTGGAGCAGGTGTTCAGGGAAAAGGTAGACGAATCTCAACAGTCTCAATCTTGACAGGGCTCATTTCATGCGGGGCTCTCCCCAGAAGGAGGTAGCTGAATCCTTAAAGGGTGTCAACAAGCCAGTAAGGGTTTACCAAAAGCTCACTTACACTTAGACACAAGCACACTCTGCAGAAGGGAGAGGGGCAATCGCCAGTGAGCAACAGGATTACGTGACTGCTATTCTATAATTGTATCTTGTTTTCAAAACTTCCTTGGATGTCTGAATGGCTCTCCTTTAAAATGTTTTGTGATTGATAGCATTTATTTTTATTTTGTTGAATGAACAGTCAGTAAAAAGTGAAAATGGATTCCTTCTATCTGCAGCCTTCCTTCAAACCTTCAACATTTTTATAAGTATAATCATCCCCAGACAGGAAGCTTGCATCCAGATAAAACATTTGCACACAACGTAATATCTGAAATCATTTCCACCCTTTGAATACTACAATTTATAAAATTCCATAAAAGAAATTACTTTTATTTCTTGAGAAGTTCCTATTGGGAAATGACTGAAAGTCGCAGTTATGGAAGCAATATCTGTGCATAGCTCAATTTCCTCTCTTCATCAGGAGCCCTCGCCATCTCTGAGCTACCACGACAACTTAGTTATTTCTCTTTGATAGTACCTGCTACACTCTGCCTTGTCAGATGATGGCCGACCTGTCCATGTTAGAGTGTAAGTCCTTGGTATCAGGGATAGCTACATTCATCTTTACACTCCCCGGTCTCATTAGCAGAGTTGGAGACTCATAAAATACTGGATAAATGAATGAGGGAGTAATTTCATGAAACTGTTGGATCTTTTAATAAAGGACCAGAGAATAGATGTTTCAAGCCATATGGTCTCTATCATGATTATTCATCACCGCAGTTACAGTGAGAAAGAAGACATAAATAAATGAGCATAGCTATGTTCCAATAAAGCTTTATTTACAAGAACAACTGCGGAATCTTAGTCAATGAAAACCCTGTATACTATAATACCAATATGCCAGGAAAAATGTGTTCACTGGTACAATAGTGGCAAGCTTGTTGGGAGGGGTGGTGACAACTGCCCTCCAGTTGGCTTGGAGGCCTACTCTACAGGATGGAACTTAACATCTGTTTTTATAATGGTCAAATGCCTATGGCTATGGAGGGCAGAGGTATTTGTGGATAAGCTATGCTGTTGTTTTGCCAAGTAGACATGAGAATTTACCTATCAAGGTTCCTTCTAAATCAGAGGTTCTCAACCTGTGGGTCACAACCCCTTTGGGAATTGAGAGGGGTCACATATCAGATATCCTGCATAGCAGATATTTACATTACCATTCATAACAGTAGCAAAATTACAGTTATGAAGTAGCAATGAAAATAAACTTGTGGTTGGGGGTCCCCACAACATGAGGAACTTTGGTAAAAGGTTGTGGTATTGGGAAGGTTGAGAACCACGGCCCTAAATGTGTCTATTTATGTGGATGGATTATTGTTTTGGATTTGATCAAGGAAGATTCTTTTTGCTGTGGGCAGCAGTACTATCAGAGGCTCCCAACTGATAGAGAGCTGAGAATAAGTGAGTGTTGACCACCAATCCATAAGTAGGACATATTTTTCATTCCCTTCAATGGTCAGGGTCCATCAAGAAGAGGGAGTGGTGGGAGCCAAAGGAAGAGGAAGTTGCTGTGGAATGCTGTCTTCTAGGAACAACACAGTCATGTCCAACTTGAGTTCACAGCACAGGACCATCTCAGGACCATCAGCATCCTGTGCTGAGGTAGGAAGGGATCGTAAAGCCCCCACCTCTCCCCGAGGGCAACAGGTGGTTAATATTGGCTGGCAGAGAGTTCTCTTCCACTGGTAAGAGGCTCATGCTCCTGTAAACAGCACTCACCCCTGCTTCTGGAAGCAGCCCCAATTAAATGCATTACCTTCCATACAAAAAAGACATGAGAGGAAAAGGGGAAATATCCAGAAGAGGAAGAGGATCAGGAGGAGTAGAGAGCCAAGAGAAGACAATGGGGGTGAATATGATTCAAATATAATGTTTATAATTCTGAAAATATCATAACGAGATCTGAAACTGTGTGTTTTTTAAAAAAAACAAAAACAAAAACAAAAGCTGGTGAGCAAAATTTGGGCAAAACACCAGTTTTCTGACTCTGATCCACTATCATTCCATAGTCCCAGAATACTGGATTTTTAGGGTTCAGAATATATAAATGGCAAATAGTTGTTTAGAAATAGCAATAAATTCAGTAAAACAAAGCAAAACACACATAGAAATTAGTTACCCAATCAAACATCTTTCATGTTTGACTAATTTGTGTACTATATGCTTAAGAAATAACTCTCACCTCAAAAAGTAAAGGTAGCAGTTCACCTTCTACACCATCATTCTTGAGACAGTGGGGTTGACTGGACCTCACAGTTACTGCATTTGGGGCTAGTTCATGGATAATTTGACACTTCCCCAGAAATACACGTTATTGAAAATAAATCAGGCACATGATTTAGGTCCCAGCTGACTAGATGTCTCTCCAGTGGCCACTGTGAGAGAACTGAGCCACAGACTGTGAGCAGAGACTAGATGGACGTTTTCTCAGTGGGTCGACCCACACTGCTTTCCCGAGCGGTCCAGGGTTTAACCACCCTTTGCTCCCTTTTGCTGAATTTTCTACCTGTCTAGTCGTACTACAGTTCCTGATTACCCGGGATCCCTTATTTAAACACTTTTCCTCCCCACAAAACAAGGGCATTGTCACCATTATTCAACCAGATCACTATCCTGTAGCCAAAGCACTATCATTTATAGAAGGCTAGTTTATATTGGGTAAAATTTCAAACTGCTCAAATGTATGTGATCATGCACATAAGATTCTTATTGTAGTATGGGCTGCAAAACAGAGATGAGTTAGAAAGAGGAATTTTATGGAGTGGAGAATGAAAAGGAGTAAGAAGGACAGAATGAAGTTTCTCAAGGGATTATTTCCAGTCCCCTAGGCCAAGTTTCACACCAGTCATGGTAGCTTTCAGGAGACACGACCAAGTCACTGGAGAAGAACCGGAAGTATCCACAGCACACTGTAAAGACCGTGGGGAGGAAGGAGGATACCAAGGGTGGCAGGTGAGCTCTACTCTTTATTCTCTTCAGTTTCTACGAAAAGAAATAGAGCACTGACATAACTACAACACACTTGATCCGCTTCCTTTAATCGAGCCTCCTACAGTACATGCCAGGATTTGAACTGAAGGCATAAAGCGGAAACACACTTTGCTAGGACTGCAACAGATGCTTGCCATTTCCTTGCGACTTTATGAGAACCTGACCTACTTTTAGCTTACAAGTTACACACACACGTGCAAATACACGTGCGTGCGTGCGTGCGCGCGTGTGTGTGCAGGCACACATGTGGAGGTCAAAGAACAATCTCAGGTATCAGTCTTCACCTTGAGTCAGGGTCTCTTACTTATTCCTTTGTAGGCCAGGCTAGCCCAGGCTTTCAGGAAGTCATCGTTCCCTTCAGCTCACCCTAGGAGTATTAGAATTACAGACACAAGCTCCTGTACCCAGGATTAGACATTTCTAGGGTAGAAACTCACTTCCTCGTACTCAGGTGCCAAGCGTGTTATCCACTTAACTAATTCCCCAGCCCTAACATGTGTCTGAAATAGGAGATGTTTGAAGAGTCTATCTTGAGATTTCCAGAAGTTTCATTTGACAAAGCAAACATCTCCTATGACAAGTGGGGTTTTGTCTTGTTTGTTTTTTTTTTTTTTTTTTTAGAACAAAACAGGTGAAACACCTTTTCCACACATCATTCTAAAGTTAACTTTTGAGTCCTGTTACTTCAGAAACAGGACAATATGAGTTTGTTCCACCAGTCCCTGGCAGCATTCTGGGCAGAACACACAGAGAATCTCTCGAGGAAATAAAAGTGAGAAATTTTCAGAGCCTGCACGGGGCCCCGCAGAGCCTGCAGGGCGTCTCAGAGTCTGCACGGGGTCTCACAGAGGCTACACGGGGTCTCACAGAGCCTGCACCGGGTCTCACAGAGCCTGCACCGTCTCTCACAGAGCCTGCACCGGGCCACTCCACTTTCCTCTTTTAAGCATTGCAAGAATGATCCCAGGCCACAGATGTGGCTTTTGGATGTCAGATCCCGAGACAGATGTTTTCCTTAAGTCTGCTGTCTCCTCGGTCTGTTTATTGCATGTTTCCATTTTAGCCTGCACCTTGGGTTCTCACTGCTTGCTGCACGTCCGGAGGGTTTCCTGCTTCCACGCACAAAGGGGGGGGGGTTATCATTTGTTCTGATTTCTGTAAGAGATACACCCACTCTTCAAGTGACCCATTAACCTCTTCCAAACATGCTTGCTTTCTCATTCACCTTCAGGAGGTGCTATAGCAAATGCCCCATCGAAATCGCAAAGCCTTCACGTTCTTTATACCATAGCGCTTGGTTCCTCTCAAGAATCACCTATTAAGGTCACAGAACTGGTACTGTTAGCATCTTGAACCAACTGGGTAGCAGTTGATGGGCCCCCATAGCCAGTCAGGGTGACAGACTCAAACTTGTTTGGTTTGGGGGTGGAAGCACATATATGCAGGTGAATGCACGTGTGTGTGTTTGCAGGTGTACACGTGTGCAAGTGTAGGTATATGTGAGGTATGTATGTGTGCATTCATGTGCGGACAGAGAACAACTGAATCACTCCTCAGGTGCTATCCACCTTGTCCTTTTGCTACAGAGCCTATCATCGGTCTGGAACTCAGCAATTAGCCCAGGGAGACTGACCACTGAGCCTCGAGGATCACCACTCTCGGGCTCCCCAACGCTGGACTACCTGGTGACCTTGATGCACTATTCAGAATAACCCATCTCCTCAGCCCAAATCCGTGTTTTCCCTTTGTTTCTTTTTTTGTTCTGGGCTCACACCTATCTCTGCATAAATTACAGCAAGGAATTGCTCTTGTATGTCAGCTAAGTAGAGTCCATGGCAGCCAAATGCCTCAGGAAAGTTCGGAATCCTTTCCCTACAGATTGCCTCACAACAGTCCAGACTAAAAGGAAGCTGACATCTGCTGCTATTGCTCATACACAGAGCTACCATTAGCCAAGGTGATGAAAGAGCTCTCTATCCTGAAGGCCGTGTGGCTACAGGAGACTAGATCTGGAGTAACACCACACACACACACACAGCACGTGCTGAACCAACTGGAGTTTAGGTAAGGTTTAGAGATCATGCTATCAGTTTCCTGATGTTGGTATGATAGTACATGTGTTACATACATGATCCTATACATTCCAGTTCACCAAGTTGTTAGCACAGGGGAAACAGAAAAGGAGAGACATGGAGCTCTCTATATCATCTTTGCAGCTTCCCTTGGGTTTCAATTATTTAAAAATGAAAGATATTTTAAGTATCTGAAAAATCTGTGGAGATGGTGTCGTGTGTCTGGCAGGAACTTGCTCAGCCTGCCTTCACTGCATCTGAAGCTGTAAACTGCTTTCTACTAGTCATGTGAGTTTTAGAAAAATTTTACAAATATATTTATTTTGATTACTTTAATTCAAGTGTGTCAGTATGTGTGCGCATGTGAATGTTTGCACGAGTGAAGATGTCCAAGGAGGCCAGGGATGTCTGATCGCCTGGATCTAGATGAGCCACGTGATTGCAGTACAGGGAACTGAGGAGCAGCAGGTGCTTTTAACTGCTGAGTCGCCTCTTCAGTCTGACACATCAAGTGTTCTCTAAGGTATTTCTCTAAGAAATAAAGTCAAGTTACGTTTGGACTCACAAACATGAGAGCTATGGAGATAGAGTAACAAGCCATAATTGGGTTTCAGAGAGGTCCATCTTGGGCTCGCCAGCATCCCTGCCTCTCTACCGGCATGCTAACTACAGTATCTTTTGCTGCGAGAATGTTCTCAATGACGATGTTCTTCAGTGGCTGAAGGAATAATCAAATCGAAACCCTAAGTGGAAAACATATATAGAGCGACAGGGAGGAAAAGTATCCTAAAATAGTCGAGGCTTTGTTCTTCCTCCTGTGTCCAAGCTTATCCCAGAGAC
Organism: Microtus oregoni; assembly: GCF_018167655.1. Classification (NCBI taxonomy): domain Eukaryota; kingdom Metazoa; phylum Chordata; class Mammalia; order Rodentia; family Cricetidae; genus Microtus; species Microtus oregoni. Next base: position 40,370,156 of record NW_024543062.1, on the reverse strand, counting down.
TGCTCATGGCTGCGTCCTCTGAGTGCCAGTTTATAGACTGCAATCTAAGTTAGTCTTTCCCTTCCCTGTTTTCCCCATATCTATTCTGTCTACCAAGACCTTATTTTTCATTTTATGTAGTATTGTCTGTATTTCTGTATTCTGATGTGAGAACCATGGGAATTTTGTCATTGCCTCATAACTGCCCTCCCACATTGACAACAGACTGGTATTTGTTGGTTCAATGATGGAAAAGAGGAAAGGAAGTCCTCCAAAGCCATGGTCCATTATCAGATAATGGTAATTCTCAAAAACACTGATGATTATGAATTCACACATAGCACTAATTATCATCAAGCTTGAAGTGTTGCTAATTTTGTTTGGCTAAGAGAATGAACATGACAATCTGAGTGGTGTCTTCAAGGTGAGTAGCTGAGTTTACCTCCTGTAAGGTTCCCAGCAAAAAGAAGTGATTCCTGTTGAATGTTTCTATCTCAACGAGAAAGACAGTAATCAGTAAAGACAGTGTAGGTACATAGAAAAGTGGAGATGGGGGGGCAGACAGCTCCAAGACATACATGGGGCTCAGTTTTCATCCTCAAAGATGAAATCCAATCTTGGTGCTTCTTTACCTTATAAGTCAACTTGTAATGGGCAAGAAGGGGACACTGTGCCCTGTAAAGGAGTCAAAGAAAATAGATAATGGGAAAGAAATGGCTTCTAAGGTACCATCATGGCCTGTTGGACCTATCTTGTCATCACTCTGTCCACCTAGACTCAGGGGGTTGGGAGTGAGGACAGCGTGATCACTGAGCTGTCCAGGGCTCAGCTATCCACCCCAGGACACATATGTCAGTCACTGCTTACAAAAGGTGAGACTTGGATAAGCAACCATGTTGTATAGCATCCTAACAGCTTGCAGGGGCTAAATTTAGTAAAGTGGTCTAAAGAATTACTGCCTTACATGCTCTGCTTTAGTGAAGAAAACAAATTCTCTGGAAAACTCCGTAAAAATCCTAAGACTAAGAAACAAGGAGGCCAGTGACCCCAAGACTTTACAAGGGTGCATAAACCAAGCAGCCTGCAAGAAGTCTTCGAACACCAGCGTCAGCGCATTCTGACTGACTCCCCTTCATTTCATGCTCCTCTTAAGAGAAAACAGGGTGGACTGTTACAGTAAATAACAAAAGGTCAGAGAAATGCTACTCACAACAAGAGCAAAATCACTGCTCAACCTGCCAGAACGTTTCTGAAGGCTTACCAGGCAGAAAGACCGGATGGGAGAAGTCCAAAATCTGAGCAGAGAAGGAGGAGGCATTTCCCAGTGAAGTCTGCCACTAGGCCTCTAGCCCTTACGACATCAACAAGAAACAAACATGAAGATGAGCTTTAACCAGGGCCAGGGTGCCACATCCTTCATGAAGAAGGTCGCCTGTGACTATAGTTAAATTTTCCAGGCTCTTTCCTTCAGTTTTATTTTGACTTCAAGTGTGAAGGCAGTGGGCAGACGACTGTGGGCTCAAAGAACCTACAGAGAGTTCAACGGAAGCACCCACAGCTGGATACCACACATTTCTTTTATCTACAGAGCTTTGCCCAAGAGAATGGGATCCTGAATACAAGAGCTTTTCAGCAAGACAGGGACTGAGCATATCTATGGCAAAAACTGGGACTTGTGCCTTCAGGATACTCCCTTAACCAGTACCAAAGCAACACCCTGCTTCCTGCAGGGTACCCCAGCCCTCAGTCACTGAGACAGTGTAACACTTCACACCAAGTTCCCAGACTTGTTGAAAATATGACTTTCTCTTATTCATCTCTGGCTTCCTAATTTGGGTTGAATCAAATGGCATCCATGTTCTACTAAATTTCTTGTTTCTGACAACAGGGAAGAATTTTGCATACTATTCTCATGAACTAGTCCGACAAGTCCGACAAGATGCTAGCTGGGGACAAACTCACGCTCTCTCCCTAATGTGCAACATCTCAGGCTATCACTACATTCATCTCATAATCAGGGTACACAGGAGCATGTCATTGACTCGGAAATGCAGCCACGAAACCTGTCAGACAAGCATTTCCCAAGAGGTTTTCAGAAATCTTCGGCACTGAATGCCTGCAGAGTCCTCGGGAGCTAGTGTGTTATAAAGGATGTACTTAGCATTAGAAGTTAGAACAGCTCTGCCTTTGTGTCTAACCATCTTATTGAATGCGTCACTAAGTTCCGTTGATCCTCCCTTCATACAACTGTGAGGGACACTTCCCACGAGGCTTCATAACATCACAGATTCTCAGAAGGTCAGACCTCAAAGTGCTCTTAGAAATAATCACACACTAAAGGTCAACACCACGTTCAACAGAGGGTAGTTAACCAAAGCCTACAGTGGAGGAACAGGCCTCCACAAAGCAATGTTTGGCTCACTGTGTACAATGGTAATTTCAAGGACCTGCTGTTTCTCTGAAGGCAGGAATTGCAGCAGGGGTCCCAGAAGGGAAAAAGATGAGGAAACCAAGGTTACCAAAGCATCCATCAATTATGAACATTCCCATACTTAACACATTAACAGCTCTTCATGTCGAACCACAGAACAACTAAGTAGCTGGGCCAGGACTTGAACCAAGAGCCATTTGACCCTAAGCAAATACTCCTGTTGGTGTGTATACTTCCTCTCACCACAAAGGGCTTGACAAAAGCAGGCTTAATTGGGTTAAGTTAGGAGTCGACATATTTGAAGTTGGTAGCAGTGTACGAGTCCACTGCAAGGAAGGTCAAAGCATTCTGTCACTCCTGGATGTGGGGATGGTACTGAATTTGTACTGGTAATGAAAACTGAATCATCCATGCAGTAGTGGGAGCTAAACGATGGTACTGCTGACAATCATAAATGATACATCTGCAAAGTTATTCAAGATATTTAGTGTAAGAGATTATTGACTTCTCTGATTAAATGTAAATTCTTTTGGTTATTTATACAATGGGAGAAATGTAGTGAGTGTTAAGATGTTGACAGTGGCTATAGTGTATTTTTATCCTATGCAAATATAGATCTCAAAAGTATAGTCTTACCGGATGTGCTGATATTTTGTTTATGCTTTAACAAATAAAGCTGGCCTGAGGATCAGAGAGTGGAGCTAGCCACACTAGTTAACCATAGAGGCCAGGCAGTGGTGGCACACACCTTTAATCCCAGCTAGGGAGACAGAGGCAGATGGATCTCTGTGAGTTCAAGGCCATCCGAGGCTACTCGAGATTCAATCAGTCTAAAAGAGAAACAAAGTCAAGCTGTGGTGGCACACACCTTCAATCCCAGCACTAGGGAGGTGGAGACAGGAAGTGATATGGCTGGACAGAGAGAAGCATATAAGGCAGGAGGAGACAGGAGCTCAGGATTCAGTCTGAGGTTTTGTAGGGATGGCATTCAGTCTGAGAACTTGTAGAGACAGGATACCCCATTTGGTCTGAGGATTTCATAGAGGTAAGAACCAGTGGCTGACTGCTCTGCTTCTCTGATCTTCTAGCTTTTACCCCCTAATATCCGATTCCTGGTTTTTATTATTAAGACCAATTAAAAATCGTGCTACAACCAAGGAATGAAAATGTCACCTAGGATAGTCAGTTGATTAACTATGTGAATATTCTTTTTCATATCAGTCTTTCCATACTGCAAATCTAAAAGCTCAGATGTCTTTAGGTACTCTGAGCATGACTATGAGGGGAATGCCTAACTCTGAAGCATAAAAAGATTGCATACTGCTCATTGCAGTAATTAACGTGAAGGTAAATTGCATTACCATGAACTAAAGATACCATGCACTTTCAGTATCTGTAGAGGGAAAGTTTTAAAATTCCATCATTTAAAAGTCAGCCATTTACAACCTAAGGTAGTAAAGAATGATTGGTGCTGAAAGGGTGTTAGAAATTTTGTGCTCTGTGAGCCTTGGAGCATGGACTGCAGGGTCAGCCTTCCTGTCTAGAAGTTACCACAGTGAGTTACAAGGACATGTCTGCACCAGCCTTTCGCTAAGAAACACAAGATGCTATGTTCCGAGTGTCTCAAAAATATCACTGAGATTTTAACACAAAGATTATTAGGTATAATGGAGGAGAGAATATTCTCACACAACTTATTAAATCTGAAATATGTCATTGTTTATTGGACATAGAATTTGCTTTCAAGTTAGCTGAAAACACACCAACAGCCAGCATTGCTTGGTTTAGTGCTTGCTTATTAATATAAATTTTTCCTTTACTTACTCACTTTCTGCTTATATCTTCATGTCTCAGAGTCAGAAAATTCTTATACAAATGGTGTCATGATGGTGCAGCCTATAATGCCAGTGTTTGGGAGGTGGAAGCAGGAAGTTCTGATGGACATTCTTGGCTACATAGCAAGTTCAAGGTTAGCCTGAACTAAAGCGGATGCTGTCTTCAAAAAGGGATTTTTTTTTTAAAAAAAAGCATTCATGGTGTTTTACGTTTGCATGCAAGTAAATATTATAGAGTCAGTTGTGTGCTGGTTCTGGGTCTCTATGTGGGAGACATTCTGTAGAGATACAAATGTCAGGTTCTGATCTGGAATAGGAGCAGTCCCAGAAAGTAAAGAGGATCAGGAAGTCAGTAGCATTCCACCACCTGCCTTGTCACCCCTGATTGCTGTAAGGGAACGGACCCACATAGACACCAACCCTAGACAAGCACACAGCTCAATGGCAGCTAAAATTATTTCCAGGATGCAGTCAGTTTGGGTGTTTAGGGGCCCTTTGCCCCCTGGTACATTTATTATGTACCAGGTACTCCAAGCTCTGAACAACTGCACGAGGAAGACACTGTTTCACCTGAGAGTGTGCAAGTGAGAAAGGGGGCCACCGCAAACCTCAGGTAGCAAAGAGCAAAGCTGGGGTTTGAGTTCAGACAACGGCTCAGTCCACACCAATGCCTGACACTGATGAGCACCTGCCGTGCTGGGCTACAATGCATATTCAAAGCACTCCATCATCCTTCTGTATCCTCCCAGAAGGACGCATTGCAACATTCCAGAAAAGAATTCTCACAATCTGCGATCCTAAAACATCCTTATCAGGGAGTCTTTACAAGGTTTCTGAATCCTGTCTTCAAACATCAGGGCAAAATTTCTCCATGAAAACTTGAGATATTGGCAATATTGAGTAAAGGAAAATTATTTTAGATGAACATTATAAACTTTTTTAGTTCCTCTTACAATGTAAATAAGAATGATTTAATTGCTAGAGTTAAAAAATCTTGTTTGTTTTTAGGAAAACAAAGTTTTTTTAAATTTGGGATTCCCTAGCATATTAGAAAGATAATTCTCAGTAAATTGTGGGCAAGATGGAAATAATGTATATGCTTGGGGCTGTGAGGACCTAACCGGGAAGAAGGGAAAGACACGCTTAAGATTTCATGTTCCAAAAGCTGCTGTCGCTTTCTTTTCTGCCTGGTTCTCTCCTGTCAGGGTCAGTCTTCACCAGCGCCTCACGGGCCTTCGGGAAGTACATACAAAGTCACTGTTTATCCCCACCCACTGAGAGCTCACCAGAGCTTTCTCATATGGCTCTTCCTTTCAGGAGTCTCAGCTCCCCTGACAGTCTTGGCCTGACAGAAAGGCTTTAATGTACAGTAAACTCCCAACAATGGAGCACGTTTGCTTGGGAGATAAAAGGATACCTGCCTGCTGGCTTTTCTGGTTTATAACAATGGCCATGTAGAACAGGACTGAACAAAGGCCAGGGCATGCTTCGATGGAAACCAGCTTCCTCTGAAGGAAGCTCCTTGGAACTGGGTCGTGATCACCATTGCTGGCTCTTTAAAGTCCAGTGTTGGTGAAACTTCTAAATGTTCGTGTTCTGAATTAATACATGCATCCAAACTCTGAGCACAGGGAAGGTACTGACTGTGTGTGTGTCGGGGGGAGGGTTGTCCTGCCCTTGTTTGTCACACCAAGTATTGGATTTCAACTAACATAAAGACCAGATCTTCAGGGGAGTGTCACAGACACTGTCCTGGCAGTCCACGGGCAGCATGCTCCCCAGATCCCTGCAATGCTGATCTGGAAGAAGCATAAAGACCAAGGCGTGAAGACATCCAAGGTCCTGTGGGAATGAGACAGAGGTGAAATGTAAAGAGAGTTAGAAACACAGGCTCTGCCTGGACCTGAGGCTGGGCGTCTGGTGGAACCCAGTTGTTGGGTACAATGACTTCAAGGTCGTGGGGTTGCAGGCTTACTCCTAGCAAAGTCATATGGAAGACAACACATAGAAGGAAGAGCCCGGAAGCTCATATCACGATTTCACCTTTACTGACAGAAGGATTGAGACCCCCAAAGAACTGAACAGATCAGTATGGCTTAGCACTGGCCAATTTTCCACCTTCAGGAACTCTGAGCAGACCTTTGCTGTGCTGTATGTTACCAGTCACCAATGAGAAGTGATAGAGAAGTAGCTGAGAGAATAACAGGGCTTGGTGATGCCACAGCCCAGTGCCTCCTGCTTGGCAGGAACAGGCCTGGGTCCCGAGATCCAAATGCTGTCACTACCAATACCCTACAGACCAGACTTCTAAATGTTCCTTATTAGAAAGCCGCTTGAAGTCATTCAACGCCATGTCTTAAAAAACAAACACACAAAGAAAAGAAAAGCTGAAAGGCTTCAGTTTCCACTTTTCAAAGCAGAGAGCATAAACTGAGAGACACCGTTTGTCAGTCTGAGCGGGGGCTACAGCTCGTACGAAGGAGTCTTGACTTCCATTTCTCACTTTGGAAAGTTCGCTAGCCTGGGTCTCTCCTGCGTGAAGAACATGCTAAGAACACAGTTAACTACCTCTTAGAGATGCTGTGGCAATTACCTAAATAATGTGCTAAAGTCCATGTCGTACAAAAGCTCAGTTGCTAGAGGACACCATCACTACAGCCTCCTTCGGCAGCAGGCACCCATCAGCATTTCCTGCTGCTGCCCCCACAAAAGTAGGAAATTAACTTTCTTCTTATTTGGGGCTGGTTCACAAATGTCACAGTTAAAAACATTGACTTTCTAAAACTAAATTTAACTGAAAGTGTCAATGGAATACATTAAGCCTTAGTAATGGTATTGTCCCAATCTAAGCATTAAGGAAAGGAGCTGCCCTACTGGCTGATTAATCATCAGATGCCCTCAGTAGACTCATTCTGCTTTTTGAGTCTGGAGAGTCTATAAAATGGCTGCCACTGTGCACAGGTTGAACACTTACATTTTATTATCCACATCAACTTAAGATACAAAAATGACTCTGGTAAGATATGCCCAAGCTTATCATTTTACTGACAAAGAAAAAAGAAATACACACTGGCAAGTGTGACTCCCTGAAAGGCTCACATGTAGGGTGGCTGATACCCCCATCGGGAGATGCTGAGCCAACCTTCGGCAGGGTGTGTATAAGGCTATACCAGTGTTTTTAATTTTGGGTGAGGCATAAAATAATATGATCCAAGCTTACCCTTGTCCTGTGCATTCTCAACATTTGGGCCTAAAGAAGAACTTTCTTTTTTATTTTTTTATTGTTTTTATTGAGCTATATATTTTTCTCTGCTCCCCTCCCTGCTTCTTCCCTCCCCTTCTACCCTCTCCCATGGACCCTATGGTCCCCAATTTACTCAGGAGATCTTGTCTTTTTCTACTTCCTATGTAGATTAGATCCATGTATGTCTCTCTTAGGGTCCTCTTTGCTGTCTAGGTTCTCTAGGATTGTGAATTGTAGGTTGTTTTTTCTTTGTTTTATGTCTAAAGCCACTTATTAGTGAGTACATATGATACTTGTCTCTCTGGGTCTGGGTTACCTGACTCAATATGATGTTTTCTAGATCATCCATTTGTCCACAAATTTCAAGATGTCATTACTTTTTCTGCTGTGTAGTACTCCATTGTGTAAATGTACCACATTTTCCTGATCCATTCTTCAGCCAAGGGGCATTTAGGTTGTTTCCAGGAAGAACCAACTCTCAATGCACAGAAGAGGGGAAGTAGTTAACAATTATGCTCTGCATGTACTAAAATCAGATGCATGTCCAGTGTAAATTTGCATGAGGAACAGAATAGGAAAGGAGGTTCCAAGGAATCACGGGTGGTCTTCGAGACTCTCCCAGTCTATCCCAAATGGAAAAACTTGAGGAAAAGAAAAGGATTTTTTAAAAGTTAAATTCATTCAATTTTAAAATTATAGAACATATTCCAAGATAAGCAATTTCCATTTGGTGGAGATGTTAAGTATTCCTTATTTGCTAGTGAAAGTGAGTAATTGCTGATCTATTAATTTCCCAACTGGGCAACATAAGAATTCAGTATCTCTATATTCATCTTTCAAATTTTTAAAAGGAGTTTTGAAATCTAAAAGTTTGGTTCCCACTATCTATTTCAGTCACCTGATGCTAGACCCTCACAAAGATACAAACACCCGAGGTCCACGTGGCTGTGATCCTATGTGACCACATGTTTCATACGACGACAGTCTTTTCAGTTTGTACTACACGAAGATCTCAACGTACTAATAAATGATGCTTCCAAATCCCAGCTAGAGAACTATGCCACCATCTGACATCAAATAAAATGTAGTCTAAAGTACAATGCAAACAGAAATTATGTTGTCACTCTGCAAACAGTACTAAGTGTTTCAACTAAAACTCAGCACCCATAGCCATACCGCTGAGGAACAAAAACCTTATTGGTCTTCAAATTCTATATGTTACCCACATCAGTGCTGGACAACAGTGAGTGATTCTGCACTGAACAGCAGATGACAGAGGAGGGAACCATACATGTGAGGAAAGTAACAGGCGTTACCCACTGTGGCATTGCCTGCCAGGGACTGGCGGGGGTGGGCGCAGGAGACAGAGAAACAAATGCTCATGTGCTTTTAATGGATTATGCTCTGCATGGGCCACAGAATAAGAAGTGAGGCTTCAAGGATTTGGGTGAAGCAATGGAAGGCTTGGAAAGATGGGACAGAATAAGGGAGAGAAATCTATTTACCTTACATGGAAGACAGCACAGTCAAATGGCTGTGGGATGATAAACAGTGGTGTCATGGTTTGATTATGAACCCTGGGAACTAAGCTCTTGACTTGATTTGGAAGAAAAGCCCTTGCAGATGTTAACTACAATGTTCTAACTTAGGATCACGGAGTCCTTACAAGAGGAAGAAAACAGCATTTCAAGAATGACACACGGGGAAGCAGTAAAGTGCCCGCCTCGCAAGCATGAGGCACTGAGTTCTGATCCCTAGCATCCCTGTGGAAACTGGGCTAACTCTAGTGCTTGGGGGGTGGAGACAGGCTACTAAGTGACCCTGTCTCAAAAATAAGGTGAAGAACAATTGAGAGAGAGAGAGACATGACCTTGACCTCTGACCTCCACATGTATGTACACACACACATACCTGTGCAACTACACACACATACAAACATGGACACAGACACACAATTTTTATCATTTAACTAAATTTGTTTATTTTTTTAAACAATCTTTTCTCTTTTTACATACAAATCCCATTTCCTACTCCCTTCTCCACCTCTCCCACCTTCTACACCCCTCACCCCCCATCCACTCCTCAGAGATGATAAGGCTTCCTATGGGGGAGTCAACAAAGTCTAGCACATCACTTAGAGGCAGGACCAAGGTTCTCTCCACTGTCTCTATGCTGAGCAAGGTATCCCTCCAAAGAGAATGGACTCCAGAAAGCCAGTTCAAGCCCTAGAGATAAATCCTGGTCCCACTGCCAGAGGCCCTGCAGTCTGCCTCAACCATACAACTGTCACCCACACTCAGAGGGCCTAGTTTGGTCCAATTTTTTAACTTAAGATGACAGAGACTTGAAGGGCAAGCAAGTGAAATGTGACGGATAAAGAGGTCACCAGCAGGGGCTGAGAGAGGCATCGGAGAGTCCTTTCTGGAACCTTCAGCCAGCACAGCCTCGCTCACCCATGACTCTGGACTCCCAGCCTTCAGGATAGGAGACCAAACACCTGTTTTTCTGTGCTGTGCACCCATTTTACTTAGTTATGGCATCTCCAGGAGATGAGAGTGAAGGAAGTCTTGTGCCATTTACAGAGATGAAGGAAGGCAGCTCCCCGAAGAACTATAAACAGGCACAGCAAGGTAAAGGGTATCTGAGGGAAGTAAGCTTGGAGCAGCAGGGCGAGGCACAATGATTTGTTTTATTCAAAGTCTTCCAGGTTGTTGTTTTAATCACACATAGGTATTACTCTGATCTTTAAAGAAGCACCCATAAATGCCTGTGTGATATTACCAGGATGAAGCTGGCCAGTTATTTCCACACCTAAGTACACCGTGAGGGTTGATTGTCACTTCTTCCACCTGCTACCCTGGTCCCCACCTGTGCCTGCAGCTGCACCATAAATGTATCAGTTCCTCAGACCCTGTCCCTGTCCTCATGAAGAAAGGAAGCAGGAGGGAGAGCATCAGCTGGACCTCGCAGTAGACTAATGTTTGTGTCTGTGGATGCTCACATGCCTGCTGGCTCCAGGTCAAAATCAAATACAAATTATCTTGGGACCTTTTCTAAGTTTGTATCACGGATGATTTTCTCTACTGACTTGGATGACTAAGAATCGACTGTAACGAACACAGAACAGCAGAGGACTCATCGGTGAATTCCTTTAATAGATTAATAATGGAAAATATGGCCCAGCCAAAAGCTCAATCATTTAGCATCCATTATCAGAAAACCTCACAAACAGGCTTCCTCACAGACATTTGCTCATCATATTTATCAAATCCACAAGACGAAATTCTAATGGTCTTTCATGGCCAGGGCGAAGGGTCTTCACTGTGTAATACAGAGAGGCTATGACTTTCTGGCTGTCAGCAGTCTCTTGCCCATTATGCCTCTAAGAAGAATGCTCACATTGAACCCAGCCACTCAGAATGTTGTGGCAAAATGTTGTCACCTCCCACAGACTGTGGATGACTGTGCAAGGGTGGCTTTAGCACAGGGACAGCCTGCTATTGTGTGGCCTGGAGAGAGAGCCAGCTGCCTGAGACAAATACACAGAGGGGGCTCTGCTGAGAACTGTTTGCACATAGCCTTGGGACAGATGGGGTGCCCCTTGCCAGCTCCTGGCACTGACGCATTGCCAGGTGGGTGAAACCTGAAAGAAACGCCTTGGGGAATCACATAGGAACATGCAGGAAACGGAACAAAGGGTGACATTTATCAGCTGTAGACTCCCAGCTTCTGCCTTCACCTGGGGCAACTGTCTGCTTTTTTTTTTTTTTTTTTTTTTTTTTGTGCTCTGGCCTCCAGTTCCCCAATCCCTTCCAGCCATCCGCCATTCTGGTGATTATCCTACTTGTTTAGCAGTGGACCAGACTCAGCCAGAGTTTTCCACTCCAGTTGCAGGGGCTAGGTCACCCTGGCAAAGACGCCCAAGGCAGGTGGCACTTAGACCAATAGAGTCACAGTTTAAAATTCACTGTCTATACGAAGCTCTACTCAGTTTGGTTGTGCGACCTTTAGCAGACTGTTCTATCTCGTCTCTCACTAGGAGAGATTGTACTCCCAGTTAAAGTTGTATTCAGTCACACAATCTGGGAGCGAGTTGTCTGTTACCCTGCTATACAGTGGGCCTTCTCACCTCTATTAGAAAAATTTACCTCTCAGAGTATTGTGATGTAAACCAAACCTTTGAACTCAGATGTTTCAGAAACCTGTTGTGTTAGTTGTGCTTTGGACATGCCTGGCTATTACTCATCTGGTTTATGGTTTTTGGGTTTTGGGTTTTTTTTTTTTGGTCCTATTACACCACCATAAACAAAGTATGCTCAGTTAAGTTGTCCACTGGATAAATCTACTAAGCCCTTTACTATGGTCCCAAACGTGAAAGAGCTCATTTGTCTTCAGAGGGTAAGCAATAGAAATATATCATTTGAAGTCTGAGGCAGAGTTGCCTAGCAACAAAACCCAAAACATTCTAATACTCCTTGAACCTTCAAATTCTTCATCTATTATGTAAATTGTTTGAGGCATATAATTTAAGACTTCAAGGCATTATTTTACCCAAGGAGATCTGAGTAGCTGCTAATCTGTAGAGCTTTGGACACAGTAGGGCACCGATGTCCGGGGATGCCTGTTTGGGTCACATTGATCAGCAGGGCTGGATGTCAGCCTAAGTCAGTAACAGACAGCGGAGTGGGACAGTTCCTTTGAACTCAGGAATAGAACAGAACTCAACATCTCAAGACTTGGGTTAGAGTGAGAACTCTGGTAGCCTAACAAACTAGGAAAAGGTGCAGCCAGTTGATCCAAAATGTCCTTCTCCTGCAAACGGGAACTCAGGAGAGAAATAAGAAAAAAAATGTCTAAACAAGAAACAAAGTTCCGAATAAAACCAAACATGACAGGGTGGGTGGGGGAGGACAGAACCAGGCAGAAACGCCCCTCTGATGAGACTTGTACTGTCTAGTCATGCACAAGCACACACGCAAAGCAGGGCGATTGAGGAAGCCCAGAGGGGGCTCATCGGGTTCCTCAGCCCCAGGCACCAGCTGACTCAGGCTCTTCTACAGAAAACAGTCCAAGCCACCCCAGTGCCCAGCCCTCACTGAAACTCCTGCTAGCCCGCTAGCTGCCCGGGAGTCCAGGGCCAGTGATGTCGAGAACCTGATGATCAGGTGTAAGAGACAGATAATTGTCCCCTCTGCCAGAGAGACATCATAGCAAGCACAACTGGAAGAGCTAGGACAGCGCTGGGCACAGATGGACCCAATGTAAATGCTTGCCCAGGACCAAGGAAAAGAAGTAGCTAATCCAAAGGATGGTTTCCCGCCTTCTCGCTGGTCAAAAGACAGCTGGGTGGGCACCTCTGTCTCTTAGAACAACTCAGCTGTGCGCATCTGATAAGTGAATAGCAAAGAGGAAACAAAAATAGTCTCAGAGGATCAATTATATTTACTACATTATATAGTATAATATTGCATTATTATACTATAGATTATACTACCTATGTCTCAGAGGATCAATTATATTTACTACAGTATATAGTATAATATTGATTATTATACTATAGATTATACTACCTATGTCTTAGAGGATCAATTATATTTACTACAGTATATAGTATAATATTGATTATTATACTATAGATTATACTACCTATGTCTTAGAGGATCAATTATATTTACTACAGTATATAGTATAATATTGCATTATTATACTATAGATTATACTACCTATGTCTCAGAGGATCAATTATATTTACTACAGTATATAGTATAATATTGCATTATTATACTATAGATTATACTACCTATGTCTCAGAGGATCAATTATATTTACTACAGTATATAGTATAATATTGCATTATTATACTATAGATTATACTACCTATGTCTTAAAGGATCAATTATATTTACTACAGTATATAGTATAATATTGCATTATTATACTATAGATTATACTACCTATGTCTTTGAAGGAAAGGACTTATGAGTTTTTTGAAAAATAAAAATGTTCTATTTTGTTATACAGAATTGGATTTTCATAATAATACATTTGCTGACACAAGAGTGCATTCATTTGCTTTCCTTGTAATAAAACTCCACATTAAAACAAATATGAGCAAGAAGGGATTTCAGCATAAGGGTATTCACTAACAAGTTAGTGGTCACCTGTGACTTACCTGTCTACAGCCCCACGACGTGTAAACGTGACTGCTAAGAAATGCAAAAGCCAGAAGGCTGGAGCTCATTCCAGGGCCAGGATTCCACTCTACTGGAGTCAGTGCTCATTTTCCCACCCAATTAGGTCTTCTCGGACCTCTGTGCAGCCCTCTGCCTTTCCAGAAAGGAGGTAGGTGGTCTGTCTGTCCATGTTTTCTCTTTGTGGCTAGCTAGTTCAGCCACTCAGCTCACAATAAGTCAGTAGATTAGGTACTCTGGCTCTGACTGGCTGGTCACCCCACTGTAATGGAAGCCACTAACTGTAGCCTAAGGAATCCAAGAAGTTCCCAAAGGGAAGGGGCAGCCCACACCCATAGCACATGGACAGTCTCAGGCTAACGGTATTGTTGTTATCAAGGAAAGTACATCTGAATTCAATAGAAAAGCAAGGACTGTAGTCCTCAAATAAAAAAAGTAAAATAAAAACAATCTCAAGAGGAAATATAAAAATGTTATTTAGAACTTCTGTTTTCAGATGTTTAATAGAAAGAAAAAATTGCTACGCCAGCGAACAAAACGATCCAATCCCCACAAAGCCAGAATTCTCCCACTGCACATTTTGTTTTCAAAACATTAAGGAATACAACAAGATTTCAAGTTGGGCAAAGCAGCTCCTTCTAGAAACAAATGAGAGGGAGAACTAAAATCTTTCACAGAGGGGCTGACATGCCTCTGAGAAAACCTACTGCTCCCTACTGAATGTCTGGTAATGGGCAGAGAGTGGGGAGTGAGCACACACATTTCCCCATCTGAAGAATACTATGAGCAGCAGGAAACCAAGCTGAAGAGGCTTTGGAGCTGCAGATTGTTCTAGTAATCCACCATGGGATTTCAGGAGCTGTGGGCACTTTGAAACAGCCAAGCCCTTGGGCTCATGACTCCGGTGCGGTCTTCTATCCACTGTGCTTTTGCCAGCATTGAGAAAGCATCTTTCCTTCACAAGGAACTCCCCAAACTGTTCCAGAGCTGTACGGCCCTGTCCTAAGACGGGATCTTTCATCTAGTGGAGTCAGGTGTGTGTGTACAGGCCTAGAAACTATTCTCTCTTCTCTCTTCCCTTTCCCCCTCCCTCTCACCCTCTCATCCACCATATTGACCTGTGTAGAACACAGAACCAAAACTCTCAACCAGAGAGAAAATTCAAGAGTGTTAATACGTTTCTCTTTCTAATATGTTCATCATTTGTCTCTTTTCACTGAAAACAGTTGGGTCTCTTTTCCTCACCTGCTCTCTTTATGGACTGTAAGTATCTAGAAGGTGAGCAATTCAGCTGGAGACTCCAGGTTCTCAAACAAAGTTCATGCCATCAAATCCTAGCAGCACTGCGAACAATGTCTAACCTCTCCACTTCTCTTCAACTCAATTTTATCATTATGAGTACGCAACAAAGATGCATTTATGATTCTCACAAATGACATGACATAATACAAGTGAGATGCTTGACACCCAGTATGTCCTTCCTTCGTGTTCAACAGACCTTGCCTTATTCTTTCTGCTTTTTAGTCTACTTGCCTCTAGGAAAGACGCATCAAGTTAACAAAATAGAAGATTTTCATCTGTCTAGGTTTTTAATTGTTTGAGAATTTCATATAAGCATGTAATGTGTGTTGACCAAATCTATCTCCAGCCCGCTCTTGTCCATTTCCTCCCCATTCTCCCACTTCTCCCTTCCGACTTCATGTGCTCTACCTTTTAAACCAAGGAGTCTACTTAGTGCTACCCATATGTGTAGGCAGCCCCTCAGTCACCACTGCCCAAAGGAACAGACTCTCCCTTCCCCAGCCATCAACTGGCTGTAGCTTCTCATAACGGTGGATCTTCATTAGCCCCTCCCCCATCAATGTTCTGATTTTGGCTGGCTCCATCTTGTGTAGGTTTTGAGCACGCAGTCACAGCTGCTGTGCATTGACCTATTCAGGGGCCCTGTTATGTTGAGCAAGTAAAGTTTTAGTGAAGATGTCCACTCCTGGATCTTATAATATTTCTGTCTTCCTTTCTGTAAGGATCCTTGAACCTTGGTGTAGGAGGGACAGGCGGTAGTGTATGATATGTATGTCCCTGTTAGAGCTGATCACTCCACAGTCATGTCCTCTGGACACTGACCAATTGTGGGTCCATTAATTACCATCTACTACAAAATTATTTCTCCAATGATATGTCCTTTTTTTATCCCTAAATGCTCTGCCTGGCACTAGACTAACACGCTTTAGATAAGTCACAATTGACGTGATATCTACCTATAAACAAAACATTCATGCCCCAAGCATTATTTTAATTAATGGTCAGGTAGTGGCAAAGTTAAATCTGAAGTGACCTTTTGCATAACACTACTGTATCTCCTACCTCTGGGATTTCAAAGTGCTTTTGTTAAGAAAGAGGAGGTGAGAGGGATAGAGAGAAAGAATAGAACAGAAATAAAATACTTAAAGAGGGACTGGAGAACAGAAGAGAGCACCCAAGACAAACCAAGGTCACATTCTCAGCTGGCTTCAGATTCCCACTGTTTCTAAATTGTGTAGTTACTATGAAACATTTTGAAGGAGTTCAAATCATGGCACCCAAAACTTTAATAAGTCTCAACAGATGGCTCAGAAGAAATTTTCAGGGCAATCATCCACTAAAAAGCATCACTATGAATAATTCTTTTCAACATAGTCAACAAGAACGAGGCAAGAGCCAAGCAATCTGGGGCTCTTACAGTCAACACAACAAACAATCCTCTTCTCCCAGTTCATCTTTGGAAGGGAGCATACCGGGCATCCACAGGAAAGGGAACAGGCAGAGATGCAGCAGGAAAGCAAGGGCAGCACTCTGCATGACAGGAATAGCAACATGCACAGAGCAGGATGCTCGGAGGCAGGGGGAAAGACGAAACAGAGGTCAGGATGCTTCAAGACACCAGGGTCCTCGAGAGGCTGGGACACAGCTGGGGGGACAGAGACACCTGTGGCACTCCAGGTGGCTCCAGCCAGACTCTGGCCTTTTCCTTTCCACTCAACATAAGCAGCGAAGCAAACCAAATGAGCAGTCAAGCGCTACCTGCAGGGTACCTTACCAAGGGCTCCTCTAGAGGACGTGGAGGTCAGCCAAGGTATCAGTGGCAAAAGAAGAAACTGCTCTGTTCTCCTGAAACAATGAGTGCAGAGAGGAATACTAACACAAGTAGGTACCAGCCATTTCCCTACATTGCCATGTTTGATCTCCACAGTAACCTGCATCCCTAGAATATAACTATTACCAACTGATGGTCGAATTCTCCAAGATTACAGAATGAGTTCAAGATGAACCCAGGGCAGCTGGGTCAGTCTGACTCCACAGTGTGTTTTCTGAGCTACAACACTCGGCTGATTCTCTTCTTGAAACTACCTCACACAGCCAGGCAAGCAGAGAGAGCAGGATTTTATAGTCTAGGAGTGGGGAAGGTCAGTTACAATGACTCAAACGCTAGAGGCCATAAAATGAGAAACCTGATAAATCCAATTACATGAACATAACAATTTTCTGCATGGGAAACACCATAAACAAAGACAAAAGGCCAATGACAAATCTGGAAACTATTTGGAACATAAATCACAGACAACCGGCAAATTTCCTTAATCTGTAAAGAATGCCTATAAATCAATACCAAAAAGAAGCCAACAAAGCCCAAAGGACAATCAGCTAATAGAGAGAGAATCCAAATACTTCAGAAACAAATTGAGAGGCACCGTGGTCGTAAGAGAACTATATATTACACGCATCCGAACAACAGGCATGAAATGTTTTCATATACAGACAATACATGGGTATGCAGGACAAGGCACTCTCCTGAGTTCCTCTGGGAAGAAGAAATGCGTGCATCCTCTATGAAGGACAAATCATCAATATGTATAAAAATCATAAGCATATACTCGCTTGAATGCAAAACTCTAATTCCAGTACTTTATCCTGCAAGTAAACTCATGTGTGTGCAATTATGTCTGAAGGAAACCTGCTGTTTGAACATTGTTTGTACCAGCAAAAGTTCGATAGCAATTTAAGTTTCTAACAAAAAGGTGCTAATAAATAAATTATAGTGTATCACTATCATGGCCTATTATTTAGACATGAAAGAAAAGAGGAAGCTCTCGGTACATTGACATGGAACAAGCCCCAAGGCATACCGTTAAGGAAACAAAGCCAATGAGAGATGGAAATGGGAAATGTCATTACAAATGGAAAAAGAAAATTCTATATGCTTGTATGCACCCACAAAAAGAAAGATACACAAAGGATTAGCAAGAATTAGCTGGGAGGTAAAGTTATGAGGGAAATGTTCTCATTTTCTGTGTCTTTTACATTTTACAATATATGCTTATTTAAAAATAGATTATACATATATACACATGCATGTAATGTGTTTATGTGCATATATACGCATACACATATACACACACAACCGCAGATAAACATCAAGTGACAAGTAGAAAGTGACTTCTGGTCCTCAGGCTGTGGGGCCTTAGATTGCAGCTCTCCTGTGCGTCCAATCAGGATAATGGTCCTCCCTTCTCCTCGGGGTTTTGAAGGGTGAGAGGGGCGGTATTGAGCATCCTAGAATAAAGCACAGAGTGACCAAAGCACATGCTTGTTAAGTAGTCAGCGGGGAAGCTGACTCTGCGAGGCTAAGTAGGAACTGAAAGAGAAAAGAGGGTAAGGGAAGCAGGACTGGCACTTGCAGCAGTCAGGGAATGGGCATGCCATCCTGTACCCAGTGACACCCTGGGGTGACTGGGCTGTAGTCCTTCAGGCTGGCTGTCCATCAGGAAGTGGGGATAAAGAAGTGAGAAAAAATAACCCTCAATATACAGCAAGCCAACAGCCAACATCAAACTAAATGGAGAGAAACTCACAGCGATCCCACTGAAATTAAGAATAAGAAAAAACGTCCACTCTCCCCATAGCTATTCAGTATAGTACTTGAGGTCCTACCTAGAGCAATAAGACAACAAAAGGAAATAAAGGGATACAAATCGGAAAAGAAGTCAAACTCTCACTATTTGCTGATGATATGATAGTTTACATAAGCGATCCCAAAAATTCTAGCAAGGAACTTCTACAACTCATAAACACCTTCAGTAATGTAGCAGGATATGAGATTGACTCAAAAAATATCAGCCCTCCTTTACACAGATGATAAATGAGCTAAGAAAGAAATCATAGATACATCACCCTTCACAGTAGCCACAAATAGCATAAAATATCTTGGAGTAACTATATCCAAACAAGTGGAAAGCTTGTATGACAAGAACTTTAAATCTTTGAAGAAAGAAATTGAAGAAGACACCAGAAAGTGAAAAGATCTCCCATGCTCTTGGGTAGACAGAATTAACATAGTAAAAATGGCAATCTTACCAAACGCAATCTACAGATTCAGTGCAATGCCCAGGAAAATCTCAGCAAAATTCTTCACAGACCTCGAAAGAACAATACTCAACTTCATATAGAAAAGCAAAAACTCAGGATAGCCAAAACAATCCTGTACAATAAAAGAACTTCTGAAGGCATCACAATCCCTGACTTCAAACTCCATTACAGAGCTGCAGTACTGAAAACAGCCTGGTACTAGCATAAAAACAGACAGGAGGACCAACAGAACCGAATTGAAGACTCAGATATTAATCCACATACCTACGAACACCTGATTTTTGACAAAGAAGCAAAAAATATAAAATGGAAAGAAGAACGCATATTTAATAAATGGTCCTGGCATAACTGGATATCAACATGTAGCAGATTAAAGTAGGTCTATAGCTATCCACATGCACAAAACTCAAGTCCAAATGGATCAAAGACCTCAACAAAAGGCCAGCCACACTGAACCTCATAGAAGAGAAAGTGGGAAGTACACTTGAACACATTGGCACAGGAGACCACTTCCTAAATATAACCCCAGTAGCACAGACACTCAGAGAAAAAATTAATAAATGGGACCTCCTGAAACTAAAAAGCTTCTGTAAAGCTTTTGTAAAGCAAGGGACACGGTCAACAAGACAAAATGACAGCCTACAGAATGGAAAAGATCTTCACCAACCCCACATCAGACAGAGGTCTGAGCTCCAAAATAGACAAAGAACTCAAGAACTTGGTCATCAAGAGAACAAATAACTCAATTTAAAAAAAATGGAGTACAGACCTAAACAGAGAACTCTCAACAGAGGAATCTAAAATGTCTGAAAGACACCAAAGAAAATTCTCAACATCCTTAGTCATCAGAGAAATGCAAATCAAAACAACTCTGAGATTCCATCTTACATCTGTAAGAATGGCCAAGATCAAAAACACTGATGACAACTTATGCTGGAGAGATTGTGGGGTAAAGGGAACACTCCTGCATTGCTGGTGGTAGTGCAAGCTGGTACATCCACTTTGATTATCTGTATGGCAATTTCTCAGAAAATTAGGAAACAATTCCAGTAAGACCCAGCAATACCACTTTTGGGTATATATCCAAAGATGCTCAATTGTACCATAAGGACATGTGCTCAACTACATTCATAGCAGCATTGTTTGTCATAGCCAGAACCTGGAAACAACCTAAATGCCCCTCAACCAAAGAATGGATAAGGGTATATTTACATGTGGTATATTTACACAATGGGGTGCTACACAGCAGAAAAAAAATGACATCTTGAAATTTGCAGGCAAATGGATGGATCTAGAAAACATCACATTGAGTGAGGGTAACCCAGACCCAGAATGACAAATATCATGTGTACTCACTCATAAGTGGATTTAGACATAAAACAAAGAAAACCAGCCTACAAATCACAATCCTAGAGAACCTAGACAACGATGAGGACACTAAGAGAGACATACATGGATCTAATCTACATGGGAAGTAGTAAAAGACAAGATCTCCTGAGTAAATTGGGAGCATGGCGACCATGGGAGAGGGTTGAAGGAGAGGGGAGAGGTAGAGAGGGGGCAGTATAACTCAATAAAATCAATTTAAAAAATGGGGAAAATGCATACATAAGCCAGGTGGTGGTGTCACACGCCTTTAATCCCAGCACTCAGGAGGCAGAGGCAGATGGATCTCTGTGAGTTCAAGGCCAGCCTGGTCTACAAGAGCTAGTTCCAGGACAGGCTCCAAAGTTACAGAAAAACCCTGTCTCGAAAAACAAAACAAAACAAACAAACAAAAAGAATACATACACAAGACCTCTACAAAACCAATCCAGACAAAGTCCCAGCATGGAGAAAGGAAAGTGGACACAATGTCTGCCCCCAGCCAAGCTATTTGCAATGACAGCTGCTGGGAGCGGGCAAGTCAGTTGTCTTCGGTGGAGTGAACTGCATGAAGACAGATGGGTAGAGAAGGGAGGATTTGGGAGGAGTTGGAAGAGGGGAAATATATTCTAAAAAAAATCTTCAAAAATTAAAACATTAAAAAATATAAATAAGTAAAAAAAATCAGCCTAGCAGTTTCTGTTATGGGTGGACAATTTAGGCAAGGAGGACTCTGAGATTGGACATACTTTTCTCGAACAATTCATCAGGCTAGTGTGGAGGGCAAGTTGGGAAAATAAAAGTGGGTGGTGGAGAGGCTACGTGGAGATGATTGTAGCAATGAACAGGGTGGCTTTAGCTCAGCACTGGTGGTGCTGGAAGCCCTTACTTTAGAAAGGGGTTAACTTAGAACAGTTAAATACAGAAGGAAGCGCTTGCCTGCACAGATTGTTGAAGTTTTTCTCAGGTTTGTGCAGTTTCCTGAGAATTGTCAACAAACCAATTTTTCACTAAGAATGAACTGCCAAGGAGGGCTTTAAGACCCCAGAACTTGACTTCCTAAAAGAATATACAATTTTCCCTTCTAGAATTAAAAACAAACAAAATCATATGTAAGCAAGATCTCTGAAAGAATTTTAACAAAAGACCCGCTCTCTTCCTCATGACAATGGCTGTAACCCCTCTCATCTTCAGTTTCTCAGCTATAAAATCAGGATTAACTGCTAACAGGTTCATCTCCAAATCTTCTGGCACTAAAGTTGTTTAAGATCAGTTTTAGGAAAGAATAGTTCAAAGATTTAAAACTATCTTTGGCAATACAGGGCAATTTCCTTTTGGAAATTGGTGACTATTTTAACTAGGCAATAGAAATGGAATCCATGTAGCAGTCACAAACTTGTTACTATGATAAGTATATTTAGCATTAAAGGAAATATCTACTATTACAATGTAGCAGATTCTCAGTTTTCCAATTTCATATCTGCCAAGGAAGTCCCCCTTTTGTTCATGGCGTGAAGAAATTATAGGTGGAGGTCCATAGGGGGAAGAAATGTCAATCGAGTCCCGGAGCTGTCACTCTGCCTTTCAGGATGCAAGTGACAGGCTTATGTTTGAAAGAGTAGGAGATAGAAAGTTCAGTCTCCCACAACATGAACAATACATTTTCCCACTTCTAGAGACTCATGTGACTGTTGCCAGAGCAGGCAAAGAATATGAACAAAGATACCCAATCAATATATGCAAGACATCTTCTGCTACTCATTTCTAACAGGGGCCATGAGATCACTCAGATGGAGTGTAAGGGGCTTACAGAGATGGCTCAGTGGTTAACGTGTTTGCTATGCAGGTGTGCAGAGGAGAGGTCTGAGGCCTCCAAGGCCCACAGAAGAGCTAGGTGAGAAAAGTGAACACTCAAAAGACGGACTCGGAGTCCAGGAGCAAGCCTCCGACGCACACTCACTGTTTCCGGGAGCTCTGGTTAAAGGTGAGTCTCTGCTGAACAGGCAGGGATCTACTGAGGAAAACCCCACTGTTCATCTCAGCCTCCTCATGCACAGGAACATACACCACACACACAACAAAACAGAAAACAAACCAGTCACCAATAACGGTCATCTAATGCTCAACACAAAGATAAATGGCCGGAAGATAGTTATTTTATCTAACTTCTGTCCATCATCTTAGTCAAAATGTGATTTCCGTGTACTTTTTTTTTTTAAAGGCAACATATGTCAGAGTGTAATTGACTTATCGTCTCTCAGAACATATCATGTGATGCACCCTTACAAATCAAAACCTGATTAGGTCAATCTGAAATGCATTATTTCAAAAAACTTCAGTTGAAATCAGATTTCAGCAGTCCGTTTGGTCGTCATGTGACAGGGCTTATGCAGTATCTCCCAGCATCTGAAGCCAACTTACTGTTAGTGAAACAGCCATATAGAAACTAGCTATCCAATCTTCTAGAAGGCAGATGGAATTGCCAGTATTTTGAAGAAGTAGAGGGCAAAACAAATAAAAAAAGCTTTGAAATATATCTATATTCTTGTCTCTAGCTATAAGAATATATCTTTACACTTTAAATTGTTTGTTATATTCAGCATAACTTGGAATAAAGAATGGGCAAACTACCCATAAGCTGAGGCCGACACTTCAGTTGTTATTTTCACAAGTATGAAAGGACAGGTATCGTGCTGCTGGTAGAACTGGGAGTTGTTCACTTCTAGTCAGGGCAACTTGACAGAGTCAATCAAAGTAATGAATGGACTCATTTTTGGCTTCAGTGATCTTTTTCCTGGAGTTATACAAAATAAGGTAACACAGGGCTGTTCGTCACACTGATTTTCATCCTGGCACAGGGTGGAAACAGCCTAAATGTCAGTCAGGAAGGTGTAAGCCATGGAACAGCTGACACAGTTTCTCCTTAGAAAGAGAGAGGAAGCTGGAGTGAAGTGTACTATGACATGAATTTAAGGACACTATGTTCTGCACAAAAGTGGACCGCTGTGTACATACAGCCCTATGTATACATGTGCATATATTCAGCTGTATTGATCATCTCTATATAAAGTGTGTGTGTGTGTGTGTGTGTGTGTGTGTGTGCGTGCACGTGCATGTGTGCATGTGTGTGGTGTGCCACAGGATCCTGATTGCACAGATCCTGGTGGGGACCTAGGTCTGGAGACCATATTAGGCAAAAGCCCTTACTACATGTCCTGTGGGTCCTCTTGAATTTTTTATCATTGTTTATTGAAACAAGCTGCCCTCAAACTCTTAATGCCTCTGCCTCAGCTTTCTGAGCACAGGGGTCACAGGTGTGCATCACCACACTCAGGGGTCACAGGTGTGCATCACCACACTCAGGGGTCACAGGGGTGCATCACCACACTCAGGGGTCACAGGTGTGCATCACCACACTCAGGGGTCACAGGTGTGCATCACCACACTCAGGGGTCACAGGTGTGCATCACCACACTCAGGGGTTACAGGTGTGCATCACCACACTCATGTTGAAACTTTTTGCATATTGAACTCAGAAACATATCACTTACTAAAAAAGTAACTACAGTAACTAATGAATTGTTTTTTAATAGTAAGCTCATTTCAAATGTATTGCTTTTACAGGTAAATTGAAAGAATAGTATCTTAAACATTTAAAGTGAGTTTTACTTTAAAGCAATACAGTTAAGTAAAAGTATAAAGAATAAGAACAAGCCTTTACTTCTTTCCAAGTTTCTTGGAGTTCTTGTAAATAAAATGAAGGAGCTGGAGAGATAGATCAGTGGATAGAGGTGGGCAGTCCTTGGGCTTCCCACAGGTCAGGGAACCCTGATTGCTCTTCGAGCAGATGAGGGGGGGGACTTGATCGGGGGAGGGGGAGGGAAATGGGAAGCGGTTGTGGGGACGAGGCAGAAATCCTTAATAAATAAATAAATTAAAAAAAAAAGACAAAAAAAAAAAAAAGAGCACTGGCTGCTCTTGCAAAGGACCCGGATTCAATTCCAAGCACCCACATGGTGACTTCCAACCATCAGTAACTCCAGTTCCAGGGATCTGATGCCTCCTGTACCTCTGTGGACACCAGGCACACAGGTAGCACACAGACACACAATTTTTAAAACAGTAATAATAAATCTTTAAAAGTGGGGTGGTAGTGAGATTGCTCAGCAGTTAAGAGCACTGCATGACTTTCCAGAGGACCCAGCACCTACATGATGGTTTATGACTGTCTATAACTCTAGTTCCAATGCCTCCTTAGGTGCCAAAAATGTACACAGTTCACAAACACATGTGGACAAAAATAAATAAATAATGAATAAATCTTTGAAAATAGTGATTCTAAATGAAATATAGCCATCTGGAGGGAAACCAGTTAAAAGGACATAAATCACCATTAGCCTCTTCCCCAGATGAATGACAGAGAGACACACATTCTAATTTACACTGAGTTGCTGGTAAGCAACAGTCAGCAATGGAAACAAGCACATGGCCAACAAGAGTAAGGTGTTGGGGTACAAGGAACAAAACTTGATCTGGCTCAGCAAGCTTCAAGTGGGCGGATAAAATGGCTTCTCCATGGGGTGATCTGAAGAGCATAGGTAAACTGGTCTATGTAACTTTTTTAGTCTTAGGTGCTTTGGTATCTCTGTTTTCTTTGTTCTGCCCCCACAACACAAATGCTGTTCCAAATCCATCCCACTTTTCCAAGTAAACAAATGTACCCATACACCACAAACCACCTCTGGACAACAGAAAGTTTTCCTATCCTTAGGCCACAAATAGCTCAGTTATTTCAAACCAAACCAAACTAGCATTTCAGTTCAACAAAAGGTTTTGGCCATGATCTTGGAACATGCCGTAAGCAAAGCGGATCTGCAGGTTTATGATTTAACAACAGTCTCTTTTCATCACTTGTGAAATAGAGACTGAGAAGAGGAGGTAGAGAACCTGGACAAGGTTGTAGAGTCAATGAAGCCACGTATGATCTGCAGTGCAGGCATGGGGCTCCTTCTCATGAGTCTGCTTCCCTCAAGGATGGAGGAAAAAGCTGAGGGAGGAACCCATTTGCTCTGATCTTCAGGTTCATCCTATTTTTAGCTTTTCTCTGCAAACAAGGATGTAAGAGGACAGCAGTCTTGACAGTTGAACCCTAAGCACAAACCCAGTAACTGACTCCAGAAGAAGAGACTTTGGAACAGCTGACAGATGCTTTTCCTCTTTGTCCTCAAAGACCCAAATTGGGCAGACAGCACATCTCAAACAGGATGCCCTCCCAAGAAAGAGGCCTCCCAAGCCCTATCCTCCGAAAGACCCCTCAAGATCTAAGACCACCACTTGGTGTCTGCCTGTTGAGAACGATAGAGACTGAGAGCTAGAAGCTGGCTGTCAGAGAAGATAATGCTCTTGTGCCCTTGTCTTCCCTACACCGAGATTTTAAATACACAATTATGGTGAATGAACTTCATCAAAACATAAGGGCTAGTTACAGTTGTTACTTTCCACATAAGAAGGTATGAAGTTCTTGTTTAATTTTTGAACTCCAAATAACTACTGAAAGAAAAAAGGGCAGATATAGGGCCAATTGAATTATTTTTATATCAATAACACGTAAGCCAGGAGAATACAGGATTAGAACAATCTGAGCTGTTGAACTTGAATTGGCACTTTAATTCACATACATGTCATGTGCATGCATATTTTCTGTGATTTTACACATAGATTTATGTGTATGATCTATACAGAGCTAGCAGTTGCCACTAAATTATTTGAAATTATTCAAGGTCCTGGGATTCAGACTTAATGCCATTCTCTACTGGACACAGCAGAGTTCTCTGGATGGAGGATATTTTTAAATATAAAAACTAATTATCCTACCTAGCTGCCTATAAATTTAATTTCTCTTTCCAAGGCAGCTTCTGTTGTACATCGTTTTGCATTATAGCTTGTTTACAACCCAGCCTAAAAGCACAGGAAAGACAGGAAACAAATAAGAGTATGCTTTCACCCGTTTGGGTTTGATAATGTAGTAACAGTGCCATCAAGGCTGTCCTGCATGACAGAAGAGCTCCGAAGAGGCAATATGGATAGAATGTGGATAGTACCTGATGAAGTTTATTTCAGAATATATATTTCTCTTAGAAAACTAATCGGTCAATGCACATGGAAATTACATGATGTGAACTTTTCAAATACAAAGCCTGTGTCAGTCAACTGAGAATTTCCAAAAATTTCAAGACTTCTTGGATTGAGTCTTGGAGTACAAAAAATGCTCCTACCTCCTAAAAACCCCACTGACCCCTTTATTAAAAAAAAGCCCTTTACAACGTGTCAAGAAAAGCAAATTATCATCTAAGATTTATGCTCTCCAGCTGGGGTGGTGAAGGTCAAAGGCAAGTAAAAATAAACTGACCTTGATAAATATTTGCAAGTCATATACCTGATGAGGGACTGCTTTAAGAATGCACCAGCAACCCAAATAACTCAATAGCAAGAAAACAACCCCATTTTTAAAAACATGCAAAGGATCTCCATGGGCATTTCTGAAGAGGCGAGATGCAATAGATGCATGGCAATAATGTTCAGCATCTCTAATCATTAAATGAACAACGAGATAGCCGTGCAAACATGTTAGAGGGTTCCTGCCTGAAAGACAAATGCAGCAAGTGCCTGTGAGGGAACGCTGATGGTGACAGCACACACTGGAATGGCCACTTTGGAAAAGAAAACCTAAGCATATATTCAACACAAATGAAATCCATATGTCAAAGAGATGCTTGCACTCCTATGTTCTTTCCAGTACCATTCATCTTAATTAAGGTATGGAATAACCCAAGATACATGCATAGACAGATAACAAAAGCACAGTGTGTGTGCACACAGCAGAATTTCACATGACTTTATAAAAAGGAAATTACACTATGTGACACAAGTCAGACACATAATATCCACTATTCTGTAACAAGCACAATTATATGTAGCTTAAGCTGTCCCTCCAGCTATGGAAAGTAAAACCATGATGACCAAGGTCAAGAAGGAAAGGGGGCCAGGAAGATGATAGTGGAACAGCCCAAAGTCTCAGCCTGGATGGATATGTTTTAGATACCACTGCACTGGATGGTGACCACCTTTACAGTGTTGTGTTGTATATCTCAAAATTACTGAAGGATTACACAAAGAACTTTTGTCTATTAGTTATTTTCTGTTGATGTGGCAAAACACCATGATCAAATCAGCTTATAAAATAAGGTGTTTAACTGGGCTTATGGTTTCTGAGTATTAGAGTCCATTGCAGCAGAACAAAGGCTTGGCAACTGGAGTTGCTGGGAGCGCATATCCACTCCACAAACAGAAAGTAAAGAGAGGTACGTTGACAATGGTTGAATGTTTGAAACCTCGATCCCCTCCCCCCCCCAGTGACCCTCCTCCTTCAACAAAGCCACACCTCCTACTCCTTCCCCAGCAATGCCAGCAACTGGGGACCAAACATCTGAGCCTATGGGGGCTATTCTCATCCAGACCACCATAATGCCTACATATGTGTCTATACACCATGTGCATGCCTGATGCCCATGGAAGCCAGAAGAAGACATTGGATCTTCCAGAACTGGACCAGCCATGTGGGTACTGAGTATTCACCCAAGAGCCCTAGAAGTCAGAGTAGCCACAGCTTTGTTCATAAACCATGGGTACTTAGAGCTGGAAGGAACCACACAGTCCCTTAGTCAATTCTCACTTCATAGCTGATAAAACTCTGGTCAAAGTGCCAAACGAGATGACTAAGGTTCTTCAGTTATCTGGAGGATGAGAAGCAACAGAGAGGTTTTGATGAAGGATTTTTAAATACACTCATGTAACTCATTATTAGAGAGAAGAGAGAAGTTCAAGGTTTTATCTCTAAAGAATAGGGTATTCTAATTTTATTTGTATTTTTATATATTTTATTTGTCAAACAATTATGTCTCTTTTTAAGGTAAATGCAATACTTTGGTCTACTTGTACACTATAGAAAGATTCAGTCAAGCTAATTAATTTTACCCATTATCTTATCAAGTGCTGCATGTGTGTATAAGATGAGAAGGCGGAAGAGGTACTCAGTTGCTGATACAGGCACCGTTCCTGCAGAAGACCGGAGTTGGAGTCCCATCCCTCATGTTGAGTGACTTACAACCACCTGGAACTCCAGCCCCTGGGGTTTTCTGATACTTTCACTCACACAAACCCCCACACATATTACACATATATACATAATTTAAAATAATAAAAATAAATTTTTTGTTTGTTTTTTTTTAATAAAAATAAATTTTACAAAAGACAGAAGACCTGCATTGGATGCTTCCTGGTAATTCTAGAGCATCTCAGGCAATGAGGAGAAAGACAGGAAGAGAAGAATGAACCTGCACTGCTACATGGGATTCCTCTCTCTGGACATCTTACACAGGATCCAATGAAGTCTGCACTCCACTCTTGCTACCCTCATTCCTGCGTGGTCTTTCCCCATCCTCCTGGATACTGTAAAGGAGTGAAGGGCTTCCTCTCTAGCCTCTAAGGCTGATCACTCCTACAGTGATGCAGAGACTGGAGTTTGAGACTTCCTGGGAAGCAAGGTACGTCCATGTACCTTAGGAGTTGACCTGAAGTAACACTTTCCCCACACCAGCTGCACAAAGATCTTCTGAGCTCCTCTCACTCACTCTTAAGCAAAAGACACAATGTGGTGTGACATGGTTTTCTTCCCCTTTGCCACGCAGGAGCAAAGCATCGAGGAGATGTGCTTGTAGGACCTTTTGCCTCCTGCCCGTGTCCCCAAAGGACAAGCCCTTTAGCCATAATCTACATTGGGAAATACAGATGAAAATTTAATTTTTAAAACATAAAATTCTGTCTTGCTATGCTCGTGTTGTAACTTCAGGCCACATGCATCTCAGGATAACTAAGAAAGTGAGCCAACATGTTTGCAGATGACAATATTAACTTTCAGTGCAAAAGATCAGACACCCTCGCAAGAGCAGTACTTTGGCTGCGGTGCTATAGTTGAATATCACATTGAGCACATGAGGTCAGAAACAGATTCCACCTTCACTGCGTTGTGTGTGGCTCCTCAGTCCCTACTCATCACTTAGTGAACCTTGGGCCTGCTGGTCAGCTAGAACTGGCTGACTGTAAGTCCCCGAGCAACCCTCCTGTCTTGTCTCCCCAGTACTGGGATCACAGCATGTAGTTGGTGCTTTTATGTCAATGCTTGGGAATACACACTCGGGCACTCACCCTTCTTGGTGAGCACCCACTGAGCCACCTCCCCAGCCCCGGGTGGGTAATTAGTGACAGGAGGGAGGACAATAAAATCATCACTGCAACACTAACACTCTCCCCTCCTGCAGTGAGCCACGGTGCACTACAGCTGCACCCCCAACGGTCTTCTCTCCTAAACTTATTGGTGGCTACAGGGTAGGAGATCTTGGAATCCGAATTCCCATTTTGCATTTTGCACACATCAGGCCTTACCCTTCCCTGAAGCCATTCTGACCATGAGCTTCACCCGCTGTCATAAACTAAAGGACAAGCTACAGTGCCTTTATGGATGTGCTGCGTGACTGGGGAGCAGCAAGCATTCCTCACTGTGTGAGGCTGAGGCTTCATCCACTTATCTGTCGATGTTTGGAAGGTGAGGCACAGAAGATCCCAGTTACAGGAAATACTTGTAACCTGTAGGCCCTGCAGGCCCCAGCAGAGCCTGGAGCAGATGACAGCCGATCCAACAGGGCTATGTTCTAGGGGGAGGCCTCTTGGCAAAATATCCAGAGTATGAAGTTTAACTGTGAAACTGCTTCTAGCCATTTTACATAAATCTGTCATTTATTGCAGGAAGGGGAGTCAAAACAGATTGGGAGTATGTCCTGGGGTGGGGGAGATGGTGGCTGAAACCTGCTTGAGGTGACAGCTAACACCTGTCTTGTGACAGATATGGGGCACAGTAAAAGACACCAAAGGGATGTCCTACCATTTAGAGGCACTTTGGTGGGTGATCCAACCAACCTCTGATCCTCCTTCCACCACCCGCCTCCTGCTCTGAGACCTCCTGCTTGCCCTCTGTCTTCGAGACATCCACACACTTCCTTCCTTGTTTCTCTTCCGCATCTCTGGTTCTCCATTTTCTTATATTGAATGTATCATTGTCTAGGATTCAATATTATACTTTAGTTACTAGCTTCATGATGTGGGATTCCCCTCTGTATGCTATGAATATGTTTTATTGCCTTTGGTTAATAAAGAAGCTGCTTTCAGTCAATGGCTGAACAGAGTAAAGCCAGGCTGGAAAAGATATAGAAGATAGAGTGGGCAGAGCCACAGAGAAGCCATGTAGCCACCGGAGGAGAAAGACATGAGCCGCCAGCCAGAACTTTCCTGGTAAACCACAACCCTCGTCGTAGAATATAAAATAATAGAAATGGGTTAGTTTAAGATATAAGAGCTAGCTAGCAATATGCTTCAGCCAAACAGTATGGCAATTAATATAGTTTCCTTGCGATTATCTCAGGTCTGGGCTGCCAGGAAACGAACAAGCGCCCTCCGACTACAACTTCCTGACTAGAGTCATGTTGCATAAGGACTGGATCTTCCTGTTTTCCTGGCACCAGGAAAGAGTCTCACACACAAAGGTGCTTACCAACATTTAGTGCTGAATAAAGGTACAGTCAAAGAGACACACTACTCTTTGGTCCTTCGAAAGAGTCCAGCTTCCCAGGGAACCAACATCTCCACCCTCTTCCTGTGAGGCCTGCAGCAGAGTGGGCTTTCCTCGGGTCACAGTTTGCCATCTCTTCTGATCACCACCTTTTCTTCCATCTCCCTTCCCAGGTAACAAGACAGTTACCTAAGAAGGAGAGACTCATGAAGGGCAGAGGTACATGTGAAAAGGAGTGTGTCCTTAGAACCAGCTGTGTGGACACTCAGCAGTGTTCTGGTTTTGGTCCAGCTTCACTCTTTTTGTTCTTTCTGCCCCATTAGCAAAGGCTGTGGCTTGAATCTGGAAGGTACAGTCCCTTAGAAAAAAGCCAGCTTCAATAATTTCATGTTCAGTTAGGACCACACATATTTAGAAATCACTAAACACTGGCTGCTGTTGACAGAAGTGTGTCTTTACTATCATTTCCTATTGTTTTAAATTATGCCATTGCCTCTCTTCCTCAAAATAAATTTTATGCACAAGTCAGGAGGAAGAAATGCTATTCAAATGCGCATCTCAAGAAATGCTATTTGTCAGTTTTGATAAACTAACTCAAAAAAGTGACATGGAGACACAGAAGGCCAAGTCCAGCTAAGCCATATTTAAAAGGAAGACGCGATGAAGAACATATTAACAAAGACGCTCTCTCTGGGCCGAAATGGAATCAGACTCCATGTTTGAAATGAAGATGCAATGAAGGACTCACTCCATATTAACAAAGATGCTCTCTCTGGGCCGAAATAGAATCAGACTCCTCTGATTCTTCTTTCTGAGTAGTTACTGCCTTCTGCTTCCTTCTCGGTCCTAGAGAATCCAGTTTGAGCAAGAATTCCACTAAATCACTTGAATCCAAACCTCCTGCCCTTATCTGGTCCCTCACATATTCATTATCTTATCATCTTGGCCTGCCTTTGACAAGAATTCTCCTGAATGGATTTAACAAGAACTCTGATGTCTCTTATTTATTTTTTGTCCACTGACTCCACCCTGCTCCCTGGCCATAAATCACCATTTATCCTTGGAGTCAGAATCTAGCTAATTTTCTCTTCCTCACTGCAAGGTTCTTTTGTGGTTGTCCTTGGACCTACTACAATCAATGGCCTCTCACTGAACAGACCCTTCCCTAACATCTTTAGCACACATAATAAGTTACTCTTTGTTTAGCAATATACCGATACTTATTATAAAGCCATTGTAGAGAGTGGCGCTGTGACAGGTAGACTTAGAAATTAATGGAGCAGAAAAGAGAATCTGTGAGAAGAGCCCCCTCCCCACGCCTGCCACCACACACACACACACACACACACACACACACACAGAGAGAGAGAGAGAGTGTGAGAAGAGCCCCCTCCCCACGCCTGCCACCACACACACACACACACACACACACACACACACAGAGAGAGAGAGAGAGAGAGAGAGAGAGAGAGAGAGACTTAATTTCTTTTAAATCTAACATGTCAGAACCTTAGAAAAAAAGACATTTCCCCCAAGAGATGTGGCTGAGTCAACAGAATATCCATACATGAAAAAGGAAAATGTGACCTGACCTCAGTTCACAACATTCACCTAACTCAAGCCCAGGTGCGTTTCATGGACATAAACATGACAGGCCAACGGTACAGCTTTCAGGAGTTAACACAGGAGAAAAGTAACGACCTTAGGGCAGGAAACGAGACAGGGATTAAATGAGAAGGTGACAAATCAGACTACACTCAAATTAAATCTTTTTCATCAAAAGGTTCCTCTCCAAAGGGTAACAAAAGCAAAATACAGACAGGCAAAAGATGCTTGCAAAACACTGGATTCATGAAGCTCTTATAGATAAAAAACATAAATAACTCTTATGAATCCATAAAGAAAAAGACAGCTGTCTAAAAACCATGACAGAGACGTGAATAGACCATCAAAGAGGACAACCAATAAATAACTAAAGGAGGCCAGTGTGGTAATTAGAAACAGGAAAATACAAGGTAACCCCACAATAAACTCAAAACAATGACTAAAATGAAAGAAATTTATAATTCTTAATCTGGAATATATACAAAACAAGCAACATGCGCACGCCAGTGTGCGTGTAAATGGACACAACCATTTTAGATGGCGGTAACATATCTATAACAGCGACCTAACATAAATACATGCATTAGGTACAGAAGGACAGCAATAATAATGTTCCCACAAGCATTATACAGGGTAGCGAGAACAACAGGATGAAGTCACATACTAGATAGGGCTTCACAACAGAATTCAAGAAGGAAAGTGGAAAAATTCATCCACACCAGTACTTACAAACTTACCCGTGAACAAAAGAATCCAAACACACAAAATATAAATACTGACGTCATGTATTTGAGGTTAGATATAAGCACAAGTCTTTAGGTCACTTAACAATGTCACGTTTAGGAGGCAAAAGTATAAGGAAAGGAACCGGCTGCCCATGAAAGCACTGGAATTTTTCCCTTTGGTGAGAGGCTGTGATTGTCAAAGGACATGTGGATGGGTTCGTGAAGCTGCTGATGCTCTTTCTTTCACAGAGATAATGCTTGTAAGGTGTTTTCTTTAAAATCATATTCTGGGGGAACAAGAAAGAGACTATGGAGTGTTCATCCTTAAATGCGGCACTTATATCACACCTTCTTTCCAGGCTCAGGGATCGTCACAGAAGAGCAGAAAGAATGGTCCTAAGGACGAGAGTGAAGTCTGCAGCAGACAGCACTCGCTGGACACGACAGGACCCGGATACACATGCACTTACAATGGCTACACTAGATGCACAGGACCCGCACAAGGCTGAGCCAGCCAAGATCTCGTGTGGATGAGGAAGGCCTTCACTGATGAGCCACCTCTAGTGAGTAGCTGTTGACAATGAATGGCTGTAGTGTGTGTACGGGAGGGCTATGATCCCTGGCAGTGGCCTTAGTGAGTTTAAAACCAGAGCACAGGATGGTCTGAGGGAGATAAGAAAGGAAGTAGAAGAGAAGGAATAGGGAGGATTCGATGAAAACACATTATATGCATGTATAAAATTCTCAAACAAAAATAATAACTTGATGGAATGATTATTTTTATAATATCATGTCAATTTATTATACTTCTAATTTTAAAAATGTTAGTGATGGAGAACTATATCTAAAATGCGGAATAGCCACACTGAATTGCAAGAGATTACAGGCTTTGCAATAAAGCCCATCTTAGTTTCCAGCCCTGCCTTGATCTTGAGTACGTTACTTAAACTCCTAAGCCTTGTTTTCCACACATGTTGACTAAGGTGGTAATACCTATGGAAAGGACTGAAGGCCTGTACACAAAGCACTTAGTGGAACACCTGGCCTGTCATGCCTTAAGAAATGGCAGAATCTGCAAACCGCATTGCTGGTAAGGGCTTACCACCCAAGAACATAAAGAACTCCTATTATATGGCAAAATAAAGAACCTGGTTTTTAAAAATGAACAAAACCTGAGTAACAATTTCTCAAAAAAAAAAAAGGTAAACAAAAGACCAAAAATCATGTTAAAAGGTGTTTGAATGTGAATTGGGCATAATTATGTCACCCATACCCAATAGGAAACTCAGTATTAAAAAATAAGAAGTGGTATTCTCAGCATTAACACATCGAAAATGTCAAAAGATTTGAAAATGTTTGAAGGTGTTGTGTCCTTCTTACCAAATACTGAATCAAAATTTAATTCTTTATGTAAGGACAAACACATTCATCCCGTCAGTATGTAAATTTGCTTCCACCATTAATAAATTGGAAAATTTAGGTATATAAAAGAACTCTTTTCAACTAAACATATTATTTGAAATCCAAAATAAACTTAAAAAACAGGAAGCAATGAGAGTTAGTGTGGAGGTGAAGAGGCGGACACTCTTGAGACCCATTGGAGCCATGAATGGTGCAGCTGCTGAGAGAAACAGAACGGTGTTCCTCAAAACGGTTAAAAAACAGCCCCACTTCTGGGTACAGAGTCTGAAGACCTGAAAGTGGGGACTTGATAAGATTCTGAGCACCTTCACCAAAACCTGTTTACAATAACAAAAAGTTACAAGTAGTCCAGGTGAACAACTGATTGACAGTCTGAGACATACGCATACAGAGGAATATGGCTTGGTTTTAAGGAAGGAAATGCTGACACATGCCACAACATGAATGAACCTTGAGACATCCACAGTGTGGCTTGGCTTACATGGGTCACTTAGACTAGTCAGATTCATAGAGACAGTATGGGGGTTGCCAGCAGCTCGCAGCTGCGGTAGGGGAATGGGAACAGTGCTGAGCTCCTGTATGGAAAGATGAAAAGCAATCTGAAGATAGATTGTGCAGCACTGACTGCCACTGAGCACCTGAAAATGCTCACAGCAGTAAACTGGATGTTACTTAATTTTATCACAATTTAAAAATACTTTATAATATATCAGTAATAAGCCAGGCAGTGGTGGCGCACACCTTTAAACCTAGCATTCAGGAGGCAGAGGCAGGTGGATCTCTGTGAGTTCAAGGCCAGTCTTGTCTACAAGAGTTAGTTCCAGGACAGGCTCCAATGCTACAGAGAAATCTTGTTTGGAAAAAACAAACAAGCAAATAACAAAAAATATAGCAGTAATCAATATTTTAAGGTGCTTTTACAGACTTAATTATAGCGTGCTTAGAATACAGGGAAGACAATGTGTCCACTGTAGACTGATAATTTGTTTGGCTGTTTGTAGTTTAATTATTATTGATATTTTTGTTATTGTCATGGAATCATATTTCTGATATTCCATGAGTAATTTCCCTTAGTTATTTCATCTTTCAAAAATACATACCAATAGTAATATTGTACAGTAAAATTAGCTATAATTATCTCATAGTAGTTAACCAGTACTATCAAACTTGTAGGTGTTTTGACAATAGCCCATAGTCTTGTAAATCAAGGCTGATCAGGTAAAGACTATAACTGATTAACAAGGCACTGATATTACCTGACTCAATCACTCATTTTAGTCAGGACTGACTGTCATCTGAAGTTCTTGACCTACACAATTAAGAAAGTTAAGCTACAGGTCGCCCTTTGATGCCTTAGCACTACTTCAGATTGTGTTTTTTCAACATCAACTCCAATGCATGAACTAACTGCAGCTAGTAATTACTTCTCTCATTTACCAAAGGATCAAATTTACCCTCATCAGAAATTCTACCCTGTTTCAAAAATGCTTATTTGTAGGCAATATACTTTCTGTCCACTCACTAACTTAGCCACAGTTTCAGCAACAAGGGAAGTTGATTTCATTTACTTTTCTTTTTTCCCCCCACTGAATCCAATTTTTAAGTAATCTCAATGGAATGGAAATCTTATCTTCAAGGTTGGCTGGTGTGGGACAATTGTCTCTATTCTGCCAATTATATTTTAAATAAATGCTGGTTGACCAGTAGCCAGGCAGAAAGTATAGGCGGGACAATCAGACAGGAAGTAGAAGCGGGTCAATGAAAACAGGAGAATTCAAGGGAGAGGATGCAGTCCTGATCCAGCCACAGAAGAAGCAAAATGTGACTGCCTCACTGAATAAGGTACTAAGCCATACGGCTAGCATAGACAAGAATAATGGGTTAATATAAGTTATAAGAGTTAATAAGAAGCCTGAGCTAATGGGCAAATCAGTTTATCATTAATGTAGATCTCTGTGTGATTTCTTTGGGACTTAACAACTGCTGGAACCAGGAAGGACAGAAAACCTCAGTCAACAGTTGACTTTAAAATATGTCTGAATAATGTTTCAAGTGCTATTACAAGTCCTTCCCTCCTTGAAACAGTAGTCGGCACCAGGCTCTCCCATAACATCCTAGCAATTTCAGTAAAAGCTTCAAATCCTTGTCATTATCCAAAGCTATATTATGGATGTCAAAAACCTGGGCCCATGATTACAGAAAATGGCTTAATACATGGTACTAAAAAGTCTAACAATAGACAAGTTGAATAGACATGGCTTATGGAATACTGAACTTACTGTTGCATTTTGGCTAAACAGAGTTTTAGACTACTCAGGGATTCCATCCCACTTTGTAAGTTACTAAGAAGGACCAACTCAAAAATTCTTCTGCAGCTCAGCTCCCCAAGCATTTGTTGTTGTTCCTGGGATCCCCTTAGGTTTTGGAGCCCAGCTTTGACCACTCCTTCCTGAGGATGACTATTGGTTCCGAGAAGCACTTTTATTGAATGTTCCATTTAGCATCATTTTGCAATTAATGACACTTTCAAGACACATTTTCTTTCTCCCCTTTAGTTTTAAATTCAACTCATTTTTTTCTTCTTGCCTTTTGGCTAATTAGGAGCAGGCACACACTCCCATCAGGAACTAGCAGTAATAAATGTGACAAAAAAGGGACCGAATGCCAAAACAAATATCATCTGTCCAGTCCTGGGAGCCCAGCCCTCAGAGTCAAAGCTATGCCATGTCACCTCTAGGGGTCTTTGGTCACTCGCCATCAAATGGAGCTTTCCAATCTCAGACGAGGTTTCTGAGTTTTTAAACTTTCTCGATAAACACTTAACTTTTTCCTGTGTGGGAGAGAGACACTTCCCTGACTGTGAGACTCTGCCATTCTGACAATAAAGCAAACATAACTTAGCTGTTTATCTCCTAACCTAAAATGTTCGCATGGCTCGCTGAGTTCAGAACTGTTATAGCTGCTTTTCCCATTTCAAGTCCTAAACAAAT
Organism: Microtus oregoni; assembly: GCF_018167655.1. Lineage (NCBI taxonomy): Eukaryota > Metazoa > Chordata > Mammalia > Rodentia > Cricetidae > Microtus > Microtus oregoni. The sequence continues at coordinate 40,332,285 of NW_024543062.1, read as the reverse complement.
CACCACCTAACAAGTCAGCGGGGACTCTCCCCTGGCAGGGACACAGTGCTCACTGCACAGAGCACTAAAGCTTAGGGAGATCCAGCCTTTGTCCAAATCACTATTTCCCATGTTGCTACAACTGGTTAAACCCCTTCCCATACATGACCACAGAATTTTAAATTCAGATATCGTCCTAATAAGTCAGTGAGGCACCTTTATATCATGAGATTAGTTCTAATTCGCTTTCCATTGCTTTAATAAACACTGGATGAAAGAATCTAAGGGAGGAAAGGGTTTATTTTGTCTTATATGCTCAGTTAACATCCATTACTGAGGGAAGCCATGGAAGACACTCAAGGCAGGACTGAAGCAGAGACCATGGAGGAGTGCTGCTTAGTGGCCGGATCAGCTTGCTTTCTTGTTCAATCCAGTTCTAGCTACCCAGGGGTGGCACTGTCCACATCAGTTGGTCAAGAAAATGCTCCCCAGACATGCCCACAGGCCAATCTGATAAAGGCAATTTTTCAACTGAGGCCCACTCAACACAGATGTCTCCAGTTTCTGTCAAATGGAGGCGGAGGACCTAAGAGACACAGATTCAAACTAAAGGTTTATTTTGAAGGAAGCAAGGACACATTATATTGTGAGAATATGTTACCCTCAAAGGATTCTTCATGACCCCTAGTTTTAGGTAGACCAAGAACACTTTTAAAATAAACTTGGCATTTGCTTCCTGTTCCAAGGGAAAATCTGACCTCAGACTCCAGGTTCCAGTCTGACTCTTCTGGACAAACAGAATCCAGTGTTGACTGCCTAACTTCACTGGGACCACACAAGAGTTCTCTGATAAACACGGTACTGGTATCCCATGACCTGGAGGACATTTAATGGGTCTCCCTCTTCCTGGATATCTTGATTAAATTGTTCTGGATATGGGATTTATAACATGGCTTCGGTGGATTTAATAGAAACCCTTGGAGACAGCACAAGGAAGGCTGAGTGGGAGCACATATGACCTTCCTCCCTTTCAAAGGGATTTCCAGGGGTGGAGTGGGGAGTGAAGCAATCAAACCTCCAGGATCACAGTGGCATCAAATCTGAGGTTTCCTGACAGTCACAGTGAGACTGTGCTCCCTTGGCTGTGCTCCAGGTCATATTCATATGCTTCAGGGCAAGAGCCCAGGACACATAGATCCCACACAACCTCTGCAAACTGTGCAGCCGTACTTGACTGTTCCCAGCCATCATCAGTATGGAACTTTAAACAGTTCACTATTTTGAATTTTAAAACAGAGTCTTCAACTTCAAGGCTCCGGGAGGAACTTGAGCATCGTTTTTTAAATTCATGAGGGTACTGGGGACTTCACTCAGGTAGTGGGGAGCTGCTACACATCATGAGAGGACCTGAGTTCTAATCGCTAACACCTACCCAAAACCCAAGTGTGGTGGCACACACCTGTAATTCTAGCACTGGGGAGGCAGATACAAGAGTCCAGGGCTTGCTGCCCTTCTGAATTGGTGAACTTCATGTTCACTGAGCAGCCCTGTTTCAAATACTAAAGTGTAGAGCAGATGAGGAAGATACCCAGCAATGGCCCCTGGCTCCACATATGCATGCAAACATACGTGTGTGGACAGACACACACATGCTCGGGCATGTGCACATGCAAGCACACACAGTGGTAGGAGAACATCTTGAACACATTTTTGGATGCAATAAATACATTGAGGGGTTGTTGGTGTTTTACTTAAAGCTAACTTCTCCCCAGGACCAGGTTGGACCCACATAACTCTGCCCCCAGAAGAGAGCACTGGAGGGCCACAGGGCCTGGCTTTTCTCAAGTATGGGTGTCAGAAAGTGAGCCAGACAAGTAAGGTGTCAGATTCGTTGGCCAGAGGGTCAGAGCATCTCAGGGAGCAGAGATCAAGCCATCGGGGTCCCACCCACAGCTCTTCACCCACATGGACAAGGATTGGGGGACAGGTTTGTGTGAAGCACAGGATGAAAGCGAAACTGTAGGAAGGAGTCCACCAAAAAGGAGAACAAAGCTCATGAAAGAGTCAGCTGTGTGCGCTTGCTCTGTCCATACAGAATGAGGAGATGCCATTCCCACTCAGGACCGTTACCCTGGAGACCAGATACATGGGAAGAAATCATCAATGGGAGCCTTGTTTGGTCCTTACTGGTCCTTTCTCTGTCTGACCCATGGCCCCATGCTTGCAGGGGGTGGAAGGAGCCCGTGGGTTCTTCTGACACCTCTACAAGAATGTGTGGCCTGTGAAGGAGCTGTATTTGAGGCAGCTGGGACTGCAACCCCTCAGCCTGAGAAAGGGGAACATATGCAAATACAAGATGAGTAAACACTGCTGAGATATTGCACCGGACATGTTCTGAATGGCCACAGATCGAACATATGTCAGCCACGTGGCACACTTCTTACACAAGAATGGAATGCCAAGTTTGAGTTTCACAAACACACCCAGCTGCTCTCATCTCAGGATTTGCGTGGGACATGCTGATTGAAGGCGGGAAGGTGGGGGCACAGGGGAGGGGCGCTCTGTATCACCGAGCAGGTGGGGAAAGCCTTGGAAGTGATGTCCACTCAGCTTAGTGAGCATGGCTTCAGGTTCCAGCCTTGTTGGCAGCACCCATCCTGTGAGGATGATGGAGTTCCCCGCCTGAAGATGCAGGTGGCCTCCCTCGCCTCTCACTCTCTGCCTTAGCAGTCAACCAGGCTTCCCGCGCCCTCCCTCCATGTCTAGCCTGGCTTCTAATCCTGTGTTCATCAAAACACCACCAAGGGAATTTTGATCACGTGACAGTTATCTGGGAACACTCACAGGTGGAGGAAACCTGTAGAGTGAAAACTATATGCACAGACAAGGGCAAGCAGCACCTAAGAGAAATGCCTTTTCCCTCTCACTGTCCTCAAAATTGCCATGATGACTTAGGAAGTTCACGTCATCAGATATGAATTAAGCACCCTTTTCACTAGTCAGCGGACATTAGAGACATGTATAAATAGTTACAGTACAAACCTATTTTGTGGGCCTGGGGGTGTAGTCCAATTGGTAGGGTATAGAAGCTAACTTCATTCGGGAAATAACCAGGCTAGCTAAAAAATAAACAATTATATTTTCATTTATTATAAGGGGAAAACTCACGAAAATGGAATGAGAAGTCCATGCTCGGCTGTGCAGTGAGGGAACCACAGACAGAATACACCTGGGCCATGCCCTTGGTTTTTTCTCTGGGTCCCAGAACACCACACCCTAACTTGGTTCCACCTCTTAAAGATAATTGGTTAACAAGGCTTTCCCATCAGTAGAGTCCTTGCCTAGCATACAGAAGTCTGTGAGTTTGATTTGAGCACTGAACCAGGCACAGTGGCACGTCCCTGTAATCCCAGCACATGGAGGCAGAGACAGGAGGATCAGAAGTTCAAATTTGCCCTTGGCTATATAATGAGTTTTGAGTCCAGCTTTGGCTATCTGAGCCTCTGTCTCAAAAACAAAAATAAACAATTTTAAAACCCATTGCACTTCTTAAAAGTGCACAAAGAATGTTGACAGAAGTTAATTCTGATTGAAGGAGAGCTGAATGCATTTGAAAGGAGACTGTGCGGGATACTGTGGGGCAGGGGCAGGATGAGAAGGGGACAGAGCCTACTAGAGGTGCCAAGAGGACTAGAAGAGATCTACCTGAAGAGTCAGAGCAGCTTGAGCAAGAAGTCAACATATCCTTTGTTCCCAAACTCCACCAGGTACACCAGGAGTTAGCAATGCCTCATGGTATCTGTGTGATAGGCAGGACAAATGGCGTTACTATCCCCATCTCAGGCCTGGCTTCTCTGACATCCTTCTCAACACGGAGGATTATTCAAAAGACACTGTGCCCAGCACAGTGGCAGTATCCTGAGGCCACTGATAAGGATGACAGACAATTGCACACCATCACCCCACAGCATCTTCACAGACTTCTTTCCTTTTCTTTTTTCTCTCCTACCCATTTCTGGATCTTTTTCCTTCACAATAATTCCAAGCCACCGTTTTCCCTCAAAGTGACTGCTTTTCTGGTCACTCCATCAGTCACCTCAACTAGCAAGAAAAGGGGTTCTTCCTCAAGAACCAACCTCCCTTACAAGGTGTCAGAATTCTTTATGTTCTTGGTTTTATAGTCTTGCTAGGTTACATAATACTAAGGAGACACTGTCCATGTCCCAATGCATGCAATAGAGATGTGTTAATAGCATTCTACAGTACTGATAAAGAGGCTATGTGGATGGGAGACAGATATTCCAAGACAAGGAGGCCAGTTTATGACACAGCGGGAAATACAAACCGTTGTGGCTGAGAGGAGACCAGCACTCACAGGACAAGGCAGTACATGGCCGGTCAGAATACGAGCACAGAACAACCAGAGGAATTTAAGAAGTGGCAGATAAGACTCTCCTGAGTCTGCTCATGGTTATTTCTCAAACCCACAAAAATGGTGCATTTGACTGTATATAAATTTTAAAATAATTTTTAGAGGCTGGGGCTGGTGTTAGGAAGATAGTTTGGCTGGTAAATACTTCTTTACAGACACAAGTGCCTAGACTCACATTCAAAAGCCTAGCATTGCAGTGTGTACTTGTTTTCTTAGTGCTGGGAAGGTGCAGACAGGTCAACTCCATTCATTAGTCAGCTCAGCCAAATCAGCAGTCTCCAGGTTGAGAGGGCCTGTCTTAACAAACAAGCCTTTATGTGTGCATGCATAGAGCATGTGTGTGTGCGCACGCACATGTGTACACACACTGTGCAGGCAGGCATGCGTGCACACATACACATATAAACACTCACACACACATGCACACACGTACATACACTGTGCAGGCATGCATGCACACACACACATATAAACACACACTCTCTAGCGCGCACACACACACGCATGTGTACACACAATGTGCAGGCATACATACACATATAAACACACGCTTGCACACACATGCATGCACGTGCACGCACACACATAGATCAATGAATAAATAGGGGGAGAGAGGAGCTAGGGATCTACACAATAGTCAAGAACAAATGAGAAGTTAATGCCATAACAGTTAAAAAAAGTAAGAAACAGGGATCAAGCTTGGACGTTTTGGAAGTGGGGTTGAAATGAGGAGCAAGGGTGAAGGACTGAGCAATCAGAAGCTTGGTGTCAAACAGGACTGTACAATTCATCCAGGAATGCTTCATCTGGCAGCAAAAACCAGTGGAAAACAGTGGCTTTGTCCCTGGATGATGATGTCATTAGCCAGACAGACAGACAAGGAGGAGCAGGCTCAAACAGGAACTTGATGAGTTCACTTCTGGATATTTTGAATTTGGAACATTTATGTCATCAAAGGTTTCTTATTTTAGTTTTGAGGAATTTGAAAACAAAATTGTTGGGTTTTGGCATTGAAAGCGGCCTCTTTCCATAGACATGGGCTCTCTGGGGCTGCAGTGAACAGAGCAGTGACTCCACAGTCCTGCATGAGGATGGCACACGAGACTACTCTATGTTGCCTCTGTTTTGTGACTGACACCCACCCAAAGCTGCAAGGATGCTGTGGAGACTGATGCTGAGCCAGGAGCGACCCCCATGTGCTCTCCACTGATGCCCTCGCCACCAACTCTTCCAGACTTCACATATCTATACAAAAGCTTTTCCTCCTTGTCAATATCCAACTTTGAAAAATAATTGCTTTCTGTTCTTATTGATGGCAGTTACAACCCACTGCTGTTTTTTCTGTGATTTTATTTTATAATAAAGCGATCATCAAAGGAATACAGACATTGATTTGCTAGCTGTTAATTGATGTTTCTATGTTGCATTTCGGGTTGGGATCAGGAGACCGTCTATATTTCAGAGAAACTTGGAAAGCTGGTTCATTTAGTAGTCATTAACACAAAAGCAGAGCACAGTCTCCCATATCCTCCAGCTGCTCACTGGATATGTAAGCAAAGTTAATCACAGATATAAGATACAGAGCTACAACACAGACAGCATTTAAAATAACTGCCTATTATTTCTTTAAGAGCTGAGCAGAGTCTGTGGAAAATACAGTGAGTTTTCAGATGATAAAAAAAAAAAGTCAGCGTGCAAATGGATAGATTCACATGCTCAGCAGAGTACAAGACACATGCAGGCTTATAGTGTATAACTACATAAGGGAGCAAGGGAAGGAAGGAGGGAGGGAGACAGGGAGAGAAGAAAGGGAGGGAGGGAGGAAGGAAGGAAAGAAGAAGGGACACAAAGGGAAAGCTGGAAGTCTCTGTACTTCACTCGGCAGACACCCCTGAGCACTTAGTGTCCAGATCTGTATTTTAAGCATGGTAACAGATGTGCAAACACATAAGACACAGCATCCAACACTTTCACACCTAGAGGAGGTGGAAGGAAAAGTATAGAAAGCATTTGCATATATCACTCAGCATGTGACCGCACTTGGCAGGGTAACATGAAAAGGTTGGAAGTCCCTGATTTTGAGACCAATCCCACGTTTTCGTGTGCCAAGTCAGAAGGGTTGGGAATTTTAGAACATCTAGACAGAAGCAGAGTGTTCTCGAATAAAAAAAAAAATAGAAGGGGATAAAATCTCCCGAGTTGACAAGGCGGGTTCAAGAAAGGGCCACCTGGCTCAGGAGTAGGGAACGGCGTGTTGAAATGAGAGGCGGGAAGAAGGCAGGCTTGAGCAGCACACTACAGGTGATGCAGTTTTGACACTGTAGGTGAGAGCTTCCTACAAACCAAAGAAGAATGTTTAACAAATCAGCACAGAATAACGGAATGTAAGTGGAGTGGCTTATGAAGATACAAGCACAAGCTAGGAGTGGTGGCAGCCAGACAGCGAGGAAGGAGTGCCAAGCGATGCCAGTGGGCATCCTTTCCCGACTCACGTAAGCCTTAGAAAAACGCATGGATCATTGTTGAGTGTGGGAGATGAGTCAGGAACATGGCAGTAATGTGAAGAGAAGGTGCTGAGTCCAAGAAAGGCTTTGGGGAGAAAAGGATGAGTTTAGGGCTGAGCTGAGGAGGTCGGTAGCATGCTTAACTCCAGTTGCCAACAAGAACTCCAGATAGGAAGAATCACCAGGAAAGAGTATGAACTAGAGTTTGCAATATCACCTGCAAACAGGGGACAATGAAGCTGTGGAAGTGGAGGAGGTCATTCACAAGAGAGTCAGGGGGAAAATGTGGGCAGCAGGGAGAACGAGTCCAAATAAGCACTATGCAGAAAACTTCCAAATCATTTACTCAACTTATATAAATATGGAAATGATGGGGCCAGTGAGATGTTGAGTCAGCTTGATGGCCTGATTTCAATCCCAGAACCCGTGTAAAGGGAGGAGATAACAGATTCCACAAAACCTTCATCTGATCTCCACATGCATGCCATGATACAGCCACTTCATGCCCCATGTGTGGTCTCCCCCACCTCTTTTTTTTTTTTTTTTTTATTTTAATTTATTTATTTATTAAGAATTTCTGCCTCGTCCCCACAACCGCTTCCCATTTCCCTCCCCCTCCCCCGATCAAGTCCCCCCCCCTCTCATCTGCTCGAAGAGCAATCAGGGTTCCCTGACCTGTGGGAAGCCCAAGGACTGCCCACCTCTATCCAGGTCTCCTAAGGTGAGCATTCAAAATAATGATATATATTTTTCAAATAGAAAGAAGGTGAGTCTCTTTCCCATATTTTTTCATGCAAAAGAGAATGCCTAAGGCACAGCTTCGGGTCACCCACAATAAAGACAGTGGCAGTAAAGGTGTGTGGGCGCCATCCCACTGTGAGAACGTCCTGTGAGAGAGCCAGCAGCATCCAGAAAGGGAACATGGCCTGTAGGCACAGCTCTCCTTTCCTAAATCCAGGTTGTGCTTCACTGAGCAGAGAAAAACAACCAAGGGCTTCAAGGTGAGCCTATTTCATAGAAGGCAACAGAAGAAAGTAACCCAAGTCAGCACAGACACAAACAAGAGCCAAGCATGGTTCTGGGTAAGTGGGGGCTTCCTCCTCCTACCCTCACCCCGACAGCTCTTTTCCCAGTTCATTAGAGACACGTTTCAAATGCTCTGAGGTGCAGATGAAGTTCCTCACATCCGCAAACCGAACACACAGCAGAGAGGTCTCAACACCCCCCTTCCCACCTCTGCATGGAACAAAAGCTTCACTTTTGCACCCAGCACCCACAGCTGTTTGCCAGGAGCAGAAAGAACACAGCCAGTCTTTGAAGGTACACTATCCTTTTCCTGTGGCCTAATTCAGTTTCAATTGAAAAGTGCAAAATAGCAAAAATGGATAAGGTTTTCACAAGAGTTGCTTAGCTAGAGGAAGCTAAGCTAATTTTCTTCTAATATCAAGTCGTTGAGACAAGCAGGCATGTTTGGTTTGCACTGTTGTATGTCTGTAAATTTCTAAAATATTTCCAGAATGGATTGTTCTTTTGACTGGGGGCAATTCAAGTTCAAGGTTGAAGCAAAAACAAACAACAACTTTTTAAGAAAAGCTGCATTTTTCTTTTCCAAAAGTTATCAGTCTTCTTGCTAATGTGGAGTACATGGGAACATTATCTACTGGGTCTGCCCTCACCCATCGCACCTTTTGCTCTCCAAGAGAAAAACACCATGAGCGCTGAAAGCTAGGAGGCAGCAAGCATCCACTTTTGAACGGTGCAGAGAAAGTCAACAGAGCAGAGCTGTCACTGGAGTTTGCTGGTTAGAGGAAGAAGCACTGATCTGATCTAGAAGTAGACCCTGGACTGCTCCTGGGCATTCAGAGGTAAAGCTACATGGAACTACTTATCCAGTTACAACTGGCTACCTGTCACACCACCAAACATGGCCCTGTGTGCCCAGGAGTGTTCTCTGGGGTTTTGTTGGTTTGTTTTTCTCAATAAAATGGAAATACTTGCTGAAAGAATATTTTCAATGCATTCCTTTCTTTCGTCAGGAAGGTGGAGACAGGACCAGCACTGAGTTGTGCCTTTTCCCTGAGACATTACATTCTTAGACACAAACGTGTTTAGAAGATGGCTTGTGAGGATGTTGGAGAGATGGCTCAGCAGGTAAGAGTAAGCACCTTGCAGAAGACCCAAGTTCAGTCTCCAGCACGCACAGCAGGCAGCTCAGAGCTCCTGTAACTGCAGAGCCAGAGGCATCCCAAGCTTCTGGCCCCCATGCACACTGCACTCACATGTACACACACACACACATGCATGTACTCACACATACAGACACACACACATGCATGTACTCACACATACAGACACACGCATGCATGTACACACGCATGCATGTACTCACACATACAGACACACATGCATGTAGTCACACATACAGACACACACACATGCATGTACTCACACGTACAGACACACACATGCATGTACTCACACATACAGACACACACATGCATGTACTCACACATACAGACACATACACATGCATGTACTCACACATACAAACACACACATTCACGTACTCACACATACAGACACACACACATGCATGTACTCACAATAAAGACACACATGCATGTACACACACATGCATGTACTCACACATACAGACACACATGCATGTACTCACACATACAGACACACACATGCATGTACTCACACATACAGACACACACATGCATGTACTCACACGTACAGACACACACATGCATGTACACACACATGCATGTACTCACACATACAGACACACACACATGCATGTACTCACACATACAGACACACACATGCACGTACTCACACATACAGACACACACATGCATGTACTCACACAAACAGACACACATGCATGTACTCACACATACATGTACTCACACATACAGACACACACACATGCATGTACTCACACATACAGACACACACATGCACGTACTCACACATACAGACACACACATGCATGTACTCACACATACAGACACACGCATGCATGTACACACGCATGCATGTACTCACACATACAGACACACATGCATGTAGTCACACATACAGACACACACACATGCATGTACTCACACGTACAGACACACACATGCATGTACTCACACATACAGACACACACATGCATGTACTCACACATACAGACACATACACATGCATGTACTCACACATACAAACACACACATTCACGTACTCACACATACAGACACACACATGCATGTACTCACACGTACAGACACACACATGCATGTACACACACATGCATGTACTCACACATACAGACACACATGCATGTAGTCACACATACAGACACACACATGCATGTACTCACACGTACAGACACACACATGCATGTACTCACACGTACAGACACACACATGCATGTACTCACACATACAGACACACACACATGCATGTACTCACACATACAGACACACACATGCATGTACACACGCATGCATGTACTCACACATACAGACACACATGCATGTAGTCACACATACAGACACACACACATGCATGTACTCACACGTACAGACACACACATGCATGTACTCACACATACAGACACACACATGCATGTACTCACACATACAGACACATACACATGCATGTACTCACACATACAAACACACACATTCACGTACTCACACATACAGACACACACACATGCATGTACTCACAATAAAGACACACATGCATGTACACACACATGCATGTACTCACACATACAGACACACATGCATGTACTCACACATACAGACACACACATGCATGTACTCACACATACAGACACACACATGCATGTACTCACACGTACAGACACACACATGCATGTACACACACATGCATGTACTCACACATACAGACACACACACATGCATGTACTCACACATACAGACACACACATGCACGTACTCACACATACAGACACACACATGCATGTACTCACACAAACAGACACACATGCATGTACTCACACATACAGACACACACGTGCATGTACTCACACATACAGACACACATATACACACCCACACATACAGACACACACATATACATACCCACACATACAGACACACACATATACATACCCACACATACAGACACACACATATACATACCCACACGTACAGACACACACACATGCACATACCCACACGTACAGACATGTACATATATATCCACACATACAGACACACACATACACGTATCCACACATACAGACACACATGCATATATTCACGCACACAGACACACATATACATACCCACACATACAGACACACACATATACATACCCACACATACAGACACACACATATACATACCCACACGTACAGACACACACACATGCACATACCCACACGTACAGACACACACATACACATACCCACACATAAAATTATACTTAAAAGATGATAGCCTAGAGCAATAGACACTTGTTAGAAAGGAAGCTCTGACAGAGTCCAAGAAGGCTAGAAACTTCTGAGCAGGCTTAGGCTCACAGTCCATTCTACATGGTAAAATACACAATCATTCTGGTAACAAAGATGGCCAATCTAATAGATTAAGGGAAATATCAATCAAAACACTGTCAGAAGAGCTTCCATTGTGAGTAGCTTAGATTAGGAGTTGCATTGTGATAAGAAAGAGGAGGGGCTTCCACACCTAGGGTAAAGAGTAAGTAGTGTGTGACCCCAACCGGGTGCTCTCTAAAAGAACCCACATCTGGCAGAGAGGTTTCTTCAGCAATGAGATACAACATAGAGGACTGGAGAGATGCCTCCGCAGATAAAGGCTATGCTCACAACCAACAACAGAAGAGAAAAAGTATACAGCATTTCACCTTAAGTGTGCGGGGGCAACAGGCGTGGGGGCAGGGCTGTCGGGAAAGGTAACTGATGCCTAGAGCTCACTAACTGAAACATCTTCATACTCCTAGCATTGAGGAAGGCATTTAGAGAAGCATCTGGGCACTCCAGCCAGAGCCCCGGAGTAAACAGTGACAGGGACTGAGGCCGAACAGCGAGTCAAACTCTCCTCCAGCAGGGAACGCCTGTCCAGAATGAAATTTTCTCTGAGTCATTAAACATTCTAAAACAAAATTTCCTCAGCTCAAATCCTGCACAGTAGCAGCAAGCAGCAATACTTCTCCTTTTCAGCCTTGTGAAGGGAGGGTGGAGCAGCACAGAATTGCAACATCGAGGGCAGGAGAATACCTAGGGCCTGACATCAAGGGCAGGAGAATCCCTAGGGGCTGACATCTGCTTCATCTATTTTCCCAAGCAAGTCAAGTAAACACACAGAATTCTTTCGGGACCACCCTATACAGATGAAAAGAGATAGAAGGAGTGGCCAGGAAGAAAAGGCATTATACTGGGTGATATATGACATGACTGTGGGCTGTGAAGAGTGTACACAGTTGAGAGAAAGAACAACAGGCTCCAGGGAAAGGCAACAAGAAGAATCTGGAATGCCCAGGACACTTGGAGGCCATCTTTATCGGGGGCTATGGAAAAAACACACATACAGAAACAGAAGAATCAATTTTTCTCTAATATACATCCTAACACAAAAGGGAAGGGAATCAAATGTTAGTGGGCAACTCGACATTTAATTTCAAACTTGAAATTAGATTTCCAAATGGAAATATATGGAAATATGGACTATGGAAATTTCTATAAATATTTCCTTGCCCTAAATATGATCTTTCCAGGTTCCAGTCATGAAACAGTTCACCTCTAGATTCTTTTAAAGAGCCAGCTGACTACCAGAGATCTTTGCTTAGATGCCTTGCATTTATTTATTTATTTATTTATTTATTTATTTATTTATTTTCTGAACTCTGGCTTCTCTGTTCCATGTGATGGAGTGTGTACAGAGACGGCAAAGCAAACACCTGTCATTCTTACACCACAGAGAGCATAATTCAGCGCCTTTTCTGTGATCACAGAATGCAATTAAGACTCTGGCTGCCTTGGTATGTAGACCAAACCTTCTGCCACAGTGTTCTGCGGTGCTGTTGTCTAGGGTGGTTCTGCCAATCTCTTCATTCCAACAGAAAGCACTCCAGGGCTCTCAGTGCTAAGCAAAGTATAATGAGGCAGAAGAGGTAACTGGGGCCCTCACTGAGGGAATGTGCTCCAGAGATGACTCTCTCTCCGCAGCACAAAACTACTCTACGATCCAAGGGCTTTTGTTGGCCCAAACACAGGAAAAGCAGTTAAAATACTGTCATTAAGAAGGAACAGTAGTTAAAAAAAACTTCTGCTCTTCATCTCTGGTTGGGAAACTCTTTAATCTGTAGGAAGTAGAGGGTAGGAGAAATGGTTTTAGACAAAGAACAGCAGTGATTTCCTAAAGCTTACGATCAATGTGCATCGTCGGGAGGGTTAGAACCTGCTTTACAGCAGACTAATGAGATGCGGAAGAAGTAACGAGAACTTAGAAAGAGCCAGGATAAGATCAGAGTGAGTTCAGAAAGACAGGCAGGGAAACATGCTTTTAGGTCTCACCTACAACTGCTATGTTTGGGTCACAGCCATAAAGTAATTCTACATACGCTTGTGGTCCGTTGGGTCATGTGCACAGTCTGAGCCTATGGTCACATGACACACCTCTCTGTTAGATGGCAGAAAGGAGGTAAGAGCCAGAAGCTCTCTGCTGTGATTGACAGCTTGTTAGAACTCTCCTTGTGGATTCTCTAACCTTCAAAAATCATGCACCTAAAATGATAATGAGAGACTCTAACCCAAGTCTGTGACATGCTTCCATAGCATGGACTTGCTGAGGCTAGGAAGACATCCCAATCTCCTGGCCCGTGGTACCCTCACCAACTACACACATCTCCCCTGCCACATTCACCTGCCTTACCTACAGCCTTTCTCTTCCCCAGGCCACACCTTTCCATGTTTAAGCCACCTCCCATGTCAAATGACTTTCTGGTTACAACACACTACCCTGAAGTTTCAGACAACTTGCTTTGTTGTTCTATCTCATGGATGACTGAATCCTGATCGGAACTTCTCAGTTTTGCTTTATAACGGCAAGAACTTGACACGAGAGTCATAATTTCCAACAGAAGCAAATGCCTGTTAATAGTAACAACAACTCTGCTCACCTGACCTGCTAACCTTCCCTTGCTGATAATAACAGTGACCTGCTAACCTGCCTTTGCTCTTCCCCATGGGCCCAAAAACCCAACACGAGTTGTACCTTGACACTGGGCATCAGCTACAACCTTGATGAATATGTCATATCAGCTATCAGTAGACAAGTTTACATATACATACACATGTTTATATATGTGTGTATGTATTCATATATATGTATATATGGTGTCTGATATATGTTAGCTAAATGCGAACTGGCATACACTCTTCAGAATGGACTGTGTTTTATTGTCTTTGGTAGAGAAATAAAAATATCCATATGGAGAAGTTTTGGGATAATTCCAACCATCTTCTATCCAACAGAGATAGTGGTTTAAAGGCTGGAATTCTATTCCCAACTCAGCTCTAATCTTCCAGATTGGCAAGTCATCGTATGCCACAACTATAAGGTAAGGCAGAGCTTGCCTGATTACTTCAGTGGACAGTGGGATAAATAAAGATAGAACATAGTCTACTATGGGTTATACAGGATGCTACAAAATATCTAAACTAGCACATCTGTGGGGAAAAGAAAGGGTTTCTTTTACCTTTCTCTGTAACTCCTAACACAAAATGAAAAGGTGACATCATGCTAGACTCCTCCACCAGTGCTGCCCACCAGAAACTCAGTGGGATCCATGCATGCCACTGTAATCCTTCTAGTGGTCCCATGGAATGCAGTCTCCTTAAACCAGCATGTCCAAAATATCATCTTTTAAAAATGCAGTTAATAAGAAAATTACTGAGAAAACATTTCTGAATTCATTTATTGATACCAAGAGCCTTTGAATCATGGCACATGATTTATCTTCTCAACACATCTGCAATGAGACTCAGAACTTTCACACACCCTGTAACATGTACAGGGGTCAGTTATCACGCTGGCCAGTGGAGGCGCTACAGAGTGCAACAACTTCACAGTTAGGAAGACACATGAATTTCTTTTCAGCATCTACTGCACTGCTTAGAGCAGATAAATAGTCATTGCGTATGTGATGAATAAGTGACATACTCTGTGGCACTGAGACATTTTGGGGCTAGGAGCAGAAATAAAGGACTTTGGAAATGCATTACTCTGTGTTGACCTTGTCCTGTCCCCCAGTCATGTGGGGCATGATCTGTGGCCACCGATGGAGAAGCTGCTGCTCCAGGATGCATTCCCAGACATGGTATCTGCTGGGGGGGGGGGGCGGTGCGGGGGCACGCAGATCCTCCCAGCCTCCTTTAACATGCTTCACTGCATGTGCCTCCTGCCTCCAAAGTAGCTGCACTCAAAACCCAGAAAGACGGCTGAAAACAGATGAGCATGGGTTCCTGGGTCCCGAATTACTGAGAAATCATTTGCATTCTGTTAGACAAATTTGCATAGAATTGGAGCCAAGACAGCTTGACTGGGTTTGCAAGCCTCGCTCTTTCCTGCACGATGCTATGGTCACCACTGTTTATTACCATCTACCAGGGTGGTGAAGCAAAGAATGGAACCCTCCCATGCCCACTTAGAAATGGGCAATGGAGTGGGGCACAGCCATGTCATCTGGCTGCTGCATCCTTTGTTATGACAAGAGTTTATTTACAAGACTCTGACCTACGGCAAGAAAACACAACTTCAGCTAAGGTGTTAATGACCCGTGACTGTACACACACCTGAGTGCGTGAGAGCTTACCGTGGGAAACCAAGGCCACTACCCCCATTCCACAAAACCCTTGGCTTCCATTCCCAAGTCAATATTTACCCTAAGAGACACTTTCCCTATTTGCCAGGTGTATGGAGGTGCAGATTCAAGGTAACACTCCACTAAAGTCCTCTGAACCCAGACACTTATTTTTCTTTCTTTGAACCAAGGGACACATGAGTAAATGAGGTTACTCTCAACATGACAGCTGCAAGAAGTAAATCACTCATGGCCAAGTGTGCAAGGGAACAGAACACAATCAGCTGCTTGTTTATCTTTTGTTATTTTTATCTCACCCGCCCATTTCTCTCTAAGGCTATTCCCAGGGAAATCCCATTTCATGACAGAACTGGTTTCTTGTGCCGGGGAAAAGCTGTGCTGTTGCTATCACTACCATTGTTAATTCTGCTAAGGTCATCTCAGATGTTCTGTCTATGTGAGATAAATGGTTTCCTAACAACCTTCCCAACATCCTGAGGCTGCTCATGTTTGCCCGAGTCATCACATCCAGGACCTTGAGAGAAGCAGCTGCCTGGAAACTCCAAAACTGGGGAGGCGGTTGAGCTGTCTTCAAGAACGCCAACTATTCTGATACTGGCTGAGTTCAAACCCAGCTTTACCACACGATCAGCACTGCTAGTCCCTTCTCCACGCCTCAGGACTGTCATCACTGCCAGGCAGATATATGGCCCACTCCAACGTGCCCAGACTGCTGCTAGAAAGAAATGCAGTAATGGGGACCGAAGATGTATCAAGAGCATCTGCTCTGTCACTGCCACATAGGCAGCTGGGGGTGTCCCTGTAACACTTGCATATAGACCTGCAATGTCTACACAGCCAGCTGCCTTTCAATGTTTATTGGGCATCTGCTCTAAATGTGCCTGTGCTAAACATGTCCGCCCAGTGCTGGTCATGCATGCCCACTTCCCTCAAATGCCGTGCACAACCTTTGTGAGCGTGCCTTGGAAACACCTTTTAGGCTATTTGCTATGAAGGGCTGTTCTTAATTCCTCAGACTGGTCACGCTGTTCAGCACCTGAATCTGGACACTTGTCCCCCTTCTGTGTCCTTCCTGCTTTCCTTTACCCACCAAACAGTGAAGTCAGCAATACTGTCCTCAGGGAAGTGGCTGGTGGCTCCCTCCCTCGCTGTCCATGGTGCACAGCAAGAACTTAGTGTGACAGTTATTTGGGTCGTCTTGTTTTTAATTTTGTGACCTTTCAGTTCCACCATATTCTGGTCACTCTGACTGTTTGCCCTTCCTAAGCTTGACAGGAACCTCCAAATGTCTATCTACGTGTGGTGTCTTTTTGCATTCTCACACGGCAAACTCCATTTATTAAAAAAAAAAATATTTACCCACCAAACCCCAGGTCATATGGCCGTTCTGTTCATACCAACTCTCCACTCTCCAGAGTGAGGTAGGAAAGAGGAAGACTAGATCTGGCCAGCCAGCGCTGCCTTAACCCTGCTATTGCTTTCCTTCTCTTTCATGGAGAGTTGGAATCATTTTACTAAGTGAATTTTTCAGATGGCTGAAGTCTAAACTTTCAAAAAATGCTAACCATTGAGAATGGAGCTTTCTGCAAATCATTACCCACTTCTCCTGGATTCTCTAAGTGTTGCTGTGAGAAATTCCCCTGTCTGGGACAAAAAGGACCCCTGAGGCCCTGAAGTCTGCTCCATACAGAGAGCTGCAGAAGACCATGCTGTTCAGCGTCCAGTTTGCTCTTCACAGCACAGAGATATCTGATGTGGGGTTCCTCTCTGTATGCCATGAATATGTTTTATTGCCATTGGTTAATAAAAAAGCTGCTTTCGGCCAATGGCTGAACAGAGTAAAGCCAGATAGGAAGTCCAAACAGAGATGTCAAGAGAGAGGGGGAGGGGGAAGAGAGAGTAGATGGAGTCAGGTGACGCCATGTAATTTATGCCGAAGGAGACCGACGTGCCAGAACCTTGCTGGCAAACCATGAGTCTCAAGGTAAAATATAAAATAATAAAAATGGGTTAATTAAAATGTAAGAGCTAGCTAGAAATACACTTAAGCTTTTGGCCAAACAGCATTGTATAGTTTCTGTGTGATTATTTCAAGTCTGGACAGTCAGGAATGTATGAGCAGCCCCCGCTTACAGACATATGTCTTGATTGACAACTTGCTTGTGTTGAGAAGTGCCTAGGTGTTTATTAAAGCTCACCTCTAGCATTTCCACAAACAATCTTAGCATGAGGGTTCTGACCTCACCAGTGTTTACATCCATTGATGGGTTCAAGCCTTGAACATGCTGTTGGAAGGTAGTGAAAGGTTGGTTTGGCTAAAGGAAGCAGATCACTGAGGGCATGTCTTTGAAAGGATAGCTTGCCAGAACCTCTTCGTGTTTCTATTCTGCTTCCTGTCACATGGTAAATAGCTTTATCTTCCTCTCTCCTGCTGCCACGATATCCTACCTCTCCATCAACCCAGAACCAGAGGGATTAAGAACAAGAACCTCAATTCTCTGAACCTGACAAATAAAACTATCTACCCCCCACCTTTAGTTATTTCTGTTAGACAGCTGGCCACACTGACGGAAAAAACACCATCAGATTTTAGAACAACTGTTCTAATAATTTTCAGGCCTCCATTATTTAACTCAGTTTTAATGTGATATATTTGCTGTCATAATTCGCTAATGGAAAAAAATCAACACTTAATCTTGAAAGAAATGTCTTTTAAGTACAAATCGGTTAAAACATTATTCTGCCTTGACAAGGACTGGTATTCTGATATGTGCTGCATTATGGGTAAGCAAAACATGTTGCGCATAGAAGGACAAGGGTTGTGTGATTCCACTGTGTACAGAGCTGGAAGAGTAGCCCCTGAGAAGGAAGGAGGGAAGGAGGGGTCATCTGGGGACCATGGAGGTTCTAGTGATAGATAATGGTGAGAACTATGCACCACTGAAAACACTATTGTTAAAATGGGCAGGGGATACAGCTCAGCGGGAGGACCTTGCTCAGTGTGCTGCTTTGGATGAGAACATTTCCCAGTGGTTCATTAGCTCCAGGGAGTGGAACTATTTGAGAAGGATTAGAAGGATTTGGCGGTATGGTCTAGCTGTAGTAGGTGTGGCCTTGTTGGAGGATCCAGATGTAAGCTCCCAGCTACTGCTCCAGCTCTATGCCTGTCTGCTGCCGCCACACTCCCTGCCATGATGATAATGGACTCTCTAGAAGTGTGAGCAAGATTCCATTTAAATTATTTCATCTCTAAGGGTTGCTGTGTAGTGGTGTCGATCACAACAGTACAACAGTCACCAAGACACTTCGTGTACTTGAAGCTTCTGGTTCAATATGCAGGACCACACAAACAAGTAAAATATGATTTTAGCTAGGCTTGGTGAGTCATGCCTGTTACCTGAAGTACATGAAGCACAGTCTTGAATACCAGGTAAGTTCTAGAACAGCCTAAGTACAGAGTAAAAACCTGTCTCCAAACAACAAAAAGTGGTGAAATTGGTAAATGTTGTGTACACACACGCCTATTTCTTAGCAAGTTGACTGGGAAATAGTGGCTGAGTCCTTGGTAGCCCGAGCCATAAATGTTAGCAACAAACCCCACTGTCGTGTGGAATGGCCGCCATTCAGCAGAGATCGCGGATGCGTTTTGTAGTTGGGAAAGTTTTGTACTCACAAATTACAGTTTTGTGACCAAAAGCTGCTACTTCTCGGGGTCATTAGGAAGAACCCCGAGAATTGGGGTCAAAGGGGCAGGGCTTCTCTTTCTCACACAGAAACTAAACTCTTCTTCTGTCTTAAAGCTACACTTGTTACACAAAATCTCCTAAAAGCACAAAGATACTGATGGTGTGAATTCACTAGGATATTAGGGGTTAAAAATACAGCAGCCTTTTCAACTACAGTGTTGGGTTGTTCCTCATAAATTAAGCGCTGGTCAGTAAACAAGAATAAACAGTTGGCTTGTTCAGTCGTTTACCCCAGAGGTCGCGCTGAGCTGTCTTGCCTAATGAAAGGTTACTATTTTCCCTGGACCTGAGTAACGCTTTCTCTTCCCCTTTTTTTTTTTTACTTCTTATGAAATAGAAGTATGCTGTCTGCTCTCAAAGGTTGTTAATATGTTATACCTGGAAAAATATTTAAATTTGTATTCATCTATTCTTTTCTAAAATGCTCAACACATGTGATTCTTCCCTGTGACTCGAGTTTTACATTCTGCATGAATGAAGAAATATATCAACTAATAAAAATAGAGAAGAAAAGAGACATTTGGCCAGGTATGGTGACTCATACCTTTAATCCCAGTACCTGGGAGGCAGAGGCAGGCAGATCTCTGTGAGTCTGAGGCCAGCCTGGTCTACATGACAAGGTTCAGACTAACAGCTGTACATCAAGACCTCATCTCAAACAAAACAAACAATAGCAAAAACATTTAATAAGGAAGTAGGAAGAGTTTCCTTTCTAGTCAGAATTTGTTGTCTACATTTCTTTGAAGAAAGGAGTTTCCTGACTCATGTTGGATCCCCCTTAGCCCTGTAAGTCAACACACACCGCGTATCCTGCTCAAGAGTTACTATGGAAAACTGTCCTGTTCTGGGCTGAAACACCCACATTAAAATGCAGGCATGGAAACAGCATCTTGGCTGAAGGTGGGTTTGCTTCTGAGTAGAACAAAATTTACAGCGAACTCTAAAAAGAGATACAACATCATCCTGTAAACTTGAGCAACGTATCATTCCATCCCTGAACTCTGGAAAAAACTACAAAGGTCAGGCCTAAAATAGGAACGACCGGGGAGTCAGGAGCACAGCGGACGTGCGGCCACAGACTTTCCCACCTTTCTATTAAAGGCATTAGGCAGGTTACAATTGGCTGGTGAATCACTGCCTGGATCAGGAACAGTACTGGGGGCGTTCTCATTTTGAATACGCTGGCCCTTGGAAGCATGCAGCAGTCAAAGCAATGGTGACCACACATTTTTCCAAAAGCTACACAGATACTGGAGCCAGAGAAGAAAGAAACAGGAAAGATTCCTTTAAAAGCTTCAATTTTCTTAGCTATGAAAGACTGTTTAGAACCCAGAATGTGAGAAAGATTACATCTCCTTGTAACTGAAATACAGGTGACTGAGTGGCTTCCTAAAGAAAATAAAACACAAACAAAACCCCACATGTATCAATCTTTCATTTTAATTGGTCTCTGTTTAAATGTTTAAATTTTTCTTTATGTTCCAGGACATTAATTACCAGTGGGGTTGCCTGAATGTAAGAGCTGGGCTTGCTGAGAAGTGGGAGAAGTCACTTGGCTTTCTGTGGGTATGATGCTGCTTCCCACTCTGGGGGGTATCTGAGGTTAAACCTGGAGTCTGGCACTTAAGGGGGTTCAATAAATGCTTGTCTCTCTCCTTCCTTCCTGCTTCTAAAAGTCCAGGCCATTGGCCAGTGCTGCAATAAATACAAAGGGGAGAGAGGAATTGGAGATTCCTAAGTGGAGAGGTGCTAGAAGTACCTGATGCAAAAATAGTATCTCTAATTAATGCCGCAGAGCAACTGGCTTCAAACTGACGGTAGATGTAAGGACAGAGCACTAAATCTGGTGCTGGTGAACAAAAGCCTTCATCCTTTGCTGTGTGCACTGCAGCAACGCCCCATGACACCCGAGTTCACCCTCACACAGCCCCTGTCCCTCTGCAGCCCTCCGTCTGTTCTGCTAGCTCCCCAGTTACTGCTTGGATGGCCCCACGCTGTAGGACTCAAGGGGTGGAGAACGAGCCTTGCTACTGTGTTTTCTGTGACAGCTCTGCCTGGTACACAATTTGTTTTGCTTTGTCGTTTGAGACCAAGGTCTCACTGTGTGACTCTCTGGCTGTTCTGGGCTGGCCAACCTCAAATCAAAAGAGACCTGTATGCCTTTGCTTCTCTCAAGTACTGGGATTAAAGATCTGTACCACAAGACCAGGCTGACCTTTAACTGCCTTCAATCCTCCAGTCCCAGGCTCTTGGGTGCTGGGATTGCAGACATGAGTTACCACACCCGGCAGTAAGAACTGTTTGCCACACTCTGGCGAGAACCCTCAGGTCACTGGGCAAGCACTCCCGTCCTACACTAAGCCCATGCATGCTTGCTGAGTGAGTGGTCCGCGTGCACTTCAGCGTAACCCTAAGGATAAAAGCGCCACCATATTTTTTGTAATTTAATGAATGTTTGCCCATTTTTTACTATTTACCTAGAAGGAGCCCATTTTTGAAAGTAAATAAAAGAGCACAATTGCTGGTTATGTAGTGACAACCAGGAGCTGTCATCTTAGTAATCACCGGGTTCCACTCTGTGTCCACAGGGTGGGTGGGTAGTTTACAGTATTGTATCATGGGGTATTGTTGACAGGGTGGGTGGGTAGTTTACAGTATTGTATCATGGGGTATTGTTGACAGGGTGGGTGGGTAGTTTACAGTATTGTATCATGGGGTATTGTTGACAGGCTGGGTGGGTAGTTTACAGTATTGTATCATGGGGTATTGTTGACAGGCTGGGTGGGTAGTTTACAGTATTGTATCATGGGGTATTGTTGACAGGGTGGGTGGGTAGTTTACAGTATTGTATCATGGGGTATTGTTGACAGGCTGGGTGGGTAGTTTACAGTATTGTATCATGGGGTATTGTTGACAGGCTGGGTGGGTAGTTTACAGTATTGTATCATGGGGTATTGTTGACAGGGTGGGTGGGTAGTTTACAGTATTGTATCATGGGGTATTGTTGACAGGGTGGGTGGGTAGTTTACAGTATTGTATCATGGGGTATTGCAGACGTCTCCAATTAGTCTTTTAGGACTGTTCTTTTTCTTTTTGTTTTTGTTTTGAGACAGGGTTTCTCTGTAGCTTTGGAGCTTGTCCTGGATCTAGCTCTGTAGACCAGGCTGGCCTCCACCTCACAGAGATCCACCTGCCTCTGCCTTCTGAGGTGGGGATTAAAGGTATGCGCCACCACTGCCTGGCAGGACTGTTCTTTTAGGAGCTACATGTCCAAGACCGCCTGGCTCTTAAGTCCCCACCCAGTCTTGAGTTCATGTATGAACATCAAATGGGAAACACGTAGCTTTCCCTCTGCAGCAAGCACAAAACATACTTTACAAGCACAGAATCATGGGAGGGGAAATAACCAGAAGCAAGAGACTGAATTTTATTGTGTGCTTGTGTGTGTGTGTGTGTGTGTGTGTGTGTGTGTGTGTGTTTGGCATACATGATATCATTGAGCCACATTTTAATTTTTTTTAATTTTTCTCAATAGAGAGCAGTAGAGAATACAAAATTTCAGAATTAAATAGGTTTGACCAAATTCCTGTTGAGCAATCTGGTGTCTTAGGAGGCAGGTGGATCTCCTGGATGCCAAGAGCTCCACCTCCCTAGCTTCCTGCTTCTAAAGCACTACTGGAAGGTATCTCTGGAGATGCAGGAAGTATGCGTCTGGAATCCACAGGGAAGGCAGACTGCTGTACCTGCCTTTCTTAGGCCCACACAAGGACTCCACAGAACAGTTTTGGTCCCTGTTTCACCTGAGGAAAGATTCTATGACAGCTGCCTCTCATAACTGAACTTTCTTCAAAGAAAAGTTTATTAACTGGCGTTTTAAGGGTTATTCCATTGTGAATTGTAGCCATAGAAGACAATTTCGGTTTAAGAGAGTGAGCTGGGGGGCGGGTGAACTCATAAACAACTAACTCACCACAGTGTTCTGGAAATAGTTACGGGGGAAGCCACAACAGCGCAAAAAGAAAATGAGTGATACTTGAAATGTTTAGCACACCACCACATCTTCCTAGATAACCCCTGCCTCCTATCCCACTCCTAATACAAAACAGTCCATTCCTGGCATCCACACTGCCGTTCCCTAGGTCAGGCACAGGGTCTCTCACTGCCCATTCATTCCTGCCCGGTCTCAGCAGCACCAGCTGCCGGAAGGTCTCAGACTGGCCAGTGTGGCGTGTTCCCAGCATTCTCCCTGATCGCACTGACCGGTGTTCTCAGAGTCCCCACACCCTGTGTCAGCTGCTCACACACTGCCCTCTTCTTCAGGCTGGGAACCTTTTCCTGGCCTAACAAATGCCTCTGCCGTGCCGGCCCTCTCCTCCCTCAGCTCTAGCAGATTCTGAAGCCCTACAAGACGCGACTGAACTTCAGACCACCTTGCTCCAGACCCGGCCTATGTATTCATGTTATCATTTACATCAATATGACACATTCCCCATAGGCCCACATTTTTTACTTTATTATTTGATGTGTGTATGAATGCTTTGCCTGCCTGTATGTTTGTGTACCACCTGCATGCCTAGTTCTGAAGGAAGCCCAGAGAGCCATCAGACCGACTGGAACTGGAAATACAGACAGTTGTTGGCCACCATGTGGGTGCTAAGAATCAAGCCAAGTTCTTCTGGAAGAGTAAGCTAGTGCTCTTAACCACAAAGTCGTCTCTTCAGTCTCAGGCTCACATTTTAAAGGCTTAGTCCCTATCTGAAAACTTGAGCAGGTGGACCCTAGTTAGAGGAAGTCGACAATATGGGCCAGCTCTTGGGGTTAGCTCATCCCTGCCCACACCCCCATTGGTTAAGACTAGCATCCACCACATACTCTCTACACCATGATGCTCTACCCAAGCACCTGGGGCCAAGCAATCACAAACCGAACCCTCTCAAACCATGAGCTCCAAAAATCTGCCTCCCTGTATCATTTCTGTTATACAAACATAATTAATACAGTACTTTGTAAAGAAGTCATATAAATTAATAGTCAATTTACTGTTCTGTGTTCCAGTAATTGACCAATTAAAAATTGTTCACTTAAAGCCAAATGTAAAACTGCAAGTTGGTCCTTAACAACAACAACCAGGGCAGTCCTTTCCAACATTTTGCCATACCAAACATGCAGAGGTTTTAAGACAAAGTCAAATGTTTCCATCCACATTACCCCTCCCCTCAATTCCCCATGTTTTAAAGGTAATTTACTCATTGGTCATGCCCTTGAAATATTCCTTACAAAAGGCATTTTCAGATTCCAATGACACAGACTTTCATCAGTTAATTTTTAATCAAGCCAAATATTAAACACTCACATTAACCAGATAAAGCTACTGATCTGCAGTGACAGCTTGTGTTATTCTCACACACAGGCCAAGCACGAAACAGAAAACTAATAACCCTTAACTGTATTCTCAAAGTATCATTTATGGGAAAGAAAACTACATTCAAAGAGAACTTTTGCAATGGCTGTCATTGCTTCCCCTGTGCTGCAAGCTGTTGCAGAGCAGGGGAGCTCATTTTCTCACGGATGTGGGCGAGCTCCACATCTCTCTGTCAGTGGATGTATTCATTAAGAAGGAATCTGGCAGCTGTTCAGGGGACAGATAGTTTGGAGACCAGGCCAATTATCTGGGTGTCCTTTATAATTTGAAGTTTCTGAATTCACTCAAAGATAAGCCACTTGAAGAGGGGCTGGCAATGAAAACGAGGCACAGATGGACATAGAAGAAGGCAGGGAGAGAGTGGGGAGACAGAAGAGAATCTGTTTGTGGTTTCATTCATGGGGACACATCTGCAAGTTGACACATCCATCGCTTTAAAAGCCCTTGGAGAAGCATGGTCAACCTTCATTACAAGTAAACAAATCATATGATCTTTCTCAAACGGATGACACACGATGAGCAGCAAGGCTTTACGCTGGCATTATGCCAGAGATGAGGGCTCTCAGAACCACAGACAGGCTGTGAGACTGTTTGAACCAGAACACAAATGTAGCCAAAGCTACTGGGCTAACCGTGTTATTGGTGACTGCCCTGTTGCTCTTCCTATTGGTCAGTGTCTTTAGAAATCAAATCTTTTTTTTTTTAAGATTTATTTATTTATTATGTATACAACACTCTGCCTACATGTAAGCCAGAGGAGGGCGCCAGATCTCATTACAGATGGTTGTGAGCCACCATGTGGTTGCTGGGAATTGAACTCAGGTCCTCTGAGTTCAATTCCCAGCTAGTGCTCTTAACCACTAAGCCATCTCTCCAGCCCCCTAGAAATCAAATCTTAAGTCTCTCATCTTCCTTGACCTGAACTGACTTCCAGCTTCAGCAGGCTGCTTGATTTTATCGGAGAAGATCATTTATCTTCATGGCTTCGTTCCAATTCTCTTAATATCTGAGCTACACACTGATAGAGCTAAAATCCACCTTGCTCCTTCTGTGAGAACCTTGCTTCCTTTAATGATAAGGTGATGAATAATCTCATACATCAAGAGCTTCAAGTCTGGGGTAGATCTGAAACATGAGAGGACAAGGAAAGAAGGTACAGGCCTGTATTCTGTGTGCACAACACTTTGTATAAACAGAATGTGACCACCAGCAACATCAGCACTGGAAGAATAATATCTGATGAACATATAATGCAAAATCAAGAAATTCTATCTTTATGATATACTCTCTTAATTTGAAGAAAAAATAACAAGGAAACCATTAGTATGCTTTCTTCTTTTGTGTCTAATCAATATTAATTAACAAGTAGAATGTGACAATTGGGCACAGATCACTCGTTAAGAGACTAATACAACACTATCTGATTAGAATAACTTAAACACCCAAAGTGCCCTTAACATATAATTTTATTAATACCGACTCTTTATTAGAAAACACATTGCTTATATATGCAAGATTCCATCTTGAATTTAATAGGATAAATCAGTTCACACAGGAGTTCCAGAGACTCCCAAAGTCCCTTGAATTTAGATCACAAATGGAGGCCTATGCAGCCAGCAGGCAACACTAGTTAAGCTCATGTTCAATTACTGTTTGTGAGTGGGAAGGCAAACTCAGAAAAGCAAACCTTTGGGCTGATTCTGAAGACTGCTGGGAAAAGCTGGTGTGTGAGCACCAGTAACCAAAGACGGTGGATACAGCGTAGTACTCAGGGCCACTTTGGTGAATGAGGGAAGCAATGGGGCTCCCTTAAACCACATAGCTTAGGCACAAAGGCAGGTAATTTCCCCTGAGTGTCTGATCCTTGGTCTCTCTGCTTACTTGGCTCTTCCACTTGAACAGCCTCATGAGGGCCCAAGATGAAAGAGGCTAAAATCAAACTCATTACATTTACCTGTCATGACAAGCAGGCTGCTATTCTTTAGAAGACTGGCTTTTGTTTTGTTTTGTTTTAGCCAAGGGTATACACCTCAAGTCCCCTAATTCTTCCTGTCCTTCATTCTTCACAGAATCCCAAGTTTTTGTCCTGTCTTCACAATTCCCATCTACCCAGCCTTTTACATACCCCATTCCCATTAATGTGGTTCATACTCCTACCTGGTCTCTCTGGTCTAGCCTCAACCATCATCAGTCTTTTCAACATACACATCCTGCTCTGTCTCAGGATCCTTTCAACATCTGTCAAGTTAACTACAACTCTCTTTGTTTGGGAAGATAAACTCTTCCCGCGATGCTCATGACGCTTGAATTGAGCCAGGTCTCCCAGTTCTCTAGAGGCCTCACACATTCACCCACTTGACAGCTCCGGGTCCCACTGCCTTAAACATTCCCTCTCCATCTCTCTGTTTCAAAACTGTCCCCCACATGGAACCCTCTATGTCCCATGAGGTTCCTTCTAACTCTGTCAGCTAAAATGGCAAGGACTGCGGCTACTTCAGATTTGCCCCAGCCTGAATGTCTGTTCTTTAAAACACTTACTAAACAGACACCTAGCACTGAGCTTTTTTATATTTAGAGTCCAATAAATGTTTTCTCTGTGAAAACAAAGAGGTTAGTATGCATGTTCTTCTAAATAACAGCATCCTTTAAATCCTTGAACGCCCACCATTATCCCAGACACCGGGAACATAACATTACAGTTCATGGGCAGCCATTCATTGCTCTTAATGTTTTCTCAGATAAGTACTCTTGTGCTGTTGGCATTTCAATGTTCAGTAAGTGTCTCTGCTTCTATATACTTATAATTTTGTTATAAAATACTTTCAAACCTCTTCTCTGTGTTTTCAGTGAAAAAAAGAAGAAAAAGAAGAAGAAGAAATGCCGGCAAGAATCCAGAAAGGAAATACCTAGAGATAGCTCTGGACCTTTGAACTTAGAAGTGCCAAAGCTACCATCCTGTATGGAACTATTTGCCCCAACACTAAGTGATAAATCAGCATGTACAGTTGATGATACAATTCTCAGTTGACATTATTTCTGTCCTAACGGTAATAAGGATGTGTATTATATACTAGATAAGTATGGAATTAAGAGAACTAACAATTTCTCCCATCTTCCTTTGAAAATTTCAGATGTAGCTGAGAGGGGAAGGGTTGGCTGCAATTCAATTTCAGATTCATAACATAGATAAAAAATTCACCATGCTGCGAAGTGCAAGTCTTGGCTGTCTATTATGAAAGCTGGACAGAGACAACAAAAACAAGCTGCAACGCAGACCTGTGTGGGGCACTATCCATTAACACCTGGAAACTCTCCATCATTCTTTTGCAGCCTAACTGTGTTTTTGATAGCTTAAAATAGAGAAATATAGTAATTGGAACTGTCACAAGAAAAGACATATTGGCCTCAATGGGAAAAAATCCCCCTTTGAAAAATTAAAGCTGCTCCTGACACAGTGGGCTCTCCAGTTGTTTTCAGGAGACGTAATAAAGAGCGGAGGGAGTCAGTCATAAGCTTCTGACTCATGTGCTGAAACCCCAGAGAGCAGATTATTAACTAAAAAGGGAATACTTTCTAGTCCCAGAATCTAAAAGGCAAAACAAACAGCAGAAGAGAAATGCAACGCTTCCTCATCATTCGCTGTTGAAGTCTGTGCTCCACATGCGATGTGCAAAGGCAGTGGGGCTCACTTCCATGGTCAACATCCTCAGGGAACGTGCTGGATCACCCAAGCACAGCACCCACGGAGCCAACCCAGTGGCTGTGGCAGCACGGCAGTGAGGTTCCCTTTCAAACACACTGGAGGGTGGGTTTGGGGCAGTAGTCTTTACAATAGGTAACCTACTTTGGGTAGTCAAGGCATATGAAAAGCTCAATAGTCCACTGGAATTGCCCACAGCAGGGATCCCAGCAAGTAAGAACTATGGCAGCTGATGCTCTTCTCTGCTTGGAGGTGGATGTCATGATCTCTGGAGGGGAGGAACAGCACCTGTCAAACAGAATCCTTGCCTGCCTCGCTGCCTGTGGCAAGATCAGGCCCTGGTGAACTGTACAGTGGCTTTAGGGAAATTTTACTACTTCTACCTCCTGGAAGACTCTAGATGCAATGCCATATTCTCCATGTGATTCTACCCTTCAACTGCTGTATGGTGACAAGGAGCTATACCCGGGGTACCTGTGAGAAGACACAGAACCCCACTGGAGGTCAGTGCTGGTACTATACACAACTGGCCCCTTCAGAAGCGTCACCTGCATAAGACCTTATGAGAAGGAAAAGAACCATTTCATGTTAAAACTTTCCCCATCTGCATTTAAGGAAAGAGGCCCACGGGTACCATTTGTTGTTGCTAAGGAACGCAGTGAGAGTGGAGTACAAATTCCTGTAAATTGTGCATCACGTTTCAGAAGAGAAACATCTGATAACAGCATAGTACTAGGACTGAAACCAAAGCAAAAAGGCTGGGGTTGGGGGTGGGAGGGAGTCTCTAGTCTGGTTCAAAATGTTCTTCTATCTTTCTGTGTATGAGAAAGAATTATTGAAGACATCTCTTCAAAATACTGTGTTCTAATTAGAGCAATCTTTGATTGTCTTTTCCTTAAAACACTTTAATGAAAATCTTTAAAGCTGTAGTCTACTCAATGTTCATAAACAGTGTTTAGTGGATTACTGCTTAAAAAGGGACCTCCCCAACCTTTCAGTTCTGTTAATCCTTTATCTATGTGGAATAATTTCTTTAATTATCTGCATTTGGTCGCTTATTTAAATCAGCCCAATGCACACATGAACAAGCATGTAACTAGAAACAACTTTAAGTTCAAGCTGAAGCACATGCAAAACAACATATTTGTCTTTTTCTTTCTAAGACCAGGTTCTTGCTTATAGGGCTCCTGGTCACTACACGTTCACTAAGACACAGGAATACCTAGCCTGTGATTTATACAGGTTAGGTTAGCTTCCCTTCCCCGATGCCCAACCTAATCTAGGGCCTGGCATACATGAAACTTGACATCTTGTCTGCTGGAAACCCAGTCCTTGAACAGTTTTTCGCCTGCTTAGCCGTTAAGTACATATGTTTGAATTACGCTAAGACTAACGAAAGACACACTTCATAGGGATCTGAACTCACTGAGTGGTCTCACTGAGTCGTCTGAGGGGCCAGGGTGACCAGATTGGAAGGTCACTGCCATACCTGAAAAAGGTAATATATCAGATTACCTTAAAAAGGCTGAGCAGAATCTTTGACTCCCAAGAAACCTCTGGGGTGGGGGGACTTCATACTTGTATACAACAAACACAGTCTTGTTTTCCTGTACAAATGCACCTGCTTTGCTAACCTGCTACGTGACACAGAAGAGAGGTGCTGCACCGTGTGGGAGACCCTCTGCAGTGATAACTCAAAAACCCACCCATGCGTTTCTTGTGTGGATTCATCATCCCTCCAAGACACAAAACAGGACAAGGACAAGAAGAAGAGGAAAAATTAAAAAAAGAACGACAAGAATTGGGTTTGCTTCACCCCACCCCGTCTGTGGATTTCTGTTATGTGATAGCTAACTATGGCTTATGGAGTTTAAACAATATGACATGTACCAGTTCAATCAAGGGTTGTTAAAATGAACAATCTGCTCCTTTTAGAAAGCACAACTAAAAGAATAGGACACACAGAAGAAATGTTTTCAGTGGATACTGAATAGCAACAAAAACTCCAACACAGAAAAGAGAACTGAGTGAACTCTTGTGTATGAAGTTCCAGAAACAGCACATGACCCAAAACTCTAAGACCAATAACATGAGGGGTTTTTTTTGTACAAAATAAATTATTGAAAGTGGTCATGGGATTCCTAGCAGTCAGAGATACACAGTTTCCCAAGGAAAGTTCATCAGGGAATGTATTATTTAAGACTGGATCATCACAATGCTATTTTTAATCCTATCATTTTGCTGCCAAAATTGGCCATGGCAGTTGATAGTGGCCATGAGAAAAATGGTGTTCTTTCATGTAGTTCACCCACTGTCATGAGAAGGGCAATGCTTTCAGTTAGTCAAATGTTTTGGTAGATGTGAACTGTATTCAGAAAGGGGAAACTTCTTACTAACTACCTAATAAAAAGGAAGCTGATATCTACTGGGTACATAGAAATGAGTTTCCCTTTAGTTGGCAAAGAAAAGCTACCTCACTTTAATGAGGCCAATGCAAATGCAAATGCCAACGCAAACTCATTGCGTTCATCACCGTGATGAACATTCTTGAGAGCAGCAGAGCTGCCATTTTTTGACCCCCCCCCCCCATTCTCTGCTTCTTCTGGGAGTCAGACTGCTGCAGTGGGCATCTGGGAAACAAGATTCCAGGCAACACTCTGCACGTGGACCACGGGAAAGAGGTCTACAGAATCTGTCACAAGATTGATCCTTCAAAAAACAAAACAAAAACAAACAAAGAAACAAAAAACCCACCCACATCTGGAAAGCATCAGGCATGGCAGTCAGCAGCTCTGACTTTAATGCACAGAGAAACCCAAGGTTCTGACTCAGTGGCACTAGGCTGGAGCCTGAGAGTCTCCACCCAAGAAGGTCCCAGGTCTCATTTTCTAGAATAGTTGCCAGCTCCTTTTTCTAACTTTCTTGCCTTTCTCTGGACAGCATGCAAGCCTTATTCAGACCTGGGTATAAGCCATATTCTGCCTTATATCCAATTATTTCTTTACTCTTTACTTAATTTGCAGGTTCTGGGATTCTCTAGCAGGAGCTGGTCCTTCCAAGGACTATTTTCTCTGTAATGAAACATGAAACACAGTCTTCCCCAGCGTTGGAGCACTCTGTCTTTGAAGCAGAAGACAAAAAGTAATTTCAAGTCTAAAGTGTCTGTAAATGACCACAGGAAGTTATTCCCACCATTCCCATCATTTTCTCATATCAAGAAAACAGGCTGTCTGCTGAAACTTAGCTATTGTTATTAAAACATCACCGCAATGTGCAACATACTAGAGATACAATCCTAGCTTAAGGTTAAAGGGAAATCTATATGCTAAATGCCTAAAACAAAAATTCAAGTTAATAAGACACATTGGAAACCATAGGCTGATAGACCAATCACTACAAACTCTCAATTGCTACCACTTTTATTCCAAAATGTTTACATATGATTCTATTTTCTGATACACAGTCTTTTCTTGCCAATTCGGTTCTTTTCCAGCATAGTCATCCATTTATGGTTGCTCTGGAAACTATTAGACATTTTCTTTTACCATCAGCCATTTGTGGTTCTTTGTGACTTATGTTTGCTATAAGAGGCTTTGTCAAAAAAAGTTTTTATCATCTCTTCCAGTATGCCATTGTGGTTTGGCTTCATAACATGAAGTCTATGCCTCAGATACCTGCGGACCACAAAGATAGGCCCTACAACAAAAACTTGATGATGAACACAGAAAAAGGAGATGCTTCATTTAAAAAGAAACCTCAGTCTTCTGCCTCATCAACACACTGCAACCTGACAACAGAGGTCAGGCTGCATCTGAAGCTCCCCCAGAAGCAGACGGTCCTGCTTCCCACATCTTTCTGATAGTCAAGACCACACACTTACTGCCTTGAGTTTCCTTCAAGAAGAGAGAAACAGATTGATTTTTTTTCATAAAAATATGAAATAACAAAACCATTAAATTGTTTTACTTTGGCTTTAGAAGGCTTCTTCTGGAGCCTGAAGTCCCCATTACAGAGGCTGAACGACCAGCCACCTACTTAACTAAACATCTAACAAGCTCAGTTTCCATCCTTCAGCCAACAATCTGATCATGTGGGAAGCCAACAAACGAGCGATTCACAAAGGACATGTGAATTTCAGGCACGTAAACTTGGATATTTCAGTTAATTTTACTTTTAAATCTTGAACCGTGCCAACAATATTTTGTCAACTTTGGCCAATAAGATCAGATGTTCACATCAACCATCTATTTTTCTTGGCTTTTTCTGTTTGGGGCCCATAAATATTAGCACACCTTGCAAACTGTAGTAAAAACATAATGTGTTTCTAGATATTTGATTCACCTGTAGTCAATTATAGACTTTTTGCTCCTGTTAGGTGCTATAAAAAGTTAGTCGTTCTCCTGAGACTATCCAAGGCAAAACTAAAATGAAAATCTTTTTCATTAAAACAAAGTCTTTAAAAAAATGTCAGACAATGATTGCTGACTTTTTTGTAACTTAATTATTTTAGGTATAACAAGCCTGAGTCTGCTCCCTATGCCCCTGTCCGGAACCAGGAAAAAGCTTAAATCTCATGGTAAAATAATGGAAGTTTGATTTCCCAAGATATCAGAAAATTATCACTCCATAGATGCTCATCAAAGCTATGGATACTAATAATTTCAACTTAAGTCAGGACCAGACACTCCACAGCTAGGTGTTATTATTTCTTCCGCAGACACCCTAGATGCAAGTCCACTTAGCAGTGGAGATCACAAAACAATGTAGATTGTATGTAGAGATAAGTAAAGGATATTAAAATGGATGTTAGCTTCCGAATCATGTGTGAGTTACAGCGCGCAGTCTGGAGCCCCTGCAGTCTAGCCGACGGAAAGAACACCCACAGCCTGTCCTCCAGGGTGCACACACACCATGCCCAGTGGGACTCTGGCGCAGACTGGAGTCCACAAACATCCATGCATGTGAGCTTACCTTGTTACAAGCTTAGCTATAATTTCCAGGAAAGGGGGCTGTATTGTTTTTCTTTGGGAAAATGTTCCCAAGTGAGTCAGAAAAGGTATGCCTGCGTCCTCTGGTGGAGCCTGTTTGACTAGTTGGACCCTCTCAGTCATTAGTTCGCCAGAGGAGCTAAGGATATGCAGGTCAAGGGAGAAGGCCGGAGGTCTGGTTCCTACACAGGACCCCACACATCTGCAACAAGCTACTCCGACTTTAAGTAACACTGGGAGTCAGTGAAGGGGTACGGTTTAGCTCCAAATCCTAGGGGATCAAAAAAGCTGGACCTTTGCTCTTTCACAGCCTGCGGGCAGGAGCTAGCACAGTGTTGGCAGAGTGGGATCTAACCAGAGGCAGGGGCTCAGGGAGCAAAGCTATAAACTTGATTTTATTTCATTCGCTCCATAGCTTACTTTGACCCAGGATCCACTCACCCCCAACCTCTGCATCTCAGTCTTAAGAGCAAAGCCCAGACTAGTTTCAGCCAGACATGCACCTACCCAGCCTCCGTTATCCTGGATCCAGTTGTGCAGATGCCGGTTCAGGTACTCAGTCATCCACAGGGCGATGTTGTCCACCAGGGGTGACATCTCCCTGTTGACGCTCTCCACACACATGACCCCACCGAACTCAAAGAAGGCCACAATCCTCCCCCAGTTCACCCCATCCCTGAAGAGTTCCTCCACCACCGTAGCAAAGCGTCCCCTCGCGGTGAAGGGCGTCAGGTGCAGCTGACTGGACATCTCCGCGAAGTCGCGACGGTAGCGACGGGAGAAGTCATCCCCAGCCCGGCGGAGAGTCAGGTGGACCACAGGTGGCACCGGGCTGAGCGCAGGCCCAGCGGTGGCGACTATGGGCCTTAGTGGCGACGTCCTGGCAGCCATGTCCCGGTGCACAGCGGGCGTGGGGTTGCTCTCAGGCTGAAAGGAGAAGATGCCAGCGGTGGGGGCGGTCCCCGGGGGCACGGCGTCCGCATCTCCCGCATCCCACTCGTAGCCCCTCTGTGACAGTTTATAATGGATATACTTCATCACGATCTCCCGGTTATCATACCCTGTTCTCCCGGCTTGCGCCATCCTTCCCCCAAAAAAGCTGCAGGTACCAACAGAACTTCTAGTCCCGACTCCCGCCCCACGGCCCCAAAAGAAAAAAAGAAAAGAAAAAAAGGATAGTTATAATCCAGTTCTTTTATTGGATGTACTTTTGCATTCCTGGATGAGGGGGTGTCTTCAGTCACGCGGAACACTTGATTCTGGTGTTTCCCCCTTGGCATGAGATGCAGGAAATTTTTATTCAAATTCCTTTTGGCTCTTTATTTCATGAGGCACATTATTTATTAAGCTGCGTTAATATCCTTCTACTTCCTCCGCAATGCTGAAAGGTGAGGGGCGGGACGACCTAGCAAGTTAAAATCAGGTGTGTTCTCCTTTATATTCTCAGGGGAGGAAGGGCATATCCGCTACAAGTTACACGCTAAAGAGAACGAATTAAACTGTCTGGAAACTGAATTTGTTCGAATGCATTTAAAGTAAAAAAAGAAAAAGAAAGAAAAGAAAAATTGAAATGCGTCCGTTGAAAGTTACATTAAACCAAATTCCTGTGCAAAAAACTTACTGTATTTTTTAAGGACGGCATGATCTTCTGTCAAGTTTCTTTCTTTTTTTTTTGGTAAAACCCAAACAAATACATAAGGCAACGACACCATTGATCTTCAAAAGTCTCCTTGTATAAGCTTCTTTGAAACTTGCAATGAATCAGTAGTTGGAGGTGGGGGGCTAGGTGGAGTAAAAATCAACAGGGTTTCCAGATTGCGTCCCCACACTTCGGCTTCACTGAAAATGTTAACCCGTAGGAATTCCAACCGGAGATTTCAAGAGCACGACAGCGTTGCCAAAAAAGCAGCAGCGGCAGCAGATGAATTACAATTTTCAGTCCAGCATTTGCAGAAGTCCTGTGATTTCCCCCTCTTCTCGGCAATTTACACTCGCACACACACGCTCGAGCGCAGACATGGATCGGTAGCCACCGGATTGCTTCAGCCCTTCACGACAGAGACACGCGAGGGGGACGATGGAAGAGCGGAGAGGAACGGGGACGAGAATGCTCTTCTGATTAAACTCCGAAAGGCCAATACGTTTTCCGAAAAATGGGGTGGGGGGTGGGAGCAGCTTGATAAATACAAGCAGGGACGCGCCGGGCCGCCGTTGCCGAGTGAGCAGCCCGCGCGCGCTGTTTGTGGTGCGCTGCGGGAGAAGAGGTGGTGGGGGAGGGTTTGCCCCCCCTCTTTTTCCTAAAAAGGATGACTGCTACGAAGTTCCCCCCCCCCCACCGGCCCCCTCTTCCGCTGCACCTCACCGGCGCACCCCGCCTCCGGGTTGCGCACCCTTTCTCCTCCTCTGCTCCGTGCGGCGCTGGCGGCTGCGTCCTCGCGCTCACTCGGCGAACCCGGCTAGGCGGTGACTGCTGCGGCCGGGGAGGGCCCGGGCACCTCGGTGGCGGCCGCGGCGGCTCGGCGGGGACCCGGACGCAGGGCGGGAGGGCGGTCCGGGGAGGAAGGGGGCGGGCGCGGGGCTGGGGGCCCGGCCTCTTACTTCATTCTCCGCTGGAGCGCCTGGTTTCCTGTAGTACGTCATGTTCATTCAAAAAAAGAAGAAAGAAAGAGCCCTCCTCTGAGCGCCCGCCCGCCGCCTCCGCCCGCCTCCCGGGTTAAAGGCGCCGCGGCCGCCCGGGGGAGCGCGCGCCAGGCGCGGACACTAGCCTGGGTGGCGGCCACCCGCAGGCTACGCTGGATTCGGGACAGTGGGTGGCGCGGGCCTCCCGTGCTGCCGGCTTGGTGGGTGTGCGAGGGGCCTCTTAGGGTCTGTGGGACTGGCTGCTGGGTGGGCGCGCCCATAGCAAGGGCCGGGCAAGTGGCAACTCGCGTGGACCCTTTCTAACCCAATGTGGGGTGTGCACAATTGCATGAATCTTTTCTAATGTGGACTGTGTGCACAATTGCTTGGACCTTTTGTGAATGCATGTGTAATGCAAGTCACATGGCCCCCTTTCTGTGTGTGGTGAGTGTACAGTCCCACGGACCTTTCTGTGTGCAGTCCCAGGAACCCTTTCTAATCATCTGTGTACATGTGCACAATCAAATAGACCTTTTCTAACTGCCTGTGTAATATGTGCACAGTCACATGGCCCTTTTCTGTGTGTGATGTGTAGGCAGTCCCAATAGTGTGCACACACTATACTGGACCCTTTCTAACTGCATAAGCACTATGGGCACAAATGCATGGACCCTTGTGTGTGCACAGGTGCCAACTCTAAGCGTGTGTGTAGTGTATTTACAATTAAACTATTTATAGTGTACACAACTATGTGTAGTATGTGTATAAAATCATACAGACCCTCAGCTAACCATGGGTGTAGTGTACACAAACAAAAACATCAGGTTACCGGCTCTCAATGGTCAGAGATTACTGGTCCCAGAACAGTGGTACCTACCAGTGTGCTGCCCTCGGGCGAAGAGAGGTGATCCCTAGTACAATCTCCCATATATTAATTGCAAATGAAATAATCAGAATAATCAAAGTTAGATTGTTTCCTAGAGCTTCTGTGTCCAGGTACCAAAAGCAGTGTAATTTCTGCCTGAGTACCTCAGACCCATTGGAGGGCAGAAGTCCAGAACCAGCAGGGCATGCTCCTCAGAGGCTGAAGTCTACCGGTAGTGGATGGTCACTGGTGCTTCTTGGCTTGTTAAAGAATAGCCAAGGTAAATCCCAACTGGTAGGCTGACCTCATGAGCACATAGGTCCTTTTAACTTGCATCTCTGTAAACCTATCTTGGTGGCCAAGGGCAGACCTGACTCTCAGTGGACCAGAGAAGAGGGGAGAGCAGCATGTACTGAGAGAGTGCTTTAGAATAATCCAGTAACTGTTCTTCCTCCGGCCAACAGTCCTAGCGCTGGGTGGAGGCTGGATCCCCACCCCCTGAAAACCTATAATCCTAACATGGCTCAGGTAAGATTTCGAATGTCCTCAGCTCTGACTAGCAGCCAGCCTGAGATGGCCTCACCCCAGAAGATACCTTCACCAGTATCAACAGTTAAGAGGGGCGATCAAGGGGACAAATTGTTCTCCCCCAGCACAGAAGATTGCTGCATAGGAGTCAAGGACAGACGACATGTGTGGGGTGGACAGGCGTGATGGATTAGTATAGTCATGGAAATAAGACAGACGCCTCCTATGACACATTCAGACGTCACCTTTTCCTCATTCTAAGTCTGTGTGTACAGGGTATGAGGTGGTGGGGAGCATGTGCCCTGGAACACATGTAAAGTCAGAGGACAACATGGGGAGTCTTCTCTCCCCTTCTACCTTATTGACTTGTGCTTGAGGCCAGGCTCAGCCAGCCCAGGTGGGCCTTGCATTTGCTATGTCACAAAGGATAAACCTGAACTTAACAATTTCCCTGCCTCCACCTACAGGTGTTAAGATTACAGGTATGCACAATGACCCATTTGTGTGATGTTGGGGTTAAAATTTGGGCTTCATGTACGTTAGGCAAGCACTGTACCAAGGGAGCTACATCCTTAGCCCCCAAAGCTGTGCGCGCGCGCGCGCGCGTGTGTGTGTGTGTGTGTGTGTGTGTGTGTGTATTTTATATATAGTCCATCACATTTTGGGGGGGGTCACTTGTCTCACCCTGTTAGCCAGCAGACACCCTCTGTCCTGTGAGAACAGGCGCCCTCACGTGTCTGCTCCTCAGGGATAAAGGGGGATTTGGGGCAGCACGGCAGAAAACGAGGCGTGTGCTGGAGTGAGGCATGAGGTATGTTTTCTCACGGAAACAGGAGAAATGGTGCTATTCTATGAAAATAGTTCAGGGGGCCTCACGCCTTAACCCCCCAAATTACTTAAGAGGAATCGAAAGCGTTTGCACTCTTCCTACCTCACGCTGGAGTGAGGAATCGAGAGGACACGGCTCAGGGCATGGTGGCTGTACTTCTGCAGAGGGGACAGCCAGGACAAAGGGATCTCTATTCTCAGAGAAAGAAACTTTCACCTAAGGGTTTCCCCAGACTGGATCCTTCTATGGCATCTTGGCCTTGACCAACACCTGGGGACAAGTGACTGAGACCTTCTAGACGAATGTATCATGGCCTTTTTACTTCTCAAGGTGGATTCTACCTCCTAGGAGTTCAGGGACCAACCTTTACCATGTCTGCCTGGTTGCATCTTACCAGAAGGAAAAGGGACCAAGACAGAGAATGGGGCTGTAGCAAGCGTCTCATTTCCCTTCGTCATTCTCTGCACTGCCAGGCTCACCACCTGCTGCTTGGCGCTTCACAGCATTGCCCAGGAAGGTCTCTTGAGGATCAATGTGAAAGTTCCCCAAGTGTATGAAACTGAAAAAGAACATTCTAGAATGGATATAACACTGATTAATGTAAGTCTACATCAAATCTTTCCAGCTATGCAACCTTTAATTGACAGTGAGGGGAGAGACCCTTCACTGAGAGAATAATTAAAAATAGAAAGATGAATTTTTTAAAAGTAATCATTTGGGTTATTTCAGGTTAAAAAACTATAACCACAAGTGGAGTAGAAATAAATCTGTAAACAAAATGAATGAATGAGGAAGATAGAGATAGAGAGAGGCGGAGACCGGTTGGTACTCCATAGAACCTAAATAAAATGATCTACTTAAAAAACTACCATTTCTCAGGCCTGGAATGAAGGTTGAAGTGCAGCTATTAATTTCACAGGCATCGCGGACTCTTGTGCAGAGCAGTGCAATGGTATGGGTGTGCAAGCATTGCACGCTCCAGTCCATTTAGACTCAGACCTTTCTTCCCATAGTCATGTATTTGTGTGTTCTCTGCTGGCCAGTCATTCTTGTCACTTTTATGAGATCTAAACAAATTAGACTTAACCAAGAAACTCACCTCTCTAGCCATGGTGGCCCCCAAGCCTCAAAAACACATTACAATATGAAGCCACAACCTCCACAACTAGGCACGAACTAGAAATAAGTCACAGTGGAGTGCAAAGTTAACAGTGAGCAAGGGCCTGGGGTGAGAGGGCCTTGACTTGGCGAGGCTCTGGGTTCAGTGCCCAGCTCCAGAGCAGCAATGCAGAAACAGGGGCCAAAGGGTTGGTTTACAAAAGGAAGAAAAGAGAACTGCCTTTTCCTTGGCTTCCGAATGGAGGCAGGCTGAGGAGAGGAGCTCATCTTGACACTTTCAAAACCTGCTTACTTTTTGGATAGAAACTGCCACAGTTGAACCAACAAGTGGGAACTCACCATTCATACCGAGGGGTGAGAAGAATTTATATTCCTGCATGCAATTACTAACTACACTGCTTAGCAGAGCTCACAGTGTCTCCAGGATATTAACTGCAAATGAAAGTAATCAGACTATCCAGAGTTAGAATGCTTGTGTCCCAGGGCTTCTGTGTCCAGAGGCCGCAAACGGTGTGACTTAGCTCTGAGTATTCCTGTGCTCTGGAGGGCGGAAGTCCAGAGCAGCAAGGCCTGCCCTCAGTCTGCCGTGGCCCACAGTCCCTGACGCTCCTAGGCTTGAGCTGCTGCTCCTCCATCTCTGCCATCTGTGCGGTACCCTTCCCTCCTATTCAGACAAGGTCATGGGTCATCCTGGCAACCATGTCTTACCTTCACGACACCAATACAACCCTATTTCCCAAAGCCAAGCACTTCAAAATCCTTTGAAGTGACATTTCTGCCAGTATGTCTAACCGGGTACCTGATGTGCTAACCGGGTACCCGATGTGCTAACCGGGTACCCGATTCGCTAACAGGGTACCCGATTTGCTAACCGGGTACCTGATTCGCTAACAGGGTACCCGATTTGCTAACCGGGTACCTGATTCGCTAACAGGGTACCTGATTTGCTAATTTGGGGAGATTATTTGCTGCAATCTCCAAGGTCTGGGGCAACATTAAAACTGAATTCCAAGAGATACCACACCTTTCTGAAACTTAAATCTTACTATTTCATGGGAATCCAAAGGCCAGCCACTCATTCCTGACACAATCTGGCCAAGCCCTGCCCACCCCTTCCACTTGCTCTAGTCACAGCCACATTGCCTTCTGGTGCCTCCCTTGGTCTCTTTGTTCCTCTCCCACTGCGCTGTGTCTGAACAGGGTTTCTTAACATCTTTTGCCCTCACATTCTGTTCCTTTCTCTAAAACATAACCACCTTTCCATCCAGGCAATTCCTAGTTGTTCTTTCTGTAAGATCTGCCCCTACTTCTCCAGGAAGCCTTCAGATTCCATTGTACTCCTTAGACGTGGCTTGTTTTGAAGGCTAAGAGATGAAAAACCGGAAGCCTGAGTAGAATCCTGACTCCATTAATTTGACAGCTGTGTGACCTTGAGCTGGTTAATAGCCTCTCTGTGCCTGTTCCCTTATCCGTCAGGTATAAAGACTGATGTTCACAGTATGCATGTTTGGTTTCATTGAGTTAAAACATGTGAAATGCCCAGCGGTGCCTTGAACCAATCAGCCCTGTATTCGTCAACATGGCTCATTCACACCTCTTGTCAATCCCAGTACACTTACACTTTCTGGCTATTTCCCACCAGATTAAAAACCATGTGAGGAACGAGACTACATTTGTCTTGGGTCCTTGCCTACAAAGGCACTTGGCATTCAGATCTTTGTGTCAGAGAAGTGAGTGGATGCAGGGGGATAGGAGTGGTGACGACTTCTCTTTCTCCAGGAAGATGTGTAGGATGTATAGCAAAGATAGCAGAAGGGTGGAGGGGTGAGGGCTGGGAAGGAAGAAGACAGGGCTGAAGTCACCAGGAGGGAGAGGACACGTACACAAGTCTTTATCTCTGGAGCTAGAAGACTCATCATTGCAAGTCAACCGTTATATGCAAAAAGAGGGGAAAAAATGCGGGTTTACATAAAATCATTAGTAATATAGAAATCAAGTAATAACTTTCTTTTAAACATCCAAAATACAAATTGTAGGAGTAATATATGCTATTTGAATATGAATTTTTCAAATACAAAGAAAAGTTCAGCTTGCAATTCAATATGTCCCCAAAATATTATACTTAGTGAAATGTATTTATAAAACCCATCATTA
Organism: Microtus oregoni; assembly: GCF_018167655.1. Taxonomy (NCBI): domain Eukaryota; kingdom Metazoa; phylum Chordata; class Mammalia; order Rodentia; family Cricetidae; genus Microtus; species Microtus oregoni. Next base: position 40,290,535 of record NW_024543062.1, on the reverse strand, counting down.
TCATGAAGGGATGTTGTATTTTGTTGAAGGCTTTTTCAGCATCTAATGAGATGACCATGTAGTTTTTATTTTTCAGTTTGTTTATAGATATCAAGATGTAGAAGAATGAAAATAGATCCATATCTATCCACATGCACAAAACTCAAATCCAAATGGATCAAACATAAAACCAACCACACTGAAACTCACAGAAGAGAAAGTGGGAAGTACATTTGAATGCACTGGCACAGGAGACCACTTCCTAAATATAGCCACAGCAAAGGACACGGTCAACAAGACGAAACGACAGCCTACAGAATGGGAAAAGATCTTCACTAACCCCACATCAGACAGAGGTCTGATCTCCAAAATATACAAAGAACTCAAGAAACTGGTCATCAGAAGAACAAATAATCCAATAAAAAAAAAAAAGTGAGGTACAGACCTAAACAGAGGAATCTAACAGGGCTGAAAGACACTTAAGGAAATGCTCAACATTCCTAGCCATCAAAGAAATGCAAATCAAAACAACTCTGAGATTGCATCTTACACCTGTAAGAATGGCCAAGATCAAAAACACCGATAACTTATGCTGGAGAGGTTGTGGAGTAAAGGGAACACTCCTGCACTGCTAGTGGGATTGCAAGTTGGTATAGTTACTTTGGATATCAGTATGGCAATTTCTCAGAAAAATTAAGAAACAACCTACCTCAAGACCCAGCAATACCACTTTTGGGTATATATCCAAAGGATGCTCAATCATGCCATAAGGACATGTTCTCAACTATGTTCACAGCAGCGTTGTTTGTCATAGTCAGAGCCTGAAAACAACCTAAATGCCCCTGGACCAAAGAATGGATAAGGAAAATGTGGTACATTTACACAATGTAGTACTACACAGCAGAAAAAAAAATGACATCTTGAAATTTGCAGGCAAATGGATGGATCTAGAAAACACCATACTGAGTGAGGTAACCCAGACCCAGAAAGACAAATATCATATACACTCACTCATAAGTGGTTTTTAAACATAAAGCAAACAAAAACCAGCCTACAATTCACAATCTCAGAAAACCTAGACAACAATGAGGACACTAAGAGAGACATACATGGATCTAATCTACATGGGAAGTAGAGAAAGACAAGATTTCCTGAGTAAATTGGAAGCTTGGGGTCCATGGGAGAAGGTAGAAGGGAAGGGGAGAGAAAGTGGGGAGCAGAGAAAAATATATAGCTCAATAAAAACAATTTTTAAAAAAGAAATAAAAAAAGAAGAAAATACCAGGACACAACACATGAAAAAAACATAAATATGTAAGTATTAAATGTAGATAAATAAATGTAAATATACTGTATAAGTTCAAAAAATAAAATAAAACCCATCATTGTGTACAGCAAATAAAAGTAAAAGTATAAACAAGATAATCATATAATCAACATATAGATGCAGAAAATGTATATAATAAAATTTAACAGAGAATGATTAATAAAATGAAAGAACACTCAGCAAACAGGAAATGAGATATTGTCAACATAAGAAATGTTATCTATGAGTCTTACAAGAAACATTATATATATGTATGTGTGTGTGTATATATATACGCATATATATGTATGTATGTGTATGTATATATACGCAAATGTATATGTATATATATATATGTGCGACTGTTGCACTTTTTTTTCCCTCCAAGAGTGAGAAAAAGAAGCAAAGGGTAACATACAATTCCAATGGTGTCCAAAGATGTCCGCTCAGTGTGGGTAAATGTTTCTACCTACATCTGCGAGTTACTCACAGCTTGCTAACGCCAAGCCCAGACAGGTCACAGAATATGCAGGCACAAAGGCCAGGAACTCTATTTGCATATGAAATGTAACTGCTCAAAAAGTTTTAAATTCTTTGTTTCTTAAGATTTTACTCCCATAGACTGAGCATAATTGAAACAAATGTCTGGACTCCGAAGTGTATATTGTTACAGTATTTCCTAAAAGTAGTAAAAATCAGGCCTTATGAAAAGCTTAGGAAGCCCAGGAGAAACATCACTATAAAAGACTTATATTTTGAATAGTAGTATCTTGAACAAGTCAAATTTCTAGAAAAATAAATTCTCAGAGCAGTAAAGCTTGTTCCCATTTATTTTGTGTGTGTAGTTCAGAAATACAAGGTATGAAAACTGTTACAGTAATGCCACAAAAGCTCCTAAATACAGCCCTTTCTAAATATCAAAACAGCCATGTGTTCTTTGTCAGTGTAAAAATGTCGAGTTCTCACCACAAACAAGTATAAAATATAATGACCACGGTCAGAGCAGCGAGGCCCAGTCCAGAACCTGAGGGTGGTGGTCAGCGGGGGCTTTGAAAGCTGGGGTCCCGAGGACTAAGGAAAACGAGAAAGACACAATGCATCCTCAAGCAAAAAGAGTGAATATTAACTCTGCCTGCAGTAAGACATGTTTCAATCAGAACACAATATAAAAACTTAAATATGGTGATCTAATTCACTGAGGCAAATGCGTGCAGCTGTCTGCGTTAAAGCAGCTGTGGCAGAAATGCTCTCACCTGCTAACTGTCAAACACCAACTACAAATCCTGCTTTCAGGAATCAATATGATTTAACAGGTCCAGATAAATATATACCACTAAATTATATGTAAGTATTAATTAAAAGAGAGCACAACATTCTAAATAATCAACTGTGTAAATTGTTAAATCGTAAAGCCATAGGAGAGAATAACCTTAAGAAAAAGATGTTTCTGGAGTGACCTGAAGTGAGTCCCAGGCCTTCACACGGGCAGGCAAGGGTTCTCCCACTGAGTCACTTCCTAGTCTGGCACCCTTTTTAAAAAACAAGTTAAATGAAGAATATTTCCTATTCATTCTCAATTATGAATGGTCCCTAAATTTATGTTGGAGTTTACATAGGAGAGTGATGTTAATTTTCAAATAAAGATAGGATGTATTCTAATAAAATAATACAACCCAAGCTAGCAGAGCAGGCATTCAAAACTGAAAGCCCACAAGCTCCCGGTCACTCAGAGGAAACACTACAGCAGAACTTACAGCTGGGCTTAGGAACTCAGTGGTAAAGAATGCCCTGCGGTCAACTGTCAGGAAGAAGAGAAAGTTGATAATCTCCCTAACAACCGAGCTGTCCCCCACCAAGCCATTACTGTTTCCACACCTGGGATAAAATCACAGTCTTGTGGGACGCCTGTGTGTCAGAGTTCATGCCGGCCGGACTTCTCAAAGGTACCGGGGACACATACTGATGCACAGGACATTTGCGTGGAGTCTGGTAAGGTTAACAAGTACAATATTCTCAAAACAGGTTCAAGTCTTGATGACAAATGAATTACGGTATCAACTTTAGAAGATTTTTCTGAGGCTTTCTGAGTGAGGGTGTTGGGGCCTCTAACAGTGGACAATAAGGCTCATGCCGTGGCATCATGGGCTGCAGACCCGAGTTTAAGCTGGGGTAGGGTGGCATCTCCTCCCATGAAACAAGGCTCTTCCCTGTATTTCAGGCATTATCCACAGAGCCAGCCTCTACCCAAAGACTGTCTGGAAATGGTATAATGAAAAAGTTAATTGTCCTTTCTCAGACTCCACCTTGGACTACATTTTAAGAGATACTAGTAGGAGGTGCCAACCATCTGGGAACATTTATAAGAAAATAAAATTGGAAGCTGTGCAGACAGGGATGCAGTTCCTGTGAATGAGGAACCTGTCGCCACCGTCCACTCCACCAGCTGTCCAACGGGACATAAGTCGCAAACTTTGGCTAGATCAGACTTGGAGGAGCCTTGGAACCACTCTGACACGGTCCACCTACTGCTACACACAGAACAAAGTCACAGTACGCAATGCACATAACAAAGCCATCTCTGTAATGGCATTTAAAATACATTCTTCTAGGTCTCGATAAAGATGGAGCCACTAGATATCTTAATTAAAAAATTAAATTAAAAATTAATAAATAAATTAATTAAAAAATAAGCCACCGTAAAGTAAAGAGCTTGAAAAATTCAAAGAGAAAATAAAATGTGTGGCCCATTGGCTATAGTGGTGCAGGGCTGTACTGCCGGCACTCGGGGGCTGTGGCAGGAGACCAGGCCAAAAACAAAAGCCAGTTTAAGAAAAGAGAGAGGGAGAAGGAAAAGAGAGAAAAGCAAAAACCAAATGTTTGCCATGGCAATAATTTCTAGGTTTTCAATAGATTTTTGTTGTGTTTGTCTTTTTTTAACACTTAAAAAGTTTTTTTTTTTTCTTTGAAAGTAGAGGTATTTTCCCAGTGGAATGAACTGGAATGCTCAACTTCATACACAGGAGAACAGGACAAGACATGAAGGCAAAGACAACAGGCCTGGAGCTGCACCGTGAACAGAGTGAGCAGGGACACAGGCTGCACCTAGAGCAGCAAAGGTCTCCTTACACACTGGGGACACTGTCGAGTCAGTGCAAGGCAGAGCAGCTGCACATCTTACTTCTAAGAGGGTTTTCAAAATCAGTCAGCTTTTACGAGTAGCTAGACTGAAAATATGCAACCAGCTGCCTTCCCTAAAAGCTACATGTCTGCTGACAGGGTAAGAACATCATGCTTTGGAGACTCGCTGTATGGAACTATGAACTCCACGTCAACACGGCTACTGAAGAAACTGTAAACTTTCAAGCTTCTAGGAGATTTTATTTCTATTCAGAAAACATGTAAGAAGGCTGTGTTTCCCCATGAACAAAAATGAAAATGTTCTACGTATTAGTCTTCGGAAGACAAGAAAGCCCCATCTGCCTATGCGAAGGGCTCAGCCTCTTGCCTTCCTCTGCACGGCTCTCTCATCCCCCATAGCGTAGGGATCAAAGAGAGAGAGAAGCCAGCTTCACGAGCAGGAGTTCCCAACAGGCACAGAGGAGCTGATGGTCAGGCTCACTGCTTTGAGGAAGACACACCTTGAATAACATACACTGAAAAAATCAAAAACCAAAAACCAAACAAAAAAAAACTAATCAAAACCCAGACACCATTTTTTCATGAAAAAATAAAACCAAAAATCAAAAGAAACCCTCAAAAGTCCTTGTGTGCCACCAAGTACATTTCTTAATCTCTATGGGCATGAGGGGAGGATCAATGAAAAACTGGATTTCCCGTTCTGGGGTTCTGTCCTTTACCCTGTTCCCCTGACACTACTGCCCACGTGACCACCACTTGGCCTCAAAGCCCAGAAACCAAGTGGTGCCCTGGTCCATATTTGCATAGTGTTAACAGTAACAGTGTAGAGACGAACTCTGTCCCTTTGCCTGCAGTCAGATGTCTGAAGAGCACTGGGTCTAGTCTCACACATTCAAAAACAAGACACAAGAGTCCGGAGGCCAAAGATCGAGTTCCATTAGCAGCAAGCTGTCAAATCACTGGATACAGTCTCTTGTCCGAGGGGCAAGAATTAGGCAGTTTTGTCTACAGTTTCGGATTCTGCCTTCTGCACCATGCAGCGGCGAACTATGTTATCAAAACTTCCAAGGTAAAATAAAGCAATGGTTCGGAAAAGGCCCATGGTGACCACCTGCAAGATAAAGGAGACCTTTCAGCTCACCCAACAGGACAGCACAATAGCCCATTTTAAAGTAGTTATGTCTCTACCAAACAGTTTCTAGGACACATCCAATCTGCTCCAAGAACAAGTATAATGAAAACTTCGTAAATGCCAGTGATTTTCAAGAACAGAATACTTTGTGTACCAGATGGCATCGAACCTGCTAGATAAACAGCAATATTTGTCTGAATTAACAAACTGAAACCATGAAGAGAACAAAACAGGTACTCTTAGAAGACACGGTTGCCAGTCCTAGGCATGGCGCCTTCCAGCTCTTCAGACAGACACCCTACATCAAACTGCTTTGGCTAGGACTTAGGTTGTAAGTACTAAGCCCTTTGGCTGGGTGCTGAGGACGCTAGTGGGAGAAATAGAGTCCTCTACTCTCTGAACTGGCATGTTTGGAGACAAAGTCTTGCCATGTTGGGTAGACTGGTCCCAGCTCCCGGTCTCCAGTGATCCTCTGGCTTCAGCCTTCTAAGTCGCTGTGACCACAGGTGGGCACACACCCGGCTTGTGAGGGAAACACAGTCAAGTAAGATAGCAATCACTGTCTCAGGGGCAAGACTGCAATTATCCATGACCTCTTGCTAACACAACTCCATTGCAGAAAGACACACATTTTCAGATACGCAAGGACTAAAACCATTGTCTCACAGGTATCCTTTTCCGAGAAGAATGAGATACAGAAAGTGAGGGTCATCACAGTAAGGAGTGTCATGTGACCTGATGAATTTGTAAATATCTCAAGGCCAGTAATGAATCCGCAGACTGGGGATGTGGTCCAGCCAGTGAAGTGTGTTCCTGCATGTATGAAGCTCTGGCTCCCATCCCCCGCACCACATAAAATGGGCCTGGTGGTATCCACCTGCAATCACAGCACTTGCAGAAGAGGCAAGAGGACCAGAAGCTCCAGGTCATCATTTCAAGAATCCTAGTGTATAGGAGGGAATAACAGAAAAAGACAAAAAATAGCAAGACAAAATTTTTTCTCAGATACAAACCTAACCATAATGAGCACAGCTAATCTAATGGAATGAGCGTGGGGAGGAGGAACATGCGGGAGAACTAGCGCCTCCTCCATGCTAATCACAACAACAGGATGCACCAAGTAAGAAAAGCAGCAGCAGCTGAACCAAACAGCGGGACACACAGTGCAGGCTTTGCTGAGAGGAGTGACTGCCTCAGAGCCAGGCACAAAGAGAAGCTGTGAGGAGCAATTGTCTCCCAAAGCCTTGGTACCTGAGTCTCTGAGTGAGTGCAGGCAAGGCCGACTGTTGAAAAGCCAAGGAAGCTGGTAAAGGGAAACCCAAGTAACACCATGACCAGCAGCCAGGGCTCAGGAGGATAAAATAGGTATCTCTCAGGAGAATTTCAGGACAGTGAAATGATCCCATGTGGCCCTGGGTGATAGATACATGCCTCATAGAAGCGGAGTGTGAACTGTGAGCCTGAAACAAGGGGGCCCCACTAACGTGAGGACCTGGGACATGGGCTCTGGAGGCCGGGAACCAAGGTCTGTTATTTAAAATAAGACACCAAACTAAAGGCCAGGGAAGAGGAGACCTCAAAAAAAAAAAAAATCTACAACGCAATCCATAAGGCTGAAACAAGAGTAGATCCAGGCTCCAACACAGGCCTGCAGTTAGTTCTCTAGTCAAAGGGAACCTCAAGATCTGAGCCAACGGAAACCTGAGGGTGCGAACAGAGAGAACTCAGTCAGCTCGCTGGCAGGCTTCATCTGGGAACGCAGGTGAGCAGCCCAACAGCAGGGCCGCATTGTGCAAGCACAGCTTAGAAACTGTGACATTGCTGGTATGTATTCCAGTGGCCTGGGCAAGGTGCTGAGGTGGCAGGGGTTAGGGCAGGGCTGTGCTCTGTGCTCTGGGCGTGACTGCCGTCTTTTCCCACAGGGAAAGTAGTCTGCTGCTGTAGACCTCTTAATGTCCCAAGAAACGTCTCAAATCTGGAATTTCTATTTTCCCATATCTGATTTTGAAATAATTTTATTTAAATATACACACTCTTGGAGTGTGGTACCTTACACCCATAATCCTAGTGTAGGGAGCGTAGACGGATGGGCTGGGGGTCAATGTGAGCCTAATGCCTGTTTAGACTACATAGCAGTTCCAGGCTAGCCAGGACTAGGGAGTCCACACTTCATCGGATGGACTACAGCATCCCTTTCCATGCCCACAGGCTCCCATGTACACATTCCAGCTCACTACAAACCTGACTCAGGTCAGAGGTAATGATCTTGGTCTCAGCTCTGGGACCATCAGAGCTGCAGAAAGTAGGACAGTGCTGAGGTGATGACAGGGACCCTGACGGGAAAGGCAGAAGCAGAGGAGTCAGGGGTCACAGGCCAGTCTCTGGCCGGGCACAAGGGCATGAGCAGCTATCAGCGTGAGCACACTGGAGAGAGCTGAGGCCGGAGATGTGGTGCAGGAATCCAAAGGGCTTGTCAAACTGGAATGTCTAGTTACTTGCCAGGGAGAATTTGTAAAAGAAATTGATTTTTAAAAAAGTTGGGCTGGTGGTGGTGGCACACGTCTTTAATCCCAGCACACAGGATCTCTGTGAGTTCAAGGCCAGCCTGGTATACGGAGCGAGGGCCAGGACAGCTAGTCTCAACAAACAAAAACAAACAAATGAAAGGTTGGAATGTGAACGTAATGCAGCCTGAGACTAGACTACCTGCAGACAGGTGCAGTACCCGCAGCCTGAGACTAGACTACCTGAAGACAGGTGCAGTAGTGCAGCCTGAGACTAGACTACCTGCAGACAGGTGCAGTACCCGCAGCCTGAGACTAGACAACCTGCAGACAGGTGCAGTAGTGCAGCCTGAGACTAGACTACCTGCAGACAAGTGCAGTACCCGCAGCCTGAGACTAGACTACCTGCAGACAGGTGCAGTACCCGCAGCCTGAGACTAGACTACCTGCAGACAGGTGCAGTACCCGCAGCCTGAGACTAGACTACCTGCAGACAGGTGCAGTACCCGCAGCGTGAGACTAGACTACCTGCAGACAGGTGCAGTAGTGCAGCCTGAGACTAGACTACCTGCAGACAGGTGCAGTAGTGCAGGGTGAGACTAGACTACCTGCAGACAGGTGCAGTACCCGCAGCGTGAGACTAGACTACCTGCAGACAGGTGCAGTACCCGCAGCCTGAGACTAGACTACCTGCAGACAGGTGCAGTAGTGCATGGTGAGACTAGACTACCTGCAGACAGATGAACTACTGCAGACTTTGCGTTCCCATCCATCCAGGGCATCCTCGAACCCTGTTTGTGTGGTCCTAGATGCTGGGGTACAATGCCAAACAAGAGCGACATAGGCCCTGTCCCTGCAGATCTTCTACCTAACAATGTTCACTGTCAGGCAATCCTATGACAGCTGGTGCAGTTCAGAGTGTGATAGACAGAAGGGAAGGAAATGCCTGAGGGAAAACTAGGGAGCTACATGAATGCACCTTACACAAACGCCTACAGATCCAATGCTTTGTTGACAAAGATGCTTGGTTCTGTGCCCCACACATCCCTCCAGTTAGAGCTCTAACCACACGTCTGCGGTCACCATTACATCACCCAGAAGTCACACCCGCAACATGGCAAACTCTGTAAAGGTTATGACCCTCTTATACCTTGCCATCTGGGGAAGACAGAGCTTTGTCAACAGAAGTGAACTTTCAGCCCTGGAGAGACGAACTGCAGTGCTGCTATCCCTGATTCTCAGCACCTAGATGGCAGCTTATAACTCCACTTGTTTCAGGGAAGCTCCATGGGCACTGCATACATGTGGTGCACAGACATACATGTAAGTGAACCACTTATGCACACTTAAAATTTAAAAATTAAATACTAAGAGTTGGAATTCTCATGTATCCTAGATGAAACTATAAATTCCGTCAGGGCAAAGTGTGTCGAATGCTCTCCTAGAATCTCCTTCAGCCACCAGTGGCTAGATCACTAGAAGAGGTATTCTAAGCTAGCATCTTATTGTGGACAGTGCTGCTCTATACAATCTTAGACCAAGTACCCCTTTTCAAACACAGTAGAGCAAGGGCTCGTTACTGAAAACACAGGTGACCACCCAACAGAGGCGATCCTTCAGCCACCTGCGGGGCCCAGTACCTCACTTTAACCAATATATACCCCTACCCTACTTCCTGTTTACTTACAGTTGGCAGAAAAAGAAAACAAAACTTTGCATTAAAATTATTGCACTCTGCTCACGGAAGCTGGAGAGGTAATCCTTGTATTGTCCGTTCATCTGTGCTGTCAGTCTACCTGGCTGGGTGTCTGTCTGGTTGCTGGCTAAGGAAGGGCTTACCTGCTGGAGTCCTTCAGTGATGGAAGTCACTGGGGCCATTCCACAGGTCAGGGAAGAGAGCATATACCCATCGGAGCCAATGGAACTATTAAAGTTTCCCTGCTAAAGAAAGAAGCAAGAGAAAATGAGGGGTATGGAGTAAGTTAAAGGAATCAGTTCAGTGCTGGAGAAGCAATGAAGTCTGCCCCTCGCTTATGTGGGGTAGGATAGTGACTTAGAAAACCAGAACTAAAGAATGGACACACAGACTCAGTGCATGTAAGTCCACAGACCCTGAAAGGGTCTAGGGTCAATGCAACTGTCAAATAATATTTGGACATTTAGCTGGTCTCCACCACTGACGTTTGTACTGAAGGGCAATCTGCCACAGGACAAACCCGTGGTTTTCTGTGAGTGTGGGCTAATGGCCCTAATTCAGTCACTGCCACTCCACTACAGGGACAAAGACACAGACAAAGAAAACACAACAGAAAAAAGTCTTTAAGAACCAGAAAGAGGCATCGTACTTAAAAACACTTGATAAAACAAGAAAGTTCAGCATCTTATTAAACAGTAACCTTTGGAGACAGCTCTCTTCCATACAAGCCCTGTGCCCCCAGCTTCCTGTACTGACAGTTAGCCAAGGTCTGAAAAAGCCAAGTGGAAATCCCAGAAAGAGATTCCTAAGTGTTAAACTGCATGCTGTCTGCAGGGCACACTGGCACCTTGGGCTGTCCGGCTCTGTCCCACCTGGAATGTGTGTCACTTCTTTTTCATCGGTATAGCCAAGGGCTTAATCCATTAAGTTTCAGGCTGCCCTGTGAGCTCACAATGTAACTGACCTTGAATCTCTGATCCTCTTGCCTCTACCTCCCAAATACTGGGATTGCAGATGTATATCATCACCCTCAGGTTATGTGGGTGATGAAGCAAGGCTTCATGCATGCGAGGTTACCACTCTGCCAACTGAGCTACAATCCCCAGCTAAGCTTCTGCATGGGAGTGTATGGGGACACACACAGCAGACACAGCAATCAGTACCATCTGACATTGGCTGGTCTTGGATCATCCCCTAGAGGACAAGGAATACATTTATCACACACCACTCTGTATGTGGTAAATGCTTAAACTGGGAATAGTAAGGATGGCTGACACCTTGAAGAAAAGCCCTCTTGCCACGGCTCGGAGATGAACTTCCTGACTAAAGACTACTCTCCTATTTGACAATGGTTGACCAGCGGCTGCATTTGGACTCAGGTTTATGGCACAAACGGGGCAGAGAACAAAGTGAATTTGGGGCTTGCAGGAAAACCACAGGGTACACATGTGGGCGGTGATAAAATCTGAGCTTTTAAGGAAAAATTAAAATTTGGGAAAATTTTACCAACCAGTGTGAGACTGCTGGGTTCCTAATATTTCCAGATCTCCGATGAATGTGACTTTTGATAACCTAGTGATTTCATATCTTCCAAATGACAACGATGAGATTCAAAGCACAAACCAGAGACTGATGTCAATGCCAGGAGAACAAAAATTTCATTGGTGCAGCGTCTGATTTCTCACTGCAACCTTTAAGAAACTGCTCTTTGTCAAGTTGTGGGTTAAATATAAAAAGAGAAAATTATGCCCATAATTATCTGAAAAACTTAGTGAAGACTTTGTTGTCTCCCAACTACCTATTTGTTTAAAGTCAGGTTTTCTTCAAACGTTTCAAAAAGAATGTATTTTAACAGATTGGCCACAGAAGCAGACACTAGAATCCAGCTGGCATTTATTAATGCAGACCTTGTACAGGCTCGTGAAAACACAATACCACACTTGGCACTGAATTTTTGTTTGAAAATAGTTATTTTTGAGCCAGGCATGGCAGTGCATGCCTGTAACATCAGCACTTGAGAAATGGGAGAAGGGTCAGCAGTTCAAGGTCATTCTCAGTTGAAGACTGAGTCTGAAGCCAGCGAGCCACGGGAACCCTGTATTTAAGAAATTAAGAACAGGGACAGCTCCGAGGACAAAAGCTCTTGCACGTGAGTCTGGTGATGTAAGCTCCACCCCAGAACTCTGTGTAAAAAAAGAACTGACTCCCCAAAGTTGTTCTCTGACCTCCATACTCACACGTGCACACCCACATGCGCGTGCACACAGACACACACACACAAAATAAAACTGAAGGAAAAGGAGGCACACAGCTGCCTGAACTCCAGTTCCAGGGGATATGGCGCTCTCTCCTGGCCATGGCAGGCACTGCGCATAAATAAATCTGTTTAAAAATGTAATGAATTTAATGTCTGTTGCAGTCTATTATTCTTTCTCTTTTCCTTTACATTCTGTTTTATTTGGTGTGTGTGTTTTGCCTGCATGTATGTCTGTGTATCACATGTGATCTAGGAAGTGGTGAGCTTCCATGTGAGTGGAGGGAATCAACCCAGGTCCTTTGCAGGAACAAGTGCTCTTAACCACTGAGCCAACTCTCCATTCCACATTTACTTGATTTTAAAGGACTTCATCTCATCATTAAATCTCTCCCATCATCCTCTAGTGGTGCTGGTGATGAAATCCAGGGTTTCGCATATGCAAAGCAAGAACTTACCCTTGAATCTCTCTTCACAGCCCTGCAACTAAATATTTGAAAAACTATACTTTCAGTATCTATTATGGCAAATATTGAGGAACACAGGCCTGTCAGGTATGATGGTGCATGCCAGCACTTGTAATCCCAGCACGTGGGAGGCAAGCATATCTGAATCCAAGGCCAGCCTGTTTCACATAGTGAGTTCTAGGACAGCCAGAGCTATGCAGTGAGACCCGTCTCAAAACAACAAACGAAAAAAACAAATATATCCCAGATAAACATATGGGTTTTTTGGTGTCAATAATTTATAAACTATAATGGGGTCAAGAAGACCAAGTTTGAAATCTACCTCACAAGATGAATCTTGCCAAAACTGGAAGCATGATTTGGGGTCATTAAAAGCACAGGTGGTGGAGCAGGGGAGGAAGCTTGCTCAATGGTAGAGAGCATTTGCTGCTCTTAAAGAGGATAAGATCCTTTAGCTTCCAGCACCAACACAAGCTCCCGTAACTCTGGTTACAGGGAAACCAATGCCCTCTTCTGACCATTTGGGCACTGCACAACACACACACACACGGTACACATGCACACTTGCAGGCACGCACAGCACACACACGGTACACATGCACACTTGCAGGCACTGCACAGCACACACACACACACACGGTACACATGCACACTTGCAGGCACGCACAGCACACACACGGTACACATGCACACTTGCAGGCACTGCACAGCACACACACACACACACGGTACACATGCACACTTGCAGGCACGCACTGCACAGCACACACACACACACGGTACACATGCACACTTGCAGGCACTGCACAGCACACACACACACACGGTACACATGCACACTTGCAGGCACGCACTGCACAGCACACACACACACACGGTACACATGCACACTTGCAGGCACTGCACAGCACACACACACACGGTACACATGCACACTTGCAGGCACTGCACAGCACACACACACACGGTACACATGCACACTTGCAGGCACTGCACAGCACACACACACACGGTACACATGCACACTTGCAGGCACTGCACAGCACACACACACACGGTACACATGCACACTTGCAGGCACTGCACAGCACACACACACACGGTACACATGCACACTTGCAGGCACGCACTGCACAGCACACACACACACACACGGTACACATGCATACTTGCAGGCACGCACTGCACAGCACACACACACACGGTACACATGCACACTTGCAGGCACTGCACAGCACACACATGCGGCACACATGCACATTTGCAGGCACTGCACAGCACACACACAGTACACATGCATACTTGCAGGCACTGCACAGCACACACACAGTACACATGCATACTTGCAGGCACTCACAGCACACACACACACACGGTACACATGCACACTTGCAGGCACTCACTGCACAGCACACACACACACACGGTACACATGCACACTTGCAGGCACTCACGGCACACACACACACGGTACACATGCACACTTGCAGGCACTGCACAGCACACACACACACGGTACACATGCACACTTGCAGGCACGCACTGCACAGCACACACACACACACACGGTACACATGCATACTTGCAGGCACGCACTGCACAGCACACACACACACGGTACACATGCACACTTGCAGGCACTCACGGCACACACACGGTACACATGCACTCCTGCAGGCATGCACGGCACACACACACGCGGTACACATGCACACCCGCAGGCACTGCACAAGACACACACACACGGTACACATGCACACTTGCAGGCACTGCACAGCACACACACACGGTACACATGCACACTTGCAGGCACTGCACAGCACACACATGCGGCACACATGCACATTTGCAGGCACTGCACAGCACACACACAGTACACATGCATACTTGCAGGCACTGCACAGCACACACACAGTACACATGCATACTTGCAGGCACTCACAGCACACACACACACACGGTACACATGCACACTTGCAGGCACTCACTGCACAGCACACACACACACACGGTACACATGCACACTTGCAGGCACTCACGGCACACACACGGTACACATGCACACTTGCAGGCACTGCACAGCACACACACACACGGTACACATGCACACTTGCAGGCATGCACGGCACACACATGGTACACACGCACACTTGCAGGCATGCACGGCACACACACGGTACACATGCACACTTGCAGGCACTGCACAGCACACACATGGTACATATGCACACTTGCAGGCACTGCACAGCACACACACGGTACGCATGCACACTTGCAGGCACTGCACAGCACACACACGGTACACATGCACACTTGCATGATGTGGGAGTGTCCTTTAATCCCAGTGCCTAGAAGGCAAAGACAAACAGATCTCTGTAAGTTCAAGGTGTAGTAGTGTACACCTTTAATCCCAATGCCTGGGAGGCAGAGACAGGCGGATCTCTGAGAGTTCAAGGACAGCCTGGTCTACAGAGTTATTCCAGGTCAAAGATACAGAGAACCTGTCTCAAAAAGCAAAAAATAAAAGTAAAAATAAACAATAGAGGTTAAAATAAAGCGCACAAAGATGGAAAATACACAGAGAATCTTGATACTGTATGCTATTATGCTCTGTTTGAATTTTTGAATGCTGAGGAAGGAGCAACAGCTGCTAAAAGATATTTGTTTATAAATGCTGCTGAACTAATTCAACATAGATATTTTGAAAATGCCTTGACTTTGAAATTTGGATCTAAGGACATGATGCTTTGGAAAGGAGTTTCTTATTTTGTTTCCACAGAGGATGAGACCCTGTTCATTTCTTCTATTCCGATATGGTATGATGGACCACGCCCTCCTGAAGGGTTGCTGTGAACATCTTCAGAAAATTGCTTTGCTCAGCTGCCAACGAGATGAAACTAGCACACAGGTTATACCATGAAAGACCTAATTAACGACGCCCCCATTCAGCAGGAAGCAGTTTGGAGAGAAAACACTGCGCCCATGTTCCCAAATATGGTTCATAAATGTTCTTTAACATTTAAAGGGGGATATGATATAGATATGAATAATTTGCATTAATATAGATTTTGCTTTATTGATAGAGATTTAAGGTCAATTTTATTATATGTATATGTATTTCTTATATTGATTAAGGTATTGTGATTGTGTAGTTCACTTAAAATGTAATATATATAGCTTGTTAATAGATAATCATAATAGTCAAGCTTGTAGTCATGTTAGTTAAGATTTTCTAGATGTACATAGATATATTTTAGATAGGCATTCTTCATATTTTTCAAAGATTATAGAATATGGCATTTTAAATGTTTTAATAACTTAGGGTTAGGCCGGGCGATGGTGGTGCACGCCTTTAATTCCAGCACTCGGGAGGCAGATGCAGGCGGATCTCTGTGAGTTCGAGACCAGCCTGGTCTACAGAGCTAGTTCCAGGACAGGCTCCAAAGGCCACAGAGAAACCCTGTCTCGAAAAAAAAAAAAAAAAAAAAAAAAAAAAAAAACTTAGGGTTTTTCATGACAGTGAGACATGTCTGCTCCTGGCAGTACCAATCTACTTCAAGAGGAAGATGGGCATCGAAGAGGATCCTTATGGAGTTTAATAGTCATTTGGGCAAGAAACTGTTCTTGCTGGACTATTGCATAAACTGGAAACAGAGAACCCGCAGAGAAAGGACTACTGAACTTGCCTAAAGGTGAGATGGTCTTTCGGGATTCCTGATTCATGAAAGTGTCTGCAAGACATTCTTCAGGACAAGCAGATAGTGACTGCCTTTGAAATTCCGTGCTTTGTGGAAATGTCTGCTGGAAACTATGGGCCTATAGGCCGAAGATGGATGCCCCAACGGTACAGAGGAACTTTGGGTGACTGTCCAGGCAGCGAGATGTCTCTGTCATTTCTAGAGTTTTGAAAATTGCTTACTTTTTGTTTGCTTAGGTAATATTATATCCTTCTGGAGTCTTTGATGGAGTTAAAGAATATATAGATAGTTATAGTTTTCCTTAGTTATGAAAAAAGATAAAATAGATGTAAATATTGTAACTTTTACTTGATAACTGTTTCGTTATATGTAATTTTGCTATGTTAAAGTTAAAGCCTTCCCTTTTTTTGTTTAAACAGAAAAAGGGGAAGTGATGTGGGAGTGTCATATATCAATCTGTTGATTTCATTGGTTAAGCAATAAAGAAACTGCTTGGCCCTGATAGGTTAAAACATAGGTGGGAGGAGTAAACAGAACAGAATGCTGGAAGAGGAAGTGAGCTCAGAGATGCCATGCTCCCCTCTCCCAGACAGAGGCAATAGCTCTGCTCTCTGAGGCACGCGCAATGAAGCTCCAACCCAGGATGGACGTAGGCTAGAATCTTCCTGGTAAGCGCACCTAGCGTTGCTACACAGATGATTAGAAATGGGCTAAATTAATATGTGAGAATTAGCCTAGAAGAGGCTAGATAGAAATGGGCCAAGCAGTGTTTAAATGACTACAGTTTGTGTGTTGTTATTTCGGGGCATAAGCTAGCCCGGCGGGCGAGGTGCTGGGGACGCAGCCCCGCTGCTCCTATTACAACACTTGCAGGCACGCATGGCACACACACGGTACACATGCACACTTTCAGGCACTGCACAGCACACACAGTACACATGCACACTTGCAGGCACTGCACAGCACACACACAGTACACATGCACACTTGCAGGCACGCACTGCACAGCACACACACACACATGGTACACATGCACACTTGCAGGCATGCACGGCACACACACACACACGGTACACATGCACACTTGCAGGCATGTACTGCACAGCACACACACACACGGTACACATGCACACCTGCAGGCATGCACAGCACACACACACACGGTACACATGCACACTTGCAGGCATGCACGGCACACACACACGGTACACATGCACACTTGCAGGCATGCACTGCACAGCACACACACACACGGTACACATGCACACCTGCAGGCATGCACGGCACACACACACACGGTACACATGCACACTTGCAGGCATGCACGGCACACACACAAGGTACACATGCACACTTGCAGGCACGCACGGCACACACACACACGGTACACATGCACACTTGCAGGCACTGCACAGCACACACACACACACACAGTACACATGCACACTTGCAGGCACGCACTGCACAGCACACACACACACACGGTACACATGCACACTTGCAGGCACGCACTGCACAGCACACACACACACACACGGTACACATGCACACTTGCAGGCACTCACGGCACACACACGGTACACATGCACACTTGCAGGCACTGCACAGCACACACACACACGGTACACATGCACACTTGCAGGCATGCACGGCACACACACACACATACACACACAGTACACATGCACACTTGCAGGCACTGCACAGCACACACACGGTACACATGCACACTTGCAGGCACTGCACAGCACACACACACACGGTACACATGCACACTTGCAGGCATGCACGGCACACACATGGTACACACGCACACTTGCAGGCATGCACGGCACACACACACGGTACACATGCACACTTGCAGGCACTGCACAGCACACACATGGTACATATGCACACTTGCAGGCACGCACTGCACAGCACACACACACGGTACACCTGCGCACTTGCAGGCACTGCACAGCACACACACACACGGTACACATGCACACTTGCAGGCATGCACTGCACAGCACACACACACGGTACACATGCACTCCTGCAGGCATGCACGGCACACACACACGGTACACATGCACACTTGCAGGCACTGCACAGCACACACACAGTACACATGCACACTTGCAGGCACTGCACAGCACACACACGGTACACATGCACACTTGCAGGCACTCACTTTCTTTTTCAACCTGGGGGGAAATACCTTGAGAGTATTTGTTTTGGCTTGAGAGAAAAGCAAACTAGTTTATCCTAGTCATGCTTCCTATTCCACTGCTCTGTGCCTCTGAAGGCGACCAAGGCAACTATTTTACCCGCTCTGTGTGTGTATGGGATGTGTGCCTATGTGTAGGGACTAGAGGTGAATGTTGGGTGTCTACCTCAGGGTCTCTAAATGACCATGGGTAGGCTCAACAACCGGCTAGGCTGGCTAGCGTGCAAACTCTGCCAACACAGGGCTTGGGTTACAGACAGGTGTAACCACACTGGCCTTTTAATGTCAGTGCTGGGGATCTGAACTCAGGTTCTTTGTTTGTACAACTTACTGGACCATCTCTCCAGCCCCATTCTGTCTTTGTGTGTGTGTGTGTATGTGTGCACCGAAGCATGTATGTAGAGGCCAGAGGATAGCTTGAGGAGTCAGTTCTCTGCTTCCGCTACTGGGTTTTGAAGAACTCAGGTTATTAGGCCTGGTGGCAGGCACCTTTCCCCACTGAGCTGCCTCAGTGCTCTGGTCTGCTGGCTGAGGCTGCTGATACTCTGTCCCGCTCAGCTGGCACAGCAGTCCTTTCACCCCTTAGAAGTGGCACCGGGTTATCTGGATGCCCCTCATGGTAACGAACTCTAGATTTTCCAAAGTCATGTAGGCCTCCTGGGTTCACGCGCATCCCTCAGATGAACCTTTTCTCATAGGTGGATTAATGGGAATGTTGTCAAACGACCTGTGACCCACATGGTGTTCTACAAGGCTTTACACTGATCGGGTAAGGAGGTACAGCATGGGGGTAGTGGGCCCAGCAGCCTGACACGGCTTCTTATCATGACCATGAGGAACGTGGTACCAGAAAAGGAGAAAGAAGCATGCATTGTGAGCATGGCCACAGCCTTAGAAGATCTCAAACTGTGGGGTAGGGAAAGAAAGCCAGGACAAGGCTCACTGGGCAAAGGTGGGCACCAAGACTGACGACCTGAGTTCAGCCCCTGAACCCGTGTGGTGGAGGGAGAGCCCTCCCTGTATGAAGGTGACATTCACACACACGCGCGCACACACACACACACACACACACGCACATGCACATGCATGCTAAGCAACACTGAATTCATAAATAAAAGGGTGGCGACACGCTTCTGCTGTGTTCACACGCTTCCGAGGAGATGACGTTCTCGTGTGACTCCCATCCTCAGGCTGGAATCCACAGAATGTCTAAGGGGAGGACAGTGGGGGCCAAGAGTAGACAAATCCGACCAAAACCTGGATGCTCTCGTTTGAATTAAGTCTCTCTGTGTTTTCCAGAAATACAACACACACACAAACAGCACAGGGCTTTACTCACCACAGCATCTTTGACAATTTGTTTGGCCACCTGCTCTGGTTTGCAAACAGCTGTTGTCTCTGAAATGAGCCGGGTCTCCAGGGGCTGGAAGTGGAGAAACACACAAATCAATGCCTGTTGCATTATAAGTCTTAGAGGCCCTGATTTACAAATAATTACCATTTCCTACCTTCAAACAAATTCATATGTTTTAGGCAAAAATCAGGTTAGATTCTCAATCAGTTTCTATCCGTGGAATACCTCCATGCGGGAAGCAGGGCAAGGAGGCCCCTGCTGTGCTGTGGCTCCAGTGAGGACTGTCAGGCTGGGGTGACTTAGAGTGTGGACACAGAGCCTGGTCCCTGCCTGAGTGATCTAGCCCACTACAGTGCCTCCCTTCTGACTAGATCCCCCTGAGCAAATGACAATGCTGGGGACAGACACAAACCCTGAGTAAGAACTGTAACTGTTTCCTCAAGGACCAGCAGAGAGACTAGCGAGCCATCTGAGAATCAACACGGTGTAGCCCCTAGTTTGTCTGAGGGACAGTTACAGAACTGGGACTCCAGTATCTGTTCCACAAAAGACAGATGAAGGTCTACTGGTCTTGACCTGGCTCAGAACACCTTTCCTCCCTCTCTCTCTCTCCATCTCCTTCCCTTCCCCCACTCTTTCTCTCTCTCCTTCCTCTTTCCTTCCTCCCCTCCTTCCCTCCCTCTCTTTTCCTCCTTCCCTTTCCCTCCTTCCCTTTCTCTCTCCCTCCGCCTCCCTCCTCTCTATCTTTCCCTCCCTAACCCTCCATCCCTCCCTCCCTCTCCCCCTCTTTCTTTCCCCTCCCTCCCTCCCTCCCCCTTTCCCTCCCTCCCTTCCCCCTCTCTCCCTCCCTCCTCTCCCTCCCCCCTCTCCCTCCATCCCACCCTCCCTCTCTCCCTCCATTTCTCCTTCTCTCCCCTCCCTCCCTCCCCCTTTCCCTTTTCCCTCCCTCCCTTCCTCCTCTCTCCCTCTCTCTCTCCCTCCCTCTCTCCCTCCCTCCTCTCTCCCTCCATTTCTCCCTCCCTCCCTTCCTCCTCTCTCCCTCTCTCCCTCCCTCCTCTCTCCCTCCATTTCTCCCTCCCTCCCTTCCTCCTCTCTCCCTCCCTCCCTTCCTCCTCTCTCCCTCTCTCTCTCCCTCCCTCTCTCCCTCCCTCCTCTCTCCCTCCCTCCCTCCCCCCTCTCCCCCCTCCCCCCTCTCCCCCCTCCCCACTCTCCCCCTCTACACTCATCTACATCCTGGCTACCTCTGTACTCACGCTTGTCCTAATTCACTGTGAGCAGTAGTTTTTTCTCTTTTCATCAGCTTTTCTTAATAGCACTTTACGCACATGTAAACAGTCTTCAAAAGAGCTTCCAACTGAAGTGTTAAGACAAAGGAGACTGTAATTTTGACTCTTTACCTAGGCTTGAGGGGGAAAATCTAGCATATATTTCCTCGTCCTTGCCTGGTTTTGTGAGACAAGGCTTTACTATGTAACCCAAGCTGGCTTGTGACTTTTGATCCTCGTCCCTCAACCTCCTGAATACTGGGATCGCAGGCATGTGCCACCGTGCTCCGCCTACTTCTTCTTAAAATAGAAGAACAAATGCTTCCTAAAAGTCAGTTTTTCCTTCTGATGGTGTCATCATTTGCTCTTCCGGCCTGCCAGGTGGGTGAGGACACGCACTGAGTGAGAAGGTATTCACCACTCCCACACGGTCACAGACCAGAGCAGGATCCAGTCACCAGAAATCTCTGCAGAATTCTAACGGAGGTAAAATGGAAGCTCACAACCAATAGACAACATCAGAACCAAATCTCAGAGAAATTAATACTTTCTTTAGCTTTAGCTTCAAACTAAAGGACTCTGCAGCAAGTACTGAAAATTTGCTGAGCAGATCTCTGAGGCAGAAGTTTCAATTTATTTTTTAAAAACAAAGAAATTGTAAACATGGCTGAATTTAAAAGAAAATGGGGTGGGTTTCTACCTCAAAATCTTTTTTTTAACCAAACAAAAACAGGAAATAGACTATAAAAACATCCAAATTTTATGCTGCAGAAATCCACATACAATATTAGAGGAAAAAATGAAAATATAAAATAATTGTCTAAAACTAAAATCACCCTTGGGGTGAGCTGGCATGTTCTGATTGGTTTCTTCCAACCACTTCATCTGCTTGCTCTGTGTCAAGGCAAAGGGAAGACGGAAAGGAGGAGCCAGATGAACAACACCTGCTCTCAGCTCAGGAGAGCCTGAGCTCATTCCATAGAACCTGCATGTCCTGTGAGATAGCCTGAGCTCTTTCCATAGAACCTGCATGTCCTGTGAGATAGCCTGAGATCATTCCATAGAACCTGCATGTCCTGTGAGATAGCCTGAGCTCTTTCCATAGAACCTGCATGTCCACATGGGATAGACGCCGTGGAGGCTGAAGAACCAGATCCTAGAACAGCCTACACACACACACACACACACACACACACACACACACACACACACACGATGCCTTACAGGAACAGAACAATGCAGCAAAATCCGGTGTGGAATGGTGAGTTCCCCAGACCTCCTGCTTTGATTGGGCCTCAGAGATCAAACGGAGGGTCTCAACTGTTCTGATGGCAGGAGACCACTGAAAAGTTCTTACGCACCGATAAACTTCTCAGCTGACACAACAATTTGAATCAGACCAAATCAAACCGAATTAGAAAAAGCCCAGGTTTAACAGATACTAAGGCTCCCGCGTGGCCTCTAGGCCCTCAGAGAGGAGATGGGGAAGAAAGACCAGGAAACCACGTGTTTGTTCTCTGGGGGACAGTTTAAATACACTGTGGGCATGGTCTTGAGCATCTCTGAGATGCGGTCATCATTTGGCTGGCTTTCTCGGAGGTGGAGTTTGGACTGAGGCAACTCCCAGGTGAGTTGGCTTAGAATGGAACCTCCCACTCAAACATTCCAGACTCTGTAGGTATAGGGGTGCCAGGGGCTGAGGTGAAGCCTTAACCACAAGACTCCTCATTGGGGAAAGGATGAGAAAAGGGAGTAGATGTCCATGTAAGGGAATCTAAGGAAATGAATGCCCCACCCTGTCACCTCTAGGAAAAGCAGAAAGTGGAGGAGGCTCCAGGGTTTATAACCAGTCTTTCAGCATCACACTCAATGCAATCACTAACGTGCAGCGCCGCATGCCTGTAGCAACCAAGTAAAGAAACAGATAAGGGAGAGTAAAATGGAAAGAACAAAACCAACCACTGTCCAGACTAAAGCTCCTCAGGAATAAAGAAAGGACTCACTGTGAGGTTTCAAATGCTCACACCAGGCCCAGGGTCTCTCTACCTATGGGCCAGGATTTAGCTCCCGGCCACTCTCCAGCACCACGCCTGCCTTTGTGGCACCAAGCTCCCTCCGTGACGTTAATGGACTAACTCTACAAAAATGTAAGAAAGCCCCAATTAAATTTTCTCTTTTATAAGAGTTATGCTGGTCTTGGTGTTTCTTCACAGCCATAGAACAGAATGCTAAGACAAACCCCATGATAGGAAGAAGATATAAGCTTTTTTAAAAAATAAATCAGTAGAAATAAAAATTTCAACAGAAAAATGGAAGGAGAAAGAAAATGAGGATAAGAGAAGGAAGTGGGACCATCAGACCAGAAAGTGGACAAGAATCCAGAAAGAACGCACTGAAATATTCTGCATGGGAAAATTATTGAAAATGTTCCAGAACGAAGTTCATGAGTTGACAGAATAAAGGGGCTACCATGACTGTCTAGTGTATGAAATAAGAGCATTTCACATCAAATGATATTTTAAAAAGATAAAAAGGGAAGAGGGTTCAAAAACACAGACCACCACTAAAACAAACTAGAGAAGTCTTGGGAGAAGGAGGCACACCTCGGGCGGGGCGAGGCAGGGCGTGTGACAGAGGGCTGCTTAGTCAGGAGGACAGTGCATTCTGATGGCGTACTGGAAGGAGGTGAAAGGTAAGAGGTGGGGCCTGCTGGAGGAAGTGGATCATTAGGCAAGTGTTCCCGAGGCTACAGTTCTCCCCTTTCCTCTGCTTCCTGCAAGCTGAACTGCTCTGTCCAGAGTCCTCCCTGTCCTGATGGACTGACCACTCTGAAACCATGAACATGGAGCCAAAGCAAACCTTTCCCCGTCAGGATGCTTTCCTGAGGTGTTTGGTCACAAGGTCCCCCACAGAGACACTAGGAGCTAGAACTCAGTGAGAAATGCCTGCAAAACTTTGAGAATCACAATTTTCAACTTAAAATTTTGTGCCCAATAAAACAACCTATCAAACGCAACAACCACAAACACACACCCACCAAGAAAGAAAAGGAAGGAAGCATTTTCATTAAGGCAAATTCTAAGCCAATGTTACCTACCATGGGCCTTTCTCTAGGATGACAGAAAGGCCACCAAAAGGAGCAGATAAACAACAAAAGCGAAAGGCAGAGTCCAACAAAGGGACAGAAAGGGAACAGAAAGAGTGGAGTGTTGAGAATGGCGAGCTTTGGCCTGTGTCTCGCCAGGAAGTCCCAGTGAAGGGGCTGTGAGGAAAGACAATGAAAGTAAAAGAAACCCCATGTGTTCAGATCCAATGACATTCAGTTATCCCCAGTGAGCAGGCTGCAGATGCACACAAGTTAAATGACCACATGCAAGAAAGGAAGTGTCATTAGAGAAGCTCAGGCTTTGCTAATATTCATAGTTACATATAAACACAGAATCTGCCCATCACAGATAACACAGGGAGGAGGGAGTAGATCTGAGGCTTCCATATTAGCTTCCCCATCAAGAAGTAATATGTATAATGTATGCATGAGTGTATGGATACATGTATGTAAGTATTGATTTTAAACACATGGATGAAATGGCTTCATCTGGGGAACATAAATCCCAAGTGGGGAGAGACAAGACCACAAGCAGTGCTGGACAACTGTAATGTATGAGAGAATAAAGCTGAAAAAATTAAACATTTTTTAAAAGAGGGTGGTGCGTTGCAGAGGAAGGAAGAAAGATCTGCCTGGAGAACCCTAGGGAAGTCAAGTCCTGGCTCAGCACCCTGCAACCAAAAGACCCAATAGGAACCACTAACAGGTAAACGTCAGGAGCTGAAGCAGCATAAAAACCAGAACAGGGCTGGGGAGAGAAAGGGCTTGCCTTGTCCCTGGATGGGCATAGCCTTGCAAAGCTAGCCCTCAGAAGCAGAGACAGAAGGACCCCAAGGCTCACAGGGTAGTCAGCTCGGCCTACATAGCAGTTCCAGGACAGTGAAAGCTCAAGATCAAGGTGGACACCACCTGAGGAACACCCATGGCAGGTCTCTGGTGTCCATATGCACCTGCACAATCAAACACACACAACCCTCCCACACAAACATGCATGAAACACACATCCCAGCATGTACAAACCCCACATTTAAACATGCACAAAACACACACATCATAACACAGGCACAGTGGACACACATACACACACACATCCTATCCTAACATGAACAGTTCCCACACACAAACACATGCATAGTGGACACACAGACATACATATAAGCACATGCACGCAATGCACACATCCAAACAAGTCCAATCTCCATATGCAAACATGTACACACACTACACACACATCCAAACAAGTGCAATCCCCATATGCAAACATGTACACACACTACACACACATCCAAATGAGTACAATCCCCATATGCAAACATGTACAGTGCACACACACATAACATACATACCCTAACATGAACAATCCCCATATACAGACATAAACACAAATGCATATACACAACACACACATCTAAACATGCACACTCCCCATACACAAACATGCACACTGCACACACACTGACATAAACACAAACACACCGGCATACATCCTAGCATGCACAATCCCCCACAAACATGCACAGTGCACACACAAATACACATCCAAACACACACAATCCCCACACACAAACATGCACAATTTATACATATACACACATCAAACTCACATATAAACATGCACAGTACATACATAGACACATAAACCTAAACAAGCACAACCTATGTACACCCATATATACACACACATCACATATATATATCACAGAACACACACACACAAACATGCATAACTCCACACACAGTCACATGCAGACACACACACTACACCCACATCACACATACACATGATACACATCACACACAATATACATCACACATAATATACATTACACACATCACACAATACAGATAACACACAACTCACAGTGCACACCATACACATCTACCACTCACACAACATACATCACATGTACACCACACATCACACACCAAACACTGTAACACATATCACACACACATGTCCCACATACAACACACATCCCACACACAACACAGATTCCCCCCCCCCCCCCAAAACACATCCCATATGCAAGCATACGACACAGAAGGCAAACAACTATGTAGGAGTACTGACCTTCGTTTTGTTTTCTTCTGCCAGCCCTGGGGTGTCCGTGTCTGGTGGGTAGGCCACAGTGACATACACATTGTAAGGCTTCACCTGGTCACAAACAAGGTTTGCACTGTCAATAAATAGACCATTTGTATTCATCCATTAACTTGTGTGAGCTGTGCTGAGTCTTAGAAGGGGAAGGAAGGTCATCAGGCTCATGAGGGGACTGCCAATCAACTGCCACCAAAAGCACTGAGGACACCTCTCCATGATGATGACTTGGAATGGTTAGCAAGAATTCCCGACTCTAAAGTACATCAAGCCAACTCCTACTAAGGTTCTCCCTGCCTGCTGACCAGGCAAAGGCTGGGAGTTGCCCAGTGTGGACAGATCATGTTTAACCAGTGTGCTCACTCAGACTCCACCATGAACTGAGCAGAGTTTCAAGGCAGGAATAGGAGGAACAGGTCTATACCCTTATCTACAAAGTCATAGTCTTTTTGCCTTTCAAGCTGCTTCCAATACTACACTGTTAGGTTCA
Organism: Microtus oregoni; assembly: GCF_018167655.1. Lineage (NCBI taxonomy): Eukaryota > Metazoa > Chordata > Mammalia > Rodentia > Cricetidae > Microtus > Microtus oregoni. Next base: position 40,263,836 of record NW_024543062.1, on the reverse strand, counting down.
CTTCACTTGCAGAAGACTGTGAGTCTCATTGCCTTCCCTGCTGCCCACTGCTGCATCCAAACCCAGGTGTGGCGAGGTCCTGTACCACCACCCATGGAGTGTCAGGTGGATCCCCAAAGTAGGACCAGTCAAGCAACGCTACTGCAAACATCCTCGGCAGTATTTCCATAGAGAAACTCCCCTCTGCCCTTTGACACTAAGATCTCTCATTGCATAAGGCCAGGCTATCAACTGGTGAGCCTTCTGCCAAGATGTCCCAAATGCCTGCGGTACAGGTGTGCAGCACCATGCCCGGTTCCAGGTAATTTCTCTATCAGCTCTACAGCTATTCTGCCTAATCCCAACCTCCCTCTGGCTCTTCCAAAGCTTTTCGGTTCCCTACTTTCTCTTCCCATTCAACTTCTCTACTGATGAACACACTCCAACAATCCCAGTGGACCTTCTTTTCGGGGGACAGTCTTCCAAATACTGTCCAACATCAACCTTGTTACCTGTCCTCTTACCCTGGTAATTAGTAATCCAAAGGCTCAGACCATCAAGTTCATTTTGGCATGATCCTTTTGTTTGCTGTTGACTTATGTCTCTGTCCTCATAAAGACATCTGGGGTGAAGCGGGGACAACAAGGCTAGCCACGGACAGGAAGCCTGCCCTTTATCTCCTAGGTTCCCTTAGTGACACAGCTGTGTGGCCTCAGGGGAAGTACATGGGTCAAGAGAAAGAAAGAGCAGTTGCTGGCCAGCCAGTTGAGTAGGTGCAAGAGTGAAAGCTGGCTCCTAGCCAGTGCAGCCAGGGAAAGAGGGTTCATGGCTTGGCCTTGACAGCCAGGATTCCCTTCCAGACCAGACAGTGGACCAGCTGTGACAATGACAAGCGATTTCTCTCACACTTGCTTTTCAGTTGGGAACTTAATAAAATAAAATAAAACATTTTCTCTAGTAGTCTCGCTTGGTCTGTATTAGGACTAGAGAAAAATGGCTCAAAAAAAAAAAGTGAGTAAATGATAATTAGGTAACTCACAAAGACCAACAGAGGCTCCTCAGACCTACTCTGTGCCCCCAAATCCACCAAGACCAACGGAAGCTCCTCAGACCTACTCTGTGCCCCCAAATCCACCAAGACCAACAGAGGCTCCTCAGACCTACTCTGTGCCCCCTAATTCACAAGACCAACAGAGGCTCCTCAGACCTACTCTGTGCCCCCTAATTCACCAAGACCAACAGAGGCTCCTCAGACCTACTCTGTGTCCCCCCCAATTCACCAAGACCAGCAGAGGCTTCTCAGACCTACTCTGTGTCCCCCCAGTTCATCAAGACAGACACTGACTTCTCAGACCTACTCTGTGCCCCCCAATTCATCAAGACAGACACTGACTTCTCAGACCTACTCTGTGCCCCAAAATGCCACAGTAAGAATTGTAGTGTTTATTAAATCAAAACGATTTTCAAAGTAATGATTCTCCAACTCAAGGCCATGAATGAGTCACCAAAAGTTAGAACTGTTCTCTCATGGGAAGGAACTGTAAATACCCGGATGGAAAAGAATCAGACAATCCCATTTCAAGCTAGCATTCTCTCTGCAATCCAGTCTATGGCTGGATGCTTCCAGCGACGAACAACTTGACATTATGCAGTCTTTGGTTTGTTTACCCAGCAAAGTCTTACTAAATTACTACGATGTGTCAACACAGCCCTAAGAATGGGTATGAACTGAATGGACAGCTCTCTGTATCTTATATAGTTCCTGGTCTCCTGATATTCTTGTTCACAAAATTGCAAAAAAAATCAGTCCATACAAATTTATGCCCACATTTTTCTTTAACTGTCCATATCATAACCCAACCAAAAGGAAAGATTAGCTTACACTCAGTTCTGAGCCATGACAAGTGTGATGCCTGCCTAGCTATTCTTTCTCCCTGCCCCTGCGGAATGGCCATTTTCTCCCCTTCTGCTCTGTCTCTCCCCCATCCTATTCCATTTTCTCTCTTCTACTTGGCAATGGGTGGCTTGCCTAAGAACAAGTTTATCATTAAAAAAAAAAAAATCCACTTAAGAGCTGTTCTTCCTGGTTCTATTAAAACAAGAACTCATCCAAGCAGACACTCTAGCCTTCAGCTTACTGCTCCACTCTGGTGGAAAGAGATGGGGAAGGGGCTGTACATTCTCAGGAGGGCAAGCAGGAAAAGCACCTGGGTTGGGGTTTGCTGTTGTGTTGTTTTAGTGGAATCTTGAATACAACCCATTTCATAAATATACTTGCCAAAAGATCAAGTTTTAAAAAGATCTTTAAATAATATATTTGTATCTAAAAGACTGGAAAAGAAAATTCAATCCCAAATACCAACAAAGCATCCGATTAAACACACCATGCCCAGATTTCCAGGGGCTTACTTCAGTTTGGGGAACAGGGAGATAAACAGAAGACTTAAAATACTAATTGAACTGAAAAATTTACTCAGAGCATTAAGCACTTAAGCAACTATTCATAAAAACTGACCAAGTTATCCAGATTTCAAAAAAAAGATCTTAAGGAAATCTTTTGATGCAAGTTTTACTATGAACAAATTGGATTCAAAAGACTGAATTTATTTTCTCCAAATAAAATCGCAGTCTTCTTTGTTTTGTTTGCTTATTTAAGTAATAGCACTCTTGCCGGGCAGTGGTGGCGCACGCCTTTAATCCCAGCACTCGGGAGGCAGAGGCAGGCGGATCTCTGTGATCTCTGTGAGTTCGAGACCAGCCTGGTCTACAGAGCTAGTTCCAGGACAGGCTCCAAAGCCACAGAGAAACCCTGTCTCGAAAAACCAAAAAAAAAAGTAATAGCACTCTTAATGTACAGGAGTCAAGGAGACTTAGCGCCATCCAGCCACCAGCAGTGTGGACAATCGCTCTTGTCATCAGGAAGGTGAGAGGACTGGACCAGCTGTGGTGTTACTGTCCCCTCGGGAGTGAAAACCAGGGCACCCAGATGATATCTTATTGTCAGACATGGGGGAATATGGGCATATATTTTTATCTCCCAAACTCGTATGCCTACATGGATCCTGAGACCAAAACCGAAATGACTGGATGAGGCAGCTGCCAGATGCCCTGAATGACAGACATCCTCTGCGGCAGGACCTGGAAGCTTGCAGTCACAGGGTCAACCTTGTATTATCCCTGTTACCAAGTGACCATGTGAATCTGACGAACTCACCGAATTCACTAAAAACTCAACTTCCCTTCCAAAAAGAAGTGACCTGAAGAAACTTCTTGCACATACTTCACACTCGCGCGCGCACGCACACACACACACACACACACACACACACACACACAAAGAGAGAAAAGAAAGAAAGAAGAATGGTTATTTTAGAGTCCTTAAGAGTGATGGCTGCAATTTCACAGTTATGCATGCTCTGTTGACTAAGACTGCGTGTGCAGAAGCCTGAGGCTAATGCTGAGTTTTTCTGAATGATTCTCTATCTCATGCTTTGAGGTGGGATCTCTCAATTGCACTCACACTGATAAGACTAGGCTAGCCAGCTTGCTTTGCGCCCTTGTCTTCACCTTCTATGTATAAGAATTACAGGCAGACTATCACAACCACCCAGCATGTCCAAATGGAGAGCCAAACTCTGGTACTCACACTGTACCAAGCATTTCACCCTTTCAGCCAGCTCCCTAGCCCGGCATGGATCTTTAAGAAAACGGTCTATCTAACGGGATCCCTGGCTCACTGAATCAGAGGCTGACCAGTATGAGGAAGGCATCTCCAGGACTCTATGCAGCAGACAACTCCCTGCACTCAGAATCATTTTGTCTCTGTCCTGAGGATTATTTTTATGCAATAAGATCTGTTAAACCCAGAACTTAAAACTGAATTAGTTTTCTTTACACTGGTATCAGATTTCCAAATCTTTAGTGAAATTCAAACACAGGCAAAGATGCTAAAAAACTACAGTGCTCACACTGATCTGCGAGGAAGACATACAAACATAAATACGTTTACCTCCATCTGCAGAGCTTCTGCCAATCCTCTAATGGCAAACTTGGACGAAGAATAGGCTGTGAAACCGAACAGCCCCAGCTGTCCTGCCTGAGAGGACACGAACACGATTCTGCCCACCCGCCGCTCCTTCATGGTGGTGATCACTGCTCTGCTGGGGTACACGCTGCCCAGGTAGTTGATGCTCATCAATTTCTGCAAGGAACAGAGGCCATGTGAGGTGGGAACAAGGTCAACAGCCTATGTCCTTCTCAAGGGCAGTTCTGTCACTTTCCAGGATAAGTTCTCTAACAGAGACAGTGCTGGTTTGAATGAGAACGGCCTCACAGACTCATCTGTTTGTAGACTTGGTTCCTAGTTGAATAGTCAGGAAGGATTAATAGGTCTGACCTTGTTGGAGGTGTATCTCTGGGGGTGTGCTCTGATGTTTCAAAAGTCCGCACGGGGCTCAGTCTCCTCTCTCTCTCTCTCTCTCTCTCTCTCTCTCTCTCTCTCTCTCTCTGAGTGTGTGTGTGTGTCCCAGGATGTAAAGCTCTCAGCACTGCTCTAGAACTATACCCCTGTCTGGTTCCCGCCATGATGAAAACGGAATAAACCTCTGAACCACGAGCCAGTCCCAGTTAAATTTTCCTTTGAAAGAGTTGTTTGGTCATGGTGTCTCTTCACAGCCATAGAACAGTGACTAAGACAAAGCCAAAGAGACTGGTGCATGAGTCAGCGAATGACGCTGCAGACCATGCAACACTGGGGACCTACCCTTTGAAGACTAGTCTGGCCTAGTCTTCCATTCTCAGAGTGACAGTCAAAATTAGGGCTGGTCACAGGATTCAGTTTGGAAAGTGTTTTCCATGGAAGCACGAGGACTTGCGTTTGGATGCCCAGGACCCTCACAAAAGATGGGCTGGGCATCGGGCACACATCTGTAACCAAGCACTGGGAGGAAGAGGAAGGCGGAGGCAGGTAGATCCTGGAGGCTGGTTGGACAGTCCCAGCCAGTGTGGTGAACTCCATTCTTGGTGAGACTGGAATAAGGTGGAGAGAGACGGAGGAGGACTGTGAACATCAACCTTTGCCCTCACCATGCACAAACACAAATGCTCAAAACCAGCTTTCTCCTTAGAAAATGTACCCTTTGTATTGTAGGTAACATTTTATAGTGATACTTTTAGGTATGGGTATCTTGTCTCCAAATAAGTATGTATATCACATGTGTCTAGTACCCACAAAGGCCACAAAGGGGCACCGGATCTTCTACAGCTGAAGTTAAAAACAGGTGTAAGATGCTGGGAATCAAACCAAGGTATTCTAGAGTGGTAAACATCCTTGACCCCCTAAGCTTTTTTCCAGGTCCTAGAAGGTAATACTTTTTGAAAGACAGTTTTAGGAGAAAGCTTCTAAGTATTTGTAGTCCTATAAGTTCCAAGCTAAGGAAAGATAACAGAGAGAAAATGGCACCAGCTAACAGTACAGATGTGAGCTGTAGTCTTGGTGCCACTGTCACATGAGAAACAGACACTGCATTTTCTCAGCTGAAAACGGGGTTAATCTTGGAATTAGGGATTAAGAGGGAAAACACAAGCTAAGCACTAGCACAGATCCTGGTGGACAGTAAGAACTCAGTATGCACAGCTTGTGCGCTGGGACAGGTAAGAGCCCACATCATTGGCACTAGCACAGATCCTGGTGGACAGTAAGAACTCAGTATGCACAGCTTGTCTGCTGGGACAGGTAAGAGCCACATTGGCACTCACAGCTTCTCATCACTCTTAAAACCTTTGCTCACTTGAGGGTGTGACAATGCTCACGGTATCGCCTTTATACAATGAAGTCTTACTCTCTGTCATCTTGCAAAACTAAACAGCCCAGTTGGACACCTAAACATAAACCACAATGACACCCTGGGGTGACTGGGCTGTAGTCCTTTAAGCTGGCTGTCCATCAGGAAGTGGGGATAAAGAAGTGAGAGAAAAAATCTAAATATACAGCAAGCCAACAGCCAACATCAAGCTAAATGGAGAGAAACTCACAGTGATGCCACTGAAATTAGGAATAAGAAAAGGTGTTCACTCTCTCCATAGCTATTCAGTATAGTTCTTGAGATCCTAGCTAGAGCAATAAGACAACAAAAGGAAATAAAGGGATACAAATAGGAAAAGAAGAAGTCAAATTTTCACTATTTGCTGATGATATGAGAGTATACATAAGAGACCGAAAAATTCTACCAGGGAACTTCTACAACTCATAAACACCTTTTTTAATCGTGGAAGGATACAAGATTAACTCAAAAAAATCAGTAGCCTTCCTATATACAGATGATAAATGGGTTGAGAAAAAAAAATCACCCTTTACAATAGCCACAAATAACATAAAATATCTTGGGGGTAATTCTACCAAACAAGTGAAGGACCTGTTTAACAAGAAGTTTAAATCTTTTAAGAAAGAAATTGAAGAAGACACCAGAAAATGTAAAGATCTCCCATGCTCTTGGATAGGTAGAATTAACATAGTAAAAATGGCAATCTTACCAAAAGCAATCTACAGATTCAATGCAATGCCCAGCAAAATTCTTCACAGACCTCAAAAGAACCACGCTCAACTTCATATGGAAAAACAAAAAATCCAGAATGGCCAAAACAGTCGTATACAATAATTTCTGGAGGAATCATCATCCCTAACTTCAAACTCTACTACAGGGCTACAGTACTGAAAACAAGCTGGTATTGGCATAAGAACAGACAGGAGGGCCAATGGAATTGAATCGAAGACCCTGACATTAATCCACACACCTATGAACATCTGATTTTTGACAAAGAAACTAACATTATTCAATGGAAAAAGGAAAGCATCTTCAATAAATGGTGCTGGCATAACTGGATGTCAACATGTAGAAGATTGCAAATAGATCCATATCTATTGCCATGCAAAAAACTGAAGTCTAAGTTGATCAAAGACCTCAACATAAATCCAGTTACATTGAACTTGACAGAAGAGAAAGTGGGAAGTAGCCTTGAATGCACTGGAACAGGAGACCACTTCCTAAATATAACAGCAGTAGCACAGACACTGAGAGCAATCAATAAGTGAATCAATAACTGAAAAGCTTCTGTAAGGCAAGACAATTTTGTCAATAAGACAAAATGACAATCTACAGAATGGGAAAAGATCTTTATCAGCCCCACATATAAATATATAAAGAACTCAAGAAACTAGACATCAAAATACAAAATCATCAAATTAAAAATGGGGTACAGAGCTAAACAGAGAATTCTCAACAGAAGAATCTCAAATGGCCAAAGGACAATTAAGGAATTGCTCAACATCCTTAATCAACAGGGAAATGCAAATCAAAACAATTGAGATACCTAATCTTAGACCTGTCAGAATGACTAAGATAAAAAATACTGAGGGCCACTTATGTTGAGGAGGATGTGGAGTAAGGGGAACACTCTTCCACTGCTGGTGGTAGTCCAAGTTTTTACAGCCGCTTTGGAAATCAGTTTTGCGGTTTCTCAGAAAATTGGGAATCAACTTACTTCAAGACTCAGTGATACCACTCTTGGGCATATGCCCAAAGGACACAAAATCATACCACAAAGACACTTCCTCAATTATGTTCATAGCAGCACTATTTGTAATGGTCAGAACCTGGAAACAACCTACATGACCCTCAACTGAAGAATGGATAAAGAAAATGTGATATATTTACACAAGGGAGTATTACTCAGCTGTAAAAAAAAGTGACATTATGAAATCTGCAGGCAAATGGATGGAACTAGAAGAAAATTATCCTGAGTGAGGTAACCCAGACCCAGAAAGACAAACATAGTGTGCACTCACTCATAAGTGAGTATTAGACATAAAGCAAAGGATAACCAGACTATAATCCATAGCTCCAGAGAAGCTAGACCCTAAGAGGGTTATATGATTGCCCTGTGAAGGGGAATTAGATGAGATCTCCTGGGTAAACTAAGGGTGGGGGTCAGTACAGGGGAGGGGATGGGGGAATGAGAACATGAGGGAAGGGGATGGTTGACTTGGGTGAGGGACAGAGTGGAAGAATAATGAAAGAGACATCTTTGTAGTAATAGGAGCGGCAGGGCTGCGAACCCAGCACCCCAGCCACCTGCTAGCTTATGCCCGAAATAACAATACACAAACTGTATTCATTTAAACACTGCTTGGCCCATTTCTATCTAGCCTCTTCTCGGCTAACTCTTGCACCTGGACTAGCCCATTTCTTATAATCTGTGTAGCCCACGAGGTAATTTACCAGGGAGATTCTAGCCTACATCCATCCTGGGTCAGAGCTTCATCGCGTGCGTCTGGCCGGGCAAGGAGAGCATGGCATCTCTTAGCTCACTTCCTCTTCCTCCCAGCATTCCGTTCTGTCTACTCCTCCCACCTATGTTTTAACCTATGAGGGCCAGCCAAGCAGTTTCTTTATTTTTTAACCAATGACCTTCCTCCATCACATCTTGATAGAGGGAGCCATTATGGGGTTAGGGAGAAACCCAATGCTAGGGAAATTCCCAGAAATCCACAAGGATGACCCCAGCTAAGACTCCTAGCAATAGTGGAGAGGGAGCCTGAACTGGTCTTCCCCTGTCATCAGATTAGTGACTACCCTAATTGTCATAATAGAGCAAATTTCATTCAGTAACTGATAGAAGCAGATGCACTGATCCACAGCCAAGGACCAGGTCAAATTCCAGGATTCCAGTTGAAGAGAGGAAGGAGAGAATGTATGAGCAAGGTGGGTGGGTCAAGATCATGACAGGGAAATCTACAGAGACAGATAAACCAAACTCATGGGAACTCACGAACTCTAGACCAACAGCTGTGGACCCTCTGCCTGTGGGAGACAGTTGTGTACCTTGGTCTGAGGGACCCCTGGCAGTGGGACCAGGTTCTATCCCTGGTGCATGTACCCCTGAGCTGGCTTTTTGGAACCCATTCCTATGATGGGATACCTTGCTCAACCTTGATGCAGGGAGAGCGACTTGGTCCTGCCTCAACTTAATGTGTCAGGCTTTGCTACTCCCTATTGGAGGCCTTACCCTTCGGCAGAAGTGCATCGGGGGTAATTTAAGGGCGAAGTGGGGAGAACGGGGTGGGAGGTGGAGGTGTGAGAGGGAAAACTGTGGTTGGAATGTAAAATAAAATAAAATAAATAAATAATTTTTAAAAAGTATAAGGCAGGAGCTATGTAGACCATAATTCCCACTATTTTATTTTGCAAATGCCAAGAAAAAGAGAAAATATTTACTGTGTTCAGAAATTAGGATTTCTGCTTGTTTCCAGAATATGCTTTATTATCACAGCATTGTTTTCATCTTAAAAGTTATATATATGGTGTTTTGTGTACATATATGTGTGTGCCTGGTGGGCACTGGATTCTTTGGCACTGGAGTTGCAGATGTGAACTATCGGGTGGTGTTGAGAACGGAACCTGAGTCCTCTGCAAGATCAGCAGGCACACTAACCACCGAGCCATTCCTGCAGCCCCACGCCCCAAAAGCTACCTGAGAAAGAATAAGAGCATGAGCTCACCTCCGCTCTTTCTAGAGAACCCACTAAAACAGCAGTAAACAGTATGCTAATTTGTCTGTCTGTTTTGAAGACAGGGTCTTACACTGTAGCTTAGACTGTCCTGAAACTTACTTCATAGCCCAGGCTGGCCTCAAAGTCATGATTATTATCCTGTTTCAGCTTCCCAAGAGCTGGGCTTATAGGTAAGAGCCATTAGGCCCAGCTAACAGCTCAACCCCCACCTTTTTAAGAGAACAAAAAAAAAAAATGAAAGGAAAAGCAATGGCATCTTGAAATCTGGAGATCAGAATGACAAGTGGCAAGACTAGACACTAGATGTTGAACAGAGAAACTAAAAACGCAAGATTGTACAACACAAACCCCAAAGGCTTCTGGGATGGAGCTAGGCCAGGTAAAAAGATTCCAAATTTTCACTGATGATAAACAAGCAAGTACATTGCAGTATGCCACACAATGGGACCATTACCAACCCATAAAATCGAATGACGCACTGATATATACTACAGCATGAAGGGACCTTGAGAACGTTATGCTATGTGAAGGAAGCCAGACGCCAGAGGGATACATCACATTTTCTACTAGTCAGCAAGACACACACAGGTTAGCAGTAGCCAGGATCTGGGGCAATGAGAAATACTGACTACAGTGCAGGGTATCCTTTGGGGAGACAAAAATGTCTTGGCATTAGATGGCTAAACAACATCACAATATGATAAACGCCTTCAAATTGTTGACTCTCAAATAGCCAAATTTGCCAGGCGACAGTTGACAAAGAGCCATGCTAACAGCGTTTAGGAAGCTGAGGCAGAAGTGCAAGAGGCCAGCCTGGTGTGCACAGTGACATGGTGTCTTAAACAAACATACCTCAGTGATTTATCAGGGTTTCAGTTCACTTTTTGAAAACTGACATAACAACAAAAAAACAGTTAAATTTTAGTGGTATCCTGCTGGCAGAAGACAAACTTTCTAGAAAGGACTGACATACATTAAGTGAGTTAGACTTCAATGTGCCTAGAACATCTCTGTAGACACTGAATGCAGACTCCATTCTAACAGTGGGGCATGCAGTTTTTTCCCAGGCCTACGTCACTTCTCTGGGGCTTTGGATAAATTAGAGAGAAAGACCTACAGATACTGACCCCTGTAGATAGAAGTTTCTTTCCCGCCTTGTCCCATAGCCTTTCAGTCCCAAAGAAACACACAGAGGGTTAAATTAATTATAAACTGTTTGGCCTATTAGCTCAGACTTATTATGAACTAGCTCTTACAACCTAAATTAACCCATAATTCTTATCTATGTTTAGCCATATGGCTTGGTACCTTTTCTCAGTGCATTATTTTCATCTTGCTTCCTCTGTGTCTGGGTGACAACTGCAGACTAAACCTTTCTTCTTCCCAGAATTCTCCTGGTCTGATCGTCCCATCTATACTTCCTGCCTGGATACTGGCAAATCAGTGTTTTATTAAACCAGTATGAGTGACAAATTTTCACAGGGCACAAATGCATTATCCCATAGCACTTCCCCTTTTTTCCTTTCAAAACAAGAACTCTGACTCTAATCTCCTTTGTTTAGCTTTCTTCCTGACCATTATAACAACTTGTAACTAACACTCTAAACAAAGACAAGCATCCATAATCCATTTTTTGGGAATGCTGACATAGATTTTTAGGCTACTTCCTGATGACTGGGTGTGCTGATAATTTTATGGGGACCTAAAGAAAATTTAGGATTATGGTCAAGTCCTAACTGGAGTATTCTGTGAGCCTGGTTGATCTCAGCCAGCAGTCTTGAGGCTGTTCTGGATGTAGAACTCAGAGGAAACTGTAACAGAGGTGCACTGAAATGCTGGATCATCTGGACCATCTGTTTCCATTGGAGATTTTTCAGGGGGTCTTCCTTGATCAAGCAGTGGGTAAACAGAGACTGTACTTTCATTTCTCGGCTGCCCAGACCCAAATAATCACAGAAAAACTTTATTAATTACAACACTTTGGCCAAGAGGCATATTTCTAGCTAGCTCTTATATCTTATATTAACCCATATCTATTAATCTGTGTATAGTCATGAGGCTGTGGCTTATTGGTAAGGTTCTGGCATCTTTCTCCTTTGGCAGCTACATGGCATCTCCTTGACTCCACCTACTCTCTCTATCTCTGTTTGGATTTCACACCTGGTTTTACCCTGCTAAGTCATTGGCCAAAACAGCTTTATTTATCAACCAATAAAAACAACAAATATACACAAGGACATCCCACATCAGACTCCAAGCACCCCTAAGACATGGACAAACCATCACCCTACAGAGGGCTCCACCCATGGACACAGAACTCTCCATCCAGTACAATATGAAAACACAGGCAAGGGTCAACAGACACCCAGGGAAGCCTTCAACACAAAACACAACACCAGCCTCTCCAAAGAAACAAACACATACATGAAGGAGTGATTCTGGTAGAACAAAAGATGATCCAACATTCACAGCACAGGTAAAGATAAGATACACCTCCAGGAAACTCAGAAGGAAACCATTAAAAAAAGAATAAAGAGAAGGGTATAGGGGTCCTTGAGACCAAGCCAGATTTGGTCATTCACTGAAGTCTCAAAGTCCTCAGCATACAGCAATAGAGGATTTATTACAGGGAAAGATTACAGACAAAATTGCAGAGGAAAAAGGCATCAGAGTGAAGGCCAGAATGAAGCAGGTGGAGTATCAGAAATGTCACCCAAAGGAGCCACATGGGACCAACTGAATCACCCCAGTCATGAGCTGTGTCTCTTCAGTGACAACATCAAATACTCAACTTAGATTTGCACACTCAGTTGCTTCTATTTCCATTCAAAGCTTCATAAAACACCCATGTGATTTCACTAGCATGGCTATCTGAGACATAAATGTAAACACGCCCATCCCCCCTGCTCCACACACACACACACACACACACACACACACACACACACACACACACAACCTTACTTCCTGGTGTCTCAGCACTCAATTTAGTAACTATTTATTCCTCCATCCAGTTTTTAATCCCTGTTCGCAGTAGAGTCTGAATATTCTTACGGCATCATCTTATGCACATGTGCGCACACACGCACACACAAATCAGATAAACACACAGATATATACATATCCACACACTCATTCCTCTTTTTCTGGGTATCCCCAAGTCTTTTGCTTTACTATTTCATATTTAGACTACAACAATGATTTTCCCAAATTGATTATTTACATAGCTGATGATGTCATCTTTCAAATCTCACCGTCATTGTTCCCAGATGAACGTACATAAGTATAAACAACTCTCCTGTATGCCAAGCTGATAATGGTACCTCAGAAATGCAGGTCCTACCGTTTTGCTTATTGCTACCCTCTGATTGTCCTGCAAGTCTTGAGTGCATCTGTGAGTGCACGGTACTTCCTAGAGCCCATGAAAAGATAGCCTTACTGCTGGTCTAACAGTCTCATTCTCTTTAAGAAAGGAGAGTAATTTAACTTAACAGAGTCAAGATTTCAAGCCCCATTACCCTAATGGAAGCTTAGAGAACACTAAAAACAAGACTGATGGATTGCCAACCACAAAATGTTTTGTACTTAGGTTTCAAATCTAATGTCCATTTCTTCGGTACTAAAGTAAATTAGTAGTTGAGATTCTTGGTGGGCCTATTTTAAAACAGAAGCTACATCATCTTGACTCCAGGTAAACAAATACCTGCCACTTACCTCAAAACTACTAACTTCAAGCTCTTCAAACTTTCCTGACAGAGATGTTCCTGCACAGTTAACCAACATGTCCACAGGACCCAGCTTCTCTTGTGCCTGGAAGAACAGTCCAGAACATTACATACTGTTTCAAACATTACATGACAGAATGGAAGAGTCACTGTGTAGAAAAACAAGGTCAATAAATAAAATCCACTGAACCACTGAACCTGCAAAAAGAGTTGCTAGCTCCAAGTCACCAAAATGTAGGAAGTACTCAGAAGTCAAGGACTGAACTGGAATCACCTGAATAGCCTCTTACCTGTTTTATGACATTCTCCACTTGGTTATAGTCTTGAGACACATCGACTGAGATACAAAGAACCACCTGTTAAAAAAAAAAAAAAAAAAGGAAAAAGAGGGAAGGGTTCAGGGCCTGCCAGGAGGCTTATCAGTAAGGTTGCTCGCCACCAAATTTGATGACTCGAGTCCTATTCCTGGGACCCACATGGTGGAAAGGGAGAACTGACACCTTCGAGTTATTCCGCCCCCCCCCCGTGTCTGTCTGTCTCTCTCTCTCTCTCTCTCTCTCTCTCTCTCTCTCTCTCTCCCCCTCTCTTCCTTTCACACACAATAAGTGTAAAAAATAATATTGGATACAGAGGTGTCAAAACTTGTGTTTTTTGAGACAGGGACTTATTGGCAGAGGCTGCTTGTTTGTTCCCTGTTTCTCGACCCAAAATAATCACATAGAAACTGTATTAATTAAATCAGTGCTTGGCCTATTAGCTCTAGCTTCTTATTGGCTAGCTCTTACATCTGAAATTAACCTATTTCCATTATTTTATATTTTACCATGATGTTTGTGGCCTACAGGCAAGGTTCCAGCTAACAGCTCATGTCTTTCTCCTCTGGCGGCTACGTGGCTTCTCCCTGACTCTGCCTACTCTCTGCCTATATATCTCTTCCAACCTGGCTAAATTCTGTTAAGCCATTAGTTGAAAGCAGCTTCTTTATTAACCAATGGCAATAAAACATATTCACAACATATATCACGTCCTCTTTCTGTCTAAATTAAAAGGAAGATTTTTAACTTTAACATAGCAAGATTACATATAACAAAACAAGTATCAAGCAAGAATTACAGTTACAATATTTATATCTACTTTATCTTTTATCATAACTAAGGAAAACTAGAACTGTCTATTCTTCAACTCCATCAAAGACTCTAGAAGGATATAATACATTGTAATCAACTTCCAAAACTCTACAATCGACAGAGACATCTTGATGCCTGGACAGTCACCCAAAGTTCTTCTGTATCATTGGAGCATCCATCTTCAGCCTACAGGCCCATAATATCCCAGACTTTTTCATAAAACAGGAAATTTCAAAGACAGTTCTACCTATATTGGCAGTTTGTCAGTCACTTTCTTCTGTGTTCTGCAGAATGTCTTGCAGAATCTTTCATGAAGCAGCAACCCTGACCATCTCACCTTTAGGCAAGTTCAGCAGTCATTTTTCTGTGGGCCCTGCATGTCCAGTTCATAAAAAATAACATCAAGCAGTCCAGGCAAGAGCAGTTTCTTGTCCAAATGGATAACCTACTCCATCTATAAAGAGCCTCTTCAATGCCCATCTTCCTCTTGAAGTTATTGGTATTGCCAGGAGCAGACATGTCTCATTGTTATGAAAAGTCCTAAGCTCTTAAAACATTTTAAATGCCATATTCTGAAGGTCTCTGAAATATCTGAAGAATACCTATCTATCTGAAATAGATCTCTATATAGCTAGAAAACCTAACATGACTATAAGTTTGACTATTATAGATTATCTATTAACCTATATTTCTTAACTATACATTGTATTTTTAAATGAGCTGCACAAACAAAATACCTTAATCAAGAACAGAAATAAACATCCAAAAATTGACCTAAAATTTGTATCAAAAGACCAAGATTCATACCAATAAAAACCTTTATAGCATATCTCCCCTTTAAATGTAAACGAACACTTATAAGCAATATTTGGGGAATTTGGGCATAGTTCTCTCCAAACTGCTTCCTGCTTTATGTTGGGCAAAGTAATTTTGGGGGGTGTTCACAGTGACCTTTCGGGGGGGTCTTGGTCCATCACACCACATTAGCCTGGAGGAAATCCATAGGTTCTCATCTTCTGTGGAAACAAAAGAAGAACCTCTTTTCCAAAACAACAAATCCTTGGACTCAAATTTTGAAATCAAGATACATCTAAAGTATGTATGTTGGTTTACCTTAGCAGTCCATACAATGAAATGTCTCTCTGTACTTAGCTCCTTCCCAGTCAAAAAATTCAAAGAAAGCACAATAATATACATAACCCAGACTCTTTGCACATATTCCATTTTAGGTGGCTTATTTTTCTTACTCTTATTACTTTTTTTAAAAGCTTAATATTTATTTTATTATCTTTACTCCTTTAACCTATGGCTGTTTGTACTCTTTTATAACTGTCTAGTCTCTTTTTCCTCTCTCTCAAGCCTAGGTACATTTATCCAACTCTTTGACCTATTTAGAGGTCTTTTCCATCTAGATTTGTCTTTATTGTGTGTCTGCAATCCTTTTCTGATTAGGACCACTTCTTAAAGTGCAAAGCAGCATGGTTAGGACTAAAGCCGCTTGGACTTTTGGCTCCACCCACTCCAACATGGCAGTGGCATGTTCCCTGTCTCTGAGAGCCATGAACATTGCCCCATTTTCAAGCACACAGTGGGTCTCTGTTACCATTAAGCAAATTGTAGCACTCTACTCACAAACCCCATTAAAATGCTCTGTAGCTGGACCTCCTAAAAGAGCCAAAGCCGTTTGTTCTGGCGAACCAGGAAGCTGTAGTTTTTAAAGATGCCACACAGTTTTTACTGCAACTCTCATAAGGAACCATGGCACCAATGTAGGCAGAGTGGTATCAGTTACTTTCTCCCCAACCCCTATAAGCACACAAGCATCTAGACCTGAAGTAGGTGGTGGGCATCAGCCTTACGTATTTCAGACCACATTGGTATGCCAATTTGTTGGCGAAGGCTGCTTGTTCATTCCCAGCTGCCTGGAACTGAAATAATCACACAAAAACCATATTGTTTGCAATACTGTTTGGCCAATAAGCTTAAGTGTATTTCTAACTAGCTCTTATATCCTAAACTAACCCATCTCCATTAATCTGTGTATCACCACACGGTCATGGCCTACCAGCAAAGTTCCAGCAGGTGGCTCGCATCTTTAATCCAAGCACTTGGGAGGCAGAGGCAAGCATCTCTATGAATTCAAGGATAGCCTGATCTACAGAGTGAGTTCTAGGACAACCAAAGATACACTGAGCAACCCTGTCTTAAAAAAAAAAATTAAAAGTAAAAATAAGAGAAATTGAGTTTAAAATAAAGCCACATAGCCGGGCGGTGGTGGCGCACGCCTTTAATCCCAGCACTCGGGAGGCAGAGGCAGGCGGATCTCTGGGAGTTCGAGGCCAGCCTGGTCTACAAGAGCTGGTTCCAGGACAGGAACCAAAAGCTATGGAGAAACCCTGTCTCGAAAAATAAAAAAAATAAATAAATAAATAAATAAAGCCACATAAAGATGGAAAATACATAGAGAGTCTGGATACTGTTATGTTATTGTGTTGTCTTTGAATTGTTTAATGGCTGAGGAAGGAGCAACAGCTGCTAAAAGACATCTGATTATAAATGCTGCTGGATTAATCCAACACATATATTTTGAAACTGTCTTGACTTCAGAATTTAAGTCAAAAGATATGTTAATTTGGAGAAGATATTTTTGCTTTTGTTTTCACAGGAAATGAGAGGCTGTGGATTCATTCTGGGTTAATAAAAATCAGGTTTGATCACGGAAGACCCCCTGAGAAATCTCCAATAGAAGCAGATGGTCCAGATGATCCAACGTTTCAGGGGACTTCTGTTGGAGCGTCCTCTGAGTTCTACATCCAGAACACCCTCAAGATTGCTGGCTGAGATAATCAAGCATCACAGAAAATTCTAGTCAGGACTTGACTATAATCCTAAATTTTCTTTAGGTCCCCATAAAATTATCAGTACCTCCAATCATCAGGAAGTAGCCTAGAAAACTATGCCCACATTCCCAAAAAATGGATTATGGATGTTTATCTTTGTTTACAGTGTTGATTACAAGTTGTTATAGAGAATGATCAGAAGCCAGGCAGTGGTGATGCACACCTTTAATCCCAGCACTTGGGAGGCAGAGGCAGGCAGATCTCTGTGAGTTCGAGGCCAGCCTGGTCTACAAGAGCTATTTCCAGGACAGCCACCAAAGCTACAAAGAAACCTTGTCTTGAGAAAAAAAAAAAAAAACAGAGAGAGAGAGAGAGAGAGAGAGAGAGAATGATCAGGGAGAAAGCTAAGCAAAGTAGATTAGATTCAGAGTTCTTGTTTTGAAAAAAAGTGTGGGGTGGGGGGAGTGCTGTGGGATAATGGTCTTGTACCCTGCAAAGATCTGTCACTTGTATTGGTTTAATAAAATGCTAAGTGGCCCGTAGCCAGGCAGGAAGTATAGGACAGGAGAATTCTGGGAAAAGGAAAGGCTCAGTCTGCAGTTGTCATCTAGATGCAGAGGAAGCAAGATGATGATGCCTCATTGATAAAAGGTACCAGCCACGTGGCTAACACAGACAATAATTATGCGTTACTTTAAGATGTAAGAGTTCATGAGAAGCCTGAGCTAATAGGCCAACCTGTTTATAATTAATGTAGACCTCTGTGCATTTCTTTAGTACTGTATGGCTGCAGGACCAGGCAGGACAGAAACCTCTGTCAACAGGGTCTGGCTGCATAGTGTGAGCTAGTCTTAAACTTAGCATATAGCCCACCATAGCTTGATCCTCACAGCGATCCTCCTGTTTCAGCCTTTCAAATATTGAGATTACAAGGCTGTAAGGGTACACCACACGCTTGGTCTATCAAAACTGTTTGTAAAAGATATTTTTTAAAATAAAACCAACTCTTTCCAATAATGAAGGTCAAATCTGGACATAAAATCTCAGTGTCTGAAATCTCCTGTCAGTGCCATTAATGGAAAAACACATCTACGAAATAATATGCTGGTATGGGGCTGTGGCAAGAGAGATGATGGGTGCCACAGCAAACAGGCAGGCATTTGGGAAGTCTGGTATTAAATTTGAATCCCTGGTGCTTGGTCTGTGTTGTTATTGGCAGCTGGCAGAACTTTTAAAAGGCAGGCCCTAACACAAAGAATTTAGACCACTGAGGTGTGCCCTTTAAGGGTAGAGAGGATACTGAGGACTACCTCCCCCATTTCCCAGTCATTAAGAGATGAGCAACTTTGCTTTTTTGCCTTGTTACACACTCCAAAGCAATAGTCATTTTTGAGCATGTGCACAAGGAGACCACACTGAAAAGCTGCCTGACAGCAACAAACATGAAAATGTGGAAGCATCTTAGTCACCTATTACAAACAGATAAGTAAAAGTGGTTTGTGCATACAATTACATGTTATATGACAATAACAATACATTCTAGTGAAGGTGGGTATAATGATGCATGCCTATCATTATATACAGTTAGGAGGCAGAGATTGGAGAATCATTTGAGCCTTGGGATTTGAGACTAGCCTGGACAGCATAGCCAAAGAAAGAGCCATCTCTAAAAAAGATAACACATGAGCTATTTTATCCAGCAGCACAGATGAATTTTAAAAATAATATAGAATGAAGAAATAAAGTTGCGTAACACTGCATAAAAATGTTACAATATCATATCAATCTATTAAACTATAAAGTTTATTGGCACTTGCCTAGTAGGAGTAGGGCAGGAATAGGGAGTGACTGCTAACAGTGGAATGGAGACTTCAGTGCTGGGAACATTCCAAAACTGATTGTGGGTATGGTTGCACAACTCTGTATAAAAACTCAGGAAACGTGTATCTTAAACATTGCAACTGCACACTGTGTGAATAGTCTCATGAAAGCAAGATAAGAAAACAAGAACAATGCCAAAGGTCTAAAAGATAAAAAACTTTAAAATATAAATATATAAAAATATAACTACATATATATGTTTACTATTTAGGGGTTGAGATGGCTAGTTGTCAAGATGCTAGTTATGCAAGAGTAAGGTCTTGAGTCCTGGATCCTCAGCCCCCACGGAGTCTCAGTGCTGGGGCTGTAGAAACAACCAAGCCTGCTGGCCAGCCAGTCTAATGAATTCATGTGCTCCAGGCTCACAGAAAGACCCTTAAACACTATCTGGGGACACACACACTACCACAGATGACAAAATTTTAAAGAAAAGCAAAGAGTGAACAACATCAAAGCCGAGTTTGAAGTGGTCTCTAAGAAGAAGAGGCTGGCTGGAACTGGGCACAAGGCTGGGGGAGAAGGGGTCAGAAACTCCTTTGTATCCCCCTTCTTTAAACCAGATGATGGCTGTGCAGTAGTTAGCCCGTCACTGAGCTACACATAAAGATATACATGCAGTGCATATCATTTTGGCACCCCAAATTGCACAACTCATTTTTTCATATGTCCACCTAAGCAGTTGTTCAAGCTATTTTTGTTTGTTTGTTTTTTAATCATTTGGTTTCTGTACGAAGCCAAATCCTAGCCATTGTAAATAATTTTACCTCTTTAAAAGGCAGCCTAAAATGTATTTTAACTGGGAAAGTCAAAAAAGCCTCCAGTGATCTACTTGCAAAAGAAGTACCCTTTCTCCCCTTTAGACAACTGTCAATCAGGATAGAAAATGAATCCTAAGGCTCACCTTACCTGTTTATCATTAATAGAGTGCTTTTCAATTTCTTTCTTCGCCTGCAGCAGCTTGTCCTAAAAGCAATACAGAAAAAATTATGCTGCCTGCATTTGCTTTTTAGGAAAGAAAAGGTAACTGTTGGAACAGATACTATAACCCAGAGTAGCTAGCAATGGGCTTAAGAAAGAAAGGAAAAATATGTGACGCTATGGATAGTCACAACCTGAGATGAAAGAAAAGTAAATGAAGTCAGATCCGAATTAACAGTACTCATGTCGATGGTCGGTTCATGGCTGCTAACAGCAATTGGCAGGGACACAGAGAGCAGAGACACAGCAACACGATGTTCTGGAAGTTAAAGGTGTGTGACGGCTTATGTACGGTAAATCAGTATTTTCCTCCTCTCCTTAAGAACAGAGTAAGAAGCCATTACTCTTTTAAAGGTCTGGATAATACATGTCTGGGTACTTTCAAAAATACTCCTCAAACCTAGAGAGTTACTCAGAACATTGTGAAGTTTTTCCAAGTCCTCCATTTTGTTTTGTTATTTTTAAAAAAACAGACCTGAGCTTACAGAACCTTAATTTTTCATAGATTTAAATATAATTTGAGAGCTGTAACAGAACAAAGGGGTAAGGTCCCAGCACGCAGGAAGCCCTGGGATTAATACCCAGCAAGACTAAAACCAAGCCTGGAGAAACACAGGACCAGAGGATACAGAGGTGGGCCAATCAGAAGTCGGATACGGCCACAATCTGCTAGCGGGACACAAGAGACTGTCTCATGAAGGGGTAGGGGGGCATCTTCAAGGGACAAGCAAAGTTTACAAACACGAATGTCACGACAAAATCATACATCCTATTGAATGCTGGGGACTGATTACAGACAGTACATACTTCCTGGAGAGATGATATGCAAAACTAATGAATGTCTTCATGTCAGAAAGCTCTCGCTCTTGTACTCAGTCAAACATGGCCCCGTGTGAGTTCCTGCTAGATGGGAACCCGGCCTCCCACCCGCTAGCTGGGGTACCGGCCTCCCACCTGTTCCTTCGCTGTTCTCATGCCAAATCACAGCCTTGCTAAAACTAAAACCCATCAAGTGGCACTGCACTACACCCGTGTTTCCATTCATGTTGGGGGTCTCTAAATTGTGTATAACTAAGCAAAGCACTTTCTTCTTTTTAAAAAGAAACTTGATATTTTAGCTTAATTCTGGGTCATTAGTTTCATGTATTTTCTCCAGAGATCCTGTCTGGCCGGCCTTCCCCACCAGGCCTTTTCAACTAAGCACCCCTACCTAGGCAGCTGATCGCCCAGGCAGAGGCACCACAGCTCATTTTCTTTCTCTTCCCTCTCCCTTAAGGGTCTCCTGTAGGCCAGGCTAGCCTCTAATTAGCTATCTAGATGAAGGTGACCTTGAACTTCTGTTCCTTCTGGTGCGCGTCCCGAGTGACAGTCACAGGCCTGCACTTCACACTGAGTTCTACCTGGAGTTGACACACACCCCAGGGAAGCATTCAGGCAACCAGGCGCCAAGCCCCTGCTTTCATTTCCCTGTTCAACAGAACTGTCTAGGTCTTCTACAAGCCAGGCAGAGCAGCGACCATACAGCCATGCCCCTGCCCCATCCACTGAAGAGGAACAGAAGGGTTTCAGTCACTGCTTTGGCAAGACTACGGACCTCCAATATAAAGAAAAACAGCCCCCCCCCCATCCCAGGGCTGGAGAGATGGCTCAGAGGTTAAAGAGCACTGTCTGCTCTTCCAAAGGTCCTGAGTTCAATTACCAGCAACCACATGGTGACTCACAACCATCTGTAATGAGATCTGGCACCCTCTTCTGGCGTGCAGGCATACATGGAGGCAGAACGTTGTATACATAATAAATAAATAAATCTTAAAAAAAAAAAAAAGAAAAGTAGCCCCCTGAATTGGTTAGACACAGGAAAAACTACATTGCTATACACATTGGAGGGATGAAACTCACCTGGGGCACGTGGACTCCACCAAAGATGCCTATCATGTCATAAGCAAATTACAGAGAGAAACGATAGATAAGCACCTACATACCACCTTCTAAGCTGCCACCACCAGCACACCTGTCTGCCTTGGGCCAGATGGCTTCTTATCAATGTCTTCATCCTCCCCTCAAGTTCAGGACTACCTGGAATGATAGTGCCTGGGATGTCAACAGCAGTAATAAATCCCTGCTGAGCTGAGAACTTCAGCAGGGAAGTCCTTGGCCTCAATACAAGAAAGAAGCAACAGTGCCGAAGTCACACCTTAGATCGGGAGGAAGGCATCTCAGCACAGGTGTGAGCACCAAGACAGTCTCTTGAACTTACTGTGTTAGTAAGTTAGTCAGTAGGACCTTATACCACTTACCTCATTTCGTGCAACCAGAGTTATAAATGCTCCTTGTTTGAAGCACTCGATAGCAATGCACTTTCCGATGCCACTGGAACCTCCTGTGACCTACAAAGAACACCCATGAGACCATCTTAGCACCTGCGCAAAGTCTACTTAAAACATCTGTGATGGGAATAGTAGGAGTGTAGCTCAGCTGCAGGCCCTGTTCATGAGCGTGTAGCTCAGCTGCAGGCCCTATTCATGAGAGTGTAGCTCAGCTGCAGGCCCTACTCATGAGGCCCTGGGTCTGAGCTCCATGGAACATATATCACATAACCTAGTTAGGGGTTTTAGTAGGAGTGTAGCTCAGCTGCAGGCCTATTCATGAGGCCCTGGGTCTGAGCTCCATGTAACATATATCACATAACCTAGTTAGGGGTTTTAAAAACTCATCTACAAGCTGGATGTGGTGGCACTCACCCACAAGCCTAGCACTCAGTATTCACAGGTGATCATGAGTTTAAGGTTGACACCCTTTGCATGGGCAGTTTCAAGATACGAGGACTACGTGAGGTCCTGTGTCAGAAACAAAACAAACCACAAAACCTGCAAGAACTACAACCTCTTTACCAGATGTATCATTTGGAATAGTGCAAGAAGGAAGGATTATACTTCCACTATGGGCACTATGAGCTCGCCTGCTGCTGGGAGCACCAACTGAGCCATTTTCCCGGCCCTTAAATGTAACCTCTTTAGCAATGATTTTGAGGGCAGTTCTCTTGTGGATGTAAAACTTCAAAACTTGGCATGATTATAAAGTCTGGCTTTCTCTTTTTAATAACTCCTTCCACATCACACACAACAGCAGCCGGGAAAAACTAATAATTTTACAAAGGATAAATGAATGGAAACACATGTTGTCACCCACAAACCCGTGTATGGGATAAAGCACACTAAAATAAATAGCCACCGTATCAGTGGAGTGAGAACTCACTTGGCTACATTCACATAAGCCATCTATGGGCACTCAGGGGATGCATGGTGCCAGTTTAGAAACTATCTGCTCTTATTCACAACTCCTTGCTTCAGTGTGCCTCAGGTTTTGCGGTCTATACAAGACATGGCCAGGGTTGAAGCCCTCAACTTGGGGGAAGAGGCATAACTAAGCCTGCACATTAGGAATGTGCGAGCTTCCGGCCAGAAACAAACCGAACTACTCATGTATGTCTCCTTCCATCTTAAGGCCCTAACTAAGCTGGTTAGCTCATCCTTCCGACTCCGGAAAGACTGTAAAGGATTACATCGGAGCAGCAATCAGCAAGGCTCCCGGGGCTGATCTCAGAGACAAGCCTGCTGGCCCAAGCTGCCAGGCCACCCTCAGGTGTGTCACTTCCTAGAACCCTCTGGCCCTTGGTCACCTGCACATGCCACCCTCCAGTCTCAGCTTCCTGGCCCAGTCCCAGAGGCCTGGACCCTTCCTTGCTGCGGGCTCCTTAGGACTCCCTGGCAGTGGCTGCTCCCACTCGGATTCGCGCCCTCATCCTGCCAGCCACCGACCGCTGTGTCCTTGGCAAAGTTTCAGTCTCTCTGTGGACTGACTCGTCGGGAGAACTGAAGACCCAAACAGTTCCGCTGATGAGCGAGCAGCACAGAGCCCCGGAGCCCTGGGAACTCGGCGGGCACCTTCTCCGTGGCACTGCTCTGCAGCCCAGGGAGGAGCCAGGCGCCGCCGTGGGCGGGTTCCTGAGGCCAGGAAGGGCAGGGCAGTGCCGGGGTGGCGGCGGCAGGTGAGGCTTCCCACTCGACTACCCCTTCCAAGGACCGTGGCCTCGGTGGCCCAAGTTCGCCAAGCAGCCCCGAGCAAGAGCAACAGGAGGCCACTCACCACTACGTGCGCACCGGGCAGCGCGAGGGGCTTGGGGCTGATGAGCGGCGACACCATGTAGAGGAGCAGCACGAAGGCCACGAGGCCGGCGGCCGCCAGCAGCAGCATCTCTCGGCCAAACGACCACAGGCAGATCACGCGCACTAGCACCCGGAGTGTTTGGGTTTGCGGGCGAGGGCGGGACGGCGGCGAGGGGAAGAGGAGGAGCCGGGGCGGGGTGGGGCGGCCTCCGCCGTCGGACTGGCTTCTGGGTCCGCGCCCCCCAGCGTCCGGACTCGGCTGCGCAGGCTCCGTGTGGGTACCGTGGGCCCTCCCGCCAACGTCGTGGGAGGTTTGCAAGCGGCGGTTTTCGGATCTCCGGATCTTGTTTCGTGCCAAAGTCCCGCGATTCCACTCTGAAATCCGAGGTTCCAGTTCGTAAATTCCTGGAGCACTGAGAAAACGGTCAGGGTTTACTTTCGCTGTGCGCCTTGACTTGGGGTTGTGCTGACTGTATTTCAATGAGGACAGTGTTCACCTTGTTACCAAGGCAGATACAATCAAAAACAAGCCGTGGTGGCGGAGATTTAATTCGCGTACCAGAACATACGATTCACCGATTTAAAGTGGTTTTAGTATAGAGAGTGTCTAACTATCGCCACAATCAGTTTGTCGACCGCCACAGAACTCCTGTAATCATTAGCAGTTACAACCACCGCATTTTCTCTTAAATCGTGCCCAGTCATAGGCAATCACAAGGCTGTCTCTGCATTCGCCTATTAATACAAATGGAGTTCTAAAAATATGCCATCTGTTGTGCTGGCTTCTTTGACTTAGCATAAAGCTTTAAAGTTTCTTCCTTAGTATGCCTACCAGAATTTAATTTCTTTTTACTGCCGGTAGTATCCTACTGTAGGCTGGATCACATTTTTTACATTCATCATCTTTTGCTCACCACCACCCCCCCTCCCAAAACAAACGTACAAACAAACAACCCTGCTCCTGGGCTCAACAGATCAGGGCTCTGGCTATGAAGCCTGAAGATATGTGACCACCAGCGGCCCGCAAGAGAGAAGACTCCTGGAGGTTGTCCTCTGGCCTCCACTAGTGCGCGTGGCGCTCACTACCACCATCACACTCACTGAATTAATTTAGTAAACTCTACGGCAGGGTGTAACTTCATATACAGCACGTGTGTGAATGTTTGTGTGTGGGTGCGCACGCACATTTTTGTTTCTCTTGTGTTGAGACCCAGGTCAATTGCTGGCTCCATGCAAGTCTTCTTAAGCTCTGAGTTCCAGACTTTCCCACCCTACACTCCTCTGTATTACTAAAATCTTTCCGCTGGATACTTCTTTTGGGGAAAGGGAGTAAGGTACATATTTTTGCTTCCTTACTTTGTTTTTAAAGAGAAATCCAGTTGTGTTTACAAACAGCAAAAGGAATTGATCTTTTTCTCTCATTGATCTCAGTGCCCGGTATTAACCTGATAGATTTGAGGACACAGTAGTCCCCTGAACTTCCAAAACTAGTTGTAAGTTGAAGAGTGCCCAAACCCTTCGACTGAAGGGAAGCTTGCTGGACAACCTCCAGAGCTCCAGAAAACTGTTACACTTGTGGTTATGTTTATCACAGGGTCAGGGGACACAGCAGAATCTGCCAGGCAGAGTACAGGGAAGTCTAGATACTCAAACACAAAGCTGCTGTTGTAGTTCCTGGCTAGGTGTATTGCTGTAACCAGCCTCCCTTGGAGACCCAGAAATACTCCACAGGGTACCTGCCAGCCTAAGGCTAGGTATGTTCTGCCAGCTACCTTTGGTCATGACAGAGCCAGAATCCAGCAATGAGCCCCTATCTTTTGACTCTTCTGTTGTTGCTATTGTTTTGTTTTCCTGAGAGAGGAGTCCAATGCTGGCAATGTGCTTAGAGTGTTACCAACCAAGCAAACTCACCTGCACATCCATATCCAGAATTTTGACTGGGACCTCACCATTAGCCTTGACTGAAAGATGTCAATATGACCACATGACCAAAATAACTAACTGGGGGGTCCATCCCTGGGATAAGAGAACTCACCCTCTCTCAGCAGTCACTAGTTGCCTGTAGCTCTTTGTCCAGGGTGGGGATGACTCCTAAGACGTCCCCACTTCCTCACTGGCATGCCGATCAACACTGCCGTTGCCCAGGTCTTGTTTATGCAATCCTTCCTATGCTAGACTGTTTCACAGCACACTTCCTGGTATTATGCCTCTTATAATCTTCCTGCCCCCTCTCTCATGATGCTCCCTGGTGTTGCAGGAGCTGTGATGTACATGTATCAATTGGGATGGGCTCCCCATGGTATTGATCTCTACATTGTGTCCAGTGTAGTTTTCTGTGGTGGCCTCCATTTGCCGTAAAGAGAAGCTTATTGTCTGCTTACCCACAAGGAATAAGAACCCCTGCGACTTTGTCTGTGTTTAGAACAGACTGCAGAAAGGAACATAATCTTTTTGACTCTGGGAAAGGCTGAGGATTATAACCCTACCTGGATAGACTTCCATTACAGGACAGTATGCATCTCTTTGGGCTCATTCAAGGTCTTATTTGCCCAGTAATAATTCACAGCTCCTCAAAGCCTCTGTCCCTCCCTTCCCTCCCAGGGGCTAGTGGGCAACCACATCCCTGGGCCTGGCTCCCACACTGACGGGTTGATGCTCTCCCCTGTGCACTGTCCTTACTTTTTGTCAGTTTATTCCACTGGAAAGTCAGAGAACAGAGAGGAAACATCCGTGGTCCCTATGGTCCTTTCACTTTCTACAGCCAGAAAATGGTCTTCACTCGTCCTGGCATCTAATATAATTAACCTAAGAAAATAATAAAATACTCAGTGTCTAAATATATTACGTTCTGGGGCATCAGGTCAGATCCCAGAATCGAATAATGAAATTTTGGGGAAATTTGATGACATGTATAAGGAGTTGCAGTTTAGCTATCAGTCTACCAAGAATGATTCCTTGTTTTGGTTGCCAAATGAAGGTATTGATAGCTGGATACACTCCTTGTCTTTGACAGCAAACATCCCTCCTCCCTCCAGATTCCTGATGGCTTGCTTCTCTTCTTAGGTATTTTGAAATCCAGGTATGATTTGTATTGTCCTCAAATTTCACCATTTGAATTATATAAAAAGTAAAAGAAACATGGTCGGATTCTAGACCCAATTACAGAAGGTGTGCAGCGGTGAGCATGGGCACTTACTCTTAAATTCAAGAACAATTTTAAAAAATCCTACATGACTTCTTAGTTTCAATGAGTCCTAAACTGCCCTGCCTTACACACAGCCTGCAGGTTCTTTTCTGAAGACAGGACAGAAATGTGTATGGGTAGTGGTTCCATGAATCTGGCCTACAGAAGCCGCAGGCACAAGCTGGGCTGTGCTAGCGCTGTACATACTTCCAGTTTAGAAAGAGCTGCAAGACCCATCTAGGCTGACTGAGAAGGTTAGCATCTAGCTTTGGCACAAGATTAAATGAGACAATAAAAAACAGTCAGCATATATTTTAAGACAATGTTTTTTGAAACATTTAAGAATCTTGGAAAACCTTGGGACCTTGGGAGCTCAGAAGGAGGGAGAACATAAGCAAAGAATTCGGGACCACGAGGCGTGCATCCACCCACTGAGACAGTAGAGCTGATCTACGGGGAGCTCACCAAGGCCAGCTGGACTGTGACCGAAAAAGCATGGGATAAAACCGGACTCTCTGAACATGGCGAACAATGAGGGCTGATGAGACACCAAGGACAATGGCAGGGGGTTTTGATCCTACTTAATGTGCTGGCTTTGTGGGAGCCTAGCCAGTTTGGATGTTCACCTTCCTAGATATGGACGGAGGAGGGAGGGAACCCGGACTGCTCTGTGGACTGGAGAGGGAGGGGGAGAGGAGTGGGGGGAGGGGGAGAAGGGTGGGAGGAGGGGGAGAAGGGTGGGAGGAGGGGGAGAAGGATGGGAGGAGGGGGAGAAGGGTGGGAGGAGGGGAAGGGAAATGGGAGGCTGGGAGGAGGTGGAAACTTGTTTTTTGTTTATGTTTTTTTTTTCTTCTTTTCGCAATAAAAAAAAATCTTGGAAAACAAAAGAAAAAACTAGTAAAAATTGTCTTAAAATGGACTAGGAAGAGCAGAAGCTCATCAGGGGCTACGTTCCTGTTGCCACTACCCAGACACATGTTACTGCCTCATTCTTGGTTGCTGTAAACTATTAATTAGCTTCTTCTGATGTTAAAAATAAAACTTCACTTCATACTCATCATGATGTCTATAACAAAGCAACAAGGACAATAGCATGTTGACAAGAATGAAGAGACTAGAACTCTCACGCATTGCCAGCTGGAATGTAAAATGATGTTGCTACTGTATGACAGCTTAGAGTATCGTCAAAGGTTGAACACAGAATCGCCAAGTGACCCACACGATCTACTGCTGGGGATGGAACAGCTGAAACAGGAACTCAGATAGATGCCTACACATCAGTGTTGACTACAAAGCTAGAGAAGCTCCGAAAGTCTAGAAACAAATGACAGACAAACCAGTCATTCCCAAAGTGGAATATTAATGAGTCTTAGAAGAGAATGAAATTCTGAAAATATTGTGCTTGCTGAAACAAGCTGGACATCAAGCACCAAATATACAAGGTCTTAGGTGTCTGACTCATTTCATTTAGCACGATGCAAATTCATAAAAAAACAGTGAAATAAAGGTGATCAGGAGCTGAGAGTGGCAGGGGATAATGAGAGAGTCCAAGACAAGATTAATAACACTACTGAATCACACACTTCCAAATGACTGCAAAGGTAAATTCCATGACATATTCTTTTTATCATAATAAAAAGAACATAAACAATACTTCATGAAATTTAGAAACAAAGAACAAAACAAATCAATTCATTTTATTACTCAGAGATAGCTGCCATTACATTTTGGTCCAAGACTTTCCTCATGACATTTTCTTGAAATAACTTCACAATATTTATTTGGTAGGGTTTATTAAAATAATTGTTTTTCTCTGTGTATTTTTCTTTCCCCACATGAAGGCAGCCAGGCTGTTATGCTCCCTTGCCTCATATAAACAGACAAAGAATAATTGTCTAGAAAGTACTCTCCTGTCTCTTAGCTCTCTCTTGCCTCAGCGATCACTGAAGAGATTAAGCTAAGTGGCTTCCAGAGCAGTAAGACAGAAGGAACTTCACAGGCAGAAATGGGGACGTGGGTCTCCTCTCACAGAAGTATTGGTTGTCTGATGGCTGGAGTCACCACTCTCTGCCTCAGCTGCTGTATTCCTGCACTTAGAGGCTAAACCTCAGAGGCACTGGTAGAAGCATGAGTCTGGGGAAGTACTGAGTGCACTCCTCGGCAAGTATTTTTCTTAATGTATAATACGTGCACGTGTTTGCAGTGTGCAAGGGCACAGGCACACAAGTGAATGCCATAAGAAGAGTGTCTTCCCCTATCACTATCTGCCTGATTGCTTTCAAGCAGGGTCTCTCATTATCGGAAAGCTATAGATTTTGGCTAGGTTGGCTGACTGGCAAGCTCCCAGAATCCACCTTGCTTTGCCTCTTAATGTTGGGGTTACAGGCATATGCAGCCATGCCTAGTTTACTTAAGTGGATACTGGGGATTCAAACTAAGATCTCAATACTTGCATGGCAAGCATTCTTAGCCACTGAGCCACCCAGTAAAGGTAGCCCTGGCTGGCCCCAAACTCACTATGTAGAGCAAACTGGCCTCTACCTCCCAAGTGCTGGGATTAAGTGTGAGCAAATTACACAGCTCAGCAAGACTTATTCTCTACTCATGGCACAGTGAAGGAATGCTGAACTTCATCTGTGCATCTACACAATTCAAATGGTGGCAATGTACTAAAAGGGATGGAGGTTTCTCTCTCTCTCTCTCTCTCTCTTTTTTTTTTTTTTTTTGGTTTTTCGAGACAGGGTTTCTCTGTGGTTTTGGAGCCTGTCCTGGAACTAGCTCTTGTAGACCAGGCTGGTCTCGAACTCACAGAGATCCGCCTGCCTCTGCCTCCTGAGTGCTGGGATTAAAGGCGTGCGCCACCACCGCCCGGCGGAGGTTTTTCTCTTAACACTGCCTCTTGGACTTGTGTATGGGGCGAGCAGGCCCCCCTTTTGTCCTGCCCGGTTCTCACATGGTTAGCTTTACACCTGAAATAACAACACACAAATTGTATTCATTTAAACACTGCCTGGCCCATTAGTTTCAGCCTCTTATTGGCTAATTCTCACATCTTGCTTAACCGATTTCTAATAATCTGTGTAGCACCACGAAGTGGTGGCTTACCGGTAAAGATTCAGCATGTCTGACCTGGTGGCTGGCTCCATTGTGTCTGACCCAGAGAGGAGAGGCATGGCGATTGCCTCACTTCTTTCTTCCTCCCGGCATTCTGTTCTGTCTACTCCACCCACCTAAGGGCTGGCCTATCAAATGGCCAAGGCAGTTTCTTTATTAACCAATGAAATCAACACAAAACAGAAGACCCTCCCACATCAGACTTGGTAGAGTATTTTGAGGGAGTAGAGGTCTAAAGAAGGCTAACAACTTTTCTCCAGCACAACAGACCTGGATTTAGTGATTACATGTAATTGTAAATTCTTCCCCTATGCCATTTGAAAATTGGAACCTGCATTTCCCATAGAAGTGTCTACAACTTATGGAAGATTCAGTTAACAGCTACAGAAAAAAAAGTCAAAGGTTAATTCTCTGTACTCTACTGAAAACAGAGTAGAAATCTGGGGAAACTAGTACTTTCTCCTTGTGCATGTTTACACATCCCTTTGGAGATCAACAGCTGCTGACAGGAGTGCTATTGTACTTGTGTCTTTATTACTCCATCCCCATAGAACTATTGCCTTGACATTTTCAGTTATAGAATTTTTGGTAATATTCTAGACTTTTCCACAAATGGATATGTTTTATGTATTCACATTGCCATCTCAAGCCTTTAACAATGCACTGACAATTTTACAGACATCTTTGGATTGAGATTAAATCCTACAGTTATGGCAACTTCCAAGAAATTTCTGTATTCGGAGCCTTGGCTTTCAGAATAGAATGATGGTCAGTTGCATGTGGGGAGGACAGTCATGGACTTGTTCAGATGGTTCACACCCTGGTGCTAAGTGTATAGGCAATGCCAACATTCAGTCAAGCATCAAGCTCCCTCTTCAAATCTTCTAGTCTTGTTGAACCACACTTACTTTAGAGAGGTCTATGTTTGAGATGGTGTTTTTTACATAGAAACTTTGAAATAAGAATATTATTGTAATTCAGGCCTCATTCCTCACCTACAAAGTTCAGCATGAGCCTTTTAAAATAAAGGACCCTCACCAGCACAGCCTCCAGAGCAGTAGCATCATCACATCCGAGAACTCGCAGTTCTGTAATGTTACCTACCAACACATTCAGACCTTTCCAGTTCTATCTTCCCATTTTATAAACTAGGGTCCACTCAAGGTTCAAATATTCTGCTGTCTTGAATTGTAGCTAAAATGTAAGAGTGTGAGAATCACTACTCCCCCCACCCCACACCAACATATACACCCAACACTGGCTTATTGGAGAAACATGCTAATTTTCTGTAGACTAGCCCACATATTTTGACTGATTTGTTCTTGTGTTTTCTTCCCAGTAGATTCAGCAATCAGGTCTACTGGAAGATTAGGTTCAGTTACATATTTTTGCTAAGACACATCACAAACACATTTCATGTTACATGTGATTAGGAATCCCATCAGTGTTTCCAATCCATATTTTTTTCATGTAACCTTGGGATTCTTTCTGGTGATAGGAGGAAGGGACCCTTATTCTATCCACTTGACACTGGGTGAGCTTCTGTGACAACTTCAACCAAGAGTATGGTGACAGTGACTTTTGAGTCTAGCTGGTGATGGTGGTACAGGACCACTTTGCTGTATGGTGTACCTGCTTGGCAACTTTCAGTCATAGCAACCACCTAGTAATGACTTCTCTTGGGCCACCACTGTGTGGAAATTCAGGCCAGAGTGTTCGGAAAGA
This sequence comes from Microtus oregoni, assembly GCF_018167655.1. Classification (NCBI taxonomy): domain Eukaryota; kingdom Metazoa; phylum Chordata; class Mammalia; order Rodentia; family Cricetidae; genus Microtus; species Microtus oregoni. The sequence continues at coordinate 40,231,549 of NW_024543062.1, read as the reverse complement.
TCAACGACATGGAGATCTCTTCATGGAGAAAGCTGTCCAGCCAACTTCAAATTTCAGTTCATCTATTCCATTGCTTCAGGCAACTGTATAAGGACTACAAGTGATCATGGAGAAACCAGTCTGAAGTTCCTGGCTTGCAGTATTTTGGACTGTTTGAAGTACAATACAGATTGAAATAATCTGAGTTACCATACACTTTCTTATACTCTAAATTGATTTATTGACCTTAGACATATACTTTATTTTTCCTTTTACCTATCTAAGCTCTGATTTAGGTTTCTGAGTCTTCTCCCTAGAGCATAAAGCCTTTGTGGGTGGCATTGACATTTCCTCCAGCTTTCTAGTCCCTAAAGTTGTTGAGTACTTGTTTTTACATTATGTCATTGGAGTTTAGAGTATCCACTGCCAAATTCAGTTCCAACTGTTAGCAGCTCAAGCCACCAGACACTGCAGGATGACCTAGCGCACCTTGAAATATTACACTTGAATTTTATTTTTCAGAAGATTTGTTGCATGTGTGTGAGTATTCTGAATGGATGCATTTATGTGCAACATGTGTGCCTATGGATTGATGGTAATGAGCTACCATTTGGGTGCTGGGGCCAAACTCCACTTCTTTGCAAGAACAGCAAGTGATCTCAACAACTGAGTCAACTCTGTGCCCCTACATTTGAAATTTGAAACTCCTCTTCCTGGTTGACCACCAATATGATCCATTTTCACATCTTCCTGATATCTGCATTTACTCAGATTCTTTTAAATGTTATAAATACATATATCCAAACATTTATGGATCTTGTTCTTTTGCTACCGACTTTTTCCTCCTTTAACATATATACAACTAACACAATCTGAAAACCTGCAAGATCAAATACTGAGTTTATCTACATTACTTTAGTAATGTTTCTATGAGAAAAGTTTAACACATTTACATGGGAGATCCCTGGGTTTCTATCCTTGCCTTAACTGCCACCAGCTGCTCTTAAAAAAGTTTTCATTTTGATTCTATTGCAGCTACCAAGAAGCTTCTCAATGTCCCCTCGCTGAGCACTTCATTCCACACAAAAATTGGCAATTAACCAGTTTCCTATTAAGTACTATTGCCAACCACAATCTTATTTTTTTTCTTCTTTCCCCCCATCTGTGCAACAGCCATGGCTGTCCTGGAACTAACTAACTCTCCCTCTCTCTCTCTCTCTCTCTCTCTCTCTCTCTCTCTCACACTCTCTCTCTCTCGTCAGGAGGGTCTCTCGTAAATACTGAGATTAGCCTCACATTTATTTCTCATAGCCTTTATAGACCCCAAATCAAAATGGAGGAAGGTAAAAGACTTCTTTACCATGGTATAAGGAATAAAGAAAGTAATTATCTTCTTAATTCCCCAAACATTAACCACACCCTAGGTCAAAACATCCTGTTAGTAGCCACACCTTAGGTCAAAGTTCCAGTCATACAACCTTGAAGGGGCAGAAATAGGTCTGAGCTCTCTGACCTTTATTTAGTCAAGGTGGAACAGATCCACCTCTGTGGGCTCCCACAGGCATACAGGCGGGGAAAAGTGAAGAGGTGTGATGGCCACTTTTACGTGTGCATTTGTTTAATCTATGAAGCCCAGTTGGATCAAAAAACAATCTAGACATTCCCATAAAAGAGAGATTTTTAAAATCTATCTTTAGTATTAAAATCAATAGACTCATTCAAATAAAATAATTACTCTCTGTAGTGTGTAGTTAGTCCTCAATAAATTGACGGCCTTAGGAGCGAAGACTGAGATATCCTTTTACCTAACCAAAGAAGGAATTTGAATTTTTAAGACTACAACATAAACATTCCACTTTACTTTTTAGTGTTTGCCTTTAAGATTTCAGACTCAACTCTCACAGGTTTCTAGTCTGTTGGTTTGCTTTATAAGTTTGAGCTTGTTGGTACCCACACTCATATTAACAATGCACAGGTTCTATTTCTCTGTAGAAGTCAGACTAACATAGGAGATAGAAAAGGTGGCAGCAGAAGGAACTGTGTAGGACCATGTGCGCAAAGGCCTTGAGGTAGGAGGAAGCTGGCTTTGCAGAAATTAACAAAAAATTAAGTATATTTTGATGGTAATTAAATTAAGCATATTTGATGGTAAATTAAGCATATTTGATGATAAGTGGTGGTTTAAATAAAATAGTGCCTCATAGGCTAAAGTATTTGAACACTTGGTGCCCAGTTGGTGATGAAGTTTTCACATTTGTGTTTCCTTTTCTTTCTCGCCCTCCCCCTCCTTCTTACTCTCTGTGATATATTTTCACATATTCTTTCTTCTAACCCAGGCTGGTCTAGAACACCATCTTCCTGCCTCTGCCTAAGTTTGTGGGTTTCCGGTGTGTACCACTTCTAGGATGGATGTCTGAAGATATCTGGTATGCTGTTTATGAAATATCACAATGCCATTATGTAGACCATGAATGCATTAGGATCTCCATTCTTTTTTTTTAAAGATTTATTTATTTATTATATACACAGTATTCAGCCTCCATGTATAACTGCAGGCCAGAAGAGGGCACCCAATCTCATTACAGATGGCTGTGAGCCACCATGTGGTTCCTGGGAATTGAACTCAGCACCTCTGGAAGAGCAGTCAGTGCTCTTAACCTCTGAGCCATCTCTCTAGCCCTTCATTCTTCTTTCTACCCAGCATGCTGTTTCCTTAGCCTTTTCCGTGCTTAGCCTTCAGACTACTTGGTCATATAAGCTCTTGTACTGAGTCTTTAGGTTCAACTCTATGCTTTGGTCCTACAATTTATTCACTTTCAATAAAATGGCTCCCACCTCTTTTACATCCTGTTGTTAGGACCATGACTTCTGGAACTCTTTGTAGACCAGCTTGCATAACTCAGAGATCCACTTGCTTCTGCTTCCTGAAAGCTGGGATTAAAGGTGTGTGCCACCACCAACATGCAATCTTATTTCCAATGACTTGTCTAAGATGTTCAAAATGAAGGACTGGAATGGTAGTACCTGCTAATCATGGATATGGATGAAGTTAAACAGGATCTCCCCATTGGGATCTCAAAGTGGAGGTCAGAACCTGCCTCAGACTAGGAAGGCAGTTTGGATGGACAGAACTTGTGTAACGGACATTTGTCTGATAACTTTGTGATTCTGCTTTTCTGTCTTAAAACAACAACAACAAAAACTTTCAGTTATATCTCAGAGTTTGAGACTAATTCCTATCGTCAGCTCTCAATATGTCTCCCTGATATTTCTATAACTAAACTTAAGTACTGTTAGCTTCTTCCTCCACTGAACAAGTGTGTAAATACTTATATTTAAGCTAAGTCTGCTGTATGCTAGAGTTATCAGACAGGGTGTATGTTCTACATTTTATACTTTATATACATTTCAAAATAAACATTCTATTTGTCTACTTTTGAAATTCACATATTTTTACCTAGTATTTAGTATTTATAAAACAAATAAAATCTCCTGCAATGAACAACATACATTATAAGCTGCACTTGATACAATGTGCCTACAGTTCTAGTGTAAGCAGAGACTGTTCTTGTTTCCCAGGTGCCCAGACATGAATAATCACACAGAAACTATATTAATTATAACACTGTTTAACCTATCAGCTCAGGCTTCTTCTTATTAACTCTTATATCTGAAATTAACCCATTTCTATTCATTTGTGTATTGCCACAAGGCTGCAGTTACTGGTTCTGGCATCTTTCTCCTTCGACAACTAGATGGCATCTCCTTTACTCCACCTACTCTCTTTCTATATCTCTGTTCCGATTTTCCACCTGGGCTTTACTCTGCTAAGGCCTTGGCCGAAACAGCTTTATTTATTATCCCTAAAAGCAACACATTTCCAGGACATCCCACATCATCTCCCCCTTTCTGTCTAAATAAAAAGCAAGTTTTAACTTTAACATAGTAAAAATACATATAATAGGTATCAAGTAATAATTATAGTTACAATAGTCTACTTGTATTGGGCAAAAAATAAGAAAACATACTATCATCTTTTTTCTTTTTGAGACTAAAGTTTCACATCGAATTTATCTTTTATCATAACTAAGGAAAATTGTAACTACTGTCTTCAACTCTTCAAAGACCCCAGAAGGATATAATACTACCTAAGTAAACAGGAAGTGCATTGTAAACAACTTCCAAAAATTTAGAATTGGCAGAGAACTTTTGCTGCCTGGACCAAAGTTCTTCTGTAACATTGGGGCATCCATCTTCAGCCTACAAACCCATAGTATCCGGCAGACTTTTTCATGAAGCAAGAAATTTGAAGGCTGTTTTGCCTATCTTGGCAGTTTGTCAGTCATTTTCTTCTGTATCCTACAGAATGTATGGCAGTTTCTTCTGTGAAGCAAGAACCCTGAAGGACCATCCTGTCTTTTGGAATGCTCAGTAGTCATTTTTTTTTCTGTAGGTCCTGCATGTCCAGTTCATACAACATACCAGGCAAGAGTGCCCAAATGGCTAGCCTTGTCACACTGAAGGCAAATTCCATAACAAATTTCTTCAATGCCCATAAACCTCTGAACTAATTGGTGCTGTCAGAAGCAGAAATGTCTCACTTTTAAGTTCTTAAAACATTTTAAATGCCATATTCCATAAGTCTTTGAAGTGTAAAAGATTAACTAAAATATCTCTCTATAGCTAAAAAGTGTAACTAACATGACTACAAGTTTGACTATTATAAATGACTACCTATTAATCTGCAATTCTTAATTATACATTACATTTTTTAAAATTTTCTTTTATTTATTAAAGACTTCTCTTTCCCGCCACCGCCTCCCATATCCCTCCCCATTACATTTTTAAATGAGCTGTCTAACCATAGTACTTTAAACAATAACAGAAATACATGTAACAAAACTGACCGTAAATTTGTATCAATAGATCAAGATTCACACCAGTGCAAAGTATTCATTTCTATACCTTATCTCCCTTATTTTTTTAAAAAAGAGATTGACTGTGACCATTAACAATTTATACCCAACCCCTTTTGAATGAAAACACAAACATTTATTAACAATCATTTTGGGAATTTGGGTGTCGTTTTTTCCAAACTGCTCCCTGCTTTTTGTTTTTAGGGTTCATGGAGAACTTTCGGGGATTCTTGTTTCATCAAACCACATTAACCTGGAAGGAATCCACAGATTCTCATCTGTGGAAACAAAAGTGGAACCTCTTTTCCAAAACAACATATCCTTAGACCCAAATTCTGAAGTCAGATAACTTTATGTTGATCTAACTTAGCAGTTCCCAGAAACAAATGTTTCACTGTTGTCAAATAATCCAAAAACAGAATATACATAATCCAGACTGTATTTTCCAGCTTTATGTGGCTTATTTTTCTTTACTTCTTTAATCTATGACTCTACTTTTATATTACTTTTACTGTCTCTTTAAAGGCTTCTTTTTATAACTATCCATGCTCTTTCCTCTCTCCCAAGTCTATGTACATTTTAAAACACACTGTGTCTTGTTTAGAGGTCTTTTATGTCTTAATCTGTCTTACTGTGCACCTGAAACTCTTTTCTGACAAGAAGCATTTTAAACTGGTAAGCAGTGTGGTTGTGGTAAACCCTGGAGGCTGACTCCACCTCTCCTGGTCTTTCAATATGGTGAGGTACGTTTACTGCCAGTTCTGGGACTGCTAGTGGGAGCTGTGCTCACCACCTCAACTCTGGGAAGTACTGTGCAGCACTGCCCATGTGAGGATGCTAAGCACCAGGTGTGCTCTTAGCTACTTTCCTCATAACCCGGAGTGGGCATACAAGCACCTGGACCTGAAGTGTGTGGCTGGCCACGTGGCTTAACCACAAATGTATGGGTGCCATTTTGTAAGCAGAGACTATTCTTTCATTTCCTGGCTTCCCAGACCTGAATCTGTATTAATTACAACACTGTTTGGCCTAATAGCTCAGGCTTCTTAGTAACTAAATCTTACATCTTAAATTAACCCATTTATATTATTCTGTGTATTGTCCCAAGGCTGTGGCTTACTGGGTAAGGTTCTGTTCTGGCTTCTTTCTCCTTCAGCAGCTACATGGTGTCTCCTTGACTCCACCTACTCTCTTTCTAGATCTCTGTTCTAATTTCCTGCTTGGCTTTACTCTGCTAACCCATTGGCCAAAACACTTTATTCACTATCCAATAAAAGCAATACATTTACAGAAGGCTATCCCACATCATTCTGGTACCTAAAAGGTGAAATGGGAGAATCACTTGAGATTGGGCAATGAAATGAGATCTCATCTCAAAATAAAGAGTCCTACTTTTTCCAAGCCTTAGCTCAACCCAAAGAACTTATGCCCATGTTGGCCCCTGGTGCAGTGTGGCAAAGGGTGCTTTTCAGTGTGAGCTGCATTCATCTTGGCATCCTGCCAGCAGAGAATGAACTCAGAAGTCAAGTCTCTGTTGGCATATTACACAGTGTCTCTGACTTCTGACTTGGGCAAAACACTGCTGAGCATGTGGTGTGCAGCTCATAAAGATGAGCAGCCACAGGGTCACATTTGCTCAGATGATGTCTACCTAAAAATAGATAATGGTGAAGAACCTGGGGCAGAGCAGGTACACACAAGGTCTTTTGCTTTCCTAGACAAAGAACACATGAAGGGCTGGCAAGATAGCTCAGTGCACAGAAGCATTTGCCAGGCAAGCCCAGCAATTTGAATGTAAAATAAGTGGAGGGAGAGAAGTGGCTCCACAAAGGCATCCTGATGTCCATATGTGCCCCCACACATTGAAACAGACACAGAAACAAGAAAATGGTTTATGAAGCAAATCCAACCATTCCAGAAGTGTAAAGATAATTAGATTCACAAATAAATCTATTCAAAAAAATAGATTTAGGGAATAGAACAATAACCCCAAGTCACAGCAACACAGAGGTCTTAAGGAATATACAAAAATTCAGTGCCAGGGGCTGAGCATAGTGGTGCATGCCTTTTAGCACATGGGAAGCAGAAGAAGGTGGATGTCTGAGTTCGAGGCCAACACGGTCTACAGAGTGAGATTCAAGTCAGCCAGAGCTGCACAGTGAGATGCCTCGAAAGAGTAAAGTGCAGTTAAAGTGTCTGCTTAGCAACACCACTGTATAGAACACCTTGTGATATATTCGAATTTGTAGAGAACTTAAATTTGAACTTTGGATCCACAAAAAATTTCTTACTTTCGAGTGTTTAAATAAATTTATATTAATTTTTACTCAGAGACTGACCATGACAATTTATAGATTATTTACCCACAAACTACATGTGGTGATTTGAATAAGAATGGCCCCTAAATGCTCACGTTTGAATGCTTAGTCATCAGGGTGTAACACTACTTGAGAAGGATTAGTTGGTGTGGCTTTGCTGGCAGAAGTGTATCACTGAGAGTGGGCTTTCATGTTCTCAAAACCCTAAACTATGCCCAGTGGCTTTCTCTTTTCCTGCTGCGTAGATTCTGATGTAGACCTTTCAGCTACTTCTCTATCACATCGACCAACATGCAGCCATGCTCCCCACCATGACAATGGCCTAAACTTTTGAAACTGCAAGCAAGTCCCAAATGTTTTCCTTTATAAGAGTTGCTGTAGTCAGAGTGTCTCTTCATAGCAACAGACTACTAATATACAACACAAACCAATTCATTTGGAAAGAATTCTGTGTTTTCTGCCAAAATATATTGCAGCTCTCATACAGTAGTTGTTGAAGAGCATATTTTAATTTTCTTTAAAGACAAGGTCTTGCTGTGCAGCCCAGGCTGGCTTTGAACTCATGAGATTGTAAGTACGCATGTCCACTCTTGAGTCTTCCATATATTCATTAGTAATTATAAATTTTTATCAGAAAAGATATCTATGTGTTTATTTTAATAAATTTATTCTTTTAACCAATTTAGACATTGTCTCCTACGTAGAAGGCCCCCAAAATAAAGAATACACAAGATAGCCAAAAATAGGTTATAGCAATTTACTTCACATAAGAACAGTATATCTCAGGCCTAGGATTTTCATCAAATATCAACAAAAAAAAAATCTGTACAGAAAACCTAAAGGCAATCATATAGTATAGCATGTAAAATGTGCAAATATTCTTTAAAATGCAATTACTGTGTAGCACTTGCAAGGTAGAACTGCATAGCAATTCTAGATAACCTAGTAATTGTTTGCATGTAGTCAATGCAAATGTCCAAGGCACAACTCAGAGTTGGTACACAAGTGTGTGACACATACACTCAGATCATTTATTTGAAGACATTAAAATAACATGATGCTATGTTTAATGAGACATCAGTTTATCGCTAAAGTTTCATGAAATACCACACTGATAATGTTTGTGTAGCTAGGACAAACTGCTCCCTGAACTTAAAAGTAAAAGACGAGATTCTTGCTTTCCTATATTAAAAAATTACATATATATATATACACACACACACACACACGTTATACACAGGAAACATCCTAAAATCCAAAGGGAAGCCATTTTCTTATTATTAAAGGTTCCCATTACAATATTTCATAACAATTCCAAAAAAAAGTATACTTCTTTGCCACCTCTTTTGGTCAATCTTAGCTACAAAAAGACATTGAAGTAGAGAACTTTCTGCTCCAAGGTGAAGGTGATAACTAGCTTAGAAAGTCTCTGAGTGCACAGTGAAAGGTGTCATGGAGAGAAAAGCCTGTGGCCTGGAGAGGAATCACTTTATCTACACAGGAAGACTCAACCCATCACAAGGTCAACAGGAGCACTGGCTGTGGCACAAACCCCCAAATTCATCATAGTGCTCTGTGCTTTACCGCCCATCCCTGAGAGAAAAGATTCTACCGTTTTTAATTTTTAATAAAGCAATAACTTTACATTGATAAGAATGCTTAAAGATTTTTTCAAGATAATTATCATTAGCATTAGCCCTATTTCAATTTCCTTAAGGAAAAAAAAGGAAGAAACGAAGGAAGGAAGAAAAGACACTGCTCTTTGAAAGAGCGCTCTTAAAAATCCTAAATGCCGCCCATCAAGCCAAGTTCGAGGCTCTCCTCACTGTTTAGTTCTCTGCTGTTTTTCATGCCATTGCTCGCTTCCTTACAATTTTTGTTAGCTGGAGAATTTAACAGGTAGTGTAGGAAAATGTAAAACACAAGTCTAAAAAAACACTGAAGGGAGATGTATGATTTCCTGTGTGAAAGTTTTACTGGAAATAATCTGAATGTCATCCAAGAAAGGCAAAATACCTAGAAAAGAGGAAGTGTAGAGTAAACATGTTGTTGCTGCCTTGCACTAGCCTTCCTGACCGAAATCCTCTGTAAACTTTTTTAATTTCAACAAGTCATGCTCATTGACAGTAGGTTTCGTGCTGGACAGAGACCGCAGCATGTCCCACTGTTAAGAGAAAAGGAGAGCATTAATAATGGACTGTGTTGTTAGTATTAATTACTAATTTACAGTTGAATAGGAAAGTCTGCAGCATCAAATTCCTAAGAGCAAACAAATCCCTTCCTTACTCTTCCTGTGGCCTTCCTGACGCTCATTACCTACTGCAAGCACAGTCCTAGCAGCCTGGGGACCAACACCTGATGGAGGAAGGTCATTGGCCAATAAAGAAACTGCTTGGCCCTGTGGGTGGAGTAAACAGAACAAAATGCTGGGAGGAAGAGGAAGTGAGGTCAGAGTCTCGACAGCTCTGCTCTCCGGAGCAGACGCCTCAGCAGAGACGCCATGCCCTGCTCCCTGGCAGACACACGTGATGAAGCTCGGACCCAGGATGGACTAGGCTAGAATCTCCCCGGTAAGCGCACCTTGGGGTGCTACACACAGATGATTAGGAATGGGCTAAATTAATATGTGAGAATTAGCCTAGAAGAGAATGGGCCAAGCAGTGATTAAAAGAATACAGTTTGTGTGTTGTTATTTCGGGGCATAAGCTAGCCGGGCAGGCGGCTGGGGTGTTGGGGACGCAGCCCCGCCGCCCTTATTACTTCATATGGCGCCCAACGTGTAGTATGGCGCCAAATGTAGTAATATGGGGCGGCAGGGCTGCGTCCCCCACACCCGGCCGCCCACATGGCTAGCTTATGCTCCGAAATAACAACACACAAACTGTATTCTTTTAATCACTGCTTGGCCCATTCTCTTCTAGGCTAATTCTCACATATTAATTTAGCCCATTCCTAATCATCTGTGTGTAGCACCCCAAGGTGCGCTTACCGGGGAGATTCTAGCCTAGTCCATCCTGGGTCCGAGCTTCATCACGTGTGTCTGCCAGGGAGCAGGGCATGGCGTCTCTGCTGAGGCGTCTGCTCCGGAGAGCAGAGCTGTCGAGACTCTGACCTCACTTCCTTTTCCTCCCAGCATTTTGTTCTGTTTACTCCACCCACAGGGCCAAGCAGTTTCTTTATTGGCCAATGACCTTCCTCCATCAAACACCTTCACGGCCCAGCTATGACCTCAGTCCTTCAACAAGAGGTTGTTTCCCATCAAGTGCAACTCAGAAGGAAAATGGTAATTGTACAAAAATTTAATAATTTATTATGATCTCTGTGGAAATTTGTAACTGAAGCAGCACATTCTGAAAGTCTATTATCTTTTCAATAACAGAAAATCCTCTACATTATTTTAATCCTTCCAATGAAAACTGAAATCTGCATTTGTAGTAACATCACTATATTCCTTTTGAATTGTACTTACTTAACCATACTCCTTTTTACTACAAAAACACATTTATGTATTATGTAAGTCACTTGGTTTTACTTAAATGAAGCAATACTTTAGAGTAATGAGAATTTTTTAAGTTAAAACTAATAGTGAAACTGAAAATATGCTAATATCAGAAAGTCATTAAAAACAAATAGTTCCTGTAAAATTGTATGACAAATGAAATAAGGAAACACTCTAAGTTATTGTGAATTCTTCAACGCAGGACATAACACAAAAACTTAAAAAATAATCTAATGTATCAAGGACTGCAACAAAAGAGATTTCTGAATAATCAGATGAGCAGCAATGAAACAGAGGCACACACACACCTACGCCTGGTGTCTGTCTAGGGAGCCATGCAGAGCTTCCTCTCTAGATGCTCCTGGGAAACCTACCACCAACACTCTGAACGGGCAGCTTAAGCAGAAGCTTAAAACAGAGTGTTCATCAGCAACCAAACACTTTTCCAGTGCCCCAGTAATCTAAAGATATATCTTAAAAAAGAAATTTGGTGAGTTACTTTTATTCCTACAGTATAAACATACATAAAACCAAAAATCTTTTAAAAGTCTTGTATAGTATTTGAAAAAAAGGTTCAATGATTTCTGCAGAAAAATTTAAGGGCTGCATTATTTAAACTGTCTATGCGGCTTTAAGAAGTAAAAAAAAAAAACCACAATACTATTTATGAATAGTATCATACAAGAGTTGATATTTTTGGGTATTTTTAAACATGTAAGATTCAGGGGCGAAACTCAAATTTTATTTAAGTTCTAATAGTATTTTACTCAATATATATGAGAATTTTGTGGATGACTTATATACTCAGATAATTCTGCTTTCAAAATATACCTTTTCAATTAACACAAGTCTCACAACTTTATTACTTTTATATCTAAGCACAATTAATAATTCCTCAAGTATTACATACATGAACCTGATAAAAATCTTTAGCTGGTGTTACAGAAATAAACTATTCTTTGACAAATTAGTGTATAAGGATTTAAAATGTCCTACCATGGAAACAACTGGCTCTAAGAGTTTATCTCCAGGGACATCCATCCATGTCATCTCCACAGCCCCGGGGTCTCCTGGAGAGCAGGGGGTCAGCAGGTCATTTACAATGCAGTTTGGGTCAGCTCTTGAGGGTCCACGGACCTGTAATCACAGTAACTTGAATTTATCTGAATAAATGGAATAAGAATTAAGAGTTTGGTCATTATCAGAAAAGCTAAAAATACATTAATTTTTATGTTGTATTAAAATGTTTTCTCCAGGAAAAATAGACTATATAAGGAAAAGATGTTATCATTAAGTTGATTTAAGATGTTTTAGATTTTGATTGACTTACAATTTTTCTTGATGCATTTCTATAGCTTGATATTTTATACATTAATTTATGCAATTATTGGGATTAAAAAGAAGTTCTGAAAGAGAAGCGGTTATTTTTGGCTACCCTTTCTTCTTTTCATCTAATGCTTATTATATAGTAGTCACCTTACAGATCAAAACAAACATATTACAAAATTTCCCTAAATTGTTCTTTTCCATGGTTGAAAAACTTGTGACATTTTGCAGGACTATTTAACCTTAAAACTACTCAGTATCTATGTCTTTTAACAAAAACTTAAAAAAAAAAGACTTCATGTGTGGTGGTTTCAATAGACTGTCCCACACAGTGTTATGCATTTCAGTACATGGTTCCCAGATGTTAGACAGTTTAGAAAGGGTTAGGGGATTGGCCTTGCTGAGGAGGTGTGTCACTGGGGGTGGGCTTTGAGATTTCAAAAGCACATGACAAGCCCAGTTTGTCTCTCTCTGCTTACAATTTGCAGTTGAAATGTTAGTATCTCAGCTACTGCCCCAGCGCCACGTGGCTTGCCTGCTGCCATGATGGTCATGGACTCACCCTCTGAAACTGTGAGCAAGCCCTCTGTTAAATAAATGCTTTCTGCTATAAACTGCTTTGGTCTTGGACATGGTGTCTGTTCACAGCAATACAAAGTAAGACAACATGTAAGAGCTACACTGGGTAGTTTTTTTTGTCAACGTGACCCAAGGTAGAATCATTTGTGAAGAACTGAGAAAAACCTTTTATCAGACAGGCTTATAGGAAGTCTATCAACCATTTTCTTGATAAATGATTTGTGTGGGAGAACCTAGTGGATTGTATCACCTCTGGGCAGGTGGTCCTGCTATATGGAAGAAAGGAGTGCCAGGAAGCAACACTCTTCCACGACCTCTCTTCAGGTTCCTGCTCTGACTTCTCACCATGGACCACACTCAGAACCATAAGGAATACACCCTTCCCAACCCCAGACTGCTTTCAGTTACAGTTTACCACATCGACAGAAAGTCAACTAGGACCAAAATAAAGTACTTAGTAATCTCTGTGTCATTTCATGAAACATAACACAGTTAAAACAAGGTTTTAGCAATTTCTAGAAAAAGTACCTTTGCAGCAAAGTTGCATACAAATATTCAGATGGCAAAACATTTGTATCAAATTTATTTCATGATGATTATTAACTTTATTTCAGGATTGGTGTAGGTGTAAAGTACATCTTTTCAGCTTGCTGTGAACACACTCACACGTAGTTTATTTGTATTTATGCCTATCTTTCCTTCCCAGCTGCATGAGATCAGGAGTTTTTGTTTGTTTACAATCTGGTATGGTGCAAATATACCAGATTCTTCTCCAGATTGCTCTGGCTACCACAAAAGCAGATTCTAAACCATCTGAAAGACCTAGAAATGGCTCAAATCGCTATATACAAAAACACAGTACTTTAGGACCACTGGAGAAATCCCCACCCCCTCTGGTCTTTTGAAACAAGGTTTCTGTGTGTAGCCCTGGTTGTCTTGGAACTTACTTTGTAGACCAGGCTGGCCTTGAACTCACAAGTTCTCTGTCTGCCTCCCAAGCGCTGGGATTAGAGGTGTATACGCTGCCATGCAGAGCGAGGAATTATTTTCAATGCATCAGAAATATATGTATTACATACACCTACTTATTACATTATCATACAACACTGAAGCCATTCCAACTCCTTTGGGAGCTTTACTTTCAAAGCACATGACAGGGTAGACCGAAGTCGCTCACCTTTTTGAAGTGAGTGGCTGACTGAACTTTTCTAACAGGCTGCATAAGAGCATCCCGAACAATGATACTTATATCTGCTCCTGAATAGCCATCCGTCTTCCTCCCAAGTTCTTGGAAGTCTGCTTCTGTGAGGCTGTTCTGAGTGCTGCCCAAGTGCAATTTAAACATGGCTGCACGGGCATGTGCTTCAGGCAAAGGAATATAAATACGTTTCTCAAATCTTAAAAGAAATTATACAAGTGACATTAAATATATATGCTTAATTTCAATGTAAAATTTGCATTTTTAGAAAAACCACAGGCATTTAGTTAGATATTCTCAATTGTACCAAGTTAGGGTAAACCACACCAGAGTTAAACACCCATAAGCTTTCCAAAATTAATTATTTATTTTTACATACCAGCTAGTTTCTCCTCTCTCTTCACTGTCCCATCCCCTCCCCCCACCTCCCTTGTACCCTCCCATCCATTCCTCCTTTGTCTCCATTCAGAAGGAGTAAGGCCTCCCATGGGAGTCCACAATGCCTGGCAGATCAAGTTGAGGCAGGACCAAGTTCCTCTCCCTTGTATCAAGGCTGGCCAAGGCATACCACTATAGGGAATAGGTTCCAAAGAGCCAGCTCATGCCTCAGGGACAGGTCCTAGTCCCACTGAGGGGCCTCACAAAAGACCAACTTACAAAACTGTCACTCAGATGCAGAGGGCCTAGGTTAGTCCAGAGTCTGTGAGCTCCCACAAGATCAGGTCAGCTGTCTCTGTGGTGGGTTTCCCCATCACGATTTTGATCTCTCTTTGCTCATATAATCCCTCCTCCTTCTCTTCAACTGGACTCCAAGAGCTTAGCCTAGTGCTTGGATGAAATACCCATGTATTTAAAGTGCAAGTACATATATACACATATGTATATACATGTCAGGGGAGACTATGATATACCAAAAACTAAAATTAGAAGCAAAATAATCAGGAAACATGTTTTGACTGGTTTAATCTTTCACACGCAACTTTTGGATCATTTCTGGCTGAGTTTGCACCTGGGATTTATGGCATAAAGGCAGATCTGTACTCTGAACTTGTGATGAACAGACTAATCATTCATAGTATAAAATAAGGATTACCATAATGCTTGCATATGGAATTTATGGCATAAAGGTAGGTCTTACAGATCTGTACTCTGAACTTGTGATGAACAGAGTGGTGATTCATAATATAAAACAAGGATTACCATAATTCTCTAAATTCAAAACAACAAAACTACTTAAAATCTTAAGGCTAAACATTACATAAATGTAATTACATAAACATTACACAAAATGTTCTTTTCACTATGAGTTCATTCTGAATAATCCTGTACTATACATTATAAGTAGTTTGTCAATAATTTTACTTGTTGTGGTGGCTTGAAAGAATATGGTCCCCAAAGGGAGTGGTATTATTAGGTATGGCCTTGTTGGAGGAAGTGTGTCACTGTGGAGGCAGGCTTTGAAGTTTCACATATACTCAAGATACTGCCCAGTGTCGTCACAGACCACACTTCATGTGGCCTACAAGATGTAGGACTCTCAGCTATTTCTCTAGCACCATGTCTGTCTGCATACTGCGTTGTCCCTCCATGATAACTATGGACTGAACCTCTGAACTGTAAGCGAGCTCCCTTAATAAATATTTCCCTTAAAGAGTTGATGTATGGCATAAGAACAGACAGGAGGACCAGGGGAACCAAACAGAAGACCCGGATATCAATCCAGACATCTTTGAACACCTGATCTTTGATAAAGAAGCAAAAAATATCAAATGGAAAAAAGAAAGCATATTTAACAAGTGGTGCTGTCATAACTGGATATCAAAATGTAGAAGAATGAAAATAGACCCATATCTATCACCATGCACAAAACTCAAGTCCAAATGAATCAAAGACCTCAACATAAAGCCAGCCACACAGAACCTCATTGAAGAGAAAATGGGAAGTACATTTGAACACATTGGCACAGGGAACCACTTCCTAAATATAACCCCAGCAGCACAGACACTGAGAGAAATAATTAATAAATGGGACCTCCTGAAACAGAAAAGCTTCTTCTGTAAAGCAAAGGACATGGTCAACAAGACAAAAAGACAGCCTACAGAATGGGAAAAGATCTTCACTAACCCCACATCAGACAGAGGTCTGATCTCCAAAATTTATGAAGAACTCAAGAAATTGGACACCAAAAGATCACATAATCCAATAAAAAAAATGGAGTACAGACCTAATCAGAGAACTCTCAACAGAGGAATCTAAACTGGCTGAAAGACACTTAAGCAAATGTTCAAATCCTTAGTCATCAGAGAAATGCAAATCAAAACAACTCTGAGATTCCACCTGAAAGAATGGCCAAGATCAAAAACACTGATGACAACTTATGTTGGAGAGGTTGTGGGGGAAAAGGGAACACTTCTGCATTGCTGGTGGGAATGCAAGCTGGTACAACCCCTTTGGATGTCAGTGTGGCGATTTCTCAGAAAATTAGGAAACAACCTTCCTCAAGACCCAGTAATACCACTTTTAGGTATATATTCAAAGGATGCTCAATCATGCCACAAGGACATATGCTCAACTATGTTCACAGAAGCATTGTTTGTCATAGCCAGAACCTGGAAACAACATAAATGCCCCTCGACTAAAGAATGGACAAGGAAAATGTGGTACATTTACACAATGGAATACTACATATCAGAAAAAAAATAACGACATCTTAAATTTTGCAGGAAAATGGATGGAGCTAAAAAACATAATTTTGAGTGAGGTAACCCAGACACAAAAAGACAATTATCACATATACTCATTCATAAGTGGTTTTTAAACATAAAGCAAAGAAAGCCAACCTACAAAGCACAATCCCAGAGAACTTAGACAACAATGCGGACACTAAGAGAGACTTACATAGATCTAATCTACGTGGGAAGTAGAAAAAGACAAAAATCTCCTGAATAAATTGGGAGCATGGGGACCTTTAGGGAGGATTGAAGGGGAGGGGAGAGGTAGGGAGGGGAGCAGAGAAAAATGTAGAGCTCAATAAATATCAATAAAAATGTATAAAATAAAAATAAAGAGTTGCTGTAGTCATGATGTCTCTTTACAGCAACAGAAAGTCTTACTAAGACACTTGTCTTCATAAAATTCAGGCATTTGGAAGCAGAGAGGAAGCAAGGAGGGACAATGTTTTTGCAGACTCACTGTGGCAATGTTTTAAAAAGTTTCTCTTACCTTGACATAGGCTTGTTTTTAGAATCAGGCCACTTTCTAAACCTGCCTAACACAGGTCCTCTGGTGGTACCAGAGGCTAATTTAGTATGCTGTTAAATCAACACATGCAGGTGACACAGTAGCACACATGCATGTGCTCTTCTTTTTAATCACCAATTAAGGAATGCTACAGGGAGCTACAGAGCTGTGAAAACTCTATATACTGTTTCTAGAGCTGGTTTCAATTTCACCTTTAAAAAATGACAGAAAATCTTTTGCTGTTGTTTTTAACAGGGTTTATATAGTCTAAGCTGGCCTGAAACTTCCTACATAGCTGAAGATAACCTTAAGTTCTTAGTTCTCCTGCCTTCTTCTAAGTGCTAGGATTGCAGATGACTGCCACTTCACCCAGTAACAGACAAATCTTGTTTGTTTTCCACTGACCACTGTCTTCCTAGCCAAGCATGGTAGCTCATGCCTGTGAACTTAGCACTTACAAGGCTCAAGTAGGAGGGCTGCTATGAGTGGAGGCTAGCCTTATCTACAGAATAATGAGTAACAGTAACAAATCATTTTCCTATGGACACCAACATGGTCCCCAGTGGCAGGCCAGCCCATGGACTTCAACATGGCTTCAGAATACAGACCACAGACATCAACATGGCCTTAGGTGGTAACATGGACCACAGACATCAACATGCTTTCTGATTCCTGCTCTCGCTTACTGTAAAGGGCAAGGGAGCACCTTTTGCAGTGATATTGATGACTGCAGACTCACTGTTAAGGAAATTAGACATAGAAGGCTTCTATGAAAACCCCCACCCCCAAAAGTAACAGCCTAGACAAGATTCCATAGAAGAGAACTCTTATAAATAGGGATAAGGAGCAGGGTGGTGGTGGCACACACCTTTAATTCCAGCACTTAGGAGGCAGAGGCAGGGGATCTCTGTGAGTTCAAGGCCAGCCTGGTCTACAAGAGCTAGCTCCAGGACAGGCTCTAAAACTACAGCAAAACCCTGTCTTGAAAAAGCAAAAAATAAAAATAAAAAAAAAATAAGAACTGGGAAGTGAGTGTGATTCGGGTACATTATGTGAAGTTCTCAAATAATCAATAAAAATACTTTGGAAAAAGAAAAGGAAATCATTTTGCAGAACTTTATATGAAAATTTTTCACTGAGATACAGAACTGTTTTCGTCAATTTTGAAGCATCGTTCCTCCAAAATTTAATCAAAACTAAAGTTTAGCATAGTCACCAAGCAATGTACTTTCCAAAGCGGAAGACTCCAGTGTATAGAGTGCTTCTTTGTTATAGCCAGCAAAAAAATAAGTCAAGGCCATTCCTCATCCCCCAACACAAGGGGAGAAAGAGGGCTAGGATTAACTAATAAAAAGGATTCAAAAGTAAAATATTTTTTAAAAGTTATTAGAATAAATTCCTATAAAGGAAAGTGATATTATCACTTAGTGTTACATCGATGGTTAGAAATAAGATCTTTATTCTATCATCATACCTCCGCCTAATTGCAGAATCCAGAACCCAGGGTATGTTTGTAGCTCCCAGAACTAAAATGCCATCATTGTCCACACCAACTCCTGCATTAAAATAGGTAACATTTTAAATAATCATTTGATGCTTTCTGATTTAAAAGTCTCAGGTGTATACTCTCCCAATGTTCCATCTCTCCCCTTCCCATTAGTTCCCTTTGTTCCCTGAGGCAGTTTCTTCTACTTTCACAGCATACAGATACATATAAGTTTATATTTCTCATAAAATCTAGTAACTACATATATGAGAAAATATGATAGTCTTCCTGAGACTTAGTTTGCTTAAGTTATAGCCATTGTTATGTAAATGCATCTAAAAATTCCATTGTGTACAAGCATGCACACAATCAAATGTTTTTAATCTACTTTCCATGACATATTTATGTTCCATTAAGAAATCCAGTGCTTTATGTAATACTGAAGTACTTCATCTTCATCTTTATAAACACTACAACTAATCAAGAACCACACCACTCAAGTACCAACCATACTGTCCAAAAAAGCAAATCTCCTAGATTATGGGCAAATACTATTAATATTCTTTTCAAAATATTCTTTCATAAAGCTCCTGGTACATGAGTAGAGATATAATCTCTTTACTAATAAAACTGTGAATCCTGCAAGGTAATTACAAAAGTGATACATTCATGCATGGAGTGGTGGTGCATAGCTTTACCCTCAGTGCTTGGGAGGCAGAGCCAAGCATGGGTATCTATGAGGCTAGTTTGGTCTATGTCAGGAGTTAAAAGGCCAGCCAGGGATACATACTGAGAGCCTGTCTCAAAACAAAAATAAGAAGGGCAATAACAGTATTTTAGAGAAATTCTGCTTAAATTCATTTCTGCTAGTGGTTAAACAAGAATCAGAAGCTACCTTAAAAACCAGTAATACTACCTTGCATTTGAACCAGGAATTCGGTCTTAATTCTCCGTGCAGCTTCACTTTCATTTTCACTTCTCGAACCACACAGAGAATCAATCTCATCAATGAAGATGATGGAAGGCTTATTCTCTCTGGCAAGCTGGAATAAGTTCTTAACCAGTCTAAAAATAAGAGTAAATAAAGCTTGTGGTTTCTAAAGAACACAAAAGGACCACAACAAGGCGATATACCAATACTATAAGAACCACAAAGACTAAAGGCCTAATCACATTGCAGGGGTAAAACACAAATTACAATCAGATACTAGATAATTCACTGAATTATATATACACACACATATGCACACGTGCATGCACACCCATTTACAAGTACATACATATATATGCTAGCTTTTCCCCTACAAAATAAATTCCCAGCTAGGTACTGCGCTTGACAGAGAAATGGACACCTACATTATACCCCTTCCCTGAGTATTTAGCAGTGGTATATGGAACCTACTAATGCAGACTGACAGAGTGACTGACACAGGAACCAAAGTAAAAACTTTCAAGGCACCACTTACTTTTCACTTTCCCCTAGCCACTTAGAAACAAGGTCAGAGGAAGATATTGAGAAAAATGTTGAGTTGTTTGCTTCCGTTGCAACAGCTTTGGCTAAATAGGATTTCCCTGTTCCTGGTGGTCCAAATAATAGGATTCCTCTCCACGGTGTCCTCTTTCCTATATGTTATATTAGAAAAATAACATGAGAATTTCAAGACTATTCATTTCAGTTACTGCAGACATTGCCCACACTGAAGAATCTTATAAAAGGTTTTCACTTGAGAGCTATCAGTAAGATTAAGAAGGCAGTTTAAACCTGATGAGTCTAAGGTATGTCTTGAGTGTATATGACCTGTCTTTTATAAAGACATCAATCAAAAACACATTTACAAAAACACTGACCTCCGAATAGGAAGTTCATTTACTTCCTCACTCATCTGTTGAACCGAAGTATGAAATCCACTATTCATGATACAGATAGAGAAAAGGATCTCTGCTCCCCGGGCACAGAAAGTTCAGTTAAAGGTCCTGTTCAACACTAGACTAATGCAGGAGAATCACAACCACAGAGCAGGGGCAGCTGTAAAGCCTGGCTTCTAAGTAGCCGTCACCTATGGAGGATGACAATATGCTACACTCAGTCTGGAGGACTTATGAGTTCTAAGGAATTCGTGATTTACCAGAAACAGGCTACTGTGACAATCAGCGGCTTCAATAATTGGGCAATGATATAAAAAGGTATCATTGTAGATCCTACTTCTGCTTAAATGAAACAAAGAGTAGGGGGATTAATTTACTGTGCCTTAATTTGGCTAAACAGAAATTACAGTATTGTCTAAAATATAGCGGGCTACATAGAATTATATAATATGAATTTTAAAAGAATCCACATACAAGCTGCAGACGGGCACCTCCTGTCCGCAGCAGAACCATCCCTGAACGGCTGATGCAGAAACTAAACAATACCATTTTGATTATGAAAGGCTTGCCTTTCCCTTCAATTCTGCTTTACACTTTTAAACGCACACACCTGTAGGGCAGCGGTGCCCTGAGTGGGGCACTTGGTACACAGAACACTGGAAGGATAGGAAATGGTATTAGGTAGTGTATACTTTTTATTTAAGTGATTACCTCTTAAATGTATGTTAAATAGATGCTATTTTTTTTTTCACTCATGGTAAACAATAAGTAGTTTTAAAAATAATTATAATCAAGTAAAAGTAAATGAGAAAATTTCAAGTTCAAATACAGGCAACATCTCTGTGTATGAACTGTATGTATGTCACACCCAGAGTTCAACCAGATTTCTGAACCTTCACAGCATTACAATGCTAACTTTTATAGTATCTGTTTTATACCCTTGAGATTGGGCTGTAAGCAATGCCCTGGAATTAAGGAAGTGAGATGCAGCCCAGATTCTTTAATCTATCTCCTTTCTGTGACATCACTGTTTGAACCTGCTCAGTTTGCAGCCAACATCACAATGTGTTTTTTACACAAAGCAGCTTGTTTTCAAAGTG
This sequence comes from Microtus oregoni, assembly GCF_018167655.1. Lineage (NCBI taxonomy): Eukaryota > Metazoa > Chordata > Mammalia > Rodentia > Cricetidae > Microtus > Microtus oregoni. The sequence goes on along the minus strand of NW_024543062.1, from coordinate 40,210,042 downwards.
AAAAACCTCTGTGTGTTAGACTGTGGGTACAGTCACATCACAGACACGACAATTAGTCACAAAAAGAACAATGTAAAACCGTCCTGCACAGCAAATATCACTTACGCTGGAACTAGAGCTGCTTGGGCTAGCTCCAGGAGCCGTGGTCAGCAAAGCCCTCTTCACATCGTAAGAAGTGCTCTCTGTTCCTAGCGGATGTGCACCATCCTAGGCAGTTACGTAACTCTTAAGTCCTCATTTAAAAAAGCTAACAGGTGACTACTGTACAAACTCAGAAGATATATATATTCCCTAGCACTTACTCGCATTTTAAAGCCAACGTATTTACTTAATATGGAATCACAGTCTATGTTTTTATAACTTGCTTTCTGATCCTTATAATAGATGTGGACAGCTTTTAGTAAACTATCATATAGATTTACATTTATTAATATAGCTATATATACTACATTGTATTGTGTTTGTAGTATTCCAATGATTTGTCATAAGCCCCACTGACAATCAGATTATTCTGCAATGTATACCTGAAATATAGACACAGAAAGGAACATCTTTGTAAAAATAGTTTACTACATCTAAATGTCAATTCAAGATAATTCACATATTGGAGACATGAATTCACAATGCTCTACCTTAATCACTAATATGTTTGAAATAAAACTGTTAGAAGCCATTTCACCTGTAAATAGATGAGGGAATTTAATAGGCAGAATCACAGCCTCTTTAAGTGCTTCTTTGGCTCCTTCAAGACCAGCAACATCACTCCATTTTACATTTGGTCGCTCTATAACAATGGCACCTACAAAATAATGGGTCATCTTTAAATTGAGAAAGACTAGTGCAGCAAAGTTAGAAAGCAACATTTAAAAAGTACACTGTAAACTTCAATGTTTTCAGTACTATGACTCTCTGTGAAGTAGTGTCATGAGGAAATTGTTAGAAATCACCAGAAGGCAAGAACTTAGGTAGTTTGCTAGGCAGCTATGGACAGGACTCAATGCCTAAATTTCTGCTCCCTTACTAGTGAAATGAAAATAGAACTACCTGGCCAAACCACACAGACGGGTTAGCACATGGATCAGGTGACACTGAGTATGAGAGCTGTGTGGGCTCTGGACATCAATGGACTCATCCAGTGGGACTAGCTTACTATTTCTCTTGTGAACTAACACTCTCCGTTAGAATACCAGAGAGAATATGCTTCAGTGATTTTGGCTAAAAATGGAAAGACAGAAGGGATGGAAACAAGAAAGAAGAGATAATGGAAAAGACAAGCATGCCCTTAGAGACCTGCAATTTCTTGAGATTTGCAAAACTGTCTATCTGGCTTTTAAACAAGACCATTAAAAAAAAAAGCAATTAACAAAGTTACTTAAAGGAGTGTTTCGTTTCTCAGAGTAGTGCATTAAAAAACTACAGAAACTGTTCCAGTACGAGTCCAAGAAAAATATCCTGTAATTATTTGAAGAAACCTCTAGTTTCCAGATGAGCTCCAGGTTTAGTAACAGCTTGTTGCAAAAACTAAGGAAGAATGATCTAGGATGGCGCTTGAGGTCAACCTCTGGCCTACACACACACACACACACACACACACACACACACACACACAAAGATGGCAGGTAGTTGTTCAAACAGAACAGACACCTTCATAAACATGAATCACTAATCATGAAATACTTTTAAACCCAATTTCTTATTGTTAAAATTACTACCTACATATCTAAGCCTATACTTAGTAACTTTTCCAAAGTACAAAAATCTTTAATTACCAGGCTAAAATTGAATAAAAGTAAGTTTTCCTTCATAATAGTTCAGTGTGATACAAGAAAGTCAATGTGCATTATATAGGTTCCACTAACATCAGTAACATCAAAAAAAAAAATCTATACCACATGATAGGGCTTCACTCATTAAATGAAGGTAAGTTCTCTTTCTCCATGTATATCATCTGGCTAATGCAAGATTTTCATTTAATCTAACACCACGAGAAGCTAGAACAATTCAGTTGGTAAAGGGCTTGCCAAACAAGTGTTGAGAACTGGAGCTAGGATTCCCAGCATCCACATGCATGTGTGCCTGAACGTGATTCCTTCATGTGGGGGATAGAGAGGATCTCTGGAACGAGCTGGCCAACTAGACTAGCTGAATCAGTGAACTCTGGGTTCAGCTGAGACTCTGCCTCAACACACAAGGCAGAGAATGCTCAAGAACACAACAATCACTGGCTTCTACAAATACACACATACAAATACCCTTCCCAACATGCTATGAGTTCTAACACACAGGAACATGCATTTACACACACACACACACACACACACACACACACACACACACACACACCCTACCCTCTTGCACCAAGCATGCATAATATATCCACTCACATTCCACTCTTTTTTTGTTGACAGGTCTCACTATGTAGATCAGGCTGGCCATGAAACTCACAGAGATCTGTCCGCCTTAGCCTTTCAAGAGCTACAGGATAAAAGGCATGTAACACCATGCTCAGCTTATTTCCACATTTAACTAATATTTTTATTAAAGTTTAAAGGTGACTTTTCAATATTTAGTTGTGAAAGATTAAGTACCAAAACTTAATGGTTCATAAAACTAAAAAGGCGGTGGTGGCGCACGCCTTTAGTCACAGCACTTGGGAGGCAGAGACAGGCAGATCTCTGTGAGTTCGAGGCCAGCCTGGTCTACAAGAACTGATTCCAGGACAGTCAGGGCTGTTACAGAGAGAAACTCTGTCTCAAAACAAAACAAACAAATAAACAACAACAACAGCAAAAAAACTAAAAAGGCAAGATAAGATTACTGAAAAATATAAGTTGACTGTACTGCCAAGAATATAAATGCACCATTTTTCTTAATGCACTGTATATTATATTTAAATATTATTTGGGGCTGGTAAGATGGCTCAGCAGATAAAGGCATCCAAGTTTGATTCCCTGAAATGACATGATGGAAGAACAAAACTGATTCCTGAAAGTCATCTCTGCCTTCACACATGTGTTGTGGCGCACAACATGCACACACAAAATAAGTTAAAAAAATTAAAATCAAACGGACATTTAACCTTACAAGTTTCCGAATTAGCTAGCAAAATAACTAACAGACAATTCAAGCCATAATCCATTTTAATCCTCATAATCATATATTAAATACCATAATCTAAAACACAAGTAAGATATTAAAATATTATTTCAGGAATAAAAAATTAAAATAATGACTGTGTGTGTAGGCATGCAGTCACACGTGTGTCTTGTATGGAAGTCAGAGGACAACTTCAGGTTCATTCCTTGTTCATGAGACAGAGCTCAGTGGCCCAGAGCTCACCTGGCACACTGGGCTGGCAGGCCAGCATACCCGAGCAATCTACCTAGCTTCACCTCCCAGCACTAGGATTGTGGATGTATGCTGCTATGTCTGGTTTTAGGGTGAGATCTGGTGGTCGGAACTCAGACTCTCGTGCTTACGTGGCAAGCATTTTACTGACTGAGCTATCTTCCCAGTTGTAATAAATAAATATACTAATCTATTAGCAACCATTAAATTTTTTAAAAAAATGGACAAAAGCTAGGCATGGTGGCACATATCTCTAATTCCAGGACATGGGAGGGAGATGGAGGCAGAAAGATCAGAAATTCCAGGTCATTTTCACTTACAAAAATGTAAGGCTAGTCTGGGCTATGTGAGACAGTCTTTAAAAAAGAAAGAAAAAGACAGATAAAGCCCTCACAGGAAAGGCTAAAGCTCCACTCACTCTATTACATTCTGAGACTACAAAGGTTTCCACATTGAAATGTTGTTTTAGGACTTAGAATTTATAGGAATTTACAAACATCTGTTAAAAACTCTAATTTTCAAAACCAAATATATGGTGTACCCTTCACTTGGGGTACGGGAATGCACAGGGCAAACAGCTCCTTGCCTTCTAACTCAGAAGTCTACCTAATACAGATGGGCAGTCTGGACAGTGAGTGTCCTGCTACTTCAGGCAGTGCAGCACAGCAGGGTAACTCAACCTTCCCTGGCGGCTGCACCAATCTGCTACAAAAGTTCTTGGCATATAAATAAAAGCCAAACCAACCAACCAACAACAAAAATAATGCTATTGTTAGGGCTGGAGGAATGGCTCAGTGGTTAAGAGTGCACACTGTTCTCCCAAAGAAATCAGGTTTGGATCCCAGAACCCACACCATGCAACTTATAACTATTGGTACTACCAACTCCAGGGAGATGTGACACCCTTTTCTGGCCTTTATGGGCATCCACACACATGACGCATCCACTCACACAGAGAGACACATAGATAAAAATAAAAGAATAAATCTAAAAACGAAAAACCTCTGCTTTTATCATAATTATACAATTTTCAACATACTAGGTTTATAGTATTCTTTTACATATTCCAGTGAGGTGGGTAAAATGGAAATATTACCAAAATGAAGGAAGTAGTATAGCAAGGTTAGAGGTTAAAGGTCTAAGATCTCTTCTCTTCTCTTCTCTCTCTCTCTCTCTCTCTCTCTCTCTCTCACACACACACACACACACACACACACACACACACACTTTCACTATCCAGTAACCAAACCGAGCCTACAAAATGGGAATCTTTTTGTTAAATATTTTGTTAGGTAAGACTCAAAGGTACAAATACATACTACTAATGACTGAGCCTTTTATTTGAAAAGCCATTAGCTAACATATAAAAATGCAATCATATCTCAGCAGTTAAAGAAACCAACAATTAAGTAGATGCCATTTTAGATATGCTGAGTTACCATTAATCAAACCTCTAGAATCTATTAAGATCTTTTTGCATTATCTTGCTTTCCTTTCCCTGAAAGAAATGACCACTTTCAAGATGGGGACTCAGATTCTGAGATTGGGAAAATTGCCCAAAATCTGAATGCTTTTAAGTGGCAGACCTCAGAGCAGAACTGAGATCTATAATAGCGGACACGCCATTATGCCATTGTACTCCAGGACAGCAGAATCAAAGAGCCTTGCCGTGTGTAGCAGATAAAAGAGATAAACATATCTGTCAACACTGGAAAGTGGAAGAGAAGAACAGAGAGAGAATGGAGCACACATCAAGTGCAGTCATGGCAGCAGAATCAGTGTGGTTCCTAATCATTCAGGCCCTTGGGCCTTGCGGTGTATTAACAGTGTCATTGCTACTTACTTTACAAGGGAAAATGAATGAAAAAGCAACTTTTAAAGGTAGATAAACAAACCATTTTTTTTAAAACTCCGTTAAAAACAACACAAGATTAGAAAGCCTTGAGAGTAAACCCTAGCCTGGAACCAAGCCAGTATGTGATCCATGAGCAACCAAAGCCATTTTTTGAAACTCAATGAAATAAAGGGAAACTAAGCAATTCAAGCGGACAATCCATGAGTCTTTTCAATAAGTAAATTTAAGAATGAAATCCAGAGTAACCTTGAAGTTGATTCTGTAGTTTCTTTTTCTCAGGGTCATCAGACTCTGCTTCCCCATCACTTTCATTCCTGATGAAAAGAAATGAATACATGCACAAGATCACTCACTGCAATAAACAATGCAACAGTGAAGGAAAGATAACCTGGAGTGTTTAAACAAGAAAAGACATTGACATTAAACATTACTTTAAGCCTTTCAAATGATGCTTTTAAGAACATATTAAAACAGGAAGCAGGCAGATAATCTATAGGGAACTATGCACTGGAAATGGACAAAACCGGGATGAAGTCAGATACACCTCCATCCTCATAACACACACTCATGCATGTATGTACCTGCAGGTTGTATGCCCACACTATTCAATGAAGGGTTTGGAAAGTTATATGCAACTATAGAAAAAACTGTCAGAACCAAATATAACAAGACTCGCTGCTAGGAAGAAAAGGTACAACACACAATTATCTACACTATAACCCTTAGCCTAAGGTCCCCCAATAGATAAAGCTTGCTGGTAAGTATTTTCTGAATGCCAAGAAAAAAGGCCAACCCACTCGTGCTGGTTAGATTTTGCCAACTTGACACAAACCTAGCCTACCCAGGAAGGAATCTCACTGAGGAATTGCCTCCACTCCACCATACTGGACTGTGGGCACATGTGTATGACGCTACCTTGATTACTACTAATTGATGTAGGAGGGCCCAGCCCACTATAGGCAGTGCCTCAGTGGGCGGGTGAGCTTGGGCTATACAAGAAAAATAACTAAGCAAGCAAGGGACAACATCCCCCATCAGTCATCAGTAAGCAGCATCCCTCCATTAGTCTCTGTTTCAAGCTCCTGCTTCCCTTGGTGGCAGACTATACCCTTTACCCACATTAAACCCTTTCTCCCCATATTGCTTTAGCTCGTGGTATTTGGCACAGCAACAGAGAAACAAACTAGAACAGCACTATTTCACATCTAGGGATTTATATTGAAGAGATAATTTTAAATTTTCACTACAAGGGCAGTTACATCTACAGTACACCGAGAAAAAAGAATCTATGTTCAGTTATGGAGATGAGCCTTATGACAGAATACGTTACAGCCTCTGAAAACAATGTTGTAAAAACAATTAATGGAAAAATGTTCCTGATACAATGTTGAGTGATAAAGTGACAGAGAAGAAAAGTTGGATAACTGTGAGTTCGAGGCCAGCCTGGTCTACAAGAGCTAGTTCCAGGACAGTCTCCAAAGCTACAGAGAAACCCTGTCTCAAAACAAAACAATCAAACAAACAAAAAAGACAAAGAGAGATACAAAGAGGATTTAAAAAACTTGATAGGACTTGTGCCAGGGTGGGAAAGCCTTGGTTATCTGTAGAATGGCAGGGTTATGGATGAAGTAACTCCATGAGCTGAGTCTGATAGCCCAGTCTCCTATTCAAGATTCTAGTGCTGCAAAAACCACTGAAAACCAACTGTGTTTCATAGGTTTCCTTGCAGACAACCTTTATTCTCATCAGACTTGAAATCCGCCAAGGTGAGGGCTGCTTACATGAAGAACATATCTTCAGGGAAGACCACTGGTTTGCCCTGTGGAAACCGAGGCAGAGGTCTTGCTGTGTATTTCTGAGCCCTAGGAATATTTGGTGGAGGAGGTGGTAGCAATAAGATCTCTACTTGAACATAAAATCCCACAGGGATGAATTCATTCTTTGTCCCCATATGGTATCCTGGGTAGTTTTCTTAATGATGGGAACTCAAGGTTTATTTTCTGTCCTCAAAATTCTGTAAGGTAATCCCTTATAAAATATAACCAGCCAAAGTGACTCCTGCTACTTGTAACCAAGACTGTTACTTAGCAGGGAAGAAAGACTGACTCTCCCTGTCAGGCAGCCATTGCAGAGCAGGTGGTCACAGGTCCTCACTAACACAGCATGTGTCCCTGGCTGGCAGAAATGTGTGAGCTATATGCTCATGATGAATTGTGCACTTCATGTTGGGAACTACTGTACTATTTCAGGGCATAAACTGCTCTTGGTGTGCCACAGAAACTGTTTCCTAACCATGTCTCAACAAGGAACATAATATTCTGAGCTTATCATATTCTTCAAACTCTGCCACACAGGTTAAGGCAGTCAACTGTAAATTTTATTCTTCTCCTGTCCTTAAATTTGGCAATGCCTAGTAAAGAGGCAAAATTTCATCATGAGTAAACATGGGAGGGGAGCACTGCCTATTGGGCTCCATCCCTCATTTCCCTCATGACCTTGGCATCATCCAAGAAACCTGTACCCTGCAGAACATAAACTGTGGGCATCATAGGCTCCAGAGTTCACCAGATTCTCAGTGCTTCAAATCCAGTTGGCCACAACAACCTGGAATGTCATTTTTCTAGTATGTCATCTGGAACCACATTGACACTCATTCATAGAACCACTGAAAACAAATCAAGCTAGAGTATACACTCCCTGCTGAGGAGAGCTGGGAATGCATGCACTAAAGTGCAATAAATGCTCTTTATATTTGTGACACCTCATGCATCTAGGAAGACAGTGAAAAACTGGAGCTCAGTTTTTAAAAATTGTGCTGTTGCCTTCTTCACAATGACATAGTGCAAATCCACATTTAAAAATTTTGCATAAATAAAAATTAATGACATTATTGGAATTTGTGTTCATTTTGTCCAGAGGGTCAGATTTAATTCATAAATCACTTGAATTGACAGGGGTGTATTAGTGCCATGCCCACAATATTTTCTCAGTTACTCAAAAACAGTCAGGGAGGTATAAAAAGCAGTAAGCACACACTGGCAAACTTTGGTCTTTGAAAGGCTTCATGTACTACTTCAGGTTTTGAGGCCATATAATCCCTACTGTAACCACTCAACTCTGCTGTTACCATACAAGAGCTGCCTGAGATGACTGTATATAAACAGATGTGCAAGGCTGTGTCTCAATAAAACTTAATGACTGAAATAGGCAACAAGCTCCCTCTGTACTATGACTCATGGTTGAAAAATACCTGGCTTAGTCAAAGAAACCCATGACACAAATAAAAGGTTATGAGATATAAAACCTAACACTTGAGAATACATACCCCTTCTCATCAACTGGACTTGACTGTTCCTCTTTCACAGGCTTCTGTGGTTTCTTCTCTTTTTTCTTCAGATATTCCTTCAGTTTTTCTGCTCTATCAAGATATTCGGTACACTTGGCCCTGATACTCTGCTTGGCTTTATCGCCTTGTGCTTCATCTGTGAAGGGAATGAGAAACTATTTCATTAGCGTTTGTTGTGGTTCCCCACAGGCTCAGGTATCCAAACACTTGGACCCCAGTGGCTGGTGCTGCCTAGGAAGGTTATGGGACATTTCGGAGGTAGAGCCTTGCTAGAGGAACTGTGTCACCGGGGTGGACTTAAGGTTTTAGGATCTAGCTCTGCTTTCTGTTGTCTAGTTTCCTATGTGTTGATGCTCTGTGATCAGTCAGCTTCCTGACTCCCAGACTGGCCACACCCCTGCTGCCACGCCTTTCCTGTGATGATAAGCAGGATTCCCTCTAGAACTGTACGTAAAGCAGAATGAAGTCTCTCAGGAATTCCTAACTTGTTTTCCCCCAGGGTATTCTATCAGGACATCAGAAAAGCGGCTAATAATAGTACTCATTGGAGAAAGGTTCACACTTAGAGATACTCTTTTAACTAGGAACTCCATCTCTTACTCATCGTATCCAATGATTACCACCCCTTTCTGTTCCTTCCTGTTCAGGGCTGGAGGCCAACAGTGTGAATTTAAAAACAAACAAAAAACCTCAGAGCAAAACGGTAGATATTTTAAGTTAATGTTCTATAGTAGCAAAGTATTTAACAGTCTATACATTTCAAATTCTTCCCTTACAGTTTTCAGATAGCTGAAAGCTGTGTGTCTTCCACAGAATCAATCACAAGAGAGACGACACACAACTCTGCATGGAGATCACTAAAGGCTGGAAGGTGGAGTTAGAAAACCAGGAGCTGGTTTGCTCTCTGTTCACTGCACGCCTATGTTGATAAATAAAATTAATACAAGTGAATAAAAATTTTAAGATATAAAAGATAACCAGAAGTAAAGCAGTAATAACCTCATCAACATCTTTGTCTGCTTTATTTCAAAGTATACTAAGTTGTAACAGAAATCACACACATTATGTGGACCAACAACATGGTAACTGTATTACATAATGGCCTCTATCAGGCTATTTTGAAATGTGGACTTGAACAATACAGACAATGCATAGTATTATCCTCATGTCTCTTATGTGTTCTATTTCATTTTCAGATTTTCTTTAGCATAACCCCTCCCCTCCACTTAAATGGGAAAGTACAAATTAAAACAACCCAAAACACTGAGTGTAGGATTAGTGATGGACCTTACAGGTTTTCATGCACTTGTTTCTCAGTGCTGAATCTCCAGTTCCCAGAATAGAGCATCTGTAAGATACACTTAGTATCTCCCAATTTATTTTTACAACAAAATCATTTCCAGCATATGCTCAGGCAATGATTAAGCTCAAATCATGTAATCTGTATAGGTTATCTATAAAACAAGGGTTTCTCCACTGAATACACAAAAAGATACTGGTTGTATGAAGTAACAACTATAACAGCTGTCACCTGTGTGAGCAGGACTTAAAAGTCAGGAGAAAGGGAACTTTATTTTTATTTGGTGGCCTTAGATCTTTAAATTCTCTTGGCTTTGGATTTGGATTTTTATACATGTAACAATTTTTTTCCCTTTTAGTGCACAGGTTTAAATAAAATAAAGCAGCCTTACACTTAACGACATGGAGAAAATACTGAACAGCATGCTGGTAGAGCTGAAGAGCTTCCTCATAGTTCCCAGCCTTGTCTTCCTGGGCTGCTTTGCTTGCAAGATCTATTGCTTTCTGTTTGAGGGAGGCAAAATAATAAACTTAATATGGAAGCATAAATCTTAAGTTTGAAGCAAACAATGCCCCCCCCCCAACACACATAATGGGGGAGGCAGAGAGATTTAATTAAAAAGGAGTGGTTAGGGAAATGCTCAAAATTAAGTAACTGCTGGACTGGAGACATGGCTCAGAGGTTAAGGGCACTGGCTAGTCTTCTAGGTGACCATGGTTCAATTCTTAGCATCCACATGTCTGATCACAAATGTCTGTAACTCCAGTTTAGAGAATCCGACCTCTTCTGGTCTCCGTGGGCACCAGGCACACACAGGTACACAGATACACATGTAGACAGAACACCCATACACATAAAATAAATTTAAAGAATTTGAAAACGCCTAGTGCTGCTTCCTAAAGCAGAAACATAATGCACAGAGATAAAACCCCCATGGAACAATCAGATATCAAGACTCTGAAAAGTTTCCAAAAACTATACTGAGCAAAAACATTTAAAAACAACAACAAAAAACAAAACAAAACAAAAAAACAAAACAAAAAACAACTAGCGCTGGGCCGTGGCAGTGCACGCCTTTAATCCTAGCACTAAGGAGATAGAGGCAGGCAGATCTCCGAGTTCAACGCCAGCTTGGTCCACAGAGCAAGCTAGGACAGCCAGGGCTACACAGAGAAACCCTGCCACGAAAAATAAACCAAAATAGTGTCACATCAAAAAATATTAAAAGAGCATTAAAACAATGACAGGAAAAGTATTTCTGATGGGCATTTTCTGATGATTTGACAAAGATTCATTTTCTATCTTTTCACATCTGTGAAGGGAACTACCATAAAGATTTAAAAAGGAAGACCTTCTCAGAAATAGAGCCATCCAAACACAGCCAAGGAATATTTAAAGTCATGCAGAACCAAGTCAACAACAGGAAAGTAGGCTTTTAAAATGGCATTGTAGCAAGTGGACAGCTATGCGGGAACAAAGAGGAATATTAACTTAAATCCCATTTGTCTCGAAAAGCTAACTCAAAATGAGCAGAGACTTAAACATAAAACTTATTGGAAAAAAAACAAGAAAAATTCTTATATTTAACATCAAAAAGAGTGTATAGAATAAAAAGATGTTAACATCAAACGTATCAATTTAACAACATTTGTTCTCTAAAAGATTCTACTAAATGATGAAAAGACAGTACAGACTGGATGAAATACTGTGAAACATCTGACAAAGAAACATCTAGTAGAATGCACAAAGGGATCCTGAAGACATAACAGTTCAAAAAGAATCTTAACGGGCCAGTGAGACGGCTCAGGAAATAAGGGGTCCTGCTACCCAGCTTGGTTGATTTGAGAGACCCACACAGTAGAAGAGAACGAACTATTCTTGTAAGCTGTCCCAAAACAGTGTAGCATGAGCTTGAAAAATAATCCAATTAGTTAATGGGGAAACATAATTTCACCAATGAGACTGTAGACGGCATACCATCATTAGACATTTGAACAATGCAAATTAAAACCACAATGAAAAAGACCAAACATCTATCACAATGGCTAAAAGTAAAAACAAACACAACATCAACGCTGGAAGGGATGCTGAGCATGTATAATGGTTCAGAAATTCTGAAAAACTGGCTTTTATTTACAGAACAAAGTATTTAGCTAATATATAAATAAGCAACTACACTCTTAGACAATTGCCCAAAGAAAGGAAGATTTGTGTTCACAAAAAAGACTGCATATGAGTGAATGTTCCAGATAGCCTTCAATGGTATCATGGCTAAACAGTTATATAAAAATACTAAGGAACACTAGGCAGCAATAAGAAGCGATGAACTATTGCTATATAAGATTTGAATGAATCTTGAGGCTATTATGTTTACTGCAAAAAGCCAATACTGCCGGGCAGTGGTGACACACTTTTTAATCCCAGCACTCGAGAGGCAGAGCCAGGCGGATGTCTGTGAGTTCGAAGCCAGCCTGGTCTATGAGAACTAGTTCCAGGACAGGTTCCAAAACAACACAGAGAAAACCTGTCTCAAAAAACAAAAGCCAATGCTACTGGTTCCGTATTAATGACTCCATTTAACTAATGTTCTCAAAATGTCAAAATCTGAGATGAGCAGGAATGAATTCTGCCAGGGAACTGGAATGCGAGTGAGGGAGAAAACGGAGAGTGCAAAAGAGAGCAGCAGGAGGGTCCCTACAGAGCTGCTCTAAAGTGCGATGCCTGCTTGTGTGCTGGCCACATGATCAGTTTAGAGCCTGAAACTGTCCTGACAGAAGTGGAAGCACACGTCAAAGTGGGGAATGAGTAAGAGCTACTCAATGTGTCAACATCAATACCCTGACTGTACTAGTTTACAACATGCAACTAGGGGAAGGGTACACTGAATACTTCACACTTCTTACAATGGCACATTAGGTCAAAATAACACTGATGAAGCTTTGTAATTTAGGGGCTGGAGAAACATGGGGGGGGGGGCGTTAAAGCACTCGCTGCTCTTCTAGAGGACCAGCATTCAGTTCCCAGAACCTCCATCCATAGCTCACAACCATCTGTAACTTCATTTTCAGGAAATCCAATGCCCTCTTCTAGTCTTCATGGGCATTAAAAACAAAAAGGAAGCACAGACACAATACAGGCAATACTCCCATACACATAAAATAAATTCTAATGTAAAACATTTGCAGACATATGAAAATAAAGAGCCATGAATTATTAAAACACTCCAATGGGTGGGGGGTGTAGGCATGGAACTGATGAGCTGGCATAGTGGGTAGGGTGCCTACCACCAACACTAATGACTTGAGTTTGATTCCTGGGAACCATACGATAGAAAATGAGAGTAAATTCCTCAAAGTCACCCTCTGACCTTTCCTAAGGCACATGTTTGTGTGGCACACACACACAAAAGTCATAATAAAAAAATCAAAGTAAAATATTCTAATTTGGTTAAATTAGGTAGTAAACTGTATCTAACAGAAATAAGAACAAATGGGGAATGAGAATATATGAATAATACTCTTAGGCTACACTAAACATAAGAACATAAATAATATGAAAATCACTCAAAACTCCACAGCCACTCACATGCAGGAATACCATTAGACTTGGAAGCATGTGCTGATGTAGAGACGCAGGTGGGGCTACATTTCTCTTACAATGTTTTGGAACTGACAAAAAGGAACTAGTTTTATGCTTCACAGGTCAAACAGTGAGAATGTGAGGGCAAGTCTTCCCATGTTTTAACTAGGCAGGATATAAATGTAAAAGTCATAGACATGGTTACCAGGTGCTCAGGACAACAGCGCACACAACCATATGCTCTAAGGGCTTAGTGCTTAGGCCACAAGGCAGAAATAAATATTGTCCTTATTCAGACAAAATTTTCTGCAGATTATTGTGAAATGCTATGTTTCTTTAGTCACTCATTTCTGTCACTTAGCCCACAGTGGGCAATTGTGGGTTGCTACAAGCCCAGTATGACATGCTAAAACCTTATCTCACTTTTTTAAGACAAGATTTTGCTATGCTGCTCAAGCTGGTCTTAAACTTATGCACTCAAGCAATCCTCCAGTCTTATACTCCAGAGTTGCTGGGATAACACATACATTCCGCCATGCCTAGCTTACAGCACAACTCTTATTTAGGTATCTGGTGTCAAACAGTGTATGGAATACATAGTCTAAAACAGTCTTGCACGTTGAATCCTTTTAAAGTCTGATCGGTGATGAATGCCCCATTTGGCCCTGCGTTTTGGTGGCATCCTGCACGTGAAACTGTCCAGCATGTCTCTGAAGAGGGAGCTGTTCTTTGCATTTCCCCCATGTCACCCCAACACACTCGTTTTTGCTGTGACTCACACATAGGTGTGGGCAGTCAGCCTGCTTCCGCTCTTGCCACACTTTGATGGCTCTCTGCTGCAAGCAGCAGAATATAAACGCTGGAGCATGGTCTATATGGCCTTACATGCCACAGTCCCTAGCTCTGTACTGGATCATTCTAGTCCTACTTCAGCTGGCCACCCCTCAGAAAAGGCTCCCTGAATCTTCTAACCTCAGGCTGGGTTCTATTCCTCTGTCAGCTTTCTTTCCCGCTTTTCTCCCATCACTATGGATGCAGCGGCTGTTGTTTGCACTCACAGGCAACCTCCTCAGTAATCCCATGAAGACAGACTTCTCTGCTGAGAGCCTTGGAGCCTAGAATGGCACTGTAAATGATGGGCGCACTGTTAAGTTGCTCAATGAGGGGGAAACTCCAGGCAACTCTGCTCTTTGGTTATTCCTGTCACCCCTAACAACAATCCCTCTTCTCTGGGTATTTCCGAGAGCACACAAGCAGCTCGGCCTCAGGATTTGTACCCTGACATCTGCGACTGACATCCCTCCCTCAGAATTTGGTCTGAGTCTCGGTTCTATTTATGCCCTCTCCACATGGAATGTTTTTAAGGACTCAGGGCTGACAATCTTTATGAAGTTGATTTCCAAATTTATTCCATTTTGATCACGATGTCCACATCATTCCTATGAATAAAATGTTCCAGGTTGCTATAATTATTTGTCTCTTTGCTCTCTGTCTCCCTCACTAGATGAAAAGCTTCACAAAGTCAGGGGTTATGCCTTCACTTTTTCATGCATCAGCATAGGGCTGGCATATGACCGAGTGACTTCACTGCCCCAGGGTCAGTCAGGTCCTAGCCATCAATATAAAGTACAAAGGTCCAGAAGATCCGAGATTGGCTTTTTCTGAGTAGATCATGGAGTATCTATCCTAGAAAATAGCATCCGGACAAAGACGTTCCAACCCCATCTGCAAAGGCTGACTTTCCTCTATGCTCAAGAGTCCGTTTCCATCATACCCTTTGATGTTTACTCACTCCATTAGTGACACACCACTGGACTGTTCTGCCCAGCCCTTCCCTTTTTGGTTGGGGCCTCCCCTGAAGAAAAACATGTTTAAGTTCTGTCTCAGATCAATAGATACAATATTCCACTATAACACACCAGCTTTCTTGGGATCCTAGACTTCTCTCTAGCTGCCACCTTAGCACCTCGACAACAAAGTCCCAGAGAAAGCCCCAAGTTCATTTGAGTTTCTTTAGCTCCTATTCCTGAAATGCTGTCTTTTGACCGTGAATGCACTTGCTCATCCAACTTCCTCTCTATAGGACACAGCACTAGTAACAAATACTGAACAGTATCTCCTTTCTTGGTCTTTATTACACCACCAGATACTTACTGTGCTGTGATTATTTTCCAGTGTCTCTGATACGCTATAGAATACACGCTATATTCTTCTCATTCTGTAAATTCTCCAAGATGGGACTCTCTGTGTCCACCACCTTTCTGCTGAACTTCCAGATCCTTATTGCTGGTGCAGTCCCCAAGCACATATATATGAAATGCTCACTTGGCATTTCCATCTGGCTGTCTCAACAAACATTTCAAACTTAGTTCAGAACTCAATTTCTTTTTCTTCTCTCCATGCATGCTTGTCTTTATCTTCAGAACCAACTTATATCCATTCTAATAGTCAGCCGAGAATGTTTGTAGAAAACCCAGATTCTTTTTTTTTTGCCCCCGCCCCGCCGAAAACCCAGATTCTAATTCCTCCTCTCTCACTTTTTAATTTAAGACACAGACTGAACTATTTTCTTTCTTAAAATTTTCTCTGCACCAGCCTTTCTTTGGTATTTAAAATAGGGACCACCGGCCGGGTGATGGTGGTGCACGCCTTTAATCCCAGCACTCGGGAGGCAGAGACAGGCGGATCTCTGTGAGTTCGAGACCAGCCTGGTCTACAGAGCTAGTTCCAGGACAGGCTCCAAAGCCACAGAGAAACCCTGTCTCGAAAAACCAAAAAATAAAAAAAATAAATAATAAAAAAATAAAATAAAATAGGGACCACCCTAATTTGGCCAGTCACCACCTTCCACCACACAGACCCCTGTCTTGTAACTGGTCTCCTTTCATTCATACTGGCTACCAGTCAGATGTTACTGTATGCAGATTAAAGTTTGATTCTGAAACAAAAGCATGAAAATGCCTCTCCACTGTTCATCCACGTACAGCAGAATGAGGACCCAACATAAGATGCAGCACAAACTCCTGGTGACTGTTAGGAATTCTGGCTCCTTCCTTGCACACTGAGTTCCTGTCATGCTGGTATAACCCAAACCAAGGCACAAGACACACATACAAAGGACCCTGACATTGTCCCCCTGTAAAACCCCAGCTTCTCAAGGCTTCAGTGCTAGTATGGCCCTCCTGGTGCAACATACTCCCCAAAACCAACTTGTCTAGATTCCTATGACTGCCTGTACATGTTTCTAATGATTACACTGTGTTCTGTCAGTTGCTTTCTGCACACACATGTGGGCGCGCACACACACACAATTCCCCAAATCTTAACAGTTTTATATGGACAACAAATATTTAGGACTGGGTCATCTTCGAGTTTTACTTCATGTTCTTTTACTTGGAGTTTTCTCCATCTCTCTACAAGGTTTTTTGTTTTGTTTTACTTTTTTTAAAAATTATGTTTCTGCATTTTTTTTTCTACCTGGAAAGCATTAACCATTCTTCTTCAAAGAACCAGAATCTTGCAGTGAAAAAACCCCGCATGCTTGTAAGCACACAGACCTGGATCAAAACTAACCTCGACACTAATTAGCTGCATGTCTTTCAGCACTACAGGATCGAGAAGTTCAAGTTTTTAATCCCGTGAAACTGGAGTAGCATTCAGCTTGAAGAGCTGTCCTGAGGATTCAATGAGATCACATCCAACACTGAGACGACCGGAGCTAGTTCACTCTATCTGAGATCACACCACCTCTCTGTGAAACGTTTCTCATTTGTCCTTGGGAGAGTGAGCTGCACCTCCCTGGATGCTGACCCACACTAACCTCTAATCCTGTTACTGTACTTACGGAACCATTTTTTGTTTTAGTTCTTTGCATCCTGCACTAGGTTGAACGTGTCTACAAAGATGTTTTGCTTTGTTCCTTGGGAAGGCTGCTCATTTAGCAGTTCTCCATCTGAATTTCCCAGCTAGAAAGCTGAAAAGGCTGGTGGAGAAAAGTCGGCTGAAACCACCATCACCAACAAAAAAAAGCCCCTAAACCCCCAAACCAACCAAACTAAATCCAAACAACATTTTCTGAATAGGGTTACAAAAAAATAGATTTACAAAAACTTGGTAGAAAAGATAAACACACACATCAACAGTGAACTCAATTTTCAGAAACATGGTTAATGTTTGCAGTTAGAGTTTACTAAAGATAGCAAACATTTTAATAATCTTTTAGGCTGAACTTCCCAACAGGAGCACCAGTCAAGCCTCTCCACCCATTCTTTGTGTGTACTGATCTCTGTTTAAAGGGCCCTCCTTCAGGTGGAATTTCTTCACAATCAATTATTCTACGTTTACATTATCATTGCTACTTATACCAAACACTCAACAAGTAACTATTGGAGAAACTACCAAAAGATCGATTGGAGGGTATTTCGTTCTACTCTCTGACAAATAACTAACCTCCTGGGCTAGAAGTCTTGGATACCAAGGCACATTCAATCCCACTGACAATCCCATGTTGGCAGACAGTGCCGCAAACATCTGTCAATGAATGCCGTCCCACGAAGGAGCAAAAATCTTTTCCTAACATTAGCTATCTTAGGAATCCAAAATTTACATACAAAACACTTTTTCTTTTTCCGGTGAAGGCAGGAAGTGAAGATACAGATTAAAATACTCCCTGGTCTTAAATAATGCAATCTGGGAGAACATACATAAAAACATATTCTTAACGAATCCATGGGGGTGGCTCCAACCTCAGGTTCTTGGGCTATTTTCGTATTTACATTCACCAAATACCTGGAAGAGCTTTGTGTTTATCAGCATGAGAAACCAAGACGACCCTATTCCAAACTGTCCAGAGTAGTGCTTTGCCAAAATTATACATTTCCTTTCTTCCTGGTAGAGAAACTGGAGCTCTTCCTGATTGGAGAGATCTGCCCAGTTCGGCCCAACTCTGCTGGTTTGTTTTTCAATGTCATCAGCAAATCAAGAGTCCTCCAGACAGACCACGGTGAGGCACGGGAGCCAGCAAGGCCAACCCATTTGGGAAGTGCCCCTTCTCCGCAGCAGGGTCCCCGCCTGCCTGGGCCCGGGACAGGGGCGCGGCCGTTTTCCGCTCCCCGCCCCCACCCTCCCCGCACCGCCCCCGGCCCGGCTCTTTAGAGAGGCTGAGGAGGGCCGAGGTACCTGGAGGTTGGTGTTCGTGGACGCCATGGTGGAGCTCCGAGGCGGGTCCCTGCGGAGGAGCGCGGGCCGAGGACCACCGGCAGCGGTACCGTCGAGTCGCGCTCGGGTCACAGTCGCACTCCGCCGGATGCGGTGGCTCTGAGACCCCGAGCAGCAGCCTCGGCTCTGGAGCTGTAAATCTACGACGGACTCCGCCAGCCACCCGACCCTCCCCACAGAATTTCCGCAATCCCGAGCCCCTTTGGGCTCTGGTCCCGCCTCCCGGCCGGCACTTCCGCTTCGTCATCCACACGCGCGCTAACTAGTCACCCAGGATGCATCTCGCCACAAATGAGCTCGCGCGAGATAAGAACAGGAAGTCAAGATGCCAATCCAGGCCTGGCGGAAGTGAGGGCGAACGCCAGCTCAGGGCGAGTTCAGTCCTGAAGGGTGGGGCGACTTGCAGTGACAGGGTAATGCAGTCACGGGTGTGTGAAACTTCTTTTAAATGTTTTTATTCGTCGTGAGGATGTGATGGGTCTGGTCGCGCTGTTGGCTCGGGAAGCTTTGGAAGATTTATGTGAAAACGTTCTGCGCAGCCACTGCCTCTGCGCTTTAGATCTGGCGATGAAGCAGTCTGCTGAAACCTGTCTTGCAGACCGAGTATGTAAAATACCAGTTATAATATGCAAAGTAAGTTATTGGCTCTAGAGGGTAACGACCTCAGTGGTGTACATATCAGGATTAGAAGCAGAAATGAAATATTTCTTTTCCTCAGTTCACTGCACAGTCCCCATTTTCTTCCTTTGTTCCTGGCTAGGCTTCTTAGAGCAGAGTAGAATAGGTGTTTATCGCTCCATAATTGTACTTCCTCTGTATGCGCTTACCCGTTTCGTATCATACGGACTGTCTTTCCTCTTTAATATCGTGCTCAACCACCCTTGAAGATGCTCTTTTGTAGTTGCTCCTACATTTTCTATTGGCTCCTACTCACCCTCCTCTAGGTACCGAATTTTCTCAAGTCATATCTTCCCGCTACACCATCTCCATTCATCCTCTTACTGAAAGTGTCCATAGACAGAAATGTCTTAAAGTCAAAATTTTGAAGCCCACTCTGTCCTCTGCCTTGCATTTGCTATGTCCTTCCCAAGATCCATCCACAGGGTTTTATTTGCTGTGTCAAAGCCAAATTAATTACCTTCTACCACAAGTTTTGTTCTTTGCTTTCTGTTTGGCATCACCAAACTTGCCGCATTCAGGCTCAAGGCTCAGAGCTCACCCCTCTGCCCTGCAACTTAGTTCTTGCTTCTCGTTTCTCCTTTCCCAATAAACTACAATGGAAACCCAACCTGAGGATGCAGGGCATTTGATAATTAGTAAGCTGCTTAATTTATTGCTTAAAATCAGCTACTGGTTCCCAGTGATGGCCAAATAAGCTTGACTTTTCCTGAAAATATGACCAGACTCTAACTTACCTATCAGTTCCATTTCTGAAATATTTTTCTTTTGTGCACTGATGGAGGTTGACTCCAAGAATCCTTTGCCTTAAGCATGCCCTCCATAAATAAACTGTGCCCTCAGCCTTTCAATTCCTAAACACCTCGTGAAACTAAATACAAATGCTAAGTAGGCATCAACACACTGTTCATGTTCTTGCTCCGTAGTCTAAATGTTAGACTGAAGACCCTGTTGAGATGTATCGAGTATCGTCACCCTGAGCCAGTCTGTTCTAGAAACTGGACATCAGCCAGTGTCATAAGATGTTCTCTCCATGTGCAGTGAGGAAGGCACATTTTCTCTGTGATGTTATTCCTCCAAACCCATAACTCCAGTCAGTTAGGAGAAAAAAATGAGAAAGTCCTCACAGGCTGTTTCTGCTTCTGTAAAATAAACAGCCTTACAACGTCAAGGTCACCAAAGACTCAGCTATGCTAAGCTTAAGAGAAACAGTGGAACCCAGTCCTGTTAAGCTTAATCGAGGCCTGAGTCTCAGTAGTTTACCCTGGGTGTAGGAAGGACCACAAACTGAGATTACCCAGGTACCACCCAAGAACAGATCATCCCAAGGAAATTCCTAACATTCCAACCATAGTAGATAGTATCACAGGCCAGCACACACTCACCAGGATAGGACACCCCCTAGACAAATCAGGGGTCAGCAAATCAGGGGTCCTGAACCTCAGAAAACCCTCACGCCCTTTACTACTATAAAGGAGTAGTGAAGGCGTAAGTCGCAAACAATGCCACACCAGTTTGGAATTATGATTAATAGGGTGATATTTATTTAAAGGGGAAAAGACTTACAGATAACCGTCCCAGGCAACAGCCCTCTGCGCAATCAGGAAGGAGTCTAGTAGCCGGAAACGGAGCAGGAAGCGAAAAGGGGCGAGAAGGGAAGTAGCCGCTTTTTTAAAGGGAGAGAGACCACGCCCCAATGGGCTGGTATCTCAGTGGCTATAGTCTGGAGGAGCGGAAGGACCTCCCGCAACACCTCCCCCTTTTGTTTAAGTAAGAGAGTTCTAAACCTACTACGAAATTATATACAATAAGTACAAATATCCTATTCTAACTAGCTTAGGTCTTGTATAATAAATAACTTGGCCAAGTCATGAGAGAAAAGTAACTACATTTATATAGTCTTCAACCCCATCAAAGATCTGAGAAGGGAAATAATGTTACCTGGGTAATTAGGAAGTTCAGTAAAACAACTTCCAAAACATGCAACAAATCACAGAGACATCTAGCAACCTGGGCAATCACCCAAAGTCACGTTAGCAGCGTTGAAGCAACCAACTTTGGCTAAGGCCTAACATAACTGACATACCATTTTCAAAGGCAAGCAACTTTTCAAAACTATCTTACCCTGTCATGGTAGGATATGACAGTCCTGTTTTATCCATTGATGCATGCTCTGTATCTCTGTCAGTGGTTAAGGTATGGGCATTTCTTTGCCCAAAGGCCAGTTCTGCCAAAAAAAAAAAAAAAAAGGCTCCAGGTGGAGTGTCTTTGGTGCTCAACATTCTCTCGGGAATAGAGCGGTGTTGCCAGGAGCAATTGTGTCTCACTACCACAAAACTCTGAGTTAGATTAAAGGCCATTTTCTACAGCTCTTTGAAGAAGTTGAAGATTATCTATACTGAGTATAATCTCTATATATCTAATGAACTTGATTAGTCTAATTATAAATGACAAACTTAGATGACTATTAATCTATATAATTCTCAATATCTATCTAACTTAAAGACTAAGACAATAAACGACTGTGAAACAAATGAGGACAATGACCTCCAAATATAAACAATATACAAATATACATTGCAATATGGTAAATATATATCAATACACAAACAATATATAAGTATCTTAATCAGAGGTAGAAATGTACACTGCAATATGGTAAATATATACAATATATATATAAATATATCAATACAATATATGTCAATACATAAAAATATTTTAAACAGAGGTAGAAACATGCATGCATACAATAGTCAATATAATTTAACTTTGTATCAATATACAAGAATCTATACCAATATATTTGTCTAAAAACAGTAACTCACAATTACAAATCTATTATCCCATCATCCCTCTTTTTTTTTTCAAAATGATCCCTGAGCTTATAAAATTCCTTCCCTAACCCTCAACCGTATACTAATTATAATCAACCCCTAAATGATGTCCCTAAACCCAAGGGCAAACTTTACTGGGAGAGGGGACGTCGTCCTCTAGAATTACTTCCAGCTGTCATGGGGGCGACGTTCTTTCTGGGGGACCCTGTGAAAGTAAAATGATGGTTTTCAATGAAAGGCATGATAGATATATTCAATGAAAAGTATGATAGATATGAAGAAAAGCAAAGATGTTTTCTAAACTCATATTACTTACTGTACCATATCATGGCTCTTGACATGAGACAGAAACTCCAGAAACTCTGGGTTTTTCTCTTACTAACAGGCTTGGAATTGGAGAGGGACTGAGCCAACTTCAAAACCAGCTCTATAAATTTAGAAATATGGTTTAATATATTTTACTTACACAACCCATTCAGTTTTCTTGATATTTCCTATTGAGCAGGTATTTTTCCATCTGTCAGTATCCAAACATCCAGGGCCCCTTGAATTTTTCAAAGATGAGTGTTTTCCTGTGGAGATAAGAACAGAACTCTGCCCCCATTCTATATGTTTTTCTTACCACCTGTAATATCATCATTGTGGATGAGTTGTCATTTCTCCTTTCCAAGAGGTTTCTACTCTTCAGTCGAAACTTTTATTAATTTTGATGGTATCCACAATTTTTCTTCTCCTGTGGAAACAAGAGCAAAACCCCTTCCCCAATGTAGCACATCTCCTGGCTTCCATTGAGAGGTCAGCACATCTTTGAAATAAATCGGTTGATTTAGTTCAGCAGACTTTTCCATTATCCAATGTCTTTCTGCTGCTGTCGTTCCTTTCTCATTAGAGTTAAGAAAATTCAAGGTTAATAAAGCATTATGTAATCTATTTCTGGGCGTATTTTCGGTCCCTTTCTGTTTGTTCAGCATATCCTTTATAGTACGATTTGATCTTTCTATAACTGCCTGACCTGTAGGATTATTTGGTATACCTGTAATGTGTTTTATATTATAATAATCAAAAAAGCGTTTCATTTTCTTATATACATATGCTGGACCATTATCTATTTTTACTTGTGCAGGTATACCCATGATGGCCATAACTTCCAATAAATGTGTGATTACTGAATCAGCCTTTTCTGAGCTCAGGGCAGTAGCCCATTGAAAACCTGAATATGTGTCTATGGTGTGGTGTACATATTTTAATTTACCAAATTCCATAAAGTGGAACACATCCATCTGCCAGATTTCATTTCTCTTAGTACCCTTTGGGTTACTCCCTGCAGGCAATGGTGTTTGATTATAGAAAGAACAAGTAGGACATGTCTTTATAATGTCCTTAGCTTGTTGCCATGTAATGGAAAATTCTTTCTTTAGGCCTTTACTATTGACATGATGCTTTTTATGAAATTCTGAGGCCTGCAACACACTTCCAATCAATAATTGATCAATTTCAGCGTTGCCTTGTGCTAGAGGACCATGCAGACCTGTATGGGACTGGATATGTGTTATATACGTCGGACAAAGCCTGTTCCTGATTATGTCTTGTACCTGGATAAACAATGAAGTCAACTCTGTGTCATCTGGTATAAATTCAGCGGTTTCAATATGCAAGACAACTCTTTCTACATATTGTGAATCTGTAACTATATTAAGAGGTTTTTTAAAATCCCTAAGCACCATAAGAATGGCATGTAATTCTGCCTTCTGTACAGAATTATAAGGGCTTTATTCCACCTCACTCAATTCATCTGACTTGTAACCTGCTTTCCCTGATTTATTTGCATCAGTATAGAACATACGAGCTCCAGTTATTGGAGCATCACGTATAATTCTAGGAAGAATCCAAGAAGTTCTATTTATGAGGTTAAGTCTACCACTTTTGGGATAGTTGCTATTAATTTCTCCCAAAAAATTAGCACAAGCTCTTTGCCATGGTTCATTGTCTTCCCATAACTTTTTTATTTCTTCAGTAGTAAAAGGCACTATAATTTCTGCTGGGTCTATACCTGCTAGTTGACGAAGTCTCAGCTTACCTTTTATGATTAATTCAGAGACTTTTTCCACATAAGTTTTTAATTTTTTACTTGGTTTATTAGGTATAAATATCCACTCTAAAATAATATCTTCCCTCTGCATTAGAATCCCTGTAGGAGAAATTCTGGAAGGCAATATGACAAGGATGCAGCTAAGATTTGGGTTCCTCTATCCACATGTGCCTCCTGTAATTTTTCCTCAATCATTGTCAGTTCCTTTTCTGCTTCAGCTGTCAGTTTTCTTGGACTATTCAAATCTTTATCACCATCTAAGGTTTTGTTTAAATGAACTATTAGATCAGGTGTTATCCCAACAGCTGGTCATAGACTGGAAATGTCTCCTAACAATCTTTGGAAGTCATTAAGAGTCTTTAACCGGTCTCTCCTAATTTGTGCCTTTTGCGTTTTAATGTTCTCTAACCCTATTCTGTAACCTAGGTAATTAATAGAATTTCCTCTTTGAATCTTTTCAGGGGCAATTTGTAATCCCCACCTAGGCAAGACTTTCTTTACTTCTTCAAACATCCTTTCTAAAGTATCTTTATTTGAATCAGATAACAAGATGTCATCCATGTAATGATAAATTATGGACTTGGGGAATTGTTTATGAATTATTTCCAATGGCTTACTTACAAAATATTGGCACAATGTAGGACTATTGAGCATACCCTGTGGGAGGACAGTCCATTGATATCTTCTATTAGGCTGAGAATTATTATAAATAGGCACTGTGAAGGCAAATTTTTCTCTATCCTTTTCTTGTAACGGTATAGTGAAAAAACAATCTTTCAAATCAATAACTATAGGAGGCCATCCTTTTGGTAGCAGAGACGGCAAAGAAATTCCAGATTGTAGTGGGCCCATAGGTTGAATTACCTTGTTGACAGCTCTTAAATCTGTCACCATTCTCCATTTACCAGATTTCTTTTTTTTACAACAAACACAGGAGAATTCCAAGGGCTGGTTGATTCTTCAATATGGTGAGCATCTAGTTGCTCTTGCACCAGCTGTTCCAATGCCTGTAATTTATCTTCAGCTAGAGGCCACTGTTTGATCCATATTGGCTTCTCAGTTAGCCATTTTAAAGGTAGGGCTGTTGGTACCTCTAAAGGTTTGGTATCTGCTGTATGTTCTTGTACAGCCTGAATGGCTGGTGACCTTTTTCCATAATACCTCATCATATCTTTCCCAGAATTATGAGTTCCTGGAACTACAGGAATGTTAATCTGGGTATTCCATTGCTGTAGCAGGTCATGGCCCCATAAATTTATGGCAATATTGGCTATATATGGCCTTAGTCTTCCTATTTGCCCTTCGAGCCCTATGCATTCAATCCATCTTGTGCTTTGTTTTACACGAGATAGGGTTTCAATTCCCAGGAACTGAACATCTACCTCTTGAAGAGGCCGATTCAGATGCCAAGATTCTGGGGTAATGATACTTACATCCACACCTGTGTCTAATAAGCCTTCAATAAAAGTGCAATTTATACAGACTCTTAGCTTTGGTCTTTGATCGTTAATAGAAGTCTGCCAAAATATACGTTTACTCTGTCCTACTGGGTTTTTTGACTCATCCTCCACACATAATTCATCATTTAGACCAGTATTACTTTTTACAGCAGAAATTGGATCTTTTAATTTCCTTGGTGAGGTACGTTCTCCACTGTGACTGGGAATGACTGGGCCACTGTTGGCTTGGGAGCCTGCGAGAGGCCCCTCAAGGAGTTTCCCGATGATATCGGATTGCCCTGTCTGTCTGTTGTTGACTTGCATTCGTTGGACCAATGTCGGCCTTTACCGCATCTCCTACATATACCTGAAGGCCGAAGTCTCCTATTTTTGTCATT
The DNA here is from genome assembly GCF_018167655.1 of Microtus oregoni. Classification (NCBI taxonomy): domain Eukaryota; kingdom Metazoa; phylum Chordata; class Mammalia; order Rodentia; family Cricetidae; genus Microtus; species Microtus oregoni. The sequence continues at coordinate 40,183,956 of NW_024543062.1, read as the reverse complement.
CCCAGAAGAGATATTATTCCTAGAAATTCTTTGCCTGCAATCCCTTTGCAAATGTCCTAATTTACCACAATTAAAACACCTGGCAGTTTGATGTCTCCTCATTGCTTTGGAAATCGCTTCTCCTACCCAAGATTCATCATTATAGCTAAACGTCTCAACATTCATTGTATGCTGAATCCATTCATCCATAGGTGCTGATCTAGACTTTAAAGGCCCAATTATCTTTTTGCATTCTATGTTTGCATTCTCAAAAGCTAGAGATTCAAGAAGTATTTGTCTTGCTTCTGGGTCTGTTACCCCTATATCCAGAGCCTTAATTAATCTTTGCAAAAAGTCAATAAAGTGTTCTCTCTGTCCCTGCCTAATTCTGGTATATGATTCAACCCTTTTTTCTGGATCTTGTATCCTATTCCAAGCATTTAAAGCTGCTTGGTGACATATACACAGTACTTCATCGCCATAAGGAGCTTGGACCTGTGGATCAGCATATTCTCCTACACCAAGAATTTGATCTTGGGAAACCTCAACACTTTTTGCTCTTCCTTGCTGTTCCATATGTTTGGATTCTTCTCTGAAATAAATTCCAAACATTAAGGAAGGTCCATTGTCTAAAACTGCAGACACTAACTGATGGAAATCATGGGGGGTAACTCTAGCATTAGAAGCCCAAGTCCTTATCATTTCCTTTACATATGCAGAGTGCAAGCCAAAATTAACAACAGCTTGCTTAATTTCTTTCAGATCATTCATTGCTATTGGCGTCCATCTAGCTTCTTTGACTCCCTTTGAACCTTTAGAAGTTGATGCTTTGTCAGAATTAAGTATAGGGTATGTCACTAGAACCCTGGGTAAGCCAGTTCTAATAGCTGGTGGAGGCATTGTATCCTGTCCTTGTGCCTCCTTACTCTGTTCACCAGCTCTAATAATTTCTCCAATCTGATGTGGGAGTGTCATATATCAATCTGTTGATTTCATTGGTTAAGCAATAAAGAAAGTGCTAGGCCCATTTGATAGGCCCACCCTTTGGTGGGTGGAGTGAACAGAACAGAAGGTTGGGAGAAAGAAGCTGAGTCAGTGAGTCGCCATGACTCTCACATTCCAGACAGAGGCAGGTTAAGATCATTCCTGGTAAGCCAGCTCGTGGGCTACAGCAGATTATTAGAAATGGACTAGTCCAGGTGCGAGAGCTAGCCTAGAAGAGGCTAGATAGAAATGGGCCAAGCGGTGTTTAAAAGAATACAGTTTCCATGTAATTATTTTGGGTAAAGCTAGCCGTTGGGGTGGCCGGGTGCCGGGGACGCAGCCCGCCACTCCTTATTTCAACACCAATCTTTTCAAATCTTTTTATCATTGTCTCTCTTAAATCCTGAATCTCCTGACCTGTATATGTTTCCAGTGATTTCACTGAGGTATCAATTTTTTGGTCCCCATTCTGCACCTGTGATTCCAAAGCTTTAATTTTTTCCTTCAAAGATAACATGTCCTCCTTAAACTTTTCTTGTATATCATGTAGATTCCCACCTTGGAGGTACATTCTGTCTGTTACCTTATCAAAACTTTGTGATAAAGTCTGAACGTCAAATTCAACAGCCTGAACCCTTTCAGGTAACTTTCTAATACCCTTGGATATGGAGTCAATTTTGTCTGTCATAGTATCCACTTGTTCAGATAACCTCTGATTTTCAATAATTTTAATCCTGTCAAATAGTTGTTCATTATTAGTTCGTAAAGATTCTAGCGTTCTTAGGAGTGCCATATTCTTCTGTTCATTATTAGTTTGTAAAGATTCTATCGTTCTTAGGAGTGCCATATCCTTCCTTAATGATAGAATATGGAAAAGAAAACTGAAACCTAGTAACAAGCAAATTAAGGTATCCCCATAATCATATAAACCTTGTATGACATAATCCATAGTATTAGTAAATATAAATTTACTAATCCATTGTATTAGTGAAAACAAAGCAGTAAAATTTGCATTAGAAACGAAAACTGCCATATTACCTATTATCCAGCAGGTGGCGCTGTTGCCGAGTCGCGATGAAAACGGGGTCCTGTTTCAGTGCCTTAGTAGATGTTAAAAACTGGAAAATGCGAGTTTCTCAACAAAGTAAATGTAATTAAATCAATTCCATAGACGGAACCAGAAACCCAGAAGAGCAACCTGGAAGCCGCTTATGCCTCCACATGTGACAGAGTCACCCTGAGGGGTTGCAGCTTTCGGCAACCGCGTGCTCTGGTTCGCACCACTTAAGAGCTGTGCTTGCAAGGGAGATTTAAAAAGGACTCAGAAAAGAGCAAACCACGCGGGCAGAGATTACGCGGGCCTGTGGAGTTTAAATCCATGTGGGGAGGCAGACGATAGGGTGCGTGGGGACTTGAAGTCAATCTGAGGTGTCTAATGGGAAAATATAAAGAACTGCAGCAAGAAAAGCCACTGCGAGATAATTTATATTAAACTGCTGGCTCCACGCACAAGGCACAGGCCATGACTGAGGAAGGGAGGGGCTCGTGCCAAGCCGAACTCATGGCCAGTAGCCGAGAGCGGGGGGGGGGGGGGGGGGGGGGGGGGGGGGGGGGGGGAGAGGTCCTAAGATCAAACGTTGGGCACCAGGTGAAGGCGTAAGTCGCAAACAATGCCACACCAGTTTGGAATTATGATTAATAGGGTGGTATTTATTTAAAGGGGAAAAGACTTACAGATAACCATCCCAGACAACAGCCCTCTGCGCAATCAGGAAGGAGTCTAGTCACCGGAAACAGAGCAGGAAGCGCAAAGGGAAGTAGCCCCTTTTTTAAAGGGAGAGAGACCACGCCCCAATGGGCTGGTATCTCAGAGGCTATAGGCTGGAGGAGCGGAAGGACCTCCCGCAACAGAGTAGATCTCCTTTGCTACTATAAAAGCCTAACTCTTACTAACTCGGGGCTCTCCAATTATTCCAATATGTTGGACACCAGAAAGACCAAGTTTGCAAACTTCTATAAAATAAAGGCTCTTAGTGATAAATAAGGGAGGGCCCAGCCCATGTTAGGCGGTGCCATTCTGTGCTGGTTGTCCTAGGATCTATAAGAAAGGCTGAGCAGGCCTTGGGAAACAAACCAGTAAGCAGTACCCTTCCATGGCCTCTGCATCAGCTCCTGCCTCCAGGATCCTGCCCTGTTGAAGTTCCTGTCTTGACTTCCTTCAGTGATGAACAGCAATGCTGAAGTGTAAGCTCAAGAAGCCCTTTCCTCCTCAACTTTCCTTTTTGGTCATTGTATTTGTTGCATCAATAGAGACCCTATTTAAGATAGTAAGTGTCCAATTTTTATAAATAAAGAAGCTAATTGGGTGATCAAGAAGACACTTTGCAGAGCTGGAGAGTGAACCCAGGTCACCTGTCTTCAGGGACAATATCATCTGAGAACTGACAGGTAACTAGAGATTGAATGCACCACGGCAGTAGAGAGGCTGCTCATTTCTGATTACTTGGGTAGGGATACCTACAAGAAGTGTCATTTGAACAGAATATCAAATTCTTAAATTGATTTCCCCAGACCAGGCCATTTCAGACAGCAGTCAGGATAGAATAAATGCACAGATGGAAGTCACCCAACACATTTATGGGCTGTTGGCATGCAGGGAGCAGAAGCACTTTGGAGAAAGAAAAGAAGGAAATGATGCTGGAAATGAATCAGTAGATGCTTCTGGATGCATAAGGCTTTGTGTGTCAGGCTTTCCCTGCAGCCAGTAGGATTTGGGAAAGCCTAGCATTGTTGGTCTTTCTAGACTGGTGGGATATTGGCTTTATGAAGAAGGATCTGAGTATCGCTTGTAGAATGGATCAAGAGAAAGCAGGTAATAGGATAAAGTACCTGATGTCTTGCTTCTACACTTCAGGAGAGAGGGCATAGAGCCAACAGGACATTCCCTGTTTGTGTTCCTGGGGCACAAAGCTTACTTCTTACCTCATGGGGTTTGGCTAATAGTAGATCATTTTCTTCAATTGCTTTTGATTAGCTCAGCCTGTTAAATAAACACACAGAAATCCTTCAAGTGTCTGTTCCAATGTTACTTCCTCATGAAGTCTTGGAAATGTCTTCATTCTCACTGTACCTTGGAACTTGAATTCCCCTTAGATGTGTGCTGAGTGCTTGTGAATCATGAATAAGGAAACAATCTGTTACCCTCATTGGCTTAGTATCCTTCCTTCCTAGGGGTAGATCTCCAAAGCCTCACCTTCCTAGACTAATCCCCTGGGCACTAAACCTTACATGGTCTTATAACTCCCTCTGCCCCTACCTCGCCACATACCCACAGATTGTGTTTTCACACAATCAAAGTTAATTGAGCAAAGAAGCTTCCCTTCCTCAAGGGAAATCTTTCAGGGAACCACTTTCTGGTTTCAGGAATTTTGGAAATGAAAGGATCTTATGGGTGGTGTTTATGGATTCAGCCTTTCAAAGAGTTTTCCATGAAATCCAGTTTCATAAACAGAATTCATCTCAGTCTTAAGTGGAAGACTTAAAGTGCATAGTCGTAAAACCTTCTCTGTACCCTGCACAGCCACCCATGCATACCCACAAGTCAGGTCTCTACTTGTTGAGTTTCCATCTCTCTCATGACCTGGACTACAACTGGTAAGCAGGCCAAGTACTGGCAGGGCTGGTCCTGTGACTGGTGACTCATGGGCATTCTCAGGCTAGAAACCTGCTGGCCCACTCAGAGAGGCACACCTTTCTGAATATACTAAAGTATTGTGAAAACCAAGCCCTTTCAACTCAGGGTACTTGTTTTACTTCTTTTTAAATTTTTGTTTTATTTATGCGTTTGGGTGTTTTGTATTTCTGTGTACTTCATGCTTGCCTGATGCCTGTGGAGGTCAGAAGAGGGCATCCAATCTCCCAGAACTGAAGTTCAGATGTAGGTGCTAGGAATTGAACCTGGGTCCTGTAATCCCCTATAAAATAAAAAAAGCAGATCGCGTACTTCCAACATAATGACACAGGATATCTATTACCATTCATAAATGGAGGAAAGGGGGGCACAGTAAGAAAATACAAGACCAAAGCAATACCAAAAACTAGCTGGGCAAGCTCCAAACTCTCCACCTCCATGTCTGATATCAAAGAGCTCCTCAGGTTTCCAGCTTCTTTCAGTTGTGTTGACTGCATCACTTCTCCCTCCTGGGCTGGTTCTAGTCCTTGTTAGCAGCATTTCTTATCAGGCATCCCGCAGATCTGGCATTTCCAACATTTTGGGATCTCTAAGGCAATCCAGGCTTCAACTTTACAGCTTCATGCAATGAATTCTCTAGGCCTGCATTCAGGACACCCCTGACATGTGCCTGGCTTCTGCAGCTTTCCTTTGTCACACAGAGATTCCATATCCCCTTTCTTCTTTCTTTGACTCTAAAGCCAGGACCATGTGGCCAAAGCTGGTAAGTACTGCTGCTGCTGGGGCTGGAGCATGACCCCCTTATTCAATAACACCTTCTCCAACTTTCTGTTTGTGTGTACAGGTATCCATGGTGGGCAGAAAAGGGCGCTGGATCCTCTGGAGCGAGAGTTACAGGTCATTGTGAACCACTTGATGCTGGGATCTGAACTTGGGTCCTTGCGAAAAGCAGGAAACATTCTTAACTGATTGAGCAACCTCTCCAACCTTCACAGAAGTTTTTTAAAAAGCGTCCAAAAAAACCACAGAGAAACCCTGTCTCAAAAAACCAAAAAAAAAGCGTTTTGAATGTTATTAGCACATATTAATTAAAGTAACAAAGAATTTCACTATGACATTTTCATATATGTATGTAGTGTAATTTTATCATGTTCACTTCTACTTCTCCAAATTAGCCTCCTTTCTACTTTTCTGTATGAAAGAGAGAGAGAGAGAGAGAAAGAGAGAGAGAGAGAGAGAGAGAGAGAGAGAGAGAGAGGTGCCTATGGTTTTTTAGGGTTGTTTACAGGAGTATGGGTGGCATGTGTATACAGACACTTGTGCACCTTACCAGGGACTACGATCCTGATCATAAAGGACATAATAGCTTTATTTTTCTTTTGAGCACAACTTCAGACTAACTTTTCCAGCTGTCTTTTTTTACTAGGAAAAGAGACTCCTTTATGATCATTGTCACCATCTTAACACAGATATGTGGGCTGAGGGCATGGGATGGCTGATCTCAGCTGTCACCTCAAAAGATTAGACTCAGTCACCTGGAAAATAGCCTCACGTGTGTCTGTGGGGGTTTGTCTTATTAAGTTAACTGAGGTGGAGAGACCTGCCCACTCTGGGCGGCACCATTTCCTATGCTCAGAGCATGAACTGTTAAAAGGAGAAAGTGAGCTGAGACCAAGTATTCAGTGGTTTCTTCTTCCTGAGTGTACACAACAGTGACCAGCTGCTTCAAGCTCCTGCTGCCTTCACTGCTGCCATGATGGGCCGTATCTCGAACTTTTGGAATAAACCCTTTCTCCCTTAAGTTGCTTCATTGGATATTTTATCACAGCAACAGGGAAGAAATTAGGACAGAGTAGTATTGAGGTGGAATCATTTTAGTTCAAAACCATCCTTCATTTACTTATTAATGAAGAGTTTCAGAAGCGGAACCTAGGTTCAGTCATAGGATGACTCAGCACTGAATAGCATGATCTCCCAAATAGTGACAATGTCATCATTAAGCTAGTGACTATCAACATGAGCAACGCAATTTGGCATGCTGTTCTCTGAGTTGAGAGAACATTTTCCTGGGAAATATAGTACATGTTAGTGGTTCGCATTTCCATTTGATTTTTAAATCAAGCCAACCCAGCAGGGTTTAACAGACACAAAGGGAATGCAGTATAAGAGCAGCAGTCATGCGCCACACCAGAGAAGACTCCAGCCTGACTTTGTCACAGCGTGCTTTTCTTTCTGGAAACAGTGCACTTGGCCCTCCTTTACCTCATCTGTACCCATGTCAAGCAAATCTTTGTCCAAACCTTGGCTTTGCTGACATCTTCCTTTCACTTTTCAAAGTCCATGAACATATGTCAACACATATCAGTTCTTGATACTATCAACTTTTTTGAAACAGGATCTGATGACCAATTTTAAATGTCATCTTCATGAGGTTTATGCACGTGGGAATGTGCATGTGAGTACAGCTGTAATGTGGAAGTCCCCTCTGTGTGCTGTGATTACCATTAATGAATAAAGAAACTGCCTTGACCTGTTGATAGGACAGAACTTAGGTAGGTGGGGGAGGACTGAACTGAATGCTGGGAGGAAGAAGGGTGGAGCCTAAGAGATGCCATGGAGCCACCAGAGACAAGCTGGGAATTTTACCTGATAAGCCACAGCCATGTGGCGATACACAGATTGATAGAAATGAGTTAAATTAAGATGTAAGAGTTAGCCAATAGGAAGCTAGAGCTAATGAGCCAAGCAATGATTTAATTAATACAGTTTTGTGTGGCTATTTAGGTTCTGGGCGGCCAGGACAAACAAGCAGCTTCCCACAACACAGTTGCCAGAAGGGAGTGAATCACCTGGTGCTGCAGTTACAGGTGGTTATAGGTCACCTGACCTGGGCACTGGGAGCTTAACTGGTGCTGCAGATACAGGTGGTTTAAGTCACCTGACCTGGGCACTGGGAGTTTAACTTGGGTCTTCTGTAAGAACAATGCACTCTTAACCACTGAGCAATCCTCAACTATAAATATTTTTTAAATGATTTAATTTTTCCCATGAAAAAGCACAAATTGGTTGTAGTTGTTTGTAGAACACATGGAGAAACTTCATGAGTCAGTCATTAGCTGAACATTGATTAATCAGCCCTTTGGTGAGTTTTTAAGTGAAGACAGTACTCCAGACAGAGTATATGAAGACTGAGCAGTGACCCCCCGAGGAAAAGGTCCGCTTGAGCGAAGTCTTACAATGAGTAGTCTGGTAATGTTATACTGTATGAGTGGTCAGCTTCTGTGTGTAATATGTGAAGATAGATTTGGGGGACGAGAAAGATGGCTGAGCAGATGAGTAGTGTTCTTGCTGAAGATCTAAGTTCAGGTCCCTGTACCCATGTCAAGTAGCCTAAAGCCACCAGTTAACTCTGGCTCCAAGGGACCCAGTTTCTTCTCTTGGCCTCCACAGGCACCTGTGCTTGCAGTTACATACTTGCACATAGATACATAAAAATAAAACCTAGAAAAGAGATAGAAAAAATAGAAACTGACAAACCCAGGAACTGTTTGGAGCTGATGTTTTCGAGTATTTTAAGGTAGACATTTCATATTCCTATTCCTGCACTAGCTGGAAGGAGGCTGAATTTTAGATTAAAACATGCGATATGGAATTCTTTTAAATTTATTTTATTTGTGTGTGCATGCATACATGCTTACATGTATGTATGTGTGTATATTTATGTATTTTTGTGCATGTGTGTGTGGTATGTAAGCATGTGCATGCTTCTGCTCCTATAGGAGTCAGTTTTTTCCTTCCACTGGGTCCCAGTGGAAGGCACAGTGATCACACTCTGACATATAAGCAAACATCCCAGCAAGGGAGAATGCTCCGTGTGGAAAGGACTCCAAGAACAGGCATTAGACTTGGTGACACAGTTATGTATGAACCAATGCCATTTTCAACTAGTGAGACAACCAGTGCTGGCTGGGATTCTGACGGCTCTGCTACACTTGACACTGATGTCAAATAGATTCAGAGGAGAAATACAACATGGTCCTTTCTTTCTGAAAAATCTGTACTCAGTTGGAAAAATGAAGCAGAAATCAGCCTTTGTGCCCTCAAATGACCAGGAAACACAATGTGTGCTTCAGGAGTTAAAACGAGAAGTTAAGAAATGCATGGATTCAAAGAGCACAAGCAATCTGGGCCTGAACTGTGCTGCAGAAACTGGATACAGTGAAGGAATTTACTTGCCCCTATAAAGGCACTCAGTGCTACAGAGCTTTTTTGTTTTCATATTATTCAAATTATAATTACAAAATAGAAGTTTTAAAGGCCCAAACATTTATTCATAATCTTGGCCAAAGTCCACATCGGAGAACTAAGAGTAAGTTAAAAGCCACTGCCAATTCAATTATTTAATTTCACTGTATTGGAGCCCAAGTTGCCAAATGATCTCATTACCAAATTATATCCTAAGGTCATCCTGGGAAAATAAGCTATCTAGTGCCAAGCAAACTATTCCCAAGGATAATTCCTGGCCAATGGCAGTTTTTGAAACTGTAAAATGACCGTGTTTTTCATAGGAAAATTTCAGCTCTGGTACTCTTGGGTATTTCTACAGCTTACCTAAACTAGAGCAGTGAAGGCTATCCCACACAACCCACCCGTAACCTGTAGATGGCAGTAGGAGGCAGCCCAAAGCAAAATGTTGTGGCAAGTTTTGTGAAGAGGAATGTAGGTCTATAATACTATGTGGGGCTAGGGAGATGGCTTGGCCAATAAACTGTGAACTTAAATCCAGATCCCTAACACTGACATAAAAATCTAGGTGTGGTTCTGTGTACCGAGGATGCAAATATAGGAGGGTCCCTTAAGTTTACTGGTCAGCTACTCATGTTGAATTGAGCTTCACGTTCAGTGAGAGACTCAAAAAATAAGTGAATGAATGAATGAATGAATGAATAAATAAATAAATAAATAAATGGACATCAATAGAGAAAGACACCTGATATTGATTTCTGGTCTGCTCCCATGATCCTGTACATACACATATGACATATTCACAGGCACACACAGGTTTCTAGAGTTAATCACAGATAATTTCCATATATTATTCTGACCATGTGTCCACAGTTATTAAAAGTACAGTGTTAAGGTGCCACATGTGAGAGCATTATACATAAAGACATGAAAATCAGCAATGCTCAGTTCTCATTCGTGTTTGTGGGCCTATCTTTTCAATGGTAGTGCTTTTTAGAATCAAAAGTTTCAAGCTCCTTCTTAAAAGAGAAAGTATACAGTCTCTATTAAGACAAGAAATATCCCAATACAAAGCAGTTTTACTGTGCCAGGGACAAGTGAGACACTCTAAAAAAAATGGATGTCATAAGAGTCCCCAAATGGTAGATTTAGGTCAGGAGAAGAAACTTGGAGGGAGACATTAGCTTATTCATAAGTTGGATCCCCTCAAAGACCACGGAGTGTAAAGTATCACGTAAGTGATCCACGTGGCCCGGGGATCTCCTCAAAAACTACAGAGTGTAAAGTATCATGTAAGTGATCCACGTGGCCCGGGGATCTCCTCAAAGACTACAGAGTGTAAAGTATCATGTAAGTGATCCATGTGGCCCGGGGATCCCCTCAAAGGCCACGGAATGTAAAGTATCACGTAAGTGATCCAAAGTGGCCTGGGTGGATCTCCTCAAAGACCACAGAGTGTAAAGTATCATGTAAGTGATCCACGTGGCCAGGATGTCACTCAAGAGACCTGAACGGGTTGACTGTTATGCAGAAGGCGTATAGCACTCCAGGCACTTTTACATTTCTCAAGAAAGAAGGAGGAGTGCTGTGCATGGATCCTATAACTCATGGGCATCACAATAAATCTATCTTAGAAATACCAGGATATTGTGATTTTACTACACTATGCCTGTTTACTGTGTTGCGGTGAATAGGCTCTCTAGGCTTAGAAGCTTGAAGTTCTAGGTTTGACTCCAGCCCAGAACCTTTCTTTGAGATAGAAGAGGCCTCTGCATGAAAGGACACCACCTCAGAACTTGGGTCCAGTTTTCTTTTAGCCTCAGCAATATCAGCCTCTCCACTCCCACCTGGGGAAGGTAGCTAATAGGTTGGTCCCTCTGAGTAGCCAGCCCTTCCCAGCACCATTTCCTGAACCCCTCTGCTTGCTCTTTCACACACCGTTTGCAGAACGTGGATTTCTTCCAGCAGGAACGGAAAGGAACTCTGAAAGCAGGATGGTGTGCCGACTCGGAGGTGCCGGGAAAGTGTCCTTGGGTCAACAGTAAATCCTGTCTCCACCAGTAAGGGACCAGTGCTTGATAAGTCAACTAGAAGTCGGTCCCCAGAAACAAACCCCGCTGGCAAACATGGAAGCTCTAGGACTTTTGGAGAGCCATGGTGGTACTTGGGAGATGAAGGAAAGTGGCCAAGGATGGCACAAACATGTGTGGTGTTCTGTTTTACTAAAAGAGAAAACACCCAACAGTACTCACAATGTGGTAAAAATGCAGAAGCACAGAGCAGCAGGGCCACGATCTGCCAGCGGCCATCGTGACAAAGAAGAGCCTGAAACGTGGCAGGAGAAAGTGTGAGCTGAAAAGCCTTCATTCAGTCAGCAATGCGACTCTACCTCAGAGCCTCCTGGAATTGGCCTGAACCCCGTGGGGCCCGTGGGACCTGTGGGATCTGTGGGACCTGTGGGTGTTTCATGTAAGAAATAACTGCCATACACCACAAAGGCAACATTCCATATTCCCAAGTAAAGTAATGCACTCCCAACAGAGTTCATTAGTGAGTTTTCCTAAACCTTCATGCTCAGTAGTCTCCAATACAGAGGAGAGTTCTATCTAGTATCAGCCCCTTTGATGCCCTAAGCCAGTGGTTCTCAACATGGGGGTCTCAACCCCCACGGGGTCGCATATCAGATATTTACATTATGATTCATAATAGTATCCAGATTACAGCTATGAAGTAGCAATAGAATAATTTTGCAGTTGGGGGACTCCACTATCTGAGGAACTGACTAAAGGGTCCCAGCATCAGGAAGATTGAGAAGCACTGCCTATGCCCATACCTGTACAGCCTTTTTCATTTTTCTCCTAGGGGAAAATGTTATTCTCGGCCATTAAATATTTCCTAGAGGTAAAAATCACAGTGGCCCCCACTCCCCGCCGGTCCCTGAGCATCCACTACAGGCCAGAGATCCCAGCCAGTTGTCTCTCATCTTTCTTATCTTTGTAGCGACCTTGTAAAGGAGGAATCTCATTGTGAAAACAAGATGAAATTTGAGAGTATTGATGTGGCTATCCTTGGGTCTCACTTCAAAATCACTAAGACTGACTTTCATATCTCAGCTCCGCAGGAGTCGAACGTGAATGATAAAACACCCCTCTAGTGTCCACAGTGATGTCACAGTGATGTCAAGCACTGTCATTATGTTATGCTTGAGGGGCTGATTTAAAACAGCAAGCACTGTTAGAGATGGGCAGCATGGGTAAGGAAAACACAGACAAAAGAAGCCAAATAATAGCTGGGTGTGGCTGGGCCCACCTGTAGTTTCGCCCATTTGGAGGCTGAAGCAGAGGATGGCATGGGCCCCGGAGTTCAAGGACTCGGCTTGAGGGGTGCTGGTCATGGGCTGTGCAGATTCCTCCTACAGATCTTTCACAAAAGTTTGGTTTTTTTTTTTGTCCTCCTCACTCAGTTCAGAAGTTCATCTCTGCTGGAGAATACTCTTTTGTTTAAGGCTAACACAAAGAAGAAAAGTGAGTGTTGGGCATTGTACACCTGAGTGTGAGTAGAGGTTAGTCATGTTTGGTCTAGATTTGTCAAGAGGGAAGGTCACTAGCAGAAGCAGTGTGAGCAGTAGGAGGGAGATGTGGGATTCCCCTCTGGATGCTGTGAATACCATTGGTTAATAAAGAAACTGTCTTGGGCCTGCACACGGAATAAACGTAGGTGGGGAAAACTAAATTGAATGCTGGGAGGAAGAAGGCAGAGTCAGAGAGAAGCCTTGTAGCCCCACCAGAGAAAAGATGCTGGAACTTTAGCATCAATGCATTTGGCAAACTATCTTCTAAATGTGGTTAAGATCCCCTGAAGCTAGAGTTAAGGACAATGGCAAGCCACATGGAGGTTCTGAAAATGGAACCCTGGGTATCTGGAAGAGCCACCAGTGGTCTTAACCACTGAATTATCTCCTCAGACCTAAAAGAACTTTAAAAAATGACTTAGACTGGGTGGTGGCGCACGCCTTTAATCCCAGCACTTGGGAGGGAGACAGAGGCAGGTGGATCTCTATGAGTTTGAGGTCAGCCTGGTCTACAAGAGCTAGTTCCATGACAGGCACCAAAGCCACACAAAGAAACCTTGCCTTGAAAAACAGAAACCAAAACAACAAAACATTTAGAAGATAGTTTGCCAAGCGCACTGATGCTTAAATGATAAGCCTATGTCTGCGGTGTGCCATCTCTCCTCAACTCATTAGCAGTCCCTTTCTTACTCAAGGTGTTCACAGTTCAGCATCCTCAGATTACTGCAAACAGGAGGTGGCTTTAGACAACAGAAACATTCTCTAAGAACAGTGGAGGATGGACGTCTGATGTCAACATGACCACACTCTATCTGAAGGCTTTAGAAAAGCACCAACTCCTCGACCATCCTGATGGCCACCCAAACCCCTATGTAGCTCTCTGCCTCCATCACCACCACATCCCATGTGTGGGTCTCAGTGCCATGTCCCCCCTGTGTATTACAGGAACATCATTCAGGACCAAAAATTCCGACTAACAATAACATATCAAAACAAACAAAATTTTCATCCAAATATTTCCAGAAGGATCTAGAAAGAACCTAACCTCAAAACAATTAATTTCATGAAAGTAACTGCTATTAGACCATTAACTATGACAGCTCATTAAATATTGACTGCCAAGTCTTACTTGCTATAAATATTTTATATAAATGACAGGGTGAAGTTCTTTTATAAATAATAACATCAGGACAATTTGTAATTTTATTCATTAGTTTAAGCATTACAACTGGGATGGAAAAGGATCCTGGCAGTCAGGGGCCAAAGAATGCCACAAAGTCTCTATAAGCTCAGCAGCTTATGGCCTCGCTCTAGGAAAAGGCTTCACCAGTGTAGCAGCTCTGCCCCAGAAGGGGAGGGCTTCCCCAGCTAAGTTGTTACAGTTCTGCTCAGGTCCCTGGAAACTGTTACAATCCTGCTCTGCTCTGGTTCCGGTGAAAAGTTACTACTATGCACCTCTCGAATCTGGCGAAAGAAGGTCTCATCCAGACCGCATTCAAGATTTATTAGGAGTAAAGAATCCAGGAGAGTGGCTGCCTTTGCCGGGTAGAAAAATCAGCTGCCAACTGAGCAGGTACAGGGCTTATACAGGACTTCTTAGGACTGGAGTTTTTCAGGGTGAAGATTTTCAAGGTGTGAATTGATTAGAATTCAACCCCTGAGGTTGGACAAGCTCAGAGATTGGCTGGATTTCGTGCTCAGGGATTGGTCAATTTTGTGATCTGGGATTGGTTGGTTTTCCTGTTCAGGGATTGGTTGGTTTTCATACTGAACTGGTTACGGGCAGACTGTTTCGTTGGCTCTGATTTCAGAGACAAAATGTTTTATTCACTGACCCTTTTTAACCTTTGACTCTGGTTTCAGGACCAGGGCGAGGGTGGTTTTCTTTGGCTGGCCCTTTTACCCTACTATCAATGTCTAGAGATTAGAAAAAGGCATTCAAAATATTTTTAAAGATCATAGTTCAGAGGATTTTACAGGAAAAAGTAAAATAAATGTTGGTTTTCAATTTCGTGTATGGGCTTATGAAAAGAATTTTCCAATATTGGGTCCATCTGTAAATTTTAACGAAATTCGTTCTTTCATGAAATACTAATTACTTTCATTTTCTCAGTTTAATTAATTTATCTGTTAACAATCAATCTCAATCCTTGCACACACACCCCCCCCCCCCAGCCTGCGTTTTCTGCTGGGTCCTTTGCACAGTTTTCTGCTCCTACACTGGGGCTGCCCACCCAGAGCAGTGAGTGCCTGCCTATCTGGTGGGCCTCAGGGACCCCCGAAAGGGAGCATGCGCACCTCCAGCTTTGGAAGCAGGGTGTCCTGTGTTCTACTCGTCCCCGCCCTGCCCCCCAAGTTCTCCCTTTTGTCCGCGGGTCATTGGACTACCAGGCATCCATGTTTAGGTGCTGAGGACTTCCATCTGGATGGGTGAGTGTGTGCTATCCAGGGGTGGACTGTCCCGGAAGAGAGCACAACCCCCCTTCCCCCAGCTCCTTCTGCAGGGCTGTCTTTCTTACGCACAACCCAGCCCCCCAGCACCACCCCCACCCCCCCAACCCTGCCCTGCTGTATGCTAGGACCAGTGCTCAAAAACAGTTTTAAGCTCATATACTAAGGCTACCCACCCAGAGTGGTGAGTGCCTGCCTACTGGGCAGGCCTCAAGGACCCCTGTAAGGGAGCCTGGGCACCTTCAGCTTGTGCTCCAGGGGTGCCTGTGCTCTCCTGGATCTCTCCCTGCCTGCCCCGTTTTTCCATTTGTCCCCGATTCATTGGGATACCCGGTGGCCCTGCTTAGGTGCTGTGGAGTTCCATCTGGATGGGTGAGTGTGTGCTATCCAGGGGCAGATTGTTCCGGAAGAGAGCACAGTCCCCCCTCCCCCAGGTTCTTCTGCAGGGCTGTCTTTCTTGCACACGACCCCCGCCCCAGCCTGCGTTTTCTGCTGGGTCCTTTGCTTGGGAACAGTTTTCTGCCCTACACTGGGGCTGCCCATCCAGAGCGGAGAGTGCCTGCCTATCCGGCGGGCCTCAGGGACCCCCGAAAGGGAGCATGCGCACCTCCAGCTTTGGAAGCAGGGTGTCCTGTGTTCTACTCGTCCCCGCCCTGCCCCCCAAGTTCTCCCTTTTGTCCGCGGGTCATTGGACTACCAGGAGTCTATGTTTCGGTGCTGAGGAGTTCCATCTGGACTGGACGGTTCCTGCTTCTACACTGAAGAGTAACACCCAGAGAGTCAGTCACAGCAAAGACTGGACCAACACACCAGGCCTCTCCTGGCTCCATTTGAAAGAAGAGACGGGAAGGCGCCAATGCAAGAATTCCTCCAACAACCTGAAAGGCAACATGACATCACCAGCATCCAAAAATCCAGAAACAAGAAGAATTGTACACCCTACTCTAGAAGAATTAGAAGAAATCAACTCAAAAGTGAATTATATGAAAATAATAGAAGACAGGAGGTGAAAAACTGCCATAAACAATTAGAGATCACAAACAAAAAGGTAGAGGAAATGAATAAATCGCTCAAAGATACCCAAGAAAAACAAGAAAAAGCAATCAAACAGGTAAGGGAAGCGGTTCAAGACTTGAAGAATGAAATGGAAGTAATGAAGAAAACACAAACCGAGGGAAGGATGGAGATGGAAAATCTGGGTAAACGAACAGGAACTACATAGACAAGTACTACCAACAGATTACAAGAGATAGAAGAAAGAATTTCAGACACTGAAGATACCATAGAGAAAATAAACACACTGATCAAAGAAAACAGCAAAACCAAGAAATTCTCATCACAAAACATTCAGGAAATCTGGGACACAATAAAAAGACCAAACCTAAGAATAATTGGAGTAGAAGAAGGAGAAGAAGTAAAGCTCAATGGTCCAGAAAATATATTTAATAAAATTATAGAAGAGAACTTTCCCAACCTAAAGAAAGATATTCCTTTGAAGGCTCAAGAAGCATACAGAACACTGAATAGACTGGACCAAAACAAAACAAAACAAAACAAAAAACATCTCCTCGCCATATAATAATCAAAACACAAAACATACAGAATAAAGAAAGAATATTAAGAGCTGCAAAGGAAAAAGGCCAAGTTACTTATAAAGGTAAACCTATCAGACTTACACCTGATTTCTCTATGGAAACAATGAAAGCCAGAAGGTCCTGGATAGATGTACTGCAGAAACTAAGAGACCATGGGTGCAAGCCCAGACTACTATACCCAGCCAAGCTTTCGTTCACTATAGATGGAGAAAAAAAAATTTTCCAGGATAAAAACAAATTTAAACAATACGTAGCCACAAATCCAGCCTTACAGAAAGTAATAGAAGGAAAATCACAAACCAAGGAGTCCAACAATGACCACAATAACTCAAACATCTAGAGACCCTTCACCAGTGCAAATCAAAGAAGGAAAACACACAAACTCTACTACTAAAAAAGTGATCGGAGTTAACAACCACTGGTCATTAATATCACTTAATGTCAATGGACTCAACACACCTATAAAAAGGCACAGGCTAAGAAATTGGATAAGAAAACAGGACCCAACATTCTGCCGTTTACAAGAAACACACCTCAACCACAAAGACAGGCACCTACTCAGAGTAAAGGGCTGGGAAAAGGCTTATCAAGCAAATGGACCTAAGAAACAAGCAGGTGTGGCCATACTAATTTCTAACAAAGTTGACTTCAAACTTAAATCAATCAGAAGAGATGGAGAGGGACATTTTATACTCATAACAGGAACAATTCATCAGGATGAAGTCTGAATCCTGAATATCTATGCCCCTAATATTAAAGCACCCACGTACGTACAAAAAACATTGCTAAAATTCAAGGCAGCCATCAAACCGCACACACTAATATTAGGAGACCTCAACACTCCTCTCTCACCAATGGACAGGTCAATCAGACAGAAACCTAACAGAGAAATTAGAGAATTAATGAAGGTAATGAATCAATTGGACTTAACAGACATCTATAGAATATTCCACCCAAAGAGGAAGGAATATACCTTCTTCTCTGCAGCTCATGGAACCTTCTCGAAAATCAACCACATACTCGGTAACAAAGCTAACTTACACAGTTACAAAAAAATATTAGTAACCACCTGTGTCTTATCAGATCACCATGGATTAAAGTTAGAATTCAACAACAATGCTACCCCCAGAAAGCCTACAAACTCATGGAAACTGAACAATCAACTACTGAACCATACCTGGATTAAGGAAGAAATAAAGAAAGAAATTAAAGTCTTCCTGGAATTCAATGAAAATAAAGAAACAACATACTCAAACTTATGGGACACAATGAAAGCAGGCCTAAGAGGAAAGTTCATAGCACTAAGGGCCCACTTAAAGAAAACAGAGAAAGCACATATTGGAGACTTAACAGTGCACCTGAATGCTCTAGAAAAAAAAAGAAGCAGACTCACCTAGGAGGAGTAGAAGACTGGAAATAATCAAACTGAGGGTTGAAATCAACAAAATAGAAACACAGAAAACAATCCAAAGAATCAATGAAACAAAAAGCTGGTTCCTGGAGAAAATCAACAAGATTGATAAACCCCTATCCAAACCAATCAAACGGCAGAGAGAGAATATGCAAATTAATAAGATCAGAAATGAAAAGGGGGACATAACCACAGACACAGAGGAAATTCAGAGAATCATTAGATCTGACTACAAAAGGCTGTATGCCACAAAACTGGAAAATGTAAAAGAAATGGACACTTTTTAAGATAAATACCATATACCAAAGTTAAACCAGGACCAGGTGAACAATCTAAATAGACCTGTTAGTCGTGAAGAATTAGAAGCTGTTATCAAAAACCTCCCTACCAAAAAAAGCCCAGGACCAGATGGTTTCAATGCAAAATTCTACCAGAACTTCCAAGAAAACCTAATACCTATACTCCTTAATGTACTTTACAATATAGAAACAGAAGAGTCATTACCAAGTTCCTTTTATGAAGCTACAATTACCCTGATACCAAAACAACACAAAGACCCAACCAGGAAAGAGAATTACAGGCCAATCTCACTCCTGAACATCGACACAAAAATTCTCAACAAAATACTGGCAAACCGAATCCAAGAACACATTAGAAAAATTACCCATTATGATCAAGTAGGATTCATCCCAGAAATGCAGGGCTGGTTCAACATACGAAAATCTATCAATGTAATCCATCATGTAAAGAAACTGAAAGAACAAAACCATAGGATCATTTCATTAGATGCTGAAAAAGCATTTGACAAAATTTACATCCCTTTATGATAAAAGTATTGGAGAGATTAGGGATACAAGGGTCATACCTAAATATACTAAAAGCTATATACAGCAAGCCGACAGCTAACATCAAATTAAACGGAGAGAAACTCAAAGCCATCCCACTGAACTCAGGAACATGACAAGGCTGTCCACTCTCGCCATACCTCTTCAATATTGTGCTTGAAGTTCTAGCAATAGCAATAAGACAACATAATGGGATCAAGGGGATTCGAATGGGAAAGGAAGAAGTTAAACTTTAGTTATTTGCAGATGATATGATAGTGTACATAAGCAACCCCCAAAACTCCACCAAAGAACTTATACAGCTGATAAACAGCTTTAGTAATGTGGCAGGATACAAGATCAACTCCAAAAAATCAGTCGCCCTCTTATACACAAAGGATATGGAAGCAGAGAGGGAAATCAGAGAAGCTTCACCTTTCACGATAGCCACAAACAGCATAAAATATCTGGGGGTAACCCTAACCAAGGAAGTGAAAGATCTATTTGACAAGAACTTTAAGGCATTGAAGAAAGAAACTGAAGAGGATACCAGAGAAAGGAAGGACCTCCCTTGCTCTTGGATTGGGAGGATCAACATAGTAAAAATGGCAATTCTACCAAAGGCAATTTATAGATTCAATGCAATCCCCATCAAGGTCCCATTAAAATTCTTCACAGATCTTGAGAGGACAATAATCAACTTTATATGGAAAAACAAAAAACCCAGGATAGCCAAAACAATCCTATACAATAAAGGATCTTCTGGAGGCATTACCATCCCTGACTTCAAACTCTATTACAGAGCTACAGTAATGAAAACAGCTTGGTACTGGCATAAAAACAGAGAAGTTGACCAATGGAATCGGATAGAAGACCCAGATTTTAACCCACAAACCTATGAACACCTCATTTTCGATAAAGGAGCTAAAAGTATACAATGGAAGAAAGAAAGCATCTTCAACAAATGGTGCTGGCACAACTGGATGTCAACCTGTAGAAGAATGAAAATAGACCCATATCTATCACCATGCACAAAAACTCAAGTCCAAATGGATTAAAGACCTCAATATCAGTCTGAACACACTGAACCTGATAGAAGAGAAAGTGGGAAGTACCCTACAACAGATGGGCACAGGAGATCGCTTCCTATGTATAACCCCAGAAGCACAGACATTAAGCGCAACATTGAATAAATGGGACCTCCTGAAACTGAGAAGCTTCTGTAAAGCAAAGGACATGGTCACTAAGACAAAAAGGCAACCTACTGACTGGGAGAAGATCTTCACCAACCCCGCAACAGACAAAGGTCTGATCTTCAAAATATAAAGAGAACTCAAGAAACTAGACTTTAAAACGCTAATTAACCCAATTAAAAAATGGGGCACTGAACTGAACAGAGAATTCTCAACAGAAGAAGTTCAAATGGCCAAAAGACACTTAAGGTCATGCTCAACTTCCTTAGCAATCAGGGAAATGCAAATCAAAACAACTTTGAGATATCACCTTACACCTGTCAGAATGGCTAAAATCAAAAACACCAATGATAGCCATTGCTGGAGAGGCTGTGGAGGAAGGGGTACCCTCATCCATTGCTGGTGGGAATGCAAACTTGTGCATCCACTTTGGAAATCTGTGTTTCGGTTTCTCAGGAAATTCGGGATCAACCTACCCCTGGACCCAGCAATACCACTCTTGGGAATATACCCAAGAGATGCTCTATCATATGACAAAAGCATTTGCTCAACTATGTTCATTGCAGTATTATTTGTAATAGCCAGAACCTGGAAACAACCTAGATGCCCTTCAATGGAAAAATGGATGAAGAAAGTGTGGAATATATACACATTAGAGTACTATGCTGAGGTAAAAAACAATGACTTCTCGAATTTTGCATGCAAATGGATGGAAATAGAAAACACTATCCTGAGTGAGGTAAGCCAGACCCATAAAAATGAACATGTGATGTACTCACTCATAATTGTTTTCTAGCCATAAATAAGGGTCACGGAGTCTACAATTGCTGAACCTAAATAAGCTAAATAAGAAGGTGAACCCAAGGAAAAACATATAGTTATTCTCTTGGCTATTAGTAGACAAAATTGCCGGGGAGAAATTTGGGATCTTGGGGGTGGGGTGGGATGTGGGTTTGGGGAGATGGGGAGAGAAAAGTGAGAAGGGGAGGATGGGGGGAACTTAGGGAAACAGGATGATTGGGATAAAGGAAGGTTGGATAGGAGAGCAGGGAAGCACAATTCTTAGTTAAGGGAGCCACCTTAGGGTTGGCAAGAGACTTGAACCTAGAGTGGCTCCCAGGAGCCCACGGCGATGTCCCCAGTTAGTTCCTTGGGCAGCTGAGGATAGGGAACCTGAAATGACCCTATCCTAGAGCAATACTGATGAATATCTTGCATATCACCATAGAACCTTCATCTGGTGATGGATGGAGATAGAGACAGAGACCTACACTGGAGCACTGGACTGAGCTCCCAAGGTCCCAATGAGGAGTGGAAGGAGGGAGAAGATGAGCAAGGAAGTCAAGACCACAAGGGGTGCACCCACCCACTGAGACAGTGGGGCTGATCTATTGGGAGCTCACTAAGGCCAGCAGGACTGTGACTGAAAAAGCATGGGATAAAACTGGACTCTCTGAGCATGGCGAACAATGAGGGCTGATGAGAAGCCAAGGACAATGGCTTGGGGTTTTGATCCTACTACGTGTTCTGGCTTTGTGGGAGCCTAGCAGTTTGGATGCTCACCTTCCTAGACATGGACGGAGTGGGGAGGACCTTGGACTTTCCACAGGGCAGGGAACCCTGACTGCTCTTTGGACTGGAGAGGGAGGGGGAGAGGAGTGGGGGAAGGGGGAAAAGGAAGGGAGGAGGGGGAGGGAAATGGGAGGCTGGGCGGAGGCGGAAACTTTTTTCTTTATTTTTCCCTTTCTCAGTAAAAAAAAAAAAACCAAAAAAAACAAAAAAACAAAAAAACAATCAATCTCAAATTGGTTAAAAACAGAATTCCTCTTCCAAATAGTGCCAAGTGACTGCTTTGGTTTCCAGTCGAGTATGGTAACATCGCCATCTACTGGCAAATATTAGAAACTTCTACTTTTTTTTTATTGCAAAAAGAAGAAAAGAAAAAAAAACATAAACAAAAAACAAGTTTCCACCTCCTCCCAGCCTCCCATTTCCCTTCCCCTCCTCCCACCCTTCTCCCCCTCCTCCCAGCCTTCTCCCCCTCCTCCCACCCTTCTCCTCCTCCCCCCACTCCTCTCCCCCTCCCTCTCCAGTCCACAGAGCAGTCCGGGTTCCCTGCCCTGTGTTAAGTCCTAGGTCCTCCCCCCTCCGTCCATATCTAGGAAGGTGAACATCCAAACTGGCTAGGCTCCCACAAAGCCAGCACATTAAGTAGGATCAAAACCCCCTGCCATTGTCCTTGGCGTCTCATCAGCCCTCATTGTTCGCCATGTTCAGAATGTCCGGTTTTATCCCATGCTTTTTCGGTAGATCAGCTCCCCGTAGATCAGCTCCACTGTCTCAGTGGGTGGATGCACGCCTCGTGGTCCCGAATTCTTTGCTCATGTTCTCCCTCCTTCTGCTCCTCCTTGGGACCTTGGGAGCTCAGTCCAGTGCTCCTGTGTGGGTCTCTGTCTCTATCTCTATCCATCACCAGATGAAGATTCTATGATGATATGCAAGATATTCATCAGTATTGCTCTAGGATAGGGTCATTTCAGGTTTCCAATCCTCAGCTGCCCAAGGAACTAACTGGGAACCTCATCTTGGGCACCTGGGAGCCCCTCTAGGGTCAAGTCTCTTACCCACCCTAAAGTGGCTCCCTTAACTAAGAATTGTGGTTCCGTGCTCCCCTATCCACCTTTCCTTTATCCCAATTCTCCTGTTTCCCCAGGTCCCCCCTCCTTCCCTTCTACCTTTTCTCTCCTCATCTCCCCTTACCCCCATCCCACCCCACCCCCAAGATCCCATTTTCTCCCCGGAAATTTGGTCTACTTCCCTTAGCCAAGAGGATAACTATATGTTTTTCCTTGGGTTCACCTTCTTACTTAGCTTCTTTAGGTTCACCTATTGTAGACTCCGTGGTCCTTATTTATGGCTAGAAACCAATTATGAGTGAGTACATCCCATATTCATCTTTTTGGGTCTGGGACACCTCACTCAGGATAGTGTTTTCTATTTCCATCCATTTGCATGCAAAATTCGAGAAGTCATTGTTTTTTACCGCAGCGTAGTACTCTAGCGTGTATATATTCCATACTTTCTTCATCCATTCTTCCATTGAAGGGCATCTAGGTTGTTTCCAGGTTCTGGCTATTACAAACAATACTGCAATGAACATAGTTGAACAAATGCTTTTGTCATTTGATAGAGCATCTCTTGGGTATATTCCCAAGAGTGGTATTGCTGGGTCCAGGGGTAAGTTGATCCCGAATTTCCTGAGAAACCGAAACACTGACTTCCACAGTGGTTGCACAAGATTGCATTCCCACCAGCAATGGATGAGGGTACCCGTTCCTCCACAGCCTCTCCAGCAAAGGTTATCCTTGGTGTTTTTGACTTTAGCCATTCTGACAGGTGTGAGATGATATCTCAAAGTTGTTTTGATTTGCATTTCCCTGATTGCTAAGGAAGTTGAGCACGACCTTAAGTGTCTTTTGGCCATTTGAACTTCTTCTGTTGAGAATTCTCTGTTCAGTTCAGTGCCCCATTTTTTAATTGGGTTAATTAGCATTTTAAAGTCTAGTTTCTTGAGTTCTCTATATATTTTGGAGATCAGACCTTTGTCTGTTGCGGGGTTGGTGAAGATCTTCTCCCAGTCAGTAGGTTGCCTTTGTGTCTTAGTGACCATGTCCTTTGCTTTACAGAAGCTTCTCAGTTTAAGTAGGTCCCATTTATTCAATGTTGCCCTTAATGTCTGTGCTTCTGGGGTTATACATAGGAAGCGATCTCCTGTGCCCATCTGTTGTAGGGTATTTCCCACTTTCTCTTCTATCAGGTTCAGTGTGTTCGGGCTGATATTGAGGTCTTTAATCCATTTGGACTTGAGTTTTGTGCACGGTGAGAGATATGGGTCTATTTTCATTCTTCTGCAGGTTGACATCCAGTTGTGCCAGCATCATTTGTTGAAGATGCTTTCTTTCTTCCATTGTATACTTTTAGCTCCTTTATCGAAAATGAGGTGTTCATAGGTTTGTGGGATAAAATCCGGGTCTTCTATCCGATTCCATTGGTCGACTTCTCTGTTTTTATGCCAGTACCAAGCTGTTTTCATTACTGTAGCTCTGTAATAGAGTTTGAAGTCAGGGATGGTAATGCCTCCAGAAGATCCTTTATTGTATAGGATTGTTTTGGCTATCCTGGGTTTTTTGTTTTTCCATATAAAGTTGATTATTGTCCTCTCAAGATCTGTGAAGAATTTTGATGGTATCTTGATGGCGATTGCATTGAATCTATAAATTGCCTTTGGTAGAATTGCCATTTTTACTATGTTGATCCTCCCAATCCAAGAGCAAGGGAGGTCCATCCATTTTTTGGTATCCTCTTCAATTTCTTTCTTCAATGCCTTAAAGTTCTTGTCAAATAGATCTTTCACTTCCTTGGTTAGATTTACCCCAAGATATTTTATGCTGTTTGTGGCTATCGTGAATGGTGAAGCTTCTCTGATTTCCCTCTCTGCTTCTATATCCTTTGTGTATAAGAGGGCGACTGATTTTTTGGAGTTGATCTTGTATCCTGCCACATTACTAAAGCTGTTTATCAGCTGTATAAGTTCTTTGGTGGAGTTTTGGGGGTCGCTTATGTACACTATCATATCATCTGCAAATAACTAAAGTTTAACTTCTTCCTTTCCAATTCGAATCCCCTTGATCCCATTATGTTGTCTTATTGCTATTGCTAGAACTTCAAGCACAATATTGAAGAGGTATGGCGAGAGTGGACAGCCTTGCCGTGTTCCTGAGTTCAGTGGGATGGCTTTGAGTTTCTCTCCGTTTAATTTGATGTTAGCTGTCGGCTTGCTGTATATAGCTTTTAGTATATTTAGGTATGACCCTTGTATCCCTAATCTCTCCAAGACTTTTAACATAAATGGATGTTGAATTTTGTCAAATGCTTTTTCAGCATCTAATGAAATGATCATATGGTTTTTTTCTTTCAGTTTATTTATATGCTGGATTACATTGATAGATTTTCGTATGTTGAACCAGCCCTGCATCTCAGGAATGAAGCCTACTTGATCATAATGGATAATTTTTCGGATGTGTTCTTGGATTCGATTTGCCAGTATTTTGTTGAGGATTTTTGCGTCGATATTCATGAGTGAGACTGGCCTGTAGTTCTCTTTCCTGGTTGAGTCTTTGAGTGGTTTTGGTATCAGAGTAATTGTGGCTTCATAAAAGGAATTTGGTAATGACCCTTCTGTTTCTATATTGTGGAATACATTAACGAGTATAGGTATTAGGTCTTCTTGGAAGTTCTGGTAGAATTTTGCATTGAAACCGTCTGGTCCTGGGCTTTTTTTGGTAGGGAGGTTTTTGATAACAGCTTCTAATTCTTCGCGATTGACAGGTCTGTTTAGATTGTTCACCTGGTCCTGGTTTAGTTTTGGTAAATGGTATTTATCTAAAAAAGCGTCCATTTCTTTTACATTTTCCAGTTTTGTGGCATACAGGCTTTTGTAGAAAGATCTAATGACTCTCTGAATTTCCTCTGTGTCTGTGGTTATGTCCCCCTTTTCATTTCTGATCTTATTAATTTGCGTGTTCTCTCTCTGTCGTTTGATTAGTTTGGATAGGGGTTTATCAATCTTGTTGATTTTCTCCAGGAACCAGCTTTTTGTTTCATTGATTCTTTGGATTGTTTTCTGTGTTTCTATTTTGTTGATTTCAGCCCTCAGTTTGATTATTTCCAGTCTTCTACTCCTCCTAGGTTAAGTCTGCTTCTTTTTTTTCTAGAGCTTTCAAGTGGGCTGTTAAGTCTCCAATATGTGCTTTCTCTGTTTTCTTTAGTTGCACACTTAGTGCTATGAACTTTCCTCTCAGGACTGCTTTCATAGTGTCCCATAAGTTCGAGTATATTGTTTCTTTATTTTCATTGAATTCCAGGAAGACTTTAATTTCTTTCTTTATTTCTTCCTTAATCCAGGTATGGTTCAGTAGTCGACTGTTCAGTTTCCATGAGTTTGTAGGCTTTCTGGGGGTAGCATTGTTGTTGAATTCTAACTTTAATCCATGGTGATCTGATAAGACACAGGTGGTTACTAATATTTTTTTGTAACTGTGTAAGTTAGCTTTGTTACCAAG
This sequence comes from Microtus oregoni, assembly GCF_018167655.1. Taxonomy (NCBI): domain Eukaryota; kingdom Metazoa; phylum Chordata; class Mammalia; order Rodentia; family Cricetidae; genus Microtus; species Microtus oregoni. The sequence continues at coordinate 40,157,890 of NW_024543062.1, read as the reverse complement.
TATGTGGTTGATTTTCGAGAAGGTTCCATGAGCTGCAGAGAAGAAGGTATATTCCTTCCTCTTTGGGTGGAATATTCTATAGATGTCTGTTAAGTCCATTTGCTTCATTACCTCCATTAATTCTCTCATTTCTCTGTTTGGTTTCTGTCTGATTGACCTGTCCATTGGTGAGAGAGGAGTGTTGAAGTCTCCTACTATTAGTGTGTGCGGTTTGATGGCTGCCTTGAGTTTTAGTAATGTTTCTTTTACGTACGTGGGTGCTTTTATATTAGGGGCATAGATATTCAGGATTGAGACTTCTTCCTGAGGAATTGTTCCTTTTATGAGTATAAAATCTCCCTCTCCATCTCTTCTGATTGATTTAAGTTTGAAGTCAACTTTGTTAGAAATTAGTATGGCCACACCTGCTTGTTTCTTAGGTCCATTTGCTTGATAAGCCTTTTCCCAGCCCTTTACTCTGAGTAGGTGCCTGTCTTTGTGGTTGAGGTGTGTTTCTTGTAGACAGCAGAATGTTGGATCCTGTTTTCTTATCCAATTTCTTAGCCTGTGCCTTTTTATAGGTGAGTTGATCCCATTGATATTAAGTGATATTAATGACCAGTGGTTGTTAACTCCGGTCACTTTTTTAGTAGTAGGGTTTGTGTGTTTTCCTTCTTTGATTTGCACTGGTGAAGAGTCTCTAGATGTCTGAGTTATTGTGGTCATTGTTGGACTCCTTGGTTAGTGATTTTCCTTCTATTATTTTCTGTAAGGCTGGATTGTGGCTACGTATTTTTTAAATTTGTTTTTATCCTGGAAAATTTTGTTTTCTCCATTTATAGTGAATGAAATTTGGCTGGATATAGTAGTCTGGGCTTGCATCCGTGGTCTCTTAGTTTTTGGAGTACATCTATCCAGGACCTTCTGGTTTTCATGGTTTCCATAGAGAAGTCAGGTGTAAGTCTGATAGGTTTACCTTTATAAGTAACTTGGCCTTTTTCCTTTGCGGCTCTTAATATTCTTTCTTTATTCTGTATATTTTGTGTTTTGTTTATTATATGGCGAGGGGATGTTTTCTTTTGATCTAGCCTATTTGGTGTTCTGCATGCTTCTTGAACCTTCATAGGTACATCTGTCTTCAGGTTGGGAAAGTTTTCTTCTATATTTGCTGTACCGTTGAGCTGCACTTCTTCTCCTTCTTCTACTCCAATTATTCTTAGGTTTGGTCTTTTTATTGTGTCCTATATTTCCTGAATGTTTTGTGATGAGAGTTTGTTGGACTTGCTGTTTTCTTTGATCAGAGAGCGTTTATTTTCTCTATGTTATCCTCAGAATCTGAGATTCTTTCTTCTATCTCTTGTATTCTGCTGGTTATACTTGATTCTGTAGTCTCTATTCGTTTACCTAGATTTTCCATGTCCAGCCGGCCCTCTGTTTGTGTTTTCTTCTTTGCCTCCATTTCAGTTTTCAAGTCATGAACTGTTTCCTTTATCTGCTTGATTGTTTTTCCTTGGTTTCCTAGGGTATCATTCACTGATTTACTCAATTCCTCGAACTTTCTGTTATACTTCTCATCCATTTCTATAAGGGCGTTTTTTATATGCTGTTTAAGGGTGTCAATCACTTTCATGAAGTCAGTTTTTTTCTACTTCTTCTTGATTAAGGTGTTCATGTCCTCCTGTTGTGGGGTCACTGGCTTCTGGTGGTTTCGGGTTGTTTTTCAGATTGTTGGGAGAATTCCTGCATTGGCATCTGCCCATCTCTTCCTCCCAATACTCCCCTTTGGATCTTCTTTTACAGGATCAGGTCTTCTTGCCCACTGATGTACCTTCCCAGTGATGTCACTCCCCAGAGATGTTTCTCCACAATGATGTTTCACTTGGTGCCCAGATCGAAACTCCGCGCTGCTTGGTTAGCTCGTGAACAAAGGGCCCACCCCGCTCGCTGCGGGCAGGCTATGGGAACAAAGGAGCTACCGGCCACCCCTTTGTCCTCCCTGTTCGGGTTCGGTCCCAGAGCCCTAGCAGGCTGGGCAGGGAGGCGCTATGCCCCAAAGGAGGGAGGGAGGGAGACAGGGGGTGTGGGGATCTGGATGTAAGCTGAATGGGATAGGAAGAGAGAGGCAGTTTGGGCAGTATAGCCCCTGTAGGATGGCCAGGAAGTGTGGGCAGGCTGAGGTATGTTCCCAGCTGCCGCAGCACTCACTCACCACAATGATGTTTCACTCGGTACCCAGATCGAAACTCCGCGCTGCTTGGTTAGCTCGCAAACAAAGGGCCCACCCCGCTCGCTGCGGGCAGGCTATGGGAACAAAGGAGCTACCGGCCACCCCTTTGTCCTCCCGGTTCGGGTTCGGTCCCAGCGCCCTAGCAGGCTGAGCAGGAAGGCTCTATGCCCCCCCAAAAAAGCGAAACTTCTACTTTTTATTTCCTAAATTCAAACAAGATTTCAAACTGTGGTTCCACGAAAATTGTTTGGGCATAGTGGTGCAGGCCTTTAATCCCAGGACTCAGGAGGCAGAGGCAGGTTGATCTCTGAGTTCTAGGACAACATGATCTACAAAGTGAGTTCCAGGACAGGAACACTGAGAGATGCAGATTAGAAAACAAACTGGAAGAAAGTGGAACCCAGAGCTCTTTGCAAGGTATTAGACATCGTACAATGACATTCAATAGAAAAATGTATCAACTATGTGTGTAATTAAAATTTTCTAATGACCACATATTTTATAAACTGGAAATGAAACCAGAAACTGTGCAGCTCAGTACTAGGACGTTTCCCTGGCGTTTGAAAGGCACTGGGTCCCATCCCCAGCCTGGCCAAGGCAACAACCAAATGAACAAAACTAATTTCCCCTAATGTTTCCCAAACACTGTCATCTGACGCTTTGTCATAAAAAGGGGGTAGGTATTTTCTGACTTATGTTGCTTAGAGACTGACATCTGGTGTATAGTTTTTCATCTTAGTGAAGACTAGCTACATCCATGATCAGTAGTCCCCAGGGCTAGTGGCTGTCATGTTGGATGGTGTAGAACTGACCACAACAAGGGCAGGGTGCAAGGCACATCACATTCACAATTTTATAATTTACCACTAACATCTCACATCGGCCCAGAATCCATCTAGAAATGGCCCGTCACACACTGATACATTGGCTTCCCAGGACCTTATGTTTTATGTGTGTTTGTATCATTGCTGGTGGAATGCAAGTTTGATCACAAATCTGGAAGGCATTTGATGTTACACTCAGACTTCCAAGTGTGCAAGCTTCTGCTTTGTCTGATGTTGCTGAGAACTCAGAGCCTCCTGCGTTCTGCAGAGCAGCCGCACCACATCCCAGCAGAGCCACATCCCGGACATCCACGGCTTTGGACCAGCAGCTACATTTATGGGAACTGGAGCATGAGAGCATGAGAAAAATCAGGACTTGGGGTTGCCAGGTGCCTGTTTGCTGGATGTATGTAAATGCATACATAAAATAAAGTATATAGCCAATTAGGATAAATATATAATGAAACTAATGATTCTTATTGATCATGAAGATCTTTTTTCCCCCAAGACCTTTTGTTGGGTCTAATTAGAAGGAACTGTAGGATGTTTTGGAGGGTCTTCTAACCCAGAGCAGGAAATCACAAGTGTGACTAATGCCCATGTCAGGAAAAATAGTAGTACATATCTAGCTATAAAAAGTTTTTTTTTTAACAGTATGCCATCTACACAGAATGGTTATCATACTGCTTCCAAAGGTTTATTTTTAATTTATGTGTATGTATGTGAGTGTATGTGTGTGTTTGTATATATGTTTGTGTTTCTATATATGTATGTGTGTTTGTATGGATGTATGTGTTTGTATGTGTGTGTATCAGGAGACACAGAAGCTCCATCTGCAGCTAACTGGAGTTATAGGTGTTAGTGATCTGTTCACTCTTTCCCTTTCCCCACCCACCCAACTCTCCCTCTGTCCTCCACAACACCCCACCCCATGAGGATGCTGGGTGCTTAGGTCCTCTGCAAGAGCAGTGTACACTCTTAACTACTGACCTATCTCTGCAGCCTTGCCACTTTCAAGGGAAAACCTTAGTGGATTGGTTTTGGTCCTACTAGTTCCATCTGAGGCATGTGGCTTCCTGGGGCAACAATCATTTCCTCCTCTCCACCTGTCCCCGGCCCTGGATGCCGTTCATCACATTTCAACAGTTGCCGCCGTGAGACTTCCATGTCTCCAGTGGACACACATTTCTGCTTGTGGCCACCATCTATTCGCGCTTCACTCTGCAAGGGAAGGATTTGGAATCTTTCCTTCCCAGTCTCACCTTTTCCACTTCCTCATCCTCTCCCTTCCCAGCCTTACCTCTTCCACTTCCTCATCCTCTCCCTTCCCAGCCTCACCTCTACTTCCTCACCTTCTCCCTTCCCAGCTTCACCTCTACTTCCTCACCTTCTCCCTGACCTGCAGGCCCGACTCTTCCACACATTCACTTCCCTGTTTTATGACTGTACTGATGAGTGTTTAAGGAATTATAAGTTAGGCAAAGTATATGACAATCTGTAGTTGCTTTTTCAAGCAGACCACGGAATGCCAGCAACTGCTAAAGCTCCTCCTCCCAATTCATTAGACCACCGAGCCAAGTTCATCACCTCTCCATACTTAGTAGAGTCACTTTTCAGAATTTCATATATGGGTACTATATTTATATAATTTCTACTCCCCCTCTTCTCTCTCTAATTCCTCACTCAGTGTCAAGTTCATGACCTCTTCTTCTACACACACATGCACGAACACACGGGGCGCGCGCGCGCGCGCACACACACACACACACACACACACACGCACACTGAGCCCATGCAGTGTGCTCTTATGCACATGTGTTTATGTCTGACTCCTTCTGGGAGGTAGTGGCCTACGGGGACTTGTGCTCGGAGAAGTCTGATTCTTCCTCTGAGCAGCTCTTCTCCTAGGGTTGGGTCTGTCCAGATCAGCTTGCTAACTGTGCTGTCATTATGCAGGTGTTGTTCAGAAGGTTGTAGTGTTGAGGTTTCATGGGTGCTGATTCCCCTCACTTCTAGGTCACTATCTAGCATCCTGGCCCTCTGGCCTTGACCGTTTTTCAACTCCTCTTCTACATTTTCCCTGAGCGTTAGGTATAGGGGTAGCATTGCAGACGTACTAACTTGGTCTGGGCCCCCAGTCCCTCGTTCTCTGCATTTCCACCATTTTTGGATTCTCTAGCGCCTACAGAGAAGCTTCCTTGATGGGAGGAGAGAGGCACACCTCTGTGAGTATAAGGAGAAGCATTTAGAGTTCAGTTAGAAACCAAGCTGACTTAGGAAACTGGTCGATGGCTTCTACCCTGGGATTCACGGCCTCACTGACCATGAGTAGGTGGCTAGGTTTATAGAACCAGACATGAATTTACATCCTGTAGAGTCCAATTAGACAGCTATTGGTTATCCTCCTAGATAAAAGTGCCAATAATTGCATCATTGGGGATATCTTTCCAGACTAGTCATTGTTATGGTTCGTGGGCTTTAAACTGCGTAGCACTATTGATTACTTCTCTCCTCTGCAGTCTGAACAGTGCCTTCCCCATGTATGAGAACCAGCCTTCAGGGAGGAGTCTTCCATGACAGCTCCAGCTCGATGCCCCCAAGGCCTGTGTGGACTATGTGGAGTCCTCACAGACTTGAGGACATAACCTGAAGTAACTGAAGAGGCCAGCAGGTAGAACTTGACCATGGTGGGCAGGGACAAGGCGCTCCAGAGAAGGGAATAGGAAGGCAAAGAGGGATGGAGGGTAACTCAGGGCCAGAGAGAGAGAAACAGCACTAAAGGTGCTTGAAAAGCCATAGGGAAATAAATTAATTTATAAGCTTACTTTAAAACACGTGTATGTGGGGCTGGAGAGATGGCTCAGTGGTTAAGAGCATTGCCTGCTCTTCCAAAGGTCCTAAGTTCAATTCCCAGCAACCACATGGTGGCTCACAACCATCTGTGATGGGGTCTGGTGCCTTCTGCTTGCCCACATTCTCTTTGGAGGGATACCTTGCTCAGCCTAGATATAGTGGGGAGGGCCTTTGTCTTGCCTCGAAGAGAAATGTCAAAGTTTGTTGACTTCCCATAGGAAGCTTACCTTTTCTGAGAAGTGAGTGGGGTGGAGTGGGGTGGGGGAAGGGTAGGAAGGGAGGAGAAGAGGGAGTAGGAACGGGGATAGTTAAGTAAAATGAGAAGACTGTACAAAAATTCTTTTTTTTTGTTTTTTGAGACAGGGTTTAAAAATTCTTAATAAAAAGATAAAAAATTAAGATGAATGTTCTTTGAACTGTTTGAGATGGAAGTGAAATTTTTTTTCTGAAATAACACAGAGACTCTCAACATGCTAAAGCTGCATCCTAAAGACCATGGAGGATACTGAGAGGAGGAGATCGGATTCTTACAGAGGATGTTCTAGCTACTAATTCTTTGAGAATGAGAGAAGGGGGTACATCTCAGGAAAAGTTACCCGTGTTCCTTAGCTGTAAACTCCTCATTTATAGCAAATGCCAGCCCAAAATGTACTTGGTGACTAGATGTGACATCTCCGTCTTCCAGAGCTATTTGTGTGTGTGAACTGAGAGTTTTGAAGGAAGAAAGACATGGATCTTGTGGTCCAGTAAATGAGATAATCATAACTCTTTTGAATATAATAAAGACAAAATGAACACATTAGGCTACAAAGGAGGTGTAATCTGGAAATGCTTCCTTGAAGAAAGATTGTACGAAGCCCACCTTCCATCAGAGAACCTTGTAAGGGATATGTTGCCGAAGGGAAAGTCAGACTCTGAGTGACAGAACACATGGTGATAGAAAGGGATGTAAGGAGATGTTTGAACTTACAAAGCGCATCAGGCATGGAATGCTATAAGCTTCAGAAACCAGGTGTGCAAAAACTGAGGCTTTCTGGTAGTTAACTGTGGATACAGAGAAAAGAGCTAGTACTTCTAAGTGAATCTCATTATAAGAAGAATGTTACTGACTTGCAGTTTCAGCTCCAGATTCAGGATCATATTCCACTGTTTTCCTGAATGTAAGCCCCCTGGTGGGTCCTCCCGTAGCTCCATCTAATGCCCACACATGTCCAGACAAGGTCAGATGTTACTACTTCCATTGGAGGGTGACTGTAACTCCTCACTCCGGGAGAAGTTCTTGTGAAGGTTGTGACATTTGGGGTCTCCTCCAGCTTTTAAGCCTCAGGTCTTGCCTCTTCTTGGATACTAAAACCTGAACAGAAGTTTTACTGGGTGTCTTTACATCTGCTGTGAATTAGGCAAGGTTATCCAGAGAAAGAGAACTGGAAGGATATATATAAATAAATAAATAAATATATATATATATATGTGTGTGTGTGTGTGTGTGTGTATCCATATATATATATATATATATATATATATATATATATATATAATTCATTACAAGGACTCACGATCCATAGGAAATGGGGAGTCCAACAATGATGGCTGCCTGCATGCTGGAAAGGCTGAAAGAAATAGTACTCAGTACATCAAGCTACTGGGTGCGTCATCAGTCCCAGTGTATGCTAAAGGCTTGGAAATTTCCTAGAAAGCCTCTAGTCTTCGGACCAGTGAAAGGCTGAAGAAGTTGGAATGTGACGTCAGGGATGGCGGGGTGCAGCAGCAGCAGGAGAAGGAGCTGGGATGTGATTTGTATTAAAGTATAAAAATTAATTTTTATTGTTTTCTCATTTATTCAATTATGAGTATTGAGGAGGGTGGAGTAATGGAGGAAGAGAGTACCAAGAGAGATGACTGGAGTTGGGGGCTATGGTGGGGGCTGATGTGGAAACCTGGTCCTTGTGATCTATGATGGTGCAACTTGAGGCCCACACCAGAAGAGGGAGCAGACGCCTAACAATGCTTGAATGGCCAGGGACCAGAGGCCGGAGAGCCCAGAGACCTAGGTAGATCCCAACATGACTGGTCAAAAGAAAACATCAATGAAAAGGTTTCTAGTGATATTCAGGTATACTCAGATCAGAGCCTATTCCAATCGTCATCAGAGAGGAAATTTCATCCAGCAACAAATAAGAGCAGGTACAAAGATCCACAGTAAACATTAGGCACAACGTGGGAAACCCACAGATGCGGGGAGGGGGAGATCATAGGAGCCAGAGGGGTGGAGGATACCAGGAGAATGTGGCCCACAGAATCAACTAAGCAGGGCTCATAGGGGCCCACAGAGACTGAAGTGACAACCACAGACCCTATATGGGTCTGAGCTAGGTCCTCTGCATCCATGTTGTGTATCTGGGTGTCCTTGTGAGAGTCTTAACAGTGGGAGTGGGGGCATCTTTGACCCTTTTGCCTGCTCTTGTGACTCTTCTCGTACTGGGTTGCCTATTGTAGCCTTGATATGGTGTGATCAGTTGATATCCCTGGGAGATTTGCTCTTTTCTGAAGGGAAAAGGGGAAGGTGTGGATATCGGAGAGAGGAGGTAGGAGGCAGCTGGGAGGAGGGGGGGACTTGGACAGAATATAATGTATGAGAGAATAACAAATTTTTAAAAGAGATATTTGTATACATTTCTCAAAAAAGAGTATTGAAAACACATTATTTACTTTAATTACTGAGTAGTAGTTCTTTTAACTTTGAATAAATGCCTAGACATTTAGTAATACAAAGAATGAAAGCACAAAGTACCTTAAAAGAATCTTACTGCGCCCTTCCCCACCCTGTCTGATCGGTCAACCTGAGTAATTTCTCTGAAAGTGCTGTCAGAATGAGATAGCAATTATGTCACTGGCAATAAATACCTAGGCAGTCATCACTGAGCAGGAGTTAAAGAGTCCCCATAGAAACATGTTCTGTTTCTAGTTCCATGAGCTGTAAATGTATCTCTGAAAATGCATGTACTTGTACTTTATTACTTAGTGCAACATAAAATGTATCCCTAAGGTAGGGTCCATGTCAAGATGACAGATTCAAGTATTTGTCATTCATTCCTCAAAGGTACGATTCAGTAACCTGAGGTGGCCCAAGGACCTGCAATACAAGCCATTTTAGCTCCCCCACAATCCTTCCTCTATTTTTCTCTAAGTGTGAGCTCATCCTCTTTTGAATCAAGGTTCCTTGAAGATAGAGTGCAGGCCTCATGTAACAGAGGAACTCTCCCCTAGAGACCAGCCTTCTGAGAACTGCATGGAGGGGCGTGTTAGCCTTACCATTTGGGGGGCAAGCTCCACTTGGAACTGTGCCCAGTCCCTGGGCAGAGAATCTGTCCAATTCCATTTGTATTTTTCTGCCAAATGTCTTGTCTGGTGAGGAAATCAATGAACTTTTTAGAAGTTTTGTGGGGCTGAATTTGACTGAGTGAGAGAGGAAGAAATGTCTAGAAAAAGAGAGATACAAATCCTCACTGCTTAGAACTATTAGAAAGAAATATCTTTAGGTAAAGTAAAATATCCTATGGAGTATTTAAAAAATTTGTTACTTAAAAACTATTATATATAACAATCTGAAATACCTATGATGGTTCATCAGCTAAATGAAAGTGTATTTTTCTTAGTCCCATTATATATATATATATATATATGTGTGTGTGTGTGTGTGTGTGTGTGTATCACATATATGTATATATATATGTAAAATCAAAAATGAAAAAAAAGATTTGAACTCTTTTTTTTCTTTGCCCATCCACTCCTCAGAGAGAGTAAGGCTTCCATGTGGAGTCAACAAAGTTTGTCACATCACTTTGAGGCAGCTCCAAGGCCCTGTCCCCCGTATCTAGGCTGAGCAAGGTATCCCTCCAAAGAGAATGGGCTTAAAAAAGTCTGTTAAACTCCTTTATAAAAATATTTCAATTATTTTTATTTGTGCATGCATGTTTGTATCTGTGTGTAGGTATGTACAAATAAGTGTAGGTGCCCATGGAGGTCAGAAGAGGGTGTCAGGTCCCTTGGAGCTGGAGTTACAGGTGATTGTGAGCTGCTCAGTGTGGGTGTTGGGAACCAAACTGAGGTTTTCTGGGGGAGCAGTTATCACTCTTGACAACTGAGTCCTCTCTCCAGCCCATATTTTCGATTCTTAAGCAAACACAAATTAGTACTGTGGATACATACAAATAAATTTTAAATTAATGAAGTTGTGGTAAATGAAAATCTGTGTCCTATTATTAATGTGATTATGGCTTAAACTGTACAGTGGCTGTTGTCCCAAGGTTTCTGAAAGGGCAGGAGGGGTCAGCCTATCTGCCCCGAACTGTGTGAATTCAAGGAGCTGCAGCATGTACTCTATTGATGATAGACTTGAACAATAGTAACTGATGATGTCACCAGAGCCAGACCAATCAGAACTATGCTGTGAGGTCTTTCTGCTTGGAGCTGGAAGATGGCATTTTGGTATCTCTGATGACAGGCGCTATGATGAGAGACTGATGTTGTGGGGTCAACACCCTCTTCTAAAATATGTCTAATTATCCGTTGTGATGATTTTTGTGATCAGGTTACTCCCAGCTTAACTGAGAAGAGCATCTTCGTGCTGACTTCTGTGCCCTTTTCACCTCTAATGACCAAGATCAAAAGCACTGATGACAACTTAGCTGGAGAAGATGTGGGGTAAAGGGAACACTCCTGCATTGCTGGTTGGAGTGCAAACTGGTACAGCCACTTTGTATATCAGTATGACGATATCTCAGAAAATTAGGAAACAACCTTCCTCAAGACCCAGCAATACTACTTTTGGGTATGTAACCAAAGGATGCTCCATCATACCACAAGGACATTTTCTGAACTATTTTCATAGCATCAGTATTTGCAATAGTCAGAACCTGGAAACAACCTAAATTTTCCTCAACAGAAGAATGGATAAAAAAGATGTGGTACATTTATACAAGGGAGTACTACACAGTGGAGAAAAATAATGACATCTTGAAATTTGCAGGCAAATGAAAGGATCTTTAAAATATATTGAGTGAGGTAATGCAGACCCAGAAACACAAATATAATATGTATTCACTCATAGGTGGCCTTTAGACATAAAACAAAGAAAAACCAGCCTACAATTCACAATCCCAGAGAACCTAGACAACAAAGAGGACTCTAAGAGAGACATACATGGATTTAATCTACTTGGGAAGTAGAAAAAGACAAGATCTCCTGAGAAAATTGGGAGCATGGGGATCATGGGTGAAGGGAGAAGGTTAGTGGGAAGAAGGGAAAGGAATGAAGAAAAATATATAGCTTAATAAAAACAATAAAAAAGATTACCTTTATAGTGGCATAAACCTTTTATATACATAAGGGCAATAAAAATAATATTGACAACACCAAGAAGATTCAAAAGAAATGGTGGAATGCTGTAACTAGGATGATTGCTCAGTCCTTAAGGGCACTGGTCGCTCCTCCAGAGGCCCTGAGTTCAGTTTCCAGAACTCATGTTGATCTTCCTGGGACTCCAGCTCCATGAGATCTGATGCCCTGTTTTGACCTCTGTGGGTATTCGCATACATATGGAATTTACTTACACATACACACACACACACACACACACACACACACACACACAAATAAAAATAATAATGAAAATCTTTAAAAAGACAAAAACGGTAGAGAGGAACAAGGAGGAAGAAATTGAATGTAAGAGACTTGTTAAGAATGGGATGGTCAAGAACATTTTTTTTTTAAAAATTACAACACTATTTGGCCTATTAGCTCTGGATTTTTATTAACTAACTCGTACATCTTAAATTAACCTATTTCTATTAATTTATATTTTACTATGAGGATCATGGTTTGTTACTTTTTCTTCTTGAGATGCTACATGGCATCTGCCTCCTTTGGCAGCTACATGGCATCTCTTTGACTCCACCTACTTTCTCCCTGTATCTCTTCCAGACTGGCTATATTCTGTCCTGCCATAGGTTGAAGTAGATTCTTTATTAATCAATGGTAATAAAACATATTCACAGCATACAAAGGGAAATCCCACATCATCTTCTCTTTTCTGTCTAAATAAAAAGGGAGGTTTTGACTTTATCACAGTAACATTACATATAACAAAATAGAAGGACATGTTGTTAAACCCAGGTTTTGATTAAGTAAAAATCAAACAAACAAATAAAACAACACAAAAAACGATGCCTAAACAAATGTTTGGAGGAAGAAGGCTTTATTCAATGGATAAAGAATGCAAAAGTGCAGAAGCTTGTACTTACAAATCAGCTCTTATTTTTTTTAATTGATTTTTATTGAGCTCTACATTTTTCTCTGCTCCTCTCCCTGCTTCTCCCCTGCCCTTCAACCCTCCCTAAAGGTCCCCATACTCCCAATTTACTGAGGAGATCTTGTCTTTTTCTACTTCCCATGTAGATTAGATCTATATGTCTCTCTTAGTGTTCTCATTGTTGTCTAAGTTCTCTGGGATTATGATTTGTGGGCTGTTTTTCTTTGCTTTATGTTTAAAACCCACTTATGAGTGAGTACATATGATAATTGTCTTTCTGTGTCTGGGTTACCTCACTCAAAATTATGTTTTCTAGCTTCATCTATTTTCCTGCAAAATTTAAAATGTCATCATTTTTTTCTGCTGTGTAGTATTCCATTGTGTAAATGTGCCACATTTTTCTTATCCATTCTTAAGTCAAAGGGCATTTATGTTGTTTCCAGGTTCTGGCTATGACAAACAAAGCTGCTGTGAACATAGCTGAGCACATGTCCTTGTGACATAATTGAGCATCCTTTGGATATATACCCAAAAGTGGTATTCCTAGGTCTTGAGGAAGGTTGCTTACTAATTTTCTGTGAAATTGCCACACTGACATCCATCAGTGCATAAGTGTTCTCTTTTCCCCACGACCTCTCCAGCATAAGTTGTCACTAGTGTTTTTGATATTGTCCATTCTTACAGGTGTAAGATGGAATCTCAGAGTTTTTGATTTGCATTTCTCTAAGGATGTTGAACATTTCCTTAAGTGTCTTTCAGCCATTTTAGATTCCTCTGTTGAGAGTTCTCTGTTTAGGTCTGCACTCCACTTTATATTGGATTATTTGTTCTATTGATGACCAATTTCATGAATTCTTTGTATATTTTGGAGATCAGATCTCTGTCTGATGTGAGGTTTGGTGATGATCTTTTCCCATTCTGTAGGCTGTTGTTTTGTCTTGTTGACTGTGTCCTTTGCTTTACAGAGCTTTTCAGTTTCAGAAGGTACCACTTATTAATTGTTTCTCTCAGTGTCTGTGCTACTGGGGTTATATTTAGGAAGTGGTCTCCTGTGCCAATGCATTCAAGTGTACTTCCCACTTTCTCTTCTATAAGGTTCAGTGTGGCTGGCTTTATGTTGAGGTCTTTGATCCCGAATCAAAGACCCGGATATTAATCCACACACCTTCAAACACCTGATTTTTGACAAAGAAGCAAAAAATATCAAATGAAAAAAAGAAAACATATTTAACAAAAGGTGCTGGCATAACTGAATATCAACATGTAGAAGAATGATAATAGAACCATATCTATCACCATGCACAAAACTAAAGTCCAAATGGATCAAATGGATAAAGCTCTTCTTTATCAAGAACTTTAAATAGCTTATAGATGCATCAAGACTAACAAAGAGACTTCTCCGAAAATTAGGGGGAAGGATATTCACGTGTCTTCTGGGAACAGGTAGAGATCATCCAGGAAATCGCATCACCTCTTCTTTCTCCTTTTGTGTGTGGTGTTTACTGTCATGGCACCTGGCAGGAAGGCATCTTCAACTCGAAGGAGGCTGAAAGTTAAGTGTCCTGTGCTAGAGCTTTGGGTAACACATTTATCAAATGCTTAACCTGTTTCTTACAGAGTTGAGTGGAATCTGACTAGAAATGTATGGCAGCGAAGGAGACAGACTAGAAAATCAAAGAGGTTGAGTCTTTTTATCCTCCCCAGGGATCTGCGGACCAACTGGAAAAATGGCCTTCAAGTTTCTCAGGAACCATGCCAGACAGTTGTTATCGTCATAACCTACATGGAAGAGGTGTTGTCTGAAGCACAGTTACTGGGAGAATAGTACTGCATTACTCATATGTGTGGCCTTCTCGTGATGCTGAGGATGGACCCGAGGCCTCAGACATTCTAGGCAAGTGCTTTGCCACAGAGATATACCCTGAGACCTCACATGTTATTTCTGAGTTACCCAAGAGTGAGCGAAGCTTGGCGGTTATGTAAGTTTTTTCTTAGAAATAGAAACACAGGAGTAAATTTGAAACCCTGGGTTCTTAGCCTGAGTAAAAGAGAACAGTGATGGCATTGTCGAAATAGAATTTTTGGAACTGTAATACCTTTGAGAAACTTTACAAGATGAGTTGGGTTGACAACCTCACTGAGGGTCTTGACTGATTGTCATACAGAGTTCCCCTCAGTCCTGCACAGTGTCTTATCTGAAGAAGCCTGCGTGCTGTTTTTTGAAAATCAGAAGGGGCCATTTCTGTGTCAGGATTCTCCTTTTACCGCACCAGCTGCTCTCACCTCCCAGTTACACTCAGCCCCGCCCTCTGACTCTGAACTCAGCCCCGCCCTCTGGACTCTGAACTCAGCCCCGCCCTCTGACTCTGAACTCAGCCCCGCCCTCTGGACTCTGAACTCAGCCCCGCCCTCTGACTCTGAGCTCAGCCCCGCCCTCTGGACTCTGAAAGCCCCTGCTGCCCTCTGGACAGTGCTCTTTGAAGTAAAGTTTTTTCACTTTTTTATATTATGAGAATCTTTCTTTCAAACTTTGACCTTTCCTTCCTCAAAGCTGTGGAAGAAGTTTAAAGGGGGTGGAGGATGAGAGACATTATTAACTTACATTTCTTCCTGATTGAATGGGGTGCTGGGTTTCCATCATCTTGTTTTGTGGCTGTTGAAATGGGAAAATCAAGTTGGTTTATGAGCATGTACATCCTGGTTTTTGGTCATGTATCATGCATGTAACTACTTAAACAAGTAGCACTGGTGGGAAGCATGGTGACTGGTCCTCCTGAGCTGGGCACATGACAAAGAGGTGTTAATAAAGATGGACCTTCTCGGACATGGCCTTCGGAAACCTGTCTTTTGATTTCCAACCGTTTCTCCCTTTCTCCCTACTTTTGAATTTTAGAATAAATTCCAATTACCTCAGAAAGTTATTCATGGAGATTTTGGGGTTCCTCCCAGAAATTGTGAATCAGTAAGATTGGGTGGGGCCCTGCCCTGAATCCTCGTCTCAGTCATCCGGGGAGACTACATTGAAACCATTTTCAGGTTTCAGTTTGAGTCCTCTTCTCTCCAGCTCTTTTCAACCCTGGCAGCTGTTTAGAATTGCCCAGAAGCATTTTCAAAACTACTGAAGCCTGGATGCCATCCCAGCTAAGGTTCTGAGGGAAGTAAGAGCTTGGGCAGTGTATCCGCTAACTGCTCTGAAAACATGCTGGCATGCAGCCAGGACAGGGAAGCTCCCGGGTAACAACAATGTTGACGCTAGATTGCATGCATCGTGTTTACACAAAATTTTAGGTGTTTATCAACACCTTGTAATAATTCTATGAGTTTGGTATTTTGAAAATGCAGGCTGAAATCAGTTGCTAATTGGTGTAAGGATATGTTCCGGAGTAGTGCTTGAGGTCTCTGGAGACCAAATGCCTTTCCTGTGCATCTTACTACCTTCTGCTGAGAGTCGTCTGGATAAACAAGCTTGCTGCTCATCAAAATACCTTAAAAAGCAGCACCCCTCTTGAAACCTGTTTCAAACATTGTTTCACGTTGTAGCCTAGGTTATATGCTTGTGATGTGTTGAATGATCAGTACATTGGATGCAGCTTGCCAATGGGTAAAATCAGGCTTGATGATTTCTGCAGAATGTTGGTTATGAGGAGAGAGTGAAGTTAGGTCTCCCGCATTCACACTAGTGACTTCCACTTGTAGGCTGGAGGTTGCAGCGATGAAAGCCAGTCTGTGCTTGTCTGGAAGGGGGTCTCCCAGGACAAGTACCTCTCATTTCTCCTGTTTCAATTAAATGTCTTGCATCTCAGTGAGAATTCATTCATTAGTAAAATTGGAAAAAGAATATTTGATATAGTGCCCCCCTCCCTGGTTCTTTTTGTAGTATCCTCCATGGAGGGCCATGGCAACAGCCTTCCTTCCCTTGCCTGTGATGCCATTGGCTGATGGACTACTTAGGTGTGGCTTACACAGCCGCAAGCCTACTCATGGTTACTCATAGAGCACACCCAATGGCTGCCACTGATAGCCTTGCCCATGATTGGGCACTGCCATTCCATGCCCACCCGTGGCTCCAGTGACTCAAGGATTAAGACAGAAATCCTTTCAGCCAACTACAGGAACCTAAACTGTTTCCTGAAGCTGCACCAAAGTTTGTGTGGGCGAAATCCCTCTGCAAGTCACAAAACAGAACATTTTATTTATTTATTTTAATTTTTATTACTTTATAAATAATACCAATCAAAATTTCACTTCCTCCCCTCCTCCCACTTCCCTCTCACTCTCCCACTCCCCCTTCCCCCCTTCCCCTCCAGTCCTAAGAGAGGGCAGGATACCCTGCCCTGTGAGAAGTCCAAGGTCCTTCTCCCCCCTCCATCCAGGCTTAGGGAGGTATGCATCCAAATAGAATAGAATCCCAAAAAGCCAGTACATGCAATAGAGACAAAACCCAGTGCCATTATCATTGGCTTCTCAGTCTGCCCCAATTGTCAGCCACATTCAGAGGGTCCAGTTTGATCCCATGCTCATTCAGTCCCAGTCCAGCTGGCTTTGGAGAGCTCCCATTAGATCAGGCACACTGTCTCAGTGGGTGGACCAACCTCTTGTGGTCCCGACTTCCTTGCTCATTTTCTCCCTCCTTCTGCTCTTCAACTGGACCTTGGGAGCTCAGTCCAGTGCTCTGATGTGGGTCTCTGTCTCTACCTCCATCCATCGCCGGATGAAGGTTCTATGGTGATATTCAAGATAGTCACCAGTCTGACTACAGGGCAAGGCCAATTTAGGCACCCTCTCCTCCACTGCCCAGGGTCATCCCCGTGGAGTCCTGGGAACCCCTCCAGAGCCAAACCTCTTGCCAACCCTAAAATGACTCCCTCAATTATGATATCTCCTTCCCTGCTCCCATATCCGTTCTTCCTCTATCTCAACCATCCCGCTCCCCCAAGCTCTCCCCAACCCCCCCTTATCCATTCTCTATCCCCCTCTCCCCTTCCCCCCACCCCACCTTCACCTCCATGCTCCCAACTTTTGTCTGGTAATCTTGTCTGCTTCCAATTTCCAGGAGGATCTATATATGTTTTTCTTTGGGTTCACATTATTACTTCTGTAGGATCGTGAACTATAGGCTCAATGTCCTTTGTTTATGGCTAGAATCCACTAATGAGTGAGTATATACCACCCCACATTAAACAAAGGTCTGATCTCCAAAATATATAAAGAACTCAAGAAACTAGACATTGAAATTCTAAATAACCCAATTAAAAAATGGAATACTGAACTGAACAGAGAATTCTCAACAGAAGAATTTCAAATGGCCAAAAGATACTTAAGGACATGTTCAATTTTCTAAGCTATCAGGGAAATGCAAATCAAAACAACTTTGCGACACCATCTTACACCTGTCAGGATGGTTAAAATAAAAAACACCATTGATAGCCTTTGCTGGAGAGGATGTGGAGTAACACTCATCCATTGCTGGTGGGAATGCAAACTTGTGCAAACACTTTGGAAATCAGTGTGGCAGTTTTTCAGAAAAATTGCGAGTCAACCTACCTCAGGATCCAGCAATACCACTCTGGGGAATATACCCAAGAGATGTCCAATCATACTACAAAAGCATTTGTTCAACTATGTTCATAGCAGCATTATTTGTAATAGCTAGAACCTGGAAACAACCTAGATGCCCCTCAATGGGAGAATGGGTAAAGAAAGTGTGGAATATATACACATTAGAGTACTACTCAGCGGTAAAAAAATGACATCTTGAATTTTGCATGCAAATGGATGGAAATAGAAACACTATCCTGAGTGAGATAACCCAGACCCAAAAAGATGAATATGGTATGTACTCACTCATTAGCGGACTCTAGCCATAAATAAAGGACAGTAAGCCTATAGTTCACAAGCCTAGAGAAGCCAAATAACAAGGTGAACCCAAAGAAAAACATACATAGATCCTCCTGGAAATGGAAAGCAAGCAAGATCCCTGGGCAAAAGTTGGGAGCATGGGGGTGAGGGTAGGGTGGAGGTGGGAGCGGGAGAAGGGGAAAGAGGGAGAGAGAAGGGTGAAGGAAAAGATTGGGGAGAGCCTGGGGGAGTGGGAGGGTGGAGATGGAGGAAGGGCCGATATAGGAGCAGGGAAGAAGATATCTACATTAAGAGAGCCATTTTAGGGTTGGCAAGAGACTTGGCTTTAGAGAGGATCCCAGGTGTCCATGGGGATATCCCAAGCTAGGTCCTTGGGTAGCAGTGCAGAAGGTGCCTGAACTGGCCTTGCCCCACTATCACACTGATGATTATCTCGAGTATCACCATAGAATCTTCGTCTGGCTATGGATGGGGATAGAGACAGAGATCCTCATCAGAGCAATGGACTGAGCTCTCAAGGTCCAGTTGAAGAGCAGAAGGAGGGAGAAGATGAGCAAGGAAGTTAGGACCGTGAGGGGTTCGTCCACTCACTGAGACAGTGTGACTGATCTAAGGGCAGCTCACCAAGGCCAGCTGGACTGGAACTGAACGAGCATGTGATCAAACTGCACTTTCTGAATGTGGCTGACAATGGGGGCTGATTGAGAAGCCAATGATAATGGCACTGGCATTTGATTATACTGCATGTACTGGCTTTTTTGGATGCACACCTTCCTAGGCCTGGATGGAGAGGGGAGGACCTTGAACTGCCCTCTCTTAGGACTGGAGGGGGAGGAGGAAGGGTGAGTGGGGGAGTGGGAGAGAAATGGGAGGAGGTGGAAATTTTGTATGGTATTATTTATAAAGCAAAAAAAAAAACCCAAAAAAAGCAAAAACAAAAAAAAAGAAAAATTATGTGAGTCACATATGGATAGGGTGAATTCAAATCTTAACTGCATTCTAGTCATATTGCCTTCAGGAATTTCCCCTACATGAATTTAATGACAAGGAAAGATATTATCTTAGAACGGATATTTTAACCACATAAATCAAGTAAAAAATTAAAAACTTATGTAGAAAAAGTCTCTGAATTAATTATAAAAGGAAAATTGAGACTTTGTCAATTAGCATGTATAGATGCTGCAGCAATTACAGTGCCTTTTAGCACTGATGAAATTAAAAATTATGGGAAGACAATGAACCTTGGCAAAGAGATTGTGCTTTTTTTTTAAGGGGAAATTAATAGCAATTATACCAAGAGTGATAGAATTAACCTTATAAAGAGAACAACTTGGATTCTTCCCCGCATTGTACGTGACACACCAAGAACTGGAGCCTATACATTCTATACGGATGCAAATAAATCAGGAATGGCAGGTTACAAATCAGAGATTTAAGCAAGATGGAACAAAGCCCTTATTATTCTGTCCAAAAGGCAGAATTATATGCTATTCTTATGGTACAAAGGGATTTTTAAAGAACCTCTTAATATAGTTACTGATTTACAATATGCAGAAAGAGTTGCCTTGCATATTGAATCTGCTGAATTTATACCAGATGATACAGAATTGACTTCATTATTCATACAGGTTCAAGATACAATCAGAAATAGGCTTTGTTCCATACACATAATACACACCCGATTCCATATAGATCTGCCAGGTCCTCAAGCACAATGTAATGCAGAAATCAATCAGTTATTGATTGAAAGTGTGTTGAAGGTCTCAGAATTTTGTAAGTAACATCATGTCAATAGCAAAGGTTTAAAGAAGAGTTTTCTATTACATGAAACAAGCTAAGGAGATTATAAAGAGATGTTCTACTTGCTCTTTCTATAACCAAACACTGCTACCTGCAGGGAGTAACCTAAAGGTTTCTCAAAGGAATGAAATCTGGTGGGTGGATGTGTTTGACTTTGAAGATTTTGGAAAATTAAAATATGTACACCATACAATGGTCAATTGCTTTGAGCTCAGAAAAGGCTGATTCAGTAATCATACATTTATTAGAAGTTATGGCCATCATGGATATACCTGCACAAGTAAAGACAGATAATGGTCCAGCATATGTGTCTAAGAAAATGAAACAGGTTTTTGCTTATTATAATGTAAAGCATATTACAGGTATATCAAACAATTCTACAAGTCAGGCAGTTATAGAAAAATCAAATAGAACTATAAAAGATATCTTAAACAAATGGAAAAGGATAGAAAATACCCCCAGAAATAGATTATATAATGCTTTATTGACCTTGAATTTTCTTGATGCTAATGAGAAAGGGACAACAGCAGCAAAGAGACATTGGATAATAGAATAATCTTCTGAATTAAATCAGCCGATGTATTTCAAGGATGTGTTGATCCCACAATGAAAGCCAGGAGATGTGTTACATTGGGGAATGGGGTTTGCTCTTGTTTCAACAAGAGAATAAAAGTTATGGATACCATCAAAATTAATAAAGATTTGGTTTGAAAAAGAGAAATCTCTTGAGAAAGAAATGACAGCTCATCCACAGAGGTGACAACCAATCAGGTGGCAAGGAAATCTCATAAAGGTTGGGGCAGGATTCTGTTTTTGTCTTTGCAGGAAAATACTCATCTTCAAAAAAGTCAAGAGACTCTGGACATCTAGATACCTAAAGAGGGAAATATAATTATCTAGATAGGATCACCAAGAAAAGAGAATTATCACTTATGAGGACATGTCATCTGAGGGTAAGAATCTCTGAATACTAACTAGAATAATAGTCATGACTCACTTAAAAATCAAAGCTGGGTCTCGGTTACCTCACTTAAAATGATGTTTTCTAGCTCCATCCATTTGTCTGCAAATTTCAAGATGTCATTATTTTTTTCCTCTGTGTAGTACTCCATTTTGTAAATGTACCACATTTTCCTTATCCATTTTTCACTTAAGGAGCATTTAGGTTGTTTCCAGGTTCTGGCTATGACAAACAATGCTGCTATGAACATAGTTGAGTACATGTCCTTGTGGCACGATTGAGCATCCTTTTAATATATACCCAAAAGTGGTATTACTGGGTCTTGAGAAAGGTTATTTCATAATTTTCTGAGAAATTGCCATACTGACATCCAAAGGGGCTGTACCAGCTTGCATTCCCACCAACAATGCAGGAGTGTTCCCTTTTCCCCACAACCTCTCCAGCATAAGTTATCATCAGTGTTTTTGATCTTGGCCATTCTTACAGGTGTAAGATGGAATCTCAGAGTTGTTTTGATTTGCATTTTTCTGATGACTAAGAATGTTGAAAATTTCCTTAAGTGTCTTTCAGTCATTTTAGATTCCTCTGTTTAAAGTTCTCTGTTTATCATATGTACTCACTTATAAGTGGTTTTTAAACATAATGCAAAGAAAACCAGCCTACAAATCACAATCACAGAGAACCTAGACAACAATGAGGACCTTAAGAGAGATATACATAGATCTAATCTACATGGGAAGTAGAAAAAGACAAGATCTCTTGAGTAAATTGGGAGCATGGGAATGTTGGGAGAGAGTTGAAGGAAAGGGGAGAGCCAGGGAGGGGAGCAGAGAAAATGTAGAGCTCAAAAGAATTAATAAAAAAAAAATCAAAGCTGGCTTTAAAGTTGGACAATGGCTTCATCCTCTAAATCCAAGCATGTTGTTAAAATAAAAATTCAGAGTTTCTGTCTCATGTCATAAGTCATGGTATGGGACAGAAAGATGAAAGAATTTAGAGAAAATTTTACTTTTCTTTATACCTATTTTTGTCTCTACCATAATTCCTTTCATTGAATATATGTCTGTATAAATAATGTTTAAGTTTTTCACAATGAATAATGAATTTTCCTATAGTAATCTTTGAAGTTTCCAGGAAGAAGATGGGCCCCCACAACAACAACTCCACCTGGTTAATATAATGTCATGATGCTGACAGTGCTACTACAAGACCTGTTTTGGGTACCAGCTGCTCAAGATGGTTCCAACTTGGTTAGCTGAAATGGTGTACTTTTTTTTTTTTTACAGCATTCTGGCAAGAACTCTAAATAGGAACCTCAGAAAAACCCTACCAAATACTCAGAGACTATTTGAAATTATACCAGTCAGTAATCTTGAAACTTAACCATCATTTTACTTTCACAGGATACCATAGAAAGTACATTGCTCCCATGACAGCTGGAAGTAATTCTAGAAGATGACGTCCAGTCTCCCAACAAAGTTTGTCTTCAGGGTTAGGGACATCATTTAAGGGGTGATTATAACTGTTATAGGGTTCAGGATTTGGGGAAAATAATATAAGTTCAGGGATCTCTTTGGAAAAAAAGGGAAAATTGAATGGGATAATAGATTAGTGTGAGCTTACACTAATAATAATAGTGAGTAATAGGATACTTGTGAGCTATTATTTATAGGCAATTTACATTGGTATAGATTCTTGTATATTGATACATACTTAAATTATATTGAATATGTTCCTATTTTCATCAGTGTATACCTAGGCAAAGTTATTTTGTCATACTGTATGCATGCATGTTTCTACCTCTATTGAAAACATTTTGTATATTGATACAATTTTAGGATATATTTATCATATTGCAATATACATTTTTACCTCTGATCAAGATACTTATACATTGTTTACATTTTGAGGTCATTGTCCTCAGTAGTCACAGAGTCATTTAATGATTGTTTAATATTTAATATGAAGTCTTAGTCTTTAAGTTATATAGGTATTAAGAATTATAGGTCAATAGTCACCCATGTTTGTCATACTTAGACTAATCAGGTTCTTTAGATAAATAGAGATTTTATTCTGCATTAAAGAGATAATCTTCAACCACTTCAAAAAGTTGTAGAATATGGCATTTAAATAACTTAGGGTTCTGTTGATGTGAGACATGATTGCTCCTGGCAGCACTGATCTATTCCCAAGAGAATGTTGAACACTGAAGACACTCCACTTGGACCTTGTTCTCTTCTTGGCAAAAGTGGTTTTTGGGCAAGGAACTGCCCATGCATTGACCATTGACAGGACAAGCAGGATACAAGAGAAAAGACTGTCAAATCTTGCCAAGACAGGGTAAAATGGTTTTGAAAAATGTTACACTGAAAATGGTGTCAGTTACTCTAGGCCTTAGCCAAAGTTGGTTGCTCCAACATTGCAAATGAGACTTTAGGTGATGCCCAGGTGGTAGCCAGTTGTCTCTGCCATTTCTTACACATTTTGGAAGTTGCTTGATTGCACTTCCTGCTTACTCAAGTAATATTATTTCCCTTCTTGGGTCTACAATGGGGTTGAAGACTAGATAGTTGTAGTTATTTTCTTTTCATGACTTGACCAAATTATTTATAATATAAGACTTAAACTCCTTAGAATAGAATAATTTTTGAAACATTTATTACATGTTTCTTGCTTGATATTGCTTATGCTGGTTGTAATTCTAATTTTTATACCTGATAGTTGTTCTTATTGAATATAATTTTGTATTAGCTTAAAACTCTCTCATTTAAACAAAAGGGGGAGGTGCTGTAGAAATTCCTATAGCCAGTAGCCTTTAAGTTACTCTCCAACTTATGCGTGGCCTTTTATACTATAAATGCCGATGTAAAGTGCATGGTCACTCTCTCTTCCAGCTGAGGGATTCAGTTGCTGTTCCCTGTTTTGAACAGAGGACTGTGATCTATGAGTCTACCCCTGAATAAATAACCCTTTATTATGCTCAATTCTGAGCTAGTGTGGGATTTCTTTTTAGTGTCCATCTTCACACCATGACCATGGCAACTCATATAAGGAAAACATTTATTTGGGGTGGATTATTTACAGTTCAGAGGTTCAGTCCATTATCATCATGGCAGAGAGCACGGTGACATGAAGACAGCCATGGTGCTGGCTACATCTTCATCAGAAGACAACAGGAAGTGGACTGAGATATTGGGTGGTATTTTGAGCATATATAAGACCTCAGAGTCTGGCTCCTCAGTGATAAGTACTCTATCAAGGTTACACCTTCTAGTAGTGCTGCTCCTTTTGGGAGGCATTTTCTTTGAAACCATCACAGTCTTCCTCATGTCCATCAGAGACCTCACTATAATGTCAATGTTCTAGCATTCATCTAAGAACTCTTTCAGCCCCTAACCTTTGTACAGTATTTAAGTCCAAAGCTTTTTCTATGAGTTTAGGCATTTTCTACCAGACATCTCAGTATTGAATCAAATATAGATTATATTCTCCAGAGAAGCAGAACCAATAGAGGCTATTCCTGTATACCTGTGTTTATTTATTGTAAAAAACTAAGTTATAAACTTATGAATGCTGAGGAGCTCCAAGATCTTCAGCTTGCAATCTTAAGACTTCACAGGTCTGACAGATTCTAGTCTGGGTTCCAAGGTACAAGTGTTCCAAGGTTACAAGTACTGTGTTCAAGTCTGTTTTCAAGAACCTGGCAAGCTGATGGTGTCAAGTTCAATCTGAATTTTAAAGTGGGCTGGAGAATTCATAGATGATACAGTTCAAAGTGTCAGGCAGTTGGGGAGAGGCACATTCTTGTCCTCAGTCTTTTTGTTTCATTCAGGTTTTCAGTGTATTGGATTTGGCACACCCATGGCAAGAGATACATTGACTTTTCTGTCTATACCAACTCAATTATCGATCACCTTTTCCTATTCATGTTCTCTCTTCATAGTCTGCGAGGTTCTTTCTTTCTTTTTTCACCTACTAAATACCAATCTGCATGTTAAACATTGTTTCTTGATTGGATATGAGGCTTAGATAGATATTATCTTCCAGAGAGGATGTAAATTTTCTTCTCCTAAGCATCCAAGACTGCTGCCTCATTAGACCACAGCACTTGTGTGTCATAGACTGAGATGGTTCAGGCTCATCTGTTGTAACTGGAGGTTTCTCATCCTGCCTGGTCCCACAGGTGCTTTTAAAATAACCACCTCAGAGACTTGATATTAACTATAATATGTTTGACCTATTAGCCCAGACTTATTATTAACAACTAGCGCTTACTATCTAACTCAACACACTTCTATTAGTCTATATTTTATCATGAGGCTTGTGAATTGTTACCTCAAATCCTGCTTCCCTGACAGCTGCTGGTGTCTCCCTCCACTCCTTCTTCTTTTTCCCTGTATTCAGTTTGGCTTTCATGCATAGATATAATCTACCCTGTCATAGGCCAAAGCAGCTTCTTTATTAACCAATTGTAATACAATATAATTATAGCATAAAGAGGGCATCCCGCATCAATCTATAGTCCCTGTAAGAGGACTTTGAAGCATCAGATAATGTTTACTCCAGATATTTTCCCTTCAGACATTCAAAGAAGGCCTTGGAAAGTTTGCCAGGTTGGCTTTTTTTCCCTGAGAAGTCCACAGTGCCAGCTTTTCTCTCTTTTCCCTGTGCGGTAGTCAGAGTTGCTACTCCACCTCTCAACCATCTCTTCTAAATGGGAAAATGATGGAAAAAAAGCATCAAATGTGGGACTTATCTTTCCGGGTTGTCTCCTTTGGACTTTGAGATGATTCTACATTACTGCTTAGTTCTCTCATACAAACCATTTTAAAGATTTTCCCAGCTCTTGTTTCCTGAGTGCCTTCAGTGACAAGGTTGGTCAGATTTATCTAGATCTATGTTACATTACTGGAAATAGAAATCCTTTGCTTATTCTTTGGCCTGTCATTTCCACCTTGAAGGTATGCATGATGGCTTCAACCTCTTCCCTGGTCCTGCTGACTCAATGACAGTCTGATGGAGGAGGGTCATCTGTCTATTGGTTAATAAAGAAACTGCCTTGGCCCTTTGATAGGACAGAAAATTAGGTAGGCGGAATAAACAGAACTGAATGCTGGGAGGAAGAAGGCAGTGAGACAGATGCTATAGCTCTCCTCTCCAAGATGGATGCAGGTTAAGATCCCTCCTGGTAAGCCACCACCTCGTAGTGCTACACTCATTAATAGAAATCGGTTAATCAAGATGTGAGAGTTAGCCAGTAAGAGGCTGGAACTAATGGGCCAAGCAGTGTTTAAAAGAATACAGTTTCTGTGTAATTATTTTGGGTAAAGCTAGCCAGCGGCTGGGAACCAGGTGGCGGGAAGCGGCCCGCATCTCCCACTACAATAGTCAAACCACTGTAGCATGAACTGAACAAACGAAACATCTTTCTACTCTGAATTGCAAACAAAGTGGCATCATTTTTGTCCATTTATTTCTGATTGGGAGATTAGATTCTACAGACTTTCAGAAAATTAGAGTGGTAAATTCATGTCAAGTGAGAAAATTTTTCTTTGCTGAAATCTTTTCTTGGGTGTCAATCCTGAAACAAGTTAGTCCTTCTATGTTACATGGGAAAGGTAAGATAATACTTATATTTTTGCATTTGTGTGTGGGGAGTGTATGTGCATGTGTTTATGTGTGAATGTGTGTGTGCAGCCCAGAGGTCAGACTGAGGTATTGAAACTTAGGAGCTGTGATTCAGGTACAAAACCTTAAGAGCCGAGCATCTTTTTTTTTTTTTTTTTTTTTTGACGAAGGTTCTTGTAGATAGTTTCTGTTCTGTTCTAAAAACAAGGTTTATTGAAGATAGGATTTAAAACAATGCTGGTTTACTGAGGTAAACTGCTTACAATATGGAAACCTTGTTTTGCCTTCCACAGATTATGATTATGTTCTAGGTCTCAGGACCACAGCCGAACGCTGGAGACTGAGACATGCCTATTTTATGATGCTGACACAGACTAACAAAGGATCTCCATAGCTAAGGTCAGTTGGGCTAACAAAGACCAATTTAAAGTTATATGTGTCTAGCCTTCTTGCTTTTACTAACATGGGTAAGCTGTAGCTAATTTGGTACATTGTGATGTCCTATAATGTACTAAGACACACAAGTTAACCCTCAGTTACCTCAGAAAGGGTCAATTTCTTTGATAAGTTCATATTTAGCTTAAGTTAACCCTAAAAACATTCGTCTGATTTAGATATACCTGACAAATAAGGATTCCCCTGACCCTCAAAGGCTTCAGTCATCTGAGAATATAGCATTTTATTTATTTATTTTTAATTTTTTTTTTCGAGACAGGGTTTCTCTGTAGCTTTGGAGGCTGTCCTGGAACTAGCTCTTATAGACTTGGCTGGTCTCAAACTCACAGAGATCCACCTGCCTCTTCCTCCCGAGTGCTGGGATTAAAGGCGTGTGCCACCACTGCCTGGTGAGAATATAGCATTTTAATAAAAAAAAAAAGCTTCTCATGATAGAAACATGCCAGCTCCTGGCAGTACCCCCTGTCTCTTCCAGGGAAACTGTGAATAGCTTCAGGAGAACTTCCACCTGGATCCCACTTTAAATGTGGCAAGGACAGCCACAGAGCAGAAAACTGATTTGCACTTTAACTGCCTCCACACTGTGTACAAACAGGACACTGGGGATTGACTGCCCTGCTTTACCTAGACTAGGTAGACTGGTCCTCCCACACACTCCCACTCCACAGAAAAGCCTGCCAGGTCCCCTGGGCTTGGAAGTTGAAGACTGATTCTGCCTTGATGGACTTGGAGAGACCTGAGGTAGCTGCCTTGGTAGCTGTAAAGCTTCCTCAAGTCTGCTTACTCAGGTAAAATTTATCCTTCTCAGATCTCATGGTGTTTGATGACTAGTGCACTGATAGCCTTGCCAGTTTAACAGCTCTCCCCCCAACACCCCAAGGATACAACTGCCTTGGTAGCTCATTAGTCCATTAGTTAAGATTCCTGTTAAAAGTACAGACAGACTTGTCTCATACACAGACTTCATAGTACAGGATAAGTAGGTTTCAGATGTAACTTTGAAGGTTCGGAGTTGTTACATTGATAAATGCACTTTCCATAAACTGATAGAGCACAGACAACAGTTTTCAGAAGTTCTTAAATTTCTGTGGATTTTACTGGCCCTGCCTTTTAGCATTACATAGAGGCTTTTTCAGCATTGCTGTATTGTTGCCAGCCACATAGGACGAAACGACTGAAATGCCAACTCCTCTTCCTCTGAAACAGATGAGCACTAGAGCGGGCATGGGAGCCTACATATGTGCTCAACTCTGTTCCTCCTCCCTCACTCCTTAGCCTCCCTCCATCCTCCTTCACTTGCTCAACCTCTTTTATTCAGTAAATTTCCTCTGGTTGTCTTCTAAGTATGGACTCAAAGGTATGTTTTGTTGGGCTAAAAACAGACCCTAGGAAAAACTCTTTAACCGAAAGACACTACCTCTGCTATGACACCAAGGTATAAACCTGTTCCAGCTGTCTTACAGATGCCTGCATGTTCCTGGGGAAAGAGTTCTGATGCTGTATCAAGAAATCTGGCTGGATGGAAGCTAATACCAGTCTCCAGAGCTTCTCCTTGACCACACCCATCTTCGAGCCTGCATTTTTCTTGGTTGCTGGGAATCAAATCAAATTCAGGTTCTAATGCTTAGACAGGAGGCTCTTTACCAACTTAGTTATTTCCTCAGTTCCCAGAAACGCTTATTTTATGTACTTCATTGGTAAACATCTTATTTACTCAGTGTTCCACGATAACCATCATTTCATTAAATTAAATGATTCAATTAAATTATTTTTTGTTATACTACCTAATTCAAATGTTGGATTATATGGCAATTATAGCACATACTTACAGAAATGTTTTTTTTTGTTTTTATTTATTTATTAAAGATTTCTGCCTCCTCCCCGCCACCGCCTCCCATTTCCCTCCCCCTCCCCCGATCAAGTCCCCCTCCCTCGTCAGCCCAAAGAGCAATCAGGGTTCCCTGCCCTGTGGAAAGTCCAAGGACCTCCCACCTCCATCCAGGTCTAGTAAGGTGAGCATCCAAACTGCCTAGGCTCCCACAAAGTCAGTGCGTGCAGTAGGATCAAAAACCCATTGCCATTGTTCTTGAGTTCTCAGTAGTCCTCACTGTCTGCTATGTTCAGCGAGTCCGGTTTTATCCCATGCTTTTTCAGACCCAGGCCAGCTGGCCTTGGTGAGTTCCCGATAGAACATCCCCATTGTCTCAGTGTGTGGGTGCACCCCTCGCGGTCCTGAGTTTCTTGCTCGTGCTCTCTCTCCTTCTGCTCCTGATTTGAACCTTGAGATTTCAGTCCCGTCTTCCAATGTGGGTCTCTGTCTCTGTCTCCTTTCATTGCCTGATGAAAGTTAATATTCAGGAGGATGCCTATATGTTTTTCTTTGGGTTCACCTTCTTATTTAGGTTCTCTAGGATCACGAATTATAGGCTCAATGTCCTTTATTTATGGCTAGAAACCAAATATGAGTGAGGACATCCCATGTTCCTCTTTTTGGGTCTGGCTTACCTCACTCAGGATAGTGTTTTCTATTTCTGTCCATTTGCATGCAAAATTCAAGAAGTCATTGTTTTTTTTTACTGCTGAGTAGTACTCTAATATGTATATATTCCATACTTTCTTCATCCATTATTCCATTGAAGGGCATCTCGGTTGTTTCCAGGTTCTGGCTATTACAAACAATGCTGCTATGAACATAGTTGAGCATATACTTTTGTTGTATGATAGGGCATCTCTTGGGTATATTCCCAAGAGTGGTATTGCTGGGTCCAGGGGTAGGTTGATCCCAAATTTCCTGAGAAACGGCCACACTGCTTTCCAAAGTGGTTGCACAAGTTTGCATTCCCACCAGCAATGGATGAGTGTACTCCTTACTCCACATCCTCTCCAGTAAAGGCTATCATTGGTGTTTTTTATTTTAGCCATTCTGACAGGTGTAAGATGTTATCTTAAAGTTGTCTTGATTTGCATTTCCCTGATCGCTAAGGAAGTTGAGCATGACCTTAAGTGTCTTTTGGCCATTTGAACTTCTTCTGTTGAGAATTCTCTGTTCAGCTCTGTTTTAAAATTGGGTTGATTAGCCTTTTACGGTCTAGTTTCTTGAGTTCTTTATATATTTTGGAGATCAGACCTTTGTCAGTTGCGGGGTTGCTGAAGATCTTCTCCCAGTCAGTGGGTTGCCTTTTTGATAAACTCAAGTTTTTCACTCTTCATCACTGTGTAGTACTGTGAATTGCCTGGTATTTTGGCAATAGGTGAGTTTTTCTGAAGGTATCACATCTGCAGCTTACACAAATATACGGTGGAATATCAAGTTTTCACTTTCAAGATGGGAAGAGATGCCGAGAATCCATGAGCACTTACAGCAGCTCCTGCTCCTTCTCTCATATGACTTGTGACATCATTGACTTCGACATCTGAAGCCCTTCTCAGCTGCTAAACGTTCTAGCCATAACATTGTGAAAGCTGAGATTGGTGACTTTCCTTTAAGTGTTCAAACCAATATGTAATAATTTGTATTTGCTTTAGACTTCTGAGAAAAAGATTTTCATATACATAAAGGGTGCTGATAGAGTTGCATCCTAACTTTATATGGTTTTGTTCATTTTTATAACACATATTGATTATTTCATCTAAAGTAGAATTGTTGGTAAATCATAATTAGTAATTCTAATATATTTTCCTTTACCTATAGTATCTTCACCAATTATAGAATTATTGATTTCTTTCTTCTCACTTGTGCTATTGGGAGTTAGTCACCATCATTATTATTATTCTGAATGTTTGTGGTATGCGTGTTTAGCTGTGAACTTCAGTGTGAGCCTTTCAGAGGTGGCCACTGAGTTCTTCTCCACTGTCCCCCACCTTAGTTTTGAGCACCTAACTGACCCTGGGGCTTGCCATTACTGCTGGACTCACTGGCTAGCATACGTCCTAGTCCTGGGGTTACAGATATGCACACTGTCCTAGACTTTATGTAGTACTGGAGATCCAAACTCA
This sequence comes from Microtus oregoni, assembly GCF_018167655.1. NCBI lineage: Eukaryota > Metazoa > Chordata > Mammalia > Rodentia > Cricetidae > Microtus > Microtus oregoni. The sequence goes on along the minus strand of NW_024543062.1, from coordinate 40,126,997 downwards.
GACTTTCATGCTTGAAAGCTTTTTTATCTCCCCAGCCTAGACCTTATTATTGTTAAATTTATGAATAAGATTTATAGAAAACGTTAATTGAAGTAATCTAAAAACACAAGAAAATTAAGAGAAAACCCCAAACAATTCTACACACGGAGTGTTCTGGGTTCTCCAGGAACCACATGTCTTTGGTTACTGATGTTATTATCTAAGCAGGATCCAGTGCTGCCTCTCCAGAGCTCTGAGAGGGAGGCAGCAAGGCGTGAATGGTTGGAAGGGTTCAGGAACAAACCTGCCCTCTTTGGAGTTGGGGAGCTCAGCTGTGCCAGGAGATGCCTCGCTCAAACTTTCTACCTTCATTCCTAGCTATTGGACATGGCAGGGCTTTAAATTCTGACCAGTGACTTACTCTGGCTTCTTCTTGCCTCAGTGGTACCCCTGGAATTGCTTCTAGGCCAGTCTGTGACTCAAATATTTAAATGTCCCCTTTTGGATTGAAACTTTGATTTGATGTTCCCTATTCAATTGTATTAGTTAATAAGAGAAGTTGTAACCAATGTTAAAATTCTACCTACCTTAACATTGCTTAAACAGATTTTTACAATTTTATATTGCTTAATTAGAAAATTTGCAATGATAATTTACATAATTCCCATATCTTCACCCTAATTATTCAGGTGTCATTATTTACCACAATTACTGTGTTACTCTTTCTGCTCCTCCCTGACTCACTTAAGAATAGTTGCAGACAGTTGTTCTGTTACCTCTAAATATTTTCTCAAAACAAGAAATTTTTTTTGTACACTCCTAGTATAAGCATCAAGATCAGAGAACTGCCATCGTTCATCCCTATATTGCTGATCCTATATGCCCATCATATACCCAATCCATAAGCCTTATTCAGATGCCCCTCCCTCTCGTCTTCCCTCCCTCTCTCTGGATCAGACACTCATCTCATTACCCGATTGGGTTTTTAAAAATCAGCTGCGTTGAGGTTGAAGTTTATACACAATAAAGTACATTCTCTCGAACTCTAGACTAGTTTTGATAAATGGATGCTTCTAATATTTTTGTAACCAAGTATGCTCTTTTTGCCCATTTCCCAGTTTATTCCTCGCCGGATCCAGTAACCACTTATCTTTTAAGAGATTAACCATTTCTGTAAACAAAATCATGCACTACATGCTTTTTGCATAAACTTTTATGTTTGTTTAACATAGTGCTGTCAGGTTTTTCTTTGTCGCAATAATTTCCTTAGACTCTCCCTCTCTTTTAACCCCTTCCTTTGTTCCCCTGTTCACCTTCTTTGTCTTTCTCCTCTCTTTGCCTCTGCCTCTCTGTTTTTCTATCCCCTTTCTCTACCCTCCCCATTCCCTTGACATGTTCTCACTGTGTATGTTTTAAACTCATAATTTTCTTTTCACCTCTTGAGTACTGGATTTTGGTCATATGTCACTATGCCAATTGTAGAATACTATTCTGTTATATGAACATGCTATGATTTGTCTGTTGTCTGTTGATAGCCATTTGGTCTGTTTCCTTTTTCTCTTTTGCTTTTACACATGAAATGATTATGCATATTTTATGAAAATCTCCATGTGGACATATGTTTTTATTCCTCTTGTGTAGAACTGTTACAACATATGCTAAGTAAATGTTTTTCTTGGTATGAAGCCACCAAATTGGTTTCCAAAGCAATGAAACCATTTTACATTCCCATCAGCAATGTATGAGATTTTCATTTCCTCTACACTGTTGCCACCAGTCGGTGGACCTTGTTGCTTTAAAGTCAGCCTTCATAATGCAAAGTAATTTCTCATTGTGGTTTTGTTTTATGGTTCCTTGATGATTAATGGTGTTGAGCATCAGCTGATGAGAATTAAAAACCCATTGATAAACGTTACCACATGTAGCTATGATGCTAAACTGCGCTTTAACGTCTTGCTTACCCTTGTCAGTTCATTCTTCTAACCCTAGTAGGTCCCTTTGCAAGTCATACTTCATGCGAAGAGGTGGGGACAGGGCAGTGAGCAGAGTCTCCAGTTCACAGCTAGGAAGGGGAGGTGAAGTTCCTGGATGAGTCTGGCTCGTACTTCCTTTCTAGGACTTATTTGAAAGTGTCTAGGAGAGTATGAACTTACTGTAAGCTGCCTCCAGTTCTTCCCTGTGCAGACCTGTTTTCTTCTCCTTGCCCTCTGGCCTCTCAAAAGAGGACACCCTTACCTCTGATGCCCTTGCTTCATTGATAAAACATCTGATTTCAAAAGAGACCAATCTATCACACTCCCTTACTTATATCTTTTTGTTCTTTGTTTTAAACACATATATTATAGGACATTTCAATAATATACAAAAGTGAAACAAATGCTATATCAGAGCCTTATTTTATATGTAAAATCTCAGTCCTCTCTTCTTTCTTTGCGGTGCTGATGGTTCAATACCAGCTCTTGCAGTGCAAGTGTTCTGTTCCCGATCTACATCTCCTGCCATAATGATTATCTCTACATAAGGAGAGTTTTAAGAAACTGTTACCTGATATAATAACCATTTCACTTTGTACTATTTCACAGTTCTGGGGATTGAACACCTAGACATGCACTGTACCACTAAGGCCCACACCAGTTTCAGTTTCTTTTTTTTTCTTTTATTTTAGCTTTATTTTTTCATTGATTTTTATTGAGCTCTGCATTTTTCTCTGTTCCCTTCCCTGCCTCTCCCCTCCCATTCAACTCTCTCCCAAGGTCCCCATGATCCCAATTTACTTAGGAGATCTTGTCTTTTTCTATTTCCCATGTAGTTAGATCTATGTGTGTCTCTCTTAGTGTCCTTTTTTGTTGTCTAAGTTCTCTATGATTGTGATTTGTGGGCTGATTTTCTTTGCTTTATGTTTAAAAACCACTTATGAGTGAGTACATGTGATACTTGTCTTTCTGTGTCTGGGTTATTTCACTCAATATGATGTTTTCTAGCTCCATATATTTGCCTGCAAATTTCAAGATGTCATTACTTTTTTTTCTGCTGTGTAGTACTCCATTGTGTAAATATACCACATTTTTCTTATCCATTCTTTGGTTGAGGAACATTTAGGTTGTTTCCAGGTTCTGGCTATGACAGACAATGCTGCTATGAACATAGCTGAGCACAGGTCCTACACCAGTTTCTTAATAGCATCCATATTCGATGAGTGGTCAAGTCTGGCTTTCTCCCCTCTGCCTCCTCCTTCTCCTTATTTAATTCAACAGCTTGTTTGATACAAGATTCAAACATCTATGATTATTTGATATGTCTCATAAATTCATTTGAATTTATAGGTTTCCTCTCAACCTTATTTTGGCCTTGAAGTTTAATCATTGAAGAAATTATTGTAGGTATTTCTTGTAGTCTGATTTCCAAATTTTGATATTCTGTGGTGTCATTTTATGGTCTCTCTTCACCTCCTGAAATCTGTAGTTAGACACAGAGGCTCAGATTCAGCTCTGACCACTTTGGGAAAACCACTTTACAGGTGGTATGTTTGCTGTCTGTTAGGAAATGTGCAAGTCTCACCAGTTTTCCTTTTGTGATGATGACAATTCTTAGCAACCATAACCCAAGATACAATAGTTAATTAGGGATTCTATTCCTTCAGTCTTTGTGTTATTAGTCATGTGGAAGCCCTTCTTTATCAATGATTTAGTTATCTAAGATTCATAACAAATAAACAGAAGTGTGTTTGCTTTTTCTTTTTGCATCAGTTTTCAAAACAGTAAGTTGGTGAGAAAAACACACTTTTCAGTAGCTGTAGATGAAATACTAACCCAGATGATGCTTGCTCATTTGCTGACACTCTTTCAGGACAGTCTTCTATTTGGCTTTTCAAGGAAAATGCCAGTTTACCTGGAGAATTCATCACCAGAACAATAGACACGAAAGCTACAGACTACTTTTCATCTTCAGACTATGTATCCAGTCTAATTATGGGCTCATCTTCCCAGAGAAGTAGGTATTATTAACCTCATTCTAAAGATAAGAGAATGGGGAGACCTGAAGAAAGCATGAGAGTAACTTGCCCCAAGGTGTAAGGGCGTCACCCTGGGAGAGGTGATAGAGATTTATACTTGGTTTAATGTTTGATTGCAACATCAAGAAGGCTGGTTCACAGGGAGCCAGAGAAAAGGAGAGCTAGAAATCTCTGACTCAGTTTTGATACCATGAATCATTCAGTGGGCAGAAACTTGACTATAGATTACGGCACAACTGCTATTGATAAAGTGTTTGGCATCATGGTGACTGGCACATGTAGGTGAGGAAAATGCCAGGTGACTATAAAAAATACCCACATCTCTGTTATATGGCAGAGTAGTTGTGAATTCTTGTCTTCAGACTCAGTTACTGATGCCAAGCAGATGGGGGATGGCAGTCACTTTCCCCCAGGAAATTAAAGGTCCCCAGTGGATGTCGCAGCCTCTTATGCAAAGCAGATACTTTTTCTAGTAAACTTTGAATGCAGTCAGCTCCTACTGAGAAGTCTCCTGTGACTGGGGACCTGGGACATATGAGCTTCACTTCCTTGGGAGCTGCCTTCCCTCACACCTGGTTCAGGGCTTGGGTTTTCTTTTTTTTTTTAATTTTATTTATTTATTTATTAAAGATTTCTATCTCTTCTCCGCCACCGCCTCCCATTTCCCTCCCCCTCCCACAATTAAGTCCCCCCCCTCCTGAGCCCGCACAAGCAATCAGGGTTCCCTGTCCTGTGGGAAGTCCAAGGAACCCCCACCTCCATCCAGGTCTAGTAAGGGCTTGGGTTTTCATTGTAGAAAAGTTAAACACTTTCTAAGTTAAAATACTTTCATCCATCTTAGAGTTTGAATATATTACATGGATGTTCTCCACCCAGACTAATTGTAGAAGCACCCTGTAATTGTGTGGCCTTGAATAAGCGTGCCTCATCAGCACAACCCTGCTGTTAGTGATGTGAGAGAGGAGAAATGAACACAAGGAGCGACAAAGAGGGGACACTTAGAAGCCTTCTGACAGTGGATTCTCCTCAGTTATCTAACAATCTCCTTTAGCCATCTGGAGAAGAACCAATACCTTCAGCATACTGCAGACCCTTACCTCACAATGGAAACCCCACATGTCTGACCTAACTGGTTAGAGAAGTCTTAGGCTGATTCACACTCATTTAATCCCTAATTCAGGTGCCAGCAACAATACTCACTCACTTTCCTGTGTGTCCGAGGAGCAACATTCCCTTCTTCCTATTTTTCCTTTTCCTTCAATTTAAAGGCGGTTTTGATGTAGGGGCTGCTTGGCTTGGCTGTTCAAAGGCATCCTTTTAATCACCCTGACCGTAAACTGGAAGACGTGAGTGATCCTGATGTCATCCTACAGTCTTCTCCTCCCCCAGTCTGCCCTAAGGCTTCTCCCCTGACTGCAAACGTCTTTCAGGCCTCCTACGTTTTGGTAATAGGTCAACAATATCTTGAGCATAAAGATCTGGACAAAAGGTACTTATGTGAAAAACACACTTTAGGCTTGAGTAGAGAATTTACTGATATTGTTCTGCTAAATGGACAAGGTGTGCCCATGGAATTACTTCTGTTTATAGTCACAGGTTAGTGCTGCGGTCATCTTTGGGCAAAGATGTTCCTTTTTGCAGTGGACAGCAGTTAAGTTCAGAGATTCATTACTCATCAGAGGCCTGTGCATAAGGGACTGTCAGACATAAAGAGGATTTCAATATCTCCTCCTCCAAGGCTCAGGAAACAGCCAGAAGATGGAGCATAAAGAATTAAAGAAGAAGGAATGGCATAAGATGGAGAGAGTATTGTCTTTGCGTGTGATGTTACTGTTGTTTTCAATACCACAGCAGAGGATTATTGATTCAAGATCTACAGAAGATTGGGCTTTTCAACACCCTGCCATGGGGGTTGTGAGAAGGGACCAAGAACCCCCCTGATCCTCCAGGCAGATAGAGGGAGGGTCTCACAAGGCCCCAACCCTCCCTGAATATCCATACAGATCTCATGGTTGCTGAGAGGGAGAAATATTTCTGCACCACTTGCTCCCAGTACACTACAGATCTTCAGTGGTTGCTGCATGCCTCTGGAGTCTTTCTAGTGAACTTCCAGTGCTTGATACTCAGGCTGAAACTCAGGACTCTGCAAGGGGCTCTAATGATGCTCACTGCATCATCAAAATCAATCAATAAAAAAGGTAAAGTTAAAAGAGAGAAGGTGGGAAGAGCACGGGGATTAGTGGGATTGCCCGAGAGTGAACATGACTAAAATATGCCATAGACATGAAAATCCACAATGAGATGCACTATTATGAAAACTCAACATAAGCTAATAACACACACACACAGTGTGCAAGGAAAGCAAATATGCCATCCTTGAGGCACACATAACTGGGATAGGTAATGATATAAACCACGTGAAAGTCATGTCAGCCAGCTGTCTGTCATTTTAGCAAGTCCTTGAAATAATAAAAAAATACATTGGAAAGTACAGTCAAGGACCTGTTGGCCTATGGCTTAAATGCAGTGAGATGAAGGAGAGAAATGGACCATTCGAGGGACAGACCCGATGACTAGACACTCCCCACTAGGCCTCACTTGTTTATATGACACCACTTCCCCACAGAGCCAAGCTATAAGCTAAGCTGCAACACACAAGCTGTTGGGGACGACTGAAGGTCCAGGTTATATCAGGTGCCATGAGAATTTCTGTTCTGGAAGAGGACCATGCGAGAGAGTTCATTGAGAGGGGCTGGGTGCCTTCACTTTGGGTGAATGACAAGAAGTTCCTGAGGTAGGTGGACAAAGAATTTCAAGGAGACTATCTTTTTTTTTTTGACAGGGTCTTTATTAGGCAAATCTGGCTGTCCTGTAATTAACAATACAGACTAGGTTGGTCTCAAACTCAGAGAGCCTCCTGTCTCTGTCTCCTGGGTGCTGGGATTCAAGCCAACCAAGGGAACTAATTTTGATATTTTTCATTCTTGAGCAGTTGGGACTCCAGATCAATCCCCACCTTTAAATGGAGAAAGTGGGTGCAGGACTCACGTAGTTTTATTGAGTTCTGTGTGAGTCGCTTGCTACTGAATTTCTAATATCACTTTCTTTTGGTGCTGAGGATAGATCCTAGAGCCCTGAACACACAGCAAATAATCTGCCACTGAGTTGCACCCTAACCCTCTAATATCACTTTTCTCATTTGTAAAGTGGCTGCATAATTATAATTGAAAGGTTACTGTGAGATTTGAGAAAGGTAATACATTTTATATTACTGCTTTGGGCGAAAGGGCGGGTACATAGTAACAACTTACAGATTGCAAAGTCCCATAATTATGCTAAGTTACTATAATGACAGTGATGATAAATATTCATCATTTGAATATTATTATAATATGAAATATTAAATATGGTATTCTCCTTGAAATATTTTCTTTTTTATATATGTATCACCATTCTTTATTGATGCTTTGGGAATTTCACATCATCCACCCCAATTCTGCTCATTTCTTACTCCCGCCCCTCACCCCTGCAGCGTTCCTCCTCAAGAAGAGCCCCCCCCCAAATAATTAAAAATTAAACAAAGCAAACAAAAAAACCCCTCCTCACTCCTCTGTCTTTCTTGTCTCTCCAACACTTCTTCATTCATCCTAGTGGCACTGGGAGCTGCAGGGTGTCACACTCTGTACCCTTTTGTCCAATCAGCCCCATCCTCAAATGTTCATTGCAATGAGTCATCGGTCTGGTTTAAGGCCTCCGGCCTCTGGCACACATCATCACTGGCCCTTCATCAACACTCCTCTCAGATATGCTGTGGTTGCCCCGAGTTACAGGAATCCTGCAGCTGTCGTTTCGCAGGAGCAGTTCCTTCAGGAGCTCCAGCAGGTCACAGATGAATAGACATTAGGGTGGATCGACCCAAAGGCTCAGGACACAGGTCAGGGTGATAGCTGAGCTGGTCAGTCCTGGCCCCTGGGAAGACCCCACTTGAGCGAGGGGCAGGGCCAGCTATCTCAGCCAGTCAGTGAAGGGTGGGGTTGACTCAGCATGGCCCCCATATTTTAGCACACATGGTTCTTATGGTCCCTTCTGGTGACACAGAACCAGACAAGGCCCTTGGCAGAAGTTCAGGCCTGGATGTCATCATGGCCCTGGTGGCAGTGCATATCACCCAGATTAGTATGGCTCTCGGACACAAATATGGTTTCAGGTGATTGACCAGACCCTGGGCATCTGCATAGCCTTTAGTAGTAACAGGAGCCATGGACATTAACTCAGACCCTGGTTGTTATAAGGTCATGAATCCAGACACAGCCCTAAACAGTAGCTTGGGGCTTGGGCATCACCATTGTCCCATGTAGCAGTGCAGGTCACTTCAATTAGCATGGCCCTGGTGACAGCATAACTCTGGGATTCCAGTATGGCTACAGGTTGCAGCCTAGACCCTATGTATCTGTGTGGATGTCACCAAAGTCCCAGGTAGCAGCACAAGCCACTCAAATTGGCATGGCCCCAGCAACAGTGTGGCCCTTGGACATCAACGTGGCCCCATGTGGTTGCTTCTCCTTGACATATCAATCCTGTTTTCTTTTAATTCTTACTCATTTTGTTCATAAGACACCATGACCTAAAGTCAGAAAGTAAAACTGCCACATGAATTGTGTATGTATACATGTGTATACATGTGCATGCGTGTACACATGTGCATGTATGTATGTGTGCATGCATGCGTATGTGTGCTTGTGTACATGTATGCATGTGTGCATGCATGCATGTGTATGTGTGCATGTGTATGATGTGGGATTCCTTTCTGTATGTTGTGAATACCATTGGTTAATAAAGAAACTGACTTGACCTGATAGGACAGAGTAGAGCTAGGATGGGAAAACGAAATTGAATGCTGGGAGAAAGGAGACAGAGTCTGGGAGAAGCCATGTAGCCCCACCAGAGACAGATGCTGGAAACTTGCCAGTAAGCCTCTGCCACGTGACAATACATAGATGAATAGAAATGGCTTAATTAAATATGTAAGAGCTTGCTTGGAATATGCTAGAGTCATTGGCCAAACAGTGTTTTAAATAATACAGTTTCTGTGTGATAATTTTGGGAATCAGTGGCCTCTCCTACAATATGTGTACATGTGTACATAGATACACATATACTTGTGTATGTATGCATGTGTTCATGTGTGTTATTAAACCAGGCTTTACAGATGAATCTCTCTTTTCATAATTAAAAGCAAATGACCTTTTCCTCTCTATGCCTCCTAAAGAAGTAAGATGAGCCTTTCCGAGATTTATAACTCCACGACAGCCTTAGAGAGCAGAAACTCACTATAACTTCTGTCTGTTGACATTTCCATAGAATGGGTTCTAAGCACTTCATCCAGATGTCCCTCATTCTTGCCCTGTAATAGAGAGATGCTAATGTAATTCCTGGTTTTACAAATGCAGGAGCTGAGTCAAAGTGAGTTAGTCTTTCTTTTATTGGGCACAGACTAAATGAGGTATTGGGAACCAGATAGTCTCATGCTGGAATCAACAAAAATTATGGGCAACCTAGAGCAGCGCAGAACACTCCAGTGGCCTGAGTTTTTAAATGTGATAGTTTGCAAACAATTCTATGTCTGGGCTTGACCCAAAACCTCTGCAATTGCAGTCGCTGAAAGTTTGGGTTCAGGACTAAGAGTTTGTATGCACTTCCTCCTTTGTCCTGCACCCTCCCCATCTTCCTTTGTGATCCAGACACAGGCAGATCCCAGAATTTAGCTGGTCAACCCACTCAGTCAAAACAGAAGGTTTGGGTTCAGCCAGAGACCTCTTTCTAAGGAAAAATCAGAGTGTGATGGAGCAGGCCATCCAGTGTCCTCTTCTGAGTTCCATGTACATGTATGATGGAGCAGGCCATCCAGTGTCCTCTTCTGAGTTCCCATGGACATGTATGCATGCTTGTATATGCACACTCACACACAATTAAAATAACGCTTCCTCTTTGGGGACCTACTGCCTTTCATAACAATCTCTGTCTCCACCAGGCTATAGCTCCATAATTTACTGGTTTCCACTGTAGCTTGAGCACCCAAACCTGAAAATCCAATATCTGAAATGCCTCAAATCTGAAAAATTTTGAATGTTGACATACCATAAGTGGAAATGGGATTAAGTTAAAAGGCATACACTAAAATATTACACAAAATTACCTTCAGGCTTATTGTATAAGCTGTTCATGAAAATATATGAATTCTATGTTTAAACTTGGGTCCTAGTCCCAAGATAACCCATTCTTTATACAGGAATATAAAATTTTGAAAAGCAACCATAAAATTAAAAAGATTTTGGTTTTAAGAATTTTAGATGAAGGAGACTCAGTCTGTGCTAGGTATTTCTTCCTGTGGTCCTTTAGAGATCTAAGAAGTTTATTTAAAGTTTACTGTGTGAGTTCTAGGAAAGGGAGTACAGATATACGTGTGTTGGTAAGCTTTTTATTTCGGTGACTAAACACTTGAAATAATTTAAGCATTATTTTGAATTCTTTGAGAGTTTTGAACAATGTGTTTGATTAAGTTCAGTCTTAGCCCCAGCTCCTCCCATATCTCTCCCCTTTTCCCTACCCAGCTTTGTGTACTTAAACAAAACAAAAATCCACAAACAAACAAAATAAAACAAACAAAAACACCAACACCAGTTTCTGCTGCCCAATATTCTTAGATGTAAGATTTCGCAACCAAGTGTGGTCAACTCTTGGAGAGAACGTTCTTTCCTTCCCTTCACAGCTAGTGGGTGCCTCTAGCTCCATGGCTAGAGGGGAGATTTTGCATCCGAAACCCATCTTCATGCTGAGATTTGCTCTGTCTTGGACTTGCAAAGGCCATGCAAATGCTTTTGAAATCAATGTGAGTTCATAGTGCAACACAGAACACAGTTTGCTTGTATTCGCCTACTGCCTCTGTCTCTTATATTTTTCCATCTCCTCTTCATCAATGATTTCTGAACTCTAGAAGGGTGTGTAATATGGATGTTTCATTTGTGGCTGGACATTCTGCAGTCTACAATTCTCTGCACCTTGGCCAGCTGTGGGTTTCTGTGACTGAAAACAGAGTCTTCTCAGATAAGGGTATGGGCATGAATTGATCTATGGGTATAATGATAAGTCATTAGATTAATAATCCATACATATAGCAGAATAACAGTAGAAGATTCCCTTCTCGGCCTATGACCTGTATAGCCATAAGTTATTGGCATGGTAAGCATACTAGGCATATGTTTCATTGTGTAGAATGGGACTTAAATCCAATCAGAAAATGGTTGATAAATTCCATGACCTTTGTGCCACTATTATATCAATGGGCATGTCTTGACAGGCAAGTCATTCTTGTAGCTTGAAGGTTTCACAGCTAGCTAAAATTGATTACTTCTCTCCTCTAGTATTTGTTATTCTTAAAATGCTGGGTTCCCCCCTCCCCCCCCCCACCCCACCCCACCCCACCCGGCGGGCTCAAAGAGCAGCAGCAAGCTCTGGCGGGTCCCCAGCGGTGCCGGCTCCAGAGTCCGGCACCCTAGCGGTGGCAGAGTTCCCATCAGCAGGAAGCCACGCAGCAGAATTCCCAGTGTGAGGCAGTTGTGAGCAGACCCATGGACACAGAAAGTAGCCATAAAAGCATTTATTGAGGGAGAGAGGGAGAGAGGGAGAGAAGGAGAGAGAGAGAGAGAGAGAGAGAGAGAGAGAGAGAGAGAGAGAGAGGAGATAAAAAGAGAGAGAGAGAGAGACAGAGAGAACACGTGAGCACGCCAAGGAAGCAGAAAAGGGAGGTGCGAGATGGCGATGGGAAGGTCAGAGGTAATGGGAGTGGGCGTGGCTTGTCCCTTAAAGTGACGGGAAAGCACAACATTCCCAGGTCTTCCTTATAATAAAAAGTAGGAGACCAGACACCACAGCCCAAAGGAACTCTCAAGACTGCTTCCGGCTGATTGTGGGCTTCATCTTTGGGGGGGGGGCGCAAGAGAAGGCTGGGTGCTGGTCACATCCTGTCATAGCTGGTCTCTTTGCCTTTGACCGGTGTCTGTGGCATGGGAATTGTCTGGTGTCCCTAAGGTATTGGCAGAACAAAAACAAAGTTAAATTAAGGAAAAAAAATTTAGGACCAGGGAATTGAGGGGGTATCTGACCTGTTTAAGATGGATTTCTTAATTCGGCTCCCTGGAACTCACGAGAACTCCTTGGGTTTGTGAAAACAGAAGTCATATAATGACTGTGGCATAAGAGATAAATTTGATTTGAAATTTGTTTGGTGAGGTCACCTTGCAAAACCTCAACCAGGCAAAGCCTCTCAGCTGTCAAACTGTCAGAGATCTTTGAGAAGAATAAGATTTTACTTGAGTTACTGATTTAAAAATGACAGAGAACTTACTTGGTTGGCACCCAGAGCTACTCCTTTTGAATCCCCCATGGTTGTTGAAGGTTGCACTTGACCTTTGCTGATTAAAGCAGGCTTCAGAAGACCCTGTGGGCTAAGAAATCTGTAGGAAGACAGGCCTACCTTGACCTGAGCAGCTAGGCTGTCAATTCCAGTGATTTCGTCCACATCTGGAGGTCTTTAGTTTAGACGAAAGGCAGTTTTTCCCAATGGTCAGCGCTCTGCAGTCGAAGTGAAATGCAGAAGGACGTTATTTCTGTATGTGTCTGTCTACTGTCTTCTTTGGAGGGAGCAGAGAGCTGCTGCTAGGAGCCAACCTGTCTCTTTTTTTTTTGTTGTTGTTGTTGCGAAAAGTTTTTTAATAATTAAATATTTAAATATCACATTCCCCAGATCTCTGAGCAGTTGAGGGCAAAAAACTGTTTGTAATATAAGGTTAGTGGCGGGACTGATAATGGTTTTGAAGTCTGAAATGAAAGCAGTAAAATCGGGAGAGTGTGGTCACGTGACCTGGCCTTCAGCCAAGATGGCGACCGCCACGTGTAGTCTGCTCTGTTGGAGAGCCACCATGCCATAACAAAAGGCGCAGAGGGGAAGGGCAAAAGGTGGAACCCAAAAATGGCCGTCTATAGTTTTAATGGGGCCATTCATTTGGACAGAGACGGATAAATGTACTGCATTAAAGCATGAGGCCGGAGTGATAGGTCTGGATGGCTTGGCTCCCAGGGTCAAGGCCCTGAAAATGCCCGCAAGAGGCACCCAGAAGATGCCACGAACACTGGCAAACTCTGGACACAGGAGTCTGGGTAACCAGAGGGCAGTGTTAATAGCTTGACTGAACTGACCCTAGTCTCCGATGGGAGACCAAGTCCCGGGCAGGGGGGACACAGTCAGGCTAGAAGGCCGCCCATTGCAGCCGAGGTGCTCATACCATAATGAGCCCGTACGTAAAGAGGACAGAAAAAGATCAGAAAGAAGAGGGAGAACTGGAGACCGAGGACCGGGTAAGCTGAGGGGCTGGCTAAGGCCACGCCATCCCAGGCACGGGCTTTGCACAGGAGCCAAGCTGAACTGAATGCCAGGGAAAGGAACAACCAAGGCCCTGAAGGCCCGCGGTTGGAGATCCCCCATCCCTAGAAACCACAAAGGGTTGCTGGGAGCTCAACGGTCTATCCCTTGGGTTAAAAGAGATGGTTAAGCTGGCCGAAATAGGGACACTCACGATTAGAAGCCGGTGTTGTTTGGAGGAGCTGTGTCCAGGCGGATGGAACACGTGGGTCGTTGTAGAGAAGGTCCTCGGGTCCTGATTCTTCCCCGAGAGGGAGCTCGGAGTCCCGGATGGCGACTAAAGCTGGAACTCCGGCCCAGGTGGAAGTCTGGGGTACGCGAATCATCTGAGTCACGACACCATTTGTTATTCTTAAAATGCAGGGCTTCCCCTCACCCTGTCCAGCGGGCTCACAGAGCAGCAGCAAGATCCGGCGGGTCCCCAGCGGTGCCAGGCGCCGGCTCCAGAGTCCGGTACCTGAGCGGTGGCAGAGTTCCCACCAGCGGGAAGCCACGCGGCAGAATTTCCAATGCACGGCAGTTGTGAGCAGACCCACGGACACAGTAGCCATAAAAGCATTTATTGAGGGAGAGAGGGCGAGAAGGAGAGAGAGAGAGAGAGAGAGAGAGAGAGAGAGAGAGAGAGGAGATAAAAAGAGAGAGAGACAGAGAGAGAACACGTGCGCACGCCAAGGAAGCAGAAAAGGGAGGTGCGAGATGGCGATGGGAAGGTCAGAGGTAATGGGAGTGGGCGTGGCTTGTCCCTTAAAGCGACTGGAAAGCACAACAGTATTTTTCACAGCATCACCCAGAACTACGAAAGTGACCCAGTCAGTGTGAAGCTTTCAGGCCAGTACCAACTTGATCTACCATACTGAATGACTCGTGTATGTGGTTTCTGCAACAATAGGAGCTTACCATCAAGTCCTGGAAGGTAATCAAGAGCAAAGAGAAATGGCAGAGATCTGTGATATTTGGAAGTCTTTGGTACTTCTCTGGTTAGTGACTCCAAAATAAGTAACTCTTCCTTGGCACTGGGAATTTTATTGGTTAGACTCTGGTGTCTAGTAGAAGCACAGTTATCCCCACTGTAGCTCCATTTTGCCTTTTTAATATAATCTACATATAAACATACATATTTATGTATATATCCATATTAATTTAATATGTAATATATATGCACTAACTTAATATATATATCTATATGTATGTATTAACTTAAGTGCCTTTTTTTTCTTTTTTAGGAAGTGTACACAGTAGTAGATTTCCATACTATTTTTAGTGTCATGTCCTCTATTCTCCTTCACTACCTACACCTACGTATTTTTGGTTTTTAGTTTTTGGTTTTTTTTTTTTTTTTTTTTTTGAGGAAGGAGCTTATATTGTAGTCCAGGTTGGTCTAGAACCCACTATGTAGCTCAGGTTGTCCTTGAAGGCAAGAAACCTTTTTAAAAATTTTCCTTTCTTTCTTCTTTTAAAATGTTAGAACATGTGCATGAAGTCTTGCATGCATGGATGTCTACGAGCCATAGGCATGCCTGGGACCCATGAAGATCAGAAGAGGAAGTTGGATTCCTTGGAGGTAGAGATACAGGTGCTTGTGAGCTGCCATTTAGGTGCTAGGAATCAAACCCGGTTCTCTGGAAGAGCAGCCAGTTTGCTTAACCACTTGAACCAGCTCTTCTACCAAGGAAAGAAATATTTTTCTCTTATGATTTCAGTCTAAAATGATTTGGCCTATAGAGAGATAGAATATTAAGACAAAGGAGGTGTGGAGACAGAGAGAGAGAGAGAGAGAGAGAGAGAGAGAGAGAGAGAAAGAGAGAGAGAAGAAAGGGGAAAAGAGGAGGAGGAAAGCAAGACAAACTTATTGCATGCACCCACACTCCATTGCCTCCAATCAGTTCTTACTTCCCAGCTCAGCAGTCTATTTGTCTGTGACTATTAGACGCTTCACTGAGGAGGAAGGAGCATCAGAGCCATCAGAATCCATCTTTCAACAAGGCTGTCAAATATGAACCTTTCTGAGGACACTGTATAGCCAGGCCCTAAGAACACATAAACTCTGGGCCCTCCCTTTCATGTGGTTTTGGTTTAGGAAGGGACTGGACTCCAACGCACATGAATTAGAGGACAGAATTACAGAATGGGGCTCAGCAAAGTGTCTGACCTCAGCACTTGTAGTTCGAGCAAGTAAAAAAATCCCTCTGGATGGAGGAAATTGAGGGTGTTGGACAGGAGGGAGAGCCAGGGTTTAGAGTTCTAACCTAAACGTCTCTCATGGAGACATATGTCTGAGCTAAGTAGATTCACACCTTCTCTAGATATAAATTCCTTTGATGTTTTGTAAAAATGTCTTTCTTTTCCAGCTACCGAGATCAGAGTTCTGAGATCTGTGAAATTCTATACTTTCTATCTCATAAAATTGATCCTTTCATCACATGGTAAGAAATGATCCTTAAAATAAAATGGCCTTCTTTCAATTAATTCAGAAATAGACACCTTAAATCTAAGATTAATGACCAGAGAATTGTACAACAGAGCATTGTGTGTGTTCGTTTGGATGTGCTGGTTTCAATGTATTTCTACCTTTCCTTATATTGTGACATGGAAGGAGTTACTCAGGCACACTGTGCTGCTTTCTTCTTTATCTAGATAATTTTATAAAACATAAACCTTCTAAGCCTGGAGTGGTGGCTCACACCTTTAATTCCAGCACTTCGGAGGCAGAGGGAGACAGATCTTTGTGCATTGGAAGCCAGCCTGGTCTACATAGTGAGTTCTAGGACAGTCAGGGCTACATCTAGAGACCCTGTCTCAATAAGCAAAGCAAAACAAAACAAATATAACAAAAAATCTTATGCAAGAAGCTCTTGAAAGGTATGTATAAAAGTCCTTATTAATATGTTCTCACACAGGGCACTGGGAGTGGCCCTTTCATCACTTAGAAACACCTTTTGCATTGAACTTAGTAAACTTAATGATGGCCATGGGTCCTTTTGAGGCAAATCTTGCGTCCCTGTGCTTTCATTGCAGGATGGGAGAAGCTGGAGGTCAAGCTTAGGAGCTGAGTTAGCTGTTGTTTTATCCATTTTCAGTTTATGTTTTATGTATGAATCTTAGTGAAAATTTTCACACATTTATTTTTTTCTGGGACTCGCTACAAAGTAAGAGTTATTCTCCCAGGAAAAACCTAGGACTTGTTAATAGAAATAGCACAGAACTTGGATTCTCACAGTGAAGCAGGTACTTCATGCAGCAAGGAAAAAAAAAATCACTGCCCACAATGGAGTATGGATGTATTAGTTAGAGATCTAAAGCTTAGTCAAATAGAGCGGCATATGTTGGTAAACCCAGCAGCCAGTAGGTAAAGGCAGGATAATCAGGAGTTCAAGACCAGCCTCTGTTACATAGAATGTCACAGCCAACCTGAATTATATGAGATCCATTTCAAAAAGTGTAACAAATAAAACAAAAATAAAAACCAACTAGCTGCGGGTGTATGTGTATTATAGATATATTTTTCTGTCTTAGTTATAAACTTCAGGACAATTACTATTTCCTTTTCTTACTTGGCTCAGTTTCTTCTCATGAAAAAGAGAGATAATAGTCTTCTGTGAGTAGGCATGAGCCTTGTGAACTTCCTGTGAACTGTTGGAAAGTGTAAGGCTAACACCATTCCTCTTTCCTGCTGGGCAGAGGTCATAGGAACCAATGGGAATCATATTTACCAGTGGAGTTCAAACACTTGATGGTTTATGGGTGTCAAGAACGTAAGGCTGAAAATTCTTTTCTTGGAAAAGAGAGAGTGAGGAAAAGAAAAGGAGGGGGAAAGATAGGGGAAAGGAAGAGAGGAGAGAGAGAGAGAGAGAGAGAGAGAGAGAGAGAGAGAGAGAAGCGCACTGAGATCATGTCCTAACAAAGCTCCTTTGAGTTGCTGCTGGGAGTGGCTGGGTGTGTCTAGTCATTCCTCAGCCAGAACGCTGTGTATGTAATCCCGTCATAATGTCTGTAATGTTTAAACCCATAGGCAAGAAAAACCACCAACAAAACAGTCACCAAGGTTATTAAATATTTGGTCCACAGACCACTTTTGTTGAACTGAAGGAAACTGCCGTCTGATGCAAGCGCGTTAAGAATAGATAATTCATTCTTTACGCCATTGTTCTTCCCGCCACCCCAAAGCCCACCCACTGTTTTGATGCACATGGTCTGTAAAATGATGGCGTGTTTTACGAGACAGACACCATTAGGGATTGTTTGGGGAGTTATAGAGCAAACAACTTTTTCTACAATTATATCCTTTCCCACCGAACTTCCTTAAAGAAATGGAACATGGTTGGATGAATAAGATGAGGTGGCCTTAAGAACCTATAAAGACAACTGAGGGAAAGGTTTAAGGGAATACCTGATTTCAAATTTATGGTAGGAGTCATCTTTGTTTGAAATAGTTGTGTCTATGCAGCATACCCTTCCACAAAGAGGCGATTTCCTACTCATTAATCCCACAGCCACCGTGCCAGAGACCATTCAGCGTTCTCAGGAACAGTGAACCCTGTCACATTTTAACAGCGGGAAGCATATGCCAGTGCACACTGACTTAATCATACAATATAGGGTTATGGAGTATGCTATGGTATATGGAAAACTGTCAAATTTTATTTTTGTTCTGTTTGTTTGTTTTATTCTTTACAGGTTCAAATTTTATTAAGAGCTAAGAATACTAAAACTACTCAAGAGTTGGATTTTCATGAGGCCGCATGGCAAAGGGTTAACCATTGTAATAAGAACAGAACTGCTACCCTTTCCCTAAACACAGTGCTGGGTTTCCTGAAGACGGCCTCCCAAGAGTGTGTGTGCTGGGGCCGTATTCACCGTCATCCCCTCTCCTTCCCACACCCCTCTAGTTTTCCCCTCTCTTTCTGTCTTCTGTTTTCATAGAAATGGTTTTATGTTGCTATTAAAATATAGGATTTTTTTTAACATTCCCATTCCTCTAACTGACAACATTGTCCTTTCCAGGATTTCCCTCCAGGCTGTATATTTTCACACTATAATAATTATCATAGATGTCAGACTTGACATTGAAAACCAAGCTACAGTGTTCTTAAGAGCCATATCTAGGTCTTCTTCTTGGTGTCTCGATGCCCTAGAGACTTAATCAGGTCTGACACACTTGAAAAGGGCTTAGTTTTTATTTACTTTATTATATTTATTCTTCTCTCATATATTACACCCTGGCCACAGTTTCCCCTCATTTTACTGCCCCCAGTCCCCCTTAACTTCTCCTCTCCCCCAGATTCACTGTTCCTCTGTTTCGTTTCAGAAAAGAGCAGGCCTCCTAAGGATATCAAACAAACTCGACATAACAAGATGCAATAAGACTAGGCATATACCCTCATATCAAGGCTGGACGAGGCAACCCAGTAGGAGTAAATAAGGTCCTGTGAGCAGGTAAGAGTCAGAGGCACCCCCATTATTAGGAGTCCCCCCAAAACCCAAGCTAAAGAACCACAGTATGATCAGAGGATCTGGTGCAGACCCATGCTAGGCTCACTACCAAAAAGAGAGACATATTTCATCAACCAAAGGCTCCTACCAAGAGGGACCCATGGGAGAGATGGGACAGAATAGGAACTGCCATGCCAATGGCAGGAATTCTCTCTAGGCTGTTCTCTCCTCTAATTGATCTGTTGTGTTTTCTAGAGACTAGTTTGAAAATGTGTGAGTTTACACATATGAGATACTTGTAGAACTCTATCTCTCCCCACCTCTCAGCTTCATGTCTTCTAATGGGGAATATAATAATATTTAAATGTACGGCCACCACAGAGAAAGATATCCCACGGAAAATAGTTCTTTCCAGTCAAATAAAACCCAGATTTTCATTTCTACTCATGAAGGGAAATCACCTTTTCCTCAGTCAGTAATTGTGCTTGTTGCACTGTTACCCTGAACATCAGCTTTAACTAGAAGACACGGACACTCAGATACGTTGTCCAGAGCACTTCAGCAAGTGAGTGATCTTGTCCGGGAGAGCTCTGTTTAGCCATTTGCTGCCAGGCCCATCTAATTTGTCTTCTGCAGTCTAATTATGCCCTGCTCCTTCCTTGTTTCCAGACCTTCCTGGTCCTCTGAAGCCCCCTGCTTTGATGCCTCTCCAGCATCAACTGTAAAACAGAAAGAGTTGTGCTCATCTGGGAACACTTGAGTGTGCAGTCACATGCCAAGCTTACTGTGTGTTAGTGTGTGCCATCAGGTGCTCTAACTCACTCGTGTCTTCTCTCCCTACTGTGTTATTTGTAAGCCCCTTGGGGACAGGGAGCACAGCACATCCCTAAGTATGTGGCCTCTCTAGCTTTCAAACCATCAGAGCCAGGCTGTGCTCAGGCTCCCCAGGAGCTGCTGAACTCCTCCAGTGAAATTAGTTCCTTCCAGGATGGGCAAAGAGCTAACAAGAATGTAGCAGAGGGAATTAAGACATGAAAAGGGCAGCCGACCAAACACTAAGATTTCAGATTTCAGATCTCTTAAGATCTTCGGATCGCAGTAACAAGGAGAGAACAGTCCAGTGCTGAACAAATAGTGTGGTGAATTAGCTGTTGATATCCCGTTCCAGGTTCTGGGCCACTGCGCTTATTCTGAGAAACAAGCAAAGCGCTACTAAAGTCTCCACATGTATGTTAATGTTGTATATTTCACTTTACAACTGAAGAATCTAGGGCTAGCGAGATTAAACACTTTGCTTAGGATTTCTCCAACAATAAGTGGTTGAGACAGTTTGCAAACTTATGACTTTGCCCTCGAATCCACATTTGCCCACTAGAGCTAGACATTGGGGTATTTTATGAGGTGCATTGGCCATTTCCCTGTCTTTATGATCTTACTTTCCATGCTACACTCAGGCCCGGGATGGTGCTTTCAGAGTTGAACTCATTTTCATTCATGAGTTTGATTCTGTTTATAACAAGACTCAGGATAAGGGAGAGGAGAAGCTATCAAGTCGCCTTCCTTCAGTCAGTCAACAATCCTTCATTAACTGCTTATGACAAATCCTGGAGATGCCAAGGAATGAGTGAGGCTGACCCTTATCTTTCAAATTCTAGTAGTCATTGTGGAGGATGGTGAAGAAAAAGGTTATGGTGAGACAAACTACCCTAAGAATAAGGAGCATAGGTGATAGCTCCGGAAAAACAGCTGGCTCACTTTTGGGTGCCTCCCAGAAAGCAGGATAGGAAAAGAACATATCCCACATGTCAAGGAGCTGCAGGAGACCTGGATTTGTGAAATCAGGCTTCCCCCAAACGTTTCAGAGCAAGGCTGTGTCCTCTACTGGGACACAGCCACTTTGCAATTCTATCAAACTATTTCTGCTAATCAATTTGATATTGCATGTTTTGTCTGCAACGCTATGCATGTTTTGAGAACGAGCACTCTATGTGGAAAAGATGGAGGTCAAGTTAGGAGTTCGTAGTAGTTTTTTCTATCACCACCTATTCTATTCTTACTTTCCTCCATTCACCTTCTGTTGCTGGCTCGGCAGGTAGGCCTGCCTTTATTCTGTCTTACAGGCTTTCACTTAGTTCAGGGCTGGCTCCACCGACAGACTCTTCCTGCCCAAGCTTGTCGCAGGCCATCTGAAGCTGTGCAGACTGCAACAGCAAGTTCGGCCTGAATCACGTCTTCCAATTTTGTTCAGGCTGCCAAGAGTTATGAGTAAGAGCGCACTGTGGGCGGGGCCGGAGTGGGAGGAGAGGGCGTGGCCGCAGGTGAGCCAGCTCCCCAGGCCCCAGAGCACTGCTTTCACTGCCCCTGAGAGCCTACCTCCGCTTGTTTCCCTTGCAAAGCATTTCCCAGGATACCAGCTGCTCAAGGTAAGCATAGTGGGGCAACAGGGCTGGTGACTTCCCTCTTCAGGACAAGTAATGAAATAGTTAGGGGATTGACTCCAAACGGTGAAGAAAGTGAACAGATTTCATCAAGGGTAGCCGGCCTTCAGTGTGATGGGTCGCAGTCCCAGCTCCTAAGGCGTTGTTTGTGCGTGGCTCTGGGAGAACCATCTCCACTCCACGTAGCCACCTACGCTCAGAATATGAAGAAAGCAAAGGGCACGAAGTTTGGGTGATGATGGTGTGGGGAGCAGCAGCGATTTTGGGGAGACTGAGATTGTTTCCAGACCTACCGTGGAATACAGGGCGGATTTGTGATGCAGGGTGTGGTATTTAAGGCCTAGAGAAGGTTGAGAGGAAGAGAATCGGGGGCAACCTTCCTAGTGAGCCCTGTGGGGTCGAAATGAAGACTGCTTTGTCATTTTACATGTTAGATCAGTGTTCCTTGTCTGACAACTGTGTTCTGGGCAGAATCATTCTCTCTCGGTCCTATTAGATTCAGCAAACTTGAAAAAAAAATCGTGTATTTTCACATAAATTTCTGAACTTTGAGATGTGCTGTCTCTTCCTCATGGGTAACAATAATGATAATAATACAGAAGTTTTATGGTTTCGTTCAAACATTTCATACTGAAAACTTGATTTAATGCAATAGGCTGTTTCATTTGCCAAAACTGGATCTCAGAACTTGGAGACCTTGACCAATTTTTGCTCAGCTACTCAGGCTGAAGAAAGGTTCAGCGGTAAAGTGATGTCTACAGTCACACAGCTTGAAGGCAGGGCGGCTTAAACAGCAGAAGGCTTCAGACTGACAGTCAGGCATGTTTTATGACATAAGTTCTGGTAAAAACTTTCCTTTATCTTTTCCATCTCAAGAGAATCTTTAACAAAATTGTGTTACAAGCATCAGTCACCTTAAAGTAAGTGCAGGCCTTGATGAGCTCCCGGATGGGTGGAGAGGAGAAAGCCTAGCAGAACAGGACTTTAGCAAGTGAGTCAGCAGCTTCGTACCCCTGCCTCCTAACGCCCTCAGGATGCCGCTTCAGTCGCTCTGGGTTTGACTTTGCAGCATGCAGTCTCAGCAGTTTGGGTCATCCAGGTGCGGCAGGGTTAGTCTGGCATTGTCTGGCAGCCATGTAGTGGGCCAGCAGTTAAGATTGGCGGGCTCCTCCGAGGTTGGAAATGACAGATTGTCCTCATTACCTAGGCCTGCACTCTACTTTCCTGACATGAAGGCACTTTCTAGACACCTTTACCCAATCACTTCATTCAGTTCTCATAGTGCGGCGCCACATAAGGAAGCTAGAGAGTCTCATACTTTTTCTTAATCTGGTACTGTTTTCTCCTCCTCGAATCAGAAAGTGAACCATAGAGGCAGTGTTCCGTTCTTATGCTTCGGGTCAAATTATTGCCCAAGGACCAGTCATATCAGAGCTCCAAGAGGGATGGGCTTGGTGGCAGAAGCCTGTGATCCTAGCCTCCTGAGAGGCTGAGGCAGGAGAATGGCCAAATTAAAGGCCCACTTGGGTGAGAGGGAATTTAAGGTCAGACTGGGTAACGTAGGAAAACCCTATTTTAAATTAAAAGATAAAAAAATGGACGGGGGTCATAGCTCAGTGGTAGAGCATTTGCCTGGTATGCATAAGGTTCAGCCTTCAATTCAGCAATGGGTGAGTAGATAAATAATACCTAAAAGAGGTTCTTCACCAACTCTCCTGTCTGTGCAATGAGGCAAATCAGGCTAAAGGATAGTTGTAATACTCTGGTGTGGAAAACTGCATTTTCTTCTTTAGACAGGATCTCCCTATGTACCCACCCCCCAAGGTGGCATATACTATGTAGGACAGACTCTTATAAACTCACAACCCATGGCAATCCTTCTGCCTCAGCCTTCTTGGTATTACAGTATGAGCTCTCAGGCCTGGCAAAAATTTAGTTATTAAGAAATGAAGAAAAAGTATGCACGTAGTTTTCTCTCTCTCTCTGTATACACATGTGTGTGTACACGTGTGTATGTACACATGTGTGTGAATCAAATGAGCGTGGCAGACAGTGTATAGATAGGATGACCTATATCATTTGACTGTGGGCATGCAGGACAACAGCCATATGCTAAGACAGTCTCAGGAAAAGTCGGGTGCATAATCTCCTTCCTGCAGGGAGCTTTATCTCTCCAAACAGCTTCAAGATGAGCACATTTGAAGATCACTGGCTTGGATGCTTTACGCCCTTGGGAAATCTTTGCAAAGGGGGCATCATAAACTATTCGTCCAGAGAAGTGAGTTCTCCCTCATCCTAGTGCATATGGCTCCATTCATTTATTTTATTTTGTTTTTAATTGAAATAGAATGAATTACGTCATATCTCTTCCCTTGCCTCCCTGCAGCCCCTCCTAGTTATTCTTCCTTAATTCTCCCCATTTCCTCAACAAGGTGATAGCCGCTATTTCTTTGATTGTATGTGTTATAGCCCTTTACGTGTGTTGTGTGTGTGTGTGTGTGTGTGTGTGTGTGTGTGTGTGCAGATATATTTAAATAGAGCCTGCTGAATCTGTTTTTGTTGTTTTGCTCGTATGGTTACAAGCTGAGCATTCAACATTGAACAGTCAATAAGGGTCTCATCGCTGGGAAGGATGAGTTCTTCTCCCAGCCATCCAGAGTTGTTTCTAGTTCTGTGTCTAGGTGTTGGGCCCTCAGACTTTCCACCCTTCCATGAAAATGTATCCATTGATATTGCCATTGTTCTGGTCCTGTTTATGCAGCCATTTCTAGGAAAGACTGTTTCACAATAGATTTCCTGGTATTTTGAAACTTAAAATTTTTCCATCCCTTCTTCCAAAATGTTCCCTGAGTCATGGATGTGATGTAGATGTCTGTTGGTGCTGGGTTAAATCTGTCGATCTCTACCTTATATCCAGTTGTGGTTTTCTGTGGTATACCCTCCATTTGCTCTAAGAGAAGAATTTTTTTTTTTGATGAGAGAGAATAATGAGGAGGAGGCTGTAGTAGGGAGGAAAGATGAAGATTAATACAGAAAAGAGAGACAAGGTACAAATAATACCAAGGTTATTTGATAGGCCTCAAGGAATTATATTATTTTTTATTTACTTAAAATTATATACAGAACATATAAGGTAATCTATCTATCTATCTATCTATCTATCATTTATCTACCACCTACGTTCTGTCTGTTTATGAATCATCTCTCTATTTTAAAGGAAGTTAAACCTCTTGGGCTGCCAATGCTCCCTATAAGAACCACAAACTAACAAAAAGGACAAAATGTCCAGTGCCAGACACAAGAACCCTTTCAGAGGGTTGGCCAGTGTAGGCCAAGCAACTTCCAGAACAATATAGATAATTGGCATAGCCCTTTGTTGCCTAGGAGGGTTGAGAATGGATCCCTATTGCTGCAGGCACTACACACTTAAGACACAGGACTCAGAAGACTCTAGCTGGGTCTGACCTGAAAGTCTCTTTCCTGCGGTATAGCTTCCATGGTTCCAGAAATACTATGCAAGCTGCCAAGGGAGGGAAGCTGTTAAACAGCCCTACCCAGCTGTAACACCTATGAACTGCGACAATTACCACCATGGCAAGGTGTGCAAAAGGTGCAGTCGGTGGCACTCACGTCTAGTGACAACCAACAGTTGTCTAATTGGACATACGGCCCACTCAAGAGGAGGGAAGCTATGCCTGGTCCTGGAAACCCCGCCAGCTTCTAGGACCAGTGAGGTCATGGACCTTAGAAAAGGATCTACTAACCCTGCTTTACATAAATCCTTACTGCTTTCTAAACCTTATTATATCCTCACACCTACAGCTAAGTGTTATTCTGCTCATTTGCTTCAGTTGTCTCTGGTCTCCTTTTGTCTGATTAAGTCCATCTTATCCTTTTAGTGTGACTCACTTTGTTGTCAGTGCTTCTCTGAAGTGTCTCTGAGATTTCCGCTAGGGCTGAGGTGCTTCTCAGGGTTCCCATGGTAACTGATACTTGCTATCATCACACTTGGGCACTATCTGATGCTTGGTGGAGGCAGAAGCTAGGATGTGTGCACCTTGGGATGCCTTTGTTTTTTTTCAATTGTTTTCATTTATTTATTTTTATTTTATGTGTTTTGCCTGCATGTGTATGCCTGTGTACCACATAAATGCAGTGTCCACAGAGACCATTAGATCTTCTGGAACTGGAATCACAGATGGTTGTGAGCCACCCTGGTCCTCTAAAAGAGCAACCAGTGCTTTTAACCACTGAGTCATCTTTCCAGCCCCCATCTTGGGATTCTTAATGCCTACTTCTGCCTGGATTGAGTTAGGTGCTTACAGCTTATAGAATGAAATAATCAAAACATAGAGAACTTGAAACATCAGATGCAAAAAGAGCCAGAATTCCTTCAAGTAGGAAAATCAAGCAACCGAAGAAACAACCACAAGACCCAAACAAAAACAACATCCCTTCTACACACAGAGGAAATCTTGGTATCTTTGAAGGGGATCATTAAGAATACAGTATTTTTTGAACTTGAGAAACTTCAGAAAAAGTTAAATGTGAGCAAAAACCCAATTATGAAGAAAGAAGGTGAGGCGGTGTGGTGGGGAGGAGCTGGGCTGGGATCCCGAAGGAATGAGTTCTAGGTTTGGCCTTGTTACTCTCACTCCCTGTGTGGGAGGCCTGGGAGAATCTCTCCATCTTCACCTCTAAATGAAGAGGTGGGGCCAGGGTAGATCTTATCCCACGTTAAAGGCTTATGATTGTACAATACCTCACCACAGAACTGCAGAAACAAGGCTCTTGACTTTCAGTTCTCATTTTCCTTAACGACTGAAAAAACTAA
Organism: Microtus oregoni; assembly: GCF_018167655.1. NCBI lineage: Eukaryota > Metazoa > Chordata > Mammalia > Rodentia > Cricetidae > Microtus > Microtus oregoni. The sequence continues at coordinate 40,100,826 of NW_024543062.1, read as the reverse complement.
TTAAGATAAAACCTAATCACACCATTTTCCTCTCCTCCTCTGTCCCACCCCTGCTAGCTAGATTCACAACCTCTTTTTCTGTGATTATTATTGTCACATATTTTTATAAACACATAAACATCTAAGTACAGCCTACCGAATAGTCCTCAGTGCTGCTCGGATGCTTATGGTTTCAGGACTGACTAGGCTGGTGCTGTTTCACTAGGTAGGCGTTCACCCTTAGCCAAAGGGCTATAAATTCTTGAAAACTGTATTTGTGTTACTGCTTGTGGAGTCATCCGACTTTCTCCTGTCAAGATGAAAGTTACTCCAATGTGGGTATGAAAGGTGAAGGTTTTTTTCTGGGTTAGAATCAAATAGAATAATGTTTTTTTTAAAAATTTTTTTTCCAGCTGGCCTAGGTCTGAAAAAGCATGGGATAAATCCAGACTAGCTGAACATAGCGGACAATGAGGAATACTGAGAACTCAAGAACAATTGCAGTGGGTTTTTGATCCTACTGCACGTACTGGCTTTGTGGGAGCCTAGGCAGTTTGAATGCTCACCTTAGGAGACCTGGATAGAGGTGGGCAGTCCTTGGGCTTCCCACAGGTCAGGGAACCCTGATTGCTCTTCGAGCAGATGAGGGGGGGGGGGGACTTGATCGGGGGAGGGGGAGGGAAATGGGAAGCGGTTGTGGGGACGAGGCAGAAATTCTTAATAAATAAATAAATTAAAATAAAAAAAAAAAATTTTTCCGTTTATTTATTTATTAAAGATTTCTGTCTCTTCCCTGCCACCGCCTCCCATTTCCCTCCCCCTCCCCTAATCAAGTTCCCCTCCCTTGTCAGCCCATAGAGCTATCAGGGTTCCCTGCCCTGTGGGAAGTCCAAGGACCACCCACCTCCATCCAGGTCTAGTAAGGTGAGCATCCAAACTGCCTAGGCTCCTACAAAGCCAGTACGTGCAGTAGGATCAAAACCCATTGCCATTGTTCTTGAGTTTAAAAAAAAAAAAAACTTGGGTTGTGAGCCCAACCTTTAATGACTGAGCCATCTCTCCAGCCTGAATAGTATTTTTAAAAAGACTGATTCTTGGATTTTCGTGAAAATCGAAGAAGACAATCCTGTACAGAGGCAATGAAAAGGTGGAAACAATTGCAATGGTTTTAGCATTTCGAATGCAAATTTTTAGTCATGTAAACTTATTGTATGGGGCTTATTCATCTGGATTTGAAATGTACAAGTTTTAAAATAGAATTTGCGTGTGCAAAACGACCTATGTAGGAACTTCACACTTCTTTCTGGGTGTTACTGTGCACATGTCTGAGATTTGCTTAAATTCGTCGTCTTACCACACAGGGAGTCGCCAGTTGGCTGTACTCTGTCGTCTCTCCAGCTCCCTCAGAGGACAGCAGCTTTCCATTGGTTTTCAGGTCACTCAGGACCAATCGCACAGCCACTCGTGTGATTTTCCATTAGATAATTGTTTGATTTCCTAACTGGTGGAGGTGTGCCACTTTTATTCTCGCTGTGACAACATATGTGAGGCCAACAGCTGAAGGCAGGGTGTGCTTCCTTTGTCTGTCAGTTGCAGAAGACACAGCCCCTCGTGACAGGGAGGGGACAGCAGGGTGGGACGAGTGGCCCCTAGAATAATGCCACCCATAGTTAGAGTGGGCCTTTATCGTAATTACCCTGGAGACTACCTCACAGGCATGTGCAGAGATTTGCTTCCATGGGGCTCTAAATTACACTAGTTCACAGTGAAGATGAACCATCACACCGTTACAACGCTCTCCATACATATGCAGACCTTACACTTGATACCTTTGGGCTGCATCGGATGGTGGCGCCGTAGAGACGGCTCCCTTTCTTCACAGCCAAGGAGGATTTTCTGAACAAGGAGCCAGTTGTCAGGCAGACATGTGGGTTTGGACTTCAAAGCCCACCATGCAGAGGAAGGTTCTCTGTGCTGATGGGAGCCATGCCATGTGTCAAGTGTGCATCCATTTATAGTTTCCAACCACAACCTGGATCCAAGCCTCACATTGTAATACAGCACTTGTATTAATATTGTAACTAGACTCATTGAAAGTTGAGTGAGTCTATGCACACAGTTATTTAGGCTGAATGGATCTCAGCATGCTGGCACTAAGGAACGGTAGAGTGAATGTCTCCTTACACTCTGACATGCTTCCTGGAGGAAGTGTTGAACAGTTTGCGGGGATCTGACTTTAGGTTTCTCTATTTGGTGAGGACACAGTTCCTCATTTCCCACACAACTCAGGTCGAGCTGTGGCTGTGGTCAACTCAGAATTGTCAGGGTTAAACATGCTGTTAGAGGAAGCCTGAATTCTGTTCTCCAAGTCTCTCACATATATTTTCTAAACCTGGAATCAGGAGTCTCTCATATACTCCCTGTGGTGGGCAGATGGCTCCAAGCCCTCCACAGACACACAGCAGGGGATTCTGCTGATTTCCGTTCACTTCACACTGGTCAGCCTTTATGCAGGGTGACGATGTCATGGTCCCACCCGAGAGCAGGAATAGGACTAATGGCTTTTTAAAAACGCATAAACGCTCACCACAAGTTTTTGGTGCCTTGTGATAGATTTGTAATAGGCACACAAGTCTGTCTGCTCTTGCTATACTTATCATAGGCATAAGCAGAAGGGCAATGTCAGGGAGAATGGCTGGTGGTCACCAGTGCAGGGTGTGTGTGTGTGTGTATGAGCGCGCGTGAGCGAGTGAGCAGAGGGGGCAGAGGGTGGTTGGTGGTCACCAGTGGGGGAGGTCAGGAGGTCAGGGAATGGGACTGGTGGTCACCAGTGGGCTCAACTTTGGCTTTCTTTTGCTAATAACTGTGATTTTCAGATTCTCAGGAATATTATGATCTATTTGAGTCACTTTACATACATCCCTATAAAGAGAAATCTGAATACCGTTCTGAACCAGGAATCCACTTTTTGATTTATTCTCTTGTCTTTGCATCTGTAATCTGTTTAGGTCTAAGATGAAAATTGTGATTCTGTCCTTGTACTTGACTCTAAGACATTTATGGGTCCTGGCTAAGGAAGCCTTTGACCCTGGGTACTAAAACTGTCTCTCTGACCTCAGCATACACATCCTGTCTAAGCTATGTAGCAGTTTGTTCTCCCTGTATATAATATACAGGTTATCTTTCATTTCTGTGTCTCCATATCTATATTTTCTTTCCTATTCTCAGAAAGACACTTGTCACATTGGATTAGCCTCCACCTAACTCCAGTATGACCCCATTTTAACTAATTTAAACTGCAGAGACCCTCCTTCCAAACAAAGCTAAATTCATAGATGTTAAGAATTAGGAATTTGCTGGGCAGTGGTGGTGTACGCCTTTAATCCCAGCATTGGGAGGCAGAGTCAGGCAGATCTCTGTGTGTTTGAGGTCATCCTAGTCTACTGAGCGAGTTCCAGGACAATCTCCAAAGCTACACAGAGAAGCACTGCCTTGAAAAACCAAAAAGAAAAAAATTTAGGAATCTAGTGTATTTTTGAGAACAAAATTATACATTTATTAAATATTAAATAGAACATCATAAAACTGTTACAATTACTTTTTGATATACAAATAGATATTTTGTCTAATTTAACCAAAATAGTAACTGAAATAAGCGGACTGAGTTTTTCTAATGGCATCAGTTGCTCTGACTGCTTGCTGAGGAAGTGGCGCCAGGGCTGGGCATCAGATGCTGGCCACAGTGAGAACAGCACACACAGAAGACATCATGCACCTCCAGACATTTGCCCCGAGGTTTCTTCATGTCTGCCATTCTTTGGGAATTTACCGAAAGTTTCTTCTTGTCTCCTGCCCTAGATCATTGCTTCACTGAAGTAGATTTCTTACTGCTGTTGGCAGGATGTAGCTGAGAACACATTTTACATTGGAAATTAAGTTTTGTGCTTGGTTCTAGGCCCACGATGGACTCCCTGAGACTGGCAAATTCTGCTTTTGCTGTTGACTTGTTCAAACAGCTATGTGAAAAGGAGCCCACGGGAAACCTTCTCTTCTCTCCAATATGTCTCTCTACTTCCCTGTCACTTGCTCAAGTAGGTACCAAAGGTGACACAGCAAATGAAATTGGACAGGTAAGCCACCCAAACCTTGTTTTGATTTTGAATGGGGATAGTTACTAGAATTCATAGTCAGGGCCTAAGATAAAAGACATGTAGACATCTCCAAGGCTCCCTTAGTCTCTTCTAAATGTGAACATTCACTTATGGGTAGCATGATCTATATTTAGAACGGGTAGCAGGTTAGGATGTAGAATATGGGGGTCTGACAGATGTTCCATTTCCCAGTGACTGTCAGCAAGTCACATGACATCCCTCACCTGACATTTCTGAAGATCAGTCCATGACTTGTTAATACTCCACTGCACACACTCTTGGTAAATGGGAAAAATCTGTCCCCTGCCCCCTGCCCTACATTCAGAGAACAAGAACTGCTCTCAACAGACAATTTATTTAGAACTTAATATTAAGATGTGAGCTCAATCACATTCTACTCTAGAGTATTTCCAATTTCAGAAGTAACATTTTAAATGATCTATCTCCAAGTTGGGATAGATAAAATAAATTGCATGCACATATGTTTTAGAACACTGGGGGTTTGGTTATCTCATTTGAGAGGCATGGACTAAAGCAAATTTTCCCATGTAAATATATACGTAATTATATAGATGTTTCAGAGTTTCTTTGGGGCTGTGCTTGATTAGCTTGGTAAAGTTCTTAAATGAGTTGATTTTCTTGATTGCTGTTTTGAGGCCTCACAATCTCTTAGACAGTACAGTAATTCCAATCCCATTCTATTATTTTTTTATGTAGATTGATGTAAGGTTAAAAAAAACCCTTTTTTTTCACAAGCTCATCAGTATTTAAAATCACAAGTATCCATAAAATCATGACTCATAAATGTTGCCGAGGTTAGGATGAGAGACCAAGAGAGGCAGAGGCAGCTACTTGAGTCCTAGGGAGAGCTGCTATGAACTCCTCTCCAAATGCTTCAACCCAGCCTCCACTTTTTACTTTTCATTCCTTTTTCCAGAAGGGCTATGGGGCCTGTCCATTCCTCGACCAAAGGAAAAGTATTTCAGTGCATGTAACATATCTGGTTTTACCAAAACTTCTGGTCTTTTTAAATATTATTTTTTCTTAATTCTTGGGAATACACACACACACACACACACACACACACACACACACACAATGAAACGATAATGTTCATCCCCATTTAACTTTTCTAACTCCCTTCAACCCCCCAACATGGCTTTTTCCAAGCTTCATGCCTTTTTCCCCCTGCCAACCTGCTTAGTCCAATTGGTGCTGCCTATATGTGTAGAGGTGAGAGGTCATCCCCCGAGGCACGGGAAATGTGCCAGTGGCTGTGCATTCTCTGAGTTCTGGAGAAGCCCCTTTTTGCAGTGGGCAGCAGTCAACACTGACCTGCATAACTGGTCTAAGTTCTGAAATAAGAGAATGAGCACTCAGCCACAATAGGCCATCTTTTTTGACCTTTCTTCCCCTCACAACATGAAGGCTCGTGAAATGTGGAAGCGGAGGCAGTAAGAACGCAGGACATGGAGGATGTGGGGAAGTGCTGTGACATGCAAACTCCTGGGCCTGACAGGGTCACAGCACCCATCAGCTCCCAGCAGCTGTGGTTACCTGCACCACAAGACCTGAGCCACAGACAGATAGCCAGGGAGGTGCTCTTTATGCCTCATACCTTACTGAGGAGCTACTGATGCCCGGATTCCTTCCTTCGTCCTTCCTCCCTCCCTTCCTCCCTTTCTCTTCTCTTTCATTCTTTCTGTCTCTCTGTCTCTGTCTCTCCGTCTCTGTCTCTCTCTCTCTGTCTCTGTTTCTCTCTCTTAGAACATGGGATCTTGGGATCTGGTTCAGGTCCTCATTCTTGCAATACAAACACTTTATCTCCTCAACCCCCAGAACAATGTTTTGTTTTATTTTATTTTATTTTTTGATAATGGAATGCTCTTTTTTTTTTTTTAAAACAGGTTCTTCATTTTGAGAATGTCAAAGATGTACCCTTTGGGTTTCAAACAGTCACTTCGGATGTAAATAAGCTCAGTTCCTTTTACTCTTTGAAGCTAATCAAGCGACTCTACATAGACAAATCTCTGAACCCTTCTACAGTAAGTGGTTTTTCACAGCTTGGTTGTGCTCCATCCCAGGAAGGGCATGTCACTCTGTGGGCCCACAGCTTGTTCCAGGACACCTCCTTTCATAGGCCAGCTATGGTTTAAAGCTTAGAAAAGGAAAGCGACCTTACTGCAGATGATGCGGGATGAAACAGCAGTCACTTCTGGCTTGGAATACAGAAAACCTTGTCCCCTTTCCCTATGAACTTTAACCAATCCTTCCCCACCCTCAGTTCCTTTGGAAAGAAGGGATCATGGAAGGACCAACTATCTAGTAAACAGATCTTTATAAGGACTCAAAATGACTTGAAAGAAACTCTCTCCTTAAACAGTGGGGGCACACACTGCTTGAGGTTGTCTTAAACTCCCCAACTCTTTTTTTAAATTTGTCCAGATAGCATTTAGAATCAGTAGAAAATAACCAACATAAATGACTCATTTTCATCAGATGTGATCCCGTGCTATTTTCCTAGTCCACCCAGAAAGACATTGTACAAAGCTGCCGTAGCCATTTAAGCCAAGGCATTTCTTGAAGCTGTCATATGAAGAACACTGTGATCCCCTCCTGTTAGATCCTAGAGTGTAGCGCAATATTTTTAAGATCTCTATTCTAACTCATAACTAACATTCTCGATTACAGGACTTTCCCTTCTCTGGTAATGTAGAACTGACTCAGCTTTTGTTTCTCTGGTCACAATTTCAAGCTTCTAGATTGCCAAGCCAAATGTCCCACTATGGCATGGCAGTGTTCTGCATTCCATGCTTGCTTTTGTGAGAGACGGTTGAGAAATAAGTTATTAGATATTGTTGTGAGTTTACCCTTATGGCATGAAGACACATATGCACAACTATTTTTGTTCCAGCTGTCGCCTGGGAAATGAAAGAAAATTGAGATGTGCATTTCATCTGAGTATGGGAGCATGTTAAAAACTCCCCAAGTGATGTTTAAAGACTTGTCATTGGCAATGACAGTGGGGGCTCTTCACTTGAAGTCTTTTGATGTTCTTAGGAGTGCTGGCTGCTCCCACCACTCCACGGCTGACTTTTAGCTAAGTGGAGCTAAGTTAGTTGGGTGAGACTGTTGTTACTCTGAAGGAATTCAAGAACAGAGTGACACGGCATCCAACTCTGTTAGCTTGCTTGGACTTCCCTTCCATATTTAGAATCATTTCTACCAAACTTTTCTTTTCTTCTCTTCCCTTCCTTTCTCCCCATCCCTTCCTTCATTTCTTTTCTTTTCTCTTTTCCCTTTCTATCCCCTCCTTTTCCTTGACATTTTCTCCCCTTTTCTTTCTCCTTGCCCTTCTCTTTCCTTCCCTTTTCTTTCCTTTTCTTCCCTTTATTTCTTCCCTTCCCCTCCCTCCCTCCCTCCCTCCCCTTCTTTTCTCCTTTCCCCATCTCTTCCTTTTTCTCTGTTTTTCATTGATTCTCTTACCACAAAATACCTGCAAATTTACCAGCTGGTACCCTGAGGAGCGGCCCCTGAATTTAAACCTTTCAAGTATTTGTTGAAAGCCTAAGTTCATGGCCTCCTATCTCTTGTATCAAGATCAGTGTGGCTAGGATTTGCATTTTAAACAAGAATTAGAGTTAGACACAGCACTATGTTCTCCACAGTCCCATACTTCACATTTCAATGTGCAACTCATGGAAATCTTGCTAAAATGCATAGTCTTAGTCAGTCAAGGGGCTGGAGAGCTCATTCTAACAAGCTCTTAGGTGATGCTTGACTTCTGATCTTTGGACCATATTTTGAGTGTCAGGACTCTAAAGAATATTCATTTATTTTAGTGGAGATAAGGGTTTTTGCTCATTGTTTTCATTTCTGATTCTTATTTTTGACATACATCATATATATATATATATGTGTTGTATTCATTATTTGTTCTTGTTGCAGTAATAAAATACTTTCTAGAGGCAAATTAATGGAAGAAAAAATTATTTTGGCTCTAAGATTCCAAAGTCCATGGCTGTTTGGGCAGAAATGTCAATAGGAGCAGGTATCGGAAGACAGCTGCTCACATCGTGAAGGAACAGGGAGTAGAGAGTGACAGGAAGTGACAGTGAGAATAATTATCTCCAAGGACCCCAGTGACCTTTTTTTTTCCAGTTAGGCTGTATTTCTCAAAGTTTATAGGAAGTCTCAAAATAGCACCAGAAATTGAGAACTAAAAGTTCAAACCTTAAGTGTCTGAGGCATATATTAGTTTAAAATCACAACTGCATATTTTTACTATGTATGTAATAATATAAGTAAATATTTTTGAAATATTGAGATTCATACTTTAACTATACATATTTAATATAGTGTTTCTTCTGTTATTGACAGACCTGATAATCAATTGATAATTTAATAATTGTTATGTCTTATAACTGAAGAAATAAAACATCTAATACAAAGAAAATACTTATTTCTACATGAGGCTTCATATGGTGTGACCAATTTTTGAAAATATATGCATAGTAATAGATATTTAAGGAATTCATTTCTTAGCATTAGCTGCACCTACAGATGCTAAGAGCTTTGTGATTCTGTGAATTGGATGTTTTTCAGGAATTTATCAGTTCTACAAAAAGGCCATATGCAAAAGAATTGGAAACTGTCGACTTCAAAGATAAACTGGAAGAAACGAAAGGTCAAATTAACAGCTCTATTAAGGAGCTCACAGATGGCAAGTACCCTTTAATGTTCTGTAAACAGCTGAGCAAAGAGGTCTTCCTGCTTAACAATGCTTGCTTCAAGCCTAAAAGTATTAAACATCTGGAAGCTTCTTCGGGTAATTTTAGTGCGCAAGCTAAGTTCTTTGCCCATCAAGTCATGTCAACAACTCCAGTTTCTGGCATTTCTTGTATCAGCTCATAACTTGGCAAATTATATGCTTTTTTTTTCTTTAGCGTGCTTTGCTTTGCTCTCTGACAAGCTGTCACATGCCTTGGTAGGGGCCCAGCTGTTTCCTTTATACTATGGCTTTTGGCAAGTCACAAAGTCAGGTTTTAAAGTCTTGAAATGGGAAGATAATCCTTGAATCTACTTCCAACTAAAAATTTTTACAGCTTTATCAAAAATGAAAAAAAAAATCCAAAAAGTCTTAGGCAAATGCAAATCTAGAACAAAGCAAACCTAGCAACCAGAGTGGAAGTTTGTCCTTAATCTCACACGTTCTCAGGCTGCCCGCATTCAAGTCCATGCCTGCTTCCTTTCAGCCCTCTCTCTGGGTTGACTTCACCGCCCCCATTAAAAGTCCCTGTCAGTTGTCTCCCTTGCCAAGGAAGAATCGGAACTCAGATGGTTTGGATTGCAGTCAGTGACTGTTTCTCCTTTCCTAGAGATGTGTTTGTTGAGGGGGGCCTGTTGGGAGGTAGAAAGTAATTTTGAAGGACTGGCGGTCACTGACGGCTGCCGAGCGATAGTTGCTGGGGTGAGAACTTTTGAGAACTGTCAGAGACCAGCACGGCATCCCATTTGAGTGCTGCCTCATGAATGATGTCCACCTCTAACAACATGGGAAGAACAGGAACTCTGGAGTCATTTAGAAGCCAGATTCGAATCCAGGTACCACATATAGATGGTCAACACGTTTAGATATGGAGCTGCAATTTACAGAACAGTCAAATGTGGCATATCTTAATAAAATTCTCACGTGATTGCTGTGAGGCCTCCAAATAGATGGTGTGTATATACACTATATGGTAGTCATAAACATATATGCATGTGGATATATGTATTGCATACACAAATATATGTTACTGAAATAAAATCTCTTTAGCCTTGCATGGGAAGGAATAGCTGATATAAACAGCACCAGGTTTAATACAATTTTGAACATTATAAGCAGAAAGAAGCTTTGGCTTAAAATCGCTGTTGCAGCTTTGTTTATCAACTGTCTAAGCTTTCTATCCTGGCATCTCAATAAGTTTGCAGTTTCTGACTGGAGAGGGTGGGACTTAGGGGGAATTCTGAATTTGGAGACAGAAGCAAGGTGTCAGCTGAAACTCTGCCACTATTGGCACCTGGATTTTTATTAGCTCTTTGGATTTCTTTAATAAAGTCATCACGTAGCCGACATAGGTGGCATCGGCAGGACTGGACTCAGGTTGTAGGACCTAGAGCATGAAAGAAAATGCAGGCTGTATGTTATACACTCATTAGTTAGCATCTTAAGGCAGTGCTGGCAGAACACTGATCCTGTGCATGGTTCCTTAAAATGGACACTGGGCATGACCACAGCGTGAAAATTAGGTAAGTGACAGTGTTTGCAAAAATGCCAGGTGCCATTCAAACCACAGCAGTGTTTTTCTTAAGGGGGTTTCGTGGTTGTGCTCTGTGGGCTGTGGAGGACTTAAGGCCTGAGGTAATTATGAAGTGACTGCACTTGTGAGTGTTACAGCTGACCTCCAGTCCATCAGCTGCCTCCAAGGAGTGAGCTGGGGAAAGGAGCGTAGAATTGTAGAGTGAAGATGTAGCCTCAGCTGAGCACAGTAGAGCAGCCCTTGACCCCTTCTGAACCTCAGGTTCCTCAACTGTAAATGGAAAACAGTGAGGTGATATACGTGGAGGTGTGGACATGGCCTGGTGAAAAGCGGGTGTCTACTTAGCGCAGGAGTACAAGCTGAGTCAGAAAGGGCTGATTTCCAGTCCTAGATCTCTCTGAGATGTCTGGTCTGGAAGGGGAGGAGGGCAGAAAAGATGCCCTCAAGTGGACAGCCTTGGCTACCAGTCCTTCCAGGTGTGATGCTAAGGAGTGATGGGCATCCAGTCAGTGAACAAGCTTGCAGTAGCAGGCTACTTCAATGGACGACCATGATGTGTGGTTTCTACAATAATTTGCAGGCCATTTTGAGAACATTTTGTCGGAGAACAGTATAAGCGACCAGACCAAAATCCTCATGGTTAATGCCGCCTACTTTGTTGGAAAGTGGATGAAAAAATTTCCTGAATCAGAAACAAAAGAATGTCCGTTCAGAGTCAACAAGGTATGCACAGCATGAAGCAGGAAATGGGTTTCAAATCGTGGCAGCAGAGCAGGGCTCAGGGACTCTTGGCGTGGATGTGAAAACTTCCTGAAATCAAGGAGGGAAAAGGAAGGGAAGGAAGCAAAGAAACCACGTTAGAGGCCTTTGGGTTATCAGGAAAGTTAGACCAGTTAGGAATTGTGCTCCTGACTCAGTCACCTCACTTTTATCTCATTTTCTTACCTATCTGGTGATAAAAACCACGGTTTAATATTCATCTCTTACCCCTTCCTCCTTTCCCCTTTTGGTAGAGCCCATCCCCAGCCCCAGCCCAGCCCCAGCGCAGTCCCAACCCCATTCCTCCCATCCAGCCCAGCCTTCCACTCCCCAGCCCAGCCTAGAGCATTTATTATATGCTTTGAGGCCCTGATTGATTATGAAGAACAAAGCATAGCATGACTCATCTATTCCCAGGAGTCATTACAAAAAGGATTAGAAGCTCATTTTTTGGGGGGCAGTATCATTTATGCTATTGAGGTGGATGCATAAAAACTAATATCTGTAAACAAAGGACCATTTTAAAATATATTAAACCAAAGAATCAGGACTAGAAAAATCTTGAAAGATCCTGGGGAACCTCGAAGATTTGTGTGTGATTTGGTTGTGTACGAGGAATGTGACTTGTATGAATATTTGGGCCAGCAAAATGCCCCAGCAGGTAAAGGAACTTACTCCCAACCCTCATGGCTTGTGTTCGGTTCCTCAAATCCACATGGTATAAAAAGAGAGACAACTTTCGTCAGTTGTTCTAACTTCCACATGTGTGCATGTACTATAATGCCATGGAGTGCCTGTGCTGGTCGACTGCTCCTGAGCATGGGCCTTCCCTGGAGTGTGGGTGATAAACAAACCCAGGGACACTCCATTGGAGAAAATGGAGTTCCCCTTTCCCAGCAGGTATCCATGGCAAAGAACATTTTGGTTAGGGTGGGACTTGGTGTCTACTTCCTCTTCTCAGTGCAGGGATTCCATCTAGCTCGAACTGTCACAGGTCTTGTGCATGCTGTCCCAGCCTCCGTAAATTCATGCGTGTATCAGTCCTGCTGTGTTTGAAAAATGCTGATTCCTTGATGTCATCCACCACCTCTGCCTTTGATAGTCTTCCTGCCTCCTCTTCTACATAGATCTCTGAGCCTTGAGGGAGGAGTCAGATACATACATTCCTTTTAGGATTGGGCTCTGTGAAGTCCCTCACCCTGTGCACACCGTCCAGTGTGGATTTTTTTTTTGTTAGTTACCATCTACTGAAAGAAGAAAGTTCTCTGATGCTGCTGCTCTTAGCTATGTGTATAGCCGGGTGTTGTTAGGAGTCATTTTATTGCCATGTTCCTTCAGCAGAATAATAGTAGTAGGTTTTCCCCTGAGCCCTGTCTGGTTCTCAGGTTCTTAATGCTAGAATCAAGGAGAAAATCCTTTTCACATACCAACTTGGCCTGGGTTAGCTAGAGTGGCTTCTGTAATTGCCCCGTTCCCTCATGGAGTTTATGTCCATACCCCTCTCACATCAAATATTTTTTTCTTAAGACAAATTTGTTTTCCTGTTTGCTCAATTAGTGGCTGAACTTTATAAGGGTAAGGACGGTGCCTTTCTCACCTCGGTGTGTACAGTTTCTTACATTAAGCACTCTGCAAACTTTTGGATGAATAATCAATCAATTTTCAAAGACCAGCACCCCAAATTTTGAGACAGTCTTATGTAACCCAGACTAGATTTCAGCTTAAACATATCCTCAAATGACTCTGGCCTTCTGACTCTCCTGTCTCTATCTCTCCGATGCCAGGATCATAGCCACTCACCTCCACAGTTGACTCTGGCCTTCTGACTCTCCTGTCTACCTCTCCGATGCCAGTATTATAGCCACTCACCTCCACAGTTGACTCTGGCCGTCTGACTCTCCTGTCTACCTCTCCGATGCCAGTATTATAGCCACTCACCTCCACAGTTGACTCTGGCCGTCTGACTCTCCTGTCTACCTCTCCGATGCCAGTATTATAGCCACTTACCTCCACAGTTGACTCTGGCCGTCTGACTCTCCTGTCTACCTCTCTAATGCCAGTATTATAGCCACTCACCTCCACAGTTGATTCTGGCTGTCTGACTCTCCTGTCTACCTCTCCGATTCCAGGATTAGAGCCACTCACCTCCACAGTGGGTGCATGTATTGCCAGGGATTCAAACCAGAGCTCTGTGCATGATAGGTAAGAATTTGACATACTGACCCACATCCTCAGCTCTAAATTAGTGTCAGATAAAACACAACAGTCCGTGATCACATAGTTCTTAGGGAGGGAGAAGTACTGTTAGTGCCCCTGAGGAACCCAGAGTCTCCCAGGGTGCTGGGGAGGGAGAAGCTGCTCATATGGATCCAGAGTCTCCCAGGGTGCTGGTTGAGGAGGGGGCAGGGGATTCTTCTCACACTTTCTCTCCTGAGTTCTTTGACTGCAGTGGACTTAACTGACTGCTAGGTACAGGGCTGGCTGTCCACCAGACGTGTGTTGGTGACAGCGGTTACTCTTTAGACACCTCAGACATTGCAAGTTCACACATAGGCTTTGGCATGGCTCTGGGCATGCTTGATGCTGTCTGCCATTGAGAGCTGGAGCGGCATATACTTTACAGCCTCTGCCCTCACAGGGGTGTGGGGTCACCCCACTACCAATCATGTTAGGATGACATGGCTCATTTGGTTGATGGTTGACGCTCCTCTCTGGGAAGGGTCAGCAATGGGCCCTAGAGCATGTGGCTCAGGGGGTCTCTTGTGGATTCCCTGGGGTCACTCATGGAATGCCAGTGGGTGGAACTGGGACTTGGGCTTTGATCTTGTTAGGATCTGTGGTTTTATATTTGTGAAATGGCTAAAGCATGTTTCTAAATGGAGAGAGAGAATGTGTGTTCTCCCTTCATTCTTGCTATGAAGTCGTAAAGCCTGGTGACACCAGAGCCTGGAAACCTAGCCCCTGAGCAGTTCTAGAGGTGATGTCATGGTAGTTCAGTATCTGCCAACATGAGGTTAGACTTGACTCTGTCTGCATGGGGTAGCACACTGCTTTTGAATACAGGTCCTATTACTTCTCTCCTGAGTCCTTTGAACCACATTTGTAAATCACTGAGTGTTTTGAGTGATGGTATTAAACTGTTTCTCATGTACCTTGATGTTTCCTTTAAGGGCTAGACTATACTGGTGAAGTTATAGTAAGAGCTTAATGTGATGTTTATTCTGAGAAATTCTGTACAGATCTACAAGTTATGTACTTAAAAGCTTGAGACAAGAAGTGGTTTGGGGTTTAGATTGTTTTCCCCAGATTTTGTAATACTTCTATTTATTAATGAATTATCTTGGGGGTTGAACCCAAATCTAACTAAGGAATTTTTTTTGTTTCATATACATATTAGAAAAAGTTTGAAAATAATTTTATACATTTTTCTTTCTCCTTTTTCCTCTATCTTTGTGTGTGTGTGTGCTCACGTGTGTACACACACACACGCACATTGCTAGGGTATTGAACCCACAGCTTTGCACATGCTAGGCAAATGCTAAAGTCCTGAGCGATATCTTCAGTCCATGTGATTCTGAGACAAGGTATTTCTATGTAGCTCAAACTGGCTTTGAATTTGCGATGTAGCTCAGGCTTGCCTTCAATTCCTGGTTCTTCTGCTTCTGCCTACAGAGTGCTGGGTTACAGGTGCCTGCTCCCGTATTCATATTAATTCCTTGTATTTTGATATAAGTAAAATTGTGCTATTTTCCTTTTTATGTGTGTAAATATAATATAGTTTTTTATCATGTGGAGCGCATGGGATAGTAAAGTACATGAATAACTTTCAAATGAAGTCATAAAGTCATCACAGGATGCAAGCAGTGTGGATTCCCCTGTCTGTGCTTAAGCTATAGTGATCCAAAAGCATAAGAGAAGTTAGTATATTTCTATCTCTATTATCATTCCTGTCTCTATTTCTATCTCTATCATGTAAATCTCTGTTTATGTTTGTATAGATATGTTTATATGCATATATATGTATTTTTTTTATAAATTGAACATTAACCCTTTTAAAACTTTCTCTTCTAACAGACAGACACCAAACCAGTACAAATGATGAATCTAGAGGCCACGTTCTGTTTGGGCAACATTGATGAGATCAACGCTAAGATCATAGAACTTCCCTTCCAGAATAAGCATCTCAGTATGCTCATTGTGCTACCCAAGGATGTGGAGGATGAGTCCACAGGCCTGGAAAAGGTCAGGAGGCAGCTGGGCACTTAGAAAGGAGAACAAGTGAGAGGAGGGAGGAGCAGGCACGGCCCTCCCCACATACCCTAGCCCAGTCGTCTTCAAGGGGTTTGAGGTCCAGTCTGGCTCTTTTCTTCTTTAAAGTGAAAACGGCCAACAATTGTTTGTCATCTATGGGCCAAGGTTTCTACTAAAGTCTTTCAATAATTTTCTCATTTAATTTGTATAACATTCCTACGAAGTAGAAGCCATTATCATGTTCTTGTTTATTAATGAGGAAGGAAGTCACAGAAGCGAGTAGCTGATGGCCACATGATCAGTCAATGACACGAAGATAAAGAGTTTGAGTTCAAGAGGAAAAAGAGCTCTTGGCCTGTACTTCATGTGGTAAATGGACAGATCAATAAGCCCCTTAGCTCACTAGTTGCAAAACTAGTTAATTATAGTGATTTTTTGGTCCTATTAATTTGTACCAAGTGAAAGTGAGAATATTAATGAGAAGTAGCTGTTGGATACTAATAGAAGACTAAATTACTCCTTCCCTATTGAAAATGCACGCACACCAGCTTGTGACTTTGCCCTTGGCTGTTATCCGCACCAGGAGAGGGACACTCGTGTAAGATTAGGAGCTGTCATTCTCAGTGGCACTTGTGGGAAGGGCAAGGAGCCATTTGACTTCATTTGTTCCACGAAGAATTTTATGACTAACTTATTTTATGCTTCATTGCATATCTATCTTTTCAACCAGTTGAAATGGTTGTATTCATCACCTGCAATCTAAGGAGCAGATCAAAGCTAGTCTGAGTTCCCATCATAAAGAGAAAAGGAATAGCTTTTAATTAACTTTGGTGGTATGCCTAGATCATGAATAATGCAAACTCTTTTGTACAGAAAGTATAATAAACAGTCAGCGGATCTATACAAAAACTTCTAATTTTATATTCATTTTACTGTGGTGTATGTAACATAATAATCTATGTGTCTGTTTCTGCAATAAAAAAACAAACAAAACTGCTCTATAATTTAAGCAAACGAGAGCCTTCCTGTAGGATGGGGAGGAGACGTCTGGGTGGCTGGTGGATCCTATATGAGGAACTTGCTGGGCCATCTCCAAGCCAAAGTTGATTTAGATTGTTTAAAGCTGGTCGTACAGTAATACTTTCTGTTTTTAATCAAGGTAGATCTTCCTTTCTTTATCTTTCTTTCCAATCAGAAGTAAATAAAATTCTTTCCTATTTTGTCCTTCAGATTGAAAAGCAGCTCAACCCAGACACACTGTTGCAGTGGACCAACCCCAGCACCATGGCCAATGCCAAAGTCAAACTCTCTCTCCCAAAGTTTAAGGTGGAAAAGATGATTGATCCCAAGGCTAGTCTGGAAAGGCTGGGTCTGAAAAGTCTCTTCGATGAAAACACATCTGATTTCTCTGGCATGTCAGAGACCAAGGGAGTGACCCTATCAAATGTGATTCACAGGGTATGCCTAGAAATAACCGAAGATGGTGGCGAGTCCATTGAGGTGCCAGGATCCCGAATCTTACAGCACAAGGATGAATTCAATGCTGACCACCCATTTATCTATATCATTAGACACAACAAAACACGAAACATCATTTTCTTTGGCAAATTCTGTTCTCCTTAAGTGGCAGGGTCCCGCTAAGTCTCAGGTAACTTGTCTGGAGTTGCAGATCTCTGTAAACTTTGTATGCAATCACTTTCTATACAATAAATTGTTAATTTTGCGGAATCAGGAAGCAGCTGGTACTTGTCATGTGTAGCCTTCATACTAACAGACACTTCTTTTCCAATTCTTCCTTGTTTTTCTTTGTCAAAGAAAATGGCACATGTTTGTAATGAAAGGGAATCACCTTAGCAAAGAATGTGTGTTTTTCATTTGTCAAAGATCTAGAACCACTCACAAAAATGTAGTCTTCCACAAAGAAATTCCTGTAAGGATGACGTGGAGGACATTATCCTCAGAACTTTGCCTTTCTTCACTGAGATGAAGAATGTTCCATACATTTTCACCATTTTAAAGCCTTGAGAAACTCTAGAGTATGGGGCCCACGAGAGTACCCTGTCACTATGCTGTGGTTCTGGAAGTCTTCATATTAAACCCTGAGAAACAGTTTTTTCAGGATCTTAATGGGAGATTTTAGAAAGATGGCATGTTGTAAATACTATATATTATGGAACTCCAAAAATAGGGTCTGGAATATTAATACTTTAATATTTTTGCTAAAAAGCATAGGTTATTCACACAAAACAAGTACATAAGGATAGTTCACAAATGATCAATATTTCTGAAAAATGAATAAGTTGTCAGCTCATGGAAACACTTTGCAGAGCATTCTAGATCTTTGGAGTATTGGATAAAGTTCTGGGCCCATTTTAGCTGAAGACTAAGACCCTAGGGGGAAGCTTAGCTTTTACAAAAATTGGCTTTTGTTTCTCCTAGCTGCCCCATCTGGTCATTTGGGTGGTATGACTGCTGGCAGGGCTTCTAGCCAGATCACAGGGTTCTTCACACCTCCAACACCAGTGTCTTGAGATCTCCAGGGATTCTCTTGATGATAAGAGAGTTTGTGACTGTTTAAGGAACTTTCTTTTTTTGTCTAATGTGGCAGTGGGAAAAGGAAGGGATCCCAAACCTCCAGAAAACAAAAGCAAAACTATTTAAGTACTCATCATGTGTGGGAATATGTTTCTTTTTTTTTAAATCTGGCTGTTGGATAACAGTTTGTAATCTACACACATAGTTTATTAATGGTTCTGATAAATTAGTTATGTTGCAACCCAACCTAATGTTTTAACTCACCCCCAGAAGGAAATATTTGCTGTGGTTTTTCTTATATGCCTCCCCTTTTCCAATTCATTGCCGTTTATTGTAAATAATTTTTTTCTTCCGAAGGTTCAGTGGTGACTTTTTTTCTGTGCTATTGACAATAAAGTATTATTGAATTGTGTGTCTTGTTCTTTCTCTATTGGCTTAGAGTTACTGTCTTCTTCATTTTGTTTATACATGTAAATACCTTCTGGAAGGTCGCTAATGTGTACTAAAATGAATACAAATAAGTCATACTATTCTTTCTCCCTGGCCATTGGCTCTTGCACTCTGTTATTCCAACAAAGACAAAACCAGGAAGGTGTCAGCAACATTCAAGCACTTACAAGTTATTTGAAATCACAGCCTTCCAGGAGGACCTGCATCTTCTCTCCTGCCTTTTCTCTTCCGCTCCTTCCCCAAAACGTAACTTTACTGAAACCCATAAGGTTATGATGTTTCTTTAGTTGATGCATTTTTCTCAACGCCATATCCATTTCTTTCTAATTACTTATAATGTACTTGAACCTAATAGTCAACACCCTCACAATACACACAAAATGAATGTGTTTTCTTTTGCAATAAATATCCAAACACACCCACTTCATAAAAGGAAAATGACTCCTTGTACAAGAGCACCACTCTTGTTCATCCCCCCCCCCCAACCTACAAATAAAATATAGGATGATTCTGGGAAAGGTGAATGAGTGGGAAGAGGAGAGAGAGGGTGGTGCTTCTTGGCCAATGGCTCAGGCAGCTTCCAGTGTCTCCAGGAAGGAATTTGAAAAACATTGATTGTTTTGGTCAGTGCTTCCCTGGGATCCTCTACACTGGTCCTTCCCAATCATGGGGAACTTCTGCCCTCTAGAGGATCTTTTTGTTCTCATTACTGGGAGAATATATTTTGGTCTGGTTAATTAGTATTTACAATGGCTTGAAGACCAACCTCTCACTCCTCCTTAGGAGTATTATCCACCTCATCATGCCTACGGGGCCAGGGCAACACTACTGGGGCACTTGCTAAAAGACAGATGCAGTGAGAGCATCCCAAGGCAGAGAAAGAAGAAAGGTTTGGAACTCTAGTAGAGGATGAAGGATGTCTGCTTGCCATCATCTATAAAGAGGTCTACAATTTATTTTGGCAGATCGTACTTGGAGGAGGACCTTCCTGTGGTGGTGTGGGGCCCAGTCAGATTAAATGGTCTTTAGAGTCCCATGAGGGAGCCGTGCTGATGAACTAACATTTGGCTCCTCTCGTTCCTAATATCAGATCGCAGAGGTTCCAATCAAGCAAGGCTTCCCTCATGGCCCTATAGTTGCATGTGGAGTAGAGAGGACGAATATGCGTGGTGGCAAAGCGTGGGAGCTAGGCCCATCCCACTGCCTTTCCCTGTCAGTCAAGTTTCAGTCAGACCCAGCAGTGAGGGATGGTGATGTTTTCTATCAGAAGGGACTCAGTCCTGATTTAGGCTCCTAAGCTTGTTCATTTCTGGAAATGTCCATATGACACATGACAGTGGCAGGGAAAACTTTAGCCTAGGACGTGAAGGGTTTCCTCTAGGGAATGGGGTTGAAGAGGACACTGGCACTTCTAAGGAGTGAGGAGAACTGGGATGTATTTGCTAATATTCTGTTAATATTCTTATTCACCAACAAATCACTCAATTTTTATTTTTAAAACTTTTTATTGATTCTTTGTGAATCTTGTGTCATGCACCCCAATCCTACTCATCTTCCCATCTCTCCATGTATGCCCTCTGCAATCCCACCCATCTTCCCATCTCTCTGTGTATGCCCTCTGCCTCTGCGATCCCACCCATCTCTCCATCTCTCCATGCATGCCCTCTGTCTTTGAGATCCCACCCATCTTTCCCATCTCTCCATGTGTGTCCTCTGCCTTTGAGATCCCACTCATCTTCCCATCTCTCTGTGTATGCCCTCTGCCTTTACAATCTCCCCCACAAAAGAAAACAAAAAGTAAAACTGTAAAAAATAAAAAATAAAAATTAAAAGCAGTAACCACAAAGCATCACTCCACAGAAGCTTTGGTATGTTATAGTGTGTTGCCCAGTCTGTCTGTTTGCCCAAACAGCTTTACTCTTTATTTTCATTAAATTCAAGGGAGACTTTAATTTTTTTCTTGACCCAGGTGTGGTTCAGTAGTTGACTGTTCAATTTCCACGAGTTTGTAAGCTTTCTGGTGGTAGCGTTGTTGTTGCCTTCTAACTTTATTCCGTGGTGATCTGATAAGACACAGGTGGACACTGTTTTTTTTTTTTTGTATCTGTGGAGGTTTCCTTTGTTTCCGAGTATGTGGTCAATTTTTGAGAAGGTTCCATGAGCTGCAGAGAAGAAAGTATATTCTTTCCTATTTGGGTGGAGTGTTCTATAGATGTCTGTTAAGTCCATTTGCTTCATTACCTCCAACAATTCTCTTAATTCTCTATTAGGTTTCTGTCTGATTGACCTTTCCATTGGTGAGAGAGGTGTGTTGAAGTCTCCTACTACTAGTGTGTATGGTTTGATGTCTGTTTTGAGTTTTAGTAGTATTTCTTTTACTTAAATGGGTGCTTTTATATTAGGGGCGTAGATATTCAGGATTGAGACTTCATCCTGATGAATTGTTCCTGTTATGAGTATAAAGTGTCCATCTTGATCTCTTCTGATTGATTTTAGTTTGAAGTCAGTTTTGTTAGAAATTAGTATGGCCACACCTGCTTTTTTCTTACTACCATTTGCTTGAAAAACCTTTTCCCAACCCTTTACTCTGAGTAGATGCCTGTCTTTGTGGTTGAGATGTGTTTCTTGCAAAGAGCAGAATGTTGGATCCTGTTTTCATATCCAATATCTTAGTCTGTGCCTTTTTATAGGTGAATTGAGACCATTAATATTAAGTGATATTAATGACCATTGGTTGTTTACTCTGGTTATTCTTATTGTTTTTGGTAGTAGAGTTTGTGTGTCTCCCTTCTTTGTGCTGGTGAAGGGTCGATAGATGCCTGAGTTATTGTAGGCAGTGTTGGCAATGTTGGATTCCTTGGGTTGTGATTTTCCTTCTATTACTTTCTGTAGGGCTGGATTTGTGGCTACGTATTGTTTAAATTTGTTCTTATCCTGGAATGTCTTGTTTTCTCCATTGATAGTGAACAATAGCTTGGCTGGGTATAGTAGTTTGGGTTTGCATCCATGGTCTCTTAGTTTCTCCAGTACCTCTATTCAGGACCTTCTTGGCTTTCATGGTTTCCATTGAGAAGTCAGGTGTAAGTCTGATCGGTTTACCTTTATAAGTTACTTGCCCTTTTTCCTTTGCAGCTCTTAATATTCTTTCTTTAATCTGTATATTTTGTGTTTTGATTATTATATAGCAAGGGGATTTATTTTGATCCAGTCTGTTTGGTGTTCTGTATGCTTCTTGAATATGCAAAGGAATATCTTTCTTTATGTTGGGAAAGTTTTCTTCCATAATTTTGTTAAAAATATTTTCTGGGCCTTTGAGCTGTGATTCTTCTTCTTCTATCCCTATTATTCTTAGGTTTGGTCTTTTTATTTTTTTTTCTTTTTTTTTTTAATTGAGAAAAGGAGAAAAAAAAACAAGTTTCCACCTCCTCCCAGCCTCCCATTTCCCTCCCCCTCCTCCCACCCTTCTCCCCCTCCTCCCACCCTTCTCCCCCTCCTCCCTCCCTTCTCCCCCTCTCCCCACTCCTTTCCCCCTCCCTCTCCAGTCCAAAGAGCAGTCAGGGTTTTCTGCCCTGTGGTAAGTCCTAGGTCCTCCCCACTCCGTCCATATCTAGGAAGGTGAACATCCAACCTGGCTAGGCTCCCACCAAGCCAGCACATTAAGCAGGATCAAAACCCCGTGCCATTGTCCTTTGCGTCTCATCAGCCCTCATTGTTCGCCATGTTCAGAGTTTTATCCCATGCTTTTTCAGTCACAGTCCAGCTGGCCTTGGTGAGCTCCCAATAGATCAGCTCCACTGTCTCAGTGGGTGGGTGCACCCCTCGTGGTCCCGACTTCTTTGCTCCTGTTCTCCCTCCTTCTGCTCCTCCTTGGGACCTTGGGAGCTTAGTCCAGTGCTCCAGTGTGGGTCTCTGTCTCTATCTCCATCCGTCACCAGATGAAGGGTCTATGATGATATGCAAGATATTCGTCATTATTGCTCTAGGATAGGGTCATTTCAGGTTCCCTATCCTCAGCTGCCCCAGGAACTAACTGGGGACCTCGGCTTGGGCACCTGGGTGCCCCTCTAGGGTCAGGTCTCTTGCCAACCCTAAAGTGGCTCCCTTAAGGTTTGGTCTTTTTATTGTGTCCCATATTTCCTTAATGTTTTGTGATGAGAATTTGTTGGCTTTGCTGTTTTCTTTGATCAGAGCGTTTATTTTCTCTATGGTGTCTTCAGAATCTGAGATTCTTTCTTCTATCTCTTATATTCTGTTGATTTTGCTTGTTTCTGTAGTCTCTGCTCATTGACCTAGATTTTCCATATCCAGCTGGTCCTCAGTTTGTGTTTTCTTCCTTGCTTCCATTTCAGTTTTCAATTCTTGAACTGTTTCCATTACCTGTTTGATTGTTTTTTTCTTGGTTTCCCAGGGTATCATTTACGTATTTACTCATTTCTTCAAACTTTTTGTTATACTTTTCATCCATTTCTACATATATAGGGAGCTTTTTACATGTTGTTTAAGGGACTCTATTGCTTTCATAAAGTCAATTTTTTCCTCTTCTTCTGTGCTAGGGTGTTCAAGTCCTTCTGTTGTAAGATCATTGGGTTCTGGTGTTTTCATGTTGTTTTTCAGATTGTTGGGTGAATTCTTGCCTTGGTGCCTGCCCATCTCCTCCTATCGATGCTATCTAATGGGTCTTTTAAAACAGGATCAGGTTTCCCTGCTGGCCAGGGGCCCCGCTTACAAAATGCCCTCACTCCATTTCCTGGCTCCCTCCACGGGCCAAGATCCCTCTCACCACTCAGAAGGCTCTTCAGGACCAGGACCAGGCCATTCGCTAGGAACCTCGCCAACAAAAGGCCTACCACTCTGCAGGCCAGCCACCAAAACAGAGAAACTCCTGATGCCCTCTGCCCCAAGCTCCCAACCCGGAGCCTGAACAGGCTAAACTGGGTGGTCCCGTGGCCCCGCAGAAGGGAGGGGGAGTGAAGGAGGCCCCTGGGAGCAAGCTGGGATGGGCCAGGGAGAGAGAGGTCGCAGCAGAGGAAGAGCAGCCCCAGCAGAGGGTACCAGCCCTTGCAGACTAACGGGGGGGGGGGGGGGGAGTCAAGGGGGTCGGGGAATGTCCCCTGCTCCATTTCCTGTGTCCCACTGCTGGCCAAGAACACTCTCCCCACTCAGGAGGGTCTTCAGGGACAGGACCAGGCTCCCCGTTAGCCCGTGGACCTCGCCAATAAAAGGCTTACCACTCTGCAGGCCAGGCCCCCAAAAACCTACTTGATTTAATTGTAGTGGGGTGATATGCTCTCAGTGTGGGCTTCACTGTTTCATGCTTGGAGTATCCTGCATCCACTGCTTTGGCCTGCATGCCGGTCTCCGCTGCTTGGGCCTTTTAATAAACTTCAACTAATTCTCCACTCTCCTTGGCCTGATTTGTGAGCTCTCCTTTTGGACAGGGGGTTGTTTCTCTCACAAAAGGCTTCAGATAGGCATCATTTGACTTTCTGCACTGATCTCTGTCCGGTGTGCTTCTGATTACCCATGGTCATAATTACTCCTTGTAGCAAAGAATCACAAAACCTTGTGCTGTGCCTTGGCACATGTGTAGCACGTGGAGCTGGAATTACTGCATGGCTAGGCAGCTTCTTGTGGCTTTTTTCAGTGGAGCAGATCATCATCCTACTGCTTCCGTGGTCTGGGCAGGAGTGGCGAAGCTGAGGTTCTTATACCTTGCAGCAATACAACTGCTCCCTGACTACCCGCTCTTTCGCAAAACAACAGTACACTCTGTATGTTGTTCTATCTAAACATCTTTTGTCAAAGTAGAATACACATGCAGAATAGGATGTGTGTAGCTGGGTGAGGTTTCACCACTGCACTCAGCTATGCTCCCATCAGCAATACCGGCAATGCTCTGGTCCTGCCTCTTTGCTCTGTGCCACCCCTCTCTAAAGTGAGCTGGTATCCACCAACAACACAGAGACCTCTAAGGTGAGCTGGTACCAACCAACAGCACAGAGGCAGTGTTTGTCCTGTTTTTGTGGTTTGCATACATGGAGTAATGGTGTGCTCTCTTCCTAGTTGGCTGAAGAAACGTCTTCTACATTGCTGCATGCGGTTATGGGTATCTTTATCATTGCTGTAATATTTCTCAAATTTTTCAATAAGTTAAATTGTGAATAAATCCTGCAATTTATTGTCAATGGGCACCTGGGGCTTTCCAATATTTATGTAACTGTTGCTATTATAAACATTTTGGTACTTGGGGGAAAATATGTATACAGTGTTGGCATCTGTTTGTAGATGTAACATATAAAGCATATAAATCACATGAATAATGCATATGACACTTGAGGGCCAGCCTATTGAGCCACAGATATCGCAAACATGCAGCTTTGGTATTTGGACAATTTTCCATTTTTTTTTTACCAGCGTTTATCTATTGTTTGTTATTGTTATTATATTTTTATTTATAGACACTGCTTTTGCAGCCATGATGTCTATCATCACTGTTTATTCCTGGAGTAAATAAGAGCTAGGCTTTCTGCTAAGAAAGATGTATACTATAGTAAAGCTAGATGTATATTATAATTCAGACAGCCTGCATGAGAGAAAGAGGATGGAAACCCACTGAGAACATCTGGAATGAGATGGAAACCCACTGAGAACATCTGGAAAGCAAGTTTTCCCATCAGGACTAAAACTTCAAGGCTCTCATTCCACAATCCATACTTTTAATCACTAGGATTTGATAATAAACCTTTTCCTTGGTGAAAAAAACCTTTGAAGACAGATATTCTTCACTCTGTTTATGTTTAAACTCAATAGAAAACCATTGAATGCATATAAAAGTAAAATAATTATATTTAAGTAAGCAGATTTTTCAAATATTTCAATGTGATACAACTTTCAGAAGTTTCATCCTGCCCTCAGAGACTGTATGCAGCCTGTGCTAATTACAGTTTGCATCAGATTAAGGTTTTCCTCCATTAGTTTCAGCTCCTGGACCAGAAACTCCTTCCTTATCATCAGTGTCTCCCCACTGCTGAATTGTGTCTGTCACCACCCGCTGCCTGGACGGTGGTTTCCTGTGTTTTGGAGAGAGTTTTATAAAAGGAGAATAAAGTGTTTACACCAAGTGACTGCGCTCCTCTCAGGATCTGGACTTCTCCACTAGCAATGAAAAGGACACAGTTTGTTCCAGAACTTCCACTCCTTCTAGGAATCCTTCGCAGCCATCAAACACCCACCCTGTGTCTTCAGTAAGCCCTTTATGTGCCCCACATCTGTAACAAGTAATAACTATTGAAGTGCAGTTCTGAGTGATGGAAAATAGAAGCTGGATTGTAAATAGAATCCATGCTTCAGTGCTCTTGTTTGTTTCTTGTATCTAAAAAAGGCTTCTCTGGTGTATCAGAGAATTTGTTCAGAGTTCTCGAAAGCTTGTCTAGAGGAGCTCTAGGTCTGGGAAAGAGACACTGCTCTACAAAACAGGAATCAATGGTTGAAGCCTCTCGAAAGCTTATGTTAAGCAAACTTAAGCACCTTTAAAAAGGTAATGTAGTTTTGAACCTCTGGAAGTCAAATGACCTCTAAGCCTGCGACTCTCACTGCATCTTGAAGGGTTCATATCTATTGCAGCAAGCCTTGGGAACACATAGATAGCTTATCCTGGAAACTGATCTGGTGAGAAAAAAAATCACATTTGCTGGGCTGGCACATGGCTGTAACATCTGACCAAACACTTTGTCATGGGTTCAGGTTTTTATGTAGACGAGGGAAGGTGTAGCAGGAGGAGCAGGCTGCTTGTCCTCCCGGCTGCCCTGTTATCTTACAGCCAAAATAATCACACAGAAACTGTATGCATTTAAACACTGCTTGGCCCATTACTTTTAACCTCTTATTGGCTAACTCTCACACCTTGATTTAACCCATTTCTAATAATCTGTATATCACCACAAGGTCATAGCTTATTAGGAAAGATTCAGCATGTCTGACCTGGTGTCTCCAAAGAGTCTCTCTATCTCTGCTTATTTCCTCCCAGAATTCAGTTCTGTCTTTTCTGCCTACCTAAGTTCTGCCCTATTAGGCCAAGGAGTTTTTTTATTGATTAACCAATGAGAGCAACACAAACAGAAGGACCTCCTACACCATTTCCCCTTTTCTGTTTAAAAAGAAAAGGAAGGCTTTAACTTTAACAGGAAAGGACTTTTATCTTAGTGATCTCTGATGCTCCTCTTGGTACCAGTACACCACAGAGCCAATATAAGCCCCACATCTGTCCTCTCCATCTTCCAAAGCATTCAGCCTTGATACTAGGCATGTCCCTGGTCCCCAAGATGAAGAAGCCTGGTTACTGTAGAGACCCCTTCACACTTTAGAAGGAAGTTGGGCACCTATGATAAGGATTCCCTATGCCAGTTCTAGAACCCTACATTAGTGGTTAAAAGACTTTTCTCCAGTAAGCCCCAAATGGTTGTTGAGGTAGCGAGAGGTCAAGAGATTGCAGAGATTGTGTGGCAGCTGCTACACACTTGTTTTATCTGCCCATTTATGAGCACAGATCTGTTTCTTCACCTGTAGGTACCAGTCTTTCCTTCTTCCTTTGTGCTTTTTCTCACGTGAGAGCCACTGCATACAGTTGTGTAGGATGATCCCTGTAAAAGTGGATCCTCTAGAAAAAAGGGTGAAGGAGGCTGAAAGCAAGCTTGTGTCTAATTCTCATGTTTTGATCTGTATCTTTTAAACAAAGATTTCCCTCTTTTGAATTCACAGAAAGGCACTTGTAGGCTGGCAACAACCTGTTTATTATTCAGCAAAACTGGTCAAAGTAATGAAAGTGTTGTAACATAATCAATGTCACCAATTATAATAGCTGACATCATATCCACCAATTCAACCATTTACTTTTAATTAAAAAATTTTACATAAAATGGGCTCAGCTAGAAGTAAGCATGTCTGGGGAGTATAAGGTGAGGTGGAATAGCCCGTGCTTGGGGGGCAAGCATACCTTGAAGACAGAGGACTAATGAGGAGCACTGGGCACTGATAGCATTAGAGACTGTTGCAGTCAGCAACCTATTTGCTGTGATGACCAGTTGAGACCTATCTAAATGGCTTGATTTTTATCCCTTCATCTAACTTGCTCAACCTGTGGTTCAAAAGAAGTCATTGCTTTTTCTAACGCCATCATCCCTTAGTAAGGCCTTTTGCTCAAAGTGAGTTTCTTGCTTAAGGACCAAGAGTGTGTTCTTAGAGCTGAGGTACTTGTGTAAGGCACACAAGCAAACAGGCAGATTTCCTTTGTCAAAAGCCTGTTTGTTATTGCTAAATTGGACCAGTTACTTGAGGGCAGGACATGGGAAGTTAGGATGAGCTCTTTTCTGCGGCTCTTAATTCATCTTCTTTGCTGACTTATGGGAAAGATAGAACTCAATGGGCAGGGTAATTGGGTCAGTGTTTTTCCATGTAGTGAACAGGTTTTACCATCCTTGGGGAGGCATCATTGCAAAATCGCTGGCGTGAGAGTCAGCCTGCTTAAGCTACTGCACAAGAAACTATTCTGAGCATCCTATTCCTTATCAAAACTTATTTAGGTGAGAACCAATAGTTAGCAGGGTATGAGATTCATACTTCTATATCTAATAGTTTTAAGTACACTATGTTCAATGATAATAATTTTGTCACTCAGTGAAGTTAAAAATCCAAGAGAACATCTATTAGGAAGCTGCTCAACCACATATCTGTAAAACCACCAAGCCAGACTGCCAAGGATAAATATGGATAATTAATTTATCCATTAGTACATAGGATAAAAGTTTATTGTGTTCCATTCTGTCAAAGTTGTGGTGAGATAGCAATAAGCCATGAAGGTCACAATCCTGTTGTGGCTGGTGACAGGAGTCAGCATGTGACTTGAGTCTTAGAGGACCCTGCTCAGTGTGAAGGACCTTTTGAGAACTGGCAGAGTCTGAGATGCCCATCAGGTCTCAGGGATGTGCAGGAAGCACAAGAAGGAAGAGCATATGACCATGAGTTGATCATGGCAACTCTTGTGAAAAGGAAGTGTTTAATTGGGTCTTGCTTGCAGATTCAAAAATTTAGTTCATTATCCTCATGATGGGGAGGAGCATGGTGGCATGCAAGCAGGCATGGTAGCTAATAGGTCTACACTTGGTGCCAAAGGCAGCAGTGAAACCTCAAAGCCCACTCCTAGTGACACACTTCCTTTAACAAGGTCACACTTCCAATCATTTAAAATAGTGCTACTCCCTAGTGACCAAGGATTCAAATCTATGAGCTTATGGGGGCCATTCCTATTCAAATCACCACAATAATTTTCATTTAACACATTGAGAATTAACATGTAGTTTATACAGAAGTTTCCCATATAAGTATATCTCAGCGGTAGAATATTTGACTAACATATGCAAGACTTAGCACTCTAAAGCTACAAGAACATAACACCACACAAAGCAGACTTTACTAAAATCACTGATCATGTGAAGCCAGAGACACAAACTTTTTGAAGAACCACAGAGTCTCTTTTGGCTTCACAATTTTGCCCATAAAGCGGCAGAAGGGCTCCCTAAGCAACTTCCTGGGAAATGTGATTTTTTTCTTTAAAACTCAGATCATATGACTATTTTTAAACAATGAATCAGCTCATTTATAATTCCAAGTTTGCACAGAAGCCTTGTAGCAATGGCTGTAATCGTTGGGACACCACTGGAATAAGAGCTGAGGACCTCAAGCTGGTACAAATAGAGTCACTTAAAGATCATTTCAAGATGCTTCCAACCATGTGATTCATAAAGCGTTTAGAATGTCCTGAAAATGGGACATATCAGATGTCGTTAGGAATCAGCTGTGAATTTATGTAAAAGTTCATTGTTGAAGATAAAATCACATACTTCTATGGCTCCAGCGTATACAGAGGGTTTGATAACTTCAGCGTTAGACTAGAAGAAATTATGCCTTCCAACATTTGGAAATGCATATTCATGTTCACACACAGTTTTATTCCACCAAAATAGCAGATGTGATTATAAAAATAGCTCCAGGGTTTTAGTGAAACCATCTTCCACTGGGTTTTAGGAATGTCTCAAACTTTGCAGAACTATGCTATAAAATGACTCAGGTCTTAATAATGATGCTAAGGTCTTATGTTTTGTTGAGCAAATACTTTACATTTTGATTGTAATTGTCTAAAAGCCACTCATCCTCACTGCAAACAAAATGCATCAGGCCTCATTTCTAGCCTGAGGGCCACATGTCAGATGCCCCAAAGCATTTAATGATTCCCCCTACCAAGTACTATCAGGTAACTGTCATTATCAAAAGCAGAGTGGACAGGCAAAAAGATATTAACAATGGTTAATGAAAACTAAATTGTAGCACAAATTATAAATGTTCTTAATAATAAAAACCCAGAGCAGATATTAGGGGGTGAAAGCTGAGAGGTCAGAGAAGCAGAGCAGCCAGACACTAGAGAGTGGCTTTTACCTGTACCCAGTCCCCATACTGCAGCCCAGCTTTCCACCTTACATTCCTCTCTCGCTCAGTGGTATCCCTTCCTGTCTCCACCTCCCTAGATTAAAGGCCCGTGACTCGCAAGTACTGAGATTAAAGCTGTGAGCCACCACCACTGGCTCTGTTTCTCTTTGAGACTGGATCAATCTAGTGTAGCCCAGGGTGACTTTGAACTCACAGAAATCCATCTGCCTCTGTTTCACAAGTGCTGGGACCACCACTGCCTGGCCTCTATGGCTAACTAGTGGCTTAGCTCTGCACTCTGATCTTCAGGCAAGCTTTATTTGTTAGATTACAAACAAAATATCACCACACTAAATGAGGTGTGATTAAGAAACACAAATTCCTCAAATGTGTAGAAGACGCTTTTCAAATTCTGTAGCTTGTTTTGGAAATATCTCAATTTATGAGAAAGCTCTTGATATACTTTATGTTCTTTAACTGATTAATTTTGATCAATTTTTTAAATCAAAAGACCCTAAAGTTGTATGTATGGTGGTGATGGTCAATTTCAGCATTCGGGAGGCAGAGGCAGGTGGATCCCCAGGATTGTGAGACCAGCTTGTTCTATATTGTGAGTTCCATGGTAGCCAAGGTTACATAGTGAGACCCTGCTCACAAAAATTTCTTTGTGTGTGTGTGTGTGTGTGTGTGTGTGTGTGTGTGATTTCTGTATGGGGGTCTGTAGTGTGCACACATGGGAGTGAGTGTGAGGAGATTAGAAGAGGAAGAGGGTGTCCTGCTTCACCACTTCCCACTGCCCGCAGTTTCAGGCATGCAGGTCTTAATGGTGTTTCTGGGGCTCCTGGCTTAAGTCCTCTGCCTGCACAGTGTTGTCACGCCGCAGCCCCTCAGAAAGATAATTCACTTGGCTTTTTCTCTCTTAGGGAAACAATCAGCTGCAGGACTGCTGGGTAGGATTTGCCCTGAGCACACAGAGACTCCAGATGATCTTTTCAACAAGTTCAAAGTTTGAAATAAATGTGGTGTGACTTTGAAGAGGACTTCTAGAGATTTTTTAAAAATTAATATTTCATTTAAAAGATGATAGTGACTTATTTGGAGACAGATTTTTAAAATATTATTTAAAAATATTTAAATAATATTTAAGATATTTAAATAATATCTGCTTATGTTTGTGCATTTTTTAACATTTAGGTGATTAATTTAAGTGCTTTTCATACTTCGCTTGTGAAAACAAAGGCAGGCTGTTTTAAAAAAATATTTTTGAAAATGTTCTTTTTTGGTGTAGAAGTATACCACTAATATCAAATCAATTGTCAATCAATAAAATATTTTATCACTGTATGTGTTCCTTTATCTGTAATTTAAATTTCTTTGGTACTCTTCACTCTTTTAAAGAGTGAAATTTTGGTTTGAGAAAGTATTCTCTGCAATAGGGTGGAAATGTTAAATTATTGGGAAGAAGGGACTTTTAATTTATTTAATTTTAATCAATGGTTGATGATGATGATGATGAATTACTATTAGTTTTACATCCCAGCAGTTTTCCCCCTCCTCCCCTCCTAATCCTCCCCCCCAACCTCCTTCTGTTCCCTCTTCCCCCCATCTACTTCTCTGTTTCTGCTTAGAAAAGGGCAGGTGTCCTATAGAAATCAATCAAATATAGCATATCAAGTTACAGTAAGACTTGGCATGGCCCCTTGTATTAAGGCCCAACAAGCCAACCCAGTATGAGGAACAGAGTCCTAAAAGCCAGCCAAAGAGTCAGAGACATTCCCTGCTCCCATTGTTAGGCGTCCCACAGGAAGACCAAGCTACACATCTGTAACACATACGCAGAGGGCCGAGGTCAGTCAGTCCCCTCAGGCTCCCTGGTTGTCGCTTCAGTCCCTGTGAGCCCCAGTGCATCCAGGTTAGCTGATTCTGTGGATGTTCTTGTGGTGTCCTTGACTCCACTGGCTGCTACGGTCCTTCCTCCCCCACTTCTGAAGGATTCCCTGACCTGCCTTTAATGTTTGGTTATGGGTCTGTATCTATTTCCATCAGCTGCTGGGTGAAGCCTCTCTGATGGCAATTGGGCTAGGCTTTTCATTTATTTGTATTTGAGAATTCCACACAGACGTGTAATGTATTCTGATTACCCACTCTTACCTCCTTCCCGTCCCTACCAACCACACCCCTTCATCTCCACCTGTCCCTTTAGTAGGTTCATGACTTGGTTTTGTATTGGTTTAGCCAGGGTTATCTGTGACCACTGGATTGAACCTGAAAGCTTTTAAACACTCCTTTGTGCTGTACCGGCTTCCGCAAAAGCGGTTTGTCTGATGTGGACTATTTGGGGCTGTTTACTCAGCTAGGACACAACAGAAAGGGTTGTTTCCGCACATTTGTGTGGACGTCAGGATGAATAAGGGAGGGGCTCAGGCTAAGGCAGGAGGGCTTTGAGCCACAGAGGTCCAGGAGCCTAACTCACAAAGCACCGGGGAGTCTGACACCACAGCCCACATCCAGGCTGTAGTCCGTTCTGTTCTGCCGGCTTCTGGTTTACAGCCTCTTCAATGACCCGGTACTTGGGATCCAGGTATTAATCAAAGTTTATCATTTGAGAACCCGGGAACTTGTGAAATTGTCTCTGTGGCCTGTTTCCTCCCCACAGGGTTAGTTGCAGCCCGAACTCTA
Source organism: Microtus oregoni (assembly GCF_018167655.1). Taxonomy (NCBI): domain Eukaryota; kingdom Metazoa; phylum Chordata; class Mammalia; order Rodentia; family Cricetidae; genus Microtus; species Microtus oregoni. Next base: position 40,068,242 of record NW_024543062.1, on the reverse strand, counting down.
TGCTTATGAAGAATATTCATCACCTGCCAGTTTCTCATCTTCCACTAGATGGCGACATTCGTCAGGCTATGGATGGGCTGCCCACTGACTCAACCGCCCTAATTCCTTCAAGATCTGTCAGCTCTGCAGTGCCTTATGCTGTCTACCCTGCTTCTGTGAGGACATTTTTATTTTTTTCAAATAAGAAACGGACGGTGCGGCTCCTTCTCTTAAATGGTAACATGTCTTGAAGTTTTATACTAGGTACCTGACGCCCCATCATCTGTTTTAATCGATGTGAGTCTCTACATGAGCTCTATCTTCAAGCATTATCAAGGGTGCAACAGTACAGTGTCGCGGTCTATAGGTACAGCGCTGCTCAGCGGATCTATCGATCGAATCCTTCTTTCCTAGTTGACCTTTCATGCCTCTTGGTTACCAGCTTAGCATTTTCCTCCTCCACCTCAACCCCTGATAAGAACTATCTAGGATTTCACGATATTGATAAGGCTGACCCCAATTTTTCATTTTTGCATGGAAATCGCATGTAGTTTTGAATCACATGTGGATTCCTTATATTCGGCTGTTTTAGATTTGCAGGTGGTGAAATCCTGCTGTGTTTGTCTTTCTGGGCTTGTTTGTCACTTATATTTTGTCATTTGTTCAGTAATATTCGGACTGTAGGATTCCCTTTCTTTAAAAAAATTCTGAGAGCGTCTTAAATATTTTTTATTGTTTATCGCTGAAATTTTAGTACAATGTGCTTTGATCATATTAATTTCCCACTCCTCCATCTTCTTTCAGATCCAAGCTCACATTTCCTTTCTTTCTTTTTTTTCCTTAAAAGAAACAAAAAACGTTGAGTCCAGGTTTTGTTTCCACATAATCCCGGATGTGGGTCCATCCACTGGAGCGTGGTTGCCCTGCCAGAGGTGGGTGAGTGTCATGCCTTAAATAAAACTGTCCCCACCTCCACCTGTAGCCATCTCCTGCCAACAACTTACAGCCAGGGCTGGGACTTCACGAGCCCCTTCCCCCCATGACCGGACTCTGGCTGGAACTTGTAGCGATCTCACGCATTCTGTCAGAGCCACTGTGTGTTTATGGGTGTCACTGCCATATTGTGTCCAGAAAACAGTTTCCTGGTAATTATCCACAATGCCTGGCCCTTACACTCTTTCTGCCTTGTCGTCCACAGTGAAGCCCAAGCCCTGGAGTACTAGTGTGGTTTAGATATCACAGTTAGGGCTGCAGATTGCACAGTCTCTTATTCTCCTCCCCTTGGCCAGCTGTAGGTATCCATGTCAATCACCCTCTGCCCAGAAAGGAAGAGCTTCACTAATGAGCACTAATCTGGGCATAGAGATACGTCATCAGAAGCTGACTTACAGAAAAGAGAAGCACTAGGTTCTCCCCTGGGGCCTATAATCCATCTAGCCACATATTCTTGGCCCCAACCACAGTATTAGTCATGGATTTCTTCTTGTAGAAGGGTTTACGACAGTCTGTAACACGGTTGGCTACTCCTTCTCAGCATATTGTACGGCTGTATTGAAGCTCTTTTTGTCTCCAGCTTTCAAGTTGTCCCAGCTTCTTGGCTATTGTGATAGGGCTGCAATGGACACTGGGGCTGAAAACCTTTGCATTCTTTCAGATCTATACTCAGAAGTGGAATTGCTAGGTCGTGCAGTTCTGTTTTCATCTTTTGAGATACCTTAACACACTTCCCACGTGATGACACTATCTTACATCCTCACTAGCCATGCACACAGCTTCCAATTTGCCAACTTCCTCACACCTACTTGTTGTCCAAGCAGGTGTGCGGCTCTCCCACTGTGGCTTTGATTGACACTTCCTGCTGATTAGTGAAGTCAGACACTTTTCATATACCTGTTGGCATCTGTGTGTCTAATTTGGAGAAATGTCTTTTCAAGTCATTAGCACATATTAAAATCAGGTTGTTATTACTATTGAGCTGCAGAAGCTTCTTCTATATTTCAGTGATTGAACTACTGGGACCTTTTGTATGATCTAACTCCATGATTTTTATGACTAGCTTTTTATGATCTCTCCACCGTATTTATCATCAGGTGTTCCTTTGGAGTTTCTGCGGTGCTCAGAATCTCTGTGGACTTCTGTGTATATGACACACATTGAATTAATAATCTCTCCCACATGCTTGCTCCTCCTCCTCACTTCCCTTTGTTTGAATAGGGCAGCATCAGCTACCCAGATGCCCACTTGTACCGATCATTTTCTTTAATAGCTTTTACTCTTACGGTGCACAAGAATATTATCTCACAGTCATCTTCCCCTTTGCATGTGTATATGCCTGAGGTCTCCTCACTCTCTGCGTGTGTGTACACCTGAAATCTTCTCCCTCTGCATGTGTATAAGCCTGCAGTCTTCCCTTCTCTGTCTGCGTGGATGCCTGTAGTCTCCCCCTTTTCTGTGTGTATGTGTACATTTGTAGTCTCACTCCATCTGCATGTGTGTACACTTGTAGTTTCCCTCACTGCATGTGTGTATGCCTGTGGGCTCCCACTCTGCATGTGTGTATGACTGTGGTCTCTCTCTCTGTCTGTGTGTGTGTGCTTGTAGTCTCAATCTCTGCATGTGTGTATGCCTGTAGTCTCCCTCTCTGCATGTGTGTATTACTGTAGTCTATCTCTCTGAATGTGTGTATTACTGTAGTCTATCTCTCTGCATGTGTGTACTACTGTAGACTCTCTCTCTCTCTCTGTATGTGTGTATTACTGAAGTCTCTCTCTCTGTATGTGTGTATGACGATAGTCTCCCTCTCTGTATGTGTGTATGACGGTAGTCTACCTCTCTGTATGTGTGTATGACTGTAGTCTCCCTCTCTGCATGTCTGTAAAACTGTAGTCTCCCATTCTGCATGTGTGTATGACTGTGATCTCCCTCTCTGCACGTGTGAATTACTGTAATCTCCTTCTCTGTATGTGTGTATGACTGTAGTCTCCCTCTCTGTATATGTGTAATACTGTACTTTCCTCTCTGCATGTGTGTATGCCTGTGGTATCCCTCTCTGCATGTGTGTCTTACTGTAGTCTCCCTCTCGGCATGTGTGTATGACTGTAGTCTCCTTCTCTGTATGTGTGTATTATTGTAGTCTCCCTTTTTGTATGTGTGTAGAACTGTAGTCTCGCTCTCTGTATGTGTGTCTGACTGTAATCTCCCTCTCTGCATGTGTGTATGCCTGTGGTCTCCCTCTCTGCATGTGTGAATGACTGTGGTCTCCCTCTCTGCATGTGTGTGTGCTTGTAGTCTTTATCTCTGCAAGTGTGTATGCCTGTGGTCTACCCCTCTGCATGTGTGTATGCCTGTGGTCTACCCCTCTGCATGTGTGTATGCCTGTGGTCTCCCTCTCTGTATGTGTGTCTTACTGTAGTCTCCCTCTCTGCATGTGTGTATGACTGTAGTCTCCCTCTCTGCATGTGTGTATGACTGTAGTCTCCCTCTCTGTATGTGTGTCTTACTGTAGTCTCCCTCTCTGTATGTGTGTATGATGGTAGTCTACCTCTCTGTATGTGTGTATGACGGTAGTCTACCTCTCTGTATGTGTGTATGACGGTAGTCTACCTCTCTGCATGTGTGTATGACTGTAGTCTCCCTCTCTGTATGTGTGTATGACTGTAGTCTCCCTCTCTGTATGTGTGTATGACGGTAGGCTACCTCTCTGTATGTGTGTATGACGGTAGTCTACCTCTCTGTATGTGTGTATGACGGTAGTCTACCTCTCTGCATGTGTGTATGACTGTAGTCTCCCTCTCTGTATGTGTGTATGACGGTAGGCTACCTCTCTGTATGTGTGTATGACGGTAGTCTACCTCTCTATAAGTGTGTATGACTGTAGTCTCCCTCTCTGTAAGTGTGTATGACTGTAGTCTCCCTCTCTGCATGTGTGTATGACGGTAGTCTCCCTCTCTGTAAGTGTGTATGACTGTAGTCTCCCTCTCTGCATGTGTGTATGACGGTAGTCTCCCTCTCTGTAAGTGTGTATGACTGTAGGCTACCTCTCTGCATGTGTGTATGACTGTAGTCTCCCTCTCTGTAAGTGTGTATGACTGTAGGCTACCTCTCTGCATGTGTGTATGACTGTAGTCTCCCTCTCTGTAAGTGTGTATGACTGTAGGCTACCTCTCTGCATGTGTGTATGACTGTAGTCTCCCTCTCTGTAAGTGTGTATGACTGTAGTCTCCCTCTCTGCATGTGTGTCTGATTGTAGTTTCCCTTTTTGCATGTGTGTATGACTGTATGTATTAATGAGAAGGCCAGATGTCAAAGCCAGGCATCATTTTCTATCACTCTTTACCTCATTTTTTGGAAAGTTTTTTCACTGAACCCACTGCTCAGTGATCAGATAGAATGCCTGGACAGTGAGGTATCCACTTGTCTTTTACTTACTTTTTTACGTGAGGGCAGCCACACCTTTATTTATGTGGGAAATAGGTATTCAAACTCAGGCACATGACCCCACTGAGTTCTTTCTCCAGTCCATCGCATTAGTGGTGTTTGTAAGTGGAATTTCCTGCATTCCTTACTTCTCTATCTGAGTTCTGTGGTCACCCAAACAGATTTTTAAATTGCTTCATATCTTGCTGTTGCAGGGAGGGGGGCAGGAAACCTGAAGGATTATCTCACCTTTCTGCATGTTCAACAATCATTTCTCTGCGGATTCTGCATATCCAGGCAAGAGCAGTTTGTTGCCTAAATGGCTAACCAACTCCATAAGGAGCCTCTTTGATGTCCATCTTCCTTTTGAAGTAGATTGGTTATGCCAGGAGCAGATATGTCTCATTGTCATGAAAAGTCCTAAATTTTTAAAACATTTAAATGCCATATTCTGAAGGTCACTGAAAGATTTGGAGAATTCCTAACTAACTGAAATATATCTCTATACATCTAGAATATCTAACTAACATGACTACAATCTTGACTATTATAGATGATTACCTATTAACCTATATTTCTTAATTATACATTACATTTTTTAAATGAATTACACAATCACAATACCTTAATCAAGATCAAAAATACATATACATATAACAAAATTGACCTTAAATTTGTATCAATAAACCAAGATCCGAACCAATGCAAATTATTCATATCTATATCATAGGCCCCTTTAAATGTAAAAGAACATTTATAAATAATATTTGGGAATATGGGCATAGTTTTGTCCATACTGCTTTTTGCTGTTTGGGGGCACTGTTAATCAAGTCATTTATGGTGTATCCTGTGTGCTAGGTTCATCCTAGTCAGCAGTTGGGCAAAGTAATTTTTTGTGGGTGTTCACTGTTGACCTTTCAGGGGTGTGTGGTCTATCAAACCATATTTGTCTGGAAGTATTCCACAGGGTCTTATCTTCTGTGGAAACAAAAGAAAAACTTCTTTTCCAAAGCACCATATCCTTAGATTCAAATTTTTGAATCAAGATACGTTTAGAACATATATGCTGGTTTATCTTAGCTGCCCATACAGTGAAACGTCTCTTTGTACTTAGCTCATTCACAGTAAAAAAATTCATAGATAACACAATAACAGACATAATCCAGACTCTCTGTGAATTTTTCATTTTTTCACATGGCTTATTTCTCCTTTTAATCTATGATTATCTGCACTCTGTCTCTTCAAAGACTTTACCCTTTTGTTTAAAGCATTAACTTTATTTTATGACTCTCTATATTCTTTTTCTTCTCTCTCCCAAGCCTATGTACATTTATCCAACACTGTGACCCATTTAGAGGTCTTTTATGACTGAATCTGTCCTATTGTGAATCTGTAATTCTTTACTGTCCAGGAACACTTCTTACAATGCTAAGCACTAAAAAACTTAAGCTGTGTCATTGCTCAGGTAATATGTCAGTGTCTGCTTGCCCTGCCCAGTCCAGCATGGTGGAGCCACTCACCCATCTGAGCTGTGTGCACCGTCCTGCTTCTAGGCACACAGCCAGTCAACACCACCATTAAACAAGCTACAGCAGTCTGCTCACAAACCCCATCCAAATGCTCTGTAGCCTGACCTCCTGCTTGGAAGAGCCACAGGTTGCACTGGCAGCACAACCCAGAAAGTTGCCATTTCAAAACTGCTGTTTTTTTTTTTGTATGTGCTGTGCCTGAGTCAAGAAAACCTCTCTTAAAGGAGCTGCAGCACGCTGCCAGCAAACAGCAAGTGTTAAACTCTGTATTTTTGTGTCTAGAATTTCTTTTCAAGCTTTCTCAGGTATTATGTGGATATAGTCAACCACGTTGGAGTGCCAATTGTTGCAGGGAGGGTTCATTGTTTGTTTGTCCTCACCGCCAGGAAAACTTAGCCCTGAAATAACCACACAGAAACTGTATTAATTAAAACACTGCTTGGCCCATTAGCTCTAGCTTCTTATTGGCTAACTCTTATTTTAATTTAACCCATTTCTATTAATCTATATATCACCACGTGACAGTGGCTTTCGTGGTAAAATTCCCAGTGTCTGTCTCCGGTGGATCCATGGTGCCTCTACCTGACTCTGCCTCCTTTCTCCCAGCATACCATTTAGTTTTCCCCACCTACCTAAGTTCTGCCCTTTCAAGAGGCCCAAAGCAGTTTCTTTATTAACCAATGAGAGCAACACAAAGTCAGAAGGACTTCCGACACCATCTTGTTTTTTTCCTTCCATTCTCCCTATATCACAGCCACAATGCACAGGCATGCACACTACACAGTTATATATATCACACGCAAACATGTATCCATCTGTGAAGAAATATACAAAGTTGTATGCATGGATATAGTCTCCTCCTCATACCACTGCTTCCAGTGGGGATAGAAGCTTCAGGATTTCTGTTGTGTACAGCATCTCCATTGCCCGCATCAGTGTCTGAGGCATAGTAAGTGGTCAGTGAGCATTTATTGACTGAACAAATTTCCCCACTGAACCAATAATGGGGTCAGAGCAATACTATCAAGTAGTGAGCTTATATCGTTGTTCTGTGTGCTCCTTGATGAGCTAGGGAGAATGTCCTCAGCAGAAGGAATTGATTTAGTAATTTCATATAAATATTGGAGATACTGTTAGAGGAGAGGAAAACAAAAAAGGCAAAAAGGGTGTTGATATATTCAATTCAGTTTATTGAGGTCAGAAATTATTAATTGAATGCATATTATGTGCAAAGACAAGACTAAGAGACCCAGAATACTGCAATAGACAAAGCAGATCAGGTACTTTGCCTAACAGCTAGCATCTTTTCATTTTTATTGTACTTGTTAGTAATCTTTTAATACCAGCTTTTCTGAGTCTGGTTTATCCCTTCACTATTCAACATATCATTGTCCCCATTAGTTTTTCTCAACTTCCACGATTATTTTGCATTGTGTGTTGGTCTTAGGAAAGGCTGACCAATGTCTTTTTTATTTTTCTTTTAAGAGCACAGTCACCTACTTCTGACTCTGGAGAGATGGCTCAGCAGTTAAGAGCACTTACTGCTCTTGCAGAGGACCCAAGTTCAGTTCCCAGCACCCACATGGTTACTCATAACTGCCGGTAATTCAAGTTCCAAGGGGAGCCAAAGTCTCTTTTGACCTTTGTGAACTCATACACATACACACAAAATAAGATAGAAACTTTAAAATATCTTTAAGAATAAGAAATACATGATGGAATCTTGAAAAATGTACTGCACAGGTTAGCCCTGAGAATTTCCATTCTGAAGGAAGCACCACCTGTGACTCTGAAATAGTGTCCAAGGATCCTAAGTTAGGAAATTCATGATGCACAGGGCATCTGCACCTTCGTAGACATTTTGCTAGCACCCCTGTGGGTCTCCGTGCTTTCCTCTCTATACAAAATGACCAATCAGAGAGATCTCAGTCTCTGGGACACAAAGGCTCAAAAAGTCCTTGGCCCCCAGTCTTACCCTCAAGTGTGAAGTTCTTGTTCTTCCCTAGAGATGGATGCCATGGAAACACACTTCTCTTCAGAGAACCTCCACCTGCAGGTGAGACCCGTTCCCTCAAGAAGGGTGTGACCCTATGTTCACTGTGGGCTCTGAGTGATCTAATGCCTTAATTGTGGAGCACACTCAGTACCAGAGTTTCCAGGCTGGAACAATAGTGGCAGAAGTCATGCTCCCGCCTCACCCTGGAGGAGGATAAGGAGTTTTCAAGCAGGGTAAGGGTGGGGTGACAGCTGTTTCCTGGAGAAGGTGATAACAATGAAAAAGTGGTGGTGCAGTAGTGTAGGCTAAAGGGAAGATGACGGAGAAGATTAAGGGATGTGGCCCTGTGATGGTTCTGGAGACCCATACCATGGCCAGAGCTGTGCATTTGCAAACAGATTTGCCAGGGGAGTCTGGGAAACAGATGGAAACAGGCAGCCTCAGTTGGAAATAGACATGCTGATGGGTGGTATAGTTCAGAACAAAGACCCCAAAGGCTCTACCCAGGAGAGCAGTGGGGGAGCCTGGCACCAGAGGGAAGGACACAGAAACCAGGTGAAAGCCAAGTGCCTGACACTCAGTGGAAGGGGAATTCAATGCCACCTCCCAGATTTTCCAACCAACTGGATGGTTGGTTGACCAGTTGTGGGCAGACACACAGTTTGGGGAACTCAGTTGAATTAGGTTTTGACTATGCAGTGTTTGATGTTTAGACAATTATCTATTTCCCCAGATTTCAGTGCTTCAATATAAATTTGTATATAAATAAAATAGTTTCTCATTAGAGAACGTAATGATAATTTCTCATTAGAGAAAGTAATCAATAAGATTTTATTATATAAACTTGTGGAGTAAAGTGGTGGTGATGGTGGTGGTGATATGTGTGTGTGTTTGTGTGTGTGTGTGTGTGTGTGTGTGTGTGTGTGTGTGCATATGCCTTGGGCAGGAGAAGTTCAAATCCATGGAAACAGAATTACGCAAATGTATAATTTACAAAATATACACCTATTTTGGCACAGATTAGGTTATGTTTTTGCTCACTTGACCTGAATTAAAGGATTTTACTTGCATTGTAATACCCTTTCTTCCTTCTTCAGGAACTCCCTCCCACCTAACTTTAAAACCAGATTCTTACAGGTCCCAAGGAACCACTCCAATTATGACAGTACCAGAACATTAAGGAAGAAAATAAAATGTCCATCAGAATGAAAATGCCTGCAGAGCCATCTTTCTCTGTCATCTCTGTTACTCTTGCTTAGAAACACAGCTCCTGCTCGCATCGCTTCCTCCACTGCTGGGAGGTCTGAGTGCCCTGGGTTTGTAAGATCACAGCTCAGCTGCTCTGCAGGGGTCGGGTGGCATACACTGGAACAGAGCCTCAGGTGTCATTGTAAGCGGTTGAAGGCTTCAGTTTGGAAGGTTCCCCTATCTCAGGCCAGTGTTCTGCATGCTTTGCTCCCCGTTGCGATCACCTGCATTACTCTGTGCATTCACAGCATACTCCCCTTCTTCCCTCCTCTTCTCTTCTCTCTCTGTGACAAAGCTTTTAGGTATTACAAACTAGCTTGAACTTGCTACTTAGCTGAGTATGGCCTTACTACTCTGGTTTTCCTACTTCTGCCTTGCAAATGTTGAGGTTATGGGAATACACTGCCATGTTTGGTTTTACTGTGATTTGATTTCTTCGAGACAGAGTCTCTCTGTGTAACAGTCCTAGCTGTCCTAGAACTTGCTCTTGTGCACCAGGCTGGCCTGGAAATCACAGAGATCCACCTGCTTCTGCCCCCCAAGTGTTGGGGTTAAAGGCATACGCCACTGCTACCTGGCTTTACTGCTATTTTTAAGGGGTGTCACAGGATGACCAGATCTGGGCTTACCCTTCTTTTCTAAACTTCCAAGTCTCGGATTTTGAAGTAGAGGAAGCTCTTTAAAATATTGCCTTGCATTTCCCATCCTATGAAAAATGATGTTTCTCTGCTCTGCTTTTAGCCATCTGCCTAAGTAATGCGGGCAGAACTCCCATGTTTCTATTACGGCTGCCTCTGGAATATTTCTTCTTTGTAAAGACTGACCTTTAATGATTGATATCAGAACTTATCACACAACACAGTCAGTTAGCAGGCACTTGTCAAATGCTCAAATGATATTAACACAGGCACTCACAGATTCTGGTCTTTCCATAAGGAAGGCATATTATTAAGTGAAGTATGTTACAAAAGGCAACAATTAGAACTGTGATTTTTTAAATGGGAGGCATGGGCTGGAAATGGCCTCAACTAGCTGGGAAAGGGTTGCAGAGGCAGTAGATATGTACAGTATGCTGAGTCAGATTCCTGTTTAAAAATATTTACAGATCAGAGACTAAATCATAGACATATTCATGTACATTAGCTTTTTCACTGACAAAGAGAATTTATACTTCGACATACTGTACATGGCAAGGAGGACCAAGTCTTTAAAACCCAAAGATTTCCCAAACACCATGGACCTAACTTCCCTTTATAATACCATGGCCAGTACCTTGCATACCTGTTTGTTCAAATATGAATTTCAAGGGATGCCACTGTATTTTGCCCAATCCCAGATACTCTATTGTGAAAAATTTCTTCAGTCTTCCTGACTTAAAGGACGTGGTTAGACTGTTGGGTTTTTAAATTTCCCCTCTGTACTGTTCCTGGGTTTTTTGGCTTGAGTTGATGAAGATTTTCTTAAATTCTAGCCAATTTATGGGCTAGGAGTCTATACTGATTACACAAAGAAGAAGGAGAAGATGTCAGAACCATAGGGCCAGTCTGTAATTTTCACTTGTAAAGGTGTGGACCACAGCATGGGCTTCATGATGAAACACAAGAATTTTGTTAAATGTAAATCTCAGGCAGACACAGTTCTTGAGGCAACACAGACTTCAAGAAAGCTGGAGGTTTGAATCATGTATTCACAAATGCAGTGACTATGGGCAAATTACTCTACATCGTTAGTGTCCACTTTCTAATCTGCAAAATTGGAATAATACTCTCCGTCTTCTGATCAACATTAAGTGATATATATTATAAAGCTTGAAGCAAGCACCAAGGATTCAAGAGATTATTTAAATGAAGCACCCATACCTATTATGATTTTATTGCGGAGGAAAGGTAGTTATATGGTTATAGTGTGTAAAATTTTGCCCAAATTGTTGTACTCAGAGCACTGAGGGAGGACAGCTTGACACATCTCCTGTCATTATGATAAAGTTTTGACTGCTGCTCTGAACCAAGTAGCAACCATGCACTCATAACACTTCCTATTGGTTTAAAGGTTATTTTTGAGATCTTGCAGCAGTAACACTATAATCAACACATATCCATCAACTGGTGCTCAAGGCCCTTAGGACTGAAGCCTATACTTCTGCCTGTTTCTTGTGACCTATTGTGAAAGGCTAAAGACAACTATTAGTGCTGGAACCCCAAAAAGATATAGGATAGTCTTGTGTGTTTTAACTAAAAAGGCTCAGGGCTGCTCACCTCTATTTTTCTACTTACACGTTTGCCAAGATCCTGCTATCCTCTTGCACATTACTGAAAATACTTGAATATTTTCATACAGCCATATGCTACTGACTGTACATGGTGGTCACGGGATTTCAGAGGTCACAAACACTATAGGAATTTCCTATTTACTGGTAGCTTATTGGATCAGCTATTTGGTATTTCCTACTTTCATGGCAATAGAGAAAGACCAAGTTCTCATCAAACCTGAATATTGGGGCTTTGGAAGACTGTAGAGAATGTGATTGGTGTCAGGTGATGTTGCAGGCTGGGTGTCCGTAGGAGTGGTGCGAGTGTTGCATGCAGAGGCATAAACTCAGTAACTTTTCTCCGGCTCAACACTTCTGTCTTTCATCCATCCTGTACTCATCATTAGGGGCAGGGCTGGTAAAGATGAAAGAGATTGTCTCCATGGTAGATGCAAATGCTTCTTGAAATTCAGCTGAAAAGTTTGCTGAAGAGCTGCTGCCTTTAGGGGTGAATCTGGAAAGAATTCGTGCAAATTTGTCATCTGAATAATGCCTGAAATGTAGGAAAAATGGAAAACAGGGGAAAAGAAGACAGCGGCATGGGCAGGAGTGTGCGTACAGTATGCTCTCAGGTGTCCTAAACCTTCTTAAGCTTGAAAAAACTGATCTTGGGTGTGACAGGATTCTTCTGGTTACATAAGTCGTTGACATATAGTAAGCACTCAGTCCCTGTTTATGAATCAAAAGTTAAGTTCTAATCTTGGGTAGGAGCGTAGAAGATTGAAAAAAAAAAGACAGCATTTGAGAATGTCATTTACCTTGTCATCTTCATATAATCTCTGGTTAATCCAGCCATTGTCCATCCCTTTATTTTTTTGAGTGAACAAATACAGCACTCCTTCCACCCCCCCCCAGTCAGGACTGACATGTCACAGTTGGGAGGAATCACAAGTCCCTTTATCTGAGTCCTTAATGCTGCAGATAAATGAGACGGAAGGCCAGAAAGTCCTTTGAAAGCATATTAATCCAGACATGGTGATCAGGCTCTCCAGCCTTTGTAGTTGCTGGTCTAGATCAGTAAGTTTGCATAACCCTATCCATTATGGCATGTTTGCAAGCTCTTTCTTTTCTCATAGTAAACCTTCCCATCTCTGTATTGCCAAGCCCCAGTTAAAAGAAATACAAAGATGGAACTATAGAAACATGTGCAGGAAGGAGGAAGACACACATGTCTGAAATAGGGGATGGGTTTTCTCTCTTGTCTTTGCTGCCTTTTTAGCACTAAAATTTATGGCCTGTGGAATTAGGTGGCTGTGCTCTAAATTTTGATAAAGAGAGTATTGAATGACCTCTTCCATGATGCCTTTAGACTCCAGAGAAAAGTGAGCAAAGTGAGGTAGCATCGGAGCACAGAGGTCTGCATTTAAGATCTGTGATATGAGGTGGCTTTGGAACACAGAGGGACCTCAGTATTGAAATCTTGGAAGCACATCTTTGGCTCTAGCTCACTAGACCCACATCCCCAGCGGAGAACACTTCAACACTTCCTAACCAACATCTCTTCACCAGTAGGTTCATCATTTAAATAAGAACAAAATCAAGCAATGAGGCCCAATTGTGTCATCAATAACAGCTGTTAAATCAATATTTTTTATTTTTACTTGAAGACTCACATGTGGAAAGCTGTTTAGACTTATTATATTAAAGTTAGAGGAACATGAGTTCATCATAGTATGGTCTTGTCATATAGTCTTCCTAACACACACACACACACACACACACACACACACACACACACAGACACACACACTCGCTTATGAACTTTCCACAAACAAGTGTGATATTGGTTTGTACCGAGGAGTTAGGCTCTGTTGATTTTGACTCGACACTTTGGTTCTGAAGTGTCAATGTAGTGGAATATGTGAAGACCCAGAAACTCACAAAAGGTTTCTTCTTTTCTTTCTGATGGCAGAAAGAGCCAAGGTCTAGGAGAAACCCACCAACCAGAGCTCGCAGGGACTGGTGCCCATTTGCATCCTGTTATGGTGTGTCTGTTCATTAGTCATCCTGACCTGCCTTACAAGTTGCTTTTTTGGTCTTGGTGAGTTTGCAACAGTACTTTTGTCTTTATTGCTTCTGGCATAATGACTAGGTAGTGAGGAAGGTGTGTGCCTGGGACCCAAGGTATTTGGAAATCAAAGTTGCCTAACCCATTCACAGCACATGGTGACCAACAAATTGGTTTCATAAGGGACACATACAGATCTTCCCGGAGCAAAGTCCATGTCTCAGAGAAATGAAGCAACTTTTCTTAAACCGTTTTGGATAAGTTTCAAAGTTAATTTTAAAAATGACATCCAAGATCACCAATTAATAAGTATAAACAGACTAGTGTACTAAAAAGTAACAATGTTGCAACTGTTATTGTTATAATCTAAATGAGAATCATTATAGGGTACTAAATTTCAGGAATGTTTTAAGAATATATATTTGAGTGTTTCTTTATGATTTATACAATAAAAGGGGCAATAAGTACTTAGAGTGGACATGGCCAGTGAGATTACCAGAGGAAGGAGACTAGTCATAGAGGCAATGGGAGACAAAGCGCAGGTCAGTGCTTTGTAAGGGGACAGAGTTACATACATGCCACTTTTGTCCAAAATACAAAACCTGGATCTAATCATGCAGAAATTTAAAAAATCCAATTCAGGCTGTTTTGCATAATAGTTGGCTGTACACTGCTAAAAGTCTTGAGTCAAGAGAGGCAGGGAACTTTTACTAGACCAAAAGACAAAAGAGAAATGGCTATAAAAATGTAATCCAAAATCCTGGATTAGATAATGGATCAAGAAAGGGATTTAAACAGCATTTGGGGACAACTAAAATTTGTACTGTGAACTCTATTAACTGTCCAGATTTCAATAATTGTTCTATGGTAATATAATGGAATTTTATTTTTTCTTAGGAAATATAAAACATATTTAGAGGTAAAGGCACAACATCTTAACCTAATTCACTAATAGTTCTCATACACATGCATGTGTGTCCATGTGTATTAGAGAGAGAATTATAAACCAAATGAGACAAAATGTCAATAATTTGTAAATCTGCATAAAGGTTATATTGTAATTTTTGTAATAATCTTAACAATATTTAAAATTAGACCTTGACACACATTATGATAATGAAACAAAAGTTCTCTCAGAAAAATCATAAAGATCCTTGACTTAACAAAGTAAAAAAGTCTGGATTTAGAAATAAATAACAATAAATTTGAAGACCAAATGATCAGAGAACTGTCAAAACAGAAACCACAACTAAAATGTATGTCATCCAAAAGCATGTGTAAGCCAATAACAAATACAAGGTAATTCAATTATTAAAACTGTCAATGGATTAAAAACATTAGGACATAAAAGACATAAAACCTAATGCTAAAGAATATGACATGATATTAACTTACAACCAACCAAAGAAAGACAAGTTAAAACAAGAGGGATTCTATTCTTTATCACTTCAGCCAATGTTAGCAGGATTGAGATTGGGGAAATTGTTTTTTATGCCTAAGAAAAAGTAAGGATGGCCAACACTTCCACCTGTCTTCCCTGCTACCTGCCCAACCCAGAGACTGCTGTTTAGTTGGACAGAAGCTGATCTCCACTGGATTGAGCTAACCACTGTCACTCCATAGAAGGCTTCCTGTGCTGAGTGCTGTATGTGCTCCATTATTATGCATAAGTGGTATTTCATGTACTTCTCAGGGCGATGCCACTTTCATATATCCACGTTCCATCAGTGTAGACTCTCAGAATCAATGACAAAGATGGGAAAAGACGGCAATTCTCTGCTTAGTTCTCAGAACATTGGCTAGACATTCAGACAAAAATATGGCCTAAAATCCCTACCTCATGTCATAGACCAAAATAAATACTTTACTTATGGTTTTTGTCAGGGCCTCACTACAAAGTTCAGACTAGCCTGAACTTAACCATATAGTCCAAGTTTGGCCTTATGGTCATGATCCTTTTGCCTCTGCCTCTGAAGTAGTCATTATGCCCAAATCCAAAATGAATTCTTGATAGACTTAAACAGAGTGAAAAATAAAGTCTAGAAAATATAGATTAACAACTATCTGTTTTCTCAAAGGGAGAAACTTTACCAATATAAAATAATGAAAGAAATAACCAAAGAAAGACTGAATTTGTTACCATGAGTACATGTTTGTCAGAACCAGTGAGCACATATTCACATCAAAGACTCATTGCCAGATGTACTTTTGACTCAGGTGGGACCCTGTTGAGGAGCTGGTGTGCAGAGGTCTGCAGGCTCATAACTATGTCCTCTGTCTCTTCCAACAAACCACATGTTCCTCCAGTGAAGGAATAGGATCCTGGATCTGCTCACACTTTATGAATTCTGCTTTCTGTTTTGATTGAAGAAATAAAAGAGTAACATGTAGGTGTGGCCAAAGGGAAATAATAGAAAGGCAGAGCAGTCAGGTTCCTCATCTGAGAAAACCGTGTCGTTTTAATGATAGAGTTGCAGCGTGTGATGCTTGCAAGATAATTCAATTGACTGCCATCTACACCCACATTTCCAAATTCACCAGGAATGTGGGCGCACTGCGCCAGTATGTCCAGAAAATTGTTACTTGCAGGTTGTTATTCGGGAGATTAAAACAAACCAAAGAGTTTTGCTTTTTCTAAGGGGTCAATTACAAACAGGCAAATGTTAACATTTGAAGCAGCTTGGCATGGTTAAAACTCATGAAGAGTGGTAACCTTTATCAATTTACACTTAAATAATATTGCATCATTAGTTAAAATGGTAGGCTTCTTCTGCATTTAAATATGAAATTGAGAGAATGAAGGAACAATTTGGATGAGTGGGAAGTGAATGAGGACACTGATGAACTGGGGAAGTCAGTGATGTCTTTCCATCTTAAATTGAAATTCCGTGAATCTTAACTTTGGGTCTGTCTTCTTAATTTCCAGGATCACCACCTTAGCATACGCTCAGTGACGATTTGTTCACTTCTCACTGAAGATAAAAGTAATGTGAAGTCGTGGTGCTGCTTGCCAGCAATCCCAGCGAAAGAAGGGGAGTCAGGAAAGTTTGAGGACAGTCTCAAAAAAAAAACAAAGACATGGACATATAACTTCCAAATGAATGGTCTTAAGGTGTCTGGACACCCATGAGAAGTTTGGATCTGCTTCAAGCAGCATGTCTGAAACTTTCTGAAGGAAACTGACTTATTGAAATATAGTTCTTATAGGAAAAAATTCACTTTGGTGCATACAGTGTATTTTTAGAGTTGTGAAAACATGGCTACAGTCAAGTTTAGAACCTTCATCCCCTCCAAAGTACTCAGCCAGCACTCTACTACCCCAGTCCTGAAAATGTTAAGCTGTTACTTTTTTCTTTTTCTTTTTTTGAATGTGCTGAACATTTATGCCTCTGGAATAATAAAATATATACTTACCTCTGTTTTGTGATTTGCTTCTTTCACTTACCACACTGTTTTCATGGCTCATCCATTCATACTGTGTTTTATATAAGTTTTAAAGCTGAGTGATATTCCATTATTTGAATAGGACACATTTTTGAATTATCTATTTGTCATTTGATGGATGTTTCAGTTATTTCTACTTTTGGGCTATTGTCAGTAAAACTGCTATGAACACGCATATAGAAGGCATTTTTATAGTTGACATATGCTTTCATTTCTCTTAAGTATGTACCTAGGAACAAAATTATTAGATCGTTTAGGAACTCTGTATGCAGCATTTGAAGAACATGCTAGAGTGTTTTAGTACCAGCAGCCGTGCATGAGGGATCCAGAAACACCACCTTTCTGTCAACACGTGTAACTGTTTTCTTTTTGATTGTTGCTGTGTCAGTGGATATAAAGCGATGTTTCATTGAGGCTTTGATTTGTGTTCTCCAATAGTGAGAGAGTCTGGACATTATAAATGTGTCCATTAGTTACTACCATGTTTCTTTTAGAAAGATTTTGACTGCAATTGCTTTCCCTGTTTTTGAATTGAGTTCCCATAAGAGGTATCTCTATATTTTGGAGACAAGTTTTTAAGTGAAGATGAAGTTCGCATGTCTCTGCATTTTGTGGGCTCTTTTCAATGTCTTGATAGTGTCTCCTATAGAACAAAATTAAATTTTGAGGAATTCCAGTTTTTTTTTTCAGTTTCCATCATATTTAACAAATAATGCCACTCATCCCCAAACCATGAAATTTACCTTTCTATTTTCTTAAGAGATACTTTAGATTTAAATTTTGTCCTTTTGGGATTGGCAAGGTGGCTCAGTGGGTAAAGAACTCATGGCTAAACACCTGAATTTGACCTTTCATGAGCCGCATGGCAGAATATTGGAACTGACTCCCACAATTGCATTTTGACTTCCACATGCATGCATGGCAATACAAGGCCCACACATTTATGAACATACAATAAATAAATAAAAATGTAATAAAATAAAATTTGGTTCTTACATATAAGTCATTGTTTGATTTTGAGTTAATTTCTGTGCATGGTGCCAGGGAAGATATATCTTTATTGTTTTATGTGTATAATAGAGACAGTGAGGATGGGTAGGAAGGGAATCAAGAATCCAGTAGTAAATCCTTGCAGTTGTGGTCAGTTGTTTTTCACAAGGGCACACAGAGAATTCAATGCTGGAAAGAACAGCTTTCCAACAAAAGGCTTCGGTACAATAGCTATGATTTTATTAGTCTTAAGGATAAACAAACTATTTTTTTTAGAAGTTTCAACCTTTTATTTTTTAATTGAAAAAAAGTCATGCAATATATTATGATCAAACTTTTCCCCTCCTCTTTCCCCTTCCAGACTCTCCTCACATTCCTACCTGCTCAACTCCATGGCCTTTTGTTTTCTCTCTCTTTAAACAAAACAAGCAAGCAGGTAAGTAAACAAAAACAACCAGTCAAACAAGCAAAGCTCACAGAATCCTGTCTTCCTGCCTGCCTGCCTGCCTGCCTTAAATACAACCAGAGAGTGGTTGATTCCTCTCACAGTACTTGCGCCGTGGTTTCACCAGCCTTTCCTGCAGGCGGACCACCATTGTAGATTGCAAGTTTGTGGCTGGGTTGGTGTTTAGCTTCGTCCTCTGGTAGCACACAGAGTACATTCTAGTACCATCAGCACCAGTCAATAAGGATGAAGCCTCTAGGTAGGCACTAACTCAACTTCTCCGAGTTCAGTGAGTTATGTAGGTGTTGTCTTCAGCAATAGGGCCTTACCATCAATTTATGGAGAGCCACCAATTGCCTTGGAAATAGCCTGAGATGTTTGGGAGTTGTCATGGGGCCCCTTTGGATAAAAACTCAAGTAGATGTAACCAGTTCCAGGCACTGGAAGTTTCACTTGGAAGTGAAAGATGTCTAGTTGGGGTATTGTCCCCCCAGTATTTGGTGACTCTGTTTAGATTTCTTTTGTATATGTGTATATTTTAGGAAGTAGTAGGTTTCCATTTGGCTCTCAAATGACCCCGAGTGTTAGTTGTCCATTCCCTGTTCTTCTGCTACTTCTCTCTGCCATCTCCCCCCACATTTAATACTCCCATTCCAGTCCCCCCTGTCTCTCCCTAACTATACATTCTATTTCCCCTTCCTTGGGGGAATTTATCTCTACTCCCATAGCCTCTTACTGGGGACCTAATCTCTGTGGTTATACAGATTGTAAAAGAATGCATATCAAAGGCATAAAGCCACACCCACAGAGAAGACAAAACATATAATATTTGCCTTTTTGACTCTGAGTTTCCTCCTTCAGGAGGTTTTTCTGGATCCGCCCAACTTACTGTGAATTACTGCTTTTTTAAAAAAAGAAATAATAACTTTGCATTATTGAGGCATAATAATATCACAAATATGTGATTAATAAATGAACAGGGGGAGAATTAATAGTATGGATTTAATATTCACTATTAAATAAAATCCCGATTGGCATGAGGAAGCCCTGGGAATGTGAGGAGAAACGAAGCTGGAGAGCAAAGATAAACAACATCAGGGCAGTTGAAGAGTATGAAGTGCATCCTTAAGTACATTAACAACTCTAATAAAGTAAACCCAGTGGGCCATGAAGACAGGAGGGGAGGAGGGGAACTCCTGGAGTGGGAAGAGGGGGTGAGGGAGGAGGATGGGTGAACACGACTAAAATCCGTCATGAAGATGGATGAAGTTATCTTTCTCTCTGAGACATTTAAAATGAATTATGACTAAAGAAGACTAAAATTAAAATTCCCACTCTATAGTAATAAGGAAATCTAAGAAAAGAAACACAAAGTTTCAAGAGAGGGGATTCTACAAGAGCTTGTTAGTCATCTGTCCCCGAGCACAGCAGGACAGGCAGCTTCAGGAATCCAAAGCGGGTGTGAAAAAATAAGAAAACTTCAGGATGTCTTAAGCCAGGGTGGGGTTTAAAAGAGCCAGGCTGTTGCACACTCACAGAGGACATTGGGAACATCATACAGTGGAAGAGCCAGGCTGTTGCACATTCACAGAGGACATGTGGGAACACGACAGGTGGAAGAGCCAGGCTGTTGCACACTCACAGAGTACATGAGGGAACACAACAGGTGGAAGAGCCAGGCTGTTGCACACTCACAGAGGACATGTGGGAACACGACAAGTGGAAGAGCCAGGCTGTTGCACACTCACAGAGTACATGAGGGAACACAACAGGTGGAAGAGCCAGGCTGTTGCACACTCACAGAGGACATTGGGAACACCATACAGTGGAAGAGCCAGGCTGTTGCACACTCACAGAGGACATGTGGGAACACCATACAGTGGAAGAGCCAGGCTGTTGCACACTCACAGAGAACATGTGGGAACACCACACAGTGGAAGAGCCAGGCTGTTGCACACTCACAGAGGACATGTGGAACACGACAAGGTGGAAGAGCCAGGCTGTTGCACACTCACAGAGGACATGTGGGAACACGAGAGGTGGAAGAGTCAGGCTGTTGCACACTCACAGAGGACATGTGGGAACACCATACAGTGGAAGAGCCAGGCTGTTGCATACTCACAGAGGACATGTGGGAACACCATACAGTGGAAGAGCCAGGCTGTTGCATACTCACAGAGGACATGTGGAACACGACAAGGTGGAAGAGCCAGGCTGTTGCACACTCACAGAGGACATGTGGGAACACGACAGGTGGAAGAGTCAGGCTGTTGCACACTCACAGAGCACATGCGGGAACACCATAAGAAATAAAAGCAAGGCTCTTTGACATGGGAGAGCAGAGGACAGTGGGAGACATCTCATCAGGAGCTACTGTCTGTCCTTCTAGCATTTTCCCTCCACTGCCTAGGCACCCTCCACTTTCTACTTTCAAATAAAAGGGCATCACAATCCTGTCATTCTACTTGGGTCCTTACACTGATGTCTGGAGTAGAGTTTTTCTAAAACGAGTTACATTCTTTGTCACTCACAGAGAGCACTCTCCCAGAAGCCCTCAGGTTGGAGGGGATAGCCAGGCAGATATGAGAGAGACAGGCCATGTGGTGGTTTCAGACCCCATTTAGTGCACTACTGATCATATTGCACATGGGAGGGACCTTCTTCCTAGGTGTTTAAAATAGCCCCTCTTCCAGAAGCCAGGGCTTATACTCCAGAGAAGCTCAGCACACGGTTATGGGGACTTGCAATTCTGTGAGAGACACGGGGAGGCTCCGAATCGTCTTTGTTCCCTTAAGAATACTTAGAAAATTAGGTGGTTACACCCTGTCCCCACCCCACGGTGACAGACTACTTGGAAGACTCCTTACACCCTGGCTTGAAAGAACCATAGACTATCTAAGTTGTTCCTTGTACACTTGTGCAGATCAGTAATTTATGTTACAAGAGACACAGGGGTCATTTTCAGCCCTCTGGTGGGGATTTCCCTTAGGAGGTAAATGGTCATGTCTCAGTTTTGGGAAGAAAAGGCTTCAATGTCAGTGGAACAGCACAGTTTTTCATACACTGATGGTGGGATTTCCCCATAGTACATTTGATGAAACATTCTGGTTTAAAATGCTCATAAACTGTGTTCATAATTCAGCATCTGCACAGAGAGAGGGGAGCATTTGAGATTCATATCAGAAGATTAATAATAAAAGATTGAAATGACACCATTCATGTAAATTTGGAAGCCACCTTAATGCTAAATCAAGCGATAGATGACTAATTTATCAGTAGTTCTTCTAAATAGAATTCAAGATATGGGGAAATTTTAGATTGAAGTATTAAATTGAAAATGGACACAAATCACAAATGTAATCTGATTTCAACTATGTAAAAAGAGTATATAAGTGAAGAGAAAATGATAGATTTTTCTGGACTTGTAAATTATCTTTATTTTCTTCATTATTAATTTTTTTCAAATGACATCATTTTTCAAAATTCACTGATACTCTACTACCACCTATTATTTTTAATGTCTCCTCATTAAAACTTCAATGGCTTTTACAGCTGTCTTTCTGGTTATATTGTTACTGTATGGGTTAGACTTATGGATTTTACAGCTATCTTCCTGGTCTTACTGTTACTGTGTGGGTTAGACCTGTCTAATGGCAGCTTGGTTTTAATTTGTAACTGGTGCATTGGTTGAAGTTCTTTTGGATCTCATGTTCTCTGATCACAGGCACCAATGGGGGTTTTCTCATGTCTTTGAGGATAGATAATGATGAACTGGACTATGCTGTCCGTCCTCAGTTTTGGCAAAGGGTCTTTTTGCTGAAAATAAACTTTATTTCCACACTATAAATCAAACCAAATTTATTCAAATATTTTGAAGCATCTCCAAGGATGTTATTATCCTTAACAAAATATAAACCGTCCTTGAAAAAGAGCCAATGTTTTATGTTGCCAGATATTATCTGCTGAATTGTGCAGGAGAATTAATTCACCTGTTGGAGCCTTCCTGACAAAGGGGAGATACTGGGAAAGGGAGCCACAGATGGAGATATTGGGTCAGATGAAAAAGGAGTAGAGGAGATAAGGAAGAAAGAGTTGAAGAGAAGAAACTGGGGCAGGAAAGAAAGGAGGGGAGATTTTGCCTATTGTTTATGCTCTGCTTAAGATGCAAGAGGAAAGATTGTTCTAGACAACTGTGGATCTGCGGTCATGACTGAGGAGGTAACAAAAACACTGAGAAGAGAAGTTGACAACAAACTATAGCTATAGCTTTTCACTTGGCTTAGGACTATATAGACCCATCTCTACCCAGATGATTTGATGTTGTGTTGGCATAGACTGTGGAGAATGCTCCACTGGATTTGATGTATTCCGTGTGTAGATTATAAACTTGTGATGTGGCACTATGCTCAAAGGGCCATGTAAAGTGCTTAGGGAGAACAAAGAACAGAGATTCCAGGCTCTGGTCCTTTTAGCAACCAAATCATTAAAGGCTCTTCACCCTAATCTATGGCTTTCTGGAAATAAACAGGCAGTGTGCCAGCTTGAAAAGGATCTGATTCATGATCATTATTTAAAAGTCGCAGAATTACTTGCCCAACATCACTCCTTACCAGTCTCTGCAGGTTGTGAACTTGGCTGCACTTACCTTGAGGTATTGAATTCACTTCGTCAGAGCACGGACTTCAGCTGGAGACGGCCCTCACTGGCTTACAGGTATGCATTGAGAAGTAGACAAGCTACTGTATGTAGTGATTGATGCCTTTTGGGACCAGCTGTCTTTGTGTGGAAGCCATATGTGCTATAGACCTTTATTCTGGGGACTCATGGAAAGCGGGTAGGTGTTCAATTGCCATCCACTCTATTACTTTCTAGCAGCATGACTGAACTGCTCTGAGTTCTAATGTTTTCTCAAGTCATGTTGAGATAGTGAGGTCTTCTACAAGTTATTGGAAGCCTGAATGAAATTATGGATGTCATATGAGATCTTAATGTTTCCATATATAAACACAGGTGATCTAGTCTGTACTATAGAGTCCGACTATGCCAGATGTCATGAGTACAGGGACAATGACATTCTCATTCTTCATGTACCTAGTGCCTGCCACACAATTGACATTTTATAACTAATTGTTCAATAAATTAACATTTGAGCTATTATTTTACAGCAGTTCTAAAAGAGGTTAGAGTTTTAGCTGGGACTGAGATCAATAAAAACACATATTTTAAAGTTGCATATATGTGTGTGGGGTCATGGATGTGAGTTCAGGTGCCCATGGAGGTTAGAGATGCTAGATCTCAAGGAACTGCAGTGACAGGCAGTTATAAGCATGCTAACATGGGTACATTGTCAGTCCTCTGCAAAAACAAGTGTTCTTAGGCACTCCATCTCTAGCCCAAACCACATTTTATTACAAGATGCTGTATTTCTTATCAGTGTGCTATACATTTAGTCAGTGTAAGGCTAAGTTTTGTATTTAAGGATATAAATACATCACAGGGTTCAAAGTTATAATGGACCATCATTTAAAGCAAGGACCAACAAACATTTTGGTAAATGGTTAAGTGATAAATCTTGGCTTTGCAGGACAGGTGTTTCTTCACAACTATACAAGCCTGCAAAGGTAGAGCAAAGACAACGTTAGAAAGTACTATGTGCATAGTACAATATGGTACATTTACACAGCAGAAAAAAATAATGGCATCTTGAAATTTGCAGACAAATGGATGGAGCTAGAAAACATCATTTTGAGTGCAGTAACCCAGACCCAGAGAGACAAATATCATATGTTCTCACTAATAAGCAGTTTTTAAACATAAATCAAAGAAAAACATCCTACAATTCACAATCCCAGAGAACCTAGACAACAATAAGGACTCTAAGAGAGACATACATGGATCTAATCTACATGGGAAGTAGAGAAAGACAAGATGTCCTGAGTAAATTGGGAGCATGGGGACCTTGGGAGAGGGTTGCAGAGAAAAATTTAGAACCCAATTAAAAAGAACATATATATATATATATATATATATATATATATATATATATGCAATGGGTTGAGTTTTCCAGGGGCTATACTTTGTCAATACTGATTAAAGAGTGAAGTGAAGCCCTGCTTTACAGTTTTGGAATAGCATAAACATATTCCATAAAGAGTGATTTATACTTGTTTACAGATGAGAATATTTACATTCACAGGGTGTTTTGTTCAAGGTCCCAAGCAGACCTGGGCCCTAACCCCCATGTGCTCTGCTCCTATGTGCCTTCATCTTCTGCTTCTCTCTGCTTCTCTGGCTGTCTCTGGCCTCCACCTCTCATTCAGACCTAGACAGGCGATGGTTATTTTTTCAGTCTCTGATTGATTCAGTTTATGCTCTGAGGGAACTGAGGCTTTTATGGGAAACGGGATAGGTATTTTGTTTGTTTTATTGGTTTTTGAAACAGGGTCTCACTATGTAGCCTTAGCTGTCTTCAGACTCACAGAGATCTACCTGCCTCTGTCTCTAGAATGCTGAGATTAGGGGTATGCACCACCATGCCCAGCGGAATTGGGATTTTAAGGTTAATTTTAAATTAGTGTCTCTTCTGACATTTTTTCTAAAAATACGTTTTGCTTTCTTAGCATTGAGGTATAAAATTAGATTTGGAACTTATTCTTAACAGCATGGAGCATGCACTGCTCTCACCAACAGGGAGCTTGCTTGTGCTGTTTGTATCAGTAGCTGACAATGGCTTTGGTTGGTGAGTCATTCTGTGTTCTTGGACTTTTAATCCCAGGCAGAAAAGGCTAATTAGTCATCAAAAGGTTAATTTATTGGCTTATACCTCATGATGAGTTGTAACATATCTGGGAGGAAGCCATGCTTGATGAAGCAGACACTATTTTTTATGGTGTGGTGACAGATTTTTTTTTTTCGTTTCTCTTTACCTTACTTTGCACAGGATGCCCAAGCTGATTGACCCTCAAAACTCTTTGATCACATGACAATGAGTATGTATTTTCTCTAAATGCAGCCACCAAATTCTGAAAACAAAGTTACGATTTAAAAGAGATAAAAAATTTTAACATATGTTTCAATATCATTAATTCTTCCGTGCTTGAGGTCACTGACATTAGTGACAAACCTTCTTCATCTGCTCTGATGAGATTTTGTGTGTGACATCCTCAGAATGCCTGTCACAGACACCTCGTGACATGCTCCTTTGTCTTTAGTGGCAGTGTGTGGAGCTGCTTCGGGATGCAGCTGTGTCTCGTGGATCCTGTCCTCCCTGTCGGTGCTGTCTCACCACCCCAAGTCTTTATGCTTTTCTGCAATCATCTGTAGTCAAGTTTTTTCTGTTGTTGTTGGATTTCCCTGGAGGTTAAACAGATGTAATTCTAGATTAAAGACAATAAAATGAGATTGAATTTGCTGAGGTGCCTAGAATCTCAGAGCCATATCAACAGACAAAAATAACAAAAGGGAAAATCACAAATCCATGAGAATAGGTGAGAAGCTACCTTGCTCTAAGGTTGAGGAGTGACCTTTGTAAAAGACTGCAATGGTGAACACCCACACAAAGCAGCCAGTGATCAGTTAGTATGAGGCACTTATTGAATCACATGTTAAATTTTCCACTCTCCTGAAGATCATTACCAATGGCTAAGGGGTGTATGGAATTGTAGAAGAAACAGATTCACATTTCAAGTGATCAGGGAGGAGAGCATATTAATAGAAAACTCTTTTTCTCTTGTTGCTGTTGAGACTAGAGAAAGCCTCTCACTGTTTAGCCTCTAATTCCAGTTGATTGACAGCTTATGTTGTAAAGATGGCTTTAACTTGCTTTATTTGGATACTTGATGCATAAGTGGCTTATATTCTCCATAAAAGCGATTCATTTTAAAACAGTTCATTTGAATTTCTCTGTGTCTCCATGGCTTATATTTGTGGCACGACAGCTCATACAATATTGCTATCTGACAAGAAGTTAGTTAAAGAAGATGTAGGAGTTTCCCCCATCCACAAAAGAGAATGTGTTGCTAAGTCCTGTTGGTCTCAGCGACTCCCACAGCTCTCTTGTTTTAGACTTTCCTAGATGACCTACAGCTCACAGGCAGGAGCTAGAAGTAATAACATTAGAACTTTCTTGGGTTCAGTTTTAAAATCCCTTCCTCCCAAGTTGTTGGATATATTTTAATGAAAGCCTCTATAGAAGTTTTATAAGAGAAAAGTGGATGTATCTGAGCCCCTGAAATTCCTCGAGTAAACATATTTAAATAGGCAAACATGTCAGAGCTGAAGAAGCCACAGTAGACAGCCAGTCTTTTCAGTGATATTGGTGTATGTCCAATGTATTTCTCTACTTATTAATAATAAGTTCTCTTCTAGAAGGTGCTTTCTCTGTCTCTCTCATTCATACTCTCTCTATCTGATTCTCTTACAACCTCTGTCATCTGTTGGGTGTTCAGCTACTCTGGCCAGTAATCAAATAATAGTCCTCATCCCACCTTTGCACAGCTGCGAGAAGAGTCCCACATCGGGAATAACAACACCCACATCGGGAATAACAACACTCCCCTTGCGAGTCCCGTATAATGAGTTGTATGTAGAAGTGTATAACAATTTTAAATCAGATACATGGCATCTAGGACAAGGAATATGTGACATGAATTAGAACCTCTAGACATTGGGGTGAAGGGTGCTGGACAGATGTTCTTTCTAGAGATTTATAAAAAATACAATTGGAAGTAGTAAAGAAAATATAAACATTATGTATT
This sequence comes from Microtus oregoni, assembly GCF_018167655.1. Classification (NCBI taxonomy): domain Eukaryota; kingdom Metazoa; phylum Chordata; class Mammalia; order Rodentia; family Cricetidae; genus Microtus; species Microtus oregoni. The sequence continues at coordinate 40,041,123 of NW_024543062.1, read as the reverse complement.
GAATTTAATTGAAAGCATAGGGCATGCGAGTTCGCTTTAAGACATACAGCCACATTTTCATCTCCTCTCAATCAATCAATGATAATTCTACTCTAGATTTCAACATAGCACCTGGAAAAGTGCCAGCATGGGAGGGGCTGTGCTGATATATTTCCATTCCTGACAGGGTGTGTATTGAAACTTCCCTGGCCAGGGCTCAGCAGCAAATCTGAAGGCAAGAAGGTAAATGCTTTCATGCTTAATATCATTTTAAACAATGACGACCGCGCTGGAGGACCACTTTAAATACTAGAGAACCAAAGGATGCAGTTGAAGAGGTGCTATAGCCTATCTTCATTAAGTCAGATGCCCTTAAAAAACCAGCATTTTGTTTTATGATGGTTTAGATTTTCTAGAACTATAGCAATGCTCACTAGATAAAGGAACAATATTCTTTTTTCAGGCCCTGGCTGCCCCATCAGGGAGTTGATATGTCTGATTGAGTCTTTAGAAGATGTGACTGATGGAATATTTTCACCTTCACATACTTGAGTTTATGTCCCATCTTTTAGTACCTTATTTCTAAAATATAAAATGGCATGCTCTTATAATGTCTGTATTTTAAACTATGAGTTAAAGTATATCTTATATCATTCATTGGAAAACACTTTTGATTTTATCTTTCACAACTCTTTCTTTGATTTTAAGCATAATTTACTACGTATCTTGCTATTTTCTGCTTGGATGTCGGTTCCAGTAGAATAGTATCTAACTGTGTGAAGTTGCAGTTTCATTACTGGCGTATTAGATGAGGAAATTATAGAAATTAAAAGACCTGAGACATTTTTCCCATTGTGTACAGGAAATAATAATTTTTCTAAGTAATACATTTAGTGTGTATCTCTCTGCGTGTGTTCTATATCTCTGCGTGGAGGTCAGAGGATGGCTATGGGAATTGGTTCTTTCTTTGTACCTGGGATTAAAATCATACACTACCTTCACACTGTGAGTCATCTTGTCAACTAGGAAAGAATAATTTTATTCAGAACATTCTGAACTGTTAGGACGTCTATTCAGTTTTAACTTTTTACATTTTCCCTGTTGAGTAAAGCATAATTTAATACATAAGCTGTGTCTAATGTAATAGAAAATTAATCAAAGGCTGAGTCTACTATAGCTGCAGCAGATGTCAACATGTTTGAATAATGCTGTGTATGGTGTCAGATGTTAGAGCTGTCTACTATGGAAACAAGGCAAATGAACCCATAAACCCTTGTTACAGCTTCTATGCTCTGCCACGGTGTTCTCTATTGACAAAGTAAAGAGATGAATAAAAACTCTGCGTTCACCCACAGGAGTTACGTTTGCAAGTGAAGACAGCAGGATAAAGATAAGTACTTGTGGGTGATAAGGACAAGCAAAGAGACATAAGTGCAGTGGTCTTCACGTACCGTGGGGACTGATTGACCTTTAAGGAGAAGAGGGCGAGGGAAAAGATAGAAGGGTTTTGCATGAAATATAAAAGCCAGAAAGAAAAACAACAGGTGAGATAGATCTGAGGTCTTTCAAACCATCTATGAGGGCTGGGAATACAGCATGGCTGTAGAGCCCACGGTTAGCCCTTGGTTCTGGGAATACAGCATGGCTGTAGAGCCCAAGGTTAGCCCTTGGTTCTGGGAATACAGCATGGCTGTAGAGCCCAAGGTTAGCCCTTGGTTCTGGCTCTAGCACCACAAAAAGTTAAGCAAAATAAAGCAGTCAATCATCAGGTCCCTCCTACCAAACCAAACAACAGTAAGTTAAAAAGTGGCCTTTTATTTTTCTCTTTGGCTTTTCCAGACAGGGTTTCTCTGTAGCTTTGGAGCTTGTCCTGGAACTGCTTTGTAGATGAGGCTGGCTGTGAACTCACAGAAATCTGCCTGCCTCTTTCTCCTGAGTGCCAGGATTAAAGGCGTATGCCACCACCACCTGGTGTTTTCTTAACAAAGAAAAAAACATTAAGAATTAAAGTACACAGATAGAGATAAAACTATACAACTGAGATTTATTTTCTTGTAAAGATTAGAAATTAATACTTTAAAATTTTATCTAAGATATGCTAATTTCAGTTTCTAAATGATAAAACAGCACCAAAATATTGAGAATTCTAAGTAAAAAAAGAGTAAAAATATTTCTACAATAGCAATAACAGAAAGTAAAATTAAGGATGCAGCATCACTAGGGAAATACTTTAAAAGATTTTGTGAAACATATAATGTATATATAACACAAAGTGTTAATGTATACAATCAGTCGATTTTTATAACTTTAATAGGTGACAGGTAGATATGAGAACACAATGAACAGAAATCTCGAAATGGAGAAAACACAGGGCCAGATGTTTCCACAGTAGCAAGGGTCAATGGAATATTCACTAAATACAGTATTATTGTTTTTATATATTTACTTTTAAAAACATTTGTTTGTTCATTTGTTTATTTGTGTGTGTGTGTGTGTGTGTGGACATGCATGTGCATGTACCCATGTCACCGTGTGTAAATGGATTTCACAGGACAACTTATAGGAGTCAGTTCTCTCTTGCACCGTTTGAGTCCTAGGGATCAGATTCAGGTCCTTGGGTTTGTCAGCAAGGACCTTCTCCAGCTGAACTATCCTGACCTCATTTTTATATTTGAAGTAATTGTGACAAGCAGTGACATCATCAGAAAATAGATTATGATTCACGTGCTTCATCTGTAGCCCTGAGATGTAGTGCAAAAGATAAAACCTCATACATTATTTGATATATGAATCTCATGCTGAGAAGTATCATAAGTTAATAGGATGAAAGAGGAGAAAACTGTATTTAGAAAGATGTTCACTTCATAATAGAGAAAGAAGGGAAACTAATAAAAACTGACCAGTATGAAGACATTAGTTTAAACATTTGCATATATTAATTGAATTGTAACAATGTTAAAAGGAAAAATATGAAAACAGTTACATTGTAAACACACATGTAAGACACAGTCTGAAGTGAGGGGTGGTGAAGATGTGTGTCCACTGATGCACACATGTATGAACTCACGTGGGCATGCATACGTACATGTACACACACATATACATGAACAGATGTACACACATGCACACACCACACATTTGCACACATGCACACACACATGAAGTGTATGCTGAAATTGCAAGACCTGAAAACACATGGGAAACAAAACAGTGAGGCCAAGAATATTATAAGAACAAAGCTCTCATTGTCATTATCTTTCCATCTGTATGCCGACTTAGAATTTGAGAATCAAATTTCTTTTATATCATCGCACTTTTTATATTTTGTTAGAAGTGAAATAGTAAATCAGTTAATTGGAAATGTTGACAAAATGACAGTTTTATTGACACAAATGGTTTTTTATTTCATTTTCCGAATTAATGTTGCCCATTACCTTATCTCTATATAGCCAGGATCAGAAAGAGGTGATCTTGGGGACAGCAGATATGCAGTTATGCAAGAGAATCTCAGTTAAGGTTAAGGTTATTAGCAGTCTAGCTATCTCAATTTCTGTTTGTAATCATGCAGGCTTCGATGCAGTATAAAAAGATTTTACAAGGTTAAATACTATGAGCAATGACTACCAGAGTCTTGTGAGGACACACCAGAGTCTAAGATACCCTTTGGCAGGGAAGCCATTCAAGAAAGTGCTAAGATGGACCCTCTAGGCTGGGAATTTTTTCTGCAAGCAGTTGCCTTGGTGAGAGACACAAGCCAGTCATAGTAGAGAGGTGGGTGATGGGGCACCCAGATGTGGCACTCGGGTGCTAGCTTTTGTTGAGGACTGGGAAATGCAGAAGGCAAGGCTAGGATCTGCTGCCAGACCCAGGTGACTAATCCACACACTACTGATCGCTTACTTTGAGGGTATGAATTTCTAATCTTAAAAGATTGTTTTTTTTTTTTAGAATTAGAGACAATATTTGTAGAACACTGAGTACATCGTGTCTAAAAGTCTAAAATCATCATGTGTGAGGGCATTCTAAATGCCTGACCTGAGTGGATTTAAGGGAACTTTGCTGCTTTAAAAGATTATTTCAGGTTTGTTTGGAATTAGTGATGACTGGGATAAATCATGTTCAAGTTTTTCAAGTTGTAGCTTAAGAGACAGTCTGTACTAGCAATCAATCATCTTTAGACTTAAGCAACCTCACTTTGAGTAGTGAATATTTGTTCCAGTAAAAGGGAAGCACATCCTCTTGGTGCTTGGCGATCACACCCTGCTTGTTTCTTTCTTTTTCTTTTTTTGGGAGGTTTTGTGTCTCAGTTCTCCAATATTCTTCATTTTTGTACCAAACACAAACTGGCAATGTTTGAAACTAACTGTCTTGCTTGATAATACATCTACAATACCTTTTATAATGAAATATAAATATACATATATACATATGTATACATATATATATTAATGCAAGCTATCTTTATATATAAATCCACAGGAGTGTATAACAGATATGTTTACCATGCAAGCAAACACCTAGATCAGGAAAGAGATCGTGAGCAGATCTATATAAATCCACAGGAGTGTATAACAGATATGTTTACCATGCAAGCAAACACCTAGATCGGGAAAGAGATCGTGAGCAGATCTAGAAGTTTCATTCATGCTCAGGGACCAGGGTCCTCCTCCTGGAACTTATATTCTCCTTTTCATGCAGATTTTACTCCTCTCCCCCAAACCTGGGTACAGTGTGTTTTGTTGGCAGTTTGAAATTTACCACAAGTGGGTGCATTTTCACCTCAGAAATTAACAAACAGTATAATTGTTCTGTTTGGGGAGTCAGTCTGCTAGATAGCTAATGTTTCTACCTGAGACTGACCACTGTTCTCCAAACCCACCCTCAAGGGTAAGTGCTCTCCTCTCCTTAAGAAGCCACACAGTGTTTTTGGGAAAGTTATATGTTCTGTCAATATTTTTCAAAAGCAAACATTGCTTCTCTTTCAGTTCATCCTTTCACACTGTCTAATTTAGTGCAAGAATTTTATAAATAGTTATTGAATTAGGATATCTTTAAATATGAGAACTCTTCCTAATAGACCAACCAAGCGACTAACTGATCAAACAACTGATTGACTTTGAGAACTTGGTTATTGGATGACATATTAATCAAGTTATTATATGTTCAATTTTTTTTATATTCTAAACTTTTGTGTAAAGCCAGGAAGAACGCTCATATTGTAGGCATTTACATCTTGTTAGTATTGTGACAAAACTCTGCCGTTTCTTTTTTTCCGGCCATTTTCTGTTACAAACTCTTCCTTGAAAGGAAGTGCTAAAGCCACCCAGATTTCACAAGGCGATGAACGCCAGTCTGTGGCATTCTAAGCCGTTCATACTCAGAAAATGAAGCTGGGGTACGAGCAGCCAGGCCAAGAGTATCACAAAAAGTAGTTCATAAAAACCTTCAGATGTTTTGTGCAGAGGTGGCAGAAAGAGTCTGAGGGTATTTACAATGTGAGTAAGACAGCATGAGCGTTAGAAGCAAGTGCAGAATATTGCTAGTTAGACAAGTCTTTGTGACAAAGAACAAGCCTGGGTGTGGCGAGGTCTGTAGCCTGCCTTTTCTCTTGGCCCACACGTGGTGGTGTGCAAGTCACTTCATTTCGTCTGTTCGCATTTTATTTTTATTCTGTGAAGAAGGGAGTTGGTCTACATGAGCAGTCATGTTCTCTATAAACCAGGGAAGCTTCAGTTCCTTTGGCTCTCTGTGCACTAATGCTGGGAATGAATGCCCCTCCTGATGGTCAGAGGAGGTGTAGTGCCTCTCCACCTTCAGAGTGGCCATTCACCAGACCGAGACTTCTGCTAGCCACGGTCAGATGATTTGGTGTCCCCTCTGAGTCCTTCTTTCTGCCATTACTGTCTTCTTTTGTGAGTTGTGAGTAGACAGCCAGAGTGGCCACTACCTCCTCTACCAACACTGAAGATAACCTCTGTATCAAATGCTGAAAATTGAAGTTTTAGAAGAATTAAGCTATTTTTTTTCCTAAAAAAAATGTTTGGATTAAATCAAGTCCACGAAATACCCTTAACTCAGGCCATCAGCCTCCCTTCTTTACTTCACAAGTACACTTGCTACAAAATTGCTAATGTAAAGTAACTATAATGAATGCAAAGGTATTTCTCAGCAAGTGCATGGACAGGTTTCTGAGGTAGTCTGACTTTATTGAGAAACCCAGAACACACATTGTCTGAAAAAAAAATGTCTACTTTTATGGCAAATTGCTCCTGAAAAGCAAAACAAAACAAAGCCAAAAGAAAAGAAAAGAACAAAAACAAAACCAACCTCAAATAGCCAATAAAATTAGATTTTTTGAGAATTGCACACACGGGTACAAGGCATTTCGTTCACAGCCACCTCTCCCTTGCCCTCCTACTCTTTCCTTGTGCTCCATGGCTTCCTCAGATCCATGGCTTCCTCTTCAAATATATCTTACTGAGTTCAATTAGTCTTTCTTGTGTGTACACCGACATAGGGCTTACCACTTCAGCCACAGATAGTGTAAAATACAAAGTCTATCTCAAACCCCAAGTCGGGAGCAGGAGTGGGAAGAACAAATCTTTACAAATTAGGCAGTAAAAGAATCATAATACTAAAGACTTCTACTTAAAGGGGAGTGGACACATAGTGTGCAGTGGTGGTGTGCAATCAACCTTACCTCTGAAGGGATGAGGCGGTTAAAACAGGGCAGTGTAACAGCGTTGATGTGAACATGAATGTGTGTGTGTGATTTACTTCTTCAATGCTCTCTTCTGTAGCAGAGGAGTGATGGGATTTATTCTGCGGAATTCCAGGATGTGAAGTATTTAGCATATGTCAGGCATACAGATTTGACTTAAGTTGCTAGAATCCTTTTGAGCTGTGTTTCATGAGCATAATGACTGTCTAAGAGACCAGGAAGCTGTATGAGGCAGCGCGCACCACTGCCTTCAGTGCAGTAACTATTTCTCAAGGCTTTCTCTGTGTTCAGTGTCTGACATTTGTGTGCTGGAAATACACAAGGTCATCAGCAAAGCAAAGAAGGAAAATCGTTTCATTTTAGAGGAAGGCGGAGATCTAAACACTATTCTGCTGGTATTTCTAGTCTACATTGAGGGTGAGGCAAGGGATTGTTTTTAGGGAAGTCAGTCTCCTGGTTTAGTTCTATTTCACCTGTAGTGTTGTGTCAAAAAAGAATTAGAGTCAATAGACTCTGTACCCCTGGCGGCTTTTAAGCTCTGTTTCCTCCTGGAAAATATTGATGAGTGGCTAAAGTATGTTAAAAGATAAAGGTCAGGAACTGAGGACATGCCACGTAATGATTTCCTGGACATTTTCTCAGTCACGGTCCTCTGAAGGAAGAAGAGGCAGAACCCGGCACATCTCAGGGGAGGGAGAGGTAGAGCAGAGTCTTCGTGGCTGCTGACTTGATGCTAGCCTTTGCTTTATTTGACCTGAATGAAGTTGGCAGGACTGAGTGGACTTGTTGTTTTGAGTTCTAACCTCTGTTCTTGTAAATGTGACCTCATCTGGACACAGTCTTTACAGATGTAATCAGGATTAGAGGAGGCCATGCTGTTCAGTGTCCTGAGTCAGAGGAAGAAGAAATGTGGACACATGTATGTGCACATACGTAGACGACATATAAATGCCATGTGAAGATGGAGGCAGAAAGATACTTCTGTAAGCCAGGGAATACCAGAGATGCCTGGTAACACCCGAAATGGGGGAGACATGGGGCAGATATTTGCCGAAAGCCTCAGGAGAAACCAACTCAGTAGATGCCTTGATTTTGGATTTTTGGCTTTTAGGGTTGTGGGATAGTAAATTCCTATTTCTTAAGCCTACTGACTAGTGGCATTGTTTTATATTGTGCCTGTAAGTGGAAAGACTTTCATCTGTATCAATATAGCTACCAAGTCAGCTATTTATATGCAAGAAGATTGATAACTTAGTTTTCTAGTCCTCCCCTCTCCCCTCACACTGTTTCCCTCACCCTCGTCCCATGCCTTCCTCCCCTTTTTTGTCCCTCTGCCTTCCCTCCTTTTCTTTTCTTATCCTTCTTGATCCCCTTTCTTTCTCCCTCCTCTCTTTTCTTCTTTCCTTCCTCTCCCCTCCCCTTTCTTCATCTCACATATGCAAGTGTTCTACCATTGAGCTACCCTCCAAGTCAATTTTATACTTCTTCAAAACACATTGAATAATTATGCATTATTATATCTTAGGCATTAGAAATAAGAATTGGTTGTTTATCCATTTTTAACTATTTACTCCTCCCCCCCTTTTTTTAGACGGTAACCAGTTTTGCAATGGACTCTCTTATTGCAGCAAATAGCAAATTTTGCTTCGATTTTTTCCAAAAGATAAGCAAAGATGATATTCATAAAAACATCTTTGTTTGTCCTCTGAGTCTCTCAGCTGCCTTTGGCATGGTGCGCCTAGGAGCTAGAGGTGACAGTGCCCATCAGATTGACGAGGTATGTATCCAGAAGGATGCTGAATAGCAATCTGACTCTCATGTGAGTTGGAGTTGCTCTCTGTGCTCAGCCTCTAAGGTTTTGTTTCTATTCGTCTTTCATATGGGACTTCTCTATCCTCCCTGCCTGATAGTTTTTCCCATTCATCTTTATCTCTTCACCTCTATCTTCATGCTTGTCACTCTTTCTCTCTACGGTTATTGCTACCAATACTGTTGGTAGCTTTTAATATGAGTATGTTTCATCTCTTTTTCCTCCATTAACTGGATGTGTATTAGGACCTAGATATTTATCCAATAGCTTGAGATCCTTCTGGACTTTCTAATTTCATTTGTCAGAAAATTCCATTGGCTTTTCTTTTAATACACCTCCCAAATCCAGACATTCTGAACTCCCTGAGCTCTTCTGGTTGCTTCTGTGAAGGATTCCTATGCTACTCCCATTAGCAGTATGTTTCTAATACTTGGTTCCCTTGTGAAAGGAAAATGAGTCTTATGTTGGGGTCTTTGTGTTCCTTTGCCATTTTTATTCGATTTCTGTGACAAAACATTGTGACCACAGCAATGTGTAAAAGAAACCATTTGGTTGAGCCTATAGTTTCAGAGGGTTAGAGTCCACAATGGCCAGCAAAGACATGGTGGCAGGAACAGCTGAGAGTGCACGTCAAGAACAAGGACTAGGAGGCAGATAAAACATGCTAGGAATGGTGCACGTCTTCAAACCTCAAAGCCCACAACTGGTGATGCACCTCCTCCAAAAAGGTCGTGCATTCTCATGCTTTCAAAGCAGTTCCACGAATGAGAGACCAGGTATTCAAATGTTATGAGCCTATGGAGGCCACTATTGTTCAAACTACCACGCTCAACACTTTGGTTTACTTTCTCCTTCATCATGTTTACTACCTTTGAAAGGCTCACTCCTATCTTCCAATCTAATGCTCCATCTAAGCTCCCACTCCTATAAATGAGCCTGGCACACTTATCCACAGTACTTCTCATCACAGTACACACAGTAACCAATTGCTGTGCATATTGTTCCCATACCTTCTGCAATACCTCATGATCTCCAAGAGATTTTGTCTACAGCAGCACCAGCCCAGAGTAGCCCCCAACAGATACCTGTAAGAGTAAGTGCACGCGACAGAAGTGCTCCCCACCTCCTTCACTCAGCTTTATCACACCGCACAAAGGCTGGGTGTCGACACACGGAGGAGCTGGATTTACAGATTAAGGCACACTTGTTTGGGGGTCACTATGCTCTTACATTTACTTGCTCTTTCTTTACCATTATTTCCTGTTCCATAAGCAACACTTAGCGGTAGAATGGGGCTTGCATCTTCCAAGACCACCTGGTGTTCTTTCTCCATGCAGCTCCCATAATGTGGATCTGAGCAGTGCAGGGTGTGCCTGCCCTTCCCCACTTCCTCCGACGCGCTGAGCAGCATGCCTTATGTTACACTCACTCTCCTGACCGATGTGAAACTCCGGGTCATTGCTGTCCAAAGCAAATACAGCTAAATCCACATGTGAACTTAAAACACTTTTAGTAGTCACATACAAATTTTCAAAAGACAAGGCTAAGTTTAATAACAAAATTTAGATAATTCAACATTTCCACAGTACATAATCAACAGGTATTTTAATGAGATATTTTTTATCCTACCCTTAAGACCTCATGTGTATTTTACATTTGCACACAATTAAGACTGTGCATGGAAAAGTGTAGGTTATAATGGCACATAACTCATGAATTCCTCCTGTCCCTTGATTTGACTATATTAATTCTAGTTTTTCTCTTTCCTTTCTTTGCTTGTGTTTTGGAAAAGGTGTCATATAACCTGTGCTGGCATCAGACTTTCTCTGAAACTGAGAATAATCTGGAACTCCTAATCTTCCTGCTTCCTCTGGGGTTGAAGGCGTGTGGGACTCTGTGTGCGAGGCAAGCGCTCTGTGGACTGGCATAGTCTCCCTGTAGTTAGAGGAGGAGGGCACTACCAGCCACACCCGCTTCTGGGAACTACCGTCGATTATTTTGTTGACTTCCTATTCTTCACGTTATCTGAAAGGCCCTATGTCATTATCTCACAGGTGTTGCACTTCAGTGAACTTTCCACGAATGGGAGCCAGGAACCCAATGATCCCTGCTCAAAAAGCAGAGGAGACGCATTGTCTGACAGCTCCCTGGAAGGGCAGAAACATGCAGCAGCGTCTCAGGAGCGGCAGGCGAGTCTCTGAGTACACTGCTCTTTGCTATCCGCTGACTGCGCCTGTGCTCTGCCTGACGATAGACGCTTAATCTGCAGCTTGGGGCAGGCTCCACAGTCAGCTGTGTCCTTAGTTGTCCCCCAGTCCTCTCTGCCTCCCCAAACCTGGTAACACAGGACAATGACGTGGGCCTGGCCAGCGATGCTTTGCTCCTGTGAAGATACCGTTTCTTTAGTGGTGCTTAACCTCCTGGTTTTTAGGAAAGCGTGTGTTTCTTCTTTTGTTAGGATGAATCCACAGATGAGAATGAACTGCTTGGCTGCTACTTTGGGAAACTTCTCTCCAGATTAGACAGAGCCAAAACATATTACACTCTGAGTATGGCTAACAGACTCTACGGAGAGCAGGGATTCCCAATCTGCCCGGTGAGTTACAGGGATGGAGGTGTCCACAGAGCATGCTCCGTAAGTAAGTGAGTAGGTGGATGGCTCACCTTCCTCATAGTCCATGGGGCTATGGACTACAACCTGCTTCCCGAGGTCCTAGACTTCTGTCTCCTTCCATCCAGTTTTCATTTTGGGTTTAGGAGTCCACTTATAACTGGCACAGCGTGGACAGGAGGGTCACATGATTCACAGCCCACTGGCACATACATGACTTTGAAAGATGCTCCGTTGACTGTCTTTCCCAGTCAAGGTGCATGGTGGTCACATTTTGTGGCTTCTCTACCTGTTGGCTGCCCTGAAGGCACTGGTCTAAAAACCTTTATTGCGCCTCAGTTAGATAGTTCCCATGGGGACTGCGCTTTGCAGAAGGTGCATGGTGCCAAGAAAGGTGACCCCACTGGGTGCTCAAAGCCACAGGTCTTTTTTCTGTGGGTAGGCGGTTTTCACACAGAGAAGATTAGGTTCCAATTAGGATCCAGGGTCAAGAAAGTGAGTCACATTGCCAATAAGTATGATGTATGTGAACAGAGGCAGATGTGGCACAGCTGGTGTGACCTGGATTAGTCAAGGGTGCTAAGATCCTACTTTACATCACAACAAATTATTTTAGCAGGCTGGTATCTTACATGAGCTTATAAAACTCCAGAATTTTGAGAATTAAATCCACACATGCAATTCATTTATTAAAGAGTGTTACAAATCAATGTTTTTGGTAATATTTATTTAAAATTATACTTAATTGCAAACTAAACCATTTTAAAGTTTGTTTGTAAGTGTAATTAATTATGTCCACAACTAACAATTATGCTTTTCTGAAACTTTGTTATCTCCCAAAAAGAAAGCCTGTGAACATTAAAGTGGCCACTCCCTTGATGTTAGGTGACCAGGAGTTTCTTTTCTGGGGTCTTCTTATCCCCATCTTATCCTAACTACCAGCACCTCCACATGATTTTGTCATGCTCTTTCCCATATATTTAAATTGAACAGGAGTACTTCGATGGTGTAATTAAATTCTACCACACTACGGTTGAAAGTGTAGATTTCCGGGGGGATACTGAGAAGTCGAGACAAGAGATCAACTTCTGGGTTGAAAGTCAATGCCAAGGTAAGAAAGGACTAGCAGTAAGGCTGACATTCCTTTCCCTCTCAAAGGAAAGCAGTGGGCCCACTGTGCAGGTTGCTCAACTCCTGCGGCTGGCGTTTTCATGTGTGGTATGTGTTCACAGCTGGACACATCTGGACAGCATCGGACGAGGCTAGGCACGTCCAGGGTGGTGGCTACTTACATGTCAACCATTTGTTTCTGCTTTTTCTTCTCTCTAGGTTCTCTGATTTCTTTTAAATAGTAACATTTTATTCTCAATAAACTAAATCCTTAGGGTGATGATTCTGTGTAACTCTACTTCATCTAAATCATGGAAGACCCCAGGATCAATGATAACTCACCTTGTTCATTTTTGCCTCTTGGGCATCTCCTTTTATTACTTACATAAAATTATTCCATTAAGAATGGAAAGCTATCTCTATTTCTGGGAGGCTTAGTCATTATGTGGGATTTAGAGGGCACCCCTACAAATGAATTTGTGTGTTTGTGAAACTGAATGAACTCTTCATTTAATCTGAAAGAGAGTGCAGAAACTTCTACAGAGTAAGTTTTTTATTGTATCCTAGTCTCTCTCTCTCTCTCTCTCTCTCTCTCTCTCATCTATTTATATGTATATCTATCTAGCTGACTACCTGCCTATCATCCATCTATCTGTTTATATGTGAGAGCATATGTTGAACTTCAATAAATGCTTGAGAAAGGAAGTTCATACTGTAGTTTTTCTATCCAAGAAATTATAAAATTCAGGTGATTAGATATATAATATGAAGCATAAATCATAAATGTCTGGTGACAATTTGTAACCAAAAGTGACCCATAAATCATAGAAGATGCTCTTGTTCCCAGTGCTCTGACTTGGGTCTTCCTCTAGGGGAGTGAGCCTTCTCCCCAACAATGCCCACTCTCCTTCAAGTCCCCATTACCCTCTAGGTTTCTTGGGTAAGTTCTTGAATGAGACACTCTCTAATGTCTCCATGAATATCGTTCATGCAACACATGTTCAGGTTATTCTCTGGCACCGTTCTTCTAGGTAAAATCAAGGAGCTGTTCAGCAAGGAGGCTATTGATGACTCAACTGTGCTGGTCCTAGTGAATGCGGTTTACTTCAAGGCCAAGTGGGAGAAAGAATTCGACTGTGAAAACACAGTTGATGCACCTTTCTCTCTAAGTGAGGTACTTACTGTATTAGGTTGTGGTTTTTAGGTAGCCTACTCCTAATTTCTGCTAACTGTGATTAGTAGTGTCCAGACTCAAACCTGATGTCTAGATCTGTTAGTTGTGGCTTACATCTATAATAAACCATTTTGTGTTTACAAAAGGCAGTACCCAAAGTTCCCTGCACATTTTAAATATAGCTATTCTACAACACACATACATTTTAGGGCTTTACATAAATACTAAATGCATATAATCTGTTAAAAGTTTGTGTAGATGGGTACATGTCTAAAAGCCCAGCATTTGTGAGCCAGAGGCAGTAGGATCCCCACAAGTTCAAGTCTAGCTTTGTCTACACAAGGAATACCACAAATATAGATCTACATATTAAGACCTTGCAATAAAAAATAAAACAAAACAAATGTATATACTTAAGAAAAGAGATGGGTCTATTCATTTTGAATCTGCTTCTTATCTCAGATAGTTAACACATGAGACAGCTCAACTTACCTCCAAATTTTCTGTCCCCAACCCTTACCATCTCCCCCTATTTTTATCTATCCTATATCCCCTAGTCAGAGATTGTAAACACTGAGCTTTTGGGGGGGGGTGAAAGTGGTCTGGGTGTTGTAGGCAGTCCAGGAAATAGAGCAAATCAGCCAGGTAGTTCCTGAATATTATCAGGATGTACATTGATGACTTTGTTCTTTCTGGACTTGCTTGGGCTGAATTAGGGTGTGGGAGATATTTGGCTTGAAAATCTAGTAGTAAGTAATCTCATGAACCTAAGGAACTGATGAAGGACATGGGAGGGTAAAGAGTTGGCAAAGCCAGGGTCGCTTCATTGATTGGTAGGCAGAGGGTTGTCTTAGGTTGGGTCACTGGTTTGACTGGGGACTTCTGGGGTAGATTTTTCCATTCTTGAACCTCCCTCATTCTTAGGGATGTTGAGATTATGGGTAGAGCTCTCCATGACCTTTTGTGATTACCTCCATGTTGTGCAGAATGAGAAGAAAACGGTAAAGATGATGAATCAGAAGGGGAAGTTCAGAATTGGCTTCATTGAGGAACTGCAGGCACAGATCCTGGAGATGAAGTACACCATGGGGAAACTCAGCATGTTGGTCCTGCTTCCATCTTGCTCAAAAGACAATGTGAAGAGTCTGAAAGAGGTACAGCTTCCTTGCCATGCCTGTACAGATTCCGTATCACAGAGGAGTAGCATAGCATCCATCATCCAGAAAGGATGCTATCTCAGCTAGTAGAGACATTGGAGACACGTGGAATCTGAATGAGATTGGATATCCATTTTTTATTTGTTTCAACCAAATGAACAAATGCCAGAAATGTCAGAACAAGAATCTGGATGCCAAGTAGTTTGAGAAGTTCCTCCTTTTAAAGTAGCTTGCCCTTTGGTCTCTGTCATATCTGCCTTTTTAGCTGCAATTGTTTTGGAAACAATTCTACCAATGCCATTTGGTAGAAGTAGAAATACCGATACTAACAGAAAGGAGTCAATGAATGCTGTCGAGGTCCAGATATCTCTGTTCTTGGAAGAGGAGTAAAGAGAAGATAGGGAGATAGATAAACAGAAATAGAAATATATCAACAGTGTAGTTATAGTAACTGCCATTGTTCACAATACAAGACACACCAACATTATTTTACTGTATGCTAAGACAAACATTACTTTGGTCCTCAGAAGGGGCTTATTGTGTTATCTCTGCTTTATGGGAAAGGAAATTTTACTTCACAGTGGCTGGGCTGGCCTGAGCCTACCCAGCTGAATTTTTCTGGTCTTTGAGCATGAACCTGCCAAATACCAAAACACAGTGGGATTTTTGTTTGTTTGTTTGTTTGTTTGTTTTTGTTTTTTCGAGACAGGCTTTCTCTGTAGCTTTGGTGCCCGTCCAGGAACTAGCTCTTGTAGACCAGGCTGGCCTCGAACTCCCAGAGATCCGCCTGCCTCTGCCTCACGAGTGCTGGGATTAAAGGCGTGTGCCACCACTGCCCGGCCTCACAGTGGGATTTTGATTGGCCTGAAATTTCAAGGGGGAAAGTTAAACAAAGTCTAGAGAGGAAAGAATGAAGTAAACATATTTTGAAGTTTAGAGAAAGTCTTTGGAGTCTATATAGCTGACTATTAAACAGATTAACTCCGGAACTTTGAAGTAACTGAGATACTTTTGCTGGCTTGTAATCTGACTTTAAATATCATTTTCTTATTATTGTAGCTTGAAAACAAAATAAGCCATGAAAAAATCATGTCCTGGAGTAGCTCAGAAAATATGCCCGAAGAATCAGTAGCCATTTCTTTCCCCCAGTTCATCATGGAAGATAGCTACGATCTCAACTCTATTCTACAGGACATGGGCATTAAGGACATCTTCGATGAAACGAAGGCTGACCTGAGTGGAATGTCTAAGAGTCCCAATCTGTATTTGTCCAAAATTATCCACAAAAGCTTTGTGGAGGTGGACGAGATGGGCACAGAGGCGGCTGCAGCCAGTGGGGCTGTCACTGCTGAGAAGGCCATTCCATCCTGGGTGGAGTTTAATGCCAATCACCCTTTTCTCTTTTTCATTCGGCACAATCCAACCAACACAATTCTTTTCTGTGGTCGGGTCTACTCTCCTTGAATGCCCTCTGGCAATACACAGTTTTCCCCCTTTTAAACATGGGCACTTGTGTTTTTGCTGACTGCCAGAAGCTAATTGCCTTCTGCTGCAGTTGCATGCCCAGGCCCTCAAAGCCACCCCTGAGTTTTGGTGATAACCTCTGCCACCAGAAGCCAACTCTTCCCTGTCTGTGAAAGAAGTAGTCTTGTCTCCCTAATCTTTACTACCCTAAACTTTTAAGCATATAAATTCACCTTCTATGATTTGGAGGTCAACACAACGCAGACTGTTATTGCTTTTATTTAAGTTACCTCCTTCCTTATGAAGAAATGTTCTAAGTTTGTCATTAAACCATTCTGAGAGATTGAAAACTCAGAATGTGATTCAATGCATTTGGGAAACTTGGTTCTGCTTCTAGGGCAGTAATAATCACGGGTACCTCCTAGGCAAGACTCTCGACTCCTTTTTATGTGTGCTGTACTACATAGAGATGTCTTGTGATATCTTTTCAGTTCAGAGAAGATACAAGCTAGAGACTTATTTAAGGATGTGTGCATGTCCCAGCCAATACTCGTTTGACCAGGAGAGTGACATTTCTTTTATGCGTTTGTTCCTGACCCAGGAAAGTGGCAAGTCTGTTCTAAAGGTTTGGTTTCAGTTTTCTATAAGGGCTTCTTTTATAAGCATGCCTCTGAGGTATCATTACTGTGAGTTTCCTCTATCTCTTTGCTCTCCCTCAGAGAATACCCATTTACAGCTAGCTGATCCTGAAGACCAGAGTGCTGAGGCTAGGGCAAGACTGGCCACCATTATAAATGGCTGGGAAAACCTCTCTACTGTTTGCTCTTTCTGATATTTGACCTTCCAGAGGCCTATTGCTGGGCATAGTGAGAACGGTCCTTGACTGGATGGATACCATGTATATAAAAGCCTTTTCAGAAAAACATATCAAGTTCCAGGCTGCTAAAAGATGGATGAACGTATGTTCTGGGCCCAAGCTTTTAGAGTTTATGGCCTCGGCTTTATTTGGGTGCTCTGGAATGGCCACTGGCACTTCTAAATGGGTAATATGTCAGATTCTACTTTAATAAGGACTCTTTTTGGTGTGGTCCAGGTTTTGTACCCTGCACTGTGACTTTCCTCCTCAAGCTGTCACGGCACAGGGTAGGGTGGCTGCAGCAGGTTTTTCAGGAAGTTGATGACCTTGGCTTGATCTGATGTTGACCTCCTCCCTTCCTTGTGACTTCTCATTGCTGTGGGAAACAATCCTTACATTTTTATCCATACTTCCCATCTTGTATGCTTATTTATGAAACAAAACAATTTGAAATGCCAGAGAGGAAAGAGATCACTCTTTCAAAGGATTTATTTTTTAAATGTTATGTATATGAATGCTTTTTCCGCATTTTATGCCTGTGTACCACTTGTGTACAGTGCCCATGGAGATCAGAAGAGGGTACTGGATCATTTGGAACTGGAGTCACAGATGGTTGTTATCCAACATGTGAATGACAGAAACCAAACCCAGGCCCCCTGAAGAACAAGTACTCTTAACTCTTGGGGCATCTCTCCAGGTCTAGGAAGGATTCAATAAGATTCACTCCCCAGAGCCAGAAAGAACGTTCAGATCAGTGAGCTGTGTGACTGATAGGAAGCCCAGTAGGTCATGATAATCATGACCATCAGCTCATTCATTTCCCAGGGCGCAGTTCCCTCTGCCCAGCAGTATTGATGGGGGCAACAGATGGGAGATATGCTTCATAGACACTTGCTTCCTCTCTCACCATTACAGTGTGTGTAAGAAAACTTTCTATTCAGAGACTTTAACAGGCCTCGCATGTGCTTCAGACTCCCCATAATCTTACAGAGGCCTTAATAGCCCCCCCTCTCTTTCTCTCTCTCTCTCTCTTAAACTTCATACTCCCCATGATCTTACAGAGGCCTTAACAGCCTGCTAGTGTACTTCAGACTCCCATGAAATTACTTTGACCAACCTCCTCTTTCTGATTCCTGTTTGGACTACTGCATCTTTCCCCCATCAAACACCTCCTCAAATTTTCTTCTTGATCTGGGCAAACTAGAACTTGTCACTTCATATAATTACTATTTATTTTTTCACATGTGTAGTACTTTAAAAACCAGTCTACTTTTAGCTCAAGGCTGCTTCAATCTGAGAAGCTGAGTGGGAGATGTACATTGGTTCAGTGGATTTCTTAGATCTGTAGTTGAGTGACAGTCCCAAATAAAGCAGAACTCATAAAGATAAAATGTGCTGAGCTATAAAGCTGCTAGAGAAATGAAAGTGTAAAGTAAGGCTAAGTAGGTGTTAGAGGTGGCAAGAGGCAGCACTGGAGGCTCAGTGGGAGTGCTATACAGGAGGCCCAAATCGGCTCCCGGCTAATGCACTTCCAAAGTTTCCTACAAATAAAGGAAAGGAAAATAACCTGCCTGAAAGCATAGTTAGTGAAATAAGTCAAATAAGAATGTTATTCTCATAATTTATGGGAAATGTTGGAGTTGAAGATCTAAAACAAGGGCTGGGGAGGCGACACCTATAAAAGAGAAGGGAGGTTGGGGAAATGGCACTGTGGGTAAAGCACTTGTCATGGAAGAGTGAAGATCTCCGTGCACAGACAACTGGACACACGGCAGGTGCATCTAGACAGGCAGCTGACACACAGCAGTAGTGTATCTAGAGTCTACTGCTTATACTGCACAATGGGAAATGGAAGAGAATCCCAGGGCCTTAGGTAGATAGTCTGGTGTGTGTAGTGGTTGTTTTTGTTGTTGTTTGCTTTACTCTTTTTGGGGGGGGGTGCCATCCAGCTCCCAAATAAATCACATGGAGGCTTATTCTTACTTATGAATGCTCAGCCTTAGCTTGACTTGTTTCTAGCCGGTGTTTCTTAACATAAACTATCCTGTCTATCTTTTGCCTGTGGGATTTTATCTTTCTCTTTTCTATATACCTTTCTTTCTTTATTATTCCATTGCTGGTTGTATAGCTGGGTGGTTGGCCCCTGATGTCCTCTTCTCTTCTTTTCTTGATTCTCTAATCTTTCTTCTCAGATTTCTCCTCCTATTTATTCTCTCTGCCTGCCAGCCCTGCCTTGACATTGACCATTCATCTCTTGATTAGACCAATGAGGTGCTTTAGGCAGACAAAGTAACACAGATGTCAGAGTTAAACAAATGTAACATAAAAGAATGCAACACATTTTTGAATTATTAAACAAATGCTCCATATCATGAATAAATGAAGTACATCTTCAACTAATTTTCTACAACATAATGGAGAACAACAAAAGACCCAATCTCAGAACAAGCAAGAAAAAGAGGACCAACACTTGAAGTTGTCCTTTGACACACACACACACACACACACACACACACACACGTAAAAGAAGAGGAGACAAAGACAGAGATGCAGAGACAGACATGAGAAGCAAACCCATGAATTATGATGTTCCTGAAAAATGGCCATGCCAAGAAACTTTACAAACAAGAGTTTGAAAAAGATATAATGATGTGAATAGTGACTAAAATAATTTATATATAAAAGATAAAAACATAAACATATTTTCCTTAGTCTTTGGGAATTTCATACTAAAATAAAATTTGATCATACCCAAGCTATTGCCTCCCCTCAATTTCTGTCTGACTACATTCACAGGTTAAAACAGTTATTTTGTGTTGGATTTTGGAGAACAATTAAACCTAGTCTGTAGTTTTGAAAATGAAATACACATTTAAAAACTTTCACATCCAAGTTGACTTTTTTGGGTACAAATCACTAGAAAATTATTTTCTTATATTTCTGTGTATGTAAATGTGGGTTTGTTTAACCCTAACACCGAACACCGTGCTGCAAAAATCAGTGAAATTAAAACGAAACATGTGTTATTTGAGTGGACTCTAATGCAGTAAAAGACTCAAGAATCCAGCCAAGAAATTGATCCAGTAAAAATATATTCTCAATTTACAATCACAAGAAGAAAAGAAACTCCCTATTTAGAATTTTTGCACCCCTAACAGTTGTCAGCAGCTGTAACTCTTCCCATTCGTCCATGGGTTTTAGATGTTGGATCCATGTTTGGGATGAACTTCAAGTTTCAGAATAACAGTGCAGTCACGAACTCTCTGAATTAGGATAAGCCTAATACTTCCTGTGTTGTTTGTGTTGCAGTATTGGTGGCCTCCATTCTATAAAACTATCAGCTATTCATGCCTTTCCCTCATTCTGAGATCCATGTCACTCTTATTATTCACAGAGAGCAAATGGCAAACTGAGGTACGAGATTCAATAATTTCATCAAGATCACGCGGAAAGTGTCTGAATCTAGATTTGATTCTGTCTCTTAGTTGCCAAGCACTGCTCCTGCATCCCGCTAAGCAAAAATCCAGGATCAAGGAGTCATTCACTGGCATCTCTTTACTTTACCCACTGCTCTAGGAGAGCTCAGAACTCACTTGAAAGTTTTGGGTATATAATAGGATATGGGTTTGCAGTGCCAGTGTTCTTGAAGTTCCGAGATGGAACATTCAGGAAGGTGCAGAGTACCATTGTGGTTGCTGGATTCAGGACTGCAGTGTCAGACAGTGAATGGCACAGGCCATTCCGCCAAGGCCGGATCAGTGTGCCAGCTGGAGCTGTGGTGGCTCAGTGGTACTTGGTAATCTCAAGGGAGACAAGATGTTTCAAGAAAGCTTATGAGTCACCAATACACTTAAATGGAAACACACACAATGTCTCCCATTTTTAAATCTCCAAGGTAGGTTGAGGCCAAGCCCTGAAGGGTACTCATTCAGTTTGATGAGGGATCGCATATGTGAAGATCAGCCTATCCCCTAGACCTACCCAATACTGGAGGGATATACTAACACAAGGAAATCAACTTCAACACAGTTTGTAGATCAAAGAAAAGACTTAAAAATATAAAAACGTAGTCCTAACATTCACTAACTTAGGGCTCGTTCTTCCAATGAATTTCATTAGTATATCAGATGGAGAGCAACCTGAGCAGGGTAACAGACTGGGCTAAAGAGTTAATCAAGTAAGTGCTCCACGGACATCTATAAAACACAATGCAGAAAGTAAATAAATAAAAATGGAAAGAAATCAGAAACGATAGCCAGGCTTGTGGCTCATGTCTGCAATCCCAGCATTTAGAAGGCTGAGACAGGAGGATCACTGTAAGTTTGAGGCTAATCTGAGCTACACAGTGAAATCCTGTCTCAGAAACAATGCTAAGAGTCATGTGCACGGTGGTTTAAGAAATGTAACCCTCCATCATCGAGCATTTCAAGAATAAGGGAAGAAGAAATTGAGGGCAAGTATGAAAAATATATCTGCAGGACCAGGGGCTGAGATTAGTGGTAGGAACATTTGCCTAGAACTGACCCATCAGGAACCCACGCTTCCATACTGTGGCAAAATTACACAGATCAAAGAAAAAGAAAAAGCATTCTAAATGCACTTATAGTTAAGAGAAATAATTCATAAGAGAGAATGAAAATCAGGATTTCCTTTGGTCCTTTGGTCTTGTAGATACAGAATAGTATTACCGAGTTCATGTTGGGGCTGAAGAGAAGGCAGAGAGCATAAGAGTGCTCTTCCAGAAGACAGGTCTGGTCCTAGAACCCCCAGGGAAGCTCAGGGTTGTTAGTAACTCCAGGCCAGAGACTACAGTGCCCTCTTCTGGCCTCTGCAGGAACTACGTGTAAATGATATACGATAAAAGTACAGGCAAAACAACCAAATGCGTCAAACAAAATAAAAAACAAAACAAAACAAAACTAATACGTTTGTCATATAGACTGTTATTTAAGGTCGAAGGCACCGAAAAAGGCCTCCGAGTTAACGATTTGCTAACCCTAACCTTCAAAAGACTTTAGAAGTTTTACCGTAAAAATACAGAAGTTATGAAAAAGAAATATGAGTAGCAATTACAAAAGGAGAAACTGTGGCTTTAAATTAATGTAGAATTAGCAATTATAAGAAAATAATTGCAAGGCATTAACAGTTACAGTTATGTGATCTGGACGTGAGAGGTGGTGTGGGACAGCACTAATGATGCTAAGGGAACGAGAGAGAGCAGAGGGAAAACCTTTGGGGTTATTGCTCTATATTGAGAGGCAATGGGAGAATAATTTAACTCTAGAAATTAATAGAAAATGAAGTACAAGATTTGTATTGAACTATGAGTAACCTCCGAAGAACTGAGATAACTTCCAGAATTATTAGAAAAAGAATACTGACAAAGAAGGATGCACATGGAGTATCCACACAGACATACAGTGGCCGGTACGTCCACACGGGACTGGCTTAAGGAGAGGCTGAGCTGTGTGGGTCGGGTGAAAGACAAGCTGCGTTACAATGACAGGGATCTGGCCGCAAACTATGCACAGGAGACAGGAGGTGCTCAGGTTTCTCCAGGGAAACAAGACCAAGAGGATAAAGGCATAGAGCACGGATGGTTGTGGAGAAAATGTTCGGTGAGGAATTGCTCCTGGAGAATGGCCATGTACTATGTGTGCATGCTGAAGAGACAGATAAGCTCCATTGTCACAGGCTAACTGTGCAACTGTAGCACATGCTGCTCCCGCTGCCACTCTTGTTGAAGTTTCTGCAATCTTGTTGAAGTTTCAAGTTAATCTGATAAGTTCTTGTCCAAAAGTACGTTCTCCAAATCGCTGACAGTTCAGGGCTCCTCTTAGGGGCTTCTTTAAAGAATACTTGTTGGGGTGTAGAATGCTTGGTGTAGGGATTTTTAAACTCTGTTGTTCCTCTGAGGGGCTGGGGATGTGGTTCAGTTGGTAGAGGGTTTGCGTAGTAGGCAAGAGTGCTGGACTTGATCCCCAGTACCCCATAAAGAGGGCCTGGTGCATATATCTGTAACCCCAACGTGCGCGCACGCACGGACGCACACACACACACACACACACACACACACACACAGTATAATATTCATGCATTACATTGATTTACATTTGCTTTCGAGAATTCTAAAGTCACTTTTCTGTACTTTATAATGGATGACTCTTTTAAACCCCCCTCACCCAATCCTTCCCTTTCTTTGGAAATATTAAAGAACAAACTTACTGGATTTATCTTAGTTTTCATCATGCACTGTCAGTTTTTCCAGTACATATTTCTAGGCAATTTCAATGTATAGATTCAAGATTTATTTTATTTTTGAAATACTTTCTTGGATCACAGGTTTAAACAAAATTTCTGCCCAAAGATTTTAGTTTTGTTTTTTAGAGACTACAATTTCACATTTTAAATGCTTCTTTGTTTTCTCTATTTTTGTTCTATCTGACCTTTTAACTCCATATTCTGTTTTTGTTCTCTGTTTTTCTACCTCTTCTCTATGTCCCTTATGGTACTGCACCCTGTAGGCAACTTATTTAATCTCATTTCTGGGAAGAATTAGTTATTTCTATAATTTAATTTCTTAGTATAAGACAACCATAGTTTCATAGCTTTCTTTTTATTGTTATTTTTGTTATTCACATATGTTCCAAATCATGTTTAGGGGCATCCTAAACATCCTTATTTCTTGTCAGATGTTACTCAGAAATTCTGGACTTCAGGCTTTCCTCTGGTGGTAAGCTTGCTGGGCGGGGTTCCTGAGTTCAGAAACACTGATTTTGCTGCTTCCCACCTACCAATTTTCAGGACTTGTTTCAGACTTCATTATTCTCTGTCAGATTTTCCCAGGTTCATCTTCTCAGGGTTTTTAACATCTAGATTTAGAATTTATTTTATTTTTGATCTTTAAAATAGATTTTAAAGGTACAGTTGCCTGTATGTGCTAAACTGTGGAATATATTCAGACTAGAAGTGATTGACATGTTATGAAAGGGACAGGTTCTGTTACTTTGTTTTTCTTGGTTCAAGACTGCCCTCTTCTGTTTGTGTAGACGAGTGCAGATTTAGAAAGGATTCCCAGAATAAGGTGATGTAGTTCCTTTAGGAGAGTTAAGTACTAGCATGTGTTAAGTACCTAGTGTGTGTGAGGTTCAGAGTTCAAACTTTTGATATATATATGCATATGTACATATACACACATATGCATAATACATAAATACACACACACAATGTTGCAAGGTAAAGACTTGGAGACCACCTAGCATGACCAATATCCAAATTTAGAGTTAATATTAAGCCAGCCAACGACTGCCTGCAGAGAAGCGCGGTTTCAAGGCGCAGACTTGAGTACATTTTACAGGAAGCTTTTAAAGGCAAAGAACACAGAAAATCATACCTTGGTTGGCAGTTACCGGGGAAGTCAAGCTAGCCAGCAGTTTAACAGAGCAAAAACTGTAGCTAGGGTATTTCTACCCTCAGATTCTAGAACAGGGTTGGTATTTTCCCATGGGACTTTTCACAGCAGGGGTAGAAAAGTCTTGGGGGTCAGTTTCAAGTAACACCAAAGAAGACCCCAGGTGAGAGAGGATGAAGGAATCATGGCCCCACCTCCACATTTATCCAAACCTCGTGTGTGTGTGTGTGTGGTTTTCTCAAGACTGCTGCTGTTACTGAATTTATGTTCACTGAGATTGAAGTGAAGTGGTTTCAGTTCTATCTCAGTAATAAATATTGGTAAAGGGATACATAGACGGCATTTGATAATTTATAACACATTGTAGAAAAATACTTATGAATAAGTTTTGAATTTAGTAGGAAAGAATTATTCAAAGTGGTTAGTGAGCTATCCCTTGCAAAAAGATTACTCACTAGCAATAATATTACCAATTCATTCCTTTAATTAATTCATAGCACTGCAGTCTATTAGAACCCATCTTTTAGTATCATATTGTAGATATCTTGTCAAGAGAATGTGGATTTAATGATAAAAGACCCTTGAATCAGATCCATTACTGTACCTACTGTGGATCTAATGTAAAGTGGGTGCTCAAATGTTGAGGAAATGATGGAAAACTCCCAGCCTGATTCATAAGATAGAAAAAAACCTGTGAAGTACTTGCCAATGAATCTAATCAAGTGTTTTGATATTTTAGTCAATGTTCTATTGCTGTGAAGAGACATCATGACCGTTTAATTGGGACTGGCTTACAGTTTTAGAGGTTTAGTCTTTTATTAGCATGGTAGGAAGCATCACAGCATTCACACAGACATGGTGCTGGTCAAGGGGCTGAGAGTTCTATATCTAGATCCACAGGCAGCAGGAAGGGAGGAATTCTGGGCTTGGAATGAGCTTTTTGAAACTTCAACCTGCAGAGACCTCTGGCAGATAGGGCAGTGGCAGAGCTGGTCCTGCTGGTCTCTCCCTGGGGCTGAGCAGGAGGATGATGAGTGTCTGCTGACAACCCAGACCTCCTCTGGCCACTGGAAAGAAACACACTGAGTCAGGAGTCTGTTGAAACAGGATCTCGTTTTATTGTATCAGGAAGGGGGTTGTGATGGAAGTGGGAGTCTTGAGATGGGGTGAGGAGGAGAGGGGAATAAGGGCCAATAATATTTTACCATGTTAGTGGTGGATGGGCGGAGGCGGTCTTAGGTCGGGCTATGCTGAGTCACTTATATGCAGAAGTTATGGCCAAAGACATGTCACCAAACTTGAGTTAGGCTCAGGAAGTTACACTGGGCCTCATGCCTGAGCCTCATGAGGCCCAACATGATGGAAGACATGACCGCTGTCTTAGGTTGTCTCCCACGTGGAGATTTTACCTGTTATTGAGTACCCTGTATCTCATCAATGAAGAATCTATTCCATGACCTGTCTTAGGTCATCCCAGCCTGTCTGAGATCTTACTCTCATCACTGGACAAGTAGAGGGCAGGGAAGGGGCGCTCCTAGGAGAATAACCAGTCATATGAGGGGCCAGACTCTTGAGTGGTCAGCTTATGATAGTGTACCTCAACCTGGTGTAATTTAATTGTCTCCAATCTTTGGTGAATAAATTGTGTGATCTTTTTGAACACACAAGGCCCAGCAGTAAGGAGGAGAATAAGGAGAAGAAAAGGTCTGAGTAGGGGAAGGAGGTAAGGTAGGAATCCGCGAAGGACCGTCTACAGCGGATTATCTTGAAGGTCTCCTTTCCAGGTCTTCCTGGAATTTTTTGATCTTATTTTGCATGATCTCCTACTTACTGGCATAAAAGCAGCACTTGTCCTGAAAGAACAAGCAGATGCCTCCCTTTCTGCAGTTAGTAGATCTAGCCCTCTTCTGTTTTGGAGGACCATTTCTGCTAGGGAGTCTAACTGGTGTTGCAAGTCAAGGATGGTACTGGAGATGGCCTTCCCATCACCAATTAACTGAGGGAATAGCTTTCTAAAAAGATGTGAGGACAGGCCTATCCCT
Source organism: Microtus oregoni (assembly GCF_018167655.1). Classification (NCBI taxonomy): domain Eukaryota; kingdom Metazoa; phylum Chordata; class Mammalia; order Rodentia; family Cricetidae; genus Microtus; species Microtus oregoni. The sequence continues at coordinate 40,014,788 of NW_024543062.1, read as the reverse complement.
GTAGCCCCTGTAGCCATACCTGCTGTCACCCCCAGCCCAACAAGGAGGGAAATCATGTGTATGGCCCTTTTAGACTTCCGCCTATGTAGCGAAGGAGTACACAGGGACTGCCTCATCCCTAGGGATGATATCTACATCAGGGATTAACATGGCAGGGGCACAAAGGCCTGTACAATTGTCAGGCAGGAAATCATAGGCCATTTCCCCCCAACAAATGAGGACCATTCCAGCAGAAGGGCATTGTTGAGTATTGGATGCTGATCACAGAAAGAGGGATAAACATAGCCCACATGTGTGCCAGAACTGTTGGAGAAGGGAGGAGCCCAGATACAGGAATTAGAGTGTTGGAGGGATGGGGCCGCTTGTTCTTACTGGCTGCCCGGCTAGCTTACATCTGAAATAATCACACAGAAACTATTAATTAAATCGCTGTTTGGCACATTAGCTCTAGCATCTTATTGGTTAACTCTTACATCTTAATTTAACCGGTTTCTATTCATCTGTGTATTGCCATGTGGCAGGGGCTTACTGGCACAGTTTCAGCACATCTATCTCCAGTGGCAGATCCATGGCATCTCTTAACTCTGCCCTTCTTTCTCCCAGCATTCAGTCCATTTTTCCCCACCTACCTAAATTCTGCCTTATTAACAGGTCAAGGCAGTTTCTTTATTCATTAATGGGATTCAAGCATACTGAGGGAAATCCCTCATCATTAGAGGAGGCATAGGGAAAAACTGAAATGGGAAACATGGCCAGCAATTTTTAGTGTAGTAAAGGTAGTATCTAAAGCTAAAGCCAGTGGCCAAGGGGGTCTTGATTGGAGGCAGAGCCAACAGTTCTCTGAAAGAAAGGGGTTGTCTGGTTAAGCATAGAAAAAGCCATGTGGAGAAGAGATTCTGTGTTTGGACTGAGATCAAGATCACCCTGGTTCTCAGGAAGGGCAATGGGATGGTAATTTAGCTCTGGGTATTGGGCCAAGATGAGCTGCTCTATCTTATGTTGGACTTTCTGTTCTCTAATCTTGTCCTGGACACCCTCGCGATCAGAGTAGCCAATGGGGGTGGTGAGCTCCTAGCAGACTGTGGCTCCTGGGGCTCCCATACAGGTAGAAAATTGGGGTCCTGGATCTCCTCTTATAGCTTCATTTCTTCCTATGGATGTCAAACCATTTCTTGTGGCAGCCCAATAGATTTGTCCTGTGGAACTATGTGTATATTGCTCTACAGTGGAATAACAGGCTGGATTGACAGTCTGATAAAAGACAGCACAAGGGCAAGGTCCTGGTTTGCCATCCACCTGGGGTATGATTTTTGGTTTTTCTATACATACCCATTTGTTGGATGAGGAATCTGGAGGAAAGGCTGGCAGAACTTACAAGTCTGAACTATCCTTTTGAGGTCTTTAATTGGTACCTGTGGGAACCTGTGCTTTAAGCTCCTCCAGTTAACGTGGGTCAAAAGGTGCAAGTGTGTAGCTTTTGTAACAGTATTGCATTGAGGCTTGTCAGCCAGGTGGTCAGACAGCTGATTTCCCCTCAAGGTGAGTTTTGGTGGCCTCTAAGATGTTGTAGGAAGATGAGATTGATTCTTTGTTTAAGTAAAAGGCGAGCTTGAATCATAAGAAGAGATATAGGGTTGGAGTATAATTTAATATGGGCCTCAACCAGGCTTGGTAAAAGATTAACAATGTAAAAGCTATCAGAACATAGATTAAATGGTTCTGGTATGGAATCCAATGCCATAATGATGGCAAATAATTTTTTAAACTATGAGAATCCCTCCACCTCATGGGAGATTGTCTTTATTATAGGTATTGACACCTCTCCCCACAGGAGAGGTGGGAATAAGACTAAGGATGCTACCAGGTGCCCCCCATCAATAAACACTGTCAGAAAATCAAGGTTGGGTTGAGACAGAAAAAGCTAAGGGGCTTCCATTCCAGTCCAGAAAAGGAGTTCATCCATTTGCGAGGGCCATAATGCCAGTCAGTTTTTCCTAGGAATCCATCAAAAGCTATGGCAATTCTACTACTACTTCTCTGATGCCAGGTGAAATCAGTGATTTTAAATGGAACAATAAGGGAATGAGGTTCTGTGCCAAATGTCCTGACAGAATCATCCCTGCCTTTAATGATGCAATCTACTATCTGATTGGTCATGGAGTAGACCATGGGGACTCTGCCCACCTAGAGGTGAACCCAATGAATGGGCTCCCCCTCCTGTGCTAATAGTATGGTACACTAAGTTTCCCCAGAAAAGGTATATAGGGAGACAGGCAGGTCAGGATCAAACCTCTTTAGGGCCACTGAGTCAATGGCTTGTTGGACCTGGCATAAGATCTGTCAATGGCGAGAGGATAAAGTGACTTGGGAGGAAAAATCAAGGCCCTTTAGGAGTTCAAACAATGGAGCCAACTGTTCCGTGGAAACATATATGCATGGTCTCATCCAATTTATTTCTTCTATACCTTTTGGAAATGAGGTAGGGTATAGGAATCCTGAATATGTAATTGGGATTTGGCTGGAGAAACCGAACTGAGGGGCAAGATGGAGTCTAAAATTTTAAAGGGAGTGATAGACTGAATTTATCTGGAGCCACCTTGAAGTTATTGTTCTTTAGAATGGTAAGGCAATTCGCTGTGAGGTCTCAAAGGCCTGATGAAGTGGAGCTTCCCAAAATAATGTCATCCATATAAATATAGAATAAAATATCGGGACATTCCATTGAGTAGGAAAAGATGTGTGACATATAATACTGACATAAGGGTGGGCTGCTAGCCATCCCCTAAGGTAACAAGTTTATTTGAACCTCTGATCTGGGCCCTGGAAGTTAGTTGAGGGCAGTGAGAATGCAAACTTCGCCATGTCATCTGGATGTGATGGCCAGACATGCCCCAATAACAGTTGTTTAACCAAGGCATCAAGTTGTTGTAACTTAAAAGAAGGTAGAGGCCACTACTCAGCTCATACGGGGTTCCCAGGAGCCCATTGGATCTTTGGCACTGGAGAGCAAGTAGTGGCACTTAGGACTGGGGGTGAACCCGGGAAAAGTCTTGCCTGAGTTTTTCAAAATATGGATCATCCTGATAATTGGGATGGGCGGCCCCTCCCACTTCAAATTGTTGCTCATATTCCTCAGTATCAAGCAAGTCTTGATGAAAGGCCTTATGGTCAGTAGTGATATAGGCCTCAGCCTCCCTGAGGATATCCTGACCAAGGGGGTTGGCAGTCAGTCCAGAGACCACTAGGGAGCACACCTTCCAGCGATTACCATCGGGATCAGTCCAGCTTTATCTGCCATGATGTAGATTGCCTTCCCACACCAAGTAGGGAAGCTCCAGGACTAGCTGCCAAGAGGGGGCGGTCATCTTTCCTGATGACGTTGTGATTGGTCCCAGTGTCTATAAGGAACCCAAAGGTTCTATCTCCAATTGTTAGGGTAATCTTTTGGTCTCAGTCCCGTTATCAGAGGCACTGTCCAGTGTACTTTGACCACCCTTTTCCTCTTATTTAATGGGGCTGGGGATGGCATGGCCCCTGGGAGAGTTTAAAGGCTCCACCTGGAAATTGAACTTAGACTTACAGTCCCTGGCCCAGTAAAATTCTTTTTTTTTTTTTCAGCAAGGACACGGAATGCGGGGTGCACCATCTCTTGGGGAGGCCGACGAGGAGCCCTTGGTTTTATTAGGGAGCTCTCTCTTGAAATGGCTGTCTCCACCACATCCAAAGCAGGTCAACTTTCCCCCTACTAAAACCTGCTGAAGAGCGTTGACCAAAGTGGTCATTTCCTCCTTATGGGTAGCCTGCATAGCAGATGCCATAGCCCTCATTTGGTAGGTGGTGGAGCCTACATCCTTTGAGGCAATGGCCCATCTTCCCATGGATTGATCTCTCAGCCCAGAGCAGGCCAATTTATGATCAGCGTTCATCCCATCCCTGACTAATGTTCTAACAAACTTGTCACGAGAAGCTCACCAGGAAGAAATTTTCTTTTGAGGCTCTCTGACACTCCATCTATAAAGGAGGTTACATCCTCACTAGACTTTAGGGTGATCTGCAAGATCGTGATTCAGTGGGACCCTCTTCCACTTTCTTTCAAGCAGCCAGTCCCAACGCCTGATCCTGATGGGAGCGGGAATGTTGGCCTGCTGAAGGCCTGTGAAAAACTGGTCAGAGTGCTGGAAAGCATCCTGTATGTGAGGGGATTTGGGGGGTTAGCGGCCTGGTTTTTTTCAGCCTGAACCCGCACTCCTCCCTGAAGAAGGCATGCCATTTTAGGAACTGTGAACCCGGGAGTATAGCTCTCACACGGTCTCTCCAGTTGCCTGCGGTACATGTTTGATGGGCCATCCCCTGGAGGATGGTTTCAGCCCATGGTGAATTGGGTCCATCCTCAAAAACAGCCTTCTTTAATTCTTTAAGGTCCTGAGCCTCCCAAGGGGTACCAGCAGTTAGGCCAGTTACCCATGGGGTTAACATTTACAGGAAAGAGACTGTCCACTTCCTTTCCGGATGAGCCCCGGACACAACAGGGTGGAGGTGCAGAAGGGGTATGGAAAGGGTTAGTAGGGGATCCCAAAGAGGGCCCTTTGAGAGCCAAGGGGTGCTATCAAAGGGATCAAGGGGTGGGTATAACAAACTATGCTGACAAGGGTGGCTCAGGAATTTTGGGCTAGGCTTGGATTGCACCTGTGAACTATGCTGACTAGGCTGGTTGGGGAGTTTCGGGCTAGGCTCGGATTGTGCCTGTACGTCCTTCTTTTCCCAAGTCTGTTTCCCTTCTCTATGACTCTTTTCAAAGGTAGAGGCCTGTTTTTTCTCTTTGGAGGACCTTGGTGGAAAGCAGCCCTTTAAGGCAGTGGCAGTTGGAATGGCTCCCAGAGGGGGAATTTCCCCTTTCTCTACCTGAGCTCTATGGCGCAGGATTTCTACCTTGTTCCAGGTATTCCAGTCAGAGAGGTTGCCGGAGGAAGCCATGGAGCTTATATCTAAGGAGATATATCTATGTCTGGAGGGCTTGGCTAACAGATAGATCAAGGCCCCTGCTTTTAAGTAGGACCCATAGGGATTCCAAGGCAGAATTCTGCCTGGAAGAAGACTGCCCCATTTCTTATGAGGGCACACTCACCCATGGACTGATTAACTCGTCCTTACAGGGGGCACCAGTCTGTCGGGATAGGGCAGTGGCAGAGCTGGTTCCGCTGGTCTCTCCCTGGGGCTGAGCAGGATGGTGGAGTGTCTATCAATGATCCAGACTTTCCCCGGCACCGGAGAAAAACACACTGAGTCAGGAGTCTGTCGAAGCAGGATCTCGTTTTATTTTATCAGGCACGGGGTTGTGACGGAGGTGGGAGTCTTGGGACAGGGCAAGGAGGAGAGGGGAATAAGGGTCAGTAATGTTTCACCACGTTAATGCTGGCTGGGCAGAGGCGGTCTTAGGTCAGGCTGTTCTGAGTCGCTCATATGCAGAAGTTATGGCCAAAGACAGGTCACCAAACTCGAGTTAGGCTCAGGAAGTTCCACTGAGCCTCTAACCCTGACCTCATGAGGCCCAACATCCACCCTCCCCCACTTTATCCACCACACCTCCTAATCCTTACCAATAGAGCCACTCCCTATGCGCCTATAGGGACTGTTTTCATTCAAACCACCAAACTGAGGAATGGCATCAATGTGGGGCCATTAAATACACCTGTGTAGGTGGGCATGGTGGCGCATGCTGGAACCTCAGTCAGTACTCAAGAGGCAGAGGTCGGCAAACTGCAAAGTGGAGGAGAGCCCGCGTTACACAGAGAGAGCTTGTTTTAAAATACAAACCCAAAAGAAAATGAAATTTCAAGTCTAGCTTAAACACTGTCAGAAAGTAGAGAGTTTGTAGTGGCTACCGAGGTGAAAAAACAAAGCGTTTCTTCAAAATGTCTGCCATGTGCCCTATGCTGATGGTGTCTCTCTTCCTCAGCTTGTAGCGTTCTTAAGTAGAGAAACCCAACTCAGAAACCTCACCACCTACTAGTATTCTTTTATACTTACCTACTTTATAAAATACTATTTGTGAATCAATCCATTTTACTTTCTGCTGTTTTCCACAATGTGAGTAGATCACAGTTAATTTTTATTTTGTTTTAAAGCTTAAGTGAGGAGTTTATTGAGAGATAGAGACAAAGAGGATGGATGAGAAGAGGCAAGGAGTGGCCTGCCTCTTCAGAAGAGCTGTGAAGAAAGACCACAGTGGACTGGAGAGGGAAGGAGAGGAGTAGGGGGAGGGGGAGAAGGGTGGGAGGAGGGGGAGAAGGGTGGGAGGAGGGGGAGGGAAATGGGAGGCTGGGAGGAGGTGGAAACTTGTTTTTTGTTTATGGTTTTTTTTTTTCTTCTTTTCTCAATTAAAAAAAAAAGGCAAAAAAAATGTCGTTAATGCACATTTGGCTTCCTGGTACGTGGCTATTTTGAATAGGGCTGTTGTAAACCCTTGTGCACACGACTCTTGGTGCCCTGCATGCATTTAACTAGATGCTTGCTTGAGGTGAAATTGCCAGGTTATGGGGTACATATGTTCAATTTCAAAAGTATTTTCTGACTAATGAAAGAGTTTAAATTTTATACAGTATAATCTGCTAATCTTGAGTATTATTGCCAGTGCTTTAGTGAGTCTTTGTAGCCCAGTAACCTTTTGATAATGGAAATTTGCATATGGATTCTGGAAATACAGTCACGATTTCTTTTTCCCCATGTGTGTGGGGGGGTATCTGATGGATTCAGCGTAATTGTTGGAAAGTCCATTCTTTCCTCACTGTCCTGCAGCAACAGCTTAAATAAAGCTTGAACATGTGACCTTCCCCACACTGGACAGGCTTAGGTGTAATAATAGGTCTCCTGTCTGACAGCATAGCTTTGCTTGCCTCCTTTCTACCCTTGAAGGGTTGTTTGGCTACTCTTTGTCTTTTTCTAGTTCCTATAAGTTTGGTATCAATTTGAGTATTTTGAGAAATAAGGCCTGGAACTGTGACTGAGATTACAGTGATGAATTTGGAAAAAATGGACATCTTTAAGATACAGAATTTTTCAAACCATAAATTGAACATATGCTTCCACTTACTTAGTCTGCTGGACTCCCTTAAAAGTATTTGTATTTTTTCTTTTAAAAGTGTATACAGTTCTTGTATTTACCTAGTATATATTGATTTTTAAAATTTTGCTTTGCAGGTTGACAGATAAATTGTATGTGTTGTGTACAACATGATGATTTTGACGGGTGTGCATTGCAATGACTGTGTCCAGCTACTTAGTCTCACACTACTTTCTTTTTCTGTCTTTTTTAGAAAGGTTCTTTCAGGGTGGTCCGGCTAGCCTGGACTCCTCTTCCTGCCTCAGTTTTCTGAGTCCTGGGATTACAGATACGTGTCATCATATTCAGCATTCAATAGACTTTTGATGTTCATTAAATTATATACTAACATTTTCTAATACATGTTGTCAATGTATTTGATTTATATATTGATCTTGCTTTGAGTAATCATTCTAAGTTTGCCCTTTAATTATATTGTTTGAATTCTGTGTGAGTATAAATATATTTTTTTTGAAAAATTAGTTAATTTATTTATCAGTTAATTAACATCTCTATTGTACTTCTGAGGGTCTCTGATACAGTTTTGAATGGGTGCAGTGGTGGTGTGCACAGTCTTTTCATTCCCTTTTATTGTGTATATAAATAATATTTATTTCCTGCCAGGATTACAGTTCTTTCTTTTAGATTCTGTGTAGCAAAGCTAAGTTATTTGAAGAAAAACATTATAGTGATCAAATGATATATACAAAAATCTTACATTTTAGAAATTCTTCAAGTCATATTTCACTTTAATTTCCTTCCTCTAATCATAAGGAGAAAACTCTTTCCTTCTATATGTTTCTGTCTCCCTTTAAGTACTACCAAGGGACATGAAAGACAATAAACTTCTTGTACAATGTGCAAAAATGACAATACATTAATTTAAAATAACCCCAATTTATATCCAAAGAATTTTTTCATAGGTCTTGTTGAATCAAGAATTTATGTAAAGGAAATATATATAAGAGTCACTGAAGAATTCTGTAAATTTTGCAAAAACAATGTGTTGTTTGGACTAGGTATAAAAACATGTTTGTCTTAGGTCAAGTACCTTAAAAGTAAAGCCAAAGACATTTATTTTTGTCCTTGCAATTTTTGGAGGGAGGAGATGCTTTGAGAAAAGAAATTTGAAGCAAGGGGAATCATTAATTATTAGTATGTTTCCACTAGAGATTTGTTTCTCTGCTCAAGTATAAAACCAAGACTACATGACAGTTAGCCCTGCCTGATGTGGGTGGTGGGCACATTCAGGTAAAGATTGTTTACAATTTTATGCATAGGTATGATGAGTGCTAGTCATTTTACTCCCACCACCTTCCTTCATTTCTCCTTCCCTCCCACTAAATCTTTCTTTTTCATTAGTCTTCCTTTGCTTTCATGCCTTCTTTTGTGTGTGACTCACTGAGTTCAACTAGAATCACTGTGTGAGCATGGGTGGGTGATAACCAGATGAGAGCACTGGTTACTGTGCCACTGGAGAAGATAATACTTCTCCCATTAACCACTAACTAGCAATGGTGTCTCAGGGAGAGGTGAGGTCTCAGACTCCTGTCCTATTCACGATGAGATGTTGAGGAGGGTCAATCTTTTGAAGGTCTTATGCTGTGGGATAATCCTTGGTACTCTGTGAATGTGTATTGCTCTAAATGGTTAATAATAATAATTAGGTTTGGCCTAATCAGACTAGGCAGGAAAACCAAAATGAAAATAGAGAAAGGAAGAAGGGTCGAGTTGAGGAGCTGCCAGCCAGCCACCAGAGGAACAAGATATACTAGAGAACAGGTACGTGACAAAACATAGATGAATAGAAATGGATTAATTTAAGTGTTAAGAGCTAGCCAGTAGCCAGCTCAGCCCGTCTGGGCAACCAAGCGGGCAGGAGTTCCTTTGTTTCAATAGCCTGCCTGCACCAAGCAAGGTTGGTGCTTTGTTTACGAGCTACCCAACCAGCACGGAGACCTGATCTCGGCACCAGGAGAGCCATCACTGGGGAGAGCCATCACTGGGAAGACACATCAGTAGGCAAGGAGACCTGATCCTGTAAAAGAAGATCCATAGGGGAGCATTCGGAGGAAGAGATGGGCAGGTGCCAATGCAAGAATTCACCCAATAATCTGAAAAGCAACATGAAGTCACCAGAAACCAGCGACCTCACAACGGGAGGACATGAACACCTTAATCAAGAAGAAGTAGAAAAGATTGACTTCATGAAAGTGATTGACACCCTTAAACAGCATGTAAAGAACGCCCTTATAGAAATGGATGAGAAATATAACAGAAAATTTGAAGAATTGAATACATCAGTGAATGATACCCTAGACAACCAAGGAAAAATAATCAAACAGATAAGGGAAACAGACTAAGACCTGGAAACTGAAATGGAGGCACAGAAGAAAACACAAACAGAGGGCCGGCTGGACATGGAAAATTGAAGTAAACAAACAGAGACTACAGAAACAAGCATAACCAACAGAATACAAGAGATGGAAGAAAGAATCTCAGATTCTGAAGACACCATAGAGAAAATAAACGCTCTGATCAAAGAAAACAGCAAGTCCAACAAACTCTCATCACAAAACATTCAGGAAATATGGGACACAATAAAAAGACCAAACCTAAGAATAATAGGAGTAGAAGAAGGAGAAGAAGTAAAGCTCAATGGTCCAGAAAATATATTTAATAAAATTATAGAAGAAAACTTTCCCAACCTAAAGAAAGATATACCTATGAAGGTTCAAGAAGCATACAGAACACCGAATAGGCTGGATCAAAAAAAAAATCCCCTCGCCATATAATAATCAAAACACAAAGCATACAGAATAAAGAAAGAATATTAAGAGCTGCAAATGAAAAAGGAAAAGTTAATTATAAAGGTAAACCTATCAGACTTAACCTGACTTCTCCATGGAAACCATGAAAGCCAGAAGGTCCTGGATAGATGTACTGCAGAAACTGAGAGACCATGGATGCAAGCCCAGACTACTGTACCCAGCCAAGCTTTCATTCACTATAAATGGAGAAAATAAAATTTTCCAGGATAAAAACAAATTTAAACAATACGTAGCCACAAATCCAGCCTTACAGAAAGTAATAGAAGGAAAATCACTAACCAAGGAGTCCAATAATGACCATAATAACTCAGACATCTAGACACCCTTCACCAACACAACTCAAAGAAGGGAAACACACAAACTCTATGACTAAAAAAGTGATCGGAGTTAACAACCACTGATCATTAATATCACTTAATGTCAATGGACTCAACTCACCTATAAAAAGGCACAGGCTAAGAGATTGGATAAGAAAACAGGATCCAACATTCTGCTGTTTACAAGAAACACACCTCAACCACAAAGACAGGCACCTACTCAGAGTAAAGGGCTGGGAAAAGGCTTATCAAGCAGATGGACCTAAGAAACAAACAGGTGTGGCCATACTAATTTCTAACAAAGTTGACTTCAAACTTAAATCAATCAGAAGAGATGGAGAGGGGCATTTTATACTCATAACAGGAACAGTTCATCAGGATGAAGTCTCAATCCTGAATATCTATGCCCCTAATATAAAAGCACCCACGTACTTAAAAGAAACATTGCTAAACTCAAGGCAGCCATCAAACTGCACACACTAATAGTAGGAGACTTCAACACTCCTCTCTCACCAATGGACAGGTCAATGAGACAGAAACCTAACAGAGAAATGAGAGAATTAATGGAGGTAATGAAGCTAATGGACTTAACAGACATCTATAGAACATTCCACCCAAATAGGAAAGAATATACCTTTTTCTCTGCAGCTCATGGAACCTTCTCGAAATTGACCACATACTCGGTAACAAAGCAAACTTACACAGTTACAAAAAAATATTAGTAACCACCTGTGTCTTATCAGATCACCATGGATTAAAGTTAGAATTCAACAACAAGGCTACCCCCAGAAAGCCTACTAACTCGTGGAAACTGAACAGTCAACTATAGAACCATACCTGGATTAAGGAAGAAATTAAGAAAGAAATTAAGGTCTTCCTGGAATTCAATGAAAATAAAGAAACAACATATTCAAACTTATGGGACACTTTCAAAGCAGTCCTAAGAGGAAAGTTCATAGCACTAAGTGCCAACTTAAAGAAAACAGAGAAAGCACACATTGGAGACGTAACAGCCCACCTGAAAGCTCTAGAAAAAAAAAGAAGCAGACTCACCTAGGAGGAGTAGAAGACTGGAAATAACCAAACTGAGGGCTGAAATCAACAAAATAGAAACACAGAAAACAATACAAAGAATCAATGAAACAAAAAGCTGGTTCCTGGAGAAAATCAACAAGATTGGCAAACCCCTATCCAAACTAATCAAACGGCAGAGAGCGAATACGCAAATTAATAAGATCAGAAATGAAAAGGGGGACATAACCACAGACACAGAGGAAATTCAGAGAATCATTAGATCTTACTACAAAAGCCTGTATGCCACAAAACTGGAAAATGTAAAGGAAATGGACACTTTTTAAGTTAAATACCATATACCAAAGTTAAACCAGGACCAGGTGAACGACCTAAATAGACCTGTTAGTCGCGAAGAATTAGAAGCTGTTATCAAAAACCTCCCTACCAAAATAAGCCCAGGACCAGATGGTTTCAATGCAGAATTCTACCAGAACTTCCAAGAAGACCTAATACCTATACTCCTTAATGTATTTCACAATATAGAAACAGAAGAGTCATTGGCAAATTCCTTTTATGAAGCTACAGTTACTCTGTTACCAAAACCACACAAAGACTCAACCAAGAAAAAGAATTATAGGCAAATCTCACTCATGAACATCAACGCAAAAATCCTCAACAAAATACTGGCAAACCGAATCCAAGAGCACATTAGAAAAATTATCCATTGTGATAAGTAGACGTTATCCCAGAGATGCAGGGCTGGTTCAACATACGAAAATCTATCAATGTAATCCAGCATATAAATAAACTGAAAGAAAAAAAACATATGATCATTTCATTAGATGCTGAAAAAGCATTTGACAAAATTCAACATCCCTTTCTGATAAAAGTATTGGAGAGATTAGGGATTCAAGGGTCATACCTAAATATAATAAAAGCTATATACAGCAAGCCGACAGCTAACATCAAATTAAATGGAGAGAAACTCAAAGCCATCCCACTAAACTCAGGAACATGACAAGGCTGTCCACTCTCTCCATACCTCTTCAATATAGTGCTTGAAGTTCTAGCAATAGCAATAAGACAACATAATGGGATCAAGGGGATTCGAATTGGAAAGGAAGAAGTGAAACTTTCGTTATTTGCAGATGATATAATTTTGTTATTTGCAGATGATATTTGGGGGTGTACATAAGTGACCCCCAAAACTCCACCAAAGAACTTTTACAGCTGATAAACACCTTTAGTAATGTGGCAGGATACAAGATCAACTCCAAAAAATCAGTCGCCCTCTTATACACAAAGGATATAGAAGCAGAGAGGGAAATCAGAGAAGCTTCACCTTTCACGATAGCCACAAACAGCATAAAATATCTTGGGGTAACTCTAACCAAGGAAGTGAAAGATCTATTTGACAAGAACTTTAAGGCATTGAAGAAAGAAATTGAGGAGGATACCAGAAAATGGAAGGACCTCCCCTGCTCTTGGATTCGGAGGATCAACATAGTAAAAATGGCAATTCTACCAAAGGCAATTTATAGATTCAATGCAATCCCCATCAAGGTCCCATCAAAATTCTTCACAAATCTTGAGAGGACAATAATCAACTTTATATGGAAAAACAAAAAACCCAGGATAGCCAAAACAATCCTATACAATAAAGGATCTTCTGGAGGCATTACCATCCCTTACTTCAAACTCTATTACAGAGCTACAGTGATGAAAACAGTGTGGTACTGGCATAAAAACAGAGAAGTCGACCAATGGAATCGTATAGAAGACCCAAATTTTAACCCATAAACCTATGATCACCTCATTTTCGATAAAGGAGCTAAAAGTATACAATGGAAGAAAGAAAGCATCTTCAACAAATGGTGTTGGCACAACTGGATGTCCACCTGTAGAAGAATGAAAATAGACCCGTGCACAAAACTCAAGTCCAAATGGATTAAAGACCTCAATATCAGCCAGAACACACTGAACCTGATAGATGAGAAAGTGGGAAGTACCCTACAACAGATGGGCACAGGAGATTGCTTCCTATGTATAACCCCAGCAGCACAGACATTAAGGGCATCATTGAATAAATGGGACATACTAAAACTGAGAAGCTTCTGTAAAGCAAAGGACACTGTCACTAAGACAAAAAGGCAACCTACTGACTGGGAGAAGATCTTCACCAACCCCACAACAGACAAAGGTCTGATCTCCAAAATATATAGAGAACTCAAAAAACTCGACTTTAAAAGGCTAATTAACCCAATTAAAAAATGGGGCACTGAACTGAACAGAGAATTCTCAACAGAAGAAGTTCAAATGGCCAAAAGACACTTAAGGTCATGGTCAACTTCCTTAGCGATCAGGAAAATGCAAATCAAAACAACTTTGAGATATCATCTTACACCTGTCAGAATGGCTAAAATAAAAAACACCAATGATAGCCTTTGCTCAGAGGCTGTGGAGAAAGGGGTAACCTCATTCATTGCTGGTGGGAATGCAAACTTGTACAAGCACTTTTGAAATCAGTGTTTCGGTTTCTCAGGAAATTCGGGATCAACCTACCCCTGGACCCAGCAATACCACTCTTGGGAATATACCCAAGAGATGCCCTATCATATGACAAAAGCATTTGTTTAACTATGTTCATAGCAGTATTATTTGTAATAGCCAGAACCTGGAAACAACCTAGATGCCCTTCAATGGAAGAATGGATGAAGAAAGTGTGGGATATATACACATTAGAGTACTATGCTGCGGTAAAAAACAATGACTTCTCGAATTTTGCATGCAAATAGATGGAAATAGAAAACACTATACTGAGTGAGGTAACTCAGACCCAAAAAGATGAACATGGGATGTCCTCACTCCTAATTGGTTTTTAGCCATAAATAAGGGTCACGGAGTCTATAATTGGTGAACCTAAAGAAGCTAAGAAGGTGAACCCAAGGAAAAACATATAGTTATCCTTCTTGGCTATGGGAAGTAGACAAAATTGCCGGGGAGAAAAGTGGGATCTTGGGGATGGGGTGCAATGGGGTTAAGGGGAGATGGGGAGAGAAAAGGGAGAAGGGGAGGATGGGGGGAACTTGGGGAAAAAGGATGATTGGGATAAAGAAAGGTTGGATAGGGGAGCAGGGAAGCACAATTCTTAGTTAAGGGAGCCACCTTAGGGTTGGCAAGAGACTTGAACCTAGAGTGGCTCCTAGGAGCCCAAGGCGATGTCCCCACTTAGTTCCTTGGGCAGCTGAGGATAGGGAACCTGAAATGACCCTATCCTATAGCAATACTGATGAATATCTTGCATATCACCATAGAACCTTCATCTGGTGATGGATGGAGATAGAGACAAAGACCCACACTGGAGCACTGGACTGAGCTCCCAAGGCCCCAATGAGGAGCAGAAGGAGGGAGAACATGAGCAAGGAAGTCAGGACCATGGGGAGTGCACCCACCCACTGAGACAGTGGGGCTGATCTATTGGGAGCTCACCAAGGCCACCTGGACTGTGACTGAATAAGCATGGGATAAAACCGGACTCTCTGAACATGGCGAACAAAGAGGGCTGATGAGAAGCCAAGGACAATGGCACGGGGTTTTGATCCTACGTAATGTGCTGGCTTTGTGGGAGCCTAGCCAGTTTTGATGTTCACCTTCCTAGATATGGACGGAGTGGTGAGGACCTAGGACTTTCCACAGGGCAGGGAACCCTGACTGCTCTTTGGACTGGAGAGGGAGGAGAAGAGGAGTGGGGGGAGGGGGAGAAGGGTGGGAGGAGGGGGAGGGAAATGGGAGACTGGTAGGAGGCGGAAACTTTTTTTTCCCTTTTTTCAATAAAAAAAGAGCTAGCTAGTTATAAGCCTGAGCTATAGGCTGAGCATTCTATAATTAATATAAGCTTTTGTGTGTTTTTTTGAGACTGGGTGGTAGAGATACTAGAAAAGCTCTGCTACTATTTACAGTCTTTTGCAGATACCCGAGCTGTAGTAAGTTCATGAGTGCAATGGCTGTAGCAGGCCCAGGAAATACCTTTTGCTGCATATCTCCCCATCCTCTGGCACTTACATTGTTTCTGTCTCATCTGCCCAGTGTTCCCGAACCTTGGAAAGGAGTTATAGACACCTCATTTAGTGCCAAGCACGTACAATAATTTTATTCTTGACACTTTGACTAATTATGAAGTTCTTGCATTAACCACCACCCACTGAAATAAGAAGAAGGCTGAATATCACTAACCTCAGATGGTGGTCAGGAACAGGGTAGGAACTATCACTTCATGTCTGTTTTCTAGGGAACCACAGCTGAGTTATAAGTAGCTACTGGGTAATTAGATTCCATTCAGATGGGAATCATTGACTCTAGTCAAGGGCAGATGAAGGGGTAGATGTACAGACTGGGGAAAGAATCTGATTGAGACACCAATAACATCTAGAACAGCATTATATACTTGAAGAACAGTGCTGTAAGGCTAAATAATAGACAAATAGATGCCGTAACAGAGCTGTGAACTGTGGTAGAAGTTAGGGAATTCAGTGTGGTCTGCTTCATAGTGTGCCTATTTCTTTGTTTTATTCATTGGCACCAACATTTTCTTCATTGAGGCTGTTTTCAAGCCAGAAAAAAGAGACTGATAAAGTAGAAGATATGGAAGGAATCTCACGATTGGGGATTATAACAATACTGAGAATATGGAATGGGAATGTGTAACCGGCTGGAGACATTTCAGTGTCTACTAGTTTATAATAGGAGCAGTTCCTGTTTATGGCAATGGTTAATGTCTGACTGTGTAAGTAGGCCACTAGAGGACTGCAAAGAAGGTCAGAAAAATGGGAGATGCCAAGAAGATACATAGAAAGAAACCATGGAGTGGTTGGAACAGTTAGGAAGGACAGAGAGGCCAGGTACAGAGGACCAGAGGAGCCTCCTGTTTGGAAAAAAGTAGTACCAGCAAGATAGTGAAGGCGTCCAAAGGGGAGCATTGAAGGTAAGTAAAGGGAGAATGGCTTGGAAATAGCAAGAATGGGATGGAGCCATAATGGACTAAGCTTTCTGATACCAGGATATGAATGGCTGTCCCCTGAGAACTGTGAAATGTCTGATCTCAGGGGAAGACAAATTTCTTTGCAAAAACAGATGTAATGTTTCTCATTAGAAACAGAGGTCATTTGTAAGTGTCTACACAGTGGGGGCAGTGAGTATAGGAGCCACAGAGAAAAGATTACAGAATTAAAGTGAATAGGTGAGGCTGGAGAGATGGCTCAATGGTTAAGAACATTGACTGCTCCTTGGGAGGACCTGGATTCAATTCCCCACACCCACATGACAGTTCACAACTGCCTGTAATTCCAGTTTTAGAGGACCTGACACCCATGGCAAAACACCAATGCACATAAATAGAAAAAATAAATTAAAAACAAAACAACCCAAAAAAGTAGATAGACATATTAAAGCATGAAATATTATTGTACATTCAAGAATTTTATACCATCAAAACCCATAACATGACTGTATCATTGACATTAGAGTTAACTATAACTAATTAAAACCCCTAATTTATTTCCATTTTACTGATGTCAGTTAACTATAATTAAATGCTAATTCTTTCTAATCCTTACTCAATTTGCATATTTCCAGTGGCAATTAAAAAGGCGAAGCTAATTAAATATTGCTTTGAATTTGCTTTAAAGGCAATAATTTTTTTTAAGAACTAGAAAAGCCAATTGTGAATATTAAGATGGATACATGAGCTGTGTCTTAAGGTCGCGTCTCTGAGAAGGCCCCTCTTCAGGCTTGCTGGAGCTACATTGCCTTCCCAGGAGCAGTTGCTTAGCAAAAGTGACAAACTCACATCCTTGATTAAGACTGAAGCTGAGTCCCAGTCTTCAGTATTTCTCTTGTTCTTTTGATGAACTGGTAAAACTAGTTGGGATGTTCCATGGTTGGCAAAACTGGGTTTTGGAGGTGCAGTTTCCTACCGAGTTTTCCCTACTTTGTAGATTGTTTCCCTAAACCCCATGGGGTTGTTGAATATTCATAAGCATTAGTATTTAGCACATGGTAGACTCAATAATTATTTATTGAATACATTCTGATGGGAGTTAATGGACAGATTATTTGGTAACAGCTATGGTTGTGTGTGTCTGTGCACACGTATATGCCTGCAGGTTTGAAGTTGCCTGCCCAGACTCTTCTCTTCTTTCCTAGTTCATGCCTAGCACAATTATGTTCTTTAATCTTATTTGCATTTGGCGCCACAGAACAATACAAACGCCAAATAGAGCTTCATATAGTGAATGGCTTGTCAGGACCCAACACTGTCGATTTAATTGGTGTCTTATTAGGCTACAAAAAGAAGTGGTGCCCAGCCTTGTCTGTGCATCCATCATAATCACACTGGGTGATTCAAAGCCTTAACGCTGGCTCTTTCCACAGAGAGGGTTACTCTTCTAGGTCAGTGCTGGGGCACAGATGCTTGAGTTGCTCCGAAGAGTGTGATGTGTTTCTAAGGTGCAAAACTGCTGCTCTACAGAGTCTTTCCCTCCCAGAACATCCCTGCTACCATTTAAGGATAAAAAGCATCTCCTGACTTGTTCTGCCTCACAGGCTGTAATTCCCCTGACCTTGCCTTTGGTTGCAGCTCTATCCTCTAGCTCTGGTTTGAACATCTGCTTTCAATCTTGTTTTGTTCTCTGCTTGACTTGAATGCCTTTATGATTGGTTTCTAAGCAGAATGTCCAAAGATCTTGAAGAAGTTGACTTCCTGTGTATCTGACGCACACATTATTTGTGTTAAAGTTGAAAATGCAGTTGCTGAATAACTTTAAGCACGTGACTTTATGACCATAAGGAAAATAAAAGGAATTAAGCTGTCAGTTTTCTCATAAACTTGTGTGCTGTTTTTATTAGGGAAGCCGTCATTGAGAAAGCAGAGGCTGTCTCACTGGAAAGACTGTAATGACTGGGGAGAGGCCCAGAGAGCTTTAAATTAGAGGCCTCGGCTGCTCACTTCACATACCTCCTGTCCAGCCACTTCTGTCCCTTCAGGAGTCAGGTAAGCTCTCCCTCAGGTTCAGCTTAAGAGGCTGTGCTTTGAGAATAAGGATGTTTGCTGGTTTGAAATAAATATATTTTATTGTGTATAGACTCTTCTTGCAGTGATTTTATTTATTTCAGTGCCCAAATGGCCAATGTAGTTTATCTTCTCCATCTTATTTGCCCGTGATTTAAATCCTCTTATTTCTGAGTAAGGACTCCCCACAGAGAACTGAGGCTGAGACTCCAACAGTGAATGTAGGCTTGTGAATTTCTCAGCAGGAGTGAGACTTGGAGTATAAGGCTCTTGGGAGCTTTATTCATTGTATTTTGCTTTGGGTTTCTTTAAAAGACTTTATGAAATAAATGTTGAAGAAAACATAAAGCTTATTTGTACTCTACTTCTTTATTTTTGATGAATATTAACTGCTCTTTGAAAATTATTTTTTGTGTGAATTAATAACAGTAAGATTAGCTCATTGAGTAAATCAAAAACAATGCAAAAAAGAAAAGTATTGAATATATTAAGAAAAGAAAACCAAATCCACCTAACAATCCCCAACTTACTCTACTGCCCTTTAGGAGAAAATTCAGTCCATAGTATACTTTTTGTGGGGATAGGATTCAGGAGTTAGGGAACTTAATATGTTCTACTCTGGACTGGACTTTGATCTGTTCAGAAATGGGAAGTTATTAGATAAGGATACAACTGTAGAAATGAATCTGGTTTGGACAACACTGCTTGAATGTGAGGCCAGTGACACTGTCTGTGCTTTGAGAACTCTGTTTTACCACAAGCTGGGTGCCTGGGTAAGGTGTAAATCAGCAAGTCAAGGGCAGGTCTGTTCAGAGAGCTTATCATAAGATGTGGAGGTGGGGACCAGACTCTGTGGCTAAACAAGAGGAGAAAACCATTAAGGCATTACCCTACCTCCCGGGGAAATGAGAACTGAAAACTACTGAATGAAGCTAGAGTCCAGCTGACTTATGTCTTCTGTTATGGGAGCAGAGGTAGGGATTAGGTAGCAGTTCTGAATCTCAGTGTTCTGGATAGATGAAGGAAGGTGTAATCATAGCATAAAGCGGCCCAGTCCGAATGCTGTGTTGATTGTTATTGTTGTTCTAGAGAGCTTGGAAATCGTCATGGACTCACTAGACAAGGCAACTGCACAGTTTGGGTTTGATCTTTTCAAAGAGCTGGATCAAACAAATGACGGCAACGTCTTCTTTTCCCCCGTGGGCATCTCAACAGCCATTGGCATGATCCTCCTGGGGACCCGGGGAGCCACTGCCACCGAGTTACAGAAGGTGAGGAGCTTCCTTTGCCTTTGCCAAGTTTCAGGTGGAAACTTGGCTTTGTGGTTTAAACCTCTGGCATTGAAAATGTGCTCATCTTGACTTGTTGGCCAGAAAATAGATGATGATGTGGAACAGTGTCAGGTCTCTCAGCAAAGTCCTCCTCCCTGTCTAGACACTGCAGTATCATTTTCTCTTTGATGCATGGAATTCCTTTGGGTGGGAGTTGTGGTGAGTGGCCTTGCCAAAAGCCACTATTCTTATATATAAAGAGAGAATATGAAAGTCCAAAGCCATGGTGATCAGCTTTTTAATTTCTATTTGGTCTACCTGACATATTGTAGATAAGGCTCCTCTGGAAATTAGTGAGCAACCTAGACATTTCCATGGCTCATCAAGGAGATGATACTTGGGTACCCTTGAAAATACTTTGCCAGCCTTCACTTGGCTATGTGAAATATTTCTCTATTCTGACAATAATGACAGTGTTTTCTCTCTATCAGGTACTTTACTCTGAAAAAGGCACAGGAAGCTCCAGAATAAAGTCTGCAGAAAATGAGGTGGGGCATGTTTCTATATCCTTTAGTGTGATTCCTTCTTAGGTGTAGGATCAATGTAGGAAAGTACTAGAAAAAGCATACCTCATTTACTATCAAGCAGTAGTCACTAGAGCCAAATACCATCTCTAGGCATGTTAGTCCATTTTCTGATGCTGAAACAAAGGACTAGGGTCTGAAAGCTTGACAAATAGGAGCTGGTTTGTTAAGCTTATGTTTTCTGAGCTTGAAAATCCCAGACCGAGTGTCTTCATGTGTTTGGTTTCCATGGAGACTCTTCTGGAATACATTATATGTGAAGGATTAGGGGATAAACGTTGGTGACACATATAAGGGGCTAAAACTTGTGGGCTGTTCTTGCTTTGAGAGACTACCATTAATCTCTTCTGAGGGAAGTTCCTTTGGTGACCTAGTCAGCTTTCCTACTAAGTTCCTTAAGGGTTTCACCACCTCTTAACATTGCTTTACCAGGGTTAGATTTTTAGAACATAAACTCCTAGGAGAAAACCACTTCCAATCACAGCATTTGTACTGTACACAAACAGTAGATTCTCAATAATGATAAGAGATCAGAACACACAACAACCACTATGAATGCTAACACACCAACAGGTTGTTATAACAGCTTTGGGGGTGCAGAGAATTGGGTAACGTTCTGGCTTGGGTATGCCAGGACTTTGGGACTTTGGCAAGTAATTCACTTTCTTTAGTCTTCTGTGACATTTCTGATAGAATCATCTAGATCATTCATTTAACTCACCTAGTACTGTAGGAAACTGAAAGCAATATTATTGCTGAACTGAATTAATGTTTTGCTTCTCCTGATAATATTTCCTTAAATGCTATCAGCACAGGAGCATTGATCATCTTCCAGATCTAGCTTTCTGGTATCTCTTGCTTGGTCTTACCAAATACAGAATGGGATGGGGCCCATTAGGTCACAGGTTAGCATCTAGAAGTAACCCAAGGTCTCAGAAGGGCACAATTGCTCTGTCAGAAAGCACAGCACAGCACAGTACTGTCAAGCTCCCAACATTGTGAGCTGGTCACTTCATAATCCCACAATGCTAGGCTGCCTGTGTGCTCCGTTTCAGCTTTGGACTTGTGCTTCCTTCTTGGGATTTTTAACTGAGTTAGATCCGGTGGCTGTTCTCATGTGCAACTGAGACATGTAGTAGCTTCCAGAGAACTTCTCCACACAATAGTTCCTCAGACTACACAGGAACCTCATCTGGGGCAGATGCCGTTATCCTGGGTGGAGAGATTCATGACTGGGTGCAAGTTGCCTTTCAGTTCATATACCTGCCGTCTTCCACCATGAGACAATTCTGCCCCTTCCCTAGGAGTTCTTGGGAGCTGAAGAAATGAAGAGTAGAGGTACTGACTGCGACAAAGACATTGGGGCTGGAGCATATTCCGGAGGCAGCTGGCCCAATCTCCTTATTAGTAGATGAATAAACAGGAGTGAAGTCCAGTGGCAGGCTTGACATGTACTACCAGTATGCCATGAATTCAGAATATTCGGAACCCTTCTCTTCCAAAATGGTGTTAAAATCTCAAGACAGCGTAGGAAGGTAGAAGGAATATTGCAGTGAATACCTGTATGAGTACCTGTATGAGGTACTCAACTGCATTTCTATGAGAAAGATGACCATTGCCAATCCTTGATTCCCTTCCCTGAACATAAACCTCTCTCTTGAGAGTAGAAGCTCCATTCTCTTGAATTAGGAATTTATTAACCAATGCACTTCTTATTTTGCTACGAATGGCAAATGGGTTAATTTTTACAGCTATTTCTTTATGTGTTCTAGAATTTCTAGTGGTAAATCTTTTATTTGTATAATAATATACTGAGTCATGATACTTTAAAATTAAACACATTTGATTTACTAATATTATGTTAATTTTGAAAAATGCTATAAATGATGTCAAAAATGTTTTTCATGGACATTTCTGTACAGGTTTAGTATCAAAATAGCTCCAGGCCCTTAAAATGAGCTTATTATGTATTTTAAGTATATAATATTTTATCAGCTCCTCAAAAGTTTTTTGTCTGTATAAAGTTTGTTTAATTGCTTTTATCCTCTCTATCTCCACATCTTTTTACATTTTCCCAGTTCTTAGTTTTGCCCCCACTTTCATGTTCTTTTTTAAAAAATGTAAATAAGCCATAGAGTCCAGTTTGTGCTGCCATATACTCATGAATATGGTGCCATCCACTGGGTCGTTGTGACTCTAGAGAAGGCTGATGCTCCCTTCCCTAGAATCCGTCAACTGTCAATAGCTCTGAGCTCAAGAGCCTTAAGCCCCTCCCATCCCTGTGCTGGAACCCTGACTGGCTTAACCTTGTGTGGCTCCTGACCAGGCAACCACAAACATTGTGAGTTCACGAGAACAAATGTCTTGTCATTTCCTGAAGATACTTTTGTCATGGTCCTTCCCAGCCTCTGGCTCTTACAATCTTCTGTGGTGGGCCCTGGGCCCTGGGAGGAGATAATGTGATACAGATGTCCCATTTATGACTGAGCACTTATTCTCTGGACTTTGACGAGTTATTTTTTTTTAATTTTTAAATTGTGGATGTGTTTGTATAATTCAGAAACTCACTAATTCATTGGGTAGAATTTGGATTAAAACTATTTTTACCTTTGCTATTTCCCTTTTTATGTGATTTAGGTTTTATTTATTTAGTGGATTTCTTATTAAAGAGTTGTTTTGATTCGATTCTCATTTCCTTTTGTGTCTAGTCTATGAACAAAACATTTTACCCTTAATATCAGTCTGGTATTTGAAACTGATAATCATCTAACATCTATCACATATAATGCTCTACTCCTTCTGTCTGCCTTCCCTTTATGTACCAAAACACAGTTTAACCTCTTTTTAGGTCCTATATTTGTATGCTTAAAAATCCCCTACCAGATTTTGAAGTGATTTTTGAACTGTAGGATCCTGGCTTTTTTTTTTTTGTATAATTACTGTTACAAGACAATTTTATATTTTCATGTGGTTTTATGCAGTTATGTATCATCTTTTCATTTCAACTTGAAGCCATTTAGCACTTCTTATCAGACCCCCTACTTTTATTTAACTGGAAAAGCATTAATTTCTCCTTTGTTTTTGAAGGATAGTTTTACTGTATATGGTATTCTTGGTGAACTCTACCACATTCTTTTCTTTCAGTATATTTTATATAGCATATCAATCCTTTCATAACATTTTTTTTTTCTGGGAAATTTGTCAATATAAGATGCTCCCTTGTATGTAACAAGTGTGTACTCTGGTTCTCGCTAGATTCATTTTTTTTTTTTTTACTTTTTACAGTTTGGTTATGGTGTGTGGCTTCAGAGGTCTTTGTAGCTTTGTCTTGGATGGAGATCTTTGAGCTTCTGAATGTCTGTTCTTGTTGAGAGCCAGGCCAATCCAAGATTTTCTTAGAGGCCCCTATGGAAAGGAAGCTAGTTCTCTTTCCTTCTTTACTTTCTCCTTCCCATTGTCTCCATCTTTTTCTCTTTTCCCCTTTCCTTTCTCCCTTTCCTCTTTCTGTTCTTTTGTTGAGACAGGGTATCACTATATATTTCTAGTTGTCTGGAACTTGCTATATAGACATGCTGGCTTTGAACTCACAGAGATCTGCCTACTTCTGCCTTCTGAGTGCTGAGGTTAAAGACATGTACCACTATGCCCAGCCTAGGATATACTTCTGAGTGCTGAGGTTAAAGACATGTACCACTGTGCCCAGCCTGGGATATACTTCTGAGTGTTGAGGTTAAAGACATGTACCGCTGTGCCCAGCCTGGGATATACTTCTGAGTGCTGAGGTTAAAGACATGTACCACTGTGCCCAGCCTGGGATATACTTCTGAGTGCTGAGGTTAAAGACATGTACCACTGTGCCCAGCCTGGGATAGACATGTACCACTGTGCCCAGCCTGGGATAGACATGTACCACTGTGCCTAGCCTGGGATATACATGTACCACTGTGCCCAGCCTGGGATATACATGTACCACTGTGCCTAGCCTGGGATATACATGTCCCACTGTGCCCAGCCTGGGATAGACATGTCCCACTGTGCCCAGCCTGGGATATTCATGTCCCACTGTGCCCAGCCTGGGATATACTTCATGTACCACTGTGCCCAGCCTGGGATATACATGTCCCACTGTGCCCAACCTGGGATAGACATATACCACTGTGCCCAGCCTGGGATATACTTTTCAATAACATCATTGAAATGCACAAAGTCTACTAAACAAACAAGTAAACAAAAACACTTCTGGGGATTGTCTGTGCGAAGCTTATGCATGTAACACTTCTGGGGATTGTCGTTGCGAAGCTTGTGCATGTAACACAGCTGGAGGTTTGTGAGTTGCTACTTAGGCATTCTTTCTGTTGATTTCTAGTGCACTGCAGGCTCAGCACAGGGTACCTTGTTTGTTTCATAGCTTAAGTTTAGGTGAGACTGAGACCAGTCCTTCCTGTGCTTCCTCAGAAGTCAGAATGACCGACATGTTTCCCTCTCTCTTTCTTTCTTCTCCTTGCGTGAGTCAGGCTCAGCTCTGCAGTAGCCGTGCTACTACGCTGCTGGAACGTGCTGTGATTGTGAGTTCCGAGGGTTTCCCTGTTGTTTTCAGTGCACTCAGCTTGGCACTCACTTATGGATTACAGGGACCTTTGAATTGGTCTGAAAATTCCCAAGGTGACTTTGTTAGCATGAAGTCTCTTTGTCAGAGACTTGGGCCATGTGTTCTTCCATACTGCTGGTGTTATTCCTTTGTGGTTTCCTTAGTAACGATTTACTAAGGTATGTTAGTAGATGATGGTGGATGTTGTCAGACTGTATTCAACTCTGATGTGCTTTAATGACTATAGAGAATTCTAGGTTTATATTTCTGGTAGCCATTGGAAGATTCTCTTCTCATATTCTAATATTACTATTGGCAACCTAGCTTGGTTGACATCCTTGACAGCGATCTACCGAATTACTTTTTATTTAAAAAATTTACCAGTATTTGTCTAATTATGGACTTCTTTTATTTATTATAACTTTGACTCACTGTAATTTCTGAATAAAAAATTCATGCATTTCATGGTGCTCTTTCAGGAGTCACTTAAGTTTCATCCACTGTGTAGGTCCCAGTGATTGAACTCAGGGTTATCTAGTTTCTGTTTCTCAGATCTCCCAAGTGTCAGCTATGGCTTCCATTTTGTGGAGTGGGCCTTAAGTCAAATCAGACATTGGCTGGCTACTTCTACAAGGTCTGTGCCACCATTGCCATAGCATATCTTACAGGCAGGATAGATTGTAGGTCAAAGTTTTTGTGGCTGGGTTTGTGTTTATGCTTCTCTTTCGGTAGCGTACACAGTGCCTTCCCACACTAAGGACACTAGAATGCAGGGGTGAAGTTTCCATGTAGGCACCAGCTTCACTTCTTCATGTTCAATGATTTGTATGGATGTTGTCCCTGGCAATTGGACCCAGTGTCAGTGTGCAAAGAACGCTCTGTTGTCTTGGCAACAGTCTATGTTATTTTGGGTTTTCCACAGGACACCCTTAGCCAAGGACTAAACTGAATGCAACTGAGTGCTGATACTGGAAGCCTTGTTTGGTGACAAGAGGTGGCCAGTTGGGACTCTGTCTCTCCTATTATTAGCAGACCTCATTAGGATATCCTTCACATATTTTAAAAAGTTTCCACTGCACTAGGTTTCCATATCATCCCTCAAACACCCCTCAATTTCATCTGCCTCTTCCTGCATTCCCTCCCTCAACCCTATTTTCTCCCCTTCCACCTGATCCTTCTATTCCTGTCCACACCCACATCCAGTACACTTGTAAAATCGGTTCGATTTTTTCCATCCCAGTAAGATCCATGTGTTCCCCCTAGCTCATTCTTCTATACCTAACTTTTCTCAGTCGATACATTGTAGAATTCTAGGTTGCTTATCATTTATTTAATGGCTAATAGTCATATATAAATGATCACTTGCAATATTTATCTTTCTGGATCTAGGTTACTTCACTTAGGATAAATTTTCTAGTTCCATCCATTTGTGTGCAAATTTCATGATGTCATTTTTTTAAACAGCTGAGAAATACCTTATTGTGTAAATGTACCATATTTTCTTTATCCATGTTACAGTTGAGGGACATCTAGGTTGTTTCCAGTTTCTAGATATTATGAATAAAGCTGTTATGAACATAGTTGAACAAGTTTCCTTGTGGTATGATTGAACCATATTCCCAGGAGTGGTATAGCTGGATGTTGAAGTCGATCAATTTCCAATTTTTTGAGGAACCACTATATTGATTCTCAAAGTGGCGGTACCAGTTTGCACTTTCACCAGCAATGGAGGAGTGTTTTCATTCTCTGTTTAGACCTGTGCTCCATTTTTAATTGAATATTGGGCTTGTTGATATCTAGTATATGTTTTTTATATATTTTATATATTAGCCCTATATTAGATATAGGGTTGGTGAAAATGTTTTCTTATTTTATATGCTGCCATTTTGTTCTATTGATGGTGTCCTTTGCTTTACAGAAGCTTTTCATTTTCATGAGTTTCCATTTATTGTTTATCTTAGTGCCTGCACTATTGGTGTTCTGTTCAGGATGTTGTCTTCTGTGCCTGTGCAGGGTGTTGCATATGGATCTATTTGCATTCTTCTACGTGCAGTTAGTTATTCAGTTTTTGCAACACCATTTGTTAAAAATCCTGTCTTAAATTTTAAACTCTTATTCAAGGATAGACATTTTCCAGAAACATTTTTCTGTAATAGAGAACTGATGTGAACGTCTAAATGTTTGTGTCTGTCTTGTGGATGCTTGCTATTTTCCCATGAGTTTGACTTGAGACTTGTTTGTTTACAATGTATAATTTTGGAACAAAATCTGCACTTGGTTGATGACCTTGGGACATAGTAAAGCCTACGATGTAGTCAGTTTTGTGATGAAGATACCTTTTTACTTCCAGAATAGGATCTTTGGGTTTTACCAACTCCAGGTCATTATCAAGGTAGTACAAACTAAAACCCCAAACCTGTTTGAAAACAGGGTTTTCTTCTTTTCCCTTATTTGCATGTCGGTTTAGTCATAAATGACTCACTAGGAAATTAGTGCACATTAAATTCTTAATTCCCAAAGGGTGTAATGCACCTGACCTGTTCACTGCTTGCCCCAATCAACCCAAGCAGCAATAAACTGATTGCGAGTCACCCAGCCTTTCATAACAGTAAGGAGGCAGCAAAGGTCAGCCCAATAGATACTGCCAGAATGGTGGGGATATGCATTTTCAGGTCAAATGTATGCAAAAAGTTACCAGTTATTTGCAAAATTTAGCTATCTATTACTTTTTTTGGTATAGTTGTAGGCAGTTGGGTTGTGAGCAATGAAAATAAGAGACACAATAAAGAATTAAATAAATCTTTATGCATCATTTTGTACAAGAAAATGAACTTTTTAGTTCTCATGTGGAATCAATCAGGACTCAATCACTTACTTTAGAGCTGAACTGCATCTCTCTGCATCCTCTGTGAATTACAGCAACCAGAGCCCACATGACAAGTCATGAGACAATGTTCTGCTCTGGTCTAAGAAACTGTTCTGGCTCACCCGGTTTTGCCACGCACTGCCTGCAGCACACAGTCAGAAAGCTGGTATACCCTACGGAAGATAGCCAGAAGGTTTTGATAATTATTTTTAAAAAACAGTGGCAAATTTCATTTTAGTTTGGTTTGCAGCTCTCATAAATGATCACTTTCTTCATGAAAAATTACTTTTAATATCCCAGTGTCAGTGGAGAGGAATTATCTAGGGGATCCTTTACACTTCTCAAGTGTTTAGAGTCTGTGAGCAGATAAAAACAAATGTACGAAACACTTAGTAAGCTGTTATGTTTGAAACCCAAAGTGACAGCTGGATCAGAAAACAAAGATTTGTAGTAATGGGGGCTGCTAGAGGCTTCGCCATGAAGTTCAGGTTGGGTTTGACTTGCATCTATGTTTATAGAGAGCCAGATGATGTCCAGAGACCAATGGACATTTATATTTTTCTCTCCAGTTTGCTCATAGAGGAAGGACTCTAGCCACATCCTTTTGGAAGAGAATCTAGGCTTGCTTTTGCCAAGATAACCCACTGAGTTTTTGTCTTGATTTTGAAGATTCAGAAGACAGAAGAAATACATGAACAATTCCAAAAGCTTTTGACTGAAATAAGCAAATTCCCTAATGATTATGAACTGAACATAAGCAACAGGCTGTTTGGAGAGAAAACATACCTCTTCCTTCAAGTAAGTTCTGTTGTGCATGCCACATCTATGTGTGGTAGCAATGAATGGCCAATATCCCATTTAGGACTGAGTTTTTGGGCCATGCTGCCAAGTTGGCTCTTGCCATGGTCCTGTTTTACTAGTCTTTCTGGACTGCTCTCCAGACATGCAGTTCCTTTTTGAGTTCATACAGCCTATACCTGACTTTTGCCTTAATCACATTGGACCTGAATGACAGTATGTGGAAGCAGTAAGAACCATCTTCCCAGGACCTAAACATTCACATTTTGACATTAGTTTTCCTAATGAACAGACACATTTATTAAGAGGTATTTGTACTTGACAAATTCTTCAATCTCTTTCTATTTCTTCCCCATCTCTCCTAAAGAAATACATAGATTATGTTGAAAAATATTACCATGCATCTCTGGAGCCTGTTGATTTTGTAAATGCTGCAGATGAAAGTCGAAAGAAGATTAATTCCTGGGTTGAAAGCCAAACAAATGGTAGAGTATGGATGGGTTTTTCACCAAAAAGCACACTTCTTGATTACCAGCTATGACAAAAGTCTTGGGCTTGAGGCTTCATAGATACCAGATGAATGAACTTTGGGAGGCGCTAGAGATGGGTTCAGGCAAGGATAGGCATAAAGGTTGGATAGGGTACTGCAGGGGATGGGATGGTCTTAGCATATATGGAGAGATGCAACAGTGGAAAATTGTTTGCACAAGCTGTGAGTCACACTTACCTTTGTAGTTCCAGGGATGGCATCTTGTTTATCGTTACTTTGTTCTTCCTCTCTTAGTCTGGAGCCCCAAATGTGAATGGCATAGAGCTCCCACTCTCTTTGTTAAGTGAGGCATACACAACTTTTTCACCAAGACTTGTCTGTACCTACAGCTAGGATTACTCAGGCCTCCTGCCCACTTGAGCATCTGGTAGAGATGATTAAATCTTCAGACACCTCCACTGTAAAGATTTGACAACTATCTTTCCCATCCTTCTTTTATCATTCTCTATTATAAATAAAATATATTAGAAACAGTAAAGAAACATTGAGAAGTAGGTAGTGTCTACCATTTTCTAGTACCACTATTAATGAGATTTGTCATGATGTTGAATATTTTTTCTTTGTATTTTATTTAAAGAAAGAAATTAAACAACCAGAAAACAAGGGTATATTGAAAGGTTGGCTGAATAGAATTTTTCAGTATTTAGTGTAATGTGAACTTAATAAAATGCAAATTTCTGGGACTGAGGAGATGCCCAAACAACATGAATACTACAGTTCGGATTCCCAGAGTCTTTGTATGTAGTTGGAGACTGCTTGTTTGTTTCTCGGCCTCCTAGACCTGAATATTCCCATAGAAACTATATTAATTACAGCACTGTTTGACTGGTGTCTCAGGTGTATTCCTAGCTAGTTCTTACATCTTAAATTAACCCATTTCTATTATTTTATATTTTACCCTTGGTAATATAAAACCCTTAGCTCATCGTTTGCTAACTCTTGCTTCTTGGGCAGCTACATGGCATGCATATGCCTTCTTCGGCAGCTATATGGCATCTCCTTGACTTCACATACTCTCTCTATATATCTCTTCCAGCCTGGCTATATTCGGCCCTGCCATAGACCTAAGCATATTTGTTTATTAACCAATAAGAGCAGCAATATACAGAAGGACATCCCACATCATATATAAAAGCTGAGCATAGTGGGATGTGTCTGCAACTGGCATTGGGAGTTACAGGGTGGAGAGAGGTTGGCCAGCTAACCACTTGAATTGCTGAGTTCTTGGTTCAGGGATCACCTTTGTCAAGGTGGAGTGTGATAGAAGAAGACAATTTAATGTTGAACTTGGGGTGCACTGGTCAGTACTCCCTCTCATATATGCACTTTAAATCTGTTTCTTTTAAATAACTTCTGAACCACAGGTGAGGATTCTGTTGAATAGATAAGTATAGTAGCTAAAGCAGAATGCTTAAAATATGCCAGGTAGTGATTATAGGTCCATATTAAACCATGTATTCATTTCAACAATGCCATTAGGCATGCTTTTTTTCTGTTTGATAAACATGGAAACTTAGGCACTCAGTGTAAACAAGTTGCCGAAGATTTCTTAGCTGATAATAAGTACATCTGCATGGAAACAGAGACAATATGAGAATTTCCCTGCTGACTCTGCCAGCAAATCCTTGGTGCACAAGGCCCCCGGGTGTTGACGTGGCTGCAAGTCCACCCACATCCACATCTGTTACATTATAGTCTGTGATTTGCAGGACAGACCACTCTTTTCTGTTTCTCTGTTTTCAGAAAAAGTCAAGTACCTATTTCCAGAAGGCTCCTTCAGCAGTTCCACCAAGCTGGTGCTCATTAATACAGTTTATTTTAAAGGCCTGTGGGACAGGGAGTTTAATAAAGAACATACCAAGGAGGAGGAATTCTGGCTGAATAAGGTATGGTCCTTTATATATGTGTCTGCTTACTTCTGGAATGTACAGTCTAAAGTCATTTGGCCAAATGCCTATTCAGTAGCTCAGACTTTGTGGTTATATTATTTTCAAGAGCTACTGGGGAGCCATATGATTTTCTTAATGTTTTTATCTCTGATTATTTGTTGCAGAACACAAGTAAACCTGTTCAGATGATGACTCAGTGCAGCTCCTTCAGTTTCACCCTCTTAGAGGATCTTCAGGCCAAAATTGTGGGGATTCCATATAAAAACAGTGATCTCAGCATGTTCGTGCTCCTGCCCAATGACATAGATGGTCTGGAGAAGGTAAACCTTGATACCTCGTACCTATATCATTTTTAAAACTCTGTATTGCATCTCTTGTACCCAGGGAGCCTGGGAACATGGCTTCTGAACAAAATTTGATGGGTGGTTGTGCCACTTTGGAAGTATTTCTCACTTTGTGCAGTGACTCCCTACTGATCTCTATTGAGAAAGAGACTTGTTGAGAATAACTAGAATGCAGCTGTGCTGAGACGAGCTAAATGGATATTTTAAACTGTATGGGGGTGGTTCCAAAGAGTCTTTGCCTGGAAAAAACCATACATGCTTGAATATATAACTTTTGCATGGAATTCAGTAAAGCCCTTGGATTTTGCATTTCTTTTGATCCTTTTTCTTGATGTAGGTCTATCCACTTTCTTTTCAAAACAATGACAAGGCTAGTGTTTTGGATCCTGGACACCAGGAATGCATAACTTCAAATACTTATCCTTTAAGATGTTTCCCAACCATAAATCCTCCAAACTGTCTGTTTCTCAGCATTCACATCTACAGCACTGACCTCCCTGGGACTTGATATGTGCCATTATGTTGTGTATGGAAGTGCAGCCTAGATGTGTAGAGGACACAGAAACACTCAGTAAAATTATAAATTGAAAATATTTTGGAATAACGTGAAACATGTATTGAAGCTTTACACACACACACACACACACACACACACACACGCTGAAAGGAAGTGATTCAGAAGGAGAAAATTGGCTTTGTTAGTCAAATCAGTAGTTCCAACATTGAATACAGTAGGATGCCTAGTTTGAAATTTATAGTAAATGTTAATTTTCTATCTTCAGAATTTATGAGCATACATTAGAATGTTTTATACATATTAGTCTGTAAGGGAAATGGATAATGTTGACTGTTGTTAAAACATAGCAACTTGACAGAAGTGTTATCTAACTTTATCAGTTTATGAGAGACGTGGTGTGAAGTTAAATACATATAAAATAGACATCCACTGTGAGTAATTACACTCATGCACATATAGAAACTAGAAGGGAGCAGAAATTGAAATGCAGAATTCAAAATACCTTGCTTTTAATTTGAAAAAATCAGTTCATGCTATATATAGATAATATAATACAGGCAAATATAAGAGAGAATATAAGACAACAGTCTTTTTCGTAGACAACAGACAAATGAAAATTCTGTTTGTTAGTAAAAGTAGTGCTTTCTGTCTTTCTGGAGCCAGTGTGAGGCTTTTAAAATGTTCTTGGATTTACCTTTCCTACCATAGATAATTGATAAACTGTCTCCTGAGAAGTTGGTAGAATTGACTAGCCCTGGACACCTGGAGCAAAGGAAGGTGGACCTGCGCCTGCCCCGCATGCAGGTGGAGGAGAGCTATGAACTGGAACCCGTGCTGAAAGGTATGGGCATGCTCAGTGCCTTCAGCCAGGATGCGGACTACTCAGGAATGTCTGCACGCTCAGGGCTGCACGCCCAGAACTTTCTGCACAGATCCTTCCTGGTGGTGACGGAGGACGGTGTCGAGGCCACTGCGGGCACCGGCATGGGCTTCATGGTCTCGTCAGCTGCAGACTGCGAACTTGTGCACTGTAACCACCCGTTCTTGTACTTCATCAGGCACAGAGAGTCGGACAGCATCCTCTTTTTCGGCAGGTTTTCTTCTCCTTGAGATGATGAAGCTAGGACATGGCTCCATCAAGCGGCACTCGGGGTTGACAGATCATGGGATTCATTCATGTGCTCCAACCTCAGGCACAGTAGCAGCGACAGCATATTTTCATATTTTGTTTAAAAGTGACCCCATCGTGTGTGCCACGCAGGAAGCCCAGTTTAGTTCTCCCCTGATTTCCTTTGACGGTCCATCAGTACCAGGAACATTTTTTTCTTTTTTTGATAAAAAGGGTGGACTCTATGGGGAAATTCAGGGTTCATTCAGTTCTAGCATTTTGGCATATTATAATACATAAATAAAATAAAGTAATAACTTACTCAACTAACGTGTTTCTTTTTTCCAGGGACTTGTACTCAGAAAACAGAATTTAGAAACATGTGAATGGAATATAACTCAAATGCCGAACAAATTAAACAACAGTATGCCAGACAGAAAGATTTCCTTATTTTCATCCTCCATGCTAACATTATATCCCCCACATTCGTTTCAGAATCATTTTAGTATTAGAAATAATTGCGAAGGTAAATGTACCTGATCAATACTGCTACCCAGTCATTCTTTCAAGCTTTGGAAAGTGAATGTCTGGACTCTCCTTTAAATGAGTGGCCCTTTTATTTCTTTGTCCTCTTGAATTTTTCTGTTGGATTCTTGAATGAGGGATGGCTCTGGCCAGATAACCTCTCCTTTAAAATTATTTTTTCTTCTTTAATTCTTGGGATTATAATACAGTACTGCTCCCTCTCTTTCTTCCCTCCATATATTTACATATACCCTTCTTACTCTCTCTCAAGTCTATGGTCTCCTTTTTCATTAATTGTTGAGTACATAATGTGCATGTACATAAATACACATGCCTAAATACAATCTGCTTGGTCTTTATAATGCTAGTCGTGTATGTTTTCATGGTTGTCCCTTGGGTGTTGGGTGTTGGTGGGATTCCCTCAGAAAGATTATTTCTAGCACTCCCAGCATTCCTCCCTTGACTGGAGTTCTTTAGGGCTGAGACCTCATGGGCTTCTCCAGTCCACTTTGATGTGTTTATTGGTAACCAGACACCATTTTCTTAAAGCTGCTGTTGAAAAAGTTTTATGTATTTTACTAACACCACATTGCAAATGTGCTTCAGATTTAAGCTTTATCAGTTTTTAGTAAGACCACATTGCTGACTTATCTTAAGCATTTTTCTTTTTTATGTCTCTGAAACATTTTATTTTATATTTTATTTATTTATTTATTAAAGATTTCTGCTTCCTCCCTGCTACTGCCTCCTATTCCCCCCTCCCCCAATAAACACCCCCTCCCTCATCAGCCCAAAGAGCAGTCAGGGTTTCCTGCCCTGTAGGGAGTCTAAGGACCTCCCACCTCCTTCCAGGTCTAGTAGAGTGAGCATCCAAACTGCCTAAACTCCCACAAAGCCAGTACGTGCAGTAGATCAAAAACCCATTGCCATTGTTCTTTTTTTTTTTTATTGAGAAAAGGAGAAAAAAAAACCAAGTTTCCACCTCCTCCCAGCCTCCCATTTCCCTTCCCCTCCTCCCACCCTTCTCCCCCTCCTCCCACCCTTCTCCCCCTCCCCCCACTCCTTTCCCCCTCCCTCTCCAGTCCAAAGAGCAGTCAGGGTTTTCTGCCCTGTGGTAAGACCTAGGACCTCCCACCTCCGTCCATATCTAGGAAGGTGAACATCCAAACTGGCTGGGCTCCCACAAAGCCATCACATTACGTAGGATCAAACCCCCGTGCCATTGTCCTTTGCGTCTCATCAGCCCTCATTGTTCGCCATGTTCAGAGAGTCCGGTTTTATCCCATGCTTTTTCAGTCACAGTCCAGCTGGTCTTGGTGAGCTCTCAATAGATCAGCTCCACTGTCTCAGTGGGTGGGTGCACCCCTCGTGGTCCCGACTTCTTTGCTCATGTTCTCCCTCCTTCTGCTCCTCATTGGGACTTTGGGAGCTCAGTCCAGTGCTCCAGTGTGGGTCTCTGTCTCTATCTCCATCCATCACCAGATGAAGGTTCTATGATGATATGCAAGATATTCGTCAGTATTGCTCTAGGATAGGGTCATTTCAGGTTCCCTATCCTCAACTGCGCAAGGAACTAAATGGGGACCTCAGCTTGGGCACCTGGGAGCCCCTCTAGGGTCAGGTCTCTTGCCAACCCTAAAGTGGTTCCCTTAACTAAGAATTGTGGTTCCGTGCTCCCCTGTCCAACCTTCCTTTATCCCAATCCTCCTGTTTTCCCAAGGCCAGACCTCCTTCCCTTCTAACTTTTCTCTCCCCATCTCCCCTTACCCCCAACCCACCCCACCCCAAGATCCCAATTTTCTCCCCGGCAATTTTGTCTACTTCCCTTAGCCAAGAGGATAACTATATGTTTTTCCTTGGGTTCCCCTTCTTACTTAGCTTCTTCAGATTCACCTATTGTAGACTCCATGACCCTTATTTATGGCTAGAAACCAAATATGAGTGAGTACATCCCATGTTCCTCTTTTTGGATCTGGCTTACCTCACTCAGGATAGTGTTTTCTATTTCCGTTTATTTGCATGCAAAATTCAAGAAGTCCTTGTTTTTTACTGCTGAGTAGTACTCTAATATGTATATATTCCATACTTTCTTCATCCATTCTTCCATTGAAGGGCATCTAGGTTGTTTCCAGGTTCTGGCTATTACAAACAATGCTGCTATGAACATAGTTGAGCATATACTTTTGTTGTATGATAGGGCATCTCTTGGGTATATTCCC
This sequence comes from Microtus oregoni, assembly GCF_018167655.1. Lineage (NCBI taxonomy): Eukaryota > Metazoa > Chordata > Mammalia > Rodentia > Cricetidae > Microtus > Microtus oregoni. The sequence continues at coordinate 39,979,202 of NW_024543062.1, read as the reverse complement.
AAGAGTGGTATTGCTGGGTCCAGGGGTAAGTTGATCCCGAATTTCCTGAGAAACCACCACACTGCTTTCCAAAGTGGTTGCACAAGTTTGCATTCCCACCAGCAATGGATGAGTGTACCCCTTTCTCCACAGCCTCTCCAGCAAAGGCTATCATTGGTGTTTTTTATTTTAGCCATTCTGACAGGTGTAAGATGTTATCTTAAAGTTGTCTTGATTTGCATTTTCCTGATCACTAAGGAAGTTGAGCATGACCTTAAGTATCTTTTGGCCATTTGAAGTTCTTCTGTTGAGAATTCTCTGTTCAGCTCAGTGCCCCATTTTATAATTGGGTTGATTAGCCTTTTGCGGTCTAGTTTCTTGAGTTCTTTATATATTTGGAGATCAGACCTTTGTCAGTTGCGGGGTTGGTGAAGATCTTCTCCCAGTCAGTGGGTTGCCTTTTTGTCTTAGTGACAGTGTCCTTTGCTTTACAGAAGCTTCTCAGCCTCAGGAGGTCCCATTTATTCAATGATGCCCTTAGTGTCTGTGGTGCTGGGGTTATACGTAGGAAGTGGTCTCCTGTGCCCATGTGCTGTAGAGTACTTCCCACTTTCTCATCTATCAGGTTCAGTGTGTTTGGACTGATATTGAGGTCTTTAATCCATTTGGACTTGAGTTTTGTGCATGGTGATAGATATGGACCTATTTTCATTCTTCTACAGATTGACATCCAGTTTTGCCAGCACAATTTGTTGAAGATGCTCTCTTTTTTCCATTGTATACTTTTAGCTCCTTTATCGAAAATCAGGTGTTCATTGGTTTGTGGGTTAAAGTCAGGGTTTTCTATTGGATTCCATTGGTCAACTTCTCTGTTTTTCTGCCAATACCAAGCTGTTTTCAATACTGTAGCTCTATAATAGAGTTTGAAGTCAGGGATGGTAATTAAGAATTTTTCTTGAGCTATCATTACACATTGATTTTTTTTGGTCAGTTCTTAGGGCTGCTCATGAATCATTATAAGCCAGTTTTAGAATATTTCCTCAATCTAAAGAGCTTCTATATAGCTGCCTTCACCTCTAGTCACAGGAAATCACTCCCTTCTCTGGCTTTGTAGCTTCTTGATTTCTGTCTCATATAAGAAGACTCACAACAGATTATATTTCATGCCTGGCTTCTTTCATCTTGTAGAATGTTTTGCAGTTCATACCTTTGTAATACTGCTCATTATTAATTTTCTTCTATTGCTGAATGGTATTCTGTTTCTTAGAAAAGATTCACTTTATCTATTTGCCTGTCAATAACTTGTTTATTTCCACTTTTGCTATGAATATTCATATTAAGGTGTTAGTATGTGTATATATTTTTAATACTTCTCTTGAGTAGATTGTGAGAGTAGGATTGCTGGGTTACACAATAAGATGTTTGGCTGTTTTCCCACGTCAGCATCATTTCCCATTCCCACCAGAGAGTGTAAACTCCCAGTGTCTTCACATGTTTTCTAGCATCAATATTTTGTCTTGATAGTTGGAGTCTTTCCTTTGGGTGTGAAATGTTCCACAGTGATTTTTCCTTGCATTTCTCTAATTATTAAAGTGAGCACCCCCACTCCCAGCATGTACATTTGGCTATTTGTATGACTTCTTTGTTGAAATGTATAGTGAAATTATTTGGTTGTTTTAAAGGGTAGTTTACCTTGTCTTATTTTGAAGCTGATAAACTTCTCATTCTGGATGTGCATTCTTCATCGAATACATAATAGGTGGGTATCACAAAACCCTATGGTTTCTTTTAGTTTTCTCATCAATGTCCTTTAAAATATATACTATCATTAAAAGAAATAATTTAATATAAAATTATGCAATCACATTCATTAATTTCAAATTATTTTAATATCCCACAAAGAAACCCCAAACACATTAATAGACTCTTTCTTTTTCTTTCTTTCTTTCTTTTTTTTTTTGTTCTTTTTGGTTTTTCGAGACAGGATTTCTCTGCAGTCTTGGAACCTGTCCTGGAACTAGCTCTTATAGACCAGGTTGGTCTCTAACTCACAGAGAATCTGCCTGTCTCTGCCTCCTGAGTGCCTGTATTAAAGGCATGCGCCACCACCGCCTGGCGACTCTTTCTATTTCTTTGTCCATTAACTAACAGAAGCAATCATTCTGTGTCTATTCTATGTATTTGTCTGTTCTGGATATGTAACATAACACTGTGAAATAGATGGTCTTTTGCTATATGATACCTTGTTGCTTACCACAACAATTTAAGATTCTCCCAAGTCATTGCACATATCAGTGCTCAGTTCTTCATTATGTTTAAAATTTCATACAGATGTATTGGGTTTTGTTTGCCATTCATTAGTTAATAAACACTTATTTTTGAGTTATTAGCCATAATTAATAATACTGATAGGGACATTTTATGTATCCTTTTTCTTTCATAGACTTATATTTCCATTTCTCTTGGATTATGCTGGGTCATACGTTATCTTTATGTTTACCATTCTGAGAAAATGCTGAATTACCCTACTTTACAATCCTGAAACCAAGCATAATAGATATAATCTGGGCATGGTGGTGCACATCTTTAATCTCAACATTGGGTAGGCCAAGGCAGGCAGATCTCTGAGAGTCATGGCCAGCCTGATCTACAAGTAAGTTCCAGGTCAGTGGGACACTATCTAAAGAAACAAAAACACAAAATGATTTAGTTTTCCTACAATATTTATAATCTTTATATTTTAAAAAGTCTATTTCAGTGAGTGTGACATTGTATCTCACTACAGTTTTGTTTCTTTCTTTCTTCCTTCCTCCCTTCTTCCTTCTATACCTCCTCCCTTCATCCCTCCCTCCCTCCTTCTTCCTTCCTTCATTCCTTTCTCCTCCCTCCTTCATTCCCTACTTCCTTTACTCCTCTCTTCTTTCCTTCCTTCCTTCTTTTTTCCTTCCTTCCATTCTCCCTTCCTTCTTTCCTTTTTGTCCTTCCTTCTTTCTTCCTATTTTTGAGACAGGGTCTCTCAACATAGCACTGGCTGTCCCAGTACTCACATGTACTGGGATTAAAGGGATGTGCCACCATTCCCGGCCTGTGGTTTCAAGTGTGATCAAAGACCAGCTCATCAGTGTTATTGCTTGAGATTACTTGTTTGGTATCACATCTAAGGAATCTTTTCCTAACCAAACAAGGAAACATTTCTTTTTGCTTTATTCCAGAAGTTTTGGTTTTAGTTCTTCAATCTAGGTCCAGAGTTGATTTGCAATTTTTGTATATGTGCTGTAGGGGGTGGGATTAGGGCCTCAGTTTGCTTTATTTGTTGGACATAGATGTGAAATTGTTCATTTTTTAAAAGGGTAACCACATTAGTTAGTAGTGAATCTTCTAATCCATGAATGTAAAATAGTTTTTTGCTTATTTAGCACTTTCATTTCTTTGATGAATATTTATAAGGGATAATATGTATATTCAGCATACATATCTTCTGATACTGTCAGAGGTGACATTTCTTAATTTCTCTCAATTGTTTGTTAACTTGTAGAATTATGAAATTTTCACAAATTGTTTTTCTCCTTCAATGTTGATGTACTCACGCACTGTTATAATTAGTTTCTTGTGGGTTTCCGAAGATTGAAAGTTACTTTTCTAAGTGCTCCTTATTATTTTCTTTGCTACCCCTATTTTGTGGGAATTTTAATGATTTTTTTTGTAAAATACTTTCCCCCCTTTATTTGTATGCACATTGGATGCTAAATAAAGCACCTATTCCTGGGAAAATACACTTGATCATAGTGTGTAATGTTATTGGATTCACTTAACTACTACCTGTTGGTGGATATTTGCATTCAGGTTTGTAAAAGATGAATGCTCTATTTACATAAGGTTCTGAATCACTGGGACCAGGCATCTCCTCAGGCTAAGCACGAGAAGGATAAACCAGGTCTGCTGCTTCTACCATCCACATGGTAACCTCTTCCCAGCCTATTAAAAAAGGCAGGGAGGAAGGAGAGGGATGATCCATTGTCATCATTAGTAATCAGCCTTTGCAAAGTGTGGTAATTCAAAATGCAATAGGGACAGGCCAATCAGTAAACAGATGTGAGCGGACTGTTGCCAGCTACAGTTGACACCCTGGGCTTCTGTCGCTGCTCTGCTAACAGCTACACATAAAGGGTCTCTTCACTCTACACACATTTTTATTTGGGTTCCTTTTCTTTGGGTTTCCAAGAGCCTTCAATGGATATGAGCATCTCTGTAAATTGAAAACAAGTGATTTTGGAAAACCCCAAGTAATATAGTTTGACAGTATACTACCTGACAAAATCAGAGGGCTTCTTGTTACACAGATGTGGGTATCAATTAGTACTAAGCTGGTTATGTTGCTAATCATACACAACAAGGCTCTTGGCTGGACAAGGCTGTTAATTCTTAGCAAGGCTCTTTCTTGATTGGTCAAGGTTGATTATCATAGCAAGGCTCTCGACTTGTTTATCTGATCATTGTAGCCATTCTACAGGGGTGGGAATGGGCACTGGAACTTCATGTGATGATTATGGGAGAAAAAAAATTTTCTTTCCTTGGGGTTTCCAGGTGCAGCACAGTAATGTTGACTAAAACTAGATATGCTTTTTCTCATCATTGAAAAATCTTTTCTTAATACAGTTGATGCTAATTGGTATGGAAAGAACCACAAGGAGCATACAACCTCCCTAGATAAGTCTTGAAAACATGGGAATATTCTGGGAGGTAGCTGAATATAATAGAAAGCAGATTCATATGTAGAAATTACTGGCATGAGTGGCAGAACTAAAAATTTAGAGAATGAAAGTCTTAGCTTCTATTTTTTACTGGGCGTAAACCATGTACACCCACAGATGGACTAAAAGCAGGAAGTCATTTTCATAAACATTTGCAAATTAAGTGATGTTTTCAAATGAAAATTTTTGCTTGCTTCCACTTGAGACAATTTACATTTCAGACACTTCACATTTTCTTCAAAATAATCTTGTTTGATTTGCAGTGAGAATATAGGATGAATTTGGGAACATCTACTGAAGGAAACACACTACCTAGATGTTACTTTGTCTGTGACATTTCTCAGAAGTTCCTCTCCCTGATCCCTCATGGGTATAGTTAGAATTGTTCCTTCTTTAGTGGTGCATAGTTCTTTGCTTGTATATTTTTACCTCCTGGGACACAGGCTAATTAGTTGTATGTTTATCCCTTGACAGACTATTATGCTCTTGAGGCTAATAAACATGTCTTGTTCTCCATTTCCAAATACTTGCACATGGTAAATAGTAGCAAATCATCCTTCTGACACTATTTGCTAAAGCCCACAAAAGAGCCTTATTTAGAAAGGATTTAGTGCAGTTGGTCCAACTTTATGGATAACAATGTTCTTGTAAAGGAATACAAACTCATTCAAATGAGCTCTGAGCTTCATAGAGAGAAATAAGACCCATGGTGACTGAGGAATGTTCTTCCTAAACGTCGATTTAAAACAATGTGTCTTGGCTTGGGTGGTGATGAGTCACACCAATTTAGAGAAGTATTTGGGTCAAATATAAATGACTGGCCATTTTACATTCTTTACAAGTTAGATCCTTCTGAGAAACGGGTAGAGTGGCTTAAAGAATTGAGTGCTTTGGAATGGGAGGATTATGACTGTGAGACAGGATGAAGATATGCTTCCAAAGGAAGATTCCAGAAGCCAAGTCTGATTTCTAATTCTACCTCTTACCATGTGTCATATCATCTAGTATGTCTCAATTTTGGAATGGGAGGATTATGACTGTGAAACAGGATGAAGATATGCTTCCAAAGGAAGATTCCAGAAGCCAAGTCTGATTTCTAATTCTACCTCTTACCATGTGTCATATCATCTAGTATGTCTCAATTTTGACATCCATAAAATGCCAATGACTCTAACATAGCATATAGGGCAGTTTTGGAGGTTAAATAAATAACATTATTTTCTCCTAAGTATTGTGAGTCAAACGTGAGCATTTTCCATAAGATCATGTATTTGAACACTTGATCCCCAGCTACTGTTGCTGTTTTGGGAGGGTGTGGAGCCTTGAGGAAGTGGGTCATCACTGGAGGAAGTTGCTGGTGCTGAGCCTTGAGGAAGTGGGTCCTCACTGGAGGAAGTTGCTGGTGCTGAGCCTTGAGGTTTGATAGGCAGACCCTACTTCCTATCTATAGTCTACCCCCTCCTCAAGGTCTCAATGTGACATTCCTGCTGCAACGGACAGTACCGTTAAACTGTCAGGCAAGACAAACCCTTATTCCTAGAATTTGTTTTTAGTAGGAATTTTTGTCTGAGTAACAGTAAAGGTAACTAATACAAAAGGGCTTCAGAAAGTGCCTTGGAATTAATAAACACTCAAATTTAATTGCTACCTTCCTCTTTCATGTTACTTCTTGACATCTCCACCATCTCCCTTGCTCTGTTATTGGCTATAAAAAATGAGTTTAGTAAAGTCTATTAGTTTGACTTCCAGAAAGAAAACATAATCAACCAAGGTGTTAACGTAGAATTTAGAGCATAAACATTTTATTTAGATTACCTTAGAGTTGCAGATACAGTACAACTGGTTGCCAAACACCCCCACCTACTGTCCCTTAATTATTACGCTATATTTAGCGGCATATAAGAGAGCATCATTTCTAGATTCCCCTGGCAGACAGAGTTTTAGGTAGAACTCTAGGCTTCAGGCTTCTTCCGGTTATTCAGGCATGTGGTTACCTAGCCATTACTGACCAGCGGTTTTGTGAAAGTAATTAACATCCTGAACTAATTATTCTTAAGATAAACTATCAGAATGGGGTACAATCCTCAATTACACAAACTCTTTAAATATGGGTTAGACTTCGGAGTCAGGAGATTTGGCATGAGTGAAATCCCCTTGCTATCTTTGAAGACAGCACTGTGCCCTCTGTAGAGGTGTTTGTATCCCACGGATTATGTTGCTTTCATTACTATAGTGAAGAATTCGAACCAATCTAGTTGTCTATCAACAGATGAATGTGTAATGAAAATTTGAATGTATATATATATATATATATAAAATCATATATATGGCTTTACTTTCTTCAAAGTGTTGCTTTGATAAGTAGTTTTACATTTTGTGAAGTCTAACTTCGTAATTTTTTGTTTCACAATGTCTACTTTTCCAAATCTTACCTAAAAAAAATTTTTTTAGCCCATTTCAACTTCACTATGACCCATGTTTTGTTTCTAGACATCCATAGTCTCACTTTTATGTTCAGTCCTATGGTCCTTTTGTGGATATTTGTGAAGGAAGGGTTAAGATTGTTTGCCTTCCATGTGGATATCTGGTTGTTCTAGTCTCCAAGATTCAAAGGAATTTCTTTGAATGGACAGTTGACTTGAAACTGTGTGACATGTGAAATGTGAGGTCATTTTTGGCATGACTAATGCTTTTATTGGTCTCTGTGATTCAAGTTCCACCTCATGTCTCATCATGATAGGGGTTGTTTTAAAGCTAAGTTTGACCTCTATCAGCAGCCGTTCAGGCCTTTGTTTATGAGTGTTAGAATGATAGGTATTTTTTCATGTTTTGTTCATGATTCACATTTTACCTCACATTTATTATGAAAAAATATACTTGGATGCAGTGATGACTCTTGAAAGTTGGAAGATCCTAGCAACACAAAGCTGGTGGGATGTGACTGCTGAATGATGCTTCACATGGACCACAAGGCTGTGAAGAGATTGTTATATGCTGAGGGTGTATGGGGAGATATAGACTGGCACAGGAACATTTGAGAAGCTCAATAGGGCCAACTGGTTTTGACTTCTACTAAGGTTAAGGTTGGAACAAAGGTGAAGTTTATTTATTTATTTATTTATTTATTTATTTATTTATTTATTATGGTCAAGTCTTGCTCACTTTGAATTTTTCTTGGCTGCCAATTGAGGGAGCTCCAGTGTTTTCTTACCAACATTATGAAAAAAAAGTTGAGATTAGAGCCCTCAGTAATGCATCAGAAAGTGGAATCTGTTGTGGGTTTCTGCATCTGCTCCCATCAGTTGCTGAATGATGCCTCTCTGATAACAGCCGGGCTAGGCGCCAACCTATAAGTATAATTTCATTATTAATAATATTTTTTCCAGCTGTGTTTGTTTCTATGTAGGATCTCTGGGGCTATTCAACCTCTGGTTCCTGGCCTGTCAGGCAGTATCAGGCATGGGCTCCCTCTGGTGGTGTGGGTCTCAACTTGGACCAGTCATTAGGTGGCCACTTCCACAAGTTCTGCTCCACCATGGCTTCAGTATATCTCACAGGCAGGCAGATTTTGTGGCTGGGTTGATGTCTCCATCCCACTGCTGGAAGCCTTGCCTGGTTACAGAAGATGGTGGGTTCAGGTTCCTAGAAGTCTTCGGTAGGCTCACTAGGGCAGATTCCAGGGACTTCCCACAACACTCCTCCCAACTCCAATATCACTCTCAGAATTCTTTCCCTTCAACCCACATTTCCTACTCCAACACCTGATTCCTCCTGTTCCCATCCCCACAAAATCCATTTTATTTCCTTTTCCCTGGGAGATCTATGACCTCCCTTGAGCCCTTCTTGTTTCTTGACCTATCTGGGTCTGTGAACTGTAGCATGGCTATCCTTTACTTAACAGCTAATGTTCACTTACAAGTGAGTACACACCATGTTTATCTTTATGAGTCTAGGTTACCTATCACTTAGGATGATTATTTTATATTTCCATCATTTGTTTGCAAATTTTATGATGTCATTGTTTTTAACAGCTAAGTAATACTCCATTATATAAATGTATCACATTTTGTTTATCCATTCTTTGGTTGAGGGACATTTAGGTTGATTCCAGTTTCTGGCTATTAAAAATAAAGTCACTATGAACAAAGTTGAGCAAATGTCCTTGTGGTATGATGGAACATCCTTTTTTTATGTGCCCAGGAGTGGTATTGCTTGGGTCTTGAGGTAGATTGATTTCCAAGTTTTCTGAGGATCTGCCGTATTGATTTTCAGAGTGGCTGCAAAAGTTTTGCCTCTCACTGGTAATGGAGGAGTTCCTCTTGCTCCACATCCTCTCCAGCATAAGCTGTCATTTGTGTTTTTGATTTTAGCCATTCTGGTGGGTGTAATATGGAATCTCAGAGTCCTTTTAATTTGCATTTGCCTGATGGCTAAGGATGCTGAACATTTTTTAAAAGTGTTTCTCAGTCATTTTGGTTTCCTCTGTTGAGAATTCTCTGTTTAGATCTGTACACCATTTTTAAATTAGATTGTTTAGTTTATTGATGTCTAGTTTCTTGAGTTCTTTATATATTTTGGATATTAGCCCTCTGTCAGATGTGGAGTTGGTAAAAGTCTTTTCCTAATCTCTAGGCTGTCTTTTGCCTTATTGACAGTGTCCTTTGCCTTTTTAGTTTCATAATGTCCCATTTATTAATTGTTGGTTTTAGTTTCTGTACTATCAATGTTTTGTTCAGAAAATTGTCTCCTGTGCCAGTGTGTTCAAGGCTATCCCTATTGGAGGAGAATGCTTGCTAATTTCTGGCTGCTCGCCCCCAAAATAGCCACACAGAAACCATATTATTTAAATCACTGCTTGGCCCATTAGCTCTAACTTCTTATTGGCTAACTCTTACATCATAATTTAACCTATTTCCATTAATCTATGTATTGCCTTGTAACTGTGGCTTACCAGCAAAGTTTCAGCATGTCTGTCTCTGGGGGTGGCTCTATGACTTCTCCTTGACTCTGCCTCCTTTCTCCCAACATTCAGTTTAGTTTTCCCCACTTACCTAAGTTCTGCCCTATCAACAGGCCAAGGCAGTTTTTTTTTATTTACCAATGGTATTCATAGCATATAGAGGGGAATTCCACATCACCTCCCCGTTTCTGATTAAATAAGGAAGGTTTTCACTTTAACATAGAAAAATTGCATTCAACAAAACAGGTATCAAGCAAGAATTAAAGTTATAATAGTTATATCTACTTTATCTTTTATCATATCTAAGGAAAACTATAATTATAAGTTATTCAACTCCATCAAAGACTCCATAAGGGTATGTGATACTACCTAAGGAAACAGAAAGTACATTATAAGCAACTTCCAAAACTCTAGAACTGACAGAGACATCTCACTGCCTGGACAGTCACCCATAGTTATTCTGTACCATTGGGATATCCATCTTTAGCCTACAGGCCCATAGTATCCAGCAGACTTTTCATGAAGCAGGAAATTTCAAAGACAGTTCCACCTATATTGGCAGTTTTTCAGTCACTTTCTTCCGTGTCCTGCAGAATGTCTAGCAGATTCTTTCATGAAGCAAGAACCCCAAAGGATTGTTTCACCTTTAGGCAAGTTTAGCAGTCATTTCTCTGTGGGTCCTGCATGTCCAGTTCACACAGGAGTCCAGGCAAAACCAGTTTCTTGCCCAAATGTCTAACCAACTCCATAAGGGGCCTCTTCGATGCCCATCATCCTCTTGAAGTAGATTGGTGCTGCCAGGAATAGATGTGTCTCATTGTCATGATAAGTCCTACATTCTTAAAACATCTTAAATGCCATATTCTCTAGTCTTTGAAAGGTTTGAAGAATACTATCTAACTGAAATATATCTCTATATATCTAGAAAACCTAACTAACATGACAATAAACTTGACTGTTATAACTATTAACTTATATATCTTAATTATACATTACATTTTTAAATGAGTTGCACATACAGTACCTTAATCAAGAACAGAAATACACATATAACAAAACTGACCTTAAATTTGTATCAATAAACTAAGATCCATATCAATGCAAATCTCTATAACATATCCCCCTTTAAATATAAAGAAACATTATATTAGGGAATATGAGCTAATATCCCTGAGCCTAGATAATTTCCTGCAACCCCAACCCTATACCAATTATAATCAACCCCTAAATAATGTCCCTAACCCTGAGGACAAACTATGTTGGGGGAGGAAATGTTGTCGTCTAGAATTACTTCCAGCTGTCATGGGATCCTGTGAAAGCAAAATGATGCTTAATTTTCAAGATTACTGTGTGGTATAATTGCGAATATTTTCTGAGTATTTGATAGGTTTTTTCCTGAGGTTTCCATTTGGAGTTCTGGCCAGAACATTGTAAAAAAGTACACCATTTCAGCTAACCAAGTTGGAACCATCTTGAGCAGCTGGTACCCAAACCAGGTCTTATAGTAGCACTATCAGCATCATGACATCATATCAACCAGGTGGAGTTGTTGTTGTGGGGCCCTATCTTCTTCCTGGAAACTTCAAAAATCACTACAGGAAAATTCTTTGTTCATTGTGGAAAACTTAAACATTATTTATAGAGATATGTATTCAATTAAAGGTACGATAGAGACAGAAATAGGTATGAAGGAAAGTAAATTTTTTTTCTAAATTCTTTTTTTCTTTCTGTCCCATACCTTGGCTCCTGACATGAAACAGAAAATGAATTTTTATTGTAACAACATGCTTGAATTTAGAGAAGGACAGAGCCATTGTTCAACTCCAAAGCCAACTTTGATTTTTAAGTGAGTCATGACAATTTTATTTAGTATTCAGAGATTCTTACCCTCAGATGACATGTCCTCACAAGTGATAATCCTCTTTGCTTGGTGATCCTATCTGGATAGTCATCTTTTCCTCTTCAGGCATCTAGATGTCCAGGGTCTCTTAACTTTTTGAAGATGAGTGTTTTCCTGCAAAAATAAGAACAGAACCCTGCCCCAACCCATATCAGGTATTCTTACCACGTGATTGGTTGTCACCTCTATGGATGAGTCATTATTTCTCTTCCTCAAGAGATTTTTCTTTTTCAAACCAAATCTTTATTAATTATGATGGTATCTATAATGTTTCTTCTCCTGTTGAAACAAGAGCAAATCCCCTTCCTGAATGTAGCACATCTCCTGGTTTCCATTGTGAAGACAACACATCCTTGAAATACACTGGCTGATTTAATTCAGAAGACTTTTCTATTATCCAATGTCTCTCTGCTGCTGCTGTCCCTTTCTCATTAGCATTAAGAAAATTCAAGGTCAATAAAGCATTATGTAAACTATTTCTGGGGGCATCTTCCATCCCTTTTTATTTGTATAATATATCCTTTATAATTCTATTTAATCTTTTTATAACTGCCTGACTTGTAGAATTGTTTGGTATACCTGTAGTATGCTTTATATTATAATAAGCAAAAAACTGTTTCATTTTTCTTAGAGATATATGCTAGACCATTATCTGTCTTTATTTGTGCAGGTATATCCATGATGACCATAACTTCTAATAAACGTGTCATTACTGAATCAGCCTTTTCTGAGTTCAATACAGTTGCTCATTAAATAAGTATCAATGATGTGGTGTACATATTTTAATTTTCCAAATTCTGCAAAGAGGAACACATCAATCTTCCAGATTTTATGCCTTTGGGTTACTCCCTGCATTAGGCAGGATAACCAGATAGGAAGTAGAGGCAGGTCAAACAGAACAGGAGAATTCTGGGAAGGAGGAAGCCCATTCCTCCCCAGTCCTGTCCAGACACCAAAGAAGCAGGATATGACCTGCCCCGCTGAAAATATGTGGCTATCATAGATAAGAATAATGGGTTAATATAAGTTATAAGAGCTAATATGAAGCTTGAGCTAATGGACCAATCAGCTTATAATTAATGTAGACTTCTGTGTATTTTCTTTGGGATTTACCAGCTGTGGGAACTGAGCAGGACAGAAACCTCAACAAGCAGGCCCTCATGTTACACTTGCAGGTAGCAGTGTTTGAATATAGAAAGAGAAAGTAGGACATTTCTTTATAATCTCCTTAGCTTGTTGTCATGTAATAAAAAACTCTGTCTTTAAAGCTTTGCAATTGACATAATGTTCTTAAGAAATTCTGAGGCCTTCAACATACTTCCTGTAGTAGGAGAGAAGGCCTGCTTTTGGTCCCAGCTACCCTATTAGCTTAACCCTTGAAAAATTACACAGAAACTGTATTCATTTAAACACTGCCTGACCCATTATCTCTAGCCTTTTATTGGCTAACTCTCACATATTAGTTTAACCATCTCCATTAATGTGTATTGCCATTTGAATGTGGCTTACTGGCATGAGTCTAACCAGTGTCCATCTTGGGCAGGGGAACCATGGTGTCTGCCACACTGCCCTTCCCAGCATTCAGTTCATCTATTCCACCTATCTAAGTTCTACCCTATCAAAAGGCCAAGGCAGTTTCTTTATTCAACCAATGAAAGCAACACATAGACAGAAAAACCTCCTACACCAACTTCCAATCAGTAATCAATCAATTTCTGCATTGCCTAGTGATAGAGGACCTTGTAGACCCATATGGGATCAGATGTATGTATGTATATGGGTCAGAGCCTATTCCTGATTATATCTTGAACCTGTATGAATGATGAAGTCAATTCTGTATCATCTGGTATAAATTCAGTGGTTTCAATATGTAAGACAACTCTTTCTGCATGTTGTGAATCAGTAATTATAATAAGAGGTTCTTTAAAATCCCTTAGCACCATGAGAATGGCATATAATTCTGCCTTTTGGAAAGAATTATAGGGGCTTTCTTCCATCTTACTTAAATCTTCTGATTTGTAACCTGCCATTCCCGATTTATTTGCATCAGTATAGAATGTAAAGGCTCCAGTTATTAGTGTGTTCCATACAATGCAGGGAAGGACCCAAGTAGTTCCCTTTATAAAGTTAATTCTATCACTTTTGGGATAATTGCTATTAAAAAAATAACATAAGCTTTTTGCCAAGGTTTATTGTCTTCCCATATTTTTTTATTTCATCAGTATTAGAAGGCACTATAATCTCTGCTGGGTCTATCTATACCTGCTAGTTGACAAAGTCTCAATTTTTCTTTTATAATTAATTCAGAAACTTTTTGACATAAGTTTTTAATTTTTTACTTGGTTTATGTGGCTAAAAGATCCATTCTAAGATAATATCTTCCCTTGGCATTAAAATTCCTGTATGGGAAATTCTGGAAGGTAATATGACTAAAATGCATTTAAGATTTAGATTCACTCTGTCCACATGTGCCTCCTGTAAGTTTTCTTCAACGATAATCAATTCCTTTTCTGCTTCAGCTGTTGATTCTCTGGGACTAATTTGTCACCATCTAAGGTTTTGTTTAAATAAACTATTAGATCAGGAATTTTCTCAATAGCTGGTCATAGACTGGAAATGTCTCCTAACAATCTTTGTAAGTCATTCAGAGTCCACAATCATTCTCTCCTAATTTGTGCCTTTTGTGTTCTAATTTTCTGTAAACCTATTTTATAACCTAGGTCATTGACAGGATCTCTTCTCTGTGTTTTTTCAGGAGCAATTTCTAATCCCCATTTTGGTAAAACTTTCTTTACTTCTTCAAAAATTCTTTCTAAAGTATTTATGTTTGAATCAGATAGCAAAATGCCTTCCATGTAATGGTAATTTATATATTTAGGAATTTTTTTTTTTTTACATATTATTTCCAATGGCTGGCTTACAAAGTATTGGCACAGGATGGGACTATTGAGCATTACCTGTGGAAGGATAGTCTACTGGTATCTCCTAGTAGATTGAGAATTATTATAAGTAGGCACGTGAAGGCAAATTTTTCTGTCCTTTTCTTGTAAAGGTATAGTGAAAAAACAATCTTTTAAATCAATAACCACATTGGGTGCTAATTTGTTGGAGAAAACTGCTTATTTGTTCCTGGCTGATTGGCCCCACAATAATCACACCAAAACTATATATTTAAATCACTGCTTGTCCCATTAGCTCTAACTTCATATTGTCTAACACTTGCATCTTAATTTAACCCATTTCAATTAATCTGTGTATTGTCATTTTGCTGTGGCTTAACAGCAAAGTTTCAGCAAGTCTGTTTCCAATGGCAGCTCCATGACTTCTTCTTGACTCTGCCTCCTTTCTTACAGCATTCAGTTTAGTTTTCCCTACTTATCTAAGTTCTGCCCTATCAACAGGCCTAAGCTGTTTCTTTATTCACCAACAGCATTTACAGCATACAGAGGGGAAACCCACATCATATTCTCTAATTTTTCTCTTACTAGGTTCAGTGTTTCTGGTTTAATGCTGAGATTTTTGATCTACTTGTACTTGAGTTTTATGCAGAGTGATGAATATGGATCTATTTGCATTCTTCTACATGCAGACATTCCATTGACTAGCACTATTTGTCGAAGATGCTTTCTTTTTTCCATTGTATATTTCTGGCTTCTTTATAAAAATCAGGTGTCCATAGGAGTGTAGAATTTTTTCTGGTTTCTAGATTCAATTCCATTGATAAATCTGTCTTTTATTATGCCAGTACCATTTGATTTTTATTACTACAGCTCTGTAGTACAGCTTGAAATCAGGGATGGTACCTGGGGAACTCTGAAGAAGAGAGAAAAGATTGTAGGATTCAGAGGAGTAGAGGATGCTGCAAGAACAGGGCTCATAGGATCAACTAAGCAGGACTCATAGGGGCTCACAGAGACTGAAGAGACAAACACGGACTCTATGTGGGTCTGTGCTAGATCCTCCACTTACATGCATGGTTGTGCAGCTTGATGTTTTTATGGGACTCCTAACAGTGGGAGTGGGGATTGGAGGGTGTATTTCTGACTCTTTTTTCTGCTTTTGGGACCCTTTTCCTCCAATTGAGTTGCCTTGTCTGGCCTTGATATGAGGGTTTGGGCCTAGTCTTATTGTAACTTGTGAAGCCATATTCAGCTGGTAATCCTGGGAGTCATGCTCTTTTCTGAAGGGAAATGGAGGAGAAGTGGATCTAGGGAAGAGGAGAGGTGGGGGGTGGTTCAGAAGAGTAGAGGGATGAGAAACTAAGGTTGTGATGTAATGAATGAAAGAAGAATTAAAAAATGGAGTCAAAGAAGTTGCCCTGGGTTCTTGTTTGTAGTGAAGTCTGACAGCATGCATTGTAACTTCTGTAACATGAGGGCCAGGCTTATTGGGGTTTCTGTCCTGCCCAGTACCCCAAAGCCAGCAAGCCCCAAAGAAAATCATACAGAGATCTCCATAGGCATCCTCATGAATATTAACCTTCATCAGGCGATGAAAGGAGACCGAGACAGAGACCCACATGGGAGTACCAGACAGAAATCTCAAGGTCCAAATCAGGAGCAGAAGGGGACGGAGCACGAGCAAGGAACTCAGGACCACGAGGGGTGCACCCACACACTAAGACAATGGGGATGTTCTATTGGGATTTCACCAAGGCCAGCTGGCCTAGGTCTGAAAAAGCATGGGATAAATCCGGACTAGCTGAACATAGCGGACAATGAGGAATACTGAGAATTCAAGAACAATTGCAGTGGGTTTTTGATCCTACTGCACGTATTGGCTTTGTGGGAGCCTAGGCAGTTTGGATGCTCACCTTACGAGACCTGGATATAGGTGGGCAGTCCTTGGGCTTCCCACAGGTCAGGGAACCCTGATTGCTCTTCGAGCAGATGAGGGAGGGGGACTTGATCAGGGGAGGGGGAGGGAAATGGGAAGCGGTTGCGGGGACGAGGCAGAAATCCTTAATAAATAAATAAATTTAAAAAATAAAAATAAAAAAAAATAAATTAAAAAAAAAGAAAAGAGAAAAAAAAGATTATAAACTGATTGGCCCATTAGCTCAGGCTTCTTATTAGCTCTTGTAGCTTATATTAACCCTTTGTTCTTATCTATGTTAGCTACAAGGCTTGGTACCTTTCACAGCAGGGCAGGTCACATGTTGCTTTTCGGTGGTTTGGGCTGGACTGGCAGAGGGAACTTCCTGCTTCCCAGAATACTCCTGTTCTCTTTGCTCTACCTCTACTTCCTGTCTGGTTTTCCTGCATATACTTCCTGCCTGGCCAATCAGCATTTATTTAAAACATTATTGACAGAATACAGACAATTCTCCCACACCAACACACCAAGGTGGACGTTTGCTGTGAACATTTTGTGACTGTATTTCCTCTTCTTCTTCCCTGGCATTTTCATTACCTCTAGTGTCCACTTTCATCCTTGTTACAGCCATGACTGTGGTTGTTTAGAGGTTATAGCACATTTAGCTGTCTTTAATAACACCATACACTGTAGCTTACAGCAGTGCAATTCACCTTGGTGTCTTCTGTGTGTTGATTTTATTTGTATATTTATCGTACATTCCACAGTAAGTACTTAACTGTTCTTTTTGCTTTAAATAGTTACTTTTTAAAAATTGACCACAATATCTTTTATATTTGCCCACATATTTAATATTTTGTTTATTCTTCATTGTTTGAAAATATTTCAGTTTCTGTGTTTTTTAATTTTCTTTTTCTTTTTCTACTGTGTGACTAAGTCTTGGGAGAAATTCAATTTACTTACTGATTAGAATCATAGAGTGACTTGGCCTTTAAGGGTATTTAGGAGGGAATCACAAGGAATATGTCACTGAAAATTTTTTACATCATTTGAAAATATTAATTCCTGAACTTCAACATGAAAGAACATTGCGAAGGTAGGAGTAACTTTTGCAGGGTAGTTGGCAGCTCTGAGAGAGTTGAGTATTCCGTGCATGCATTTGTTGTCTATCGGTGAATGAAAAGCCCACTGACACAGCGGCAGACAGTGTTGAGAACATTTTTATCTTAAATATGTACAAGTTTGCCGGGCGGTGGTGGCGCACGCCTTTAATCCCAGCACTCGGGAGGCAGAGGCAGGCGGATCTCTGTGAGTTCGAGACCAGCCTGGTCTACAAGAGCTAGTTCCAGGACAGGCTCCAAAACCACAGAGAAACCCTGTCTCGAAAAAACCAAAAAAAAAAAAAAAAAAAAAAAAAAAAAAAAAAAAAATATGTACAAGTTTTATTTTTTTTTTTTTAATTAAGAAAAGAAGAAAAAAAACATAAACAAAAAACAAGTTTCCACCTCCTCCCAGCCTCCCATTTCCCTCCCCCTCCTCCCACCCTTCTCCCCCTCCCCCCACTCCTCTCCCCCTCCCTCTCCAGTCCACAGAGCAGTCCGGGTTCCCTGCCCTGTGGTAAGTCCTAGGTCCTCCCCCCTCCATCCATATCTAGGAAGGTGAACATCCAAACTGGCTAGGCTTCCACAAAGCCAGCACATTAAGTAGGATCAAAACCCCGTGCCATTGTCCTTGGCGTCTCATCAGCCCTCATTGTTCGCCATGTTCAGAGAGTCCGGTTTTATCCAATGCTTTTTCGGTCACAGTCCAGCTGGCCTTGGTGAGCTCCCAGTAGATCAGCTTCACTGTCTCAGTGGGTGGGTGCACGCCTCGTGGTCCCGACTTCTTTGCTCATGTTCTCCCTCCTTCGGCTCCTTATTGGGACCTTGGGAGTTCAGTCCAGTGCTCCAGTGTGGGTCTCTGTCTCTATCTCTATCCATCACCAGATGAAGGTTCTATGATGATATGCAAGATATTCGTCAGTATTGCTCTAGGATAGGGTCATTTCAGGTTCCCTATCTTCAGCTGCCCAAGGAACTAACTGGGAACCTCATCTTGGGCACTTGGGAGCCCATCTAGGGTCAAATCTCTTGCCCACCCTAAAGTGGCTCCCTTAACTAAGAATTGTGGTTCCGTGCTCCCCTATCCACCTTTCCTTTATCCCAATTCTCCTGATTCCCCAAGTCCCCCCTCCTTCCCTTCTACCTTTTCTCTCCCCATCTCCCCTTACCCCCATCCCACCCCACCCCGAAGATACTAATTTTCTCCCCGGCAATTTGGTCTACTTCCCTTAGCCAAGAGGATAACTATATGTTTTTCCTTGGGTTCACCTTCTTACTTAGCTTCTTTAGGTTCACCTATTGTAGACTCCGTGGTCCTTATTTATGGCTAGAAACCAATTATGAGCGAGTACATCCCATGTTCATCTTTTTGGGTCTGGGACACCTCACTCAGGATAGTGTTTTCTATTTCCATCCATTTTCATGCAAAATTCGAGAAGTCATTGTTTTTTACCGCAGCGTAGTACTCTAGCGTGTATATATTCCATACTTTCTTCATCCATTCTTCCATTGAAGGGCATCTAGGTTGTTTCCAGGTTCTGGCTATTACAAATAATACTGCAATGAACATAGTTGAACAAATGCTTTTGTCATTTGATAGAGCATCTCTTGGGTATATTCCCAAGAGTGGTATTGCTGGGTCCAGGGGTAAGTTGATCCCGAATTTCCTGAGAAACCGAAACACTGACTTCCACAGTGGTTGCACAAGATTGCATTCCCACCAACAATGGATGAGGGTACCCGTTCCTCCACAGCCTCTCCAGCAAAGGTTATCATTGGTGTTTTTGACTTTAGCCATTCTGACAGGTGTAAGATGATATCTCAAAGTTGTTTTGATTTGCATTTCCCTGATTGCTAAGGAAGTTGAGTACGACCTTAAGTGTCATTTGGCCATTTGAACTTCTTCTGTTGAGAATTCTCTGTTCAGTTCAGTGCCCCATTTTTTTAATTGGGTTAATTAGCATTTTAAAGTCTAGTTTCTTGAGTTCTCTATATATTTTGGAGATCAGACCTTTGTCTGTTGTGGGGTTGGTGAAGATCTTCTCCCAGTCAGTAGGTTGCCTTTGTGTCTTAGTGACTATGTCCTTTGCTTTACAGAAGCTTCTCAGTTTAAGTAGGTCCCATTTATTCAATGTTGCCCTTAATGTCTGTGCTTCTGGGGTTATACATAGGAAGCGATCTCCTGTGCCCATCTCCTGTAGGGTACTTCCCACTTTCTCTTCTATCAGGTTCAGTGTGTTCGGGCTGATATTGAGGTCTTTAATCCATTTGGACTTGAGTTTTGTGCACGGTGATAGATAAGGGTCTATTTTCATTCTTCTACAGGATGACATCCAGTTGTGCCAGCACCATTTGTTGAAGATGCTTTCTTTCTTCCATTGTTTACTTTTAGCTCCTTTATCAAAAATGAGGTGTTCATAAGTTTGTGGGATAAAATCCGGGTCTTCTATACGATTCCATTGGTCGACTTCTCTGTTTTTATGCCAGTACCACACTGTTTTCATTACTGTAGCTCTGTAATAGAGTTTGAAGTCAGGGATGGTAATGCCTCCAGAAGATCCTTTATTGTATAGGATTGTTTTGGCTATCCTGGGTTTTTTGTTTTTCCATATAAAGTTGATTATTGTCCTCTCCAGATCTGTGAAGAATTTTGATGGGATCTTGATGGGGATTGCATTGAATCTATAAATTGCCTTTGGTAGAATTGCCATTTTTACTATGTTGATCCTCCCAATCCAAGAGCAAGGGAGGTCCATCCATTTTTTGGTATCCTCTTCAGTTTCTTTCTTCAATGCCTTAAAGTTCTTGTCAAATAGATCTTTCACTTCCTTGGTTAGATTTACCCCAAGATATTTTATGCTGTTTTTGGCTATTGTGAATGGTGAAGCTTCTCTGATTTCCCTCTCTGCTTCTATATCCTTTGTGTATAAGAGGGCGACTGATTTTTTGGAGTTGATCTTGTATCCTGCCACATTACTAAAGCTGTTTATCAGCTGTAAAAGTTCTTTGGTGGAGTTTTGGGGGTCGCTTATGTACACTATCATATCATCTGCAAATAACGAAAGTTTAACTTCTTCCTTTCCAATTCGAATCCCCTTGATTCCCTTATGTTGTCTTATTGCTATTGCTAGAACTTCAAGCACTATATTGAAGAGGTATGGCGAGAGTGGACAGCCTTGTCGTGTTCCTGAGTTAAGTGGGATGGCTTTGAGTTTCTCTCCCTTTAATTTGATGCTAGCTGTCGGCTTGCTGTATATAGCTTTTATTATATTTAGGTATGACTCTTGTATCCCTAATCTCTCCAAGTCTTTTAACATAAATGGATGTTGAATTTTGTCAAATGCTTTTTCAGCATCTAATGAAATGATCATATGGTTTTTTTTTCTTTCAGTTTATTTATATGCTGGATTACATTGATAGATTTTCGTATGTTGAACCAGCCCTGCATCTCAGGAATGAAGCCTACTTGATCATAATGGATAATTTTTCGGATGTGTTCTTGGATACGATTTGCCAGTATTTTGTTGAGGATTTTTGCGTCGATATTCATGAGTGAGATTGGCCTGTAGTTCTCTTTCCTGGTTGAGTCTTTGAGTGGTTTTGGTATCAGAGTAATTGTGGCTTCATAAAAGGAGTTCTGTTTCTATATTGTGGAATATATTAAGGAGTATAGGTATTAGATCTTCTTGGAAGTTCTGGTAGAATTCCGCATTGAAACCATCTGGTCCTGGGCTTTTTTTGGTAGGGAGGTTTTTGATAACAGCTTTTAATTCTTCGCGACTAACAGGTCTATTTAGATTGTTCACCAGGTCCTGATTTAACTTTGGTATATGATATTTATCTAAAAAAGTATCCATTTCCTTTACATTTTCCTATTTTGTGGCATATAGGCTTTTGTAGTA
Source organism: Microtus oregoni (assembly GCF_018167655.1). Taxonomy (NCBI): domain Eukaryota; kingdom Metazoa; phylum Chordata; class Mammalia; order Rodentia; family Cricetidae; genus Microtus; species Microtus oregoni. Next base: position 39,957,795 of record NW_024543062.1, on the reverse strand, counting down.
AGATCTAATGATTCTCTGAATTTCCGCTGTGTCTGTGGTTATGTCTCCCTTTTCATTTCTGATTTTATTAATTTGCAAATTCTCTGCCGTTTGATTAGCTTGGATAGTGGTTTGTCAATCTTGTTGATTTTCTCCAGGAACCAGCTTTTTCTTTCATTGATTCTTTGTATTGTTTTCTGTGTTTCTATTTTGTTGATTTCAGCCCTCAGTTTGATTACTTCCAGTCTTCTACTCCTCCTAGGTGAGTCTGCTTCTTTTTTTTCTAGAGCTTTCAGGTGGGCTGTTAAGTCTCCAATGTGAGCTTTCTCTGTTTTCTTTAAGTGGGCACTTAGTGCTATGAACTTTCCTCTTAGGACTGCTTTCATAGTGTCCCATAAGTTTGAGTATGTTGTTTCTTTATTTTCATTGAATTCCAGGAAGACTTTAATTTCTTTCTTTATTTCTTCCTTAATCCAGGTATGGTTCAATAGTTGACTGTTCAGTTTCCATGACTTTGTATGCTTTCTGGGGGTAGCATTATTGTTGAATTCTAACTTTAATCCATGGTGATCTGATAAGTCACAGGTGGTTACTAATATTTTTTTGTAACTGTGGATGTTTGCTTTGTTACCGAGTATGTGGTCAATTTCGAGAAGGTTCCATGAGCTGCAGAGAAGAAGGTATATTCTTTGCTATTTGGATGGAATGTTCTATAGATGTCTGTTTAGTCCATTTGATTCATTACCTCCATTAATTCTCTTATTTCTCTGTTAGGTTTCTGTCTCATTGACCAGTCCATTGGTGAGAGAGGAGTGTTGAAGTCTCCTACTATTAGTGTGTGCGGTTTGATGGCTGCCTTGAATTTTAGCAATATTTCTTTTAAGTACGTGGGTGCTTTTATATTAGGGGCATAGATGTTCAGGATTGAGACTTCATCCTGATGAACTGTTCCTGTTATGAGTATAAAATGTCCCTCTCCATCTCTTCTGATTGATTTAAGTTTGAAGTCAACTTTGTTAGAAAGTAGTATGGCCACACCTGCCTGTTTCTTAGGTCCATTTGCTTGATAGGCCTTTTCCCAGCCCTTTACTCTGAGTAGGTGCCTGTCTTTGTGGTTGAGGTGTGTTTCTTGTAAACAGCAGAATGTTGGATCCTGTTTTCTTATCCAATCTCTTAGCCTGTGCCTTTTTATAGGTGAGTTGAGTCCATTGACATTAAGTGATATTAATGACCAGTGGTTGTTAACTCCGGTCATTTTTTTTTAGTCGTAGAGTTTGTGTGTTTCCCTTCTTTGTTTTGTGTTGGTGAAGGGTCTCTAGATGTCTGAGTTATTGTGGTCATTGTTGGACTCCTTGGTTAGTGATTTTCCTTCAATTACTTTCTGTAAGGCTGGATTTGTGGCTGCGTATTGTTTAAATTTGTTTTTATCCTGGAAAATTTTATTTTCTCCATTTATAGTGAATGAAAGCTTGGCTGGGTATAGTAATCTGGGCTTGCACCCATGGTCTCTCAGTTTCTGCAGTACATCTATCCAGGACCTTCTGGCTTTCATGGTTTCCATGGAGAAGTCAGGTGTAAGTCTGATAGGTTTACCTTTATCAGTAATTTGGCCTTTTTCCTTTGCAGCTCTTAATATTCTTTCCTTATTCTGTATGCTTTGTGTTTTGATAATTATATGGCGAGGGGATGTTTTTTTTTGATCCAGCCTATTCGGTGTTCTGTATGCTTCTTGCACCTTCATAGGTATATCTTTCTTTAGGTTGGGAAAATTTTCTTCTATAATTTTGTTAAATATATTTTCTGGACCATTGAGCTTTACTTCTTCTCCTTCTTCTACTCCTATTATTCTTAGGTTTGGTCTTTTTATTGTGCCCCATATTTCCTTAATGTTTTGTGATGAGAGTTTGTTGGCCTTGCTGTTTTCTTTGATCAGTGTGTTTATTTTCTCTATGGTATCTTCAGAATCCGCGAGTCTTTCTTCTATCTCCTGTATTCTGCTGGTTATGCTTGTTTCTGTAGTCTCTATTCGTTTACCTAGATTTTTCATGTCCAGTCGGCCCTCTGTTTGTGTTTTCTTCTTTGCCTCCATTTCAGTTTTCAGGTCTTGAACTGTTTCCATTATCTGTTTGATTGTTTTTCCTTGGTTTTCTAGGGTATCATTCACTGATTTATTCAATTCTTCAAACTTTCTGTTATATTTCTCATCCATTTCTATAAGGGCGTTTTTTACATGCTGTTTAAGGGTGTCAATCACTTTCATGAAGTCAATCTTTTCTCCTTCTTCTTGATTAAGGGGTTCTTGTCCTCCCGTTGTGAGGTCGCTTGTTTCTGGTAGCTTCATGTTGCTTTTCAGCTTGTTGGGCGAATTCTTGCCTTGACGTCTGTCCATCTCTTCTTCCAAATGCTCCCTATGGATCGTCTTTTACCGGATCAGGTCTCCTTGCCTACCAAACGCTGGCTCTCCCCAATGTTGGCTCTCCTGGCGCCGAGAGATCAGGCCTCCGTGCTGGTTGGGCAGCTCGCAAACGAAGCACCTACCCCGCTTGGTGCAGGCAGGCCACAGAAACAAAGGAACTGCTGCCCACCCGGGAGCCCCTAGTACTCGGACCCAGCGCCCAGATAGGCTGGGCTGGGCGATGCCACACGCCAAAAGAGGGGGTGGGGCCGAAGTGGAGAGGGCTCTGGACGGAAGCTGGGTGGGCCAGGAAGAAAGAGGCAGCACCCAGGGAGTAGAGGCCCTGCAGAGAGCCCAAGACGGACAGGGGGCCAAGAAACCCCCGAGCTCCCCGTCCCAGGCTGGCGCCGTGGGCCCCAAGTTTTATTTGTTAATCATAACAATACACTTGAAAAAAATTAAGTGAGGTTTTTAAGATACAGGTTTAGAGTTATTAAAAGCAGGCTGGATGGAGGTTTCACCAGCATGTTTATTATCACACATTAGTCATTCTCAAACTCCTACTGCAAGTGTCACTTAAGCTCCCAATAATCACCCAAGGGTGGCTGAAAATGCAGACTCTCCCCCAGGAGAGCACCATGTGATTAGGAGGTGTGCCTGTGCCCCAGAGGGACAAGGAAGCTAAAGGAACAAAGCAACAGGGGAACCCATTGTTTCAATTCCTTTGTTCAAATGAGACATGGAAGCCTGAAGACATCAGCAGCCTAACAGAAAACCTTTACATCAGTTCAGTCTGTGCTCAGGCTGCTCATCTTTAACTAGAGTGTCACGAACCTGCTCTTTCTCACCCTCAGAACTCCTGGATTTTTCTCCCTGTGGGTCAGTTAGTATTTTATGACTGAGATACAATACTTAACAGATACAACTGAGAAAGAACTGTCCTTCCCAGTCCCTCATCAGGCCACTGAGGGAACAGGTATTGTTTGCATTTTAAGTTGTTTGGCATGGTGCTAAAAGCTCCTTACAGAAATACCATAGTCTACATAGAGTCACTGAATATTCCAGATGACATCTTAAAGAGCCTGAGTTCACTCACAAATTCTAAGTGAGACAATAATCCACTTTTAACTAACCACCTCTTCCAAAAACGTTGTTTTATGAAACAATGTGCACAACATCATATCAATTTTACATAACTTTGGAGAATTTGCATTTCAGGAAGTGATAGATTTTTACTTCGTCTGGAGGTCAATAGTTCTCTAGAGATTAGCTAAATATATTCTCTGTTTTAAAACAAAGCCAGAGAAGATGGCTCTTATGTGTCATGACAAGAACAGAGTGGACTATCTCCCAGGTGAAGCTGCCCTTTTCTTTTCTGTTCTTTTCTTTTCTTCTCTTCTCTTTTATCTTTTCTTTCCTTTTCTTTTTTAATTTAAATAACTTTTTTTCATTTTTCATTTTCATTTATTTTACATACCAATGAGCTTCTGCTCCCTCCTCTTCTCCTGTACCTTTTTCCTATTTACCTCATTCCCTATCCATTCCTCCCAGGAACAAGCCTCCCAGGGTTTGTGCAGAGCACAATGCATCAAGTTGAGGCAGGACTTAGCTCCTTTCCTTAAGTCAAGGCAGGGCCAGGCAATCTTGCATGGGGAACAGGATACCAAAAGTCTGAAGCTGTCCTTTTCTACTCCAGAGTTCACACCATGAACATTCAGCTACGAATCCCATGATATATTGTGCAATTTATGAAGAAATAGAATCAATTTTATAAATATATTCTAACTCTGAGCCATATTTGTTACTCCAAAGATTACTAAAATAAAAATCCCTGTTATTTTTGCTTGCTTGAAATACCTATAAATGACTTATAATTCCAAAATCAAAACAGAATAAAAAGGAAATAAAACAAAATAAAATAAGACAGAGCTTTTTGATGCTTATCAAGTTGTGCCTAGATAGCTGCGACCTCTCCCCTGTAAGATCGTATTCTCGTCTAAGCAAGTTTGCCCCCAACTCTGCACGTTCCTACTACAAGTGGAATTTTCAAAACAATGAACAGGAAGTTGGATTTCTACTGATTTTTAAAGTCAAAGTTTTCCTGAACCGGACCACGGGGGAGGCGGGTAAACCTTTGTAACCAGACAGATTCATCAAACCTAACACATTTCTGTAGCCAGTGAATGTGAGCTGAAGAAAGTGGGACTCCTTTTCAAGTTGAGAACACAGAATGGGTGGATAAAAGATGAGAGGAAGGATTAGAGAAGGCAAGCAGGTTTTTCCTGCTCTGTCAATTTGCATCCAAAGTAGATCAAAGGAGATGACTGGCGTCTTTTGCCAAGCACTGTGAGAACATGCTCATTTCCACTGAGCCCTGAACATCAGGGGAGCTATCCCAGATTCTTTATTTCTATGTGCTCTGCTGGGTTGCTGTAGTGTAAGTATTTCTCTACAGATAGGGTCTATGTATCCACATGGGTACAGGCTACTATTTTTTCTTTGTAAAGACACAAACTATGGCACACTCTACAAACTCACTGTCTTTTTTAATGAACTCATCTGATATTGTTAAAAGTTAAAACCATGATTTTCTCTTATAGTTTTTGGGCTCAATGTTTCTAGTGATTCTTATTCAATCTGAGTTTGGATTTGAAATTTGAGTAGTTCTATTTTAGTTGTTTAAGAGTTAACCCCTTCTATTTTTATTTATTAAGAGCCTTTGTAAGGTACTTATATTAAATTTGTCACATAATTTTCTAGGTTATTAAGATGACCTACAGAGTGTTCTGTGGTGATGGAATTATTATGCTAGAAATATTAAAAATTGCATTGTGCAAGGTACTACATGCTAGCTGTTATGTTCAAATCTGCAAAGTCCCCCAAAAGCCAATAAAGAGACTGAGTATTGTATGTAAAAGCAAAGAGCCTTTATTTTATGTTAGTTTGCAAACTTGGTCTCTCTGCATGTCTAACATATTAGAATAAACAAGGAGCCTCGAGCTCACTTAGAGTTGGGTTTTTATAGTAATAAAGGTGGGGATGAGGGGTTTCTGAGGTTCAGGACCCCTGATTGACTGAAATTTGTCTAGGGGTGTCCTGGTGAGTGTGTCCTCACAGGTGGTCCTATCTACAGTGAGCGGCTGGAATGCTAGGCATTTCCTTCTGATGGTCTGCTCCTGGGTGGTGCTTGGGTAATCTCAGTCTGTGGTTCTTCCTGCAACCAGGTATTGCTTCAGGGTACATATTAACTAGTGAGATTAGAAAATGTACCAATTTTGCTTAATGTGACTTCATTTAATTTGTATGTGGCTACAGCTGGCTAATGATTATTACATTGGACAATACAGATCTCTAGAGATCTCTTTCCAGGGCTGCTGAAAAGTAAATTATATTAATATATTCCTAATTTATCTTTGCTAATAATATTCCTTTGCATTGTGGTATTTTAAATTTTCTTTGTGTTGGATACTTGGCTCAATGATAGAGAACTTATCTAGTATGTAAGGTCTTGAGTTGAATTTTTGTACCACAATAAACAAAAAATTCATAAAGTTTTCTTATTATTCAAATAAAAAGTATGTATCTGCATACCATCCCAGTTTAGCATAGCTGAGTCTGTTTTAAATATCTCCTTCCATATGATTAATATGTTTCTACCTTATATTCATTATGTATGATTAACCTCTTGTAATTGAAAATACAGTAAAGAAATATAAGTTGAAAAAATAATTATTTTATTGATAATATTTTCTATAAAATCACAAAATTTAGAAGCATATGAAGATCCCCCAGATATCTCTTAAAGTCAACGAAGTGTAGGTGTTTTTAGTAATCAGTTTAATGCATACTTTCCTTTAACTCATTTAAGAACAGATTATGAACAGACAGATGTTAGTTTAAAGTAAACAGCCCCTCATCTTTTCACTGAACATTTTTTTTTCAGAGAATGCTTATATGTGTATATAGAAAGAAAATGGAGACATTCTGCTTTAACCACTATATTCTCAGTGATGATTCTGAGATGGGAAAGCAAAGCAAAGCAAGAGAAGCTGTTGTTTCCAGGTCTTGATTAACTACAGCACCTCTGCTAACTTCCCAGAAGCATGGTAGAGCTACAGCCTCAAGGAGAAGACATTCTGCCAAAGAAGAGGATGCTGTTAGTCTTGTTTTGCTTGATGAAGAATAGGAAAGGGTGATCACAAGAGAAATCTTCAGTTATTAATGCTGATGTTAAAGACACTTCTACCCCTGTGGCAGCTGCAGCTTCTGTCCCCTCTTCATTTACTTCCACAAAGGACTTGTGTAAAACTTTAGATACCATGAGATCTTGATTGTCACTGATGCCTGAGAAGTCGGCATTCTGTGCACTGAAAGCATCCACCATCCCCATGTGTTCCAGTGGAGCCGGGAGGTCATATTTCTCTTCCACTTTGAATCGAGGTAAGGATAAATACAGCTCTATCATGTTCATATTCTGTGGGCTTGTCCACTCTATTAACTTATCAGTGGTGAGATTATCTTCAAGCTATAAAAATAGAAGAAAAGAAAATGCTGTGATTCACTAAAAGCCTATAACTCACATGAGCAATGAATTAAAGGAAACTTTTAGCAATAAATATTATGAATGCTGTATTATATAAATATAACACATACTGATTATTTAGTATAGATATTATTGATTTAGATAATTTAAAATTAGATATTATTATTAATAAAATTCAAAAACAAGATCATCATTTTGTATAGATTATTGTTTATGCTACCAGCCACCTATGTTACTTTTAATAGATGTATCTTTATATTTTTCTGACATCATTACCGTCTGTAGTTATTATATAATACTCTTAAGTTTTACTTTTTTATTCAAAATATTCACATTTTTATTCAAAATATTCATAAACATTCTCTACATTGTGATTTATTTCTTTCAGCAAAATTTGACTTGTTCCCTATTATTGTCATGAAGTTGATATTTAATGTGTATAGCTCCACTTAATTACTAATTAAATAATTCTTCAGTGTGTTTCAGGTTGTAATACAGGATGAAACACAATATCTCCTTTAAAAATTTTTATTATTTTCATGTTTAATTATTTTCATTAGTGTCTGGTTTAAATTTGATAGCTCAGGAAGAAATTAGGCAGCAGAAGGAAGAGTAGGAGACACAAGCTTCACCTTCTTCAAACCATCGATTTCATTTGGTAGAAGGATAAACATGCTCAGCTCTTTGCCTTTGTATGGTATTTCCACAATCACGGCCTGCACATCCTCCAGTCTGTTAAAGTTAAACTCGTTTTTTTGTATCATCATCTGGACAGATTTACTAGTATTCTGTAACAAATCAATGCATCAAACACATTCAAAGGAGACATAAGACAGCATAGACAATATTGTTGCGATACCAAACACATCAAACATCCTCTGAAGAGATAATTCTTACATTTTGTGAAGTCTAAATAAAAGTTTCTTTAGTTGTCCTTAGTTAAACAAAGTTACAAGAAAAAAAAAAACCACACAAGACTTGTTTATTTTGTACTTTCCATGGTATCCCTTTCATTTGAATTGAATTATATACACATCACTATATGACATAATATAATAAACAGAAAACAGTACCTTATTAAGCCAAAATTTTCCTTCTATAGTATGCTTTTCATCAAATTTGTGATCCCATTGTCCTTTGAAATACACTGCATTCACGAGAACCAGTACAGTGCTACTGCTCAGGCTCCCATTCGGAAATAAGTCTTTGATTTTTCCTGCCAGGGAAAGAACAAAATGCTTATCACCAAAGTAGAAGGAACTTGTCTGGAGGATGCTCTATAAGAGTTCACCATTGGTCACTCATCGCTTGTTCACCCAAGTCATTAATTGAGGGACTCTTTGACTTGTTTGTAAGACACAGCCTTCCTCTCCGTCCCTTGTAATTTACTTGGGATGGACAGTTCTTGTCATAGGCTTTCTATCTGGGTGATTATGGCCAACTCACAGTGAGTACTGACAAGCTGTTTTAATCCATTCTACCAACTTGTCTTTGTTCCTTCCTCTCTCTGTAACTTACATTTTTTTTTTCAATTTAAGGATTACTACTCAAAGTCTTATTCTACCCAAGGCCTGATTGTTCTTTTACACAAATGAGAAGAACTCTATTGTCTGAAGTGCATTCCTGGTAATGCCAAACACTACTCAAGATGTGTCCTGTTCACTTTCATGTTGGACTTCCTGAAAGCTTGACCTACCAAGAGAGTGAGCTATGGGATAGGTGTCTACAGAGAGGAAGCTTTGTTGAGATTTCTGCCCCAGTTGCTGAAGACAGCATGAGAAATCCTTTCAGGAGCTCAAGGTGCAGACATGCTCTGAGAGGAGAAGTAAAAGAGAAAGGGACTTCTTCCAACATTTTCTCTTAGCTTTCCAGAATTGGCTGTGACTTAAAAAATTGATATATCAAAACATGTCTGGGTGGAGTCTTCAGATTGTCTAACATACCACTAACCAAATTAATGTAAATGATTCTCCTGTTTCCTCTGGTTGGCTTTCTGCTAATTTCTCCATACTTTATCCTGGCTCACTTCACATTTATGGAGACCATCCCATCATCCCTGGTACTTTCTCCAGTGACCCTCCAATACAGTACCATTTGTTTGACTTTCTACCCAGGAATTAATCTTCTTTTCGCTTTCTCCTGCAGCATGTACAAAATCAAGTGATTCCACATTGGCTTGGTAAAATTTCCTAATGTCTTCCAAAAATTCCTTTGATATGTGAAGGAACCAAAAAGAATTAAGAACAATTTAGAATAATTTAGATTTCATTATTTATGATACTACTATAATCTGATAGCAGACCCTGACCATATCTGCTATTTTATGAACACACAGATTTTTTTTTTTTTGACTAAGGTAATAATATATAGAACACAGTAAGAATGTCAGTGAAGGTCAATACTTTATGGTAAAGGAAGACAGAAAAGATTTCGTAGTGATGAAAGAGCTGACTTATTCCTGAGCTAGCCTACCACTAAGTTAAACCACTACATTTCTCATTTGATTATATCTTCAGTGCAGGAAATGCTATATTTCCTGGTACCTTCCCAATTCTCTCCAGGGTTTCCCTAAGCCTGCCCATTACAGAAACATTCCATTTCCCAGAAATCTCCTGCTGTACTCTCTGTGACTGAGTCAGCACTGGTTCACTACTAACATCTCATGACGAGATCTGCTGACTTACATTCTTTTTCATGGGGCTGTTCCTGAGCCCATGCTTGCCGCATACAGCACTAGACTTTTGGTCATTACAGTGGCTTAGAACTGTGACTATGGGGCTGGTGCTCCCTGGGCAAACGTTGCCTCTCTGAATCTGTCTGGTCTCACTCTTACATATGGCCATTCAGACATGTAAGACCTAGAATGCAGATTAAAGGTATGCAAAGCCTGGTGCAACTTACCTGGAGAAATGGGAACTCCTTTGCTCCATAAATACCGTTGGCAGCCTTCAGGTCATAAGCACCATGGGATTTGTTTAGTTGAGTTATAAGCTTTTGAAATTGGTCATGGACATTTTCTGATGTTTCATCCTTCAATGTAAAAGATGGGTGTTCATTGAATCACTCTGCTAATGTAAGTACTAAATTCAAAATAAATAGCCAAACACCTGTAATCTCAAAGACAACTTTTTGAATATTCTCTGATAAGTGTTGCATTTTATCTTAAATATTCCCAATTTACATTCAACTTCTTCCAGAAATGCCTTTTTTCTTCTTCTTCTTAAAAAAAAAATATTCCAATCTGCTACTTTTGAACTAAATATGCAGTGCTTTCAGGCTGTCTTGACTTAAGTTGCCTGATGTTTGAAATTCTCTGCATCTGTAAGAGAGTATGTGCCCACTGTTCATTTAGGGACTGGACTACATGTTAGTAATCTAAGACTGAGTGCAATCTAGATGAAAACAAAGAGGTGCAGAGAATTTAATGACCTCTTTAAAGAGATGCCACACAGCCAAATTATGAATCTAAGTATCTTTGAATTAGGATAGCTTCCTTTTCCAGCTAAGAGGTTTGCATGGTTAAGATTCTAAACCCATGTTGATGTGAAACAATCATTTTCCAAGATGTACTTGAATATGTGACTATTAAATTAAGATAAATTGTAACATTATTGTGATAATGACAATTACTATTGTCTTACAACAACAATAGCTAACATTCATTACACTTTCTTATTTATTGCAGGTCAAAGATTTTTCTGTGTGTTTGCTTGGATATATTGAGTCATATTCCTTTTTAATTCCACTTTACTAGATCGTGGTCTCAGCGATTCAGATTGTTTGTGCTTGGCTCATGTTCTGCATTTGTGAGGTGTGGAGCTAGAGCTGAAGCCAGGGCATTCTACTCTAGATCCAACATTGACCTACTGTGCTTAAAACAAAATCATACACATGCTGACTACAGAAAGAAATGTGGCGCTATTCTGTGTTTTTATATCTTTTGTTTGGAAATTCCCTTACAGATTCATTTTTTAAGTTATGAAATGACCATTTAAAATTATAAAGCTTCAAATTATAAATACAAATGTTCTCTTTAAATCATCATGTTAGGAATCTGCAGCTTGTGCCCTGGACTCACATGACAGTCTGGAGATTTTTTTGTTGTCTTCTTTGTAGCTCCATTGAATTGAAGAACCTGGAAGAGATAGCAAGTGGGGCAAAAAAAAAAAAAAAAAAAAAAAACTTCACTGAAAGTTCTGTCTAAGTCCAATGAAACAAAAACAGAACAAAACCTGGAAAAAACAGATGAAAAAAATGAAAAAATCCTCTCAACTTTAGTGCAAGAGTTTGTACAAAACACCAAAAGTTGATTCGCCAGGCATATGAATAATGCCTATTTGCTTGTTGCCCAGGAAACACCTCAATTCACCCCCTCAGAGTTGAGACCATCCACAGCTTTCATCAGTGCTCTCCACAGTTTATGCTCACTTGTAGCTGTTGGGCACATGAAGGCAATCATCCTCACCAGTACCCAAAGGCTGTCGAGGAAGTGTCTGGACCATGTTTGGGAAGGGTGTGTCCCTCCCACAGTTCTGTGCTCATCGCCATGGCAATGACTGTTCAGCATCTTGTTCTTCATCTCAGACCTCTGGCTTTATCATTATCCATCTGCACACTGACAGAGCGATGGAGAGACAGGTTCAAACTGGTCAATGAAATGAAGCTTACACCTACCTTCTCAATTTGCTGTCTAGTGTTTCCTTTGGCTCCAAGCTGGAGCATTCCTAATGCTGTCATGATACTGATTGGGGAGTAGAAGATGTTGTTCTCTGTTTCCCTAAGCTGCCGGTACAGCTCAAGTGTGAATTTCGTAGTTGCTTCAGCAAGCAAATGCATGGTGATCCTAAGGTCCTAGAGCAGCATAAAGTCAGTGAAAGTTTAGAATGACTCACTCTGTAATGAGCATTTCTTAAATGAAACCACACATCTGCATTATAAGATTCTGGCAAATAAAATTATTAGTGTTATTTTTTAAGCCTTGCACAATGTACATATGCTAATCTTCCAATTAGAATTCAACAGTGTCTTTAAGTCTTTTGCAAACAGCTAACAGAGAATCCTTCCTCACCGGCTGTGCTCAGTCTTGGCAGAAAGGTTTTATAATGAATTCCAGGATAAAGATTTCTGTGACTGGCATCCAGTTAGCTGTCTAAAATCACATCTCAACTTTTCCTTTAAGATGCTGTAGTTGCCAGACACAGTCCTTGCATGTTCGAGAGAATACATACGTTCATTTGAAAATAAATAGGACATACATGTTTACTTGGAAATAATTATTTTTAAATAAATAACAAATTAAGAGAAGGAGGCATTTAATTTTTTCTTAGCAGATCAAGAGAATTAAAACCGGGAAAATATCACATACACATGAGATGAAACACATCATTGCTATCAAGTTACCTCAACGGTAATTTATATTGTTTGACAATCGTGGCTGGAAAGCACTTACTTGTGTCTCTGAAGGAAGACGTGGGCCAGAAGGATGTGTCTGTGTTTCTGATGCTGAGATCTCAAATATATAGCCTGTCTTTTTGCCACCCCTCCTCGTCATTTCAGTAGTACTTCAAGTAAATCAACTTCAGATTGCATAACCAGGTTAGGTTTTCAAGCATGCAAATTTGTGAGAAAAGACTGGCTTAATATCTTCCCACTCTATTTCCCTTCTCCACAGGACAGAGTCTGGATAGAATTTTAACTGTTGTTAATTACTGACTCATCAGACTTGCACATAGGTACTTTTTTTTTTTTTTTTGTGGCGATGACATTACTTTAAAACTTCAACCTTGCTGTGTTCCTGACCACTCTGTTTTCCCGTGTGACACCCTCTTCAATGATTCCAGGAAAACTACCTTTATTTTAGGTTGCTGAATTGTCTTCAGGGCACACTTTGTATACCAGATAGCTAAAATGCTTACCTTAGCTACCTTTTCTTCATGAAAGATTCATTATTCCTGTTAACTTCTTGAGTAATTATTCTGTGCAAAAAGGAAAGTAGTTCTAATTCTAGTCTGAGGAAATGCTGAAGATTCTGGAGAGCAGGGTTTTTTTTTTTTTTTTTTTTTTTTTTGTCTTTTTAAATCTCTCCATGATACTCTGTCTTGCTACTGTCACTTTCTAAGCCTTCTGAAGCCACTCCGGAATTTTCTATTGCTTAAGGAATGTGAGAAAATTATTTATCTTTTATTTTTTTCTTAGAAAGGGTTTCTCTGTAGCTTTGGAACCTGTCCTGGAACTAGCTCTTGTAGACCAGGCTGATCTCAAACTCACAGAGATTTGCCTGCATCTGCCTCCTGAGTGCTGGGATTAAAGGCCACCTCTGCCCGGCTTATTTATCTTCTTGTACTGATATTTCAGTAGGTGGAAGAAACAAATGAGTCCATTTGAATGGCAATTTCCTAAGTTTTATGTAAAAAACCAACAGCAGAGTGAGTGCTGTCTGCCGAAGCAAGTCATCTTGAGTTGTTGAGAGATGCAAACTCTCCCTCTCACTTCGTTGATAAGACACCTATTTAGCCTCATGGATGTCCACATCTAAAGCATGCATGGAATAATCGAAGACAATGAAGTGTATTACTAAGTTATTTATGTGAGATGTCACTGATTATTCAATGTAGATATTTGTAGCTCTAAACTCAAAACAACTCTCATTGTATTCTAAAGAGCCTAATATGTTGTTTTTCAATTTTCATTTGATAGTATGGATTTTTAAAACTACAGAGTTTAATATGTTGTTTTTCAATTTTTCATTTGATTGTATGAATTTTTAAATTTCTCTCTTAAATTCTTTGGCAATGTATTAATTCTTCAAAAATGTTTTATTCAACATCCACATGTTCATGTATTTTCTATCTTTTTCTTGCTGTTGATTTGCAGTTTTACTCAACCATTATTCAACAGAATATAAGAAGGTATTTTAATATGCTTGCATTATGAACACTGACTTTATGACTTCTTTTGGAGGTACTCAGTGGGAGCACAGAATGTGAATCCTGTAGCAATTTCTTTAGATATCTGTTAAGTTTCATGAAGCAGTTCCAAGGCCAGCAGAAGAAATAACAAAGAGTTCAGTTAAAAATCAATGAAATGGAAACTCAAAGAACAATAAAAAAGATCAGTGAGACAAAGATTTGGCTCTTTGAAAAGACAAACAAGTTTGACAAGCCCTTGCTAAACTGACCTAAGACTGACAGAAGACTCAATACAATTTCAGTGATCCCGCTGACCTCCGGATGATCACTGGGAATATTTTAAAAGCTTAATGTCTTAGAATTTCTATTTTGATAAAACACCATAGCCACCAGCAATGTGGGGCAGAAAGGTTTATTTCACTTCCACGTCCATATCACAGTCATCATCGAAGGGAGTCATGGCATGGATGCCAACGAGGCAGGTGCCTGGAACCAGGGGCTGATGCAGAGGCTGTGGTGGAGTGCTTCTTACTGTTTTGCCTTTATCCTGGTCCTGCTCTACTTCACAGCTTCTGCTGTTTGGGATCATTATCCCATCTTACTGGCACTTCCAGGTTGCTGGGACTTTCTGCTGCTATTGGACTTCACTTTTACCTGTAGCCTCTCCTGGGATCTCTTCAGGTACTCTGATCCTTACACATGGTCCCGAGCCTCAACTTTTCTCCACAGCCCCTTCAATCATGGCCTTCTGCTGCAACTGAGGCTGTGCCTTCACCCATAGCCTTTCCCAGTGCCAAGTCTCAGCTACTCTCCACACACCTTCATGCCTTTAAAACCTGTACCTGCTGAATGATGCTTACATGTTTGGTTGCTAGCAGAAGATGCATCGTTGTCTCCATCTTGGACTGCAGTTTACGTGTGCTGACCCTAAGAAAAAAATAACCAAATTTATGATCCTCAGTGATGCTGGTAGTTTAATCATAGTTAATTCTTCAGCTACAGCTAAGCATACAACACAGATTTTTTAATACAAAGTATCACCCAAACAGCAAAACTTCACTTACCAGACCCCATCTCTCAGCATTACCATCTAAGTTATTATAATAGCTGATTAAGCTCTGAACACTCAATGATCTTCCAACCCAAGTTCCAACGTCTTTCAACACTGACATTCCAATACACTGGAAAATTTAGAAGAAATAGGTAAATAACACACACACACACACACACACACACACACACACACACACGACTTGCTAAAATTGAACAAGAAGATTTAAACAACTACCTAAATAGATCAATTCTAATCAATGAGATTGGAACAGCAATGTGGAGTTTCTCAGAAAGGAAAATCTTGGGACTTAATGGGCTCACTGATGAACTATATGTTTGTATGTATGTGTATACATAATATATATATATATATATATATATATATATATATATCTTCTGCTATTCCAGAAAATAGGAATGTTCCAGGGGTTGAAGAGATGGCTCAGTGCTAAAGAATGCTGGCTATTCTTCCAGAGGACCCAGATTTGATTCCCTTTTCTCACACAGCAGCTCACAACCGTCTGTACCTTCCATTTATGGAAATCTGAAACCCTAATCTGAATTCTGTGAGTACTGGGAAAATAGTCAAAGGATCTATACACATAAAATAAAAGTAAAATGAAATAAAAATAGAGAATATTTCAAACTCATTGTATGAAGCCAATATTAATTACCCTGATATAAAGGCTGGGTAAGGACAAATACACACACACACACACACACACACACACACACGGTGGAGAGGGAGAGTCTCACAGTAAAAATGTATACTGCATATTCCATGGAATAACTGTCAAAATTCCAACAATAGTATTCAAAGAACCAAAAAAAAATCCTAAGATTCAAATGGAAGTATAAAAGACTCCATAAAAAAGAAACCATAAGCACAAACCACATCAAACAGAGGGCTGATGTCCAAAATATGCAAAGAACTCAAGAAATTGATCATCAAAAGAACAAATAATCCAATAAAAATGGAGTACAAACATAAACAGAGAACTCTCAACAGAAAAATCTAAAATGACTGAAAGACACTTAAGGAAATGCTCAACTTTCTTAGTCATCAGAGAAATGCAAATCAAAATAACTCTGAGATGCCATCTTATACTTGTAAGAATGGCCAAGATAGAAAACACTGATGACAACTTTTGCTGGAGAGGATGTGGGATAAAGGAAACACTCCTACATTGTTGGTGGGAGTGAAAATTGGTACAGCCCCTTTGGATTTCAGCATGGTCATTTCTCAGAAAATTAGGAAACAATCTTCCTCAAGACCCAGCAGTACCAGTTTTAGGTATATATCCAAAAATGCCCAATTGTACCATAAGGACATGTGCTCAACTATGGTTATAGCAGAATTGTTTGTCACAGCCAGAATCTGGAAATAACCTAAATACCCCTAGACTGAAGAATGGATAAGGAAAACGTGGTACACTTACACAATGGAGTAATACACAGCAGAAAAAAATAATGACATCTTGAAATTCGCAGGCAAATGGATGAATCTAGAAAACATAATTTTGAGTGAAGTAACCCTTAATCCAGGCCCAGAAAGACAATTATCACATGTACTCACTCATAAGTCATTTTTATACATAAAGCAAAGAAAACCAGCCTGCAAACCACAATTCCAGAGAACCTAGACAATAATGAGGACCCTAAGAGAGACATACATAGATCTAATCTACATGGGAAGTAGAAAAGGACAAGATCTCCTGGGCAACTTGGGAGTATGGAGACCATGGGAGAGTGTTGAAGGGGAGTGGGGAAGAAAAGAGGGTAAATGAGAATAATGTATAGTTAAATAAAATCAATGAAAAAACCACAATGGAGATATTGTAATGTTGAAATAGGAGCAGCGGGGCTGCGTCCCCGACACCCGGCTGCCCACATGGCTAGCTTATGCCCCGAAATAATTACATGGAAACTGTATTCTTTTAAACACTGCTTGGCCCATTAATTCCAGCCTCTTATAGGCTAGCTCTTACATATTGATCTAACCCATTTCTAATAATCTGTGTAGCCCATGAGGTGGCTTACCAGGGAAGATCTTAACCTGCATCTGTGTTGGGTGAAAGAATCATGGCGATTCCTTACTTAGCTTCTTTCTCCCAGCATTCTGTTCTGTCTACTCCACCCACCTAAGGGTAGGCCTATCAAATGGGCCTAGGCAGTTTCTTTATTAATTAACCAATGAAAGCAACAGATAGATAAGATACTCCCACATCATTGTAATACCATATCTTTAAAAATATCAATAGCAAAAAACCCAGCATGGTACTGGCCTAAAGAGCAGGCATGAAGGCCAACACAATAAAACAGAGGATTCAGAAATAAATGCTTGCAGTAACACCCATTTGAATATTGGCAGAGGTGCTAAAGACATACTTGAGGAACAGATAAGTTCTTTAGCGAATGGTGCCAGGTAAACTGGAGATCCACATGCCCAAGATGTGAACTTGCCTTCTACTCCCCTGTTTGAATGAACAACTCAAGCCAGATTTTATGGGAGAAGCCTGGAATCCCAGCATTGGCGAGTGGAGTTTAGTCCATCTTGGACCACTTGGTGAACTGGAGAACAACCTGTATAATGAGGTCTTTTCTCAAGAAAAATAGTAACTTAACATGGATAAAAGCCTTTAATGCAAGATATAAAGCTTTCAAAATACTAAATGAAAACAGAGAAACTGGGGCTGACTTCCTAAGCAGGAATACAACTGCTCAGAAGGAATAAAAGGAACCAGATAGGACAGAAACAAAAATTCTGAGCAACAAAAGAAATGATTGCTAGAGTGAAGAGACAGCAACAAGACGGGAGGAAATCTTCACCAGCTAATACTGTGATAAGGAGTTGATGTTGGAAATATAGTAAGACCTCAAGACTTAAACAACAAAGAAAATAATTTAATAATAAATGAAGACATGAATGGGGTATATAGTCCTCAAAAGAGTTATAAATGGCTAATAAACATATAATTATGGCCAACATGGAAATGCAAATCAAATTAAAGTTAGATTAGTCAGAATGACTGTCTTCCAAGAAACAAAAGCAAGTTAATACTGGGCAGGGTTTGGGAAAGAAGAAACACTTGTTTTGGTGGGAGTGTTGGTGGGAATGTAAATCAGCGTGTAGGTCCTTTCAACACCTACACCTCAAATTACCATGTGATCCTGCTTTACTGTTCATGGATATTCACATGAGGGAATCAAGGTCAGCTCACAATAGAGATACCTGAATTCCCACCTTTGCCATGGCACTATTTATGGCAGACAAAGAATGCAATCAATCTGAGTATCTAACAGTTAATGGATAGATAAAGAAAATGGGGTACATATATGTAATGGATGAATAAATGTTAAGGAAAATAAAATTATGTCTGTTTCAGAAACACGTATGGAACTGGAGGTTATCACGTGAAGTAAAATAGACTCAGACAATATGATACATTTTCAGAGAGAGAGAGAGACAGAGAGACAGAGACAAAGACAGAGACACACACACAGAGAAAGAGAGAGAGAGAGAGAGAGAGAGAGAGAGAGAAAGAGAGAGAGAAAGAGAGAGAGAAGAGAGAGAGGGAGAGAGAGAGAGTAAGAATGTAGGAGGCAGGATTCCTGAGAAAAGGAAAAATAACTCTTGGTGATAGGAGAATAAATAAAATGTGTCTATGTATAAAATGTTGCAGTAGAATATATTATTTTGTACACTTAATATATATTAATAAATACATAACTAAAAGAGGAAATGAGAAAAGATGAGAATATCAGAAAGAGTCAGGGCTGTCCTTGAGTGTCACTGTAAAGTCCATTTTCTCTGGAGTCCTGTTGTCTGCATTTTAATGGATTTCCTTTTGATAAACTAATCTTAGTGTTTGTTGGCTTTATTGAGATAGAGTATACATTACTTACTTGTATCTTAGAAGTTAATAAAATAGGTGAATTGGTCAGTTCTCGCTTATCAGATGGCAAACTTGAAGCAAAGAGTGAATAAAGTCTGGTTTTGTAGCTATGGAATTGTTCATGAATATTTTACAGTAGGTGACCAGGCTAAGGAACCCAAATGGTCATCTATCACTGTAAGCCATGTAAAGCCTTCTCACTTGTAAGGAGAACAGTTTCTCTTGTCCAAGTGATTAGACTCTTTCCACAATACCCTGAAAGCTTCTCTGCTCCTAAATCTGAGGAGTCAAGAGTTGTCAAGTAGTTTGTAATTAGACCTGTCTTCTATGAAGTCACATGAGACCTGCTGGACTTGCTGACATCCTGCAACAAGTAGAAACATGGAACATGGAAAAATGAGTGGGATGGAAGTAGGATGATCTGTGAGTATGGAGCCCAGAGCCACAATAAAACCCTGCCACGCTGTATTCATCATCTTTGCCACACCGTCAAGACAGCTTAACAGTCTACTTGTGAAGTAAAGGGAGTTTACTCTGGCTCACACTTCTGGAAGTTCAGGTCCTACACTGGGGGTTCCATTTGTTTGGTCCCCTGGTGAGGGTAGTATGGCATGGTGTTGCAAACTGCTTGAATCATGAACCAGAAAGCAGAGAAGATGAAGAGTCATGATGTTCTCTGGAAGGATTTATGCAATAATCTAGAGACCTCCTGAAAGGTGAACACGCTAATGATTCATGGTACTTCAGTTACTACCATCATAGAGATGAGACTTACATGCAGACCTTACAGAATATTCACTCTTCAAACTATACTACCAGTCTTTGTTTCTACAAAGCTAGGATGTAGGAAAAATGAGAAACTTTAAGAGGGAGGAGTCATATGGGAAGGAAATAGCAGTTTTCTTGGGATATTTTGTAGCTGAATGGTGCCTGTGGCAAGGAAAAGGTGTTTTCACTGGGGGTAACTCGGTATCTCATTGACTTATTTAGGATGCACTTCCCTGAGATGTAACTGCTAGACCATAAGACTTGTCAGTTTAGACTGTGTACCTTGGTGGGCGATGGTATATTCACAAGGTTAAGTGAAAAACACAATGTCATTCACAACAATCTTATCACCTCTGGAAAGAAATCCACATCTTATTATTCCTGCTCCCTGGGTGATAGAGAGCTCTAACACACTTCCTGTCTGGTTTTGCTAATTCTAAACAGCTAATGTACACAGGATTGTGTAATATTCATCCTTTTAGGACAAGCTTCTTTTACTTGCTCTAACTTCACCTGGATCAGTGTATTACTCTTTCATAAATAGTTTTTGGGGATATATTTTTTCTGTGAATTCTTAAAAGCATAATTTCTGGGTAGATGGCTCAGTAGGTCAAGTGTTAGTTACACAAGCATGCAGATATGAGTTCAGGTCCCAG
This sequence comes from Microtus oregoni, assembly GCF_018167655.1. Taxonomy (NCBI): domain Eukaryota; kingdom Metazoa; phylum Chordata; class Mammalia; order Rodentia; family Cricetidae; genus Microtus; species Microtus oregoni. The sequence continues at coordinate 39,937,597 of NW_024543062.1, read as the reverse complement.
CAGCTATGCAACAGTGGGAGTCTGTGGTGTTAATCCCGGAACTGGGAAGATGGAGACAGGTACACTCCAGGGCACAGTGGCCTGCCAGTCTACTCAAAGTGGTGAACTCTATGTTCAGTCAGAGAATGTCTCAAAAATCTATCTGGAAAGCAGTAAAGGAAGTCTTCTCAGACTTGACCTATGGTCTATTCACATGAACCCACATGTATTGACAGAGGTTTCTGTCTTGCCCGGTCCCACAGTCATTCTATTCCAAAGAAACACACAGAGGTCTACATTAATTATAAACTGGTTGCCTATTAACCCAGGCTTCTTAATAACTCTTATAACTTACATTAGCCCATAATTCTTGCTTGTGTTAGCCACGTGGCTTTGTACATTTCATTAGCAAGTCATTTTCATCTTGCTTTCTCTGTGTTTGGCTTCTTCTGTGTCTCGGTGATGACTGCAGACTGAGTTTTCGCCTTCCTGGAATTCTCCTGTTCTCATTGCCCCACTTCTACTTCCTGCCTGGTTGCCTCATCTATACTTCCTGCCAGGCTACTGGCAAATAAGCATTTTATTAAAAATAGTACAAGTGACAGGATAAAAGACCACAGCACTCCCCTCTTTTCTTTATAAAAACAAGAATTCTGAATCTGATATCCCTTGTTTAGCTTTGTCCAGACTGTAATCCATAACACATTGTAACCAACACTCTAAACAAAGATAAATATCCATAATCCATTTTTTTGGGAATTTGGACATAGTTTTTCAGGCTGATTTTCCTGCTGATTAGGGGTGCTGATAATTTTAAGGGGACCTAAAGAAAATTTAGAATTATGGTCAAGTCCTGACTGGAATATTGTGTGGGGCTTGATCATCTCAACCAGCAGTCTTGAGGCTGTTCTGGATGTAGAACTCAGATATCTGAGCTATCTGCTCCTACCAGAGATTTCTCAGGGGTTCTTCCTCGATCGAACCTTATTTTTCTTAATCCAGAATGAATCTACAGCTTCTCCTTTCTTGTGGAAACAAAAGCAAAACCTCTTCTCCAAAGTAACATACCTTTTGTCTTTAATTTTGAAGTCAAGTCATTTTCAAAATACTTATGTTGGATTAATCCACCAGCATTTATAATCAAGTATCTTTTCACAGCTTTTGTTCCTTCCTCAGCCATCAAACAATTTAAAGACAACACAATAACATACAGTATCCAGACTCTCTCCATATTTTTCATCTTTATGTGGATTTATTTTAAGCTTTTTTTGTTTTTATTTTTAAGTTTTGGCTTTTTGAGACAGGGTTTCTCTGTGTATCTTTGGCTGTCCTGGAGCTCACTCTGTAGACCAGGCTGTCCTTGAACTCATAAAGATCTGCCTGCCTCTGCCTCCCATGTGCCACCACACCTAACTACTCTTTTTCTTTTCTATTTTAGGGACTTTATCCTTTTTATTTCATTTCCCAAGCCTACATATATTTTTAAACACACTGTAAACCATTTAGAGTTTCTTTATCTTTAAATCTTTCTTTACTGTATATCTCTCTTTTTCTGACCACATGAGTCTTTAATTTGCTAAGTGATATGGCTAGGATTAAAGCCGTGGCTTTGACGGCTGGTCTGGATCCAACCCGTTCCTTAGCTTTCTGAGAGCCTAGCTTCATGGTGGAGGTACTGGCTGGAGCCATGCTTATTGCCACAACTCTATGGGATTCCAAGGTCCCTGCCACTACCAAGAAGCATGCTTTAGGCTATTTATAAAAGCCATTTAAGTGTTTGGTGGTGGGACCTTTTAAAAGAGCTGCAAGGCTTTTGCAGCTAAAGCTGAATCAGGAAGCCTTTCTTAAATGAGATGTGCTTGTCTCTAGCAAATAGACCCCACCTGAGAAAACACTGATACTAAGAAGCCATGCTTAGCTCTGCTCTTTTTGTGTCTATAATTACTTCCCAAACTCTCTCAGGTTTTAAGTGGATTTAGCTGTCCTCATTGGCAGCATTTGTTGGTTGAGGGTGCCAGATGATGGTGGAAGATACAAAATAATCCCACACTAGTTCAGAATTACGTACAATGAAGGGTTATTTATTTAGGAGAGACTCACAGATTCACTGCCCTAGATCACAGTCCTCTGAATGAACAGGAACAAAGTCTAGCAGGTGGAAGTGAGAGCCAGAAGCAAAGAAGAGTGAGCACACACTTTACAGCTGCATTTATAGTATAAGAGACCATGCCCAAGTGGGATGGTATCTTAAAGGCTACCAGCTGAAGGAGCAGAAGGAGCTCCCACAGCACACATGGGTGAGCACAACCATGCATCTACACACATGCTTGTAGGCATACCACACACACGTACACTCACACTCACAAAATATAATAAGTAGGTCATACAGCAACTGCATTTATAAATATTTCTTAAAAAGTCTTATGGTCTTTCCTACAATAGCTGAATTATATTTTAAAGTTTTGATTTTGAGATTATTATTGCAACTATTTCCCTTCCCTTTCTTTCACCCCCCCCACATACTCCTATACACTCTCTTTATAATTCATGGTATATTTTTTACTAACTGTTATTGTATAAACACATATGCTCCTAAATATAAACTGTCCAGTCTGTATAAAATTCTCTATATTGTTTTCAGGTATGACTGGCTTTTACATGGTGAACACAAACTCTCCTGCTCCACTTTCACCAGTTGCTTTAGTTTTTTGTGTAAGGTTGAGGCCTTATAAACTTCTCCCCAAGCACATCCTTTCCAATAGAGATTTCTGGTGTCTATACATTTCATCAAGATTTGTTAGTATCATGTGCCCTTTGAAATATCAGCAGTGAGAGTGTGGCCTTAGCATGCCACAACACTACAGAAACATTCATATTCACACACACACACACACACACATATACACACACACACTTTGAAGAATGTTGATTGGACTTGGGGGACATGAAGAAAGTTAGTAAGGTTTTCAAAATGAAACATTTTATCTTTTTGTTTATTCAAATCCCCAAATATGTTTTCAGATCTCATTTATCAATAAATATGTGTTAAATCCATGAATTGGGGCATGAACTAACAGAGTATACATTAACTAAAGATTAATCCAAAAATGGAAGAAAAAGAGGAGGAAAAGGAAGAAAATGAGGAGGAGGAGAAGGAGGAGGACGAGAAAGAGGAGGAAGAAATTTACCCAAGATGAGGCATTTCACACAGAAAGAATATGCTCTTAACCAAGTAAGTCTCCATCTACACTTACCAACCACAAGATAAAAACAAGTCTTCCTCTATGAAGCAGGATGAGTTTACCTGAATCCAAGAGAGAAATTGGTCTGACTTTGCCATAGTACAGAAAGACACAGCTTAGTCTGGAAATGGAGAAAATACTAAATAAAATAAAATAAAATAAAATAAAATAAAAGCTAAAGTAAACCGAGGCTTTGAGGGGTCAGTCTATGTTAGAGATAGAATTGGAAGAAATAATACTAATGGTGAATGTTTAGGAGTTTTCATAAATTTAGACAGAGCTGGCTTAGTTGAAATGAGAGTTTACCCCATGTAATTATTCCTTTCCCAGACTGCTTCTGGGAACCACAGACAGTACTGTGATCCTGATGCTAGCACAGCAGACTCAGGCTCTTTTGTGTATGAAGAACTGCCAATTTGTGTCTACTGCTATTTCACAATATAGCTTCACTTACTTGGTTTTAGGAATCCAGGATTATTAAAAGCTATAGGCGTTGCATGTTCAGGATCATCTTACATTGTGACAAACTGCTAAATTGGCTAAGAAGTGTTTCCTAGGTAATTTGGAAACTTTCCAGTGAAAGGTGTGGAGTGTTCCCAGCATTGTCTTTTGCAAATCAAATTTACGACTTCCTTCATACAGGGAATGTGCTAAGGTCTGTATACCAAGAAGTGGCAGAGGTTCTAGAGGCACTGGTAGCACTTTGTCAATTATTGCCATTATAGGTCTCTCTCCAGACACGGTTTGGGCATGGGTGTAGACTGACTCCAGCCAGATCAGTTAACTTTCTTTTTTATTTCCCTCAGAGGGTAAAGAACATTAGTAACCTGAAAGGGAATTAGAGAATTGTGGCTCTAGGCTGGACCCTGGTAACAAAGTAAAAAATCTGACTCCCAGGATGGTTTTTCACAGTTCTGACACTTTATTTATCTTTATTTTGTGCATAGGTCCTGACTTTCATGCAATCTTTTCCATATATGTGTAACATTGCTACAGGAAAGGTGGAGAAAACATTTCTTTTATCAGTTATGGCAAGACTGCAAATAAAATGATTCTCTTTTACTAATTTCTGCCTTCTAACTTCTTTAGAAATACAGAGAGCTAATGTGGCAGGTTCAGTCCCACATCTAAGTTTCTGCTAACATTTCTACTCACAATGCCATGGACAGCAGACTTGCAGCTAAATCCAAGGCCTCATCTTCTCTTACTGACTGTTAATCCTTCCTTGACTTCTCTTGACCCTTTTACTGTCAAGAACTACACTCCTCCTTCTTAAAGCTCTCTTTCATCTTTGATTTATATGAATTTACCTCAGGAACTTCGTTAATGTCTCTCTGTGTCACTGTCCATGTGCCAATTATCCAGGAAACACAATGTCATGTAGCTATTTCCTCAAAGTTGCAACATTCTCTTCTTAAGAAATGATAGAGGCTTGGAAGACTCAGGGAACTAGTAGAATTTTCAAGGCCCAGGAAACTTATGAAATTTACCAGATGTACAAAGCCCTTCCCCAAGGTTACATAATCTTTAAAGTATTCCTGAGGAAAAGAGACTACAAGTTCAGAGCTGACTGCAACCTGATACAGCCTTTGTGAGTCTTCACCCATTCTGGTGTGGACCGTTCAGTGCCTTAACTGTCTCTGAGTTACCCACACTACTGTAACTCCAATAAACTCATTGGTTCACCAATCTAGAATTGGTGGCAAGTGTCTTTATATACTGAACTGTCTAATTGTCCACAGAATTATTTTTGTGTCTCATGTAAAAGTGTTGTAAAATAATTGTTTGTATAAAGCACCACATCAGTGGAACACTTCCTAGCCCTTCATTACCTTCATTAGAGCTTTCAGTTGGAAGGGAACACTCACGCACTGTTGGTTGAATGCAAATTAGTCCTGTCATTGTGGTAAACTGTATGGAATTTGCCTACAAATCAAGAAATAAAACTTCCATCTGGCCTGGCATTTCTACTTCTGAGTATATCTTCAGAGGAAGTGAATCAGGATGATGAGGCCTCGGTTATTTTCTGCAGCATTTCATAATACAAAGTCAAAGTACCTGTCTATCAATGGATGAATGTTGTAGTTGGAGGGGGGGATGCATCCCTGGCACCCGGCCACCCCCATGGCTAGCTTTACCCGAAATAATTACACGGAAACTGTATTCTTTTAAACACCGCTTGGCCCATTTCTATCTAGCCTCTTCTAGGCTAGCTCTCGCACCTGGACTAGCCCATTTCTAATAATCTGCTGTAGCCCACGAGCTGGCTTACCAGGAATGATCTTAACCTGCGTCTGCCTAGAGTGGGAGAATCATGGCGACTCCTTGACTCAGTTTCTTTCTCCCAGCATTCTGTTCTGTTTACTCACCCTACCTATGTTTTAACCTATGAGGGCCAGCCAAGCAGTTTCTTTATTACTTAACCAATGAAATCAACAGATTGATATATGACACTCCCACATCAGATGAAAGGATAAAGAAGATAAATACTGCATAATAGCTATTTAACAGGATACCATCCATCCTGAAAGAACTGAAGTCTGTCAGTTGCAACAAAATAGACATGCCTGGAGATGTTAAGTGAAACAGGCAATGCCCAGAAAGGCAGAGATGCCATAGTCTCACTCCTAAGTGGAATCTGGATAATCGAGCTCATAGAAACTGAGAGTAGAATGGTGTGACTGGAGGTCAAAGGCTCTGGAGAGCAGGCTGGAGAAAGGGTGGTGAAAATTTGATCAAGTGGTGACTATGTTCCAGTCATGTAGAAACAAGAAGCTGGGGTACTAGTGCACAGTGCAGTGACTACAGAATACCATGTAGGGAACTTTTTCAGAAGACAAAAGGAAGAATTTTAAGTGGTTTCAATATACAATCATGATGACAGTTTTAGGATATTTTTTCTTTTATACTTTTTGATTTTATTTTTTTCCCGTTTATTTATTTATTAAAGATTTCTGTCTCTTCCCCGTGACCGCCTTCCATTTCCCTCTCCCTCCCCCAATCAAGTCCCCCTCCCTTGTCAGCCCAAAGAGCTATCAGAGTTCCCTGCCCTGGGGGAAGTCCAAGGATCACCCGCCTCCATCCAGAACTAGTAAGGAGAACATCCAAACTGCCTAGGATCCCACAAAGCCAGTACATGCAGTAGGATCAAAAAACCCATTGCCATTGTTCTTGAGTTCTCAGTAGTCCTCATTGTCCACTATGTTCAGCGAGTCCAGTTTTATCCCAGGCTTTTTCAGACCCAGTCCAGTGAGTTCCCGATAGAACATCCCCATTGTCTCAGTGTGTGGGTGCACCCCTCATGGTCCTGAGTTCCATGCTCATGCTCTCTCTCCTTCTGCTCCTGATTTGGACCTTGAGATTTCTGTCCGGTGCTCCAATGTGGGTCTCTGTCTCTGTAACGGCATAAACGAATGCAGACAGATTGTAAAAATATATATACAGCTTTAATGGAGAAATAGACTTACAGAACCACTGTTCCCATGGAGACCAGGAAAGCAGAAGCAGCGGCTGGGAGCATGCACGCCAAATTTATAGGCAAACATTAGCCCAAGGCCAACATGCCCCCTTAGGGGTGGGACTTATCCCTACATCTCCCCTTTTTGTCTAAATAAGACAGAACTAAACCAAATACAACTATATACAATAACAACAAATAATAAATATAACAAACAATATTGATAACAAAAGTTTTGCTAAACATTCTATCTCAAGGAGTCTAAATAATGTAGGCAGTTACTACAATTATATAATCTTCAACACCGTCAAAGATCTGAGAAGGGAATAAATATTACTTAACAAACAAGATATATCCAAAATGTGCAACAATTGACAGAGACTACTGACTACCTGGGCAATCACCCGAAGTCTCGTTTGCAATGTTGAGTCAACCAACTTTGGCTAAGGCCTAACATAACTGACATACCATTATTAAAGGCAAGGAACTTTTCAAAACTATCTTACAATGTCTTGGTAGGATATAACAGTCCTGTTTTATCCATTGATGCATGCTCTGTATCTCTGTCAGTGGTTGAGGTATGGGCATTTCTTTGCCCAAAGGCCAGTTCTGCCAAATAGAAAGGCTCCAGGTGGAGTGTCTTTGGTGCTCAACATTCTCTCGGGAATAGAGCGGTGTTGCCAGGAGCAATTGTGTCTCACTATCATGAAACTCTGAGTTAGATTAAAGGCCATTTTCTACAGCTCTTTGAAGAGGTTGAAGATTATCTATCTATACTGAGTATAATCTCTATATATCTAGAGAACCTGATTAGTCTAATTATAAATGACAAACTTAGATGACTATTTATCTATATAATTCTCAATATCTATCTAACTTAAAGACTAAGACAATAAACAACTGTGTAACAAATGAGGATAATGACCTCCAAATATAAACACTGTACAAATATACATTGCAATATGGTAAATATATATCAATACACAAACATTATATAAGTATCTTAATCAGAGGTAGAAATGTACACTGTAATATGGTAAATACATTCAATATATATATATATATCAATACAATATATGTCAATACATAAAAAATGTTTTAAACAGATAGAAACATGCATGCATACAATGGTCAATATAATTTAACTTTGTATCAATATACAAGAATCGATACCAATATATTTGTCTAAAAGCAGTAACTCATAATTATAAATTTATTATCCCATCATTTTCCTTTTTTTTCCACAAAATGATCCCTGAGCTTATAAAATTCCTCCCCCAACCGCCCAACCCCTAAATGATGTCCCTAAACCCAGGGGCAAACTTTACTGGGAGAGGGGGCGTCATCCTCTAGAATTACTTCCAGCTGTCATGGGGGCGACGTTCTTTCTGGGGGATTCTCTGAAAGTAAAATGATGGTTAAATTTCAAGATCAATGTCTTTTAAAATTGCAAGTAGTCTCTGAGTATTTTGTGGAGGTCTGGCCAGAATGTTGTACAAGATGTGCACCATTTCAGCTAACCAAGTTGGGATTGTCTTGTGCAGCTGGTACCCAAAACAGGTCTTGTAGTAGCGTTATCAGTATCATGACGTCATATCAACCAGGTAGAGTTGTTGTTGTGGGGCCCCATCTTCTTCCTGGAAACTTCAAATGTCACTTCAGGAAAAACTCATTGTTCATTGTGAAAAACTTAAACATTAATCATATAGACATATATAGACATATATATATATATATATTCAAAGAAAGGCATGATAGATATATTCAGTGAAAAGTATGATAGATATGAAGAAAGGCAAAGATGTTTTCTAAAGTCATCTTTCTTTCTGTTCCATGTCATGGCTCTTGACATGAGACAGAAACTCCAGAAACTCTGGGTTTTTCTCTTACTAACAGGCTTGGAATTGGAGAGGGACTGAGCCAGAGTCCAACTTCAAAACCAGCTCTAAATATTTATAAAGAAATGTTTAATAAGACATATATACATATATATACTTAGAGAATGTGTCCATCCATCAGTAATTAAATATTCAGGGTCCCTTAATTTCTTTGAAGATGAGTATTTTCCTGTGGAGATAAGAAAAGAACCCTGCCCCCAACCTATCTGTATTTCTTACCATCAGTATGCTCGCCATCCTTATGAAATAATTGTTATTTATCTTTTCCAAGTGGCTTCTCTTCTTCAAACCGAACCTTTATTAATTTTGAAGGTATCCATAATTTTTCCTCACCTGTGGAGATAAGAGCAAAACCCCTTCCCAAACGCAGCACATCTCCTGGCTTCCATTGTGAGGTCAGCACATCCTTGAAATAAACTGGTTGATTTAGTTCAGTAGACTTTTCCATTATCCAATGTCTTTCTGCAGCCGTTGTTACCTTCTCATTTGTGGTGAGAAAATTCAAGGTTAACAAAGCATTATGTAACCTATTTCTGGGGGTGTTTTCCACCCCTTTCTGTTTGTTCAACATATCCTTTTTAGTTCGATTTGATCTTTCTATGACTGCTTGACCTGTAGGATTGTATGGTATACCTGTAACATGCTTGATATTGTAATAATCAAAGAACAGTTTCATTTTTCTAGAGACAAAAGCAGGACCATTATCCGTCTTTAATTGTGTAGGTATACCCATGATAGCCATGACTTCTAATAAATGAGTCATTACTGAATGAGCTTTTTCTGAACTTAAAGCAGTTGCCCACTGAAAACCTGAATAAGTGTCAATGGTGTGATGAACATATTTTAATTTGCCAAATTCTGCAAAGGGGAACACATCCATCTGCCAGATTTTATTCCTTTGGGTGTGATGGAGGAAGGTCATTGGCTAATAAAGGAACTGCCCTGGCCCATTTTATTGGTTAGAAGATAGGTGGGAGGAGAAAACAGAACAGAACGCTGGGAGGAAGAGGAAGTGAGGTCAGACGTGACAGCTCTCCTCTCAGGAGCACACGCCTGAGAGAGACACCATGCCCTGCTCCCGGGCAGACACACGCCATGAAGCAAGCCACCAGGTTAGACATGCTGAACCTTTCCCGGTAAGACCGGTTCTCACAGATTATTAGAGATGGGTTGATCGGGATGTGAGAATTAGCCTGTAAGTGCTAGAAGCTTAAGGGCCAAGTAGTGCTTAAAAGAATACAGTGTCTGTGTAATTATTTTGGGGCATAAGCTAGCCATGTGGGCGGCCGGGTGTGGGGGACGCAGCCCTGCCGCCCCTTATTACTACATGGGTGCGCTTTGGATTAGCCCCTGCAGGCAGTGGCATTTGGTTATAGAAAGAGCAAGTAGGGTATTTCTTTACAATCTCCTTAGCTTGTTGCCATGTAATTGAAAACTCTTTCTTCGAACCTTTGCTATTAACATGATGTTTTTTTATGAAATTCAGAGGCTTGTAGCACACTGCCAATCAATTATTGATCAATTTCTGCATTACCTTGTGTTAGAGGACCTGGCAGACCCGTACGGGATCGGATGTGTGTTATGTACATAGGGCAAAGCCTGTTCCTGATCAAATCTTGAACCTGGAGAAACAATGAGGTTAGTTCTGCATCATCAGGTATAAATTCAGCAGTTTCAACATGTAAAATAACTCTTTCTGTGTATTGTGAATCAGTGACTATATTAATAGGTTCTTTAAAATCCCTTAGCACCATAATAATGGCATATAATTCCGCCTTCTGGACAGAATTATACGGACTTTATTCCACCTTACCCAAGTCTTCTGATTTGTAACCTGCCTTCCCTGATTTATTGGCATCAGTATAGAATGTACGGGCTCCAGTTATTGGAGCATCACGGACGATTCGAGGAAGAATCCAAGAAGTTCTCTTTATGAAGTTAAGCCTCTTGTTTTTTGGATAGTTGTTATTAATGTCTCCAAAAAAATTAGCACAAGCTCTTTGCCATGGCTCATTATCTTCCCATAATTTCTTTAGTTCATCAGCAGTGAATGGCACTATAATCTGCTGGGTCTATGCCTGCTAGTTGACGAAGTCTCAGCTTGCCTTTTATAATTACCTCAGAGACTGTTTCCAAATAAGTTTTCAGTTTCTTACTTGGTTTATGTGGTAAAAAGATCCATTCCAAAATAATATCATCTCTCTGCATTAAAATTCCTGTAAGAGAAATTTTTGATGGTAGTATGATGAGAATACAATCGAGCTCTGGATTCACCCTGTCCACATGTGCCTCCTGTAATTTTTCCTCAATCATTGTCAGTTCCTTTTCTGCTTCAGCTGTTAATTCTCTGGGACTGTTCAAATCTTTATCACTATCAAAGGTTTTGTTCAAATTAATTATTAGATCAGGTGTTATTCCAATAGCTGGTCGTAGACTGGAAATGTCTTCTAATAGTCTTTGAAAGTCATTAAGAGTCCGTAGGCGATCTCTCCTAATTTGTGCTTTTTGTGTCTTCATTTTTTGCAAACCTATTTTATAACCTAAACAATTAACAGAATCTCCCTTCTGAATCTTTTCTTGAGCAATTTGCAATCCCCATTTAGGTAAAAGTATCTTTATTTCTTCAAACAGTCTGCTCAAGGTATCCATGTGTGAATCAGATAACAAAATGTTGTCCATGTAATGGTATACTATAGATTTGGGAAATTTCTTGCCTATGATTTGCAATGGTTGGTTCACAAAATATTGTCACAGGGAGGGTCTATTTAACAAACCCTTGAGGAGGACGGCCCAGTGGTACCTCCTCGAAGGTTGAGAATTGTTATAAGTAGGCACTGTGAAGGCCAATTTTTCTCTATCTTCTTTTTGCAAAGGTATAGTGAAAAAACAATCCTTTAAATCAATAACTATGAGAGGCCATCCTTTTGGTAATAAAGAGGGCAAAGGAATTCCAGATTGCAGAGGGCCCATAGGTTGAATAACCTTGTTGATGGCCCTGAGATCTGTCACCATTCTCCATTTACCTGATTTTTTTCTTAACCACAAATACAGGAGAATTCCAAGGGCTGGTAGATTCTTTTATATGTCCAACATCTTATTGTTCTTATACCAGCTGTTCTAAAGCCTATAACTTTTCCTCAGTTAAAGGCCGTTGCTTTGTCCATATTGGTTTCTTAGTCAACCATTTTAGAGGCAAGGCTGTTGGTATCTCTGAAGGGACATCAATTGCTTTTTCTTGTACAGCCCGAATGGACGGTTTTCTCCGTTTGTAATATCTTTTAATATTATTCTCAGAAATATAGGCTCTAGAAGTAGCAGGAATGTTAATTTGGGTATTCCATTGTTGTAATAGGTCATGACCCCATAATTTCATTGCGATATTGGCTACATATGGCCTTAATTTTCCTATTTGTCCCTCTGGCCCTATACATTCAACCCATCTCGTGCTCTGCCTTACTCGAGATAGGGTTCCAATTCCCAGGAGCTGAACATTTACATTCTGAAGAGGCCAATACAGATGCCAAGATTCTGGGGTAATGATACTTACATCAGCACCTGTGTCCAGCAGGCCAGTAATAAAAATGCCATTTACACACACTCTCAGTTTAGGTCTTTGATCATATATAGAAGTTTGCCAAAATACACGTAACTTTTCTTTCTGATCATTATTGTTTGTAACAGTAGGCATGGGGCTTCCTAATTGTCCTGATGAGGCACGTTCTCTGCAGAAACTGGAAATGACTGAATCATGTTTGCCATGGGGGCCTGTGAGGCCCCCCCCTCACGTTTCCCAACTGTATCAGGTTGCCTTGTCTATCTCTTGTAGACCTGCATTCATTCATCTAATGTCTGCCTTTTCCAAATCTTCTACATAAACCTGAAGTCTGAGTCCTCCTATTTCTGTTATTTCTATAAGATGCATTGTTATTATTATTATTTCTGAAAGATGCATTATTATTATTATTATTATTATTATTATTATTATTATTATTTCTGAAAATCCATTGTCTACAATTCCTTTTCATATGACCCATTTTGCCACAATTAAAACATTTGGTATTCTGGTGTCTCCTTTTACCATTGGAAATAGCTTCTTCTACCCATGCTTCAGTGCCATAGTCAAATGTATCAACATTGAGTGTATGCAAGACCCATTCTTCCAAGGGCGCTGATCTGAGCCTTAAAGGCCCCAAAATCCTTTTGCATTCCACATTTGCATTTTCGTAAGCCAAAGACTCAATCATTATACGTCTTGCTTCTGGGTCAGATATCCCTATTTGTACAGCCTTACTTAATCTTTGTAAAAAGTCACTAAAGGGTTCTCTCTGACCTGTTTAACTCTGACAAATGATTCCATTCTCTGTCCTGGGTGTTGTACCCTGTCCCAAGTCCTTAAGGCTGCTGTAGTACACATGGAGAGTGTGTTTTCATCCAAATTAGCTTGTTCCTGAGGGTCGGAAAAGAGCCCTTCACCTAGAATTTGATCTAGGGAAATGTCAATTCCCTTTGCTTTTTCCTGCTGTTCTAAAAGTCTAGCATCTTGCCTGAATAAGCATTTCCATTTCAATTGCGGTCCACTCTCAAGTACTGCAGAGCTCAGCTGGAGCCAGTCTGAGGGGGTTGTTTTGCTTGTTGTGGCCCAAAGATCTTAGCATCTCTTTAACAAAAGAGGCTTGCATCCCAAAAGTCATGACAGCCTGTTTAATTTTCTTGAGGTCATTCATACGTACAGGCTCCCATGTATCCTCCTTGATGACCCTAGAATTTCTGGAACCAATCACCATCTCTGTTGTTATTACTGGAAAGGCAGGTAGAGCTGTAGGTTGAGCTTTGTGGAAATTGTCCCAGAGAGATTTACCCACAGATGTAGTTAAAATTTGCCTTTCTACCCTTTGCTCTTCTTCATCAGAATTTAGAAATTCCTCAATCTTTTCAATTCTATTCACCATTGCCTTCTGCAATGTCTGAATCTCCTGTCCAGAATTATGTTCCAAAACCTTCATTGAGGATTCTAAAGTATGAAGTTTGTCCATTAGAGATAACATCTCATCTTTGGACATAATTTTTATGGCATAAACCGTGCCTTCTTGTATTGATAATCTTTCCTCCAATCTGTCATAAGCTTTAGACAAAATCCGATTGTCACATTCAGCAGTTTTGATTCTCTCAGTTAATGTTTCATTTCCTACAGAAAGGGACTGAAACTTACAATCCAAATCAGCTGTTCCCTCTTTCATAGTAATGAATTTCTCCTTAATATCAGCCACTAATGTTTCAGTTCCTACAGAAAGGGACTGATGCTTACGATCCAAATCAGCTGTTCCCTCTTCCATAGTAATGAATTTCTCCTTAATATCAGCCACTAATGTTTCAGTTCCTACAGAAAGGGACTGAAGCTTACAATTCAAATCAGCTGTTCCCTCTTCCATAGTAATGAATTTCTCCTTAACATCAGCCTGGAGAACTTCAAATTGATTCTTGAGAAGATTGTTGTCATTCTCAATTGTTTTTAAGCGTTCAGTCTCTGCCTTAAGAATCCTGGATTCGTCTCTTAAAGATTTTTTATCATATTTCTATTATCATACCATTTAGTGCCAATGAAAACTATGAATCCTAGAAAGATACGTAGAAGTGGGGTGATAGACACCTCTTGTAAAATCTCCCACATGGTACAATTAAAAAAAACTGTTAAATTCTTGAATAGTAACGTGTTCAGACATTTTATTTATAAAAGAATTTTTTTTTTACCTGCAATGATTGGTTCTTGCCAGTGGTGGTCTCTGTGATTTTGGAGCCTGTCCTGGAATTAGCTCTTGTAGAACTCACAGAGTTCTCGAACTCACAGAGATCCGCCTGTTTTTGCCTCCCAAGTGCTGGGATTAAAGGCGTGCACCACCACCGCCTGGCTGGCCTCGAACTCACAGAGACTCACCTGCCTCTGCCTCCCAAGTGCTAGGATTAAAGGCATGCGCCACCACCGCCTGGCCAGCCTTGAACTCACAGAGATCTGCCTGCCTCTGCTTCCCAAGTGCTGGGATTAAATGTGTGTGCCACCACCGCCCAGCCCAGTCACTTTGTATCAGACCAAATCTGACGCTGTGGCGGCTTTTGTTGCAAAACCGCAGGTACTTGAGTTTCTGCTAATTCAGGCAGTGGGGTTCTGCTGCAAACTTAGCCAAGGCAGGCAAGGAGGGGTTAATTGCTCTGGAGAGCAGGCAGGGCAGAATGGGCCTGTGTGCCTGAGTGTGTCTCGGACTCGGCACTGGGGCCCGAGTCACAAACTAAAAAACAGCACCGGGAGCGTGCTGTGTTAGTTAGTGGGCTTCACGCTTGAGTCTGGGGAAAACTAGCCCAACGGTGGACACCAACATGTAATGGCGTAAACGAATGCAGATTGTAAATATATATATATATATATATATATATATATATATATAACTTTAATGGAGAAATTGACTTACAGAACCATTCCCACGGAGACCAGGAAAGCAGAAGCAGTGGCTGGGAGCATGCTTGCCAAATTTATAGGCAAACATTAGCCCGAGGCGAACACGCCCCCTAAGGGGCAGGACTTATCTTTACACCTGTGCATCTCTATCTGCTGTGTATGGATCAGGGTGTAGGTCTTATCTACTTCTTCAGCACCATCCCTGCCTGCAGCCACCATACTCTTCATGGCAGTGAGTGACTATCTCTGAAGCTGTAAAAAGCTCTGAAGAAGAAACATAGAGTATGACTCTGTACTTACCTACAAATCACTGTGAAATATTTTAATAAGAGCACCTTTCATCTTTAAAACAAAACAAAACAAATGTGCCAGGCAGAGGTGGGGCACGCCTTTAATCCCAGCACTCAGTAGGCAGAGGTAGGTGGATCTTTGTAAGTTTGAGGCCAACCAGGTCTACAGGAGCTTGTTCCAGGACACGCTCCAAAGCAACAGAGAAGCCCTATCTTGAAAAACCAAAAAAGAAAAAAAAATATATTTAAAGCAGAACTTCCATTTTCCTACATTTTATGAGTGATGATTTATTTAACAGGCCAAAGCACAAATCTATATTTCAGTGTTACATTTCCAATTGAGTAAAGAAAAACAAATTTTAATATTTTTGTCAGCTTTCCAATTATAGACAAGGTGAAAATTATGTGCCTTGTATTTATTCTATAAAAATATTTATACTTGTTGTATAACTAACAGTATAAAAAAAGTCATCATTTTTGATGCAGCAAGGCAATATTTGAGAAATACTTAAAGGAGAGAGAAAATAAATGAAAGTTAAAAATCATAACATCTTACAATTGTATCCTTAATAAATTCCATGTAACCCCAGATTAAAACTGAAAGCAACTAAAGAATATTGAGAGCAAGAGAACCAGTGCTTCATGGGGGAAAAAAAACCCTACCACTATTAATCCAATAGAAAGCAGTCATTCTCAAATTTAGGAAGATAGAGTTAAAGTTGTATGGATTGGGCATGTTGTGTTTATATATTTAGAAATATATAGGTTTTATTTAAAGAAAAAGATAATAATGTGAGAAATAGCAAAGGGGCTGCATCTGCAAGATTGAAGGGAAGAAAGGGAAAGGAGATATGGTGCAATTGTATTTTGATCTTAAAAATCTTAATTATAATATCTGTAAACAAATACAAACCCTGTGTTATTCAGAAGTAATTCTCTGGTTGATATTTACAAAGAAATAAGGGGACAAGCAGACCAGTGACTGAACATATGTCAAAGCATCTGATATCACTGCCTAAGGTGTCTGCATTAATATTCACCAAAACCATAAAAAGATTGAGAGGATCTAAATATGATTTTATATTAATTAGGTATACTTTTTCCTATTATTATTATTATTAAAAATTTTCACCTCTTCCCCTCCTCCCATTTCCTTCCCCTATCCCCCAACTTCCCCTCCCCCTCCCTCTCCAGTCCAAAGAGCAGTCAGGGTTCCCTGCCCTGTGTGAAGTCCAAGGTCCTCCCACCACCATCCAGGTCTAGGAAGGTGAGCATCCAAACAGACTAGGCTCCCACAGAGCCAGTGCATGCAGTAGGATCAAAATCCAGTGCCATTGTCTTTGGTTTCTCAGTCAGTACTCATTTTCCACCACGTTCCGAGTACGGTTTGATCACATTCTCCATCAGTCTTAGTCTAGCAGGCTGTTCAGTTGACTGTTCAGTTTCCATGAGTTTGTCGGCTTTCTGGGGGTAGCATTGTTGTTGCCTTCTAACTTTAATCCATGGTGATCTGATAAGACACAGGTGGACACTGATATTTTTTTGTATCTGTGGAGGTTTCCTTTGTTTCCGAGTATGTGGTCAATTTTCGAGAAGGTTCCATGAGCTGCAGAGAAGAAGGTATATTCTTTCCTATTTGGGTGGAGTGTTCTATAGATGTCTGTTAAATCCATTTGCTTCATTACCTCCAATAATTCTCTTAATTCTCTATTAGGTTTCTGTCTGATTGACCTGTTCATTGGAGAGAGAGGTGTATTGAAGTCTCCTACTATTAGTGTGTGTGGTTTGATGTTTGCCTTGTGTTCTATTAATATTTCTTTTACATAAGTGGGTGCTTTTATATTAGGGGCATAGATATTCAGGATTGAGACATCATCCTGATGAATTGTTCCTGTTATGAGTATAAATTGTCCATCTCGATCTCTTCTGATTGATTTTAGTTTGAAGTCAGTTTTGTTAGAAATTAGTATGGCCGCACCTGCTTTTTTCTTAGGACTATTTGCTTGAAACGCCTTTTCCCAACCCTTTACTCTGAGTAGATGCCTGTCTTTGTGGTTAAGATGTGTTTCTTGCAAACAGTAGAATGTTGGATCCTGTTTTCGTATCCAATCTCTTAGCCTATGCCTTTTTATAGGTGAATTGAGCCCATTAATATTAAGTGATATTAATGACCAGTGGTTGTTTACTCTGGTTATTCTTATTGTTTTTGGTAGTAGAGTTTGTGTGTCTCCCTTCTTTGAGTTGTGCTGGTGAAGGGTCACTAGATGTCTGAGTTATTGTATTCAGTGTTGGCAATGTTGGATTCCTTGGGTTGTGATTTTCCTTGTATTACTTTCTGTAAGGCTGGATTTGTGGCTATGT
Source organism: Microtus oregoni (assembly GCF_018167655.1). Taxonomy (NCBI): domain Eukaryota; kingdom Metazoa; phylum Chordata; class Mammalia; order Rodentia; family Cricetidae; genus Microtus; species Microtus oregoni. Next base: position 39,919,922 of record NW_024543062.1, on the reverse strand, counting down.
ATTGTTTAAATTTGTTCTTATCCTGGAATGTCTTGCTTTCTCCATTCGTAGTGAACAATAGCTTGGCTGGGTATAGTAGTTTGGGTTTGCATCCATCGTCTCTTAGCTTCTGCAGTACTTCTATCCAGGACCTTCTTGGCTTTCATGGTTTCCATAGAAAAGTCAGGTGTAAGTCTGATCGGTTTACCTTTATAAGTTACTTGGCCTTTTTCCTTTGCAGCTCTTAATATTCTTTCTTTAACCTGTGTATTTAGTGTTTTGATTATTGTATGGCGAGGGGATGTTTTTCTTTGATCCAGTCTGTTTGGTGTTCTGTATGCTTCTTGAATATTCAAAGGAATATCTTTCTTTATGTTGGGAAAGTTTTCTTCCACAATTTTGTTAAAAATATTTTCTGGGCCTTTGAGCTGTGATTCTTCTCCTTCTTCTATCCCTATTATTCTTAGGTTTGGTCTTTTTATTGTGTCCCATATTTCCTGAATGTTTTGTGATGAGAATTTGTTGGCTTTGCTGTTTTCTTTGATTAGTGTGTTTATTTTCTCTATGGTGTCTTCAGAATCTGAGATTCTTTCTTCTATCTCTTGTATTCTATTGATTATTATTGTTTCTGTAGTCTCTGCTCGTTGACCTAGATTTGCCATATCCAACTGGTCATCCGTTTGTGTTTTCTTCCTTGCTTCCATTTCAGTTTTCAATACTTGAACTGTTTCCATTACCTGTTTGATCGTTTTTTCTTGGTTTCCCAGGGTATCATGTACGTATTTACTCATTTATTCAAACTTTTTGTTATACTTCTCATCCATTTCTATAAGGGCATTTTTCACATGTTGTTTAAGGGACTCTATTGCTTTCATAAAGTCAATTTTTTCCACTTCTTCTGTGTTAGGGTGTTCAAGTCCTTCTGTTGTAACATCATTAGGTTCTGGTGTCTTCATGTTATTTTTGAGATTATTGGGTGAATTTTTGCCTTGGTGCCTGCCCATCTCCTCCTATCGATGCTATCTAATGGGTCTTTTAAAACCGGTTCAGGTTTCCCTGCTGGCCTGGGGCTCTTCTTACAAAATGCCCTCGCTCTGTTTCCTGGCTCCTGCCGGGGGCCACGATCCCTCTCACCCCTCAGAAGGGTCTTCAGGAACAGGACCAGGCTCCTCGTTTACCAGGGACTTTGCCAACCAAAGTCCTACCTCTTTGATTTAATTGTAGTGGGGCGATCTGCTCTCGGTGTTGTGTGCTGTCCGCCTGCGCCGTCTGCCTGCACTGTCCACCTGTGCCGTCCACCAGGAAGGTTCCGGTGTCTTTCTCCTTCGGCAGCTACATGGCATCTCCTTGACTCTGCATTCTTTTTTCTCTGTCACTGTTTTAGGATATTGATATATTTAACTTGATATGAACATTTTATACAGTTTAAATGTATCAAATATTACATCATACCTCACTAGTACAAAGAACTTTTATGTTTTAGGTAAAGAAATATTAAATTATCAAGCAATAAATTAATAATGTCCAAATTTAAAAAATAGGCAACATCAACATAAAAATCCATAGTTAGAACCATGTCATATCCATTACGGTATTAGACTGTGCCAAATGTAGCCAGTAACAGCAAAATGTGGATGTAACCTCAGGAACCCATGTACTGGGGAGGGGAGTGTAAATTGCTGTAGCAGTTTTAAGAATCAATATAAATGCTAAAATAACCACCATATGATTTAGTAACTCCCCTTCTGGAAACCCACAAAGGTTCTGAATGCAGACACTTAAAAATATAAGTGTATTGGAGGGTGCTGCTTGTTCATCCCTGCTGCCCGGCTAGCTTAGCCCTGAAATAACCACTTAGAAACTATATTATTTAAATCACTGCTTGGCCCACGAGCTCTAACTTCTTATTGGCTAACTCTTACATCTTAATTTAATCCATTTCTATTAATCTGTGTATCACCACGAGGTTGTGGCCTACCAACAAAGTTCTAGCACATCTATCTCTGGTGGCAGATCCGTGGCGTCTCGCTGAGGCATTCCTTCTTTCTCCCAGCATTCAGTTCCATCTTCCCTGCCTACCTATGTTCTGCCCTATCAATAGGCCAAGGCAGTTCTTTATTAATTAACCAATAAAAGCAGCACACAGATAGAAGGACCCCCACACCATAAGTGTATACCAGTGTTCACATGCGTGTTATATGTATTTGGAGAAAAATGACCCAGCTGTAGTTTATACACACTCTGAAAGGAATATTATTCTATCTTAAAAGGAATGAGATAAAAACAGGCAGGAATCCTGAAAACATTTTGTTGAGGAAAGTAAGTAAGAAACCAAAAGCAAGTTTTTTACATAACTACATAAATTGGAATCCAGAGTATGTGGACCCCAGATGGAAGGAATACAAATGATTGTCATGGGTGAGGGCAGGAGAAGGTGGACACAGTTATTATTAGAAACTACTAGAGTTTCGGTTTGGGTCAGACTTGTTAGGTCTTCTCCAGAGAGCTAGACTGCTACTGTGCAGTCACCATGCCTCCCTCTCCATCCTGAATCAGCCCTCTGACTTTCTGGGCATGGCTCTGACCCCATCATACCTCTCCTTAGGCCCTCCAGGGACAGCTTCCATCCCTGCTGTCATCAGACTTAGTAGCCCCAACTTCATAAAATCTGTTCCTGAACTCACTGCCTTTTCTCTGTTTTTGCTGAGACCAAGAAGATCTTTGAGAGCAATAACAAATATGTAAACAAATGTTTTATACCTTAGATTAAACAATTACTTAATTATGAAAATGAAAACATTAAATGACATTGTTCATTTCTACTTGATAATGGTCTGCAGTATTTTGTAGGCATTCTTAGCACAGCTTCTTTTCTGAAAAATTACCAAGGTGCTAGATGCTTAGTATAGTAAATTAAAACCCTGCAGAATTATATGTGCTGTGGTGGGGTGATGATCTTTCCATGGGTTCCTCTGCCTCTCCTAGCTTCTAACTTCCATCACTCATTGCTTATGGTAATGGTGTTTTATCACAGCAGTAGAAACCGTAACTAAGACACCTGATGAGTACTTTTATATATACACTAAGAAGTACCAAGAGCAGCAGAAAAGCTTTTAGTCATTTTACATTTTACATTTAGGAACAGGGGAAACATAGAGAATATTTGGTGGGCTTAAAGATGCTTCCCTTTTCTTAGCAGAGGACCCTTAGTCAATGTGACAAACATGCACATCACTGTTAAGCCATAACCTTTCTTGGTCTCCAGGATGTCATATTAATATTACATATCACAATATAAAGCATATTCCAAACCTGAAAAATCTCACAATTTTTGAAATTTAAGCCTTTTCAAAGTTCTGTCTTTTAAAACCTCTAAAGCCTCTTTAAAATATCCAAGTGTCTAAAATTCCAAATTCTCTTTAAAAGTTCAAAATCTCTCAACTGCAGGCTCCTATAAAATAAAAAATAGATTATACGAGTCTGGGACCACCGAGGGAGTATGCCAGAACCAGACATCTGCGGGTCCTGGTGTGAATCTGGACCACCAAGTGGTGAGGGAGAATTGTCTGTATTCTCTCAATTATGTTATAAATAAACACTGATTGGCCAGGCAGGAAATAGAGGCAGGAAAACCAAACAGGAAGTGGAAATGATATAATGAGAACAGGAGAATTCTGGGAAGGAGAAAGTTAATTCCTCCCATTCCTGCCCAGACCACCGAATCAGCAGGATGTGAGCTGCCTCACTACAAAAAGGTACTGAGCCACATGGCTAACATAGATCAGAAAAATGGGTTAATCAAGATGTAAGCGTTAGCCAGTGAGAGGCTAGAGCTAATGGGCCAATCAGCTTATAATTTATGGAGACCTAGGTGTGATTTTCTTTGGGGTTAAACAGTTGTGGGGTATGGGGGGAGAAGGAGGGGAGACAGAAATCCCAACAACAAACAAGCAGGCCTGGCCCCCGTTCATGTTACAACTAAGGGAGTAGACATTTGTGGGATGAATCTGGAACCTCTGAGCCAGAGACCTTTGTGGGCCTGAGTCCAAGCCAGGGACCACTGCAGGAGCAAGCGGGCCCAGACCAGGGGCCACCATGGGAGCCAGTGGGCCCAGACCAGGGACCATTGCGGGAGCAAGCAGGCCCAGATGAGGGACATTTATGGAAACAGGTCTGAAACAGTGACCTAGGACAGAGCAGGCCTAAGACAATGAACTCCACAGGAACAGGTACAAGGGAGCAACCACTTAGAGTGTAGGATGGAACCAGAGACATCTGCAGGTCTGGGCATGAGTCTGGGACCTTTAAGGGAGTGGGAAGGAAACAGAGACCTCTGTGGGTCTGGATGTGAGTTTGGGATCCAAGGGAGTAGGTCAGAACCAGAGACCTCTGTGGGTCTGTGCTAAGTCTGGGACCTTTGAGGGAGTAGGCCTGAGTCAGGACCTCTGTGGGTCTGGGCACAAGTCTGGTACCTCTGAGACTGTAGACTGGAACCAGAGACCTCTACCGGTCTGGGTGTGGGTGCTAATCTGGGACTTCTGAGGGAGCAAACTGGAGCCAGAGACCTTTCCAGGACCAGGACCAAGCCAGGGACCTCCATAGGAGACGAGGGACATTTATAGAAACAGGTCTGAGCCAGCGACCTAGGCCAAAGCAGGCCTGAGAGAGTGAACTCCACAGAAGCACTTATAAGAGAGTATTTGCTGAGGGAGTAGGTCAGAACCAGAGACTTCTGTGGGTCTTTGACCTCTGAGGGAGGAGACAGGAATCAAGAGTCCTCTGCAGGTCTGGGAGTGTGTTTGTGTCCACTCAGGAAGTAGGCTGGAACTAGAGATCTGTGGGTCTGGAAGTGGATCAAGAACCTCCAAAGGAGTTGGCCTGAGCCAGGACCTCTATCAGAGCAGGTCTGAGGCAGTAACCTCAGCAGAAAGAGCCCCAAGCAAGCAATCTCCATGGGAGCAGGCCTGAATGACCCCTGGTATTACAGAGGGACCCTCACAAGCACTGAGCGACCTCCAGGAACACGGAGTGATCAACAGGGTGAATGGAACCATGGCCCTGACTGCACCACAAGGAGCAACCATCTGAACCTTGGATTTACTGGCACCTGGAAGATAGATAATCAGAGTCACAGACGGCCCAACTACACCAATTAGAGGAAAAGATAGGTAGACAAGGTAAGAACACATGCAACACCACAAAGAGAAACATGACACCAGTAAAAACTAGTGGCACTACAACAGCAAGACTTGAACAACCAAATATAGATGAAGCAGATGAAAATGACCTAAAAAATAACTTTAGGAAAATGCTGAGGCCCTTAAAGAGGAAATGAGAAATTCCCTCAAAGAAATGGATAAAAAGACAAACAAAAAATTGGAAGACAACAACAAATCCCTTAAAAAACAAACCAAGTAAAAAAAAAATCAAACATATTAAAGAACTATTCAAGACTTGAAAACTGAAATAGGGATAATAAAAAAAACACAAGCCTAGGGAATTATAAAAAGAGAAATCATAAGAAAATGATCAGGTACTGCAGATGCAAGCATAAACAACAGAATATAAGATATGGAAGAGAGAATCTAAAGCTCTGAAGATACAATAGAGGAAATAGACTCATTAGTCAAAGAAAACATTAAATCTAACAAAAGCTTAACAAAAATTATTCAGGAAATATGGAACACCATGAAATGACAAAACCTAAAAATAATAGGTATGGAAGAAGGAGAAGATGTCCAACTCAGTAACAAAGAAAATACATTCAACAAAATCATAGAAAAAATTTTCCCAACCTAAAGAAAGATATGCATATGAAGATACAAGAAGCTTACAGAACAGCAAATAGACTGGATCAAAAAAAGTTTCCTTGCCACATAACAATCAAAACAATAAACATACAGAATTAAGAAAGGATATTAAGAGCTGCAAAGGAATAAGGCCAAGTAACATATAATGGCAGACCTATCAGAATTATACCTGACTTCTCACTGGAAACAATGAAAGCCAGAAAGTCACGGTCATGTGTTATACAGACATTAAGTGATCATGGTTGCCAGCCCAGATTACTATACCAGCAAAACTTTCAATCACCATTGAAAGACAAAACAAGATATTTCATGACAGAACCAATTTAACCAATATCTAGCCACACACCCAGCATGACACAAAGTACTAGAAGAATACTCCAAGCCAAAGAAATTGGCTACATCAACAAAAACACAGACAATAGATGCTATCACAGCAGCAAATCCCAAAGAAGAGAAAAACACACAAAATAACAATCAAATGAAGAGGAAGCCCATGGAGTGGGGGGATGCTCCTAGCTATACATCTGTGAGAGGATTATATTCAGAACATAGCAAGATCACAAAAAACACAAAGGCAAGGAATCTCATGCCCCAGCTTCAAAATGTGCTAAGGATCTAAACAGAAAATTCTCAATATAAGAAATAAAAATGACTAAAATCTGCCTCAAAAAGTGCTCCTTGTCATTAACAATTAGGGAAATACAAATTAAAACAACTCTGAAATTTCATCTACTTTGGTTGGAATGGCTAAGATCTACAAAATATCTAACAATGGATGCTGGGGAGTGCTGGGAGCCGATTTGAATAGCTGCCATTACAAGATGGCATTTGGCCCCAGCCTCGCTTGATAGATAACTCCATATTAGGGTTGCAGTTCTTCCACCGGAAAACAGGGTGCGTTGTTGTGATCTAGCTGCCCACACTTCCCCTGACCGGCAGGGGAACATCCTGGTCTGTAATTGACAGGGATGTTCCCCTGCTTTCTTTCCTGCCGGTGGGTCTCCAGAAAAATAGTTAAAGTATCAAAGTATCAAAAGTTGCTAGGCAGACTCCCTATATAAGCAGCTATAGTTCAGAGCCCCTTGCCCCTTGCTTTCTGCTCTCCCTACAACCAAGAGGCTCCAATAAAGCGTGATTTGAGAAGAATCCTCGTCTGGTGGCTGTTCCTTCCTGCTGGTCAGGGAGCTCGCCGCAGGGGAGGTTGTGGAGAAAAACTAACCCTTATTCCTGGTTGGTAAAATGCAAGTTGTTACAGCCACTATGAAAATAAGAATGAAAATTCTCAAAAATTACACATAAAGTTATTATATAATCCAGTCATGTTATGCCTTGACATATTTCCAACAGAGTTGGTATCCCACCACACAACAGCCAGGAATGGGGATAACCTAAAGGTCCTTCAACAGATGAATGGATAATGGAAATGTGATTTATTTAGAGAATGGAATACCATTCAGTTGTAAAGAAAAATGAAATTTGTAGGTAAATGAATGGAACTAGAAAATATTATATTGAGTGAGGTAACTCAGAAAGTCTCATGTTCTTTTTCATGGTTCTTCACTCCAGATCCTTAGATGTGGGTATAAAATATTGAGTAACCAAAGAAACCAGGAAATATAAAGGAACCACAGCTTGGGAGGTGGGAGGGAGGAGAATACTGGGATATAGGTGACATGAAGTGGGAAATGGAATAATCAGGAGGAGCTTCAAGTGGGGAAGAGAGAGATCAGTAAGAAAGGGCAGGAGCAAATGATACCAAGATTATCTGATAAAGCCTCATGGAACCACGATATTTTATATTAACAAATATATATGTATATATATATATGTTTGTATACAGACAGACAGACAGATAGACAGACAGACACACAGACACACACACACACACTCTTTAAATCAAGTTAAGCTATCTGGGCTGACAATGTTCCTCACAAGAACCATAGACTAACAGAATCCTTAGAACTGGGTCCAAGAAACCTCTTTGAATGGTTGGCCAGGGCAGTACAAGTGACTCCCCAAACAGTATAGATTATTATTTATTTACTTTTGAATTGAGAGGGCAATCCAGTGAACACTGAATCTGCCCATGCTTATTTTCCATACGCTTATAAACTCCAATCTGAAATTATAAGAAATGCCTGTTTTATGTTCAATATTCCCTTGGGAATAAAATTCTTATAATTCTCAAGGACAAGGAATTGTGTGTTCCCATGGCTCCTTAAAAACACAACTTCAAAAGATAATAATGGGGGAATTATGCCCTCAGTCTCCACATAATGCTTTAAACTATGCCCTTTTTACTCTAAATTTCTTGAGGGTGGATACCTGTGAGCAATTTGCCATGAATAGATTTTGGCACTATGGCACCAGAGTGACCTTCACTAAAGCAAAATGGAATGACCCTTGCACTGGATTATAGATTATAGTTGTATCACATGGTTGCTTCCCAGGGGTTAAGGGTGGGCCCATATTGTTGAAGATATGGTATACTTAGGATATAGGACTTAGAATGTTTTAGCTGGATCTCCCTTTCTCTTTTGATCTAGCTTCCATGATTCCAGAGAATACTATGCAATTAAACAGACCTATGTAAAAGAACCATGGCAACTCACAAACATCTGTAACTCCAGTTCTAAGGGATCCAACACCTTTTTCTGTCCTGTGTGGCCACTTGGCTGCTATTCCAGAATTTTAGAAGCTGAGGCAGGAGGATATTGAGTTTGAGACCAGGCTTGGATACATGATGAAACCTGTCTCAAAAAAAAAAATCAAAACAAATTACACCAAAACAAAACAAAATAAATCAGAAAAGACCTTTAAGTTTTGAAGTATAGTAAACATTCAAATGAACTTTATATCTGTTTTAACATCATGGATGTGATGTGGCTTGACTTACTTGATGTTGTAGCTTTTATTTAAAATGGTAAGTTCACAAAAGTCATGACTTCAGCAATTAGAGTACTGGTAAAATCTTAGAAGTCAGGCAATATGGATATATATGCGTATATATGAATACATTCTGGGTGTCTGATGTGGGATTCCTCTCTGTATGCTGTGAATATATTTTATTATCTTTGGTTAATGAAGAAGCTGTTTCAGCCAACCGCTTAGTAGAGTAATGTCAGATGGGAAATCAGAACAGAGATAGAGAGACTAGGCAGAACCAAGGAGACGCCATGTAGCTGGAACTTTACCCTATAAGTCACAGCATTGTAGTGATACACAAATTAATAGAAATGGATTAGTTTAAAATACAGGAGCTAGCTATAAATACACTTGAGTCATTGACCAAACAGTGTTGTAATTAATAAAGTTTCTGTGTGATTATTCAGATCTGGGCAGATGGAAAGCAAAAGAAGAGTCTCCATTTACAGATGTTCTTATATGTATGCGTGTATGTACATATGCACATATGAATAAGTTCCAGGTGTCCTTATGTGCATGCATGTATGTACATGTATGTGTATGAATAATAAATTGCAAGTGTTCTTTAGTGAAGGCTTATAGAACACTCACACTGCTTTGTCCTCTGCAAGGCAAGAACAAGTTTCTATCCCCCTTAACACCAGATTGGGGAAAAAAAGCAGGCCTAACTCCGAAGCACTGAAAGCCAAGATTCAGTTGTTCTTCTAAAATTGTTTCCAAATATTTTATTGACTGAGTTAACTCTCTCTTGATTCACTCCAAAAGTTTTGTCATTTTACCTCTCTCTCAAAGTACTTGCTCATCTCAAAACTTTCTCATTGAAATTTGACATCCTTGATGCTTTGCCAATTACAGGGAGCAAAGGAGTATTTATTTGGGTTCTTGCTGTCATCTAATCTGTATCCATGCATCTTGCTTTCTCCTTGTTCTTTTGTTTGTATTTTCTAGATTTTCAGGAATCATACCTTAGTGGGTATAAACCGCCTTAAAGTTGTATTTTCATCTTTAGTGTAAATCAAAGGATTCCCCAATCTTCAGATAACCATCCTATCAAACATTCTTTTAAACTGCTATTTGTCCCTTATCATTTATAGTATTTCTTGTATCATTTAAACTCTGAAAGTCTAGAATCAGCACCTCTTCTTTTTACTGTTTTTACTTGACCTCTTCCTCAAACATTTAATGAGCCTTTTCTCCCCAAGTTCACCATAGAATTCACGGAACTACAAGGTCACAGCCATTTCACAATGTCAGGAAATATTTGTCTTACATGTTTTGAATTTGTGCTGATGGTCTTGAAGTGGTAGGTAGAAGCACTGGCAATGTAGTATGAAGCTGAGCTATGGCTCCAAACTGGATCAATGGCCATGGGTCCTTCATGGTTACACATAGTGCATGAATGTCATTTTCTTCTCTGGCTTATAGTGGAGTATAAGAAAATTAATAAATTTATTAAAATTCAACTCCATTTTTACATTTATATGTTGGTTATTTTTTATGTCAAGTTGATATACGCTAGAGACATTTGGATAGAAGAATTCTCAGCTGAGAAACTGCCTTCATAACATTACATATAAACATATGTAAGTTTTTCAAGCATTTTTTTTAAATTAGTGATTGATTTGGGATGACCTAGCTCATTGTGGATGGTACCACCTTTGGGCTGGTGGTCTTGGGGTATATAAGAAAGCAGACTAAATGAGTCATGAGGAGCATGGCAGTAAGCATCATCCCTTCTTGATTTCTACTTCAGTTCCCACCTCCAGGATTCTGTCTTAAGTTCTTACCAAGACTTCCTTCCATGATGACCTGAAATATAAAGTGAAAGCGACCCTTTCCTCTCAGGTCATTTTTGGTTGTGATGTTTTATCACAGCAATAGAAACTCCACAAAGACAGTACCATTACAGTAAGAGAACAACTTTCAAGAGTTTGTTCTCTCTTTCCATTGTGTGGTTCCCAGGATTGAAAGCAATTCAGAAGACTTGGCTATAAGTGCCTTAATCCTCTGAGCCATTGCACTGGTTTCCAAATGTTGATAAGATGAAAATGTGGATAGCTGTATGTTTCTTCTTCAAAACTTTGAAATACAGATCCACAAGAAGTTGTTCAAAACTGTGTAAGGAAATCTTATGTACTCATCTATTAGACTTTCCTCATAGCAATGCTTTGTATAAATAAAAAAAAATGAGTAACTGATGACATTGGAGTTATCCAAAAGACTCTTCTGAGGAAGAATATAGGAAACCTGGAGTTAGAGTTCAACAGGTGGTTAAATCTGGGAGGGACATGCATTACAGAAGAGAGGAAAGTGATGTAGACTGGATAAAGAGAAGAAGGAATAATGATTCCATTCAGCTTAAACACAGGAAGAAATACTCAGATGGGAGATGAGGTTATGAAGAGCATATTTTCCAGTGACAAATATGACCTGTGCCTTGGTGAGGGTTAGTTGTCTTCTGGAGCATCAGGGCTATTAAAGGATTTGAAGAGATGGGGATTTACAATCTGTAGGTTATTGTTTTGGCTCATTTATTATGTCTTTTGCCTTACAGAAGCTTTTCAGTTTCAGAAGGTCCCATTTATTAAAAGTCTCATTTATTGTTGCTCTCATGTCTGTGCTACTGATGTCATATTTATGAAGTGGCCCCATGTGCTACTTCAGTCAAGGATACTTTTTACTTTCTATTCTATCAGGTACAGTGTAACTGGATTTATGTTGAGGCCTTTGATCCACTTGGACTTAAGTTTTGTACTTGGCAAAAGATAAGGATCTATTTGCATTCTTGTACATGTTGACATCAAGCTATGCCAGCAGCATTTGTTGAAGATATTTTATTTTTCTGCATTGTATCATCTTGGATTCTTTATCAAAAATCAGGTGTTTATAGGTGTGTAAATTAATGTCAGGGTCTTCAGTTAAATTCCATTGGTCCATGAGTCTGTTTTTATGTTAATATCAAGCTGTTTTCATTACTAAAGCTCTATAGTAGAGTTTGAAGTCAGGGATGGTGATGCCTCCAGACGTTGCTCTATTGTACAGGATTGTTTTGGTTATTCTGAATTTTTTGGTATTTTACATAAAGTTTTTTACAAAAACATAAAGTTCTTTCAAAGTCTGTGAAAAATTATATTGGGGTTTTCATGGCAATTGCATTGAATCTGTAGAAATTCATTTGGTAAGATTGCCATTTTTATTATGTTGATCCTACATATCCATGAGCATGGGAGATCTTTCCATTTACAGAATGGAAAAGGATCTTCACTAATCTCTCATTTGACAGATGGCTAATCTCCAAAATATATAAGAAATTTAATAAAATAGACATCAAAATACCAAATTACCCAATTAAAAATGGGGTACATATATAATCAGAGAATTCTCAATAGAAGAATCTGAAATGGCTGAAAGATATTCTAGAAATTGCTCAACATTCTTCATCAGGGAAATGAAAATTAAAATGACTCTAAAATACCATCTTACACCTGTGAGAATTGCTAAGCTAAAAAATACTGAGGACAGCTTATGTTGGGGAGGATGTGGAGTAAGGGGAACACTCCTCCACTGCTGGTGGGAACAAAACCTTGTACAGGCACTTTGAAAATCAGAAAACTGGGACTCAATCTACCTCAAGACACAGTGAACCCACTGGGCATATTCACAAATGATGTTCAATCATACCACAGGGACACTTTCTCAACTATGTTCATAGCAGTAGTATTCAAAATAGTCAGAACCTGGAAACAACCTAGATGGCCCCGCAAACAAAGAATGGATAAAGAAAATTTGATACACTTACACAATGGAGTATTACTCAGCAGTGAAAAACAATGACATCATGAAATTGGAAGGCAAATGGCTAGAACTAGAAAAAAACCATCCTGAGTGAGATAACCCAGACTCAGAAAAACAAACACAGTATGTACTCACTCATAAGTGGATACTAGATGTAAAGCAAAGGATAACTGGACTACAATCCACAGTTCCAGAGATGCTAGGTAACAAGGAAGACCCTAAGAGGTACAGATGGGTCACGTTAGGAAAGGGAATTAGATAAGATCTCCCGGGTAAACTTTGGGTGGCAAGAAGATTGGTAGTGGGGAGGGGTGGGAGATGAGACCATGAGGGAATGGGATGACTAAGTTGAAGGAGGGACAGAGTGGAAGAACAATGAAAGAGTTTTGTTAACAGAGGAAGCTTTTATGGGGTTAGGGAGAAACCCGGTGCTAGGAATCTACAAGGATGACCTCAGCTAAGACTCTTAGCAATAGTGGACAGGGTGTGTGAACTGTAATAGATTGGTGAATTTCCCAGCTGTCATCACCGAGCCTTCATCTAGTAAGTGATAGAAGAAGATGTAGAGATCCACAGCCAAGCACCAGGCCAAGCTCTGGGAATCCAGTTGAAGAGAGGGAGGAAAGGAGGTCAAGATCATATTGGGGGAATCTATAGAGGCAGGTGAAACAAGCACATGGAAGCTCATGAACTCTAGACCTACAGCTTTGGAACTTCCACAGGACCAAACTAGGCCCTCTACATGTGGGAGACAATTGTTTAGCTGGGTCAATCTGAGGGGCCACTAGCAGAGGGACCAGAATCTTTCCCTGGTGCATGAGCTAGCTCTTTGGAGCCCAGTTCCTATGGTGGGATTCCATGCACAGCCTTAATGAAGAGGAGAGCGCCTTGATCCTGCCTCAACTTAATGTGCCAGGCTTTGTTGACTCCCTGTGGGAGGCCTTACCCTATGGGAGAAGTAGATGGGTGAAGATGGGAGGGAGGCTGGCAGGGGAGGAGTGGTGGGACAGAGAATTGAGGTTGGAATGTAAATGAAATTAAAAATAAATAAAAAGCAGGCGGGGATATGAATGAGTCTGGTTTGGGGTAATAACCATAAATGGACTTTGAGAACGGAAGTACAAGTAGCAACAAGCTACCAAGAGATTCTGATTTAATAAGGTTGACGGAAGAAAGAAGAGAACTTCTGGAAGTAGAAACAAACATTCCCAGAAACTTGTTATTAATAAGGTAGGCAGAAGAGTGAGGAATTCCTAGGGTTTGGCGGACTCAGGCAGCAGGATTTAGTGTGCATATGATTCACACACTTCATTTTGGGGTATTTGAACTTTAGGTCTGAAGACATAAACAATCTTAGATGTCTGGCATTATAGGACTAGAAGGTGGAGAAGCAATCATGTAAAGATACAATTTTGATGTTTTACTGTATCACAGTTGGAAATACCACAGGCATTGTAAGAGTGTATGTACATAGCAACTCTTATTCTCCATGATAGTGTATGTGATTTACTATTACGTTTATAGTTTATGAATACTTGTAATCCCCTAGTTTAAAGAGTAATTACTATTTTAATATTGTACAAAGATTAGGAAAAGATGTTGATATTTTATAATGTCACATCTGAAATTTGATTATTTTATTGTAAGAGAAAAATATATTAATGTAATGTACAATTATACACAACCAAAGTGACTTATATAACGTGAAGGAAGATGATCAAAATCAAGATGTTTCAGTTTTTCACGGTAAGTGAATGCCATGAAATTCTGATGTTACTTTTGTTCTATGAATAATGGAATTAACAGTGAGATCATGACAAATTCACAAGTGAAAATATGTACCCTACATACACATATATATGTCTGCATCTTGTTAAGTCCTGTATTAACTTGCCCTTGAACTATATTTGCTAAAGTAATTCAGGGACTAAAAAATCACTATAATTTCATAACAAATGTAAATGAGTCTATACTTAATAAGCATAATAATTAAAAATAACTTTATAGCACCATTTTCATTATAAATTTATATTAATTTACCACCTATAGAAATAAATGTTTGTAATATATTATACATTTATTACATAATATAAATTATATTGTGGTAAGTTAGTATAACTTTGTCATATAATTATATAATTAAAAAATCACTTAGATAAATTGCTTTATTTGCCAGGTGTACTGAAACACTAAGTGAATGTTCACACAATGAAAACCAAGATAAAACTACAGCTTGAGGGCTGGAGAGATGGCTCAGAGGTTAAGAGCATTGACTGCTCTTCCAGAAGTTCTGAGTTCAATCCCCAGCAACCACATGGTGGCTCACAACCATCTGTAATGAGATCTCGTGCCGTCTTCTGGTGTTCAATACATGCAGGGTGTATACATAATAAATAAAAATCATAAAACAAACATCACCCCCCAAAAAACCTACAGCTTGAAGCCATGTTTCAGTGAAATAATTTCATAAAGGGAATTTTTATTGATATAGTAAGCACAAAAAATAAAATTTTAAGAATTTCAAGAGAATGTTTAATATAACAATTTAATGTTTACTAAAATCCCACAAGAAGATAGATGTAAATATAACTGTCAATGGAAAACTTAAATATGTGATCAAAATACTAAAAAAAAGATACAATTTTGAGTGCTATCTAGCTGGAAAATTATTAAAACAATGTAACACGAGAAAAATGATAGCAGTATTAGATCAAAGTGTATAAATGAGAAGTAAAGCAGGTGGTGGAAAGAGGGGACAGAGTGAGAGCAATATACAGAGAACCGTGAGAGAAGAGAGCATTGAATAACGCAGCATTGTGTGTTCAGGATACCCTTAGTATTAGGGAATCTCTGGGATACTCTGCATGCTTGTATTTTTCCAATAAAATATATTGTAGTCAGAACTTAAGCAGAAAGGTTAATTAAATTTGTATTAAAATATATAAAACATAGCATGCTAATTTTGAGAAGGGTCTCATGCAGCCCAGACCAGCATGGAACTTGCTGTACAGCCTAGCTTGACCTAACACACAATCCTTCTTAGCCTCCTAAATGTTGGGGGTTACAGGTGTATGCTACCCCACCAGTTTTGTAAATCCTTTCTTATGCTTTACTTAGTATAACCTCTGAGTTGACACATATGCATGCTCATCCAGTCTACTATAGTATGTTGTTTTAACTGAAATACATGAAATAAGCAGGCTTCACACAATCATAAAATAAGAAAATATTCACACACTTTTTAATATGTGTTATAATTCATATATTTCTAGTTCAAAATATTTTTTATTAGTAAATATTTGTCTTTCATCCATTTATACATGTACATTGTTTATTTTGGTCCCTTTCTCCTACCCTCTTTTATTTCCTCCCTACTCGATCATCCATAAATCTTCTATTCATTTTGTTTTTATTTAATGTTCCAGAAATTTCAATCAGGGTCTTCTGTATGATCCTGAGTTTGGCACTGAACAGCAGAGCTTGGTGGACTTACCACTGGTATATGAATTAATGCCATTCAGAATACACTAGTTACTAGAATATCAATAGTATGTGATCAGCCCCAGTGGGTAACTTCTCCCTCCATACCTGACTGTTACTACTTCATTAAAACTCAAACTGATCTAACTGAGTAACTGCATAAAACTTCTGTCCCTACTGGGGCAACCATGCTGTCAGAGTGTTTGGTTAGAAAAATAGCTGAACTACAATGAAGAGAGGCTTTTAAAAGAATCATGATTTGGGATAGTTTCTAAAGAATAATGATTAATAATAGTAATAATAATGATGATGCTACAGCAATAAACAATCAATAATAAATTATAACAATGGGTCTGCAATTTCACAATCAGATATACAGCATCACAGAATGTCTTTTTTTTTTCCCCCCAGTGTTTTGTTTTTCAAGACAGGGTCTCTGTAGCTCTTGTTGACCTGGAATTCTTTATGTAGACCAGGTTGGCCTTGATCAGACATCTGCCTGCTGACTCAGAGATCAACCTCTGGAGTGTTGGGATCAAAGGCATGAGCCATTATTGCCTGACATTCTTTTTAACATTGTTAATGTTTTAAATGAGAAAGACCAGGATCCCAATTTTCTACAGGTGCTGTTTGGTTGGATACAGGCATTATTGAAAATAAATAGCATCTTTTTCTCAAAAGAAAATAGAGGGGTAATAGATCTGGGTAATTGAAAGGTGGTGGGAGTATTTGGGAGAGGGGAAATTGTGATTGGAATGTATTGTATGAGAGAAGAATCTATTTTCAATAAAAAAGAAAAGTAAAAAAAAAGGAAGAGTGCCTATACAAATGCAGGGATCTCCAGTGGGTGTGGTGGAGTCCTTACCATTGCTTCCCATCCTAGCTCACCTCCTAAACAACATATTTGATCTAGTTATCCAAGCTTCTTTCTTCCCTCTGTAAAGTGAGCCGTCTGGACCCCGTGGATTTTGGATCTCTTCTAACTCCCATATCTATAAACTTAAATCCTTCCTTTTTACCTTAAAGTAGGTGAGTAGAATGAGCTATGCCTTCTCCAGAAAAGTCTCTTAATGATGGCAATCAGCTTTGGGGATCTGAGTTTACTCAAATCTTAGTTTTATCAGTTGCTCATTTAGGTCACTGCTGCTAATTAACTATGTATGTTTTGCACACTTACCTGGTGCCTGTGTTGGTTAGTTTTCTTTTTATTATTATTTATTTATTTATTAAAAACTTCTGCCTCCTCCTTGCCTCCAATTTCCTTCCCCCTGCCCCCATTCCCCATGCCCCACTCACCTCCCCCTCTCTTTCCAGTCCAAAGAGCAGTCAGGGTTCCCTGCCCTGTGGGTGGTCCAAGGTCCTCTCCCCTCCATCCAGGTCTAGGAAGGTGAGCATCCAAACAGGCTAGGCTCCCACAAAGCCAGTACATGCAGTAGGATCAAAACCCAGTGCCATTGTCCTTGGCTTCTCAGCAGCCCTCATTGTCCACCATATTCAGAAAGTCCAGTTTTATCCCATGCTTTTTCAGTCCCTGTCCAGCTGGCCTTGGTGAGCTCCCAATAGATCAGCCTTACCGTCTCAGTGGGTGGGTGCCCCCATTGCAGTCTTGACTTCCTTGTTTGTGTTTTCCCTCCTTCTGTTCCTCATTTGGACCTTGGGAGCTCAGTCCATTGCTCCAATGTGGGTCTCTGTCTCTGTCTCCATCCATCGCCAGATGAAGGTTCTATGGTGATATGCAAGTTATTCATTAGTATGCTGGCTATAGGATCAGGCCATTTCAGGCTCTCTCTCCTAAGCTGCCCAAGGATCTAGTTGGGGAAAAACAATCAAACAGGTAATGGAAACAGTTCAAGAATTGAAAACTGAAATGGAGGCAAGGAAGAAAACACAAACCGAGGGCCGACTGGATATGGAAAATCTAGGTCAATGAACAGAGACTACAGTAACAAGCATAACTAATAGAATACAAGAGATAGAAGAAAGAATGTCATACTCTGAAGACACCATTGAGAAAATAAATGCACTGATTAAAGAAAACAGCAAATCCAACAAATTCTCATCACAAAACATTCAGGAAATATAGGACACAATAAAAAGACCAAACCTAAGAATAATAGGGATAGAAGGAGGAGAAGAATCACAGCTCAAAGGCCCAGAAAATATATTTAACAAAATTATGGAAGAAAACTTTCCCAACCTAAAGAAAGATATTCCTATGAATATTCAAGAAGCATACAGAACACCAAATAGACTGGATAAAAAAAAAAAATCCCCTCGCCATATAATAAAGCACAAAACACACAGATTAAAGAAAGAATGTTGGTTAGGTTTTTGTGAACTTGATACAAGTTAGAGTTATCATGGAAGAAAGAACCTTATTGCCAATTTCTCTATCACTGACTGGAGGCCCAGCCTCTAGCATATTAGAGTTTGAGGGGGAGCCAGCGGATTTGAAGGACTATCACTCAACTTGAGTTTTCTTCTGATGGATTAAAACTTAATTCTCAGGGGATGTTGAGTAGGGCTAAACTTAATTCTCTGGGGTAGGTAAAAAGGGAAACACACACACAGTCAGGATCTTACCTAGGGTGCTGATGGACGGCAACTCTTCAGCAGGTCAGAGAAGCTGAAGAGGAGATGCAGAACAGGTAAACTACTGTACAGACACACACAAGGACTTTTCTCAGGACCAAAGCTTAGTTCTTCATTTTATTATTCTTATCATTGTTTGTTCTACTGTATTTCTTTTCTGTTCAGATATTCTATCCTGGGGTTTCCCTTTTGTCTTTCTTGATGGTTTCCTTCTGTATCTCTCCTGGTGTTTTCCTTCTCTCATGTCTTTAATTTTCCATTATAGATTATATACCTCAGTAAAATCTTTCAAGCAACATAAAAATTACAATATGGCTACATCCTATTTTTAAGTGAATGATTATAATGAATAGAAGTAAAAATTAGCAGGATTTTCTTATCCCTTACATGAGTAAACATTTTACATGTTACAGGTAAAAAGCAAGTTGTCCTGAGAACTCACACATATTCATTTCCAAGCAACTTGTTATAAATTAACAGAGTTTGAGCAAACAAGGTATTTTTCTCAGCCATTTATTTTACTGGCTGGGTGCATTTTGTGGTTACAAAGAAATTATTTTATCATTTATGTCAAAAGTCTTAAAAGAGTCACAAATCTAAACTTTTATATATGAGAAACAATCAGTAAGTTCTACTTTAAATTCTCAGGGTACATACCCACTCATCAACAGTTTTTTTTAATCAGAATGCTGAGGGCAGAAATTGGTTCAATTATTATTCATCTTTGGTCACCAACTATCTTAGCAAGAAAGGCACATCATCTAATAATAATTGGGAAGCTTTGTTCTTGTTCCCTGACCTTAACAAGTCCCTCACTTAACTATGTGCCTTTCTAAATTTTAGATTATTTCCTTGGGTTTTTCACATCAAAAATATTAACAAGACATCATAATCTAACATTAGATCATATCTTAAAGCTTTGTTTTTACCTATGATACACCCTGAAACCTGTGAACACATCTCTCAGCATTAAGATTAAAAGAGTTTAAGCTAACTTAGCTTCCGGGACTCAATTGTTTTTCTTCATTATTAGCCAAAGTCACAGCCTATACAGTTCCTCAATAGAAACTAGTCGTGTGACATTTCCTTGTTCTATTTTTCTATCCTCTGCAGCCTCTGCTTTTTCAGGGGCAGGGACAACATCATATCTTGTTTTTACCTGTATTAGTTTTCCCACTAAGCTAATCTCTATCATAATCAGTTACTATATTTATTAAAGACCCTCAATCATCAAAATTCTATTTAAACTAATACTATTATTGCATAAAATCATGGTTTCAGTTAAACAGTACAGCTTAGGAGGAAGTCATCTTATTAATAATTCACAGGTAAACATGCCCAGTAGAATGGGATGCTTCCAAGAGATACTCTCATCACATGAAAGCCAGTGGGGATCCGTCCTTACCCATTCACAGGGTGCCACATACCAGAGATGTAAAGCACAACAACAGTAGGAGACATCCTGGAGCCAATACTTTTGGGGCCTTACCTATCTGAGATTCACTCATTAGTGTTTTGCATGCTGATGGGTGATCCCTGAAGTCATTTGCCACCTGCTGCTTCTCTGACGTGGCCACTGGCAATTCTTTGTGTAAGACTGGCCAGTAGGCAAGTCTGTGAGGGGTATTTTCTTAATTAATGATTGATGCTAGAGGGCCAAACCCACTGTGGCCACAGGGTACCACCTGTGCAGGTAGTCCTGTGCTGGGCAAGCCACTGGAATCAAGCCTGTAAGCAGAGTTCCTGCACCGCCTTTGCTTCTGTTCATGACTCCAGGATTCGGTCTTGGGCTCTTGCCCTGATTTCCCTTCATGACTGTGAGCCGTAAGATGAAAGAAATACTTTCCTACTCAAATGGCCTATGTTCATGGTATTTATTACAACAACAGCAAGGAAATAATACAGTGCCAACAATTGGTCCTATAAAGATAATAAGTAAAATGAGACAGATTTCATTCTCATATTGTTCAGCCATTCCTTTGGCAATATATACCAAAAATAATCATAATATAAAGGAGAAATAAGTAACTTGAGTGATGAAGACATCAAATGTGTTTAGGTTTAACAGGAAAGCACCAGCTGTTTCTCTGTGAAACTGTCTGGGACACTGAAGCTATTGTCTAAGCATAATCACAAAACCTTGGTGCTCTGTACTGCTTAGCCCCCAAGAGCAAGTTCTAATCACTTTGAGACTCTTTGTTCTCTAATTGGCTAAGTAACCATGAACTTCAAGAGCTGTCATTTCATCTCTATTCACTGTGCTATGTAAACAGAAGAAATTCTGGTGTGTCCCTTCCGTGTGAGACAATAAAGTGGAAAACAGAGCTGTTTTCTGGTATTATACCTGGAACATGACAGACAGAATCGATAGTTTGTAGACTCTGACTTTGTTAGTAGCTTAATATTTCATTTCCTGCTGTGTGCAGGCTGAGCCTGTAAGGGGTGGGAATGAGTTCATTCAGAGGTCTCTGTTCCTTGGGTCTTAGCAGTGAAATGAGCAGCGAGCAGAAATGTGATTACAGAATTATTTGAAGGGAGTGGAAAATACATTTAATTAGCAGTTCTCAGTAAGTTTGTTGAAGTCCAGGCGTGCAGACAGCTTTAGTCTCAATGAGGGGTTATAGCTAGAGCAAGAGAGGGATTCTAGTTTGATCCAACTGCTTTCATTTTCCACTGAGAAACAACAGTAACAACAACAAAACAAAAACATGAGGTCTGAGGAATTTTTCCCAAGATGGTCCAGAAAATGAGACTAGTGTCTTACGTCATTGCATTCTGGGAGACACATTCCTACTCTTCAAAACCTTCAGGGACCTGATGTCTGAGGGTTCATCTTCTCTTTCTTTTGGGGCTCCTGGGTTCTCTTAGTCTGTGTTTGTCCCTCTTCTCTCCATATGCCATTCATCCTTTACCCTTTTCCTCAGATCCACCCACATACTGATTTTATTGCTTTCTATTTTTTCTTTGGGGTTGATTAGAAATGTTTTGTTTTTTCACCATTATTAACTCAGACACTCTGTTCTGTAACTACTTTTTATTTTTTAAGTGGACTTGTTAAATGTTTTATATTTATCTTTCTAAATGGCAGTTTGTGTGATTTAATATGATCCCCCAAACTTGTCTTCTCCCTGCCCCAAACTTTTCTGCCCTCCCTCCATCTGTTCTTCTGTCTGCTTTTCTCTCAAGATTACACACCAACCTCAAATAACAGAAACACCGTGCTCACCATTTACTCTGCTGACTATTCCTTATGACATAGATTAAGCTGTTCTTTGAGATGCTCAGCTCTACTTCTCTGTCCCACTCTTATTAACATTAGGGAATACAACCTTCAAGGGGTCCAGAGGAGAGCAGGGCTCTGGGATAAGGCAGAGAGGTGGTGAGCCTCCTGACAAGTTTCCTATGTTGACAAATTGTAGGGAGGAGCTCCCCCTAGTGTAAGCCGAGGTCTAAAAAAGAGGGGATGGAATGTGGCTGCACAGAAGCTTCAGATACCTCATTTGGGGACCCTGTGCATTCTACTTGATTACAGGTCCAGCCTCCTGCTGCTGGGGCCAAGATATTGGCAACTAGGAAGCTGAACAAGGAGTGACACTTCCTGAGATGGACACTGTCTGTAGGCTACACAAACAGTGTTTGCTTCCACAGTGTGCTTTCCTTGAGTAGGAGCTTCTGGGCCCCTGAGGAAGAAAACACATAGTTTTTAGTGTAGTTAATACAGTCAGTGTACTGAAAACCCGAATTAAAGTATGAAAACTCAAAATGTTTTGTGATTAGCAAGCAATGAGGGTTTTTCTATTGCTATCTTTGTTTATTTTTTAATACCCGCATTAAGAACCCTCTGGAACCTCTACACAGGAGGTTCTGCAGAAGCTGCATGTGGTAAGGTCAAGATGGCCTATCTGAACCCAAGCACCTGTAGGGTCACTACAGAGCTTTTTGTTTGGTCTCTCTTACTTCCACTTCCCTCCTCTTTCCTTCCTTTATTTCTTCCTAGATCACACCAAAAAGTCTGAAAGACTATGAGTAAAACCAAATCTATTTTTTTCAAGTTTTTTTTCTCCATGGTGTTTTCTTTTCTTTTTTTTTTTTTTTTTTTTTTTTTTTTTTTTTTTTTATCTCCTGAAACCTTAGAGGAACTTTGAAGCACAGGCTGTCACTGCCTTAAGAAAACACCAGAGAGAAAACCAAGAGAATTGACAAAGAGGGTGGTCCAAGAGAGATCTCAGCAGTTCCCAGAGACACAGATAGCCACAGTACAGAACAGACCAATAACAGCTCTCAAAGACACAGACAGCAACTGTAGGATTGGATCAAGAGGCAAAGACACTGCCGGTACAAATAAAAAAAGAGATGGGTAGGCACCAAGGCAAGAATTTATTCAACAACCTATAAAGCAACATGGTAAAACCAGAACCCAGTGGTCATACCACAAGAAGACTTGATCATCCTAACCTGGAAGAAGCAGGAAAAAAATGATTTTAAATGTAACTTTATGTGGATGATGGAGAACTTTAAAGAGGAAATGAAAAATTCCCTTAAAGAAATGGAGGAGAGGTACTGAGGAGTTCCATCTGGACGGGCGACCCACCCAGAGAGGCGTCTATGTTTCGGTGCTGAGGAGTTCCATCTGGACTGGACGGTTCCTGCTTCTACACTGAAGAGTAACAACCAGAGAGTCAGTCACAGCAAAGACTGGACCAAGACACCAGGCCTCTCCTGGCTCCATTTGAAGGAAGAGGTGGGAAGGCGCCAAGGCAAGAATTCCTCCAACAACCTGAAAGGTAACATGACATCACCAGAATCCAGGGATCCCGAAATAAGAAGAATTGTACACCCTACTCTAGAAGAATTAGAAGAAATCAACTCAAAAGTGAATTATATGAAAATAATAGAAGACCTTAAACAGGAGGTGAAAAACTGCCATAAACAATTAGAGATCACAAACAAAAAGGTAGAGGAAATGAATAAAGCGCTCAAAGATACCCAAGAAAACCAAGAGAAACAAGAAAAAGCAATCAAACAGGTAAGGGAAGCGGTTCAAGACATGAAGAATGAAATGGAAGTAATGAAGAAAACACAAACCGAGGGAAGGATGGAGATGGAAAATCTGGGTAAATGAACAGGAACTACAGAGGCAAGTACTACCAACAGATTACAAGAGATAGAAGAAAGAATTTCAGACACTGAAGGTACCATAGAGAAAATAAATACACTGATCAAAGAAAACAGCAAAACCAACAAATTCTCATCACAAAACATTCAGGAAATCTGGGACACAATAAAAAGACAAAACCTAAAGAAGAAGGAGAAAAAGTACAGCTCAATGGTCCAGAAAATATATTTAATAAAATTATAGAAGAAAATTTTCCCAACCTAAAGAAAGATATTCCTCTGAAGAAGAAGCATACAGAACACCGAATAGACTGGACAAAAAAAAAAAAAAAACAAGAAAAAAAACATCTCCTCGCCATATAATAATCAAAACACAAAACATACAGAATAAAGAAAGAATATTAAGAGCTGCAAAGGAAAAAGGCCAAGTTACTTAAAAAGGTAAACCTATCAGACTTACACCTGATTTCTCTAAAGAAACAATGAAAGCCAGAAGGTCCTGGATAGATGTACTGCAGAAACTAAGAGACCATGGATGCAAGCCCAGACTACTATACCCAGCCAAGCTTTCGTTCACTATAAATGGAGAAAACAAAATTTTCCAGGATAAAAACAAATTTAAACAATACATAGCCACAAATCCAGCCTTACAGAAAGTAATAGAAGGAAAATCACAAACCAAAGAGTCCAACAATAACCACAATACTCAAACATCTAGAGACCCTTCACCAGCACAACTCAAAGAAAGGAAACACACAAACTCTACTACTAAAAAAGTGACCGGAATTAACAACCACTGGTCATTAATATCACTTAATGTTAATGGGCTCAACTCACCTATAAAAAGGCATAGGCTAAGAGATTGGATAAGAAAACAGGATCCAACATTCTGCTGTTTACAAGAAACACACCTTAACCACAAAGACAGGCACCTACTCAGAGTAAAGGGATGGGAAAAGGTTTATCAAGCATATGGACCTAAGAAACAAGCAGGTGTGGCCACACTAATTTCTAACAAAGTTGACTTCAAACTTAAATCAATCAGAAGAGATGGAGAGAGACATTTTATACTCATAACAGGAACAATTCATCAGGATGAAGTCTC
Source organism: Microtus oregoni (assembly GCF_018167655.1). NCBI lineage: Eukaryota > Metazoa > Chordata > Mammalia > Rodentia > Cricetidae > Microtus > Microtus oregoni. Next base: position 39,895,121 of record NW_024543062.1, on the reverse strand, counting down.
AATCCTGAATCTGTATGCCCCTAATATAAAAGCACCCATGTACATAAAAGAAACATTACTAAAACTCAAGGCTGCCATCAAACGGCACACACTAATAGTAGGAGACTTCAACACTCCTCTCTCACCAATGGACAGGTCAATCAGACAGAAACCTAACAGAGAAGTAAGAGAATTAATGGAGGTAATGAATCAAATGGACATAACAGACATCTATAGAACATTCCACCCAAATAGGAAAGAATATACCTTCTCTGCAGCTCATGGAACCTTCTCAAAAATTGACCACATACTCGGTAACAAAGCAAACGTCCAGATTCCAAAAAAATATTTGTAACCTTCTGTGTCTTATCAGACCACCATGGATTAAAGTTAGAATTCAACAACAATGCTACCCCCAGAAAGCCTACAAACTCATGGAAACTGAACAGTCAACTACTGAACCACACCTGGTTCAAGGAAGAAATAAAGAAATTAAAGTCTTCCTCGAATTCAATGAAAATAAAGAAACAATCTACTCAAACTTATGGGACACTATGAAAGCAGTCCTGAGAGGAAAGTTCATAGCACTAAGTGCCCACTTAAAGAAAACAGAGACTGCACACATTGGAGATTTAACAGCCCACCTGAAAGCTCTAGAAAAAAAAGAAGCAGACTCACCTAGGAGGAGTAGAAGACTGGAAATAATCAAACTGAGGGCCGAAATCAACAAAATAGAAACACAGAAAACAATACAAAGAATCAATGAAACAAAAAGCTGGTTCTTGGAGAAAATCAACAAAAATGATAAACCCCTATCCAAACTAATCAAACGGCAGAGAGAGAATATGCAAATTAATAGGATCAGAAATGAAAAGGGGGACATAACCACAGACACAGAGGAAATTCAGAGAATCGTTAGATCTTACTACAAAAGCCTGTATGCCACAAAACTGGAAAATGTAAAAGAAATGGACACTTTTTAAGATAAATACCATATACCAAAGTTAAACCAGGACCAGGTGTACGACCTAAATAGACCTGTTAGTCGTGAAGAATTAGAAGCTGTTATCAAAAACCTCCCTACCAAAAAAAGCCCAGGACCAGATTGTTTCCATGTGGAATTCTACCAGAACTTCCAAGAAGACCTAATACCTATACTCCTTAATGTATTTCACAGTATAGAAACAGAAGAGTCATTGCCAAATTTCTTTTATGAAGCTACGGTCACTCTGATACCAAAACCGCACAAAGACCCAACAAAGAAAGAGAATTAAAGGCCAATCTCAGTCATGAATATCGACGCAAAAATCCTCAACAAAATACTGGCAAACCGTATCCAAGAACACATTAGGAAAATTATCCATTATGATCAAGTAGGCTTCATCCCAGAGATGCAGGGCTGGTTCAACATGCGAAAATCTATCAATGTAATCCATCATATAAATAAACTGAAAGAAAAAAACCATATGATCATTTCATTAGATGTTGAAAAAGCATTTGACAAAATCCAACATCCATTTATGATAAAAGTATTGGGGAGATTAGGGATACAAGGGTTATACCTAAATATAATAAAAGCTATATACAGCAAGCTGACAGCTAACATCAAATTAAACGGAGAGAAACTCAAAGCCATCCCACTAAACTCAGGAACACGACAAGGCTGTCCACTCTCACCATACCTCTTCAATATAGTGCTTGAAGTTCTAGCAATAGCAATAAGACAACATAATGGGATCAAGGGGATTCGAATTGGAAAGGAAGAAGTTAAACTTTCGCTATTGGCGGATGATATGATAGTCTACATAAGCGACTCCCAAAACTCCACCAAAGAACTTTTACAGCTGATAAACAGCTTTAGTAATGTGGCAGGATACAAGATCAGCTCCAAAAAATCAGGCGCCCTCCTATACACAAAGGATATGGAAGCAGAGAGGGAAATCAGAGAAGCTTCACCTTTCACGACAGACACAAACAGCATAAAATATTTTGGGGTAACTCTAACCAAGGAAGTGAAAGATCTATTTGACAAGAACTTTAAGGCATTGAGAAAGAAATTGAAGAGGATACCAGAAAATGGAAGGACCTCCCCTGCTCTTGGATTGGGAGGATCAACATAGTAAAAATGGCAATTCTACCAAAGGCAATTTATAGATTCAATGCAATCCCCATCAAGGTCCCATCAAAATTCTTCACAGATCTTGAGAGGACAATAATCAACTTTATATGGAAAAACAAAAAACCCAGGATAGCCAAAACAATCCTATACAAAAAAGGATCTTCTGGAGGCATTACCATACCTGACTTCAAACTCTATTACAGAGCTACAGTAATGAAAACAGTGTGGTACTGGAATAAAAACAGAGAATTCGACCAATGTAATCGTATAGAAGACCCGGATTTTAACCCACAAACCTATGAACACCTCATTTTCGATAAAGGAGCTAAAAGTATACAATGGAAGAAAGAAAGAATCTTTAACAAATGGTGCTGGCATAACTGGATGTCAACCTGTGGAAGAATGAAAATTGACCCATATCTATCACCATGCACAAAACTCAAGTCCAAATGGATTAAAGACCTCAATATCAGCCAGAACACACTGAACCTGATAGAAGAGAAAGTGGGAAGTACCCTTCAACAGATGGGCACAGGCGATCACTTCCTAGGTATAACCCCAGCAGCAAAGACATTAAGGGCAACATTGAATAAATGGGACCTCCTAAAACTGAGAAGCTTCTGTAAAGCAAAGGACACTGTCACTAAGACAAAAAGGCAACCCACTGACTGGGAGAAGATCTTCACCAACCCTGAAACAGACAAAGGTCTGATCTCAAAAATATATGAAGAACTCAAGAAACTAGACTTTAAAATGCTAATTAACCCAATTAAAATATGGGGCACTGATCTGAACAGAGAATTCTCAACAGAAGAACTTCAAATGGCCAAAAGACACTTAAGGTCATGCTCAACCTCCTTAGCAATCAGGGAAATGCAAATCAAAACAACTTTGAGATATCATCTTACACCTGTCAGAATGGCTAAAATAAAAAACACCAATGATAGCCTTTGCTGGAGAGGCTGTGGAGGAAGGGGTACACTTATCCATTGCTGGTGGGAATGCAAACTTGTGCAACCACTTTGGAAATCAGTGTTTCGGTTTCTCAGGAAATTCGGGATCAACCTACCCCTGGACCCAGCAATACCACTCTTGGGAATATACCCAAGAGATGCCCTATCATATGACAAAAGTATTTGTTCAACTATGTTCATAGCAGTATTATTTTAATAGCCAGATCCTTGAAACAGCCTAGATGTCCTTCAATGGAAGAATGGATGAAGGAAGTGTGGAATATATACACAGTAGAGTACTATGCTGCAGTACAATGACTTCTCGAATTTTGCATGCAAATAGATGGAAATAGAAAACACTATCCTGAGTGAGGTAACCCAGACCCAAAAAGATGAACATGGGATGTACTCACTCATAATTGGTTTCTAGCCATAATTAAGGATCACGGAGGCTACAATTGGTGAACCTAAAGAAGCTAAATAAGAAGGTGAACCCAAGGAAAAACATATAGTTATCCTCTTGCCTATGGGAAGTAGACAAAATTGCCGGGGAGAAAAGTGTGATCTTGGGAGTGTGGTGGGTTGGGGGTAAGGGGAGATGAGGAGAGAAAAGTTAGAAGGGGAGGATGGGGGGAACTTGGGAAACAGGATGATTGGGATTAAGGAAGGCTGGATAGGGGAGCTCGGAAGCACAATTCTTAGTTCAGGGAGCCACCTTAGGGCTGGCAAGAGACTTGAACCTAGAGTGCCTCCCAGGAGCCCAAGGCAATGTCCCTAGTTAGTTCCTTTGGCAGATGAGGATAGGGAACTTGAAACGACCCTATCCTATAGCAATACTGACAATTATCTTGCATATCACCATAGAACCTTCATCTGGTGATGGATGGAGATAGAGACAGAGACCCACACTGGAGCACTGGACTGAGCTCCCAAGGCCCCAATGAGGAGCGGAAGGAGGGAGAAGATGAGCAAGGAAGTCAGGACCACGAGGGGTGCACCCACCCAGTGAGACAGTGGGGCTGATCTATTTGGAGCTCACCAAGGCCAGCTGGACTATGACTGAAAAAGCATGGGATAAAACCGGACTCTCTGAACATGGCGAACAATGAGGGCTGATGAGAAGCCAAGGACAATGGCACGGGGTTTTTATCCTACTTCATGTTCTGGCTGTGTCGGAGCCTAGCCAGTTTGGATGTTCACCTTCCTAGACATGGACGGAGGGGGGAGGACCTTGGACTTTCCACAGGGCAGGGAACCCTGACTGCTCTTTGGACTGGAGAGGGAGGGGGAAAGGAGTGGGGGGAGGCAGAGAAGGGGGAGGGAAATGGGAGGCTGGGAGGAGGGGGAAACTTTTTCTCCCTTTTTCTCAATAAAAAAATAATAAAATAAAAAAGTAAGCAAACACAAACAAAGAAAATGAGCTTTAAATGTCATTCCACTTAGCCTATATATTCAGTATAAAAATTTGTGAAAATTATTGCTTTTAACTTGACACTTTGGCTGTTTCAGTTAGAATGATGATAAATACCACTTATTCCATTTTAAACTATAATTCTTAAGTGAGAATAAAACTCTTTTTCTTATTAACCCATTGGAAAAAAAAAGAAATGGAGGAAAGGGTAAACAAAAAAATAAAAAAAAATCAATGAATTTCTTAAAGAAATCCAAGAAAATAAAGAAAAAACAATCAAATAGTTGAAGCAAACAGCTCAAACACTTCAAGACTTGAAAACTGAAATAGAGGCAATAAAGAATATACAAACTGGGGGAATCTGGAAAATGAAAATCTGAGTAAAGGAACAGGAACTACAGATGCAAACATAACTAACAGAATACAAGAGGTGGAAGAAAAAATCTCAGGTGTTTAAGATACTATAGGGTAAATAGATTCATTGGTAAAAGAAAATGTTAAATCAAACAAAGTCTTAACACAAAACAGCCAGAGAATCTAGGACATGACGAAAACACAAAATCTAAGAAAAATAGGAATAGAAGAAGGAAACGAACTCCAGCTCAAAGACACAGAAAATATATTCAATAAAATTATAGAAGAAAACAATCCCCCTAAAGAAGGATATTCCTATGAAAATAGAAGAAGCTTACAGAACACAGAATAGACTAGACAAAAAAAGTCACTTTGTCATATAATAATCAAAATGCAAAGCATAAAGAATAAAGAAAAAATATTAAGAGCCGCAAAGGAAAAAGGTCAAGTAACATATAAAGGCAGAGCTTTCGTAATTACACTGGATTTCTCAATGGAAGTCATGAAAACCAGAAGGTCCTGGACAGATGTGCTGCAGACACTAAAAGACCAAGGATGCAAGCCAGACTACTATACCCAGCAAAGTTTTCAATCAAATCACCATCGATGGAGGAAACAAGGTATTCCATGACAAATCCAGATTTTAAAAATGCCTCTCCACAAATCCAGTTATACAGAAAATACTAGAAGAAAAGTCCAACCCAAGGAAGCTAACTACATCCACAAAAACACAGGCAACATATAATCTACCACCAGCAGACCACAAAGAAGGGGAACACACAAACACTACCACTGAAAAATAATAGGAATTAACAATCATTGGTCAGTAATATCTCTTAATATCAATGGACTCAATTCACCTATGAAAAGCACAGGTTAAGAGAGTGGATACAAAAGCAGGATCCATCCTTTCACAGTATAAAAGAAACATACCTCAATCTCAAAAACAGACATTACCTCAGAGTTAAGGGTTAGGAAAAGATTTTCCAATCAAATGGACCTAAGAAACAAGCAGGTGTAGCTATCCTAATATCTAACAAAAGAGACTTCAAACTAAAATCAATCAGAAGAGATGGAGAAGGGCACCTTATACTCTTAACAGGAATAGTTCATCAAGATGAAGTCTCAATCCTGAACATTTATGCCGCAAATACAAGAGCACCCATATGTGTAAAAAAACATTGCTAAAGCTTAAATTGTGTATCAAACTCCACACACTAATAGTAGGAGACTTCAACACCCACTGTCCACAATGGACAGGTCAATCAGACAGAAACTTAACACAGAAATAAGAGAACTAACAGATGTCATGTCTCAAATAGACTTAACAGACATCTTCAGAACATTCCACGCAAACACAAAAGAATATACCTTCTTCTCAACCCCTCGTAAAACCTCCTCTAAAAGTGACCACATGCTCAGTGGCAAAGCAAACCTCAACAGATACAAAATTGTAATAACCTCTTGTATCTTATGAGATCACCATGGTTTAAAGTTAGAATTCAACAACAACACTAAATTCAGAAAGCCTACAAACTTATGGAAATTGAACAGTACACAATTGAACCACTCCTGAGTCAAGGAAGAAATAAAGAAAGGAATTAAAGAATTCCTAGAATTCAGCAAAAATGAAGTCACAAGATACCCATACCTATGGGACACCAAAAAAGCAGTGCTAAGTGGAAAATTCATAGCACTAAGTGCCCACATAAAGAAAGTGGAGAAATCTCACACTAGTGACTTAACAACATACCTGAAAGCTCTAGAACAAAAAGAAGCAGACTCAGGCAGGAGGAGTAGATGACAGGAAATAATCAAATTGAGGGCTGAAATCAATAAAATAGAAACAAAGAAAACAAGACAAAGATTTGATAAAACAAAGAGCTGGTTCTTTGAGAAAATCAACATGGTAGACAAACCCTTACCCAATCAAATCAAAAAGCAGAGAGACAACATCCATATTAACCAAATCAGAAATGAAAAGAGAGGAGTAACAACAGACACTGAGGAAATCCAAAGAATCATTAGGTCATACTACAAAAATCTGTACTTAACAAAATTGGAAAATATAAAAGAAATGGATAATTTTCTGGATAGGTACCACATACCAAAATTAAATCAAGAACAGGTAAACAATTTCAATAGATCTATAACCTGCAAGAAAATAGGAACAGTCATCAAAAGCCTCCCAACCAAAAATAGCTCAGGGTCAGATGGTTTCAGTGCAGAATTCTACTAACATCAATACTCCTCAAAGTGTTCCACATAATAGAAACAGAAGAAACATTGCCAAACTCTTTATGAGGCTACAATTTCCCTGATATCGCACAAATACTCAACCAAGAAAGAGAATTGCAGATCAATCTCTCTCATGAACATAGATGCAAAAATATTCAATAAAATACTGGCAAATAAAAATCCAAGAACACATTTAAAAAATCATACATCAAGTCGACTTCATTCCAGAGATGCAGGGATGATGGTTCAACATATAAAAATTTACCTGTGTATTCCACCAAATAAATAACCTGAAAGAAAGAAACCACATGATCATCTCATTAGATGTTGAAAAAATATTCGACAAAATCCAGCATCCTTTCATGGAAGAAATCAGGGATATAAGAAATGCATCTAAGCAAAATAAAAGCAATACACAGCAAACTTGTATATTGAAGTGCAACCACCATTGAAGTAAATGGACAAACTCAAAGCTATTCTACTAAAATCATGAACAAGACAAGCCTCTCCACTTTCTCCGTATCTATTCAACATTGTTCTTGAAGTTCTACCTAAAGCAATAAGACAACTAAGGAGATCAAAGAGAAAAATGCAAATCAAAATGACTCTGACTTACCAGAGTTTTACACCAGTCAGAAAGGCTAAGATCAAAAACACAAATGAGCTTATGCTGAAGAGGATGTGGAGTATGGGAACACCCCTCCATGCTGGTGGGAATGCAAATATGTACAACCACTTTGGAAATCAATATGGCAGTTCCTCAGAAAATTGGGAATCAACCAATCTCAAGACCTATCAATACAACTTTTGGCATATACCTAAGGTTTTCTCAATCATACCACAAGGATATGTGTTCAACTATGTTCATAGCAGCATTATTTGTAATAAACAAAACCTAGAAACCACCTTGATGTCACTCAACCAAAGAAGAGATCAAGAATATGTAGTACATTTACACAATGGAGTTCTACTCAGTGGTAACAAACAATAATATCTTGCAACGTACATACAAATGGATGGAACTAGAAAGAACCATCTGGAGTGAGGTAACCCAGACCCAGAAAGATGAGCACGGTATGTATTCAGTCACAAGTGGATATTAGCTGTAAAGGAAAGGATAATGAACCTATAGTCCATGACCCCAGAGAAGCTGTCATATAGAAAGTGTCATATAGAAAGTTCTTGTTGCCCTCACAGCATCCTCATAGTTTTCCACGTATTCATCTCTTCCCAGCACCCTCTCAATGCCTGGGCCCCTGGATGCTGTTTGTCTTTTAATGTTGCTATAGTTTGCTGAAGTGCATAGTCTTCTCAGATTGACTTCTACTTATCAATGTGCATTTAAACTTCTACTTCTTTTCATAGCTTTGCAGATTTTTGTCTATGTGATGAATATTCCATTGTGTGCAATGACTTTGTTTACACATTTTAGGGAGCATTTTATAATTTCTAATTTGGGACAACTATAAAAACGATTTCTACAAATGCTGGTACACGCATTTGTTGACTAAATCGTCAACTTGATTCAAAACCTGAGCGTATGTTTGCCTAATTGTATGGCGACAGACACTAAAGGAAGTTTTGCTACCAGGTTGCAAAAACTGTTTCCGAAATGGGAATGGCAGGGTGGACTCCCTTCACTATGGAGAGAGAGAATGTCTTGGCTCCCCACCCTCAGCAGTGGTGGGTGGTACCCTCCTTTGGATTTGTTCCATCACAGGGAGGAGGTGTCACCTTGTTGTCTTCCTTTGCAATTCCTCATGAACTGTGATGTTGAGCACTTTTCATGTGCTTATTTGCCATTGTATATCTCACTTTTCTTTTGCTCTGTCCCAAATTCAAGCATGCTATTGAATAAGATAAAAAAGAGTATACACTCTGCCTTGTTCCTTAGTCTGGAGGAAATTTTCAGTTTTCTCCCATTTAGTATAACATTAACTACATGTCACACATAGGTTTTGTTATGTTAATGTATATTTTTATTATTAGTTTATTAGAAGTTGCTTTTTTAAAGATGAAAATGATTTACTTATTTTTTTAAAGGCACTTTCAAAATGCCACACATGATTATCCACTATGCATAAGCCAATTAGGAAACAATGCAAACTAAGATCAGTGGTAGAAGAGCCAAAGATCCCTATGAGCCAAGATGACCCCAGCTTTTCCAAGGCCTCACTCATGGCTTTTCCAGCTCTGTGTGGGTTTTCAGTCGCTAAGAGCTACATGTGTAACTGGATAGTTAAGACCATTTACATTTAGGGTTATTTCTGAGTGACATTTGCTGATTATTGGTAAGACAACTGGTTGGTTCAAATGCCGTTTTCTCCTCTCTCAGGGCTTTGCTAGTTCTTTGAGCTGAATGTGTGTCTTTTCTAGTCACACATTGTCCATCTATTCCCCCCATGAAATCTATTCTTTCCCTATTCTTCTGTATGTGACCTTTTCCCATCTTTTCTACGTAGGATTTCTTATAATGTCTTCTGTGGTACTGGTTTAGTTTTTCACACATAATGTTGTTTGGATCTTCTTTGAGATAATTGATTCTTTTCTAAAATTAGATTTCTGAAATCTTTGGCATTTCTAACAGTTCAGTATCTTTGGATTTAGTTTCTGAGGAGTTGGAACTTTTGGAGTCAAACTTGCCTTTTATTCATATTTCTTATGTTTCTGTATTAAAATGAATGAACACACCTGTTGAGATGAGAATCTCTTCTACATATATTAAAAATTACAATCTCTTGAGGGCTCAATCCCAGTTCCACTCAGAAGGAGAAAACAGGCTTCAATAGCAGCAAGAACACCAACAAACCATGGTTTCAATAACAGCAAGAACACCAACAAACCCAGGGCTTCAGTAACAGCAACAGTGTCAAAAACCATGGCTTCAATAACAGTAACATCAACAACAAACGTGGCTTCAGTAACAGTAACAACAACAAACCCAGGGCTAGTGCTGCAAGTGGGCTGGAGGTAGAGCTTGTCAAGCTTAGTTGGCTTTCTGGTCTGCCATGCACTTCAGAAACTTCTGTGTTTTATTTCTGAGGAGTCACTGATGGCCAGAGTAAGCACTCCTCAGTCGGGTCATGTCTGGTATTCATCCTCTCCACAGGTGCCTCCTGGATCTGTTTTCCACTACCATGCTGTGGGAGATGGTTTCTGGGCCCCCTTAGCTGCTGGGAAGATGGTCCCTGGTCCCTCTTAGCTGCTGGGGAGATGGTCCCTGGTCCCTCTTAGCTGCTTGGGAGATGATCCCTGGTCCCTCTTAGCTGCTGGGGAGATGGTCTCTGGTCCCTCTTAGCTGCTTGGGAGATGGTCCCTGGTCCCTCTTAGCTGCTGGGGAGATGGTCCCTGGTCCCTCTTAGCTGCTGGGGAGATGGTTTCTGGGCCCCCTTAGTTGGGGGAGATGGTCCCTGGTCCCTCTTAGCTGCTGGGGAGAGGGTCCCTGGCTCTCTTAGCTGCTGGGGAGATGGTCCCTGGCTCCCTTAGCTGCTGGAGAGAGGGTCCCTGGTCCCTCTTAGCTGCTGGGGAGATGGTTTCTGGGCCCCCTTAGCTGCTGGGGAGATGGTCACTGGTCCCTCTTAGCTGCTGGGGAGATGGTTTCTGGGCCCCCTTGGCTGCTGGGGAGATGGTTTCTGGGCCCCCTTGGCTGCTGGGGAGATGGTCCCTAGTCCCTCTTAGCTGCTGGGGAGATGATCCCTGGCTCCCTTAGCTGCAACTCCTTGCTTTCAGGTATCCAAAGTAGTTCAGTCTAGAAAAATATGACTCTCTCAGGATGAGGGCAGAATGGTTTCAGTCTAGAAAAATATGACTCTCTCAGGATGAGGGCAGAATTGTTTCCTTTTTTAGTGTTGTCCTGGCACACAAAAATATCTGCTGTCACACAAAATCTCCCAGTTGTCTGGTGGATTTAAGGTTTGGGAGAACAGTGTCCGGTGTGAAGGATCGCCTGTGTTTACCTTCAGTGGTGGCTTTGCCTGATTTCATCCTGCCGGGAGTTAGCGTGAGAATGGCGGTCTGTTTCCCATTTTTCTCTGTGTCACTTTTCTGTCTTGTCACGTTTTTCAGCTATCCTTTATCCATATTCCGATACCCACCGCTTTTTCTCTTTGGAATAAAGTTTGTCTCTTGTTACTCTGCTTCTGTAGAGCAGGATACATCGATAGAACCACATTAAGAAACCTTTATAACAGTGCCTTCACCCTGGCTTAACCAGAACTCTATTGTTTATAGTGCAGTATCATTTGTTCATAACTTATCTTCTTGATATTCAGTGTCTATCTTTTATATCAACTCTTATCAAGGGCAAAGTGTAGTGGTAGCATACAGTTTAAATTCTAGCCTTGGGAATACAGATGAAGAAGGATTGTGAATTTGAGGCCATCCTGAACTAGATTAACAGCGAAGAGTCTGTCTCAAAAAGAAGGAAGTAAATCATTGTTCTTAGAATACCAATATTACCATAACCATGGTTGACATGTCTTGCCTGCCTTTAGCAAATACCATGGAGAAACTGCTGTATCACAGAATAAGAGTATTTACTTTAAGGGAATCTAGCAGCTCTTTTTTCACATAACAGAGCACTGTAGAAGGGTTATCCCAGATCCTTGTCATTCTGGTACAGTCAATCTTATTTCTTATTTTCCAGTATCCTTCCTTCCTTCCCTCCTTCCTTCCTTCCCTCCTTCCTTCCTTCCTTTCTCCCCCCCACCCGTCCTCTTTTGAGAGGGAATATCATGAAGCAAAGTGACCTTTGTGTACTCACTATGTAGCTGAGGATGACCTTTGGCTCTTGATCCTCCTGTTTCTACCTCCTGAACGACAAGGTTGTGGACTTGTAACACCAAGCCCTGTTTTATGACATTCAGCAGATGGACCCAGACTCTTGTGTAAGCTAGTCAAGCATCTAGTAGCTGAGCCACACCCTCAGCCAGTAGGCATGTTTCCTATATACCCATTCTAGTGGGTGCAATGGGATGTCTTTGCTTCTTTAATTCACACAGACTAACAGTGTTGAGCACTTTGCTAGGTACTTGACAGTCATTCATACACATGGTGCAAACATTCATTTATTTATTATTTTAAAATTAAAATTGTTTATCTTTATTTTATGTGGTGAGTGTTTTCCTGCACGTATATGTGTGGACCACATGCACATCTAGAGGCCAGAAGAGGGCCTTGACTCCCCAGGTACTGGAATTCAGGATGCTTGTGAGTGGCGGTGGATGCTAGGAATCCAACCTTTATCCTCCTCATCACTGAGCCTTCTCTCCAGCTCCCTGTTTATTTATTATTTTTGTATTCTGAATATAAATACCTTTCTAAATATGTATTGTGACTATCTTCCCAGACTGAAGATCATTTAGTTTCTTAATGATGTATATAGATGAGTTTTATAGGACATTTTTACAAGGCTCCTTCTTTCTTAGTTTGTTTTGATGTCTCTTGACTTTCCTGAGAAAGTTTTTCCAAGTGGATAGGCACAAGTAACAAAGCCTATGTATGAAGGACACACCCTTCTGCTCCCAAGAGCTCATTGCAGTTTAAAAGCTCTCTACTGCCTGGACACATAACAGTGGCACTGCTGATGGTTTTTTCTCAAGTATGTCTTAGCACACTGTTTCCTGATTTTTTTATTCCAGGTCTTTATTAAGGGCTCATTTGACTGTATGAAAGACACTTTTCATAATTAGAAATATTTCTTTTTTATGACATGGTTTCTTTGAAAAGAATTGTTCTGTACATAGAAAGTAAGAGAGCAATGATATATCTGAAGTTCCATCATAACATGGTGAAATATAAAAAAAATAAGGTTGCATTTGGATATCACATTCCAAGATCTAGGAAGTCTGAAAGGTAAGGACTTGACAAATCTAAGCAACCATATTGTTATCACCCTACTGTCATGTTTCAGCCTCTATTGCCTTTGCTGGGTCCTAAGGGCTCCCTCAGGGGAAAGGCTGAGAAAGCATGGAGTGTAACATTAGGTTGGGTGCCATTCTATAACATGAGGGCCTGCTTGTTGGGGTTTCTGTCCTGCCCAGTACCCCACAGCTGGCAAGCCCCAGAGAAGAATCACACAGAGATCTCCATAAGTTATAAAATTGATTGGCCTATTAACTCAGGCTTCTTATTAGCTCTTGTAGCTTATATTAACCCATTATTCTGATCTATGTTAGCCATGTGGCTCAGTACCTTTCACAGCAGGGCAGATCACATGTTGTTTCTTTGGAGTCTGGGCAGGAGAGGGGAGGGAGTTTCCTGATTCACAGAATACTCCTGTTCTCATCGCCCTACTTCTACTTCCTGTCTGGTTGACCCAAATATACTTCCTGCCTAGCAATCAGCATTTATTTAAAACATGATTGACAGAATACAGACAATTCTTCCGCACCAATGGAGTCAAAGGCATAGATTCCAGGAGTCAAGCAGACTCCTGTGTTCTGATCTGTTGACATTGCATGGTCATGCTTCATTATTGGCTAGGCATGATCAGGACCTCTAACAGTGTCTATTGCTAGTCCCACAGACAGACTCTAGGTTGGTTCATCTCTCTGTTTTGTAGGTCTTGTCTTTTTACATATTGAAAGTCATTGAGGAAGCCTGATGCATGTTACTTCTCTAGGTATTCAAACTGTCATTCTAACCCTGTACTCCCTTTTTTATCTTGACTTCAAATATACCTTCCTCTCTCCATATAGAAAGATGATCATCTTACTTGACAAATGGTTATTGAATGTTTGCTAAATGTCAGCTATTGTCAAAACCATGGTTCTTGTCCAACAAGGAACTAACACTGCAGACATTCTTTTTTTTTTCATTAAAACACTGCTTGGCCCATTAGCTTTAGCTTCTTATTGGCTAACTCTTACATAATCTGTGTATTGCAATGTGGCAGTGGCTTACCGGGTAAAATTCCCAGTGTCTGTCTCCGGCGGCTCCATGGCATCTCTCTCTGCCCTTCTTTCTCCCAACATTCAGTCTGGTCCTCCCCGTCTACCTAAGTTCTGCCCTATCAACAGGCCAAGTCAGTTTCTTTATTCATTAGTGGTAATCACAACACACAGAGGGGACTCCCACATCACCTCCCCTTTTCTGTTTAAATAAAAAGGAAGGTTTTAATTTTAACATAGTAACATAAACTATAATATATATATATAATGTATTACATGTAACAAAACAGTTATCAAGCAAGAATTACAGTTACAATATTTATATCTATTTTATCTTTTATCATAACTAAGGAAAACAATAACTACAAATTCTTCAACTCCATTAAAGACTCCAGAAGGATATAATATTACCGAAGTAAACTGGAAGTACATTGTAAGCAACTTGCGAAATTCTAGAATTGACAGAGACATCTCACTGCCTGGACAGTCACCCAAAATTTTTCTGTACCGATGGGGCATCCATCTTCAGCCTACAGGCCTATAGTATCCAGGAGACTTTTCCATGAAGCAGGAAATTTCAAAGACAGTTCTGCCTATATTGGCAGTTTTTCAGTCACTTTCTTTTGTATCCTGCAGAACATCTAGTAGAGTCTTTTATGAAGCAGGAACCCTGAAGGACTGTCTCCCTTTAGGCAAGTTCAGCAGTCATTGCTCTGTGGGTCCTGCATGTTCAATTTATGCAACAGTCCAGGCAAGAGCAGTTTCTTGCCCAAATGGCTAACCAACTCCATAAGGATCCTCTTCCATTCCCATCTTCCTTTTGAAGTAGCTTGTGCTGCCAGGATCAGATGTGTCTCAATGTTGTGAAAGGTGGGTGACTTTTTCTCATTAGTTATCCCCTCTTTCCTACCACATTTGTTGAGATTGAGATGCCTGTTACTCTCAATTCTGAGTCTTCTTTTAAGAAATTTCATTAAGTCTAATTATTTATTATATTTGTCAAATAAGTGAAGTTTCTAGAAAAAGTATATTATTCTCAGGTAAATTTTAATTTCAGATAAACAATATATTTTGGAGTTACCAACCGTATATAGTACTGGGGATACACTTATGTTGTTAAAAGGCATCCTACATGGTGAGCCTTTTTTGTTTCTCTTCTTCATATCATGTGAAGCTGTCATACTCTTCACCCTATTTTTAATGCTGTCAAGACTGGAGATGATGTCATGGGTCAGCAGCTCCAGGCATCTCGTTTCTTTGGAAAGTCTGAGGAAGGAATAAAGTCGAGATGCATTCCATTCACAGTTTTCTTCTATGAGCATATGCTAAAGCTAACTAAGAAAATTTCTTCAATTTCTTGTCTTCTAGTATGTCTGTGCCTCAGCTTAACTTGATTTCCAATCTCTGAAGAAGGGTGTGCACCCAGTCCATGTTCTTTCACAGCACATTGCCAAAGAGACTGCTGTAAAGTTCCATTGTTCCTGCTGTTTACCTGGGAGTTCTTTCTGGAAAAGTTTCTCTGACAAGACTATTGGTTACAAGTAGTACAAGCAGTTTCTGATCCAAAACAAGGGCTGTTCTGGGAAAAAATTTAGAGAAAGACTAAAAATTCAGACACAAAGATAGCAAAATAGCATTACAGGTAATTATTATATAGATTGAAGGTCAAATTTTAGGCACTTGCCATAAAATCATATGGTATGAACTAGTTACTGTTACTGTGGTCATCTCAGTATGGGGTTCCATCCTGGGGAAACGAAGAGCAAGAGGGAGGGATAAGAAGGTTCACTTCCTGTGGTACTTGGTTCCCTGTGAAAGGAGGATAACGCCTTTCTAAATACCATAAAGAGACTGTGTTGCACACCTTTGTTGGACACTTCAGGTTTTGTCATCCCATGCATTAATGCAGCTGTGAAAGAGGCTATGAGTATTGTACAGGCCATAAACATCATTGCTCATCACATCTTGACAACACCTCTCCTCATGCCTTGGTTTGAACTCATACACTTGTCATGCACACATGGCAATGCCCTGTAGCACTTTGGACCAATGGGATTCAAGGGAATAGATGATTGAGTCTTTTATTTTCTTCCTCTGTGTAGATAGTCCTTGTTGTAAGGTTTCCCTGAAGGTTGGAGGCATTGTCAACTCAACAGCAAGCAGCACAAATGATTTTCTTTTCTTGCTCATTGTGATCACTTCACAAATAAGATACATGCATATGTTTTCTCTTTGGTTCCACTTTCAAGGACTCCAGATTAAGATCTTGGGACAGAAGATACAAATAATTGGTTACAAGGGGAAAGGGTGTTAGGTTAACACTCCCACACACAAGAAAAAACTCAAAATACTCATTTACTTTCTAATAGGGAAAATAATAGAGCTACACAGTCAGGATGAGTAATATAAAGAGTTTTCTTTGCTGAGGCTAATTCTTAGACATAAAGAAAAGTTAAAACTTTCATCATTTTCTTATGGATCTTAAGAGAGATTGAGACAGAATCAGGAGGTAGAGGATCAGCCATAACAGTGGGCATGAACTTTTTGAATTATCAAGGACTCTAGTTGGTTTTGCATCATGTGAGAAATTACTCGTCTGAGCAAAAAGACATTGGAGGACAGGGGAACACTTTTGGTTATATGGTTAATTGTATAAAACTATTTTTTATGAGAATATTGAATGGGATTAGGACCATATTTTTACAGTCAAATTATCTTGGTTTTATATCTTATAGAATTATTTAATTTTTAATTAAGGAAAGGCATATTGCTTGATGAGAATATGGAGAAAATTGTGGCCATAAAAGACTTTCTTCTACCATAAATATAGATGAATCTGTCTTTATAGCTTCAGACAAGTATTGTTACCACCTTCAGGAAGCTGGGCTGTGTATTGCAGGCATAATATTGGCCTTTGGGAAGCTCACAAGGGCGTCTCATATTTATGATTCTCCCCCTAAGCATCCATCATCAGTTTCCATCCCTATCTCTGATCTATAGTTTTTATCCTCCACTTCTGGATTGTGTCTCAGTTATGTATCCCAGCGTCACTGGTGGCTTTTGGCTGTCAGAGGGTCTGTGTGGCTTGTTGGGAGCAGTAATTGTTATAGAATCCACAGGAGAATTCCTACTTGAGCATATTCTTGTCTTTTTATAAGGTAGCATTTTCTTGCAAGTATACTGCTGAAGCTACATGTAAAATACATGATCCCTGAGAAAAAGCTCAAAGGACCTTGAAATAAATGGGCCTCCAGCCAGGAAGCATCTGTCACCACCAGAGTCTTTCTGACTGTATGGCTTTGTGTTGTGTATAACGACGCTAGCAACCTCTGGAACCCTGAGGACCCTGTTAATGCGATGTGGTCATGTTATTTTCTTCAGAACAATACCTAGTTTTCCTTCAGTGGAGCTAGACTTGTACAACAGCATGAGAGCACTTAAAGTGCTCCAGAAAGCACAGATCATCTGTAAGTCTTTCAAAGTCACTGTACGGCCTGCAGAGGACTTCCTTCTTGGGGTTGTACTTCCTGCCCAGCAGGTGAGGAGCTGAATCATAACACAGTGAAAAGGGAGGAGCAAAAAGTGAAGGCTTAAATTTCCTTTGGAAGGACACACTCCAGTCCAACCTGCCAAACTGTTCCCATCACCATCGGGAAGCAACAAAGGTAAAGAGAAATATTTCTGTACTTTATGGGTAGAATTGTTATCAGAGGGCAAAAAATAAGAGTAAACTGTGACACTTGGCAGGTCTGTAATGAGTAAGATTAAGATATAGCTTAGTATTTAACTGAATTTAATTGGCCTTTGAATAAGGCTGTTTAGCATACCTGAATATCACTGAAAATGAACATCATAAAATCATCGATTCAGATTACTAGGTCTGATAAACCTAAATGATTTTGTACAGAAATTATGCTTATGTCTTCTTAGTATTAACTATAAGCCTTTAAATAAGTATTACACTTTTCTCAGCAATACATATGGTATATGCGGATGGAAAGGTGTGTGCATGCACGTGTGTGTGTGTGAGAGAGAGAGCTTCCCTGTATGTGTCTGTGAGTCTTTGTGGATGTATCTGTGAGTTTTTCTGTGTTTGTACTTTTCACAGACAGTGCCTTCTGTTGTAAGAAGCTGAGGTCTTTGCCACATATGTGTTCTGAAAGAGCTGACTCTGTCTCCCCTCACAGGCCTATTTCTGCTACACACCCCACCTTACATTTCTTGAATCCATCTTTTTAAACTGAGAAAAGACAAGAGGCTCAGGAATCTTTATTTGCTTCCTTCTCTCTCATAGCTCACTTGACATGACACATTCCACTTTCCTGGCAGATGTTTCTTGTCCTAAAATGTAGGCAGACATGTGGAGAGATGTTCAAAAAAGTTTTCTATAATTCTCTTCTTCTTTTCAAATTACACATGATCGCCTTCCATGGGACTCCCAGCTTTCTCACCCGAGCTTTCTTGAACATCTCTGTGAGGTCAGGCAAGTAGTATTATTAACTCTTGTTGTTGATGCTAGATGCCAATGTTCTTGATGTTATATTTATAACGTGGTAGGAAGTGAGAGAAGCATAAGATTCAGGAGAAATGGACTCCAGTTCCAATTCTAACCATGTGTGATTTCTCAAGCTCCAAATGTATCCACTGCAGAACTGTAGAAGTGTAACACATCCTTCAAAAAAAAAAAAGGTTCGGAACCCTGCACATACAGTACTTTGTGTGTGCAAGGACCTTGTGATCTAATAGTTTACTCAAGAGTGTCCTAGTGCAGCTGTGTAAACAGGGCATATGGAAATGTTCCTTACAGCACTGCCTGCGATGGTGTTATGCAGAAGGCCATTCATGTGTCAGTCTCTGAGGAGGACTATTTCATGAGAATACAAAATTTGCCAGGTAGGAGTGATGTATCTGAAGCAACATGGATGCATCTTAAGCATATAGTACTAAATGAAGAACAAATGTCTTAACCAAAACTCATTTATGAAAGCCAAAAAGTATATGACACAACAAAATTGGCATTTTACTAGAACAGAAACAAAAAGGGATAATCTCTAAAGAGATTAAATTATGTTCTTAGAGTGGAGGGGAAGAGAAGGAATTAGGCTTCAGGTGGGGAGTGAGGAAGAGGGTGGCCTGTGCAGACAAGAACAACTCGCTCCCAGAAGCTGGGGGTATAACTCTTTGAGCTTTTCTACTTATGATGATAAAGAGACAGAATTTTCAAAAGAGCAGAACCTAGTAAGTGACTCTGCTGTGTATTCTAAAGTCTTTTAAAGGAGCCTCGGTAATTGCAGGTTTCAATGCCTGCTTTATAATAAAAATATGACCTACATTTAAAAAATTACATTTACTTGTAAATCTGAAATTACATCCCAGCAACTGTCTTAACTCACTAACTCTACCCTCTTCAACACAGAATATAGTGTGAAGAAAGGTCAGCTTGGATATACCTCATTACTGGGTGGACTTTTATTATTAAGATTACCAAATAAATGTTTTCTAAGGACACTAATTATTACAGATGCTATAGAGCACTGTACAAAGTTTTAGTTGAAGGACAGCATCCTAGTGAATACATAGGTTTGCAGGTTAGTGGAATGAGATGAACAAAGCCCGTGTGATTTTTTTTCTAAGACTTATCCAGCTCAGGTTTGACTGTAGTGATTGTTCTGGATGCTCTAAAAGCTAACATGCATAGCACCCAGGCACATGAATAAGTTTAGAGCCATCAGTTTTAATTGCAGGAAGGTGTGATCATCACTGGCACTGGTAAATGCCTTGGCTCATTGTTTTGAAAGTCCCAACTGATCCATTTCCTTTTGCTTCTTTGTTGACTGACAATGGTTGAGCCACATGCTCTCCTCCCTCTTTCAGGTCTGAGGACCATTGCTCTTAGCTCTTTATGACAGTCTAAACACAAAGTATGAAGTTTTGAAGGGGAGCATGACATACATTCCTTAATCAGTGACACACAGGTCACACCCCAGAGAATCCACCTCCAGTGAGCTCAGGTTGAATGGGCATGGCTGAAAACACACATTAGTAACTACAGTAAATCACAGAAGTAGGGAGGAATATAGCTGATCTGGTATTGTCCTGGGGACCCTATGCTTAGACTAGGATTCTAAAAATGTGTGAAACCATCAGGAGGTTAGTGGTAAAAGAATGAAGTATTTTCAGATCTGTGAGAATCTAACTAAAATGTGTAGCTCCTTTAGAAAAGTGTGAGGGGACCTCTGCCTCTGTTTCCATCAGTTGTTGGATGCAGATTCTATGACAACAATTAACATAGTTATCAATATGATTACAGAGGAAGGCCAGTTCTGGCTTCCTCTCCACTATTGCTTAGGTTCTTAGCTGGTGTCATCCCTATAGATTCCTGGGAATTTCCCTAGTGCCAGGTTTCTTGCTATTCCCTTAATGGCTCCCTCAATCAAGATATCTCTTTCCTTGCTCTTCCTCTCTGTCCTTCTCCCATCTTGACTATCCCATTCCATCTTGCTCTCCTCCTCTCTCCCCTTCTTCCCCCTTCCTCCCTTCCTTCTTCTCCCACCTCCATACTCCCAATTTTTCCATGTGATCTTGTCTATTTCCCCTTTCCAAGGGGATCTATATATGTTTCTCTTAGGATTCTCTTTGTTACTTAGTTTCTCTGGGATCATGGATTATAGACTCGTGATCCTTTGCTTTACATCTAATAATCAATGGACTGAGTTCCCAATGCCCAGCTGAAGAGAGGGAGGAGTGATAAGATGAATAAAGGATCAAGACCATGATGGGAAAGCTCCCTGAAACAGTTTAACTGGGTTAACGGGAGCTCTGACTCTGGACTGACAGCAGGGGAACCAGCACAGGACAAAACTAGATCCTCTGAATATGGGTGACATTCTATATGGCTGGGGCAGTCTGTGGGGCTACTGGCAGTCGGACCAGGAAATACTGGTTTCTACCTCTTGAACTGGCTTTTTAGGATCTCATTCTCTTTAGAGGGATACCTTGCTCAGCCTTGATATAGTGGGGAGGGCCTTGATCCTGCCACAAAGCCATATGTTAGATTTTGTTGAGTCCCCATGGGAAGCCTTATCCACTCTGAGGAGTGGATGGGGGTGGAGTTGGGGAAAGTGAAGGAGTGGGAAGAGGGGAGGGAGTGGAAACTGGGATTGGTATGTAAAATGAGAAAAGACTTTAAAAAATAAATCAAAAAAATGAATAGAAAAAAAAGGAACATGTGAGTGTTAGCATGTGTCTTTGTTGGTGTTAGGGGACAAGGGGTAAAAAAAGTTCCTAAAGTAAGTGGTGATGCTTTTAGCTGCAAGAAACAGAAACTTGCCAGGCGATGGTGGCGCATGCCTTTAATCCCAGCACTCGGGAGGCAGAGGCAGGAGGATCTCTGTGAGTTCGAGACCAGCCTGGTCTACAGAGCTAGTTCCAGGACAGGCTCCAAAGCCACAGAGAAACCCTGTCTCGAAAAACAAAAAACAACAACAACAAAAAAAGAAACAGAAACTTCAACTGAAGCTTTTCCTTGAAATAGCAATAAAAAGCTTTCATATGACATGGCAAGAAATCCCAAAGCAGGGTAGATCCAAGGCTGTGGTGAATCATCGAGGACTTAGGTTTCCCCATCTTTCTCCTCTAGCATCCTGGGCTTCCTCTCTGAGTATTTACCTTGTGACCATAAGTAGCTACTTCATTGGCAACCGCATGTAGAGAGCACAGTTCTGAAAGGACGTAGATTCTCCTATGGGTGTCTTCTTTACCTTCTTCAATGGAAAGTTTTCCTTAGCAAGGATTCCAGAAGTTTTTGAGTCCTAAGCCACTCACTGTCATGGAATGTAGAATTGTCTTAATTGGTTTGGCAATTAGGAATTGCTTCTGGGAACCAGGAAGCAGAAAGCCTCCACTTAAGCACACATGGAGTCTGCTTGCAGCCAGTCCTCTTGCTGATGGTGGGTAATCAACATCTATACACATGCTCTCTGGGGAACAGGAGGGGAAGCATTCAGAAAACGTTAGAAAGATGCACAAGAAGGTCACGGAGATGGTAAACACTAACTGGATGACCTAGAAACTCTGCTCCATGGTAAGCCCTCTCAGCAGGCCATGTATGCTCCAAACACACACCCTTATTGTCTCCATCCCTACTTCCCATGGCTTTTGTCTTTCTAGTTCATTTCCTTGATATATAAACTTCTCTTTCAAGCATGTTAGTGTCTTTTCACTCTGATGCTTTTCTTAGGAATATTCTTTTTACTTGCACTTTCCTGGAAGACTTTCCTCCTATTCTTCAAGAAACAGGAGAGGGCTGTTCCTCTCTGGGTAGATTCTGTGCATACCTGCTTATTGCTATACTTACCAGATTAAAATCCCCCCTTCACTTCTTTCATAGATATTTATTCAGGGGCTTCTATATGTCCATGAGTGAAAACAAAAGGAAATCCATGATCTAATGAGCCAGTATACTAAGGAGTAGGTCAGATTAAAATTTTTCATATGCAATGAGTCAGGTGGTATGTTCTAGAAAGAAAAGCAAATTGGAGAGATCTGATGTGGGTGTGTGGACTGAGTTTTCAAAGGGGATCACCAGGAAGAGACTTATTAATAGGGTGCCTTCCTGAAGAGAGAGAGAAATGAGCTGCCATAGTGAGCCATGTGAGCAATGGCAGAAAGGCTATCTCAGAGGAGAGATAAACAACATAGAGACCCATGGTGGAACATACTTGGTATATTCAATGGATGGAAATGGTAGAGAGTCAGTGCAGTGCGGTTATGGTGAGGTCTGAGAAGGCCAGAGAGCCTCGCTTGTTTCGGCAAGATTTGGCTTCTTTGTAAGGATGGGAAGGTTCTGATAATGCCAAGTACAGAGCACCACGAGCATCTGACGCTGAAGTGACATCACTCTTGCTTCTCAAGAAAACACCACAGAGGACAGAAAGACAGAGAAGGCAGTCAGGAGAGGAAAGCATTTCACTATTGCAGTGGAGGGACAATGGAAGCTTTGACCAAAGTGGTAAAACCAGAGAAAGTGACTTTGAGCATTTTTGAAATTGTAGGAAAGAAAAAATTTCACAGATTGAAGGCAAATAAGGAGAAAGCAGTAAAGAAGATTTTATAGGTTATTAGTGTGAAAAATAGGAAAGTGGAATCAAGGGTTACAGAAATGAATAAACCTGTGAGGGAGAAGGCGAGGAAGAAGAGCGAGGGACCATGGTTTGCTTTATGTCCTGACATGTTTGAAGGACCCATTGGGCATCTAAGTGGGCATGTTGAGTGTGTAGTCAGATACATGGGTCTAGAATTCAGGGGCAGCCTAAATTCGAGAGTCAGCTTTGTTTTTTGCTGTAACCATGTCTGGGGAAGCAAACATACAGAAAAAAATTTCATTTGCCTCAGAGTTTCAGAACACTTAGTCTAACATGTTGAAGGAATGGTAGAATAGGTCAAAGTATAGAAGGAAGAAGGGAGGGAAGGAAGGAAGAGGTTCAGAGAGATGGGGAGGGAGAGGAAGAGGGAGAGAAATGAATAGCTCCAAGTCCATACATTTAGTGACTAG
Source organism: Microtus oregoni (assembly GCF_018167655.1). Taxonomy (NCBI): domain Eukaryota; kingdom Metazoa; phylum Chordata; class Mammalia; order Rodentia; family Cricetidae; genus Microtus; species Microtus oregoni. The sequence goes on along the minus strand of NW_024543062.1, from coordinate 39,871,624 downwards.
TTCCTCAAGACAGGTCCTACCTAACATTTCCAGAATCTCCCATGGGAGTTCTACCAGCTTGAGACTGTTTGTTCAGTTCATGAGTCCGTGGGGGCACATTTTATATTCAGTCTCTAACAAAGACGTTACAATGTGTTGGCGATGTCTGAGCATGACCTGGCATGAGGTCACTGGGACTGTGAGTGTAAAGGCAAGGAAGATTCAGATCTGAATCCTGGAGATGTATGATGAACCGAGGCTAGCAATGCTGAAAGATCCTGAGTGGGAGACAGAGCGGTTCCCCAGGTGGCAGGCAGTGGATTAAAAGAGAGTGACCACCAGGAAGACAAAGCAAAAGAATGTTTGTGGGCAATGAGCTCTATGAAGAATACAGTCTCCCAGTGGCTGGGACCTACTCTTGCTGATTGCTCTTTCTGCAGTTCAGTACTCTTGGTGCTCTAGTGAAGTTTCTAGGACTGAACTTTCTGTCCCAACACACTCTTTCCCTAAAGTATCCCATTCTCCAGCACAATCTTTGCTTCTCTCAGGTGTTTCTTTTTGGTTCCTTCATTTTCGCTGATGCCATGGCTCTGACTGGGCGAGGAGCTTTGGTCACCTTCCCAGATTTACTTCACATTCTTGGAAGATTGTGCCAAGATGGGGATAAACCTGTGGCAAGTGTCATGTTGCTTGTACAGAACTGAGTGGAAAGGTGACACTCTGTCTTGTGAGGCTTATGAATGTGGGCAGTCTGGTGGGAAAACAATAAGCATTTGGTACCCAGACTACAGGAAGGGGCTATCTGAAAGCATAGATGAAGCACACAAGCACTGAATCACTTCTTCTCCATTCTTAGGCATCGCTTGGTAAATCATGAATCCTATCACCACAGCACATGCTGAATTTTGCCTTGATGTGTTCAAGGAGCTAAGCAGAAACAATGTGGGAGAAAATATCTTCTTTTCTCCACTCACTGTGTTCTATGCTCTGAGCATGCTCCTGCTGGGTGCCAGAGGCAAGAGTGCTGAACAAATGGAAAAGGTAAGGACTGGAGGAGAACTTCCCCAGAACCCAGGTATTTTCATGTTCCCACCTCTTGTTTGTCTAATTTTATTTATAAAAATACCATCTTGTGAAATGAAAAGGCATACTTAGATAAGTCATATTTCTGAGAAAGACAAAAAGTTTTAAGTAACAGGATTTAATGCAAGTCAATACAACACATAACTTCTTTTATATCTAAGGCATTATGCAGTAAATTTTATTTTGGTGCTTTTAATATAATAGAGAATACATGTTTGGTGCTATTCTTTACTTCTAAAATTTTTAAACTCTAAATCCTCACACCATTTTGAATAAAATTTAAAAAGGAATTTATTACTAAGTTTCTTCAGGATTATCCTGTTAGCAGACAGAGATTGTCAACTCCATTTTACAACCAGGAGAACAAAGGAAATGTGATCTGTCACATGACACCAGCCACCAGGGTCTTTCAAATCTATGTGTTTTTATTACTGAAAATGTCTAGAAAAATCTCTCTTGACAACTCTTTGGGTAGCTGCATATTTTAACTTTCCCGGGAAGCCATTTGTCCAGGGCTCCCTATAGACAGTGCTCTACAGGAAAGCATAAAGGGTAGAAAGGGCAGAGTGGCTGCAGCAATGGAGCTCAGCTCCTAGAACCTGCCCGACCACCCTTTTGATCTCAGTCTCCCTAACATAAAATAGAGATAAAATTAATTATCAATGAAGTTGTTGGGAGGGTTAAATAAGATGCCCAAAGATTTAACTCAGGACTTGAAACATAACATTATCGCATGTTATCTATCACTAGTGATCTTGATCAAAAATGGAAGAGCGATCACAGCTCTCAGGCGTTATAGCTTGCACATTACTTTTGTGACCAGTTGACTTCTTTTCTTTTCCTAGGTGCTCCACTATGACAACTTTTCAGAATTCTTAAACCCAAAGATGAAAGACTTTTATGAGGTATGAGGATATTATTACTGAGATATCATGTACTCTAAGAAATCAAGAAATCATAGTTCATGGCTTTTTGGGAATCTATTCTCCATGCCGGGATGCCTCACTTAGCCTTCATGCAGTGGGAGGAGCTTAATCCTGCCTCAACTTGATAGACTCCCATGGAAGGCTTGCCCCTTTTAAATGGAGGAGGAGTGGGTGTGGGGGTAGATGTAAGGTGGAAGGAACAGGAGGAGAGGAGGGAGGAGAAACTTTGGTTTAAATGTAAAATAAATGAAAAAAAATAATAAAAAAAAGAAATCATAGTTCAGGAGTAGAGGAGTGGAACCCTCTCTTGGGTCTGTGAGAAAGACAGCTCTGTCTATAGTCCCCAATCATCTTCCCAATAACCACTGCAGGGGACTGAGCTTAGCACCCAGTAGTAATGCCAGCAGCAATGCCTTCCCATCCAAATTGTTAAGCTAATCATTGTCATCTTTATGCAAACGTTTCTGTTCTGTGCTTTTGCCTGCTGTTGAGTCTGTAGACTCACCCATGCATGTAGTTTTGTTAGTCCACTAAGAGCTACTGACAAAGGGCTGCCTGATGTAGCACCATCCATGTTTTTTGAGACAATGGTTCCTACTATTCTCAAAGGAGCAATTCACTCATTTACTTAGAATTCTCATATGGTGGCATTTGTAATAGTGGTAGGGTATATGGATAAATGTTCTCTCTCTCTCTCTCTCTCTCTCTCTCTCTCTCTCTCTCACACACACACACACACACACACACACACACACACCAAGATCTCTCTTTTAGGCCCACCAACCAGTCCCCAAATTGGGACACGGGGACTTAATTAACATTAGTTTTGAATGTTCAGCCTAAATTGGGCTCATTTCTTGCTAGCTCTTATAACTTAACCTGTTTCTCTTTTTCTACATTTTGTCTCAGGGCTTTTTAACCTTTCTTTCTGCATGCTCTACTCTGTGTCTGCTGACTAGCAGAAGTCTAGCTGACCCCAGACGTCTCCCACTCTTTCTTCCTCCTTCTCTCCCCTTCTATTGCTCCTTTTGAGCCTAGAGTTCTCATCCTACTTATTCTCTCTGTTTGCCAGCCCCACCTATGTCTCTCCTGACCTAGCTATTGGCCATTCATTGTTTCTATTAGATGTGCTTATTAAATGGTCATTTATTAGACCATTCAGGTGCTTTAGGCAGGCAAGGTGAATCAAGTGCAACACATCTTTACATATAAACAAATACAGCATAAATGAAAGTATACATCCTTACATCATTAGATAAATACACTATACCTTTGCACAATTAAAGTAATATTCCATAGCATAAACAAATGTACCACATCTTTACATAGTTAAATATTCTACAATACACATACAATTGAAACCTTCTCAGAAACCCTATTTATTAGAAACCATTGTTTAGGAAATGTAGTCATCACCTCTTTGGTTGGCATCAATGAATTCTTAATCATAAGTCATATGTATCACACTTGTAAACTTTGCAGAGTTGCTACTCTATAAAACAAGTGAATATATTAGATCTTATTAGTGAAGGTTGAAGAGTTTGTTTAAATAGTCATTTAGAAAACTGAGACATTGGTTGGGTGTGTTGGTTCATATTTATAATCTCAGCACTTAGGAGGCAGAGGCAGGAGGAGATTTGGCAAGTTCAATGCCAGACTGGTACACATAATGAATTCAAGTCAAGGCTACTTAGTAAGACCATGCCCACTAATTGGGAAGAAGGGGTCAATAAGAATCTAAACAAATACAGCTTGAACGAATGTAACACATCTTTACATCAGTAAGCAAATGCAACATACCTTTCAACAGTTAAAGAAATATTCCACAGCCTAAACACATGTAACACATCTTTCATGTCATTTAAGAAATGACACTGGAATATGATCACACAATACATAAAATATAAGTAACAAACAGTCAAATATATATGTGTTTCATATATTTATATATACGAAAGATAAAAAGAATGAGCATTGAATATAGAAATATAAATACAGAGGCAGCCACAGAATTTGCATTAGAATTTCTTTGTTCATGAAAACTTAAGCTTCTGATTTAAACTCTTAGGAGCAGCAAGTAATACTGTTGAGTTTGTACACAATCTGCTGAGATCATTTTGCTAAAAGAAATCAAGTAAAATGCTTGAGATGTTCATCTCTTTGTGTTCACTGCTGTTTATTGAAAGTCAAAAATCTTGATCTGCAGATATTTTCCTTTCATTATTTATAAATTCTTCAGTGGCAAGGAACCAATCACTTTTCTTTGTTCACCGCTGCCAGTGCAGTCAAGGTAGAAGGAAGTATTCTGAATTTGGAGCTCTGCTATCCCAAATCAACCAAATGAATTCACTCAGCATTGCCAACAGAATCTATGGGACGAGGACAATCACATTCCATAAGGTAAGCATGCCTGGGGCCTCTGAATTTCGTAGTGTAAAGACAAGGGAGACTGAGAAGAACTTATGGTGGGTGCTTTTGACAATGTCGACTTTGAGCTTAGGGTTTCTGCGAAATGGCTTTATCAAAATTTAGAGTTCTGCAGTATCACACGAAAACCCCTTCTCTGCATAATACACAAAGCTGTGCAAAAACTAGGGTCAGAGATTTAACACAAAATGAAGTCATTTGTAAGAATTTCCCTTTATAGATGGGAGGAAAAGTGAGAGCCATTTCTCATCTTTACAAAGGCACTTGATGGTAGACTACCAAGAGGTAGTTACAAGTGTATTCAACTAGGAACCAAGAGATGTGAGTTTTCTTTCCATTTATACATATGACTTCTGTCTTTAAAATAAGAGAATTGGGTTTTTTTCTAGTTCCACAACTGGAGGTGGGTTTAAGCCGTTACCCATGAACATTTTAGCGTGTAGCTTCATTGAGTGTTTACTTAATAATCCCCAAAGAAAGTCACTCCATGACAGTCATGAAATACTGGTGTCCTTGGTTCTTCTCCATCTGATCAAGATTACTGAAGCATTGAGAGGAAGCTTCAAATATTTGTTTGTCTTTCCAGTTAGGTTTCTTAAGCTGTCTTAGGTGACACACAGCTCTAATAGAATCTTTGCATCTGAGGTGACAGAAGCGATTTGACACTATGGAGTCTTCCTTCTACTCTCACAGAAGCTTACAAAAATGTGTTATGTTCTATACTTTCTTCATCCATTCTTCCATTGAAGGGCATCTAGGTTGTTTCCAGATTCTGGCTATTACAAACAATGCTGCTATGAATATAGTAGAGCATATACTTTTGTTGTATGATAAGGCCTCTCTTGGGTATATTCCCAAGAGTGGTATTGCTGGGTCCAGGGGTAGGTTGATCCCTAATTTCCTGAGAAACCGCCACACTGCTTTCCAAAGTGGTTGCACAAGTTTGCATTCCCACCAGCAATGGATGAGTGTACCCCTTTCTCCACAACCTATCCAGCAAAGGCTATCATTGGTGTTTTTTATTTTAGCCATTCTGACAGGTGTAAGATGGTATCTTAAAGTTGTCTTGATTTGCATTTCCCTGATCGCTAAGAAAGTTGAGCATGACCTTAAGTGTCTTTTGGCCATTTGAAGTTCTTCTGTTGAGAGTTCTCTGTTCATCTCAGTGCCCCATTTTATAATTGGGTTGATTAGCCTTTTACGGTCTACTCAGCAGTAGAAAACAAGGACTTCTTGAATTTTGCATGCAAACGGATGGAAATAGAAAACACTATCCTGAGTGAGGTAAGCCAGACCCAAAAAGAGGAACATGGGATGTACTCACTCATATTTGGTTTCTAGCCATAAATAAAGGACATTGAGCCTATAATTCGTGATCCTAGAGAGGCTAAATAAGAAGGAGAACCCAAAGAAAAACATATAGGCATCCTCCTGAATATTAACCTTCATCAGGCGATGAAAGGAGACAGAGACTGAGACCCACATTGGAGCACCAGACAGAAATCTCAAGGTCCAAATCAGGAGCAGAAGGAGAGAGAGCATGAGCAAGGAACTCAGGACTGCGAGGGGTACACTCACACACTGAGACAATGGGGGATGTTCTACTGGGAACTCACCAAGGACAGCTGGCCTGGGTCTGAAAAAGCCTGGAATAAAACCGGACTCGCTAAACATAGCGGACAATGAGGACTACTGAGAACTCAAGAACAATGGCAATGGGTTTTTGATTCTACTGCATGTACTGGCTTTGTGGGAGCCTAGGCTGTTTGGTTGCTCACCTTACTAGACCTGGATGGAGGTGGGTGGTTCTTGGACTTCCCATAGGGCAGGGAACCCTGATTGCTCTTTGGGCTGACGAGGGAGGGGGACTTGATTGGGGGAGGGGGAGGGAAATGAGAGGCGGCGGTGGGAAAGAGACAGAAATCTTTAATAAATAAATAAATTAAAAAAAACAAAAAACAAAAAAAACCCAAAACAAAACAACCCCCCCCCAAAAAAAAACAAAAAAAAATGAATGAATGAATAAATAAAAAAAATGTGTTATGTTGAGTCTCTTGAGACAATGGAAGTCAAGGGCTATCGCCTTTGAGCTGGTAACTTTCTTCCTCTTTGCCTCTCCCAAACAGTGACAGAGACACAACGTAGATAAATGTTAGTTTAGGGAGGTGGTTTTCAGTTGTTCTGGGGGTAAGAGGTCATTTAGTCGCTATATAATTCACCTTCTAGCTAAATAAGGTGTATCCAAAGACAAACACATAGGCATCCTCAGGAATATTAACCTTCATCAGGCGATGAAAGGAGACAGAGACAGAGACCCACATGGGAGCACCCGACAGAAATCTCAAGGTCCAAATCAGGAGCAGAAGGAGACGGAGCACGAGCAAGGAAGTCAGGACCACGAGGGGTGCACCCACACACTAAGACAATGGGGATGTTCTATTGGGATTTCACCAAGGCCAGCTGGCCTAGGTCTGAAAAAGCATGGGATAAATCCGGACTAGCTGAACATAGCGGACAATGAGGAATACTGAGAATTCAAGAACAATTGCAGTGGGTTTTTGATCCTACTGCACGTACTGGCTTTGTGGGAGCCTAGGCAGTTTGAATGCTCACCTTATGAGACCTGGATAGAGGTGGGCAGTCCTTGGGCTTCCCACAGGTCAGGGAACCCTGATTGCTCTTCGAGCAGATGAGGGAGGGGGACTTGATTGGGGGAGGGGGAGGGAAATGGGAAGCGGTTGTGGGGACGAGGCAGAAATCCTTAATAAATAAATAAATTAAAAAAAAATAATTCACCTTCTAACCTTGAGTAGGAAAGCATAGGGACAAGCAAAAGAGCTATTCATATGTAATTTATAATTTGACTTGAATGCATTTGTATAAAAAAATCCATGACATAATGAGAAAACATTCAAATGTTTCTGGTATTTTTCTTTTTTTATTTTGGAAAACTTTGGATTTAAAGACAAGTGCTCATGGGCATATGGACATCTTTCCTTTTAAGTGTATTAGATCAGCAGACTTTTGTCTCCATGTTAGGACTTTAGAACATTCTGAGCTACAAAGTTCTTTCTTGTGTGTGTGTACTCATGTGTATGTATTGCTGTGTGTCACTGTAGGGGTGAGTACCTGAGCCACGTGTGTATGTGGAAGTCAGAGGATGGCTTTGGGTATCTGTTCTCTCTTGTCATCTTTTCTAAAAGAGGGTCTCTTCCTGTTCAGCACCGCTTACGTTGAGTAACCCAGTCACTAGCTCCTGGGAATTTCCTTTTTCTCTGCTCTTTTTCTCATTGTAGGAGAATTGGAGTCATGTGCATGGCACCTGGCTTTTGCACGGGTCTGGGGATGCCAACTCTGCTCCTCACACTTGCACAGCAAGTGCTTCACTGATGTGAGATGTCCCTCTATATACATGTTTCTTTTGTTGGCTAGTTAATGAAGCGGTTTCAGCCAATAGTTTAGTAGAATAAAGCCAGGCAGGAAATTCGAGCCGAGATACAGAGAAAAAGAAGGCAGAGTGAAGCAGATGCCAGCCAGCTGCCAAGGAAACATGACATGTAGAAGATGAGGTAAAGCCACGGCTATGTGGCAATACATAAATTAATAGAAATTGGTTAATTTCAGAATCCAGAGCTAGCTAGGAATATGTCTGAGCCATTGGTCAAACAGTGATGTAATTGGTATAGTTTCTGTGTGATTATTCGGGGTGGACAGTCAGGAAATGCAAGTGCAGTCTCCGTCTACATTTCACTCATGGCCTTCTTTCCAGACCTCTCTGCACTATTTCTGTGCTGTCATTCAATTGTCCTTTCTTTTACAGCAATATTTAAGATGTTCTGAGAGACTGTTCCAAGCCAAGTTGCAAACTGTTGATTTTGAACTGTCTACAGAAGAGACAAGGAGAAGTATTAATACTTGGGTTGAGAATAAAACTAATGGTAAGGATAATTGTTTGTGAACATTTATATGTATCTGTATGTGCACAAAACTTTAATATCTATCTAATGTGTACAAACTTTATCTGTGCTCCTTTGGTAAAAGTCTTACCTTGCTATGCAAACAAGGAAGCAGAAGTTAACTAGTGTGAATTCTAAATGCAGGTAGATAGATAATAATGAAAAAACTAGAAACATACTTTGGAATACATTTTGTGACCATTCCTCCTAAGCAATATATGGCAGAAGACTCTGAGAAAGTGAACATCATTTCTGCTTTAAGGGGATGTCATAAATTCAGCAGATTTTATTAAAATTAATTCACTCCTTCATTCAGAAACATATTTTAAGCATCTGTGCATGTTCATTGTTTTCACATGCTAGTTATGGGGTAGACCCAAGATTATAATGAAAATTAAAACCTTCTTTAGGATTAGAGTTGGGTGCTGTGCCTACCTGTGCTTCATGTCAGATGGCAGGGTACATTCCATAAAGAGTTTCTCGGTTTCATCACACTGAAAGGCACCAAAGCAGCTTGTCAGAATATTCACAAAGCAGACAACTTCTGGAACCTTCCAAACAAATTCCTGATTTCAAATATGCCTTTGCTTTAAGTGGTCTTTATATTTGTAATGCACTACTTCTCATACACAGCAAGGGTAAGAGGCCCAGAATGGAGGTGCACATCTATAACCCTGGCATATTGCTGAAAGGCAGAACAACCAACAATGCAAGTCTGTGATAGCCTTGTCTGCAAAGCAAGTCCAGCACAGCCTGATAGATGGCGAATTACAGACCAGCCTGGTCTACACAGAGTTCTAGAACAGCCTGCTCCATACACTGAGTTTTAGGACAGCCCGGTCTGAACAGTAAGCTCCACCACACCCTGGGCTACAGAGACTGTTATGGAAACAATCCTGTTTAAATTCAGTGGTTCACTTACACAAAGCCTAAAAAAATAGAGACTAACTGGGAACAAAAGTTGTTTCAGTGAGAGAGGGAGGAGTTGAAGAAGGATAATAAGGTGAGAAAGACAAAAATTCGTTGTATGTATTCATGAAACTGTCAAATAAAAATCCCCCACTATCATAAACACAACAAAAAGAGCAAACAAGTAAAAAAGCAAGAAGGGCTGGGAGATAACCTATCAATAAAGAGCTGCTTAGCATGAGGAGCTGAGTCTGATGCCTAGAAACCTGTGTAGAAAAAGCTGTGTATGGTGCTGCCTACTGTGACCTTTTTGTTGGCGAGCGGAGACAGGCAGAATAACTGGGAGCTCCAGGCCAATGGGAGACTAAGGAGTGACAGTCAGTGATCTCTGACGTCTATGTGAATACACACAGGCATACTCACACATGTACACACACTTTCCCATGGATAATTTAATTTAATTAAAAAGTGTGTGTGTGTGTGGGGGGGTGCACGTGCATGCACACGAGCATCATGCATGTGCCAAGGTGCTCTTGTGGAGATCAGAGAATGACTGGGAGTCAACTTTTTCACGTCTACCACGAGTTCTCTTGATGGAGTGGGAGACTTGAGTAGTAAGTGCTTCCACCTGCTAAGGCAGTTCTCACCTTCCTAATGCTGAGATCCTTTAACACAGTTCCTCATATGTGTGACCCCCCAACCATAAAATTATTTTGTTACTACTTTATAACTTCAATTTTTGCTACTGTTATGAATTGAAATGTAAATATCTGACATCCAGGATATCTGATTTCAAGTCCCAAAGGGATTGTGACCCCTAGGTTGAGAGCTACTGTGCTAAGCCATCTTGTTCACCTGGGATGGGGTGTGATCTTTTAAATACAAACTATGGAAGTCACTGTCTGAGAAAACAACTTTTGCAAATACCTATTATCAGCAAGTTAATCCAAATAAAATCACCTCTTCTTTTGTTTGTTTTATTACAAGGAAAAGTCACAAACTTATTTGGAAAGGGTACAATTGATCCCTCCTCTGTCATGGTCCTAGTGAGTGCCATATATTTCAAGGGACAATGGAAAAATAAATTCGAGAAAAGAGATACAGTAAAAGCTCCCTTTCACATAAGTGTGGTAAGTATTTCATTTTCAAACTGATGACAAGTCTTGGAAAATTGCAATAATTTAAGCACAATTCAGAAAAATTTCATGGAAACATTGCTGTAGTTACCTGAAGGCTTTTACTTTTCAAAATGTGAGTAACTTTTCTCACTAGACATGAGGCTGGACAGACTCCTGGAAAACTGGAAACCTTGTCTCTTCCCAGTGTTCTACCGCTGAAGCCTTGAGGTTCACATGATGGTTGCTTCCTGTGACAGCTGATACAACTAAGCTGTTGTCCCAGGCAGTATCCACATGGCATAGAAGAGATAATGAGCCTCCCGTTTGATTCCCAACATAAGTAATTTTAGCTAGACTCTGTGTTTTTAATTAAAGACCCCAGTCATCCCTATATTATTATACTTCTATAGTCTCTAATTTTGACTTATTTTAAGATTACAAAATTGATAACCTGTGCAAAGGAAAGTAATGAAAGAGTGCAGTTAACAGTTACACTTTAGAGTGCTAACACAAAAATTCCTATTGTAAAAATAAAGTAAACATACATATTCACTGCTTAAACACAATCTTTTTAAAAATAGGGTAAAAGTGCAGTTGTGGACATGATGTACCAGACGGGAACGTTTAAGCTGGCCTTCATAAAGGAGCCACAGATGCAAGTCCTTGAGCTGCCCTATGCCAACAACAATCTAAGAATGATCATCTTGCTTCCAGTAGGCACGGCGAATGTAAACCAGGTAGAGGCCCAGCAGTGCCACCTGCACCCAGCATATGTGTGAGTGAATGCATGTGGCTGTTTGTGTGTGCATGTGTGTGTGTACGCACACTGTTACACAATACTCTGTGTGCACTGTGATGTCTGTATGAACAGTCATGGGCTCATGACGAGGCTTAGTAGACTTTCCCCAGGAGTTGTAGATTAAGGATGATTCCTGCCCTTTAGGCAAGACAAGCAATTCATTTATTGAAAAAGTCACATAGGTTCACCATGTTATACAATATAAATGTATGTACATATCCTTCATGAGACAGTGGACCTCTTTCTGCAATAATGATTTGTCATGCTGATGAGATTCCTGGGCCCTAGAGAGTTATTAAAGCCTTGCTAAGGGGAAGTGTTCTGATCTAACCAAAGGGTATACTCACAGGCTAACTGTTTATTTATTTATTTATTTATTTATTTATTTATTTATTTTTTCCAACCTGATTTGGTAAGGAAATAACACCACAGCCAGGAAGGAAAGATAGCAGTGGCAGAAATTTGGATTCAGTCTCCTTTCCCTGATTGTAGTCAAAGGTTCTTAGTACAGAGAGACCCAGAAGTGATGATGGCATCTTACCCCAACCTAGCCACGACCTACTCAGTACTGCAGAACAGTGCAATAAAATGAGGTTTCTTAGGAGAACAGTTATGGCTCTGGGACTGGGGAAGCTGATTCATACAGCAGGGTGGCCACAGTCAGTTCCTACGTCAGCCAGTGACTAACAGTTGGCACGGTTGTTTCCTGAAAGAGCCTGCTTGGGCTATATGCATTTGGATTAGGGAGTGAGATGGATGCCAGTTCAGAGGGAGCTGAAATGGGAGAAGCATAACTTCACTGTAGGAATACATATACTTACAAGTGTGGCCAGTTCAGAGGGGATTAAGACCCTGGGAACTTTGCAGTTAGCTGGGGTAGAGGATGCTAAAGTCAGCAATTTGGAAGCAGTTTAAACTTCTCTTAAAGTCATGAGCAAACTATGGAAGCTATGAATTAGAATGAGGAAGCTGGGGGTGATGTTCCTAGAGAACTCTCTCCATGTGAGTTTCACTAGATGTATAGAAGATGGGCAGATAAAGTGAGAAGACCCTGATCCAGGGAGAATAGGAGCACACGTTAGTGTGCTAACTGTGACGCAGTTGAGATCTGTTTGCTTTTATTATAACTCGGATGAGACCTAGCAAATGAAAATAATAGAAAGATACTTTGACAGAAAATCTACCTTTATCTTATTTTGTATAATGAGAATGGGAAGGTAATAAAATGTATTGAACATGATAACAATAAAAATGATACAGTATATAATGCTATAGAGGATTTTCTGTAGGGCATTAAATACCCAAGGTTATTATTTAAATGACACAAAAATAATGAAGCTTGATTCTATTATGAGAAGTCAGTACCTGGGACCATTTGGGAAACCCATGTACATATGTCAGAAAGAAGTACAAAGGCATTAAGGCGAGCATGTATCATGTTGAACTTGGAGAAACATAACAGAAAGAGGAAAGGGCACCAGGGAGATTGAAGCCAGTAGGAGTGGGACAAAGTGATCTGGCATCTTAGAAGCCAAATGAGAGCTAAGTTCATAAAGATGTGACTCCAAATTTCAGATGTGAGGGCCAAGAAAAAATGGTGGATTGATTCAGGAAGCAGGCACAGAACGATGCCAGGGCAATAAGCAGGGAGGCTTAGGTAAAGGCTAACTGTTGAGGGAAATCAAAAATGTACATTGAGAAAGTCAGTGAGGGAATATAGAGGAGACATAGGCAACAGGAAGGGAAGGTCTGATGTGTGTTATAGGCTGAAAAGCCAGCAAGAAGCTGGACAGTTCTCAGTGTGAATTACAGAAACATCTGCTTTACTCAGAAGCTATGTTTTGGCTCATGTGTCTGTATTTTGACTCTTAGATAGAAAAACACCTGAACGTGAAGATGCTTCAAGAGTGGACCAACTCTTCTAACATGGTGGAGAGAGAAGTGGATGTTCACATTCCCAAATTCAATCTTGCAGTAAAATATGACCTAAACTCCCTATTGAAATCCCTAGGGATGCGGAACATCTTCAGTGTGGCCACAGCTGATCTCTCTGGAATGTCACCTGACAAAGGCCTATATTTATCCAAGGTTATTCACAAGTCCTACGTGGATGTCAACGAGGAAGGCACCGAGGCAGCGGCAGCCACTGGGGAGAGTATCGCTGTGAAGCGACTCCCCGTCACAGTTCAGTTCACAGCGAATTCTCCCTTCCTGTTCACTATTCAGGATAAGTCTGGCAATATTTTATTTACTGGCAAGTTGGTCTCTCCGTAGACAGAGGGCCTTGTGGCGGCCTCAGAGATAGGTAAAATGGACAGGACCCAAGGGGCCGACAGTTTGTATCTTAGTGTTTGTATATCTGCAAAGCAGGTCTATCAGATGGTAGATCTTCAGTCCGACTCTGTGAGCTACTGAACCTCAGACTAGAGCAGTCATGGGAAAAGATAAATATACACCAGCAGTTTTCTGGATTTCTTATTTTTGAGACCTCATTTGAGTACTGAGTAACATGATTGAATTAGAGAGGGGCTGGATATTTTGAGTTTTCTGTATTAGTGAGATTGTGAATGAGTGACTACTGCAAATAGATAAAGGGTTTCTACGTTAGATTGACATTTAAATATAAATTTCCTGCATGCATAAATATAGTAGTGTGAATTTTCGTTCAAACCTCTACATTGCTCATAATAAATGGACACAGTGCTTTAAACTCTGAGGACGGAATATCCTGTGTCAGTTAACTGAGGGGCTGAGCTTTCTTATTTAGCAAACATTTTTCCCTTTTCCTAAAAAGATGTTTTGACAATTTACATGTACATAATGAATTTAGGTCATTTTCATCCCCCCTTATTATTGTCTCCATACACCTGTCTTTTCCTTGGAAACCTTTCTTCTTTCCCATAATTCCTCTTCCTCCACAAATCTCTCCTTTGTGAGCCACTGAGTTTAAATGAGGGTTACTGGCATAAGAAGTGTGGGTGAGAGACTGTTTCCTGGAGCACAGGGAGGGAGAAGAAGGTGGCCCCCAGTGCCCTGCTTACTGTTTCTGCTACTTCCTTAGGAAGGCAGTCTTCTGAGCTTCTTCTCCACCTGTGATGAAACGTTTATTTGTTGATAGACCTGACTTTGTGCCTTAGCCATGACTGCAGAGACTTCCTGAGGGCATGACTCCAGGAGACCTGTTTCACAGCACCCCTGCTTGGGCTCCTGCTTTAACCCTTTTTGCCCCTCTTCCTGTCCCTTGCAAGGCTATGATGCAGATGTCTTGTTTGGGCTGAGTACTCATAGTCAGCTGTTCTAAACACTGCCATTTCTGGCCAAACCCTACTGGTTAAACTATATAATACATTTATTATGATTTACAAAACAGCAATTCCATAAACATAATTCTCAGAAGAACAAAAGATATCAGTTGAATGTTTTTATCTTAGAAAGAGCTTTTGTATTTTCTACCAAAGACACCACAGAACAATAACCAGATGATAGGCATCACAATGCAATGGTATGATACATGAAGGTCTAAACTATTATGATGGATGCGTGTTATGTGGTTTTTCCTCAGGGAACTGGGACAAATATCTATCTATTCACACCAGAAAAGGCACTGATAACAAAGCAAGGGAATAATTCTACCCATGCCTAGCTTAGTGAACCAGTGAGTTTGTTAGGGATATGTAACTGCGTAAACGAATGCAGACAGAATGTAAAAATATATACAGTTTTAATGGCGAAATAGACTTACAGAACCACCGTTCCTGCGGAGAGAAGGAAAGCAGAAAGAGACGGCTGGGAGCACGCTTGCCAAATTTATAGGCCAACATTAGCCCGAGGCGAACACGCCCCCTAAGGGGCAGGACTTATCCCTACATCTCCCCTTTTTGTCTAAATAAGACAGAACTAAACCAAATACAACTATATACAATAACAACAAATAATAAATATAACAAACAATATTGAGAACAAAAGCTTTGCTAAACATTCTATCTCAAGGAGTCCAAATAATGTAGAGAGTAACTGCAATTATATAATCTTCAACTCCGTCAAAGATCTGAGAAGGGAATAAACACTACTCAACAAACGAGATATATCCAAAATGTGCAACAATTGACAGAGACAACTGACTACCTGGGCAATCACCCAAAGTCTCGTTTGCAACGTTGAGTCAACCAATTTTGGCTAAGGCCTAACATAACTGACATACCATTATTAAAGGCAAGGAACTTTTCAAAACTATCTTACAATGTCTTGGTAGGATATAAAAGTCCTGTTTTATCCATTGATGCATGCTCTGTATCTCTGTCAGTGGTTGAGGTATGGGCATTTCTTTGCCCAAAGGCCAGTTCTGCCAAATAGAAAGGCTCCAGGTGGAGTGTCTTTGGTGCTCAACATTCTCTCGGGAATAGAGCGGTGTTGCCAGGAGCAATTGTGTCTCACTATCATGAAACTCTGAGTTAGATTAAAGGCCATTTTCTACAGCTCTTTGAAGAGGTTGAAGATTATCTATCTATACTGAGTATAATCTCTATATATCTAGAGAACCTGATTAGTCTAATTATAAATGACAAACTTAGATGACTATTTATCTATATAATTCTCAATATCTATCTAACTTAAAGACTAAGACAATAAACAACTGTGTAACAAATGAGGATAATGACCTCCAAATATAAACACTGTACAAATATACAGTGCAATATGGTAAATATATATCAATACACAAACATTATATAAGTATCTTAATCAGAGGTAGAAATGTACACTGCAATATGGTAAATATATTCAATATATATATCAATACAATATATGTCAATACATAAAAATGTTTTAAAAAGACATAGAAACATGCAAGCATACAATAGTCAACATAATTTAACTTTGTATCAATATACAAGAATCGATACCAATATATTTGTCTAAAAGAAGTAACTCACAATTATAAATCTATTATCCCATCATTTTCCTTTTTTTTCCCAAAATGATCCCTGAGCTTATAAAATTCCTCCCCCAACCTCCCAACCCCTAAATGATGTCCCTAAACCCAGGGGTAAACTTTACTGGGAGAGGGGACGTCATCCTCTAGAATTACTTCCAGCTGTCATGGGGGCGACGTTCTTTCTGGGAGATCCTGTGAAAGTAAAATGATGGTTAAATTTCAAGATCAATGTCTTTTAAAATTGCAAATAGTCTCTGAGTATTTTGTGGCGGTCTGGCCAGAATGTTGTACAAGATGTGCACCATTTCAGCTAACCAAGTTGGGATCGTCTTGTGCAGCTGGTACCCAAAACAGGTCTTGTAGTAGAGCTATCAGTATCATGACGTCATATCAACCAGGTAGAGTTGTTGTTGTGGGGCCCCATCTTCTTCCTGGAAACTTCAAATGTCACTTCAGGAAAAACTCATTGTTCATTGTGAAAAACTTAAACATTAATCATATAGACATACATATATATATATTCAATGAAAGGCATAATAGATATATTCAATGAAGAGTATGATAGATATGGAGAAAAGCAAAGATGTTTTCTAAACTCATATTTCTTTCAGTCCCATATCATGGCTCTTGACATGAGACAGAAACTCCAGAAACTCTGGGTTTTTCTCTTATTAACAGGCTTGGAATTGGAGAGGGACTGAGCCAGAGTCCAACTTCAAAACCAGCTCTATGTATTTATAAAGAAATGTTTAATGAGACATATATATATATGTATATATATACATATATATATATATATATATAAAATTAATACTTACAAAAATGTGTCCATCCATCAGTAATTAAATATTCAGGGTCCCTTAATTTCTTTGAAGATGAGTATTTTCCTGTGGAGATAAGAAAAGAACCCTGCCCCCAACCTATCTGTATTTCTTACCATTAGTATGCTCACCATCCTTGTGAATAAATTGCTATTTATCTTTTCCAAGTGGCTTTTCTTCTTCAAACCGAACCTTTATTAATTTTGACGGTATCCACAATTTTTCCTCACCTGTGGAGATAAGAGCAAAACCCCTTCCCCAATGTAGCATATCTCCTGGCTTCCATTGTGAGGTCAGCACATGCTTGAAATAAACTGGTTGATGTAGTTCAGTAGACTTTTCCATTATCCAATGTCTTTCTGCAGCTATTGTTCCCTTCTCATTTGCGATGAGAAAATTCAAGGTTAACAAAGCATTATGTAACCTATTTCTGGGGGTGTTTTCCACCCCTTTCTGTTTGTTCAACATATCCTTTATAGTTCGATTTGATCTTTCTATGACTGCTTGACCTGTAGGATTGCATGGTATACCTGTAACATGCTTGATATTGTAATAATCAAAGAACAGTTTCATTTTCCTAGAGACATAAGCAGGACCATTATCCGTCTTTATTTGTGTAGGTATACCCATGATAGCCATGACTTCTAACAAATGAGTGATTACTGAGTCAGCTTTTTCTGAACTTAAAGCAGTTGCCCACTGAAAGCCTGAATAAGTGTCAATGGTGTGATGAACATATTTTAATTTGCCAAATTCTGCAAAGTGGAACACATCTCTCTGCCAGATTTCATTCCTTTGGGTGCCCTTTGGATTAGCCCCTGCAGGCAGTGGCGTTTGGTTATAGAAAGAGCAAGTAGGGCATTTCTTTACAATCTCCTTAGCTTGTTGCCATGTAATTGAAAATTCTTTCTTCAAACCTTTGCTATTAACATGATGTTTTTTATGAAATTCAGAGGCTTGTAGCACACTGCCAATCAATAATTGATCAATTTCTGCATTACCTTGTGCTAGAGGACCTGGCAGACCCGTATGGGATCGGATGTGTGTTATGTACATAGGGCAAAGCCTGTTCCTGATCAAATCTTGAACCTGGAGAAACAATGAGGTTAGTTCTGTATCTTCAGGTATAAATTCAGCAGTTTCAACATGTAAAATAACTCTTTCTGTGTATTGTGAATCAGTGACTATATTAATAGGTTCTTTAAAATCCCTTAGCACCATAAGAACGGCATATAATTACACCTTCTGGACAGAATTATACGGACTTTGTTCCACCTTACCCAAGTCTTCTGATTTGTAACCTGCCTTCCCTGATTTATTGGCATCAGTATAGAATGTACGGGCTCCAGTTATTGGAGCATCACGGACGATTCGAGGAAGAATCCAAGAAGTTCTCTTTATGAAGTTAAGCCTCTTGCTTTTTGGATAGTTGTTATTAATGTCTCCCAAAAAAATTAGCACAAGCTCTTTGCCATGGTTCATTATCTTCCCATAATTTCTTTAGTTCATCAGCAGTGAAAAGCACTATAATTTCTGCTGGGTCTATGCCTGCTAGTTGACGAAGTCTCAGCTTGCCTTTTATAATTAACTCAGAGACTTTCTCCACATAAGTTTTCTGTTTCTTACTTGGTTTATGTGGTAAAAAGATCCATTCTAAATTAATATCATCTCTCTGCATTAAAATTCCTGTAGGAGAAATTTTTGATGGTCGTATGACGAGAATACAATCGAGCTCTGGATTCACCCTGTCCACATGTGCCTCTTGTAATTTTACCTCAATCATTGTCAGTTTCTTTTCTGCTTCTGCTGTTAATTCTCTGGGACTGTTTAAATCTTTATCACCATCCAAGGTTTTGTTCAAATGAATTATTAGATCAGGTGTTATTCCAATAGCTGGTCATAGATTGGAAATATCTCCTAACAGTCTTTGAAAGTCATTAAGAGTCCGTAGGCGATCTCTCCTAATTTGTGCTTTTTGTGTCTTAATTTTTACAAACCTATTTTATAACCTAAATAATTAACAGAATCTCCCTTCTGAATCTTTTCTTGAGCGATTTGCAATCCCCATTTAGGTAAAAGTATCTTTATTTCTTCAAACAGTCTGTTCAAGGTATCCATGTTTGAATCGGATAACAAAATGTTGTCCATGTAATGGTATACTATACATTTGGGAAATTTCTTGCCTATTATTTGCAATGGTTGGTTAACAAAATATTGGCACAGGGAGGGGCTATTTAACATACCCTGGGGGAGAATCGTCCAGTGGTACCTCCTCGAAGGTTGAGAATTATTATAAGTAGGCACTGTGAAGGCAAATTTTTCTCTATCTTCTTTTTGCAAAGGTATAGTGAAAAAACAATCCTTTAAACCAATAACTATGAGAGGCCATCCTTTTGGTAATAAAGAGGGCAAAGGAATTCCAGATTGCAGAGGGCCCATAGGTTGAATAACCTTGTTGATGGCCCTGAGATCTGTCACCATTCTCCATTTACCTGATTTTTTCTTAACCACAAATACAGGAGAATTTCAAGGGCTGGTAGATTCTTTTATATGTCCAGCATCTAATTGTTCTTATACCAGCTGTCCTAAAGCCTGTAACTTTTCCTCAGCTAAAGGCCATTGCTTTTTCCATATTGGTTTCTTAGTCAACCATTTTAGAGGCAAGGCTGCTGGTATCTCTGAAGGGACATCAATTGCTTGTTCTTGTACAGCCCGAATGGCCATTTTTCTCCATTTGTAATATCTTTTAATATTATTCTCAGAAATATAGGCTCTAGAAGTAGCAGGAATGTTAATTTGGGTATTCCATTGTTGTAATAGGTCACGACCCCATAAATTCATTGCAATATTGGCTACATATGGCCTTAATTTTCCTATTTGTCCCTCTGGCCCTATACATTCAACCCATCTCGTGCTCTGCCTTACTCGATATAGGGTTCCAATTCCCAGGAGCTGAACATTTACATTCTGAAGAGGCCAATACGGATGCCAAGATTCTGGGGTAATGATACTTACATCAGCACCTGTGTCCAGCAGGCCAGTAATAAAAATGCCATTTACACACACTCTCAGTTTAGGTCTTTGATCATTTATAGAAGTTTGCCAAAACACATGTAACTTTTCTTTCTGATCATTATTGCTTGTAACAGTAGGCATAAGGCTTCCTAATTGTCCTGATGAGGCACGTTCTCTGCAGAAACTGGAAATGACTGAATCATTTTTGCCATGGGGGCCTGTGAGGCCCCCCCCCTCACGTTTCCCAACTGTATCAGGTTGCCTTGTCTATCTCTTGTAGACCTGCATTCATTCGTCCAATGTCTGCCTTTTCCATATCTTCTACAAAAACCTGAAGGGTGAGTCCTCCTATTTCTGTTATTTCTAGAAGATGCATTATTATTATTTTTTCTGAAAGGCGCATTATTATTACTATTTCTGAAAATCTGTTGTCTACAATTCCTTTTCATATGACCCATTTTGCTACAATTAAAACATTTGGTATTCTGGTGTCTCCTTTTACCATTGGAAATTGCTTCTTCTGCCCATGCTTCAGTGCCATAGTCAAATGTATCAACATTGAGCGTATGCAAGACCCATTCTTCCAAGGGCGCTGATCTGAGCTTTAAGGGCCCCAAAATCCTTTTGCATTCCACATTTGCATTTTCATAAGCCAAAGACTCAATCATTATACGTCTTGCTTCTGGGTCAGATATCCCTATTTGTACAGCCTTAGTTAATCTTTGTAAAAAGTCACTAAAGGGTTCTCTCTGACCCTGTTTAACTCTGACAAATGATTCCATTCTCTGTCCTGGGTGTTGTACCCTGTCCCAAGTCCTTAAGGCTGCTGTAGTACACATGGAGAGTGTGTTTCCATCCAAATTAGCTTGTTCCTGAGGGTCGGAAAAGAGCCCTTCACCTAGAATTTGATCTAGGGAAATGTCAATTCCCTTTGCTTTTTCCTGCTGTTCTAAAAGTCTAGCATCTTGCCTGAATACGCATTTCCATTTCAATTGCGGTCCACTCTCAAGTACTGCAGAGCTCAGCTGGGGCCAGTCTGAGGGGGTTGCTCTGCTTGTTGTGGCCCAAGATCTTAGCATCTCTTTAACAAAAGAGGCTTGCATCCCAAAAGTCATGACAGCCTGTTTTATTTCCTTGAGATCATTCATACGGACAGGCTCCCATGTATCCTCCTTGATGACCCTAGAATTTCTGGAACCAATCACCATCTCTGTTGTTATTACTGGAAAGGCAGGTAGAGCTGTAGGTTGAGCTTTGTGGAAATTGTCCCAGAGAGATTTACCCACAGATGTAGTTAAAATTTGCCTTTCTACCCTTTGCTCTTCTTCATCAGAATTTAGAAATTCCTCAATCTTTTCAATTCTATTCACCATTGCCTTCTGCAATGTCTGAATCTCCTGTCCAGAATTATGTTCCAAAACCTTCTTTGAGGATTTAAAGTATGAAGTTTGTCCGTTAGAGATAACATCTCATCTTTGGACATAATTTTTATGGCATAAACCGTGCCTTCTTGTATTGACCATCTTTCCTCCAATTTGTCATAAGCTTTAGACAAAATCCGATTGTCACATTCAGCAGTTTTGATTCTCTCAGTTAATGTTTCATTTCCTACAGAAAGGGACTGAATCTTATGGTCCAAATCAGCTGTTCCCTCTTCCATAGTAATGAATTTCTCCTTAATATCAGCCACTAATGTTTCAGTTCCTACAGAAAGGAACTGAAGCTTATGATCCAGATCAGCTGTTCCCTCTTCCATAGTAATGAATTTCTCCTTAACATCAGCCTGGAGAACTTCAAACTGATTCTCAATTGTTTTTAAGCGTTCAATCTCTGCCTTAAGAATCCTGGATTCGTCTCGTAAAGACTTTATCATATTTCTATTATCAAACCATTTAGTGCCAATGAAAACTACGAATCCCAGAAGGATCCATAGATGTGGGGTGATAGACACCTCTTGTAAAATCTCCCACATGGTACAATTAAAAAAACTGTTAAATTCTTGAATACTAACGTGTTTAGACATTTTATTTATAAAAGAAAAATATTTTACCTGTAATGATCGGTTCCTGCCAGTGGTGGTCTCTGTGTTTTTGGAGCCTGTCCTAGAACTAGCTCTTATAGACCATGCTGACCTCAAACTCACAGAGATCCGCCTGTCTCTGCCTCCCGAGTGCTGGGATTAAAGGCGTGCACCACTACTGCCTGGCTGGTCTTAAACTCACAGAGATCCGCCTGCCTCTGCTTCCCAAGTGCTGGTATCAAAAGCGTGCGCCAAGCCGGGCGGTGGTGGCGCATGCCTTTAATCCCAGCACTCTGGAGGCAGAGGCAGGCGGATCTCTGTGAGTTCGAGACCAGCCTGGTCTACAAGAGCTAGTTCCAGGACAGGCTCCAAAACCACAGAGAAACCCTGTCTCGAAAAACCAAAAAAAAAAAAAAAAAAAAAAAAAAAAAAAGCGTGCGCCAAGTCACTTTGTATCAGACCAAATCTGACGCTTTGGCAGCTTTTGTTGCAAAACCGCAGGTACTTGAGTTTCTGCTAATTCAGGCAGTGGGGTTCTGCTGCAAACTTAGCCAAGGCAGGCAGAATGGGCCTGTGTGGCCGAGTATGTCTCGGACTCGGCACTGGGGCGGAGTCATGAACTAAAAAACAGCACCCGGGAGGGTGCTGTGTTAGCTAGCAGGCTACCCGCTTGAATTGGGGGCAAAATAGCCCACGTTGGAGGCCAAAATGTAATGGTGTAAACGAATGCAGACAGATTGTAAAAATATATATAGGTTTAATGGCGAAATAGACTTACTGAACCACCGTTCCTGTGGAGACCAGGAAAGAAGAAAGAGATGGCTGGGAGCACGCTTGCCAAATTTATAGGCCAACATTAGCCCAAGGCAAACACGCCCCCTAAGGGGCGGGACTTATCCCTACAGGGATTACTTATATGGGTGGAAAGGTTCATTTATGACCATTAGTTACACAAAGGCATCTATATCACCGTAAAACCCATCTCAGGATGGGTGAAAGCTCATGAACACTTTATCCCTGGACCTTTCTCCCTGACACTGAGGCAGCTTGGCTAGTCAGAAAGCTTTGTTCCCCAGAAATTGTCAGTGTTTATATAAAAATGGAGAGGGGTCTTGTGAACTTGTGAATTTTATAAGTTTCAGGAGCTTTGTAAGACTTGTGATTTCATTTATTTCCTGAGTCTTAATGAGCCTCCATCCCTCAAAGAACATTTCAGTTAATATGAAATAACTATAAACACTGCAGAAAAAGGAAGACATTTTTGGTAAACACACTAAAGAGGTCATACAGCCCAGGAAAGACTGTGTCCTAGAATCTATCCCTGGCTAGACAGGAGCACAGACTAACTTCATCACACAGACCTTTGTTATGATTTGGCTGTTTCAGGTGCCAAAGGCTCTGGTATGAGAAGTCTTGGTTGATAGCTGACAGTGCTGTGGTGCCCTTGGAGAGTAGAGAAATACTTAGGAAGAGGGGCCTACCAGAAGAATGCCAGGTCAGTGACAGCATGATCTCAGAGATGTGATTCTCTCCAATAGTTTAAGAACATCAAAGTAGGATCTCTTGAAGGTGTGGGACAGAAGTTAAAAGTCATCATCATGAATCAAAGCTGAAGATAATTATTGTGTGTAAGTTTCAGAAATATTGATGTAGACACCAGGCAATGATGTGGGACTTAGAAGAACTGTGATTAAGCCTATCCTGGAAATTGAGGTGAGAGGGGTATGAAATGGAGAGTGGCATATCAGACACTGGACTCCTTTTGTAGACTTTCATTGTAGTGTCGGATTGGAGCTTGTGTATTAAATGGTTAAATCCTAGACTAATACACAAAACCACTAGGGTGTGCTCTAGAGAATCCTTAACTAAAGATAACATAAACTCTTCTGTCTCCCTAAAATAATACTTTACATAACATATGTATCTACATACGTATAATAAATGATATACAGAGAGAGAGAGGGAGAGAGAAAGAGAGAGAGAGAGAGAGAGAGAGAGAGAGAGAGCGCAAGAGGAAATGGCTCATGCCATCTTTTAGCTTTAGAATGGGGGGGGGGGAATTTCCTGTGTTAGAGGATTTCAGTCTATTTTCCCTTAAGACCTTCAATTGATTCCATGATGTCACCCATTCTATGGAAGATAATCTGCTTTACTCAAAGTATACTGATTCAAATGCTAATCTTAGGTTAACAATACCACCACAGCAGCATCTTGGCTGATGCTGGGCCAAATAAATCACTGCATCCTGAGGCCCAGGCAAGTGGACTCAAAAAATTAAAAATCATTGGGACTGGAGAGATGGTTTAGTAGTTAAGATCATTCGCTGTTCTTCCAAAGGTCATGAGTTCAGTTCCTAGCACCCAGGCTGAGTAGTATACAGGATGGAAGAGAATCTTTGCCAGCTATACATCTGACAGATGATTAATACCTGGAAAAATAAATACAAAACCAAAGAGTTAAAATAAAATAAAGACACAATTAAAAATGGGCTATGGATCTAAAAAGAGAATTCCAACTAGAAGAAATAAAAAGACTGAGAAATAATATCTCAAAGTGCTTATCATCCTTATCAATCAGGGAAATGAAATTTAAAACAACTCTGAGTTTTCACCTCACCCCAATCAGAATGGTTAAAATCAACAAAATAAGTGACAACAAATCCTGGTGAGAATGTGGGGAAAGAGGAACCCTCAGTTATTGTTGGTGGGATTGCAAACTGGTTCAGTCACTCAGGAAATCAGTGTGGAGATCTGTGGAGCCTGTACCACCTGGAACCACGGTTGTGTGAGGGCCTGGGGATTAAAGAACACACAGAGACATGGGTCACTCTTGAAGCAAGAAAGCCAATTTTATTATGTTTCCAGACAGCTTATATAGTGCTCTCCTTGACTAATGGCCAAGCCCTAGCTCTGGGATTTTCCACTGCAAGCCCACCAGAAACCACTTCCTTGGTATCAGAAACTCATGAGGGTTCCCTGCTCAGAGCAGCTGCAAGCATAGGAAAACAAGTGTTTACTCCAGCAGGCAAGAGGTCATAGAAAGTTCAGGGTCTGAGGGTCTGTATCTCCCAACAGAAATCTCTCAAAAAGCTAAATATGAGTTTATCATATGACCCAGATATACAACTCCTTGGCATTTGCCCAAAGAACTGATGTCTTTCTATACAGATATGTGCATAGTTATGTTCATAGCCATGGTATTCAAAATGATTAGAAAGTGAACAAACCCTAAATGCTTTCCCTCTGACAAATGGGCAATGAGAACATAGTTCAGATAGACCCTATAAAGTAAAAGGAAATCATGAAGTTTGTCAGTTAGTGGGTGGAACTGGAAAATATATAAAGTGAGGTAACACATACCTACAAAGACAAACTTTACATCTTCTCTCTCATTTGTGAACTTAAAATCTCTTTAGCAGAAGGGAGATCATGTCTGGTCATGTACATGTGCCACTACCTGTGGCTAGTGAGGTCCCGGATCTCAGTAGGAGTCTTAATTACAAAATACTTATCCTATACCATCAGATAAGTGTGTTGCTCTCCCCTCTCATTAAAATACCTTCTTTAGCAGTAGAGACCATGGCAAAAAGCTACAAATGGTCAACATGCAATGAATGACAGACTGGGGTGCCCTGAAACAGTTGCTAATTTTGGAGTAGGGATGTTGCAAGGACAGAGGGTGGATATGCAGGGATGGAAAATGAATGGGATGGAGATGCATTTTATGAAAGATACAAGGAATAAATTAAAAATTCGCCTCAGACCTTGGAGCACTCTTCTCTAAATGGGTATCTCCATCAAATCTCTTCCTCCAGAGCTCAGGAAACCCAAGGAAGAGAATGTACAGAGAGTGTAAGAGCTAGATGGAGTAGAGAACACACAAACTGAACATGAGCAAAGCTCGTAGGAACTCACAGAAACTGAAGCAGCATGCCCAGGCCTGCACAAGTCTGCACCAGGTCCTCTGTGTACATATTATATGACTTCCAGTTTAGTGCTTTTATGGGATTCCTGAGTGTGCAAATGAGTGGGTCTCTGGTCTTGTGCTTTCTATTGGTTTGTCTTGTCCAGCATCAATGCAGTGTTTTATTTTTGTTTTATCTTGTTATATTTTATCTCTTAGAAGCCTGTTCTTTCCTAATGAAAGACAGAAGGGCAGTGGATCTGGAAGATAGTGAGAAGTGGGAGGAGTAGAGAGAGGGGAACCATCAGCGGTGCATATTATATAAGGAAAGAATCTATTTTCAATAATGGAAAGGGGGAAATAAAATCTCCTGACCCACCCTAGACCTGGATCTTAACAAGATTTTTCCATGGACAGTGTGTGCCCCTCAGCTTGAGAAGCTCTGAGCATGATTACAGAGAATTGCCCTCTCCCCGAGCTGGGAAAGATCCAAACAGCCACAGTTTTGAGAAACAAAGTTGAGGAAGAACTCATTTCAAGACACTGTAAATCTGATCTTGTGACACTGTCAAACTGATAGCCGGATCAGTAGAACAGTCTGGGGAGATTAAAACAGAATCACAAATAAAGCTAGCTGGTATGGAGCTCCATGCCCTTCACTTACTTTCTCCTAGAAGCCTAAAGTTGCTCCAGAATAAAGACAAAAATAAAGAAGTGAGGAGACAGATTCCCTTGACCTAGATTTCAGGTAAGTCTGTTTTCCTTAGCTGTTCTTGAGCAATATTTTATTTTGATCCTATTGTTTTGATTTCTTAAGTTTTAAGTCTTTTCCTCTTTGTGTGAGCACTGGGTCCTCAGTCTATGTTAATCTCTTTGGTAACCATAACGTCACAGTAACTCGGAAAAATTGCTGTTTTCCTAAAACATTCACACCCATACCTTTAATGGCCAGGAAAGCATTTCCTCATGGTACATAAACAGGATCAAACCAGAATCTGAGTCATGGTGCTTTGGTGGGGCATAGACAAGGGCATTGTGCTTACAAGGGCCACTCCCATATGAAGCTTGTGCTCAGGAGCCTCCCTCAGGATAGCTTGCTGTAAACTTAAAGGGATGAAAATCTAACCCATAATTTGGGCAAGTAGTTCAGTCAAAGACTTGTCTCTGTACTTACTGAGTAGCTCAGGCTTTTCCTGCTGCTTCTAAATCTGGTACATTTTCTTTTCTCAGACAATTTGAGGAGCAGGAGGGAACAGAAGAAGGGAAGAAATTCAATATTTGAGGCTGCTCTTGGGACATCCTGCCTCAAAACTCCTGTGTTTGAGAAATCTAGTTCTTTCCCCATGTTTGTCCTTGAAATATTTGGGCTAATAGCGACTCCAAGCCTAGTTTAATTGTCTTGGTATAGGTAATGATTGCTGTCCTGGTTTCATGATTGATAGCAGGCCGTTTTACTTTAAAGCATGTCATGATTTTGACAATAGTTATATGGTTACTTTAATACTGCCATGTCTTGCTCTGAGGTCACCATATCAACTTGTCATTAGTAACTGAAGGAAGCAGACTAAGCACAAGCTTGTGCAAACTCCAGTTTTCCCAACTTCACTAAGCCCAAGTCTGCTTCTGTCGTAAGGAGGTTGCTTGTTTGTTCCCAGCTTCCCTGCTAGCTTAGACCCGAAATAATCACAAGGAAACCTTATTAATTAAAACACTTGCTTGGTCCATTATCTCTAGCTTCTTATTTGCTAACTCTTACATATTAATTTAACCCATCTCCATGAATCTGTGTATCGCCATGTGGCTATGGCTTACCAGCTAAAGTTTTGGCATCTATCTCCAGCAGGGCTCCATGTCTTCTTTCTGACTTCGCCCTTTTTTTCTCCCAGCATACAGCCTAGCTTTCCCTGCCTAGTTCTGTTCTTCCCTGCCATAGGCTCAAAACAGCTCTTTATTCATTAACCAAATGAAAGTAACACATAGACAGAAGGACCTGCCACACATGACCCCCAACCCCTATTCCTCGATTGCTGTTACTAAGAGTACTGCCTCACTTCTTGTCTTAGGACTGTGTATGTTCCACAGATGACACATATTCCTTCTATGACAAGACAGAGCAGAGACCAGTGAAACGTGCAGCTCACTCTCAACAAGGCTCAAAGGAAGCAAACACGTCTGAGAACAGATTTACAGGCCTATAGTGAATGATTCCTAAAGACTCTTGAAAATTTATCATTCATTTACACTATGATTCATTTCTTCAACAAACATTTCTTGAGTATTTTGCCACATTGGCTTGTGGAGACAGAGTAAATAACACAGTCACAGTCCTTTTTTCCACAAAAGATACTGTCTTTTGTGATTTGTTGTGGATATATATATATATATATATATATATATATATATATATAATATTTTTATTTACTATCTTTGTATGCATTTATTATAAATACATATAAATTATACATTTACATACATAGTTATGCACACACATATAAATTCATTGTTCATAGATTTGGTTGTTAAAATGACACATGGTGTTTAAAGCTTAATTTAGGGATAGAGTTGTCTAGAAATGTCATGAATCAGTTGCCCACAATATTTGTGAGTGACCATGCAAAGACTTTCGCCATCTGTTCCTCAAGCATCTTTGACCATCAATGTCTAAACAAAGTCCCTTTGTTAAGAAGTAATAAGTACTCTGAGCTGACATTTATTAGAATAGGATTTGATAAGATTTGTAGGTTCCAGATTCAACTCACTGATTTATCTGCAAATATTGCTTTGATTAGATGTTTCCATGACTATATATGGCTTCATTTTACAGGCCACGCAAAACCAGTTGATTTCTGGATAGGCTCTCATAGATTCTTGGTGGTACTTTAGAATCCCATGTATGCCTCCCTTCACGTTCTCAAACTCTCTGGGATTTACTCTTCTCTATCATATGCTGGCTCTATCTTAAGTCTGCTCTGATGCCTTGGTGCCCACAGAGCAGAGGGCAAGGTTGTGGATTTGTCAGCAGGTTCATGAGGTTACTGCCATTTGTTGGTGCCACATATAAAATTGTTGTAGGTTAAGTCTCCTGGCCCAAAGCTGCTGCTCCTCCCCACAGGACTAAAGACCTGGTGTATAGAGACATTGCTTTGCTCATGGTGAAAGCAAGAGATGTAGGTGAAGACTGACCATCTGTTGGTGCTCCCATATTCTATCATTTCAACCAAGATTGGTTTGCTCACGAAAATGATACAGAATAAAATGGTGCCATATGAACGTCCACTAAATTTTATCTCACTAAGACTTAGACATTCTAGCAGACACCCAGTTGCTAGTTTTCTTAGGGGCAAGCCCTCAGTCTTCTCTGAATGCTTTGGATTCTTTTGAATCCATCCTCACCCAGTGAATGAGAAAGCAGTCATGCATGTGGCTAACCATGCATGTGAGGTAACCAAGGAAACTGCAGTCATGTAGGGATGTCTCCTGATGGTTAAAACAACCTTTCATGGTTAATCACTGGAAACTACGGTTAGGTTATTTTCTCTGTATTAGAAACTATGGTGTCAGGGGACTTTTCTAATCATTATACATGCATATTAGTGAAGGGGAAACATCCACAAATGACCCAGACTTCGTTAAACTATGGTTGACACAGTAGATTTAACCCCACCTGTGTACTTCTGAAGAGGATCACAGAAGAAATACTGTAAAACAAGATCTGGCCTGTCACAGTTTGAGAGGGAGAAAGGGTTACATCCTTCCATGACTATGTCATATGTGTTCATAAAAGCTTATGAAAGTGCCAACTCCCAAGTCTCCCCTGCTGGTCACCCCCAAGTCTCCCCTGCTGGCCACCCCCAAGTCTCCCCTGCTGGCCACCCCCAAGTCTCCCCTGCTGGCCACCCCCAAGTCTCCCCTGCTGGCCACCCCCAAGTCTCCCCTGCTGGCCACTTCTCCTGCTGTGCATTGTCACAGTGGACTTTTTCATCCTACAACAAATCTGACATTTTGTGGTCTCCCCATCTGCTGTTGAATTTTTGCTTAGTTTACCAAGAATCCTGGGATCCTGTGGTCCAATGGCAGTAAGGAAGGGAGAAGTCACACATTCTTCTGAAGTCAAATGTTCAACATCCTCTTCAACTCCTTGGATGTGGGCTTTGAATTCAGGTTTACCAGGCAGGGCCTTCAACGTATCCTGAGTGGACAGACAAATTGCACTCTTTACAGTCTATACTAATAGTAGATACTTGTTATCTGCTAATATCTGTATTGAACCTTTAGGCAAGTTCTGTGATGGAAGAAATACCATTAAATGTCATTGTATATGTGTCTTAGCCTGGGACGGAATTGCAATGGAGTAGATCTGAGAGGCCTTGGTCTGAAAGTGGTGTAGGACTCATAGGAAGCTTAAATGATCTCCGAGAAAGTTGGCAGTCTGTAAGGCACTACAAAAGCTGGTTAGCAATATCAAGCCTGGTGGAGGGTCCCGATAAGCTTTATCTCCTCACTATTTGGACAGTTGTCGTAAAAGAAAAAGACTCATGGAAGAGGACAGACTACAGAATTGCAGTGTCATGGCTAAAGGACAAGAGAACGGTAGTACTCTTAGCTCAAGAGCCAGTAGTCCTTAAAGAATGACAACTGTCCTGTTTGTCTATCCTGCCTATAGATACCTTCAGAGATAGGCACCTTGGAAACAAGACCCTAAGCAATAGGGCAGAAATGTGAGTGAGAAAGTCATAGCATTAGGCAAACACACCTGGCGACTTACTTGTTATTAATGTAAGTAATTCAGAAACTAAAGACACCAAGAAAAATGTGGGTCCTTAAATATAAATAAATAACCGATAACACATTAAAATGTCCTAAGGGCAGTTGCCCCCAGACACAGAAGAAGGTATCATAGCTTAGCTCAGTTTCTGTTTCAGCTATTACTGCTTCATGTCAGAGTGTCTTCTAATCCAATGGTTTGATGTCTTTATTTTTCTTAATTTTTTTGATTCTGGTTTGCAAGTGGGGTCAGTTCTGGAGAGTGAGAAAACCAAGACTGTCAGTGTGTGTAGACTTGGGGCCTCTCCATCTGGGAATCCCCCACAAGCTGTTCTGGGATTCCTCCCACTATATTGCTATCGGACCACAGGACTTCTACCTAGAAACATGGGGTTCACCTGACAAAATAGGAAAGTCAATGCTGTTAATGACACTGTCTTGGAAGTCACACAGCACTGATCCTTCCACATTACTTTGTTTTCTGGTCTCAAGCCTGGTCATATTCAACCAAGCATCCAGTCCTAGAGGGCATTACACTCTACCTGTAAGTGAAGGTGACAGAACTCTAGAGGACAAGGTGGGATGAAAACCTTTGGCTTGATCATCTTTGGTAGGTAGAATTGACTATAAGCCCTTTGAATCAAAAGCCTAAGTATCGTAGGCTATTTTACTATCAGGCTCCCCTGCCTCCCTGAAGTGAAATCAGGGTGTCATTTAGACAGTGTTCTATTGTTTGATATCTTAATGTTATTATTAATTTTATGGTGCTAGACATTAATCTTAGACTCTTATACACGTTAGATAAGTGCACTACCACTCTGATTTTCTTTGTTCTTAAATGAAACAATAAACTTGATAACTTATAACCAAGTCAACAATTCTCAGCATTTAAAATATTTTTGTAATATTCACGAGTCAAGAAAAGTTCTTTTAAAATTTATATTTTCTACTGTTGGATTTATATACTACTTCCAAGGCAGGTATAAGAATTCAAGACTGTAAGTTGCTCGAGGAAGCCAAGATTCAGCATGGTGGCATTAAAACAAGGAGGAGAGTAGTAGGAATGTCTACCCAGGGAAGAAGGAGGCTAGAGTCATAGGTTTAGCACACATTATCTTATACAGTTATGGTCCTTCAGATAATTAGGTTTAAATGTTCCTCCTTAAGCCAGTCAGAATACTTGCCCAAGGTCACAGAAGAAGTCAGCTGACATTGCAATGAAATTTCCTTGCATTTGGTGGTCAGAGGCCACATTGTGTACTGATGTAAATTCTTTATTTAGAAATTGTGACTTTATTTGAAAGGAATAGAAAATATCTGACATTTAAAATAAAAACATTGGACATGCTAATTTGTGTATAGTAGGCCCAGTAGACTTCAACAATACACAAAGAACTACAGGCAACTAAGGAAAGCTAAGAGTGTGAAAAGTTATCAGGTAAGAGAACAGCAATGGGCTATCCAATACCAATCAGTGGTGAAAACAACATACAAGTAACATTGTACAGACTATCAGGCTTTGTGTGTGTCTATGTATGTGTATATGTATATGCATGTAACAACAATGTATGAAAAAAGCAGCAATGAGTTTGAAAGAGAACTAGAACTAGTTGAAGAGAGGAAGAGGTGAAATGATTTAATTATTTTCAATAATAAAAGAAATAATATATAAGATTGTATTAAAGAGGTGACCACATGAAGAACCGGAAAGGTTTTGTACAGATACCATTGAGCAACAGCTCTTGGTTCCGTCAGTAGATGGCAGTCATGGTCTCAGGAAGGAAATTTGTCAATCTTGTCTTGAATCCCTGTGATAAAATACGTTATGTGCAGCTTCAACTCATTTATAGATCTCTATTAGAATTATACTAAAAAATATTAATACTAATTAGATAGCTTCAGTTTGTCTCTTGATTTTTCAGTGCAGCCAAAATTTGTTAAAGGATTTTTGGCTAGGTTTAGGGAAGCTGACTGCCCTCTCATGTCTCCTTCTAGAACGCTATCTTGAGTAGAGTGGAGCTCCATCTCTAAAAGCATGTTTTTGCTTGAAGAATTTTAATCTTACCTAAGTCTTTTGAAAGTCTCAGTATTTATGGAGTGCAGTGTGATACATGGGTACACATAAACACTGTGTATTGATCAAATAAAGTAGCTAGCATGTCGGCAGGTTTGAAGACTTATTTCTTTGAGGTAAAAGCATTCAAAATGTTCTAGTTTTGCTATTTTGAAATATACAATACTTTGTTACTAGTTGTAGACACAAACCATCAGGACTCATTCACTCCTCGTATGTAACTGAAATACTGTATATATATGATATGATCAAAACAATAGAGTTCTTTAAGTAGTATAGCATGGAAGTGATTTAGGATAATAGCATAAAATTATGTATAAGAAGCAGGGAAATTGAGTAAATTACATAATCAAAACATATTATCAAGAAATAAAGAAATCAGGGACTGAGGAGATGGTTCAATGTGCAGTAGCACTTGCTGCTTATCTTCATTAGGGTTTCTATTGCTCTGAAGAGACACCATGACCACAGAAATCATATAATTGATGTGGTATCTTATAGTTTCATAGGTTTGATCCATTATCATCATTGCAACGAGCGTGGAAGTGTAGTGTGCAGTAGACTTGAAGCTGACTATCTATATCTTGATCAGAAGGCAACCAGCAGAGAGTGAACTGAGACACTGGGTGGTATCATGAAACCTCAAAGCCCACCCCCACAGCAACACATATCTTCCATCAAGGCCACACAAACTTCAACAAAGTCATATATCCTAATAGTGTCACTCCCTTTGGGGATCATTTTCTTTCAAACCAGCATGTTCCACCCACTAGTTCCCAAAGGCTTATATCAGTATCATAACACAAATATTCATTCAGTCTAACTTCAAAAGTCCCTGTTGTCTATCACTATCTCAACAATGTGCTAAGTCCAAAGTTCAATGTCTCTTCTAAAATTCATGGAATATTTTAACTGTTATTCCCTGTAAAATCAAAATAAAAAAAACATATCATTTACTTTCAACATATTATGACACAGGATATACATTACTATTCCAAAATTCAGAAAAGAGAGCATAATGAGAAAATCCTGGACCAAAGCAAGATTGAAAACCAGCTGGGCAAACTCAAAACTCTGTATCTCCATGTCTGATGTGAAAATGTTCTTCAGATCTCCAAGTCCATTCAGCTTTGTTGACTACAAAGCACTTCCTCTTTGGGGTTGGTTTCATCCCTTGTTAGCAACTCTCCTGGTTAGGTATCCCACAGCCCTGGCATCTCCCAAATCTTAGGGTCTCCAAGGCAATTCAGGCTTCAACTTCACAACTTCATGCAATGGCCTCTCTAAACCTCCATGCAAGGACACCCCTGACACGTGCCTGGACTCGGAAGCTTTCCTTAGGCACTGAGGTAAATTCCACAACCCCTTTATTATATCCTTAACTCTAAAGCCAGAACAGCATAGCCGAATCTGCCAAGTTCTGCTTTCTGGGGCTGAAACATGAATATCTCATTCAAATACATCTTTGCCAGCATTCTGTCCTTCACTCTCTGAACTTGGCTGTTCTGAAACTAGCTCTGTAGTCCAGGCTAGCCTCAAACTCAGAGATCTGTCAGCCTCAACTTTCTGATTGCTGGGATTAAAGTCATGCACGGCCACACCTGGCTCTTAGCTTTCCTTCCATTCCTTTTTACAAGATGGAAATTTAGTTCTGTGGGATCTCGCCCTAAGGTCACCACTCCCTTTATTCCATTTCTTAATCTGTTTATCTCCTTGAACATAGTACTTAGTTCCGTTCCACTTTCTGGTGCTCATTTTCTCCTCAAATATTTTTCCTTGCTCAGCTTGCTCTTTCTCATTTTAAATCTACATAGTCAGGCAGTGGTGGTGTATGCCTTTAATCCTAGCACTCAAAGAGGCAGAAGCAGGTGGTTCTCTGGGAGTTCAAGACCAGCCTTGTCTACAAGTGAGTTCTAGAACAGTTGGAGATTACTCTGTCAAACCTTATCTCAAAAAAACCCCCAAAAAACCCCCCAAAATTGAATCTATATAAGAGAGAACAGTAATAACCATACAACAGAATCAATACTAGGCTGTTTGACTCTGCCAGTGGAATTACTCAAAATCTTTTCACTTTTGTCTCAGGCAGACTTTTCAGACAGTGGCAAAAAGTAATCACATTTTCCACCAAAATATTACAGTAACTATCTGTAGGCCACATATTAATATTCTTCTCCACTGGAACCTCTTGATCCAGGCACCCACTGTTCATCAAATCACACTCACCATCATTGTCTTCCATGCTCCTACTAGGATGGCACACAAAGCAGCACTGATAGAGTTCAACTGCTTTTCAAACCCACGGACCAAGGTCCATATTCCATCAAACAAAAGCAGGGTCAGGATATTACAGCAATACCCCAGTCCTTGGTGCCAACTTCTGTCTTATTTTTTTTTATATTATTATTGTGAAAAGGCACCACGACCACAGCAACTCCTATAAAGGCAAACATTTCATTGAGGTGGTGGCTTACAGTTTAGTCCATTATCATCACAGCAGGGAACATGAAGGTATGCAGGCAGACGTGGTGGTGGCTACATCTTCATCAGAAGGCAACAGGAAGTGAACTGAGACACTGGGTGATATCTTGAGCAAATATGAGACCCCAAAGTCCACCTACACGTTACACACTTTTCCAACAAGGCCACACTTACCCCAACAAAGCCATTACCTTTTAGTAGTGCCACTTTTTTTGGGGGGGGGGAGTCATTTTTATTCAAATCATCATGCTGCTCTTACAGATGACCCAATTTCAGTTCTTAACACCAATTTAAACAGTTCACAACTTCCTGTAACTCAAGATCCAACCGATCTGACACTCTCTTCTGGCTTCTATGAGTACCAGCACACACATATACCTACAGACAAATAACACACACATATACACACAACAGATACCTCTAAAATCAAACATTTAAGTAAATAAACAAATCAGTGTAATCCTATGATAATAGGGAATATAATGGAAGTTGTAATACTTGAAATAACCACACAGCAGTATTTTATAGATATTTTATAGGGATATTATAGGTGGAGCACATACATATCGTGGAGTTTCCAAGAATGTCTCAACCTATTATTACACAATCAGCTACATTCATTAAGTACTTAGTCTATGTGAATTACTTTACATATTAATTATAATCACCTCAGCCACAAAGTTACTAAAATTCCCCACATTTTCAAACATGTAAAGAAGATAC
This sequence comes from Microtus oregoni, assembly GCF_018167655.1. NCBI lineage: Eukaryota > Metazoa > Chordata > Mammalia > Rodentia > Cricetidae > Microtus > Microtus oregoni. The sequence continues at coordinate 39,835,693 of NW_024543062.1, read as the reverse complement.
AAAGCCATAAAATAACTTGCCCAAAGGCACATGGATCCAAGGTGAGGGGCTGGAATTTGAACACAGATATGGCTCCAAAGGTTTTGGTACCACACGTTTTGCGACCAAAAGCATTCCTAGGAAATATTCACTGATTTTTAGCTAAGAACATATGGTCTCTGCTGAGTGTAAGATATTGATCTTTCTTCTGAACTGCACATTTGTTACTATTAGTGACAGAAATCATCCAGGTGTTGCAAGCTTATCCTGATATCAGAGACTTGAGCCACTTAATATTTCAGGAATACTCTGTGAACTTGAGCTAATGACTACCCTGGAAATGGATAAAACCCAGGCACCCAGTCTTAATCTTGGGTAGAGGACCAGATTGTCTCAAATTGTTTCCTCCTGGATTCTGTCCTTCTGGTTCTCATTGCTGGTTTAAATTGTAGCCTTTCCCATGCCCTACTGCATATGTCCTGGGTGTGTATTAAGGACAGCCTTTGGAAACTTTTGCTTCTCTGGTTTGATGGGTTTCCTTCCCAGGATCAGTTGAAGGAGAAGTTATGTGACATCATACCCCGAGGTAAACTTCCCGTGTGGCAGGACAGAGAAGCCCATAAGAAGCCTTCCCTTTAGGACTCCTTCCATGAACATGGAAGTTCTGAGTACAGTCTGGAAAGGAGGAGGGACTTCATTCATTGCTGTCACTGCTGTTAGGTCCTTATTGCCAGCCTTTCCACTGGGAGCTGAGCCAATGGGAAGTCTGGAGAAGCTTTCCAGTGTCTTGGCAGAAGTGTGCAGGGAGGAGCAGAGAGTCTTAGGAGGAAGGAGGCAGGAGGAGCTGGAGCCAAGCTGTGAAGATCTCAGAGCTGCAGTGGGAGGTGAGTGAAACTCTTATGCATCATGATTTGTTTCAGGCTTCTAAGTATGAGTGGCTGGTGCCTAAGCATCTGTATGTTATGAGCATCCATCTACTCCTGAAGGGACAGCTGACTGTCTAAGACCTGGTAGTCACACACTGCATTATTTGATGACAATTGTCCCCTTCACTTTTCTGAGGCTGTCCTTAGCCCCCCCTACACCAATCTCTAGACTCTACAGGGAACTGTGGTAGAGTCATATTCAGAATAAGAGTGACAGTGGATGACAATATCTACCACACTGATCAACACAACCTATATATGAGAAACACCTTTATTCTTCGCTTTCTAAGGAAGAAGCCTACCACTGCTACCCACACCTGAAGGTTATAACAGACAACCTGCACAAGAATGCATTGAATACCCAAACACCAATGTCTGGTCTTTGGAACTACTGAATAAGTATCTGTGAATTAACAAATGAATGAAAGGTTATTTATAAGATACTCATTTTTACCTCTTTTATTTTAAAGCAATGGGTTAAAAAATCCTACCATTCTAGTTACATGCCATTCCCAGGTCTAGAGGCCATAATACAATAATGATAGTTACCTCAAAATTCCACAAGGAATTATATAGTCCTTGTTGAAAATATTTTGCTTTTTATAAATATTCAGCAACTTTTGGTGGTAATGTTTGGAACTTCTATTTAAAAATATAAAAAATGCTTTTTAGTTTTTAATTTCTCCAACATATTCAAAACTGGTGCAGCTGAGCTTTAGGATATTTCTGAACTACAAATGCTTTTCACAATTTATAGCCTCAAAATGTCTGCTAGTGATTTTGGCCACAATAAAAATCAACTTAAAATGTGTTGTTAATATGAAAAAAGTGTTCTTTTTATTTGTGAGCTCTAATATCTGTGGTGATTAAGACACTATTTTCAACACAAAACCTTTTATTTGTTTATAGTCATATCTGAAAGATTTATATTTCATATCTGTGATGGGATTTTCAATGTTTATACAGTACTGGAGATGTTCATATTTAAGTCACATTAAATCCTCTATAGAAATCTTGTAAAACTATTCAATTATTCTGATAAAAAAAACAAGTGTGAATTCTTTAGTTTGTCTGGAGTGCTTTAGAGACCAGCAGATGGCAGACACAGGAAGAAATCAACTCCATACAAAGAGATGACACAGTGCTATCCCTGTTTGATGAGTAAAGCTAGGTTAAATTGTGTTTGTTTATGAGGAATCATTAGATTTCCTAATTTGTTCTCTGAGAAGAAAATGGAGTGTGTTTTTCTGTCTGAAGTTGGCTGTGATGCCCCTGAATATGTTTTAAGTGGACATCAGCCAGAAGAACCTCACTTCCTAAGTACCACTCTGGGGCCCCGTCATTTTTCCTGGGTGAATAAGGGATGGCCACTGATAACACTATCACCAGCGCAGTCCAGTGAGAGGCTGGAGTGATGAGGGCACCAGGCAGGCAGGTCTCTCCAGCCCTGCCAGCACATCTGCCTTCCCTTCTTTTGTCATAATTTCTGTTCAAAAGCCTTCTGCCATCCCTCTTGTTTTCCAAGCATGTTCCAGAAACTGCAAATGCTCAATTTCTAAACTGAATTATAGATCACACACTACTGGGTATGGGGAATATGTGCTTTTACTGGTTTCTTGGTCCTGGTAGTGCTCTAAAACACTGGGGTATTAGAAGCTCTAAAAATTCTTAATTTTCAAGAGAATTTTATCCAGGTCACAGAAGCTTTCAATTTATTTTTCAATTCTTATGAAATAGTAAAGCACTGTGCTGCTTTCTCCTGTCTTTAACTGTGCTCCCTGAAAGAAGCTGAGATAAACCTGCAGACTGTAGTAGGCATTAAAGGGACAGATCAAACTGATCCTATTTTCTTCCTGCTAGTTACAAAAGTGGACAGTGGAGATCAGGGATGAGCTGAACGAAACTCACTAGCAAAAGCATTGTGTCAGATACGTGAAGGGGAAACTGCCCAGTGAGCAAGACTGCAACTTGACGACTGCTTGGAACACCTATTGAACAATTTTCTACAATCATATTGTTCTATAAAGAAAAGAATAAATTCACTTTGATAAAACTGTCATGCTGTCATCTATAACAAAAGGTGAAAACAGCAGCAATTTTGTTCATATATCAATATATATGAACATATATCAATATATACCTGTATCTAGGGATTCCACTTAACCAACATCAGGTCCAAAATATTCATGGAGAGAAATAAGACTACACTGAAACAAACATACATCACTTTTCTTGATATTGTTCCATAAAAGGTACAAAACAGCTATTAGTTTTGCATTGTTTGCATTGTATTATAAGTATTCTAAATATAAGTTAACTTTCAGAGAAGGAGATGGATAGATTGTATACAAATTCTAAAGTGTTTTATGGAGGGGAATTTGAACAGCTAAAAGCTTTTCTAGAACTCATACCCTGTGGATTTCGTAGGACATTTATACACTTGAGGTTTTCACACAAATGAACTTTTGAAGTCTAAAAGTAGGATGCTTTTGGTTCCATATGCTATGTAACATGAACACACCTTAGAGGACACAAAGAGAAAAATCAGAAATATATTTTGCAGTGTGCTGTTTCTTGTTTCAGTGTGAAATTCTGAATTCTACTGTACGAGGTCGCCTATACCCAGCACACCGAATACTTGTGTGAGACATTTGGGAATGTCTTCCAAGTGACATAGTGGCCCATGTCTCCCCTTCATTCTGAACAACATTAAAGTAGAGATGCAGAACTCTCAAGTTCTTAGTAAAGAGGATCGATGCCTTGAGATTTGAACTTGTAAATTATTATCCAGGGCTGACAGTTTGGTCACTGACTTTTTTCCAAATGTCTATTTTATATTTATTTGACCAATGGGCTTCAGAATCCTAGTCAGCTTCAAAGAAAAAAAATGGAATTTTATTATTTTTGTAAAGTCCAAGACTGTGTAGCAGTTGTTTCCTGATTATCACATGGGGAAAAGATAGAAGAACTCTTGTGAGGGAGGGCCAAAAAGTGTCTCTATTTACTAAACCAAATCATGGATAAATTTTAAGTTGTAAATTTAGCTACAGATCTATCAAGAAACGACTGTGTGGTTTATCAAACATTTTAGACCATATTTGACTCCTAGGATGTATTTAAGGCATTTAAGGATGTATTTAGGGTAACATCTGACAAACTCTGACTCTTGGTCCAAATCTCCCTTGACACCTAATCTTTAACAAGGTTTTGATGGATTAGAGCCATGTTCTATTTGCTTATCTACTTTGTTTGTTTCAATATCACAACTCACAGATGACTGGCTGGATCCCATGTCTTTATAGATTATAGGGTCAATTTGCTAATGAAGAATGAAGCAAAATGCTACAAGGCCCTTTCTTAAAGATGCTTTCGGCTTCATTGTAACACATTTGTCTAACCTGGTCCTGAAACTCAATCAAGATAACAGTGATGTCTGCCTTTAGCCTTTCTCTGATCTGTGTCTGGACCCTGGGGAGGCAACAGCTGATGGCAGGAAGATGCGGCAGCGTCAGTGGTATGGAAAGAGTTCTGAGTGCCTGCTCAGTGACCAACTCCTCATATTACCCCGGTCTTCTGAGGAAAATAACACAAAGAGCAAACTCATAGCAATCCTAGTGACTATGTGTAATGGGTCCACACTCTTCTAGCACCTCAGCTTCTCACCAGAGAATAAAACTGATGAAAGTTCCAGACTCTGTTTAGTAGAAAGCCCACATCTCTCTCCATCAGGGTCTTCATAGAAAGCAGGCACATAGAGGAGGAAGAGTAGGGGTGTAGGGCTGGAGTCCATGTCTTGAAGTAGCACAGATCTCTAACTTTTTGAGAAAAATGTAAAGGGCTGTCAAAACTTCAGTAAACCCTCATTGAACATGAAATCAGTCTTGGATAGTGGCTATTAAGTAACTTAATTCATGGTTTTCAATAACATTGTAATTGCATGTGTGCATATTCTTTTCTTCCCCTACTGCTAGCAGGCTCTAAGGTTTACTGTATTCTATTTTCCCATTTGGACCTATCCCATCCCATCCCATCCCGTCCTGTCCCGTCCCGTCCCATCCACTCCACTCTACCCCATCTTGTCTTATCAATTAACTGTATTTCCTTGTTTTTAAATGCTGGCATTCTTCACTAAATGCATTTTATTATCCCTAGTTAACCACAATCTACAATTTGTAAAACTATGTTCTAGATAATACTAGCATTACTGATTCTTGCCTAACTAAAAGTGATGTTAAGGAAACAATGTCCATCCAGTTTTCTTCCCACAGAATCATGACCCGGGGGTTGAAGAGAACTCAGGCTTCTTATATGCATGTTTTTCTCTCACAATGTTTCTTTTTACATTTATTAAGTGTCTATTTTATTTTGTTATGTTTCTTAGTTGGTTTTTCATTTCTTTCTTCTTCACTCTGTCTTTGGTCACCCTCTGGAGTCACTGTGCAAAGTCTGCTTCTATTTGCTCTTCAGGCTCAAGGTTTTGCAGTAACTACTTACTCTCAATTTTTACTGAAAATAATTTCTTTTTACTTAATATATCCTGTTTATAGTTTCCCTCCCTCTATTCCTCCAAGATCCTTCTCACCTCTTCCCACTTCTTGATTGTATTACTGCTGAATATCTCCATTTCCAGCTGACATGTCTTTGTGGACTTCTCATCCTGCCTTGTCAATGTTTATCACTTGTCTGTTTGTAGATTTGGGCTCAGAATGTGTCATTATTCTCTGAGTATTTATAATATGTGTAAAGCCCAACCTCTCCTATGATAATGCTGAAAATATATCCAAATAGTAAGTAGGGTGAAGAAAGGCTAGTAGACAAAGATTTTGAATGACCAGATTTATTAAGTTAATTCTAGCATAGTTCATGCTCTTTTGGATGTGGTGGAGATTGAGCTTAGGGCCTTGAACAGTCTAGGCAAGTGTTCTTTCTCTTGTGATTCCCTTAACCACACCTTTTTAGTTTCATATTCAATGCCAAACTGTCCACAGCATTTCCGAAATAAGAAATGATATTGTGATATAAGATTGTACATTTTTTCTTTCATTTCTTAAATTTTGGTGTTTATGTGATAATTCAGAATTCACTTGCCAAGATATTCAAGTTTAATCAAGTCTGATTAGTAAACTGTTGTGGAGGCTAAAAATCGGAAGATACTGAGACCTCTTTGGAATGCATACAACCCAATAGAAAGTGGTAAAAGATTATGTATATTAAAAATCTAGCTCTATAAATACATGCGTGTGTACAAACACACATACACACACACACCTATATCACATAGCAACAACAAGACCAGTCAAACAGCCCTGCCCCCAAACATGTGTTGTCTTAGCATAGATCAACGAATGAGAAATGAAAGTATCAGGAAGTCTAACACATCTGAAGACCCTAGTGACAATTCTGTTTGGGTTTGCTTTCCCTTATAGGTTCTGCTCTGTCCTCTGCATCTATGTCTGAGCTCTCTCTGTCCCTATCTCTGTCTCCATCTCTCTTTCCCCCAGGAAATTAGCATTGGATTTAGGCTTCACTTGAGTATTTCATGATGATCTTATTTCCATATTTTTAGTTAAATCTGCAAAAACCCTGTTTGTAATAAGGCCATTCAGACTTCACACCCAAACAGCTATCAGAACACAAGTGCCCTTTCCTGAAATGAGGAAAGCTGGGAGAAGAAAAATGAATTTGGGAAATTTTCAAATTTATGTTTTAGTATACGACGTTTAAGATGCCTGTGAGACATTAAAAGACTTGAGCTTCTCTTGTTACTGGTTATTTGAAAAATTGCACCATAAAATCATTTCATATTTAAGTCAGTCTAAAGAGTTTAATATTTTAAAATTAGGAAAATAATTTACTGTGTATGTGAGAAAATATAAGAATAAATTTGTTTTAAGATAATCCTGATGAGTCATGACCAGATGCTATATGTGATAGGATGAAGTTTGTAAGCTCCTAAAGGAGGCTCACTGGTCCAAATTTAAAGAGTTGATGTTAAGGTCATATGAAAATATAAGGTATCCCTGAAAAGTACTTTAAATATTAGAAACCCAGAAGAGAAAGGTGGAGGGTACAGAGACATAAATTTAATGGGTTGCAACCTGCAGTGTGGATTTTACTTTTAGCAAAGCAGTTACTAGCTACTAGGCAGAATGCTGTTTCTTCTGCTTCAGTCCCATTACTCTGTGTTTGAAATTTCAGAGAATTTCTCTACAGGTCAATCTTGTGTATGTACTTGTTATTTCCCTAAGTCAAATGGTTAGTTTAGGGCACTTTGAATTCTGACATTTCCCATGTCATGTTCTGAGAATTCCATAAGTTAGGAACATATTCCAAGTTCCAAGTTGTAGAACACACAAAAGAACAAGTTTGACCTGTGCTGCTAACTAGGTCACTGTGCAGAGTTGCAGTGCAATTGATTGCTGTTGAGTGACTGTCCCAAGTTATGAAAGCAGAAACTTGCCATGCCATTGTGGGGTTTGAGCCAGGGAGGACTGGCTATAGAATGAAACATCCAATTTTCAGGGGAGAAGAAATGACTTCTCCCAAAATGTCCACTCCGAGGAGTGCTGGTTGACCTGTTAAGTTTTCTATCAGTCACTTACAGCCTTGTTCCTAACTATGTCAGGTAGAATGACACACAGGTGCATGAAATAATCGAGTTTGGCAAGCTTGCCTAGAAGATTCTCTCCAGTCTGCTGCCAAACTGTTAGAGGGCTTTAAAGACTCTGACTAAAGGGAAACTAGCTGACCAGTGTCCTTTTCTGTCTCTTCTAAGCTACAGAGTATTATATCCGTATTTTAATTATGTATAGATTTTTAGATTTATTATTTTTATTTTTTCTTATTTACTGTCATTGTGTGTGTATAACATGTGTGTGTAAGATTACATGTATACACATGACACTGCTTGTGTGGAATTTCCAGGAGTCAGCTTTTTTTGTCCTTGGTCATTCGGCTTTCATGGCTAAGTGATCAAGTCAGTCCTTTGTATTTTTAAATTAGCACAAAAGTATTAAGTTTTGTTGTGGTATTTTCATATGTGCCTTTACTGTTAAAATTCTCTATTCCCTTCATCCCCGCTGTAGTGCCCACTTCCCATATCTAATCCATTTCCTCTCACCATTAACCCTCAGTCCACTTTCCTGTAACACACGTCCTTTCTCCTTTCCCACTACATATCATCGTGAGTGCCAGTGTTCATGTGGTGGAGGAGAGAGAACAAATATTGAAAATTGTTTTTCTCCTTTAACATAGGTTCCAAGAATTAAATTTATGTCCTTACATTTGCTCAGGCAAGCACTTTCATCTGGTGAGCCATCATCTAGGCAGCCCTGTCTCAGCATTTGCAGGATGAATCATATCCTTCAGCATTTTATTTTGCTGTTATGTTGGTTATGTGAGAACTCCACAATGCTCCAGGGAACTTTGGATCTCCAAATTTGCCATGGAAGCAAAGTCTTTTGAACAGTAACTCAACAATATGTTTTTACATCTTCAACTTTTGTTCAGTATTCAACTTTCCCCATTGCATCCGAAGTGCCTCGGTATGCTCCTCACCCACCTATCGGGCCAAAATGGTTGTTTATCAGTTTCTGTGTTCCCAGAACTGCCACTCCACCTTCAGTAGTCTGTACACCACCACTAATTTACTCCATTAGTTCCCAAAGTACTTTCCTCCTAAACTCAGTGGAACTACAGACCCTGCCATTTTCTATTCTTTGGTTTTGTCCTGTGAGTTTCCTAGGGGAATACTTTACTTGCTCCCAGCACTCCTAACCATGGTTCAACTCTTACAAGAGCAGCTGACAAGACCTGCAGACTCAGTCCCCCAGATCTCAATCTAGTTCACATGCTAGCCTTGTGAACACTTGTTTATCTGTTAACCAAAATCCACATGATATCTTCCTGCATTTTCTTCCCTTCCCCTCCCAAAGTGAATCCATCCAGTTACCCTGAAGGTAATATTTAGCAAGCTATATTTAAGAACACACATACACACATGCATGTAACAACAATTAATGATAAAGAGGTCATGACTTTGAAAGAGAGCTAAGGAGGATTTTAGGGAAGAATGCTGTTAAGGAAAAATAAGATAGCTAAATTATAATTTCAAAAGTTAAAGAAATAATGTTTAAAGGATTCTCCTTCTGACGTTTGGTCTCACTTTTCTGCATGTCCCCACTGCTCCATGCTCCTTACCTCTGTCACTCTTGGCTGGACTGTAGAAATAACCCTTTTTGTTTGGTTTCTCCTCTTGTCACTGTGTAATCTAATCTACAAAGTAGCTACATTATTTTTTCATTGACTTCTCTGACCATTTTGGATAAAGCCCAACTTCCTTGAATAAACTCGTAGCTGGAGCCTCATTAGACATACCAATATCAACGGGTGTATTCCTTTTTTTCTTCTTTCTAGAAAGCCCCATTCTCCTTCTGATCCCCACTTACAGTCATTAGAGATTTACCTTACATTTTAGAGTTTGAAAACTTTCACACAACTGAGAAATAACCTTTGATCTTTTGTGTAGAGGTTCAGGTAGGTTCAGTGAACAAGTGACTACTGGCCTTTCATAGGGTGGCTTAAAGTTATCAGGACAGATGTGTAACATGAGGGGGTGGCTCGCTTGTTGGGGTTTCTGTCGCACCCAGACCCCACAGCCGGCAAGCCCCAAAGAAAATCACACAGAGGTCTCCATAAGTTATAAAACTGATTGGCCCATTAGGTCAGGCTACTTATTAGCTCTTGTAGCTTATATTAATCCATTATTCTGATCTATGTTAGCCATGTGGCTCAGTACCTTTTTCAGTGGTTGCAGATCACATCCTGCTGGTTTGGTGATCTGGGCAAGAGTGGGGGGAATCAACTTCCTCCTTCCCAGAATTCTCTTGTTCTCATTGCATCATTTCTACCTCCTGTCTGGTTTTCCCACCTATACTTCCTGACTAATCAGCGTTTATTTAAAACATGATTTACAGAATACAGACAATTCTCCCACACCACTTCCCCCTCTTTAAAAAAATAAAAAAAAAAACAAAGGAAAATATCCATAGTCCATTTTTTGGGAATGTGGGCATAGTATTCCAGGCTACATCCAGTTGGTTGGGGACACTGATAATCTTATGGGTACCTAAAGAAAATTTAGAGTTATGATCAAGTCCTGACTGAAGTATCCTGTGAGTCTGATCATCTCAGGCAGCAGTCTTGAACCTTTTCTGGATGAAGAACTCAGACATCTGGGCCATCACTTCCTGCCGGAGATTTCTCAGGTGGTCTTCCTTGATCAAAGCTGATTTTTCTTAACTCTGAATAAATCCACAGCCTCTCATTTTCTGTGGAAACAAAAGCAAAATCTCTTCTCCAAAGAGAACAATGGGTTAATATAAGCTACAAGAGCTAATAAGTAACCTGACCTAATGGGCCAATCAGATTTATAACTTATAGAGATCTCTGTGTGATTTTCTTTGGGGCTTGCTGGCTGTGGGGTACTGGGCGGAACAGAAACCCCAACAAGTAGGCCCCCCCCGTTCATGTTATGAATGTCTCTGATTCTTTTGTTCTTTCTGTTGGAATTGTCCTCAGAAGATAAGGAAGTTTCTCTATACCTACCATATGCATGCACGCCATCACCATCTCTAAAAATTCACAAATAAAATGTAAAATGGACATACAACAAAGGTCACCAGATTGTTTTTCAAAAGTTTCTTGTCAACCTGGTCTAGGAGCCTCTGTTTGAACAACTCTTGGCCAGTCACTTGATACATGTTCCTTCATCTCTGCACAGGAGGTGGGAAATAGGTTTTAATTGAAGAACAATGGTTCCTCTACAAATTAATTTTATTTTGAATAAAAACAGACAATGACTATTGATCAGATTATCAGAAAACTTGGTATGTTTGATGCCTGTTTTCTTTGACATGGCCTAAGTTCCCTAAGAAAGAACGATGTGCTATCCCTCTAGAAATGAAAATAGTCAATAAATTATGGAGTCAGTGAACCTTTCTGGAAACCATAGGGTAACATTTTCTCAGCACTCCAGCTGGGCATGCTCCATCAAGGTGTCCAGGTTCCCCAGAAGTCTAAACTTTCCATGCTGCAGTGACTTCTATCATTTTTATATCACATTTGTAGGTTCTTTGAAATCATCACCTCTCTCCTGTACTTTTTCTGACCTCTCCATGTATTATTTTTCATATTGACCTTCTCCTTCTGTCTGTCTATGTCCTCAGCTCTCCTTCTCTGTGACAGCCACTCTGCAGAACTTTGGTCCTCAGAACCCAGAGGCACTGATTCTGCTAGAGCAAATGACAGCCTTCTTCTGTCTTACTTTCTTTTCTTGTTGTTGTGATAAAACTTACTTCTGAAAGCAGCTTAAAGGTGAGATGGTTCACTGTGGCTCACAGGTCCTGCTTTAGGTCATCATGATGAGGAAGTCAAGGTGAAGGAGCTTGTAACAGCTGCTTGTCACATCTGCAGTCAGGAAGCAGAGAAGACTGAGTGCATAAGCAATTGATTGTTCAGTCCTGAATGGCCATCATCCACAAAAACAGACACATAAGTAACATTATACAGACTGAGCAGGTTATATCTAGGACTATGTATGTATATACATATACATACAATTACAATAAGTGAAAGAAAGGGCCATGCATTTAAAGAAAAGCAGGGAGGGGGTATATGGGAAGGTTGGGAGTGAGAAATTTAAACAGAAAGAGAAAGATAAATTATCTCCCACAAGCACGCCTAGAAGTCTGTCTTCCCAGTGATTCTGGATTCTCTTGACAACACTAAACAAATGCCACAACGCTAGGTTGTTGCTTTCATGGGTATTATATTTTCATAAAATCCTTGTACATACACTAGCCATGCACTGTCTGTCTATCTATCTATCTATCTATCTATCTATCTATCTATCTATCTATCTATCTATCTGGCTTTCCAAGACAGGGTTTCTTTGTAGCTTTGGAGCCTGTTCTACAACTAGCTCTTGTAGACTAGACTGGCCTCAGACTCACAGAGATCGGCCTTCCTATATACTTCCCGAGTGCTGGGATTAATGGTGTGCACCACCACTGCCTGGCTGCCTTGCACAATCTTACATCTGACTTTGATATTTGGATTTATAGTAAGAATCATTTTAATAATGTCATTTCATTTTAGTATAAAACTATTTCTGATTTAAGTTAAGCAAATACCACAGTTAGTGTCAGTTTCTCTTTAACCTTATTGGACAATGGTAAGAAACCCAGTGCTCGTGTTTATATGGGAGGATATAGACACAGTTATGCAAGCATACACTTGATATGGTGTGCTATATATGAAGAATGACTTAGCACCAGTGTTTCTCACTTTAGGATGCTCCTTTGAACCACTGAGTAGAACGATGCATTGTATTTTCCTATAATCCCTTTTTACTTATCTGAAAGGCAGTGTGTAAGAGATAATTACTGTCTTATTTTCACTATTATATTCTGAAAATATCTCACTATTAGCTCAAAATTTCTTACTTCATTCTTTAAAGCCTCATACACTGCAATTATGTAGACATATCACAATTTATTTGACTGTTTCCTATATACTGAGGTTATTTATGGCACTTGGGATTTTTAAAATATTTAATTTTATTTTATGTGTATGGATGTTCTGTCTGCATGTATGTCAATGCGCCATGTGTGTGCTCAGACCTAGTACCACAAAGGCCAGAAGAGGGCATTGGATTCCCTGGGATTGGAGTTACAGACAGTTATGAGCTTCCACGTGTGTGCTAGGAATCAAACTCAGGTCCTCTGAAAGATCAGAAAGTCCTCTCCTAACTTCCGAATCACCTCTCCACTTCTTATTTATGACACATAAACAATACTAAGGTGAATAATTTCATATATCTACACTTTTTTAATTTATTTATTTATTAAAGATTTCTGTCTCTTCCCAGCCACCGCCTCCCATTTCCCTCCCCCTCCCCTAATTAAGTCCCCCCCCCTCAGCCCGAAAAGCAATCAGGGTTCCCTGTCCTGTGGGAAGTCCAAGGAACCCCCCACCTCCATCCAGGTCTAGTAAGTTGAGCATCCAAACTGCCTAGGCTCCCACAAAGCCAGTACGTGCAGTAGGATCAGAAACCCAGTGCCATTGTTCTTGAGTTCTCAGTAGTCCTCATTGTCCGCTATGTTCAGAGAGTCCGGTTTTATCCCAGGCTTTTCCAGACCCAGGCCAGCTGGTCTTGGTGAGTTCCCAGTAGAACATCCCCATTGTCTCAGTGTGTGGGTGCACCCCTCATGGTCCTGAGTTCCTTGCTCGTGCTCTCTCTCCTTCTGCTCCTGATTTGGACCTTGAGAATTCAGTCCTGTGCTCCAATGTGGGTCTCTGTCTCTGTCTCCTTTCATCGCTTGCTGAAGGTTAATATTCAGGAGGATGCCTATATGTTTTTCTTTGGGTTCTCCTTATTTAGCTTCTCTAGGATCACTAATTATAGGCTCAATGTCCTTGGTTTATGGCTAGAAACCAAATATGAGTGAGTACATCCCATGTTCCTCTTTTTGGGTCTGGCTTACCTCACTCAGGATAGTGTTTTCTATTTCCATCCATTTGTATGCAAAATTCAAGAAGTCCTTGTTTCTTACTGCTGAATAATACTCTAATATGTATATATTCCATACTTTCAACTTTAAGATACCATCTTACACCTGTCAGAATGGCGAAAATCAAAAACACCAATGATAGCCTTTGTTGGAGAGGTTGTGGAGAAAGGGGTACACTCATCCATTGCTGGTGGGAATGCAAACTTGTGCAACCACTTTGGAAAGCAGTGTGGCGGTTTCTCAGGAAATTTGGGATCAACTTACCCCTGGACCCAGCAATACCACTCTTGGGAATATACCCAAGAGAGGCCTTATCATACAACAAAAGTATATGCTCTACTATGTTCATAGCAGCATTGTTTGTCATAGCCAGAACCTGGAAACAACATATATCTACATTTTTATATTGTCAGAAGTATATCTTGACAGTCCTAGAGTTTTAATTGGTAGGTCCAGATAATTATATTTGCAGTTATTTAAAAGATATTGCCAAAGTATGCTGTTTTCATTCTCTTATCAATGTCTTTAACAGAAGGAATCTTTTAAATTTTAATAAAGTTTAATGGATCAATTTATCTGTTTCTGTTTATGTGTTTGGTGCATGCTTTAAAATCTTCTACTGGTCTAAAATTATGAAAAATATCTGCTGTGTAGTATTCCAAACTTTTTATGACTTATGTTTTATGCTTCAGGTATAGATTTATGGTCTTTATTTGTACCCAATTTGTACAAACTATAAGGGAGGTCATATTTAATTGTTTCATGACTATTTGTTGAACAAACAGACTTTCTACACAAAGTTGCCTTTGCACGTATTTCAGAACAGATCAGGCATGAACTTTCTTCTAGTCTTGCATGATTTTCATTGATTTATGTGTCTTTCTCAATCAGTAACCCTTGAAATTGAACACTAATTCTCTAGATCTATTATTAAAATCATTTTAGTCATTTTGCTTGCCTTCCTATTTCATTTAAATTTTAGAATTATTTTATTCTATAAAAATCTGCTTAGGTTTTTCTCAGTACTTATGAAAATTCAGAGAAATGTAGAGGGACTTTGCTTTTTTTTTAATGTATGAGAGATTTGCTTGTATGGATACATGTGCACCATGTGTGTGCCTGACTGCAGAGGCCAGAGACATTAGAACCCTTGCAATCAGAATAATGCAGCTGTGACCTGCCATGTTGAGTGCTGGTAACAGAACTCAGGACCTTTGTAATAGCAGTAACTTTTCTCTCCAGCCATTTAAAACATATTAATTCTTTGAGAATTTCATATATTCATAAAATGTAATTTGATCATATCTTAGTTAGTCTTCTGTTGATGCAATGAGAAACTATGATCAAAGCAACACATTAAGGGAAACATTCAATTCAGAGCTTCCTTATAGTTTCAGGGGGGAGACAGAGAGAGGAGGGGATAGAGGAAGGAAGGGAGGGAGAGAGAGAGAGAGAGAGAGAGAGAGAGAGAGAGAGAGAGAAAGAGAGAGAGAGGAAGGGAGGGTGAGAAGAGAGACAGAGAGGGAGGGAGAGAGGGAGAGAGAGAGATCTCAAAACACACCCTCTATGACACACCTTCTCTAGATAGCCCATACTTTCTAATCCTTCCCAAGTAGTTCAACTGACTGGAGACCATGTTTTCAAATGTATGAGTTTGTAGGGAATATTCTCATTCAAATCACTAGATATCATATCTCCCCATACCCCCTAACCACTCCCAGATCTACTTCTTACTCCCAGATTACTTCCTGCCTCCTACTTTCCCAACTTTCTGTTTTCTGCTTTTGTTTGTTTAATAACCCCCGTATTCAGATTTGTGCTCCTGTGTACTCATAGCTGTGGGGCATTCAATGGACCATGATAGACCTATCAGAGGTTGTATCCTTAAAATACACCGACTTTCCCTTCTCTAGAAGCCATGTGTGGGCCATGGATACTCAGATTCTCTTCAGTCTCTGTGCTGAAATGCTGACGAGCTTGGACTTGTGCAGTTGCTGTGAGTTCATGAGTATGGCAGCTCTGTAATGCACGTAAGACACCCGTTTCCTCTGATCCTCCATGACCTAAGGCTCCTGCCAGCTTCCTGCCCTTCTTCTATTTCTTCTATGGCTCCTGAGTCTGAGTGGAGGAAGTGTGCCTCGTACAGTTGAGCATCCCACAGAGACTTGTTCTGTGTTTTCACCAGGGAGTTCCTGCATTAACCACCATCCCCCATCCCACTTAATTGCTACCTATGTTTCTTTTCTTCTCTCTTGTATTTTGCTAACTTTCATATTTCCGTCACCAGTTTTGAAACATAGGGATTTTATAGACATTGAATTGTACTGAGTGGCTCTATTTCATCTTGACACACACTAGAATCATTTGAGAAGAAAGAACTTCAGTCGAGAAAATATCCATGCCAGGTTGCCTACAGGCAAGCATGTGAGGAATTTTCTTGATTGATAATTCATGTGGGAGGGTCCAGGTCATAGTGGGTGGCTCCACCCTTGGAATGGTGGTCTTGGGTGCTTTAAGAAAGATGGCTGAACAAGCTGTGAGGAATAATTAAGTAAAGTAAAATTATTCCATGACCTCTGCTTCAGTGTCTGCTGAAGGATTCCTGCCATGCATGAGTTCCTGCCCTGACTTTCCTCAGGGACAGACAATGATCTGTGATGTGAAATAAACTCTTTCATTCCCAAGTTTCTTTTGGGTGATTCTTTATCACAGCAATAGAAAATTTACCTGAGAGAGAACTGGGGATCTGGAATAGGTTTTTAAGCATTTGAAATTTCAAAGATTGTGGGACTTTAGAAGTTTGGATGATTTATATTGTGATATTAATATTGATTGCCATCTTAGGGACAAAAGAAAAAGGTAAGGTTCTAGTTGAACAGTGATTTGTTTAAGTGTCAAGTTGATAAATGGTCAATTGTGTTGGCCAGTTTTCTGTCAAATTAACACAAGCTGGAACCATTGGAAAGAGACAACCTCAATTGAGAAAATGTTGGCAGCAGACTAGACTATGGGGAAGACTGTGTCAATCCTTGATTGACAGTTGGTATGGGAGGGTCCAGCTCACTGTCAGTGGTGTCACTCTTGGGCTGGTAGTCATGGGGAGCACTGGACTGAGCTCCCAAGGTCCAAATGAGGAGCAGAAGAAGAGAGGACATGAGCAAGGAAGTAAGGGCCGCGAGGGGTGCGCCCACCCACTGTGACGATGGGGCCAATCTAATGGGAGCTCACCAAGGCCAGCTGGACTGGGACTGATGGAGCATGTTGATCAAACGACTCTCTGAATGTGGCTGACAATGAGGGCTGACTGAGAAGCCAAGGACAATGGCACTGGGTTTTGTTTCTACTCCATGTACTGGCTTAGTGGGAACCTAGTCTGTAGATGCTCACCTTCCTAGACCTGGATGTAGGGGGGAAGACCTTGGACTTCTCACAGGGCAGGGAACCCTGACTGCTCTTTGGATTGGATAGGGAGGGAGTATGGGGGAGGGGGAGGGAAATGGGAGGAGGGGAGGAGGTGAAAATTTGTAATAATAATAAGAAGAAGTAGAAGAAAAAGTAAAAAAAAAAAAAGAAAAAAAAAGAAAGTAGACTGAACAAGCTGGGAGGACAAAGCCAGGAAGTGGCATTCCTCTATGGCCTCTACTTCAGTTCCTGCCTCCAGGTTCCTGTTGTGACTTCCCTCATTGATAGATGATGACCTGTGAGGTGAAATAAACCCTTTGTCCAATAAATTGTTTTTGGTCATGGTGTTTATTTATCATAGCGATAGAAATCATAACTCAGACAGGACTAATGCATTCTTCTGGCATTTTACCTTTTCCCTCATTGTCCAATGATATCAACATTAGGTCTCTCATTTTTGTCTCACAAGTTCTTGAAACCCTGGTCATTTAAAAAAAAATCAAGGGGCCGGGCGGGGGTGGCGCACGCCTTTAATCCCAGCACTCGGGAGGCAGAGACAGGCGGATCTCTGTGAGTTCGAGGCCAGCCTGGTCTACAAGAGCTAGTTCCGGGACGGGCACCAAAGCTACAGAGAAACCCTGTCTCGAAAAACCAAAACCAAAAAAAAAAAAAAAGGGGGGGGGGATTTTTTCTCATTTGCTTAATTCAGAAAGTATCTGTTGATTTTTTCTTTAAGTTTACTAACTTTTCTTCTAGTTCTTTCTATTGTACTATTCTTCAGTGACATTTTATTTATTTGATTTGTGGTATTTGTGTGTATGTGGGGTGGGGAATGGCCTCTTATTGCTCCTCATATTATTTTTTGAGACAGAGTCTCTCATTTAACTAGAGACCACTGATGCAGATAGACTGGAAGGCTGCAGATCTTCAGGAGAGTCCCCTGTATCTACCTCCCTGTATTTAGGCCTTTCACATGGACGTTAGGTCTCTGACTGTTTTAAGCCATCTCTCACAAGTCCTCAATTTGGTTTTAAGTTTTGTTGTTTTTGATTGTAAATGTTCAATTTGGTTGTTTTCAGTTATTATAGGAATATTTTAAATTGGTTTTAAAATATTGTTTTTCAGTTATTATTGGTTCTTTCAATAAACAGAATTTTGTTGTACTTTCTTAATAATAATTTGTGTACATTTAGTCAAATTATTTCACTAATTATTAATTCTCTTAGTCAAACTCCAGGGTAAGGGGAGGGGCACTATCTAAATGATTTTTGCAGCAATTAACTTTTTTGTGATTATAAATATAATTATATATGTTAATGTAAAACATCCCCTTCCTCATCTCTGATGTATTTGTCATCTTTCTCAAACTTTTTACTCAGACAAGAAAGATTTTAAAGTCACACTTCAGATGGCAGACTCTGAATACAAACTATGGTTATCACTGAAACTTGGAATGAAACTCTTACTAAATATGAAAAATAGAAGTAAATAGATAAACCAAACTAAGTATATTGTTTGTATTTAACTTAGTCACTTGGACTGATTTCTCGAGATAGATAATAATCTTGATACGTTCATAAAATAGTACATTCATTTGGGAAGTTGAAATTCTAAACTGGAAAGTAAACCTTTCCTTTCTAAGAAACTAGAGTTGAATTTTATTTATGAAGCTCTCATCATCAATGTGTTCATAAATGTCAGCAGAACTAAATCCAAATAGGATGGTTAATTAAAGGCAATAATAATGACTCACTTGTTTTGGCATTTGCATTTGCTGTTCATTACTATTCATTATGATTGTCACTATGGCAACATGATGAAATAACATGGTACAAATAAATGAAGATCAACATAGCCTTCAGTATTTGGGTTTCTGAGAGAAGGAGATTAGCAGTCTTGACGATTGCATTCATTTAAATGTCTGAGAAGGATACTTTGTCATGTGATTTATTGCTGAGTGAAAGCTAAAGACTATTTGTTTCATAAGTTAAAGATAATCAGAAGAGTGTGGAAGAAGTAGAGCAAGAAGACAAGGTAAATATTTACACAAAAACAAGATAAGTAGATTAGTCGAATTCATTTGTGCTCAGCCCTCCAAACACTCACAAAAATGTACTAAGGAGTAAAAACAGACAAAACATGCAATCACTTAAAATGAATGCATCCCAGTACAATGTGTAATTAAGTCCTGGAACTTGCTCCTTCAAGATTTTATTCAAATAAATAGTTCAGATCAGTCGAAAGGATATAGTCAACACTACATACACACACACACACACACACACACATACACACACACACACACACACACAGCTTCAGCTTTCAGGCAATGTGTTGGCTGATTTTATGATGTGCAGAGTATTTCCCTTAGTTTGAAAGAATTATTTTAATCAAGCAATTTCCTCTTCATTATTGTGCTATTACTCTCCGTTTGCCAGAGAAATTTTACACTCTCAGTCTAGCTACATCTTTTTCTTTTGAAACACATGGAACTGAACTCAGGGCCTCATTTGTGCAAGCAAGCATTCTGCTCCCAACACCCTGTTCCTCGGCATAACTATATAGCTACAACTGTGTTTTATATCTTAGGGTTTTTTCTCAAATGTGCTAGTAGCTCTCATATAATCTGTTTCCATTGAACATATTTAATTTGCAGCTTCCATTACAGTCATTTCCAAAATCTTATAGTCTGTCAAGTTTTTTTTAGCATCTCTTTTGTTAGCCTACAGAGTTTGTCAACTTGTTTATTTATTTTCCTGAGACAGGGTTTCTCTGTAGCTTTGGAGCCTCTCCTGGATCTCACTTTGTAGACCAAGCTGGCCTCAAATTTACAGAGATCCATCTGTCTTTTCTGAGTGCCGGGATTTAAGGTGCACACATCTTAAGCAGCTGCAGGAATTTGCAGGAGGGAAGCAAATGTACTGATATCTATGGTCCTGAAGCAAATTCGAATTTGAGAAACAGTGAAGAGACTTGTTTCTTCTCTTTATTGTCCTGTTTTTAATCAGAATTTTATGGTTCATCATTTTAAATGCATGCTTGTTAGCACTAAACCATAATACGTAACTTCATACTCATAGTGCCTAACCTAACATTTTTTGTTTTGTTTTATTCTTTGGATTCAACTGTTGCTACAGGGGAAAAAAGCATGCAACCCTACAATTTATCTCCTAGGAATAATTATTTTCCAACCATAATTCGTTAATCCTTAGTTAATCCTCATTATTGCCATCTTTCCAATATGAGACGTTTCAAGGTCTCTTGACAGCATGCTCAACATGCTTTTCTCCTTTTTCTGAAATTGATTTTTATTGAGCTCTATATTTTTCTCTGCTCCCCTCCTTGCCTCTCCCCTCTCCTCTTCAACCCCAAGGTCCCCATGCTCCCAATTTACTCAGGAGATCTTGCCTTTTTTCACTTCCCATGTAGATTAGATCTATGAAAGTCTCTCTTAGTGCCCTCATTGTTATAAGTTCTCTGGGATACAGAAAGACAATTATCACATGTACTCACTCATAGGTGGCTTTTAAACGTAAAGCAAAAAAAAAAATCAGCTTTTCTCCTTTTGATTCTATGTCCTTTCTATGGTTTAACTACTCCATATACATGTCAAAGATTTCAAAATTAGCATCTCTTTCCCATCAAGCATTTCTTTTACCTATAGACTTAAATTTTCAAGTACATATACTATATGTTCTTAGTTGTTTAAAAAGTTCCCTAACACTGAAGAAGAGAATACTGTGGGTTTAGATAGACCATGCTATTTTATTTCTGTGTCTCTTTGTTTAAAAAGGTGAGAATGACACATTTATATAAGGTATTTAAAAAAGAACACATATGGGGCTGGAGAGATGGCTCAGTGGTTAAGAGCATTGCCTGCTCTTCCAAAAGTCCTGAGTTCAATTCCCAGCAACCACATGGTGGCTCACAACCATCTGTAAAGAGGTCTGGCGCCCTCTTCTGGCCTGCAGGCATATAGACAGAATATTGTATACATAATAAATAAATAAATATTTAAAAAAAGAACACATATGCAGTGATTCATTTGTAGAAAGCATGAGAAGGTGTATCAGACAGAAGGTGCAGGTACAGCCCCATTCAGTGGGCATCTGAGACGGTGCCTGAAAATAGCATTCTTCATAGAGATAATGGTGCTTTCCAGGACGAAGTGCCAATGAAGGACCAAGCAGCGTGGTGAAAAACACTGGAGCCCCCTCAAGGTGGTTTCAGCTGGAAGGGAAGTTTCCTTGAGGGGAGGGGTGTCATCCACACCATAGTGAGCCCTCTGGTAAGTCAGTGGAAGCAACCCACTGTAAAGCTTAAGTCGTTGTCACTTGTGTGACCTCAGATGTACTTAGAGAGTGGCAAGGTCGAGGAAAATTTGGGTTACAATTGTCTGGCAAGAGAGAATAATTGACATGACACTTCAGTTCTGTCCCCGTGACGGGATTTCTTTCTTGGACTTCTGTCGTTTGGGGATTGGTTGGTAGCAAACAAACTGTTTCAGGCACTGGAGTGGGAGTGACTTCTGAGTAGAGTGGAGAAGAAAACACTAGCAAGCAGGCCTTTAATTAAGGCTGACTTGGTAATCCCGGAAGGATTTTCCAGTTGGTATGTCATTTCAGTCCCTTGCCTTTATTTAATCTTCCAGTCATGTGTAACTTTATCTCTACAATGGAGATAGAGGATATAGACTTCAGTGGATTCTGAAACACTGTAGTAAGTTATCACCATAATTAGAAGAAAAAACAGGAAATCCATTCATAAGCTTTAATTTTTTTCATCTTAACAGAAACCTCCTTCAGAAAGTTTACTGCAATAGCTAATTTGAATATTCATTATTTTAGTTTTTTCTACAGTTACAATGGTTATAAGGCATCATGGGGGCAATCAATAGCTAATTGATTTTTTTTTTTTTTTAGCAGACAAGCTTTCTTTCTTAATTGGAAAGAGGCAGAAGTGAAGAAAATGAGCAAACATCTCTATGGTAGTGTTTAATTCTGGCAGCCTTTTACAATAGAGGAAGCAGTCACCTTGCTGACATTAGCTGTTCTTTAGAAGGGACTCAGCTGAGTGAATTTGGATTCCATTCCTTCTGTGTGTGGTAGGCTGTGGTGGTTGTAACACCAAACTCAGTGTTGTAGTGGGAGATCCTGGAATAGGAAAACATCTTTTCCTTTTTTTGAGAAGACATCGAGTTTATTGTTCAGTCTGTGATCATGAACTTTTATTTATACTTGAACAAAGTTTTTAGAAGGCTGGCTAATATCCTTTGAGAGATTGAATACATTTTGAATAATAATCAGTTTCACAATGCTTTTCTTTTTTTACAGTCTTACATTTGTTTATTTATTTTTAAAATTTATTTGTTTATTAAAAATTTCCACCTCCTCCCATTTTCCTCCTACTCCCCCCACTCTCCTTCCCCTTCCCTCTTCAGTCCTAAGAGAAGTCAAGGTGCCCTGCCCTGTGGGAAGTTCAAGGCCCTCCCCCCTACATCCAGGTCTAGGAAGGTGAGCATACAAACAGACTAGGATCCCACAAAGCCAGTATATGCAGTAGAATCAAAACCCAGTGCCATTATCTATCATTGGCTCCTCAGTCAGCCCTCCATTTCAGCCACATTCAGAGAATCCGGTCTGATCACATGCTTGCTCGTTCAGTCCCAGTCCAGCTGGCATTGGTGAGTTCCCATTAAATCAGTCCCACTGTCTTCGTGGGTGGACACACCCCTCGCGGTCCTGACTTCCTTATTCATGTTCTCCCTCCTTCTGCTCCTCATTTGGACCTTGGGGGCTCAGTCCAGTGCTCCAATGTGGGTCTCTGTCTCTATCTCCATTCATCGCTGGATGAAGGGTCTATGGTGATATGCAAGATATTCATCACTGTGGCTATGGGATAAGGCCAGTTCATGCACCCTCTCCTCTGCTGCACAAGGACCTAGCTGGGGACATCTCCTTGGACACCTGGGAACCCCTCTAGAGCCAAGTCTCTTGCCAATCCTAAAATGGTTCCCTTAATTGTAATATCTTCTTCCCTGCTTCCATATCCACCCTTCCTCCATCTCAACCATCCCATTTCCCTGAGCTCTCTTCAATCCTTCCCTTCTCCCTTCTCTCTCCTCATCTCCTTTTCCCCCCACCGCACCCTACACCCTTGCTCCCAACTTTTGCCTGGCGATCTTGTCCACTTCCAGTATCCAGGAGGATAAATATATGTTTTTCTTTGGGTTCATCTTCTTATTTAGCTTCTCTAGGATCATGAACTATAGGCTCAATGTCCTTTATTTATGGCTAGAATCCACTAATGAGTGAGTACATACCATATTCATCTTTTTGGGTCTGGGTTATCTCCCTCAGTAAAGTGTTTTCTATTTCCATCCATTTGCATGAAAATTCAAGATGTCATTTTTTTATATTTTTATTTTTTTACCACTGAGTAGAACTCTAATGTGTATATGTGCCACACCTTCTTTATCCATTCTAGAACTACATCTTCTTTGTGTGGCATGTTCTGCAGGTCGAAGTGTGAGCAGTTGATTGGACATCTTTGGTACAACTGGTCACTTTTCAGGGTACAAGTTCCCCTCGTTGAACTCCAGCCTTTGGGGTGACGGCAAATCTGGGCCACCGGTGTGGTGTGACTTTCCACTGCCAGTCAGTAGGGTGGAGGACAGGCTGGCAGAGACAAGAATGAGATAACTCGCCCAGTTTCAGGCTGCCTGACACTTTCTCAGTTCAGGGAAGAGTCTGGAGAGGTCGAGTGCAATAATCAACTCCAGAGATACTTCTCTGGAAAATTACTAGCCCCTCAGAAGAAGAAGGAGTAAGCATGGACAACAAATGGTACAAAAGGAAGTCAAAGTTAGGGCCACAGAAGAGCATTTGAGTATAATGAATAATAAAAATGGTGTCTCAAATTCTGCTTTAGATGATTACTTCAGGCCAATTTTACCAAGGGAGAAAAGATTGGGCCATAAGAGATCAATGCCAAATTATAATAAAATTGAATATTAAACTTTGAATTAGCTGTTTTTAGTTTCTAGACAGTCTTGTAGACTGGAATGTTATGAGATGGGCTCATGAACACTGCTTTCTTTATTTATTTGCAAGATTATCTTTAAACTATTTTACTATAAAGAGTAGAGATGGGAAATTGTCTTCTTAAATCTCTCTCACATCCAAACTGAACAAACCACATAATGATCACCTTAGTCAGATACTATTTTGAAATATTATGGAAACCTAAATGCTTGTAAACTTCTGTGGGACCGTGCTGTGCTCTGAGTCATGAAGGATCCACCCCAGAAGTGACATGTAAGCATCAGTGAGCAACTGCATGGGAGACAGCACCTAGGGACAGTCTTAAGACCCAATTCTAATGGGTCTATTTAACAAGTTTGATTAGAAATGACTACTTTGGTTTCTCAAATAGTGGCAAATGAGGTTCTTATTTTAGCCTCTTGCTTCTTTGCTCAGTGGATGGTGTAGACATTTGGTGCTAGAAAGTCCATAGCAGGGTGGAGAAGTTTTGCTTGTAATTGTGGTTATCATCACTGCTTCCATGTGTATGGATGCTGTTGTAAATACCTTGCTGTTTTTCATATTCAAATATGCCTCTTTTTTTTTTTCAAATATGCCTCTCTTATCCACTATTGTGGGTGACTGCCGAGTTCACTACTGAATCTCAAGCCAGTTGTACATGACAGAAGCCATGTGCACAGTTCTAAAGTATCTCTAGGTTGTTTTCTGGGAAGAATCCCTTTCTGCTTGTGTACTGGCAGTTCTGCTTAGATTTGGGATTGCAGAAGGAGTTCAGTGAGCCTCTGCCATAGGCTGTAGCTGTTAGCCCTCTCAGCTGCATTGTGCACACTTCTCAGGACCTGGTCATCCTTAACTCAGGATTCCAGTTTACTCCCTATCAAAACTTTATAGCAGAACTAGAATTTTAATCAGCTATATACATTGAGCCATGAGCCTAACTTTTATTTAGTTCCTTCTTTGCTTGGAGAGATTTTTAAAAATTTTGAATTATAACCCAGAAACACAAAGTTGCTTTTGATGTATTCACATAACTTCACAGAAAGAACATTTCCAGAATAACCAATACCTTTATCCAAATTCTGAATTCAAGGAAACCTCTCTCCTTCTCATGGGGACTAAGGCAACTATTTACTCTGAATGGTGGGTTCACCCACAGGAACATCCTCATACACATACCCTTCCTGGATTGGTCTTTGGTAGGTTATCACACTGCATGCATATTTTTGTGGTGATTATTTAGTTCTATGTCCTGATGAAGATATTTTAGACATTAAATGATAGCATAATTGAGAGAACTAGAACATCTTCTGGTGAGAATTGGATCTGTTCTGTGTGGAGCATGGTTTGGAGATGTCCTAGATAAGCAGAAGTCTCCTGAGGGACCTAGAATATCATCTGATGAGAATTGGATCTGTTCTGTGTGGAGCATAGTTCGGAGATGTCCTAGATAAGCAGAGGTCTTGTGAGGAGACTTGTACCTGAAGGAAGTGGATGAGTCTTTATAAATGTCCATCTTGGACCAAGGGAGTTCAGGATACTGATACTAGGAATCTAAGGAACACTGAGCTAGATTGGTGAGTGTTTTTCTTTTCTTCAATAGCATCTTCTGTACACCTCAGCTACCTCTTCTCCCTGCCGTTTGTGCTGAATGTTCAGTCTCATCTTCCTAAAGTTCCCCAGTGATTAAAATTCTGTGTAGTAACTGTTGTATTATTTTCCCAAGAGGTGCAAAATTACCCAGCAGAGGGATATTAGTTGCAAAACTCTAAGGTTTGTGCAGTAAATTGCTATATAAAAATGGGTGAAGTGACCAAGACTTTCACTGTAATAATATATGACACATAAAAAAGGACAAAGTTGTTGATAGAATGAAAATAAAGGGGGTGGGATTGAAATTATCAGGGCCTTATTCTATAAGTAAGATTATATATATATATATGTCACCAAATTAATTTGAATTATTATTTGGTAGATTAAAAATTGAGCCACTAAAAAATTAAATAACTTGTTCATGGTCACAGCTGGTGGAGTTGCCTAGCTGGAACAATAATGCTAGAGCTAGTAATTTATTCTTTATTTTGTTTCCAGGTTACATATGGTCTAAATAATGAAGAGTCCAAATGCAAGACCACCAAGTTTGTCTTGTGAAATAGCCATTCATACTTGCCCCACTTTCCCCACTTTTCCTCACTCATACTGCAAGTAACAGCACTCAGCTGCTTTGAACTGTGTCTTGTTCTTCAGACGTCTAACCAGCACGCTAGCATCACTCAGTTTTGCCTTTTGCTAATGACCATCTCTGTACATCACCACATGTGAAAGCATGGTGTGTGTGTTTAGAATTCTACTCTTCACAGCACTCTCTAAAACCTCACTGTCTTCCCTCCAGAGAAATATATCACACTTTCTATTTGTATTCAGTATTTATCACAAGCGAGAGAAGTTTATCCAGAGGAGCTCTGAACGTTATGATCTGTGTTTCAGAGCAGAATCCTTGCCTTGTGATGGCAATGGTGACCACATTATCTTTCCTATGTGTTTGATTTCTGTTTTCCCTTCGCCACTTTATTTCTCTTCTGAGGAACATAGCTGTCTCTCTCCATATGTCCAGTGGTCTGAGAGAACATTCGTTTCAGAAAATCTTAAATTATCAAGCTTATTCCATGTTAATAGTAAGCCATACAATTAAAATGAAGACAGTGCTGGAATTGCAGGACTAACATATGAAGTCAACTCAGAATCACTAACTAAAATATAAGCTTGCTTCTCGAGAAAGAGTCAGCTTATTGTCTTTCTCAAATGCAGTATTCTCTAGTTCCCAAGTTGCTAGAAAATGAGTCTTTGGGGAGGCACTCTACTGCATTTCTTGTTGTCTGCTAAAACTGAAAGAAGAGGGAGGCAGAGAAGACAGCAATATCACAGATAAGCCACTGAATTTCATCAGTAAAATGCTATATACACATGTTAAAAATACTGTTATAATAATTTCAGATTCATTCAGTTTAATGAAAAATATCTATTCTGACAACTTTGAATTGAAGTCATAGTTAATTACAGATTTTCTTCACTTTGCTTTATGAAAGACCTGAGCACAATTTCACTCAGTGGAATTATTTTTAAAGTATTGTGGTCATCACAGTAGGAAAAAGGGAGTGTCTGAGTCAGAGGCTTTATATTTCAGAGTAATGCAGGGAACTCTCCAGACTCACCCAACCAGCTGCAACTTCCTCTATGAAGACAGTCAGGTAAATGCTCCCAGTGTCCACAGTGTAAAAGAGTGTGTGTGTGTGTGTGTGTGTGTGTGTGTGTGTGTGAGAGAGAGAGAGAGAGAGAGAGAGAGAGAGAGAGAGAGAGAGAGAATGAGTGAATCTTCCTACTTCTCTGTATTTGAGACATTACATGCATCAAGGTTTCAAAATGCTCTCCAGTTCTCTCTGGTTTATGACTTCTCCAGACTGGTTTTGACTTGCTATTATCATGGAAAATGGTGCTTGCCACGGTGTGGAAAATCAGTTATCAGTCAAAGTTTTGTGTTCAGTCCTTAAATAGATAAATTGAGAATTACATACACATCTAATTTTGATTTCCAGTGTTCTTATTTACATCACTATATGTTGGAATTTGCCAATTCTTTAAAATAGAATTAATAGAATTAATAATCACAGGCTTAGAGGTTTATCAAAGTTTAAACTTTTAAAACCATGGAAATATTTGAGAATATTTGTAGTGAGTAGCAATTTTTTGCAATACAATATTTAGAGTACTGGTAAGAAATAAAAATAAAATTTGTTTAGTAGTTATTCTGTCCTTATATATAATTTAATTTCAATAATAATGACCAATTAATTTTTCTTTTATAATTTAAAATTACTCTAAGATTACATATGATTTTACCGTTCAGTTAAACCATGTATCTTATCAATTAGATACAATTTTAGTACCATGAGACAGAATCATTTTAATTCCATGTTTTTTTGAGGTTATTTTATGTATAGGTTTGTTATGCTTCATTTTAAAACCATTTTCTTAATAGTTTAATTAGATTATTAAAACAAAGCTTTGGTGATATTTATATTTTGGGGATTTTGGCTTGGGTTTTCTCACAACATATAGTTGTCAGAGGAGAGAAAACCCACTGCCAGAGTGAAACTTTCTATAGGCAATCAAGTAGCCTTCACGGGGCTGTAATGTTTGTCTGAAATTTGGAATTTAAGACATTACGTAAGAAGTTTCTATTTTGCATTGACTTTAAATTATGAACTTTTAAATTATTTTGTAATTTTATACTAAGCAGACGTGTCTGTGCAAGTAACACAAGAATGTGGTGTTTGGGGATTAAATGAAAACTTCCTCTCTCTAGTCAAATTCTTTTATGATTGAAAATATTTTTTTTTGTCATTATACCATCTCAACAACAGTGTACTGACTGCAGGGACACCTTCTGTACTTAGTGTACTGGGTGATACGGCAGGGACATCTTCTGTAGCCTGAATCCAAGTTAATTTCCGTGACAGTTGCTTAGTTATATACCTAAGCACCAAACATTTGCTACTCACTGGTATTTTTTAAACAGTATTTTTTGTTGGCATTTTACATATTTATTTTTAAGTTGCTGAAAAATTATCATAGGAGAAAGAAAAGCTCTTCTGATGCTAATTTTACACATTTCTCAGCATTTGGAACTTTGGGGCCTAAAGTCACGGAGTCAGTCTTAAGATGTCTGTTTGTCAATGGAATGCAGTCTTCACCTTCAATGAGGAGGAGTCTTGCTTTCATTTCATGAACATGGAGTCCCCTTTACATAGAGAAAGTTAAAAAAATCAGTTATGCAAAGTCGAATTTTTCTGAATTTATCTTCAGCATGTGTGAACCTGTTTGAATAAGAGTGATGGAAAGTATTCACTGCTATCCGTCATTTTAAAGTTAGGGCTTCAGGATTTCATATTGTCTAGGAATGTCTTGACTCATCTTTTTCCGTAATAACTTTTTATCAGTATGATTTCTATGCCATGAAGTCTACTTTATCTGATGAAATTAGTTACATAACTTTTTTTTTCAATGAGCAGATTCCTGTGTTTCTCTTCTTTCCTTTTTGATAAAATGACAATTTTGTGAGATGTTACCATGTTGACTAAATGTTTTATTGTTTGGATTGTAAAGAAGAATAATGTTGAAAAGTCAGAAATGATTCTTTTACCCAAAACTGTAAATCAGTAAGACATAATTTGTAAAGAATCGGAGGAACTGGCATTTTACTTGTGATATAATTTTACCTGATAGCCTCCATGGGCCTAAAAATCCCTTTAGTTTCTTTTTAATCATTCTAGCCTGCACCGGGTCCAGGGTTTTTGAACAAACCCATGGACACAATCTCCCGTGTAATCGGAAGGATTGCTGTGCTTCTGCTGTCTCGGGCTTTTCCAGAGCGCTGCCTTACATTTGCAGCAAGGCTCTGCCGCCAACACAGATCTTTCCGAAAAGAGAGGTTCTAAACACATCATCCTTGGGGAAGTAATGACATTCTTATGCGTCTAACTTAGTAAAAGACATTGCTGCATGTCTCATTTTTATACTTCATGCTTTTATTTATTTGGTTCATAATTTTTCAAGCTATAGTTGTGATGCTCTTTCCCAAGACCAAAATACAATTAAGTCCCTAAGAGTTTCTGAGACAATGGACAATGTCGGTGTCACTTGGTGGTTTGTCACTACTAAACCCAAACAGAGCCTAGTTTGAATTTGTCTTCTTTTCTTTTGCTAGAATCTTTTACTTGTGGTGCCAATGACAGTCTCTTTTTCCTGTATTAGTTGGATAAAATATGAAATAAATTTAGTAATTTTCTGGGTAATTTTTTATCTGGTTGATTTTAAAATTGCTAGATTACCTAGGGCTTTGTCTGTTCTAGGCCACTGAACTTCACTCTTAGTTCTTAATAACACTTTCCTTCTCCTTCGCTAAGTTATACTTTGTTATATCTTTTTTGCTGATTTTTTATTTGTTTGTTTTGAGATAGGTACTCACTGTGTATTCCTGGCTGGTCTGGAGTTCACTATATAGACCAGGTTGGCCTTGAATTCAAACAGATCTGCCTGTCTTTACCTCTGGAGTACTGGGGTTAAAGGCATGGGCCACTAATTCAGCCTCCTAAATAATTTATATTAAAAAAATAGATTTTTTTCTTGGAATAAAATGTGTGTGTAATGTGATTGATTTTTTTCTTATTCTATGTTCCTGGAATGTAACTTATAAAATTGGCATTTTAGAATATTACTTTGTGCTACCTATGTCTTCTTCCTGGAGATGGTCTTTATCTCCCATACTTTTGCTATGTCTTCTTCCTGGAGATGGTCTTTATCTCCCATACTTTTGCTATGTCTTCTTCGTGGAGACAGTCTCTATTTTCCATACTTTTGCTTCTCCCACTTGGTGACTGATATAAAGTTCTTCTCCAGTTCGAGAGTAACAGGTAGCAACATGCATGCTTTTCTGCTGCACATTATTGCTATAATTCTAAGATCATTTCACGGAATAAACTAGAAGTTAGTTTAGAAGAGTGAAAAAATTGTTCCAGTTCATGCAACTGTTACAGTAGACTTGACACAGTGCTGGGCTCCTGAGTAGCTGCCCTGGTACCAGGTGAACTAGTACTCAAGGAGAGTGGTATGGAGCAGCCATTCAAATTCATTTAGTCTAAGCCAGGTCCCCTGTGACATTGGATTACTAAGCTGTGGAGAAAGTCTTCAAAAACGCACTGAGTGTGTCCCTGGGGAACTCTAGGGTGGCGGCACGGTTCTGTATCCAGGCACAATGCTATTGGAATTAGAAGATAGTTTTACTCCATGATCCTATATTTGCTATTGTAGCCTAAATAAATTTTCTAGCAAAATCTAGACCTCTGGGTTGGAAAGTCTTGATACTTGTAACAACAACTGTACAATAACTATTTTTATTATTTATTTTTATATCAATAATTATTTTTCTATTAAAAAAATCAGACAGGCTCAACCTAGTTATAGTAGGGAGGGCCATAGTCTTTCCTCAAAGCAATATGCCTTGCCCTCTCAGAGAAGTAGATAGTGGTGGGGGTATGTGGAGGGAATGGGAGGAGGGGAGGAAGTGGGAACTTGGATTGGTATGTATAATGAAAAAAGATAGTTTTGTTTTCTTTAAAAAATTTAAATAAATAAAAAATTAAAAAATCAGAAAATTATCTTTCAAAAGACGAATATATTTACAAGACCAAAGATGAACTGTGTTTAAAATTAAGATGGTTCAAAAAATCATGGTGAACAATGACCCTACGAATATGTATAGAGACCATGAGGGGGCCAGTATGAGGAAATGATATGATAAAAGGGTGGCTTAGAAAACAACGTTTATGTTGAGCAGACTGTGAGGATAGAGGATTTCTTGCAGTCAGTCATATGTTTAGTTTACAGGCTATCTGAAATTACTAAGTGCATGAATGTGCATCTTGAAAACAGGTCAGCAAGAACCACTGAGGATAGAGCACCCATCAAGGAAAAATTAGGATTATACTCACAATGCAAATAGGAGAGCTTGGTTTTTCTGCTGTGTCAGGGTGAGGAAAAGGAACGTATTCTGTATTGTTGCCAAGCAAATTTTAGAGTATTAGAACCAAGAATGCAGGACCAAAGGAATCATCTCTTCCTGTTTCCATCTATTTGGTAATTGCTCACAAGGGTGAAGAAATGAAGCTTTGAATTAATAATAATAAGCAAACATACAAACAAATGTGCTCTGAGATAATTTAACTCTCCATTGACCTCTAGGCAACACTGGGTTTCACAATGGCCTCCCTTGCTGCAGCAAATGCAGAATTTGGCTTCGACTTATTCAGAGAAATGGATAACTGTCAAGGAAATGGAAATGTATTCTTCTCTTCCCTGAGCCTCTTCACTGCCCTGACCCTAATCCGTCTGGGTGCTCGAGGTGACTGTGCACATCAGATTGACAAGGTCAGTGTTGGATTTCCCAATCACTCATAGGGGTAAACTGTTTTCTTCAAGAGAATATATCATGCTAAGCCTTAGGCTTGACTTGCAGGTCTTGGTTTTAGTTGGGAAGAAGCAGAAATGAATCTCATATGCCTTTACTGAGCACATTGCTTCTAAAAGTCCTTTCCTTTGATAGTAGCAGCTGCATCAATGAGACAGCTTATGGAGTAAATTATTAGGTGTGGGCCAGCTCTCTGGGTTTTAGGACATTTTCTAAGCACACACTAATGCTTAAACACCACTGGATGAGTAGGTTTAGGTATGATAGAACTTGGCAGAGCATCCCATTTTAGTTTTGTTTTGTTTGTGGTATTGGGTATGGAACCTTTATACTTGCTAGACAAGTGTTCAACCACAGTCTGATGCCCTAGTTTAGACACTGATCACTTGTACACAAATGACAGTCATATACACCAGATAATAGGAGGCTACCTAAACAGTATTTACAATCACCACCTTCTTTACCACCGCCAGCAAGTGCTTATTAACATACCCTTGTACAGCTCTGAACTGTGATGGTTAATGTTTCCTTCCCATCTCCTAGGAAATCATCAGAGAAATTCAGCCATTCAATAGCAGCTGCCTTGCAGGTTTAGAAGCCACCCATTTCTGACGCCATTTGTACTTATTGTTTTAGTTCAGTGTTGTTGAGGGTGTTTTGTGTCTGTCATTTACACTGCAACGATTCTTCTCTTTCTCTGCCTAACTCAATGAGTCTGATGTTAGTGGGCAGCTGAGTGGGGTACTGGCAGTTCATTAGGAGACAGAGGAATTTACAGCGGAGTCCACAGAAGACCACATAAGGTGCCAGTAGTGACAACTACCTGTTGATGACATCATCAGCTGTAACCTCTGGAAGAACCCACACAAATATGGTTTTATTTGGTATTCTCAATAACACACCAAAGTGTTGTTACTATTTTGTTTTTATGGTGAGATTACCATGCCAGCTGTGTGGCGTTAGATGTCAAACCTGTGAGTCAAACTCCATGGCCTTTCAAGAATGGTTTCTCAGCTGCATACTGGGGAACAGCCACTGTCTGCTGGAGTCTCCTTGCTGATATCTATAGCCTCATCATTCTGTCTCATGCACGACTTTCTATAGCTGCTGCTATCACACCATCCCACAAGAAACACGAGATGAAAACACGAACTACATCTATAGAGCCATTTATGGTTCGTTCCTGCCAACTTTTAGTCTATTGCATCAGGCCTTAGTCCTGCCCCAGTTAACGTCTCTGTACAGCATATTCTCATTGGCACTATAGACTCGGTGTTTACATTTCAGGGAAGCTCAGGTTCAACCAATGAAGTTGCAATTCATAGCTTCCTTGTACATGTCTATGAAAAGCACTGTCAAACAACCAATGGTCATTATTCTCTTGATGCTCAAAGAATCACAGCTTGGTTTTGTTCACTTTCATTATTTTATTTTAAAATTTTTTTTGAAATATTGTCTTGTGTATTTCATGTATGTATAATGCTGGCACACATGAACCATGGCATACATGTGGAGGTGAGAAGATAACTTGAAGTACTGGTCCTTACTTTCCACTTCTTTGAGATATCTCTTGCTTATTTCCACCACATAATGCCAGGACAGCAGGGGGCAAGCTTACTCAGACTGTCCTTTCTTCACTTCCCAACTGGGAAGTGCTGGAACTATAGACTAGGAAGTTCCTGCACCCCAGTTTTATGTGGGTTCTGGGGATTTACATTCAAGTTTTCATGTTTGAGAAGCAAGTATTTTACCCAGGGAGCCATTTCCCTAGCCTGGCATTGCTGTCTCTTTATAGTAGAAATGTCTTTAGTCAAACTTGTAGGTTTAATCAATCCTTTCTCCAAACTCTATAACTTCTTTGCTTTTTGACACACTATGGTGCAGGACAATTCTGTATTCTGTCAATTATGTTTTAAATAAATGCTGATTGGCCAGTAGCCAGACAGGAAGTATAGGTGGAACAACCAGACAGGAAGTAGAGGTGGGGCAATGAGAACAGGAGTATTCTGGGAAGAAGGAAGCTCTTCCTACAGTCCTGTCCAGACACTGAAGAAGCAGGATGCGACCTGCCCTGCTGAAAAAGGTACTGAGCCATGTGGCTAACATAGATAAGAATAATGGGTTAATATAAGTTATAAGCGTTAATAAGAAGCCTGAGCTAATGGGCCAATCAGTTTACTATTAATATAGACCTCTGTAATTTCTTTGGGGCTTACTGGCTGTGGGAACTGGGCAGGACAGAAACCCCAACAAGATGGCCTTCATGTTACAGTGCTGTATTGAGGTTGGCATTTCTGGCTCATTTGAGGCCTCTACTACTCAGAGTTTGGGCTTTTACAGGACTTATGTCAAAAATCAGCACACTTGAGGTTTTGCTGTGTAAATGCTCTGAAGACAACTTCCATTCCCTGAGAAAGACAGAAAGTAGAACTGTTTAGAAAGTTGTATATATGCCTCATGTTGTTCACTTAGCTCTGACTTTCCTATTCATCCCAGCACAGAAGAGTGAATGTTTCTCATCTCCTTTGCCTGATGTAGATTGCTTCTCTCTCACATTTGATCTTTCTCCCTGGAAAGTCATGAGTTTGGCCAATTCTGAATGAGAAAGGGAATTTGATGTTGTTCATCGTCGGGGCTCAGTGCTAGGGAGAAAACAATACAAGAGTTAATATGTAAAACTGAAACTGTCCCCTGATGTCTGCAGAGATCCAACTTGTAAACTTGAAATAATTGTTGATCTGTATATCAAACTTGATTTGTTGATTTTTTTTCTATCTTCAATGTATCTCACATTACCATACCAGATTAAGAACAGTTTCCAATTGTCTATAGCCTATTGAAGTTAAGGTTGATAGAGTCTTTGTAAGGCTTCATACTTATTTCTGAGTTGTTCCGTCTTCACCTAGTCAATAGGGTAATTAAGAGTCCAATGAGGAAAGCCTTCACAGAGATACTAACACTGCCCATTTTCTTTAAATTTCCATATACAACTTCCATATTGAGCTTCAGAATAGCTCCACAGTCTGAGAAAAGAGGACATTAGCTGTTGTTTCTTATGGGAAACACAATCAAGAGTCCAGGAGTCACGAGCTGAGCTGTAGGACCGATCCACACCAGCTAGCAGTTATCTAACTTTTCTTATTAGCTGTTGGAGAAACAAGTAAGTTGTTCCAGCAGCCTTTGGGCTGTCCCTCCACAGTACCATAACCAGTCATCATATGAGCAGGACATTTTCCCACTTCTGAGGGGAGGGAAGGTTGTGCATTTCAGATGTCTAGATCAAAATCTATAAAGACTTGGGCACAGAAACAGTTGTTGGAAAGGGCTGTGAGAGCCACAATGGAAAAGAATAGAAGTCTAATCCTGATTAAGTTCACACAGTTGTAAGATCATAAACTATTGCTGAAATTATGATTGACTTTCAGATCTAATATTTCTTAGATATCATTGGCTGTCTTTCACTTTTACATAATAATGCCTAGATAATTAATGCTATATCTGCTTCCTAGCTGATTAAATACATTTTAAAATATTTTTTTTTATTTTTAGTATTTATGTAAATTAAATAATTCATTATTAAGCTGTTTCTCTAGAATATATAAAATAGATAAAAATTCTTTCATTTTATATTTATTGAATTTACTCTAATTTCCAGTTTATGGTACTTATCCCAATGCACGGTCTGTAATTTACCCAAGCCAACACTACATGCAACTCTAACTTTTCTGTGAGCTAACACACACACACACACACACACACACACATACACACACACACACACAAATCACCAGGTCTCACTTTCATATTTTATCTCATCAAGATTGCTCTTTGTAAAATAATAATAATAATCATAGTAATAATAATAATAATTCAACTTTAAAATAAAAATTTAACTAAAAAACAATAGTTATATATGTAAGTATATCCATGAAGTACAATGTGATGTATTGATCTTTGCATATATTATAGAATGATTAACTAAGACTAACACATTCATTACTTCAATGTCATGTGTTGTTGTTTACTAAACCCTTTCTACTTAGCGTGTGTGGACAAGCCTTCTCTGATGGATTTCTATGGTATGAACCCTTGAGTGTCAAGCCCTCACCATAGCAGTTTATCAAGCTTACAGATTTAAGACAAGAAAATCCTAAGAACTAACTACTGAATCAGAAGTTTCCTAGGATCTGTAGCTCACAGGTCCCATAGGTTTTTAGTAAACATGGAGAGAACTTTATAACTGAGCATGTCATATATTACTCACCGTTGAAACAAATTTCTCTTTGTGAGGAATTAAAGATTATCAAAAGTGCATTTTAACTCTACAATGGTTTTTAAAACTTGACATCACAAGGAAGTTTTGAATTGGGCATACAATATTAATTTTTCATTTTTATTCAATTATAAATACAACATATTTCTATTCTAACTATATCCTTTAATATTAAAATTTCCAAACTTGAGGCATGTAAGAATTTCTTAAACTTTGTAGACACAATCTTGAATTACACAGAAAAAGTCTGAGAACCTCCTACCAGAAGCTACCAAAATTAGCCCTAGTCAAGATTCCATAATAATGCAGAAGGCAAGTTGTGGGGAGAATGGGAGCAGGCTGGAAGATGGACTTTGATAGAAGCTTCAGAGATGAAGCAGCCATAACCACACGTATACTACCACAAGATTATCTTCTATCAGTCAAAACTGCCCCTTATCAAATTAAAATCACATTTGATTCAAGAATATATTATTTAATTTGTCAACACAAATGAATACCCAAAATAATTTTTTTAATATATGCATGGTTTAAGAGAACATGTAGCTATGAAGAATAAGACAGAATGTGAGCCAAAGCCTAGGTTTCTGCACTGAGACGGCATTTATTAGGTAAAACAAGGCATGTATTCAAATAATTTTAAAGTTGCTGTTACTAATAACTTGAATATTGGAGAAAGTTTATATGTGGAGAATCTCAGAAGATTGGGAGCGGACGATGATGAGGGAAGGAATAGTTCAATGTTCAGCTGATGATGATACTTTGTCTGAGGACATGACAAATTAAAACAGTACTACTTTGTAAGGTGGAGTTTGAAGACATGTAGAAATTATAGTTGATAGAAAATGTTAATGAATTTCATGTTCCAGAATTCATTTAAATAATGAGAACGAAGACAGAAACTGGTAGGCAAGACTTAAAGAAACATTAAACAAACGCACGAATTGGTGACGTAATGAGTACTGACCCAAATGCTCCAACGAACCACCAGGTTATTCCAAAGTAAGGCTTGGGTGTTCCACGGCTCCCAAAATACTATTGTCTTATCCTGCAATTCTTGTAGTGACTCCTGTGCTAGTGTTTCAGTAGAACATAGTGAAAACTCTTGAGTTTAACTATGTGCATCTGCAGTACAAACCTCCTGCTGCTGTGTCAAAATACCAGAGAAAATAAAATTTAAGGTACTAAGGCTTACAGTTTCAGAGGTTTCCACCCACAGTTGCTTTGCTGACCCTCATCTCACTGCAGCAAGGGACCAAATTGAGAAAGCTCTCTCTTGTAACAAATTCCTTTCCCAAGAACCCACAAAACCAGAAATTCAGAACTAGGTTAAACCACTGAGGGAAGTTAGAGTTCTAATGCTTCGACCCCTTTCAAAATTGTCACTTCAAACCAAAGCATTGGAAACTAAGACTATAACGCATGAACTCTGGGGACTTTTAAGATAAAATATGGCAATGTCCATATGCACTGAACATTTAGAGGAAGCAAGTATCACTGTGATATTTACTAAATTTATTGAAATCCCACAATTATGTCTAATCTGAGATAAGTTAGTATGTGAAACAGGAAGAAAAGGAAAGGAATATGGAAACTAGAAGTGATTTCTGCCTGAGCCATTGGCATTTATTTGGAGGTATGAGAAGAGTGAGCTCTCAGATGCTGGCGATATTGAAGTGACACTTCATGAGCATTGTTAGAAATAAGTTTTTTTTTTTATTTTCAAAACTTCTTGCTAACTGATCATTGCAGTATCCTGATTCTGATAATATTGTGTATCATGTTTGCAGGCACTTTACTTTAACGCCCCATCAAGGCAAGGAGACTGCTCTAACAACCAGGTAAAGACGACATGTTCCTCAAAGAAAAAGTCAATTAGAAATTCAGTTTAAGAAAAATTCTATCTTTTGAACATGTTTTAGGGTTTTCTATCCAGATAAAACAAAGAGATCCATTTCAAACCCCCAAATTTCATGTTTAATTATATAAAAAACAAACATAATTTTGATAATTTAATTACTAATTTACTAATTTGTTTGCTTGCCGGGTTGTAGCAAAATATTGATAATCAGCCTTTCTCTTCTGTCCTTTACAGTTAAGTGAAATTATTAAATTAATTAATTTAGTTAAATATTTAATAAATTCAATCACTAGTTAATTAATGAACTAATATGGATCTCGAACTAATTGATAGCTTCCTATTGATAACTTTATTTCACTAAGTTGTTCAGTTTGATTGCAAACAATAAGATGAGGAAGGGTAAAGACACTGATCTTTGCTTGCTGCTTTGTAGCAATATTTTCCAGTGCTTATATAGAATAATAGACATGATTTATTTCATGTGTAAGTGATGTTATTCATCTTTTCAGTATGAGATTGAATTTGTGTCCCTCTGTTTGATAGTCAGGACTGCAGCATCAATTGAAAAGAGTTCTCACTGACATAAACTCATCCCATAAGGATTATGAACTCAGCATTGTCAATGGACTTTTTGCAGAAAAAGTGTTTGACTTTCATAAGGTGGGTAAAACTGTTTATCTCAGAAGGTTGCATCTACTCTAGATGTAAATCTTGTTCCATCTACTACATGAATAATGTATTCTACCTTCTTATAAGTCATGAAAAAAATTATTTTATTATTCTTGCTTCCACTGTGGTCTTCAAAATATTACCTTGTGATCTAGTGAACCCACATATTCAGTGTGGTCCAACTGATGCACTTAAGACATAGAGGCTAGTGGCATAGGAGTGATGTCAGCTATAACTGAAAATTCTAAGGAGGGATATGCAGGGGAGTCCATGGCTCAGAGACAAACCACTGCTTCCTTTGAACTTCAGGGCTATGCATCATTCCCAGTGAGTTATCTCCCCTTGCCACCATTTTCTTTCTCAGCAATGCTACTCATTTTTCTTTTTAGTTGTTTGTTCTCAGTGAGATTGCCTGTACATGAGTTCTTCCCAAGGAGGTGTAGATAAGGCCAGCCTTTACAGATATGGGTAGAGGAGAAGCTCAGACTCACTAAGCATTAGAAATAGGTCAATTGACTAATATTTTTGAATGGCATTGGTACTCAATGCATCATCACTGCACCCTGCCTACTTGAAGGCCACGAGGTCCAGATTATAGTCTCTAAGATACCACACTCATCCTGCTCTGGAACCTTTGTGCAGTGACTACCAGAAGCTGTTCACTCGGTTAGGACTATTAAGCAGCCACGTGCCTGTATTTCTCTGGGACTTACACTTCTCCACTCTTCACACAACCATCCATAAAACTCTGTCTCAGTGACATCACCAGGCTAATGACCTGCATCTTTGCCAACTCTCTGTGTCCCACCCAATCATTATTCCTTCAGCTGTCACCCACTCAAATTCTTTGCCCCTCCCCAGAACCACTCCCAAATCTTTTGGTCTCCTGCCAATTAGGAAGTATTAGGCCACTTTTTGTTTTTCCATCATCCCAAAAGTTTTTTATGACATTTTAAGAGAACCATCTGTGTGTCTATCATATTTGATTTTCTTATTCTTACACAGATTGCTAACACATTCTTAAGGGAATGCTAAATCATTTAAACAGAGAGGTGATTTGTCTCCTGTGCTATTGCATACAACAATCCTCATGTTATTCTTTTTCCTGACACTCATGGGATGAAAACACACCATACTAAGAAGCACAGTGAAGGCAAGATTTGGTCAAGAATATGGGAAATGGAGAGATCCTTTGTAGAAATAACCAGGATAGCTAAGGATACAACAACTACATTTTATTCATTATAAGGGAAAAACTCACAAAACAGGAAATGAGAAATCCAAACTCAGCAATGTCCTATGGAAAAAAGCATAGAGAAGGCACACGTGGAGGTGCATACCTTTTATCCTGGGTCCCAGCGAAGCCACTCCTTAACTAAGACCCACCTCTTAAAGATGGTTGGCTAACAAGGTTTTCCATCAATCATTGTTTTTAATCAAAATAGAATTATGTCACTTTCCTCCCTCAATTTATTTCCTTTGGTCCCTCCCAAGTCCCCTACCTCCAGCTATTCTTTTACCTTCCCCATTCTCAAATTGATAGCATTTGATTATTATAGTTATGTACATACAAATATGCATGTATGTTGCTTGTGTGTATATTGCTTCAAGAGTGACCTCTTTGCATTGAACTACCAATAAACAGGATAATCCACGGGAGAGGCTCATTTTCCTTCTCTCAGAAGTCATTAATTACCTATAGTTCTTTGTCAAGGGGTGAGCTCCTACAAAATTTCCCCCTTTCAGGTTCATATTTCCATTAATATTTCTTTTGTCCCAATCTTTTTATGCAGTCATTTCTAAAAGAGACTATTTCACAAAAGACTTCTTGGTATTTTGACTCTTCCAGTCTTTCTACCTTCTCTTTGTAGATGTTCCCTAAGTCATAGATACAGGAGATGTTTCTGTTGGGTCTGGGCTTCCCATGATCTCTTGGTCTCTGTATTACACCCAGCTGTTTTCTGTAATGGTCTTCATTTGCTGTAAAGGAAAGCTTCTTTTGATGAGGGTTGGTGTTTACACTTATCTAGAGTATAAGGATGAGATTTATAATGTAGTCTTGAATTATGCTGATCTAGTAAAGTGGTGGTAATAGATTCTGTTCTAATGTCTCTGAAATCACTAGCCCTGGGAAACTGGCTAGGTTTTCACTACTGGACATGATTTCTCTCCTGTCGAGGGGTTCTTAAGTTTAGTTGGAAAGCTCTTGTTTACCATCAACATGTGAGTGCCACTTATTGCACCTTTATGTATATACTGCCTAGCTGGCCATTAGCTTGGCTCTTGGTTGTTGCAGACTGTTTAATTTTTTTCCTCCCCTTGGTGACTTGCATAGTATTTTCTAGATTAATGAAAGTTAGACTGTAGAGAAGAGGCTTTCCACTCAGATCTAGCTCAAATCAAATCATCTGAGTCCTAAGTGTGTGTGTGTCTTCAGGAATAGCAACCCACCCACAACCCCTGAGAGACAAGCAAGGATTACACCAATAGTTTATCTTATTTTAGAAATCAGGTGGACTACTGTGACCAGATTCACCGTGACCAGTGTGACACAGTGTGACTGTGATTCAAAAGATGGTTGTCATGCCTGGAACTGGGATTTTTGTTAGTCCAGTTTTTGTAGAAAGCACTGCCAGATCAAGGGACTTAACTTGATATATAAGTATATATGTATATATTATACACATTATGTGTAATTCTAGGTAAATATAAAATAATATAATTCCTTGAGGCTTTATCAAGCATCTTTGGTATTATATGTCCTCTCAAACATGCAAAGTAGAGTTAATTATTCTTACTTTTCCTTTTCTTTTTAATAATGTCTATATATATGAGTTTTCCTGGGGATATGCACACATAAGTACAATTGCCCAAAGAGGTCAGAAGAGATCATGGAATCCACTAGAGCTATAGTTACAGGCTTATGGTACATTCAACATGGATGCTAGGAACTGAACTTGGGTTCTCTGGAAGAGCACCTGGAAGTACTCTTAAATTCTGAGCTATTGGTTCAGTCCCCCAGCTGGTGAATCTGAAAATATATTTTTGAACCTAAAAATAATGAATTTAATCATCAGCTCAAAGCTAGTTTATTTCTAACTTTATGTTTATTTATTTATTTATTGAGAAAAAAAAATTTCCGCCTCCTACCAGCCTCCCACTCCTCCCCCCCCACACTTTTCTCCCTCTACCCCCACTCCTCTCCCCCTCCCTCTCAAGTCGGAAGAGCAGTCAGGGTTCCCTGCCCTGTGGAAAGTCCAAAGTCCTCCCCCCCCATCCTGGTCTAGGAAGGTGAACATCCAAACTGGCTAGGCTCCCACAAAGCCAGAACATGAAGTAGGATCAAAACCGAGTGCCATTGTCCTTGACTTCTCAGCAGCCCTCATTGTCCGCCATGTTCAGAGAGTCCGATTTTATCCCCTGCTTTTTCAGTCACAGCCCAGCTGGCCTTGGTGAGCTCCCAATATCAGCCCCACTGTCTCCGTGGGTGGGTGCACCCCTCTTGGTCATGACTTCCTTGCTCTTCTTCTCCCTCCTTCTGTTCCTCATTGGGATTTTGGGAGCTCAGTCCAGTGCTCCAGTGTTAGTTTCTGTCTCTATCTCTATCCATCACCAGATGAAAGTTCTTTATTTATGGCTAGAAACCAATAATGAGTGAGTACATCCCATGTTCATCTTTTTGGGTCTGGGTTACCTCACTCAGGATAGTATTTTCTATTTCCATCCATTTGCATGCAAAATTTGAGAAGTCATTGTATTTTACCGCTGAGTAGTACTCTAATGTGTATATACTCCACACTTTCTTCATCCATTCTTCCATTGAAGGACATCTAGGTTGTTTCCAGGTTCTGGCTATTACAAATAATGCTGCTATGAACATAGTTGAACAAATGCCCTTGTCATATGATCAGGCATCTCTTGGGTATATTCCCAAGAGTGGTATTGCTGGGTCCAGGAGTAGGTTGATCCCGAATTTCCTGAGAAACCGAAACACTGATTTCCAAAGTGGTTGCACAAGTTTGCATTCCCACCAGCAATGGATGAGGGAACCCCTTCCTCCACAACCTCTCCAGCAGAGGCTATCATTGGTGTTTTTGATTTTAGCCAATCTGACAGGTGTAAGATGATATCTCAAAGTTGTTTTGATTTGCATTTCCCTGATCGCTAAGGAGGTTGAGCATGAACTTAAGTGTCTTTTGGCCATTTGAAGTTCTTCTGTTGAGAATTCTCTGTTCAGATCAGTGCCCCATTTTTTAATTGGGTTAATTAGCATTTTAAAGTCTAGTTTCTTGAGTTCTTTATATATTTTGGAGATCAGACCTTTGTCTGTTGCGGGGTTGGTGAAGATCTTCTCCCAGTCAGTGGGTTGCCTTTTTGTCTTAGTGACAGTGTCCTTTGCTTTACAGAAGCTTCTCAGTTTTAGTAGGTCCCATTTATTCAATGTTGCCCTTAATGTCTGTGTTGCTGGGGTTATACCTAGGAAGCGATCTCCTGTGCCCATCTGTTGTAGGGTACCTCCCAATTTCTCTTCTATCAGGTTCAGTGAGCTCGGACTGATATTGAGGTCTTTGATCCATTTGGACTTGAGTTTTGTGCATGGTGATAGATATGGGTCAATTTTCATTCTTCTACAGGTTGACATCCAGTTGTGCCAGCACCATTTGTTGAAGATGCTTTCATTCTTCCATTGTATACTTTTAGCTCCTTTATCGAAAATGAGGTGTTCATAGGTTTGTGGGTTAAAATTCGGGTCTTCTATACGATTCCATTGGTCGAATTCTCTGTTTTTATGCCAATACCAAGCTGTTTTCAATACTGTAGCTCTGTATTAGAGTTTGAAGTCAGGGATGGTAATGCCTCCAGAAGTTCCTTTATTATATAAGACTGTTTTGGCTGTCCTGGGTTTTTTTGTTTTTCCATATAAAGTTGATTATTGTCCTCTCAAGATCTGTGAAGAATTTTGATGGGACCTTGATGGGGATTGCATTGAATCTATAAATTGCCTTTGGTAGAATTGCCATTTTTACTATGTTGATCCTCCGAATCCAAGAAGAGGGGAGGTCCTTCCATTTTCTGGTATCCTCTTCAATTTCTTTCTTCAATGCCTTAAAGTTCTTGTCAAATAGATCTTTCATTTACTTGGTTAGAGTTACCCCAAGATATTTTATGCTATTTGTGGCTATCGTGAAAGGTGATGCTTCTCTGATTTCCCTCTCTGCTTCCATATCCTTTGTGTATAGGAAGGCGACTGATTTTTTGGAGTTGATCTTATATCCTGCCACATTACTAAAGGTGTTTATCAGCTTTAGGAGTTCTTTGGTGGAGTTTTGGGGGTCGCTTATGTAC
The DNA here is from genome assembly GCF_018167655.1 of Microtus oregoni. Taxonomy (NCBI): domain Eukaryota; kingdom Metazoa; phylum Chordata; class Mammalia; order Rodentia; family Cricetidae; genus Microtus; species Microtus oregoni. The sequence continues at coordinate 39,791,602 of NW_024543062.1, read as the reverse complement.
ACTATCATATCATCTGCAAATAATGAAAGTTTAACCTCTTCCTTCCAAATTCGATTCCCCTTGATCCCCTTATGTTGTCTTATTGCTATTGCTAGAACTTCAAGCACTATATTGAAGAGGTATGGAGAGAGTGGACAGCCTTGCCATGTTCCTGATTTTAGTGGGATGGCTTTGAGTTTCTCTCCGTTTAGTTTGATGTTAGCTGTCGGTTTGCTGTAAATAGCTTTTATTATATTTAGGTATGACCCTTGTATCCCTAATCTCTCTAAGACTTTTATCATAAAGGGATGTTGAATTTTGTCAAATGCTTTTTCAGCATCTAATGAAATGATCATATGATTTTTTTCTTTCAGTTTATTTATATGATGGATTACATTGATAGATTTTCATATGTTGAACCAGCCCTGCATCTCTGGGATGAAGCCTACTTGATCATAATGGATAATTTTTCTAATGTGTTCTTGGATACGGTTTGCCAGTATATAGTTGAGTATTTTTGCGTCCATGTTCATGAATGAGATTGGTCTGTAATTCTCTTTCTTGGTTGAGTCTTTGTGTGGTTTTGGTATCAGAGTGACTGTAGCTTCATAAAAGGAATTTGGCAATGACTCTTCTGTTTCTATATTGTGAAATACATTAAGGAGTATAGGTATAAGCTCTTCTTGCAAGTTCTGGTAGAATTCCGCATTGAAACCATCTGGTCCTGGGCTTTTTTTGGTAGGGAGGTTTTGATGACAGCTTCTAATTCTTCGCGACTAACAGGTCTATTTAGATTGTTCACCTGGTCCTGGATTAACTTTGGTATATGGTATTTATCTAAAAATGTGTCCATTTTTTTTTTACATTTTCCAGTTTTGTGGCATACAGGCTTTTGTAGTAAGATCTAATGATTCTTTGAATTTCCTCTGTGTCTGTGGTTGTGTCCCCCTTTTCATTTCTGATCTTATTAATTTGCATATTCTCTCTGCCATTTGATTAGTTTGGATAGGAGTTCATCAATTTTGTTGATTTTCTCCAGGAACCAGCTTTTTGTTTCATTGATTCTTTGGATTGTTTTCTGTGTTTCTATTTGTTGATTTCCACCCTCAGTTTGAGTATTTCCAGTCTTCTACTCCTCCTAGGTGAGTCTGCTTCTTTTTTTTCTAGAGCTTTCAGGTGGGCTGTTAAGTCTCCAATGTGTGCTTTCTCTGTTTTCTTTAAGTGGGCACTTAGTGCTATGAACTTTCCTCTCATGACTGCTTTCATAGTGTCCCATAAGTTTGAATAGGTTGTTTCTTTATTTTCATTGAATTCAAGGAAGACTTTGATTTCTTTCTTTATTTCTTCCTTGATCCAGGTGTGGTTCAGAAGTTGACTGTTCAGTTTCCATGAGTTTGTAGGCTTTCTGGGGGTAGCATTGTTGTTGAATTCTAACTTTAATCCATGGTGGTCTGATAAGATGCAGGAGGTTACGAATATTTTTTTGTAACTGTGGAAGTTTGCTTTGTTACCAAGTATGTGGTCAATTTTCGAGAAGGTTCCATGAGCTGCAGAGAAGAAGGTATATTCTTTCCTATTTGGGTGGAATGTTCTATAGATGTCTGTTAAGTCCATTAATTCTCTTATTTCTCTGTTAGGTTTCTGTCTGATTGACCTGTCCATTGGTGAGAGAGGAGTGTTGAAGTCTCCTACTATTAGTGCGTGCCGTTTGATTGCAGCCTTGAGTTTTCGTAATGTTTCTTTTATGTACGTGGGTGCTTTTATATTAGGGGCATAAATATTCAGGAATGAGACTTCATCCTGATGAATTGTTCCTGTTATGAGTATAAAATGTCCCTCTCTATCTTTTCTGAATGATTTAAGTCAACTTTGTTAGAAATTAGTGTGGCCACACCTGCTTGTTTCTTGGGTCCATTTGCTCGATAAGCCTTTTCCCAGCCCTTTACTCTGAGTAGGTGCCTGTCTTTGTGGTTAAGGTGTGTTTCTTGTAAACAGCGGAATGTTGGGTCCTGTTTTTGTATCCAATCTTTTAGCCTGTGCCTTTTAATAGGTGAGTTGAGTCCATTGACATTAAGTGATATTAATGACCAGTGGTTGTTAACTCCGCTCACTTTTTTAGTAGAGTAGAGTTTGTGTGTTTCCTTTCTTTGAGTTGTGCTGGTGAAGGGTCTCTAGATGTTTGAGTTATTGTGGTCATTGTTGGACTCCTTGGTTTGTGATTTTCCTTCAATTACTTTCTGTAAGGCTGGATTTTCTTGGACGCCACTCTGTTGAAATACGGAGCGGCGGGCTGTGTCCCACCACCCAGCTAGCTTTACCCGAAATAATTACACGGAAACTGTATTCTTTTAAACACTGCCTGACCCATTAGTTTGAGTTTCTTATTGGCTAGCTTTTACATATTGATCTAACCCATTTCTATTAATCTGTGTAGCCCACGAGCTGGCTTACCAGCAATGATCTTAACCTGCGTCTGTCTGGAGTGGGAGAATCATGGCGACTCCCTGACTCAGCTTCTTTCTCCCAGCATTCCGTTCTGTTTACTCCGCCTATCTAAGGGTTGGCCTATCAAATGGGTGTAGGCAGTTTCTTTATTAATAAGAAATCACTCCCACATCATTTCCCCTTTTTCTGTTTAAACAAAAAAGAAAGGATTTAACTTTAACATAGTAAAATTACATATAGCAAAACAGTTATCAAACAAGAATTACAGTTACAATATTTATATCTATTTTATCTTTTATCATAACTAAGGAAAACTATAACTATCTATTCATTCTTCAACTCCATCAAAGACTCCAGAAGGATATAATACTACCTAAGTAAACAAGAAATAAGAAAACTCTAGAAATGACAGAGACATCTTGCTGCCTGGACAGTCACCCAAAGTTCTTTTGTATGGTTGGGGCACCCATCTTCAGCCTTCAGGCCCATAGTATCCAGCAGACATTTCCATGAAGCAGGAAATTTTAAAGACAGTTCAGTCACTATCTGCTGTGTCCTGCAGAATGTCTCGCACTCTTTCATGAGTCATGAACCCCAAAAGACCATCTCACCTTTAGGCAAGTTCAGCAGTCCTCTCTCTGCAGGTTCTCTGTGTCCAGTTCATGCATCAGTCCAGGCAAGAGCAGTTTCTTGCCCAAATGGCTATCAAACTCCATAACGAGCCTCTTCAATGCCCATCTTCCTCTTGAAGTAGATTGGTGCTGCCAGGAGCAGAGTGTCTCATTGTCATGAAAAGTCCTAAGTTATTAAAACATTAAATGCCATATTCTGCAGTCTTTGAAAGATATGAAGAATGCCTATCTGAAATATATCTCTATATATCTAGAAAATTTAAGTAACATGACTACAAACTTTATTATCATCGATGATTATCCATTAGCAACCTATATTTCCTATTATACATTACATTTTAAAAATGAACTACACAATCACAACACCTTATTCAAGATCAGAAATACATATACATATAACAAAATTGACTGTAAAATACATACCAATGCAAATTATTCATACCTATATCATTTCCCCCTTTAAATGTAAAAGAACATTTACAAACAATATTTTGGGAACATGGGCGCAGTTTTTTCTCTCCAAACTGCTTCCTGCTGAATAGGGGCGCTGTTAATCAGATCATTTAGGGTGTAACCTGTGTGCCAGGTTTATCTCAGTTGCCAGTTGAGTGAAGTAATTTTTTGAGGGTGTTCACAGGAACTTTTCAGGAGGTCGTGGTCTATCATACCATATCGGGATAGATGCAATCCACAGGGTCTGGTCCTCTGTGAAAACAAAAGAAGACCCTTTCCAAAGCATCATATCCTTAGACCCAAATTCTGAAGTCATACCCTCATGATATCCGTTTTGGTTCCACTTGGCAGCCCATAGAATGAAATGTCTCTCTGTACTTAGCTCCTTCATAGTCAAAAATTTTAAAGAAAGCACAATGTACATAATCCAGACTCTCTGTGAATTTTCCATTTTTACGTGGCTTATTTTTCTTTATTTCTTTTAATCTCTTAACTATCTGTACTCTGTCTTTTTAAAGACTTTACCTTTTTTTTTAAAACCATTAACTTTATTTTTTATATTCTTTTTCTTCTCTCTCTCAAGTCTATGTGCATTCATCCAACAGTGTGGTCTTTTATGTCTGAATCTGTTTTATTGTGAATCTGTAACATTTTTTTACTATCCAGGAACATTTCTTAAAATGTTAAGCAGTTCTTAAAAACTTAAGTTGCACCATGTACAGGTAATACGGTACCGCCCGTGTCCTGACCAGTTGAAACCTTAAATGCGCTGTTTTTATAATTATGGTAGTTACTGCCTGAGACCAGCACAGTTCAGCATGGCAGAGCTGAGCCAAGCCGCTCCTGCCTCAGAGCCATTTGGTGCCCCTGAGCCACACACAGTTCCAGGCACACAGCAGTCCACATTGCCATCAAGCAAGCCATAGAGCTTTACTCCAAATGCTCCATTCAAAAGCTCTGTCTCCCACAGGAGCCAGACAGAGATTGCAATGGTGGCACAGCCCAGAAAGCCGGCATTTTAAAACAGCCAGTTTTTTCCTGCTGCTGAGTCAGGACAATTTCTTTGCGGCACGCAACCCACAAACAGCAAAAAGCTGTCTTAAATTCTCTCTCTCTCCTTTTTAAGCCCTCTCAGGTTTTACGTGGAGTTCATTAGCACGTTGGGTGCCACTCTGTTGAAATAAGGAGCGGCGGGCTGTGTCCCGCCACCCGGCTAGCTTTACCCGAAATAATTACACCGAAACTGTATTCTTTTAAACACTGCCTGACCCATTAGTTTCAGTTTCTTATTGGCTAGCTTTTACATATTGATCTAACCCATTTCTATTAATCTGTGTAGCCCACGAGCTGGCTTACCAGGAATGATCTTAACCTGTGTCTGTCTGGAGTGGGAGAATCATGGCGACTCCCTGACTCAGCTTCTTTCTCCCAGCATTCCATTCTGTTTACTCCGCCTACCTAAGGGTTGGCCTATCAAATGGGTCTAGGCAGTTTCTTTATTAATAAGAAATCACTCCCACATCAGGATTTGTGGCTACGTATTGTTTAAATTTGTTTTTATCCTGGAAGATTTTGTTTTCTCCATTTATAGTGAATGAAAGCATGGCTGGGTATAGTAGTCTGGGCTTGCATCCATGGTCTCTTAGTTTCTGATGTACATCTATCCAGGACCTTCTGGCTTTCATGGTTTCCATAGAGAAGTCAGGTGTAAGTCTGATAGGTTTACCCTTATAAGTAACTTGACCCTTTTCCTTTGCAGCTCTTAATATTTTTTCTTTATTCTGTATGTTTTGTGTTTTGATTATTATATGGCGAGGAGATTTTTTTTTTTTGGTCCAGTCTATTCGGTGTTCTGTATGCTTCTTGAACCTTCAAAGGAATATCTTTCTTTAGGCTGGGAAAGTTTTCTTCTATAATTTTATTAAATATATTTTCTGGACCATTGAGCTGTACTTCTTCTCCTTCTTCTATCCCAATTATTCTTAGGTTTGGTCTTTTTATTGTGACCCAGATTTCCTGAATGTTTTGTGATGAGAATTTGTTGGTTTTGCTGTTTTCTTTGATCAGTGTGTTTATTTTCTCTATGGTATCTTCAGTGTCTGACATTCTTTCTTCTATCTCTTGTAATCTGTTGGTAGTACTTGTCTCTGTAGTTCCTGTTTGTTTACCCAGATTTTCCATCTCCATCCTTCCCTCGGTTTGTGTTTTCTTCATTGCTTCCATTTCATTCTTCAAGTCTTGAACCGCTTCCCTAATCTGTTTGATTGCTTTTTCTTGTTTCTTTTGGTTTTCTTGCATGTCTTTGAGTGACTTATTCATTTCCCCTACCTTTCTGTTTGTAATCTCTAATTGTTTATGGCAGTTTTTCACCTCCTGTTTAAGGTCCTCTATTATTTTCATATAGTTCACTTTTGAGTCGATTTCTTCTAATTCTTCTGGAGTAGGGTGTACAATTCTTCTTATTTCGGGATCCCTGGATTCTGGTGGTGTCATGTTGCCTTTCAGGTTGTTGGAGGAATTCTTGCATTGGTGCCTTCCCATCTCTTCCTTCAAATGGAGCCAGGAGAGGCCTGGTGTCTTGGTCCAGTCTTTGCTGTGATTGACTCTCTGGGTGTATCTCTTCAGTGTAGAAGCAGGAACCGTTCCCATCCAGATGAACTCCTCAGCACTAAAACATGGACGCCTGGTAGTCCAATGACCCGAGGACAAAAGGGGGAACTTGGGGGGCAGGGTGGGGACGAGTAGAACACAGGACACCCTGCCGCACAGGCTGAAGGTGCATGTGCTCCCTTACTGGGGGTCCTTGAGGCCTGCCCCTTAGGTAGGCTCTCATCGCTCTGGGTGGGTAGCCTTAGTGTAGGAGCAGAAAACTGTTCCTGAGCAAAGGACCTTGCAGAAAATGAAGACTTGGGGGGGGGGGGGGTCGTCTGTAAGAAAGATAGCCCTGCAGAAGGAGCTGGGGGAGGGGGGTTTGTGCTTTCTTCCGGGACAATCTGCCCCTGGATAACACACACTCACCCGTCCAGATGGGATTCCTCAGCAACTCCTAACTTTATGTTTTATTAATATTCTTTTTATTATTTTGATATAGATAAAATATTTATCTGATAATAAATAATAAATTATACATGTGAAGAATATTACATTAAAAAATAAAATCATTACTAAAATTCTTTGCTTTTCTTATTTTTCCTATGTCTTGGGTCAGATTTCTGTAAATGACATTCCACATCCCCCAAATTCTGCTATGATTTAGATATTGTCAGTATTACTGTGGACTGGGACTTTCTTTCCTAGTGTATGCTCTTCCCGTAATTTTCTGTACGGTTTCTCAGCCTTTTCCCCATGCTATGTTAGTAATTTAATCTCCAAACATATTTGAAACTCAAGAACATGAAAACCCATTTCCCTTCTGAAATTTCAATAGTAGGTTGCTGTTTTCTGACTACAGAATCCTAAGTTTCTTATTCTTTTAACAGCTTCATCAATTCTTCAACTCCTGAATCATTCAATCATTTTACTTTTCCCCTTTCTCAAGTGTATTTATTGTCATAATTCACTCCTCTAGGATCCATTCCTTAACCATTTTTAAGCAATGTCATTCTTCTCCAAGCAGCCATGCAAACCAGATCACTGCGGCATATTTCCTCAGTGATTGTGCCAAGACTACTAAATGATAGCTACAGATAGCTTTAAATGTACAGTTGTTAACACACCAATGGCCACTGCATCACACAGTCTTCTGTCTCAGCTAGACCTTCTCTTGTGACCTATTCTGAATAGTTAATATACTTCCTAGAACTTTCTCCTTCTATGCTTTTATAGAAATAGGTGCTTTCTCCTAATTTTTCATCTTTTCTGGTTGCTTTATATTTGTCTTCTTGTATATTATTGTTTTCAGTGATCCTTGAAATTGAAGTTGTTTGAGGATTCTAATTGTATTGTATTTATTTGCAATCTACTATCTTTATATAGAAAGAAGTGATGTACTCATGTAGTTTATTTGTTCCCAACGTAGTCCCTCTTACCTTTGTGATTTTCTATAGATGTGAGATAGGTCATTCTTCCCTTCAGTGCCAAGCTCAGCATTATACAGTGTAAGCCCTCAAATGAGCACAATGCTTTATGCTTCTAAATATTTTCTTCTTTGTTCTCTTATAATGAGCAATACCAGTAGGCATTAGGTCATTTTTTGATGCTGCTTTTTCCCCAACATTCATATTTCATCACTAAATGTGATCTATTTAGTCTTCTTCCTACTTATAATTCTAAATTAAAAAAACATTAGGACAAAACAATGAAACTAAGATGGAACAGGTTGGGAAGAATGTAGGTCTCAGAGGGAGATGAAGGAAGACCAGAGAGGGTAATATGAGTTAAACAGTATTACAATACATTGTGTATATGGGTGAAATTGTAAAAAGAAAATTCAAATTCAAAATAGTTCTAGATAGTAGACCAAGAATAAAGAAAAAAATTAAAATGAAAAATCGAAAATATATTGAAAAAATAATACACCAAAGCTTAAGGGCTACAAAAAAGAAAATTTAAGAAATAGATTCCTAACAGTTAATACATACTTTAAAAAAAAACAAAAATAAATGGGAATCAGATATTACATCAAAATAAATTAGAAAAAGATGTGCATACTAAGCATTTATAGAAGGAAGTAAGCAAGAATAATATAGTCTATAGAAATTAAAGAGATAAAAAAGAACAAATGTAAACAATCGTGAACTGAAGATTAGGGATTTTTTGTACAAGAACACTGTCATGTTACACAAGAGTACTGCTATGTTATACAAGAACACTGCCACATTACACAAGAACATGACCACGTTACACAAGAGCACGGCCACGTTACACAAGAGCACTGCTATGTTACACAAGAATACTGCCACGTTACACAAGAATACTGCCACGTTACACAAGAATACTGCCAGGTTACACAAGAACACGGCCACGTTACACAAGAGCACTGCTATGTTACACAAGAATACTGCCACGTTACACACGAACACTGCCACGTTACACAAGAACACGGCCACGTTACACAAGAGCACTGCTATGTTACACAAGAACACTGCCACATTACACAAGAACACGGCCATGTTACACAAGAGCACTGCTATGTTACACAAGAACACGGCCACATTACACAAGAACATGGCCACGTTACACAAGAACACGGCCACATTACACAAGAGCACTGCTACATTACACAAGAGCACTGCTACATTACACAAAAGCACTGACATACTATTCAAGAACACTGCCATACTTCATAAGAACCCTGATAAAAAAGAAAAGCCCAAGATCCCTTTGGAATATGAACTTTAGATGTCTTTCATAAAATATTAGCAAATAAAATTTAACAGCATATTAAAAGAAACATTCACCATGGCTAAGCAGAATTTATATCTGGGATACAAAGATAATTCAGTACATAGAAATCAATAAGTAGAATATGCCACATGGGAGAAATGAAGGATTAAAACCATATAACCACCTCACTAGGTACAGAAAAAAGTATTAAAAGCTAAATGTGTATAGTAAATTATGTAGAGATAGAATGTACATTACTGTCAAAAGTAAATATACTCAAGGAAAACTGAAAGAGCTTTGTCTGACATCAGTATTAAGACAATGATGACCACTCTCATCACTTAAATTTGACATATTAAATACAGTAATAAAAGAAATAAAAGATATTCAAATCAAGAAGGAAGCTGAACTGTCCAAAAGGATAGTGATTTATCATCTAACATATGTCTATATGTCAATCACTTATCTACCTATTATCTACTTTCTATCTATCTATCTATCTATCTATCTATCTATCTATCTATCTATCTATCTATCTACTTACCTACCTACCTATCATCTATATCATCTATCATCAATCAATCTATGTATAATCTATGTACTGTCTATCAATTGCCTATCTACTATATGTATATATAATATCTATTTATCTATTTGTTATCTAACTGTCTATCTCTAAAGGTCTGATAAAAAAATCTCTTACAACTCCTAAACACATTTAGTAAAATTATAGTTTAGAAAGTTAACTTATCACAAAAGTAATTTAATTGGGTGATTGATTGCAGTTTCAGAGTTTCAATCCATTGCCATCAAGGCATGGAGCAGGTGGTATGCAGGAAGACTTGATGCTGTAGAAAAAAGTGAAATTTCTATATCCAGATCCAAAGGAATCTGGAAGGAATAAAGCTACTCTGCCTACCTTGGAATTCTGAAACCTCAAAGCCCACCCTAGTAATCACACTTCCTTAACAAGGCCATACCTCTAACCCTCCCAAGTAATGTCACCCCCTAAAGACTCAGCTTTCAAATATGTGATCCTCTGGGTGTCATTCTTATTCAAACTACCACAGTCTATTATGAAAAACATTAAAACATTAATCCAAGAAATAGATTGAAAATAAAAGGACACTTATGACCAGAGTTTTAAAAACATTTTTGGATGTCAGAAAATGTAGGAATCCTGTTGTCTCAGGAAAGAATGTGACAGAGGAGTTGGGAAAGACAAGGAGAAAATAGGTGGATGTCTTTCTAATGGGGAAGACAAGGAGAAAATAGGTGGATGTCTTTCTAATGAGTTCTTCAGTCAGGGTTCTCTTGAGGACAGAAACAACAGGCTGCAGAGAAATTTGTGGTGAGGACTTAACTCACTTGACTGTGGAAAAAGAGAAGCCCGAAAATCTACAATTGGCAAGGCAGATGGCCTAGACGTCCTAGGTAAAAAGTTATGACTGTCTAGACCAAAGAAAAAGCCATGTATCAGTTGTAGTTCAAGGTCAAATGGTCATCATCCCAGCTCCAGCAGGCAAGCTGCAGGACGCCCTCATATGTTGAGGTAGAAATCTGTCATCAGTCTGATGCTTCAACTTCATATACCCTCCCAGACATATTCTAAGTAAAATTTGTCATGTTGCTCTATAAAATCAGCTTTCACAGAAAGGGTTAATGATAGGAAGTTTCTCCTGGGAAAGGGAAGGGATGCTTCTGTTTCCAAGACAAAGGAACTAATCTGGAATGTTTTGTTCACAGATGACTATAGCACCATTAGCTCACAGGAACAGCTGTAGAGGAGTTTAGGACTTGGACAAAAAAAAAGATAAATTTATTTGGATCATTAATATTTCCTTTTTTCAAATGCAATACTCTTGAAAAAAGATTTGTATAACATGTTAATTGAACTTAAAGAACAATCCATAAATGCCTAACAGCCTGTAAATCTTACAGGGCTGCCTGGAAGTGGTAGACTACATTAGTGTCTGTGTAGTTTTCCAACTCCTGCCTTTCTTGGTCTTTTTTCCTCCTGATAGCTTATGCTTACTATATTAAAGTCTCGGGATGTGGATGGAGTTTTAAAACTAATCTTTGTAATTAGTATCTGTGAGTGAGTAGGTAGATGGATAGATGAATGGACAGATGAGCAGAGGGAAATAAGCAGTAATTAAAGATTACAATAATCTCATCCTGTAGAGAGACAAGAGATTCCTCATCAATCCTTACCATTAGTACAGAAAAATTTTTAGCATTTACTAAGATAATTACTAGCAAATATATATCAATATAAGTTATAATAAATATTTTCTTACAAATACAAAAACTTTGTTCCAAAAAACTTCTGTATTTGTTATATTTTTAGAATACTGGTAAATTTGATAACTATTTTCTCTTTATTAAAAATAAGTACTTTTGAAGAAACATTAGGTAGAAGTCAGCGTGTTTTGCACTAGGAATGGTAACAAACAAAGCATGCATGGTCTCAGCTTCACAGAGTTTAGTGTATTATGGAGGAATTGGAATATCTCAAATGGAAAGATTATGACATCTGTGATTATGTTTGAAGAGATGGTGTTACTTACAACCATGATTTGTAATTATATATTAAATATATTTATCAAAGTATTCTAATGTCCTCTCTACAAGTGTTCAGATACTATTTTTTTTCTTTAAATAGAAAAATGAAAGTGAAGACATTGTTATAAGTTATAGGAGGGACCTAGGAAAGCTGTCTCTTATGGAGAGACAGTAAGTAATGCTTAGAAAACAAGCGGGATGATTGCTGGCACTAAGGAACATTAGAGTGGAAGAAGCATTGTCCAAAGGTCTGAAATAAGGCAGGCTATGCAGATGATACTCTAAAGGAATTATAAAGACTTTGGGGTGACAAGAGCACACACTGTGAAGAGGAAAATAACTAGAAATTAGGGAAATGAGCTGTAAAACCTTGTCGACTGTGTTCCAAGTTTGGGGCTTTATCTTATGTGTGGTAAGTAGCCTTTAAAGACTTTTAGCTGGAATGCAGATAACGGGGACACTAGAATACTTATGATGAGAAGGTAATGCTAAAGCCAAGGCAGTGAACATTATCATCTCCCAACCCAATCCAGACCATCAAGTTCATTACTAGCCTATTTCTATAACTCTGGTCATACTTTCTCATTTTGGAGGCAGTGAAAATGAAGAGTTAATTAAAAAATTCTTTTCTTTTATACTTGTGGTGGTATTTACAAATATGAAATCTATATTCTTATTTGCAGAATTACATTGCTTGTGCTGAAAAGTTATACAATGCCAAAGTGGAAAGAGTTGACTTTACAAATGATATAGAAGAAACCAGATATAAAATTAATAAATGGATTGAAAATGAGACACATGGCAAGTAAAATACTTTGTTTTCTTCACTATTTGTCAGTTGTATGCAAATATTAAGATATCTCTACTTGAAAGAAGAGAATTTTTAGGCATGTAAGATATAGTCCCTCCTAATCCAAAGTAATGATTGCTGTTATTTAAGACTATTTGCCTGATTGATTTTCATATTTTTTAAAAAGTCTTTATTAAGGTAACATTTGACAAAGGTTGTACCTTCAGAGAATGCCAACTCTTTATGGTACTTTTCACAATGAAAATCTGAATTCTAGACAAAGTTCTCCACTAACACAAAACAAATGGAAATCTGTTAGTCTTTGTGTTGCTAATCAACTGACTTGAAAGCTGGTATTACTCATTTACTTAGTGGTGGGTTCCATTTTGTACTGTGAATATTATTCATGTATTGAGTTTTGCTTTGCCTCAGAACAATGAGCCACGTGGTGCACACTCTGTTTAGCAGCATATGGGTACTCCTTGGAGGAAGAACATGATCTCTCCATTTCCTTTGTTCACTCACCATTATATTATTACTGTGTCTTTGTTCACTACTTATTAAAAGTCTCAAATATAATATTATAGCAGTTATGAATTTAAAGAAATGGCACAGCGTGATTTTGGGATAGCTGAGTCATGTTCTTTACAACAATAGTCAAGTCATTTGATTATTCCCTCCCATCTGCAACACTTACATATTTCTCATCCTTCTTCTTATAAGCAAATATATGCATTCAGCACATAAACTATACCCGTGATTTAAAAAGAGCATCCACAGTACTTCAAATTGTCTCCATTATTCTAGGTATTATTTTCTATTCCTTTGCAGAATGCAATCATCACACTTTATAATGACAAGTTGGATGATTTATCACTGTGTGCTTCCTTGTGCATTAAAAGCCAACTAAAGATTTTTCTATCATATTCAGGATAATCCAAAAGTCTTACAGAGGATCACACTTTCTCATAGCCCGGTTTTGCCTCACACCTTTCCTATCTCAATCTAGTTAACATTCTCTAACAGGGCACATTTCTTTTCATGTATTTTTTCTTTTCCACATTTCTATATTTTTGAACTGTTTCTGCTGTGTGAGCCATCTTTCGGCCACCTAAATTCTCTCAGCTCAAGGAGACAGCCTTATTCAGTGGCAGTTTTTCTTAATCTGTGTTCTTTTAGCACACCATACTTATACATTGCTGTAGCACTGTGTATAAGAGTGGCTTTCTTGGTTGTTTACTCGATTGTGCTATAGTTATGGAGGATCATTTAATATTACCTCCATGTAAGTTGGCTAGCCAGTTAAGTGGTTTAACGTCTGTTGAAATAACAATAATTATTGTGGTTGATGTAAAGTTGGCTTGGGTATCTACATCTAAAGCCATAGTGAATATATGATAATTTCAGGCAATGAATCCTAGAAAGTCAACAGATATTATAGTTAGTATTATGACTTTATAGACAAAGAATTATTTTTATGGGATATGTCCAAAATGACATGCACTACAACTTTCATTGCTACAATTTAAGCATCATGAACAAAGGATATAACTAACAACAATCTCATTAATGTGAATTGGGAGGAATCAACATTTTTAATGGAATGGAATTAAATTCTACTTGAGGTGACACAATTTCAAAGGAGTCTGGTCAGTGCCATGAAAGGATTTTGGGAACTGTCTTCCCAGGTAGGAGTCATGTTGCCATTATTTTTTGTTTCTTCAGTAATATTTACATTTATTTTTATTTTAGTAATATATTTGTCTCTCACACAAGGCTGGGTCTAATTTTGTATTTAAAACTAAGTCTAATAGATAAATTGGTTTATTGGTCTAAGTAAAGTGACCAGTACCTTAATCTTAAGCTCTCCACAAATATTGATCTTATCACTCTCACTAAACAACAGTTGATTGATTAATAATAATAACTGATTATTTCTGGGAAGCACTGAGCTGTTTCCACTCATCATGTGGTGGCAATATCTGGTGTTGTCGGGTTTGAACTGATGAATCACCACTTGCAGTACAAGCTCCCCCTCAGGACTTCGCTGTTGCAGGCCAGTGAGTTCCACATCGGTTGCTAGGGCTTCATTCTGCTGAGAATTATATTTCTGAAGTCTCGTTGTTACATTTGGGGTCACTTGAAAGTTTGTCTGTAGCAGTGTTCAGACAGGAGATCTCCTCAGGCTTCACTTGTCCTGTGAGGTCTTTACCACCTCACAAATCAGATTTGTGTGAGTTTATTATACGTTACAAGGAACTTCTCAAACTGTTTCATCTCATCTGATGTTTGTGTGGCCATACTCTTTCAGTACAGTTATCTGTCGCCCTTTCAGGACATGAGTTTCTGTTTTATTCTGGAAATGTGATTCCCCGGGCTTTATTTGAGTGTCTACTGTAAGGCTTAATTTCTTCATTGCAGGATTTGCCATTTCACAGATGTATGAGGCTGAGTCCATGGCTCTGCAGACTCCACAGTCACATCAATGGTTGCAGCTGACTACCTATTGAGTGACGATATTGATCATCTAATGTCCTTGTGCTTCATTTCCCTCAACAGGAAACGGAAAGAACAGCAGCACGGACTTCATAAAGACTATATGAGGGTTAAATCAAATATTGTCCTTAAAGGGTTTAGAAAATACCAGGCATATTTATTACTAGTATGTTATATAGTAATGATCTAAGAAGAAAGTGATGCCTGTTAATAGTCTGTGAGCACATTTCAAAATTGTTTTAATATAGATGAGCATTGTTTCCTTCAACTTATTTTCAAAAGGAAAAATCAAGAAGGTGTTAGGTGGCAGCAGCCTCAGTTCCTCAGCTGTGATGGTGCTGGTGAATGCTGTTTACTTCAAAGGCAGATGGAAGTCTGCCTTCACCAAGAGCGAGACCCTCAAGTGCCGTTTCAGGTCTCCCACGGTAAGTACTTACCATTAACCATTCCCCCCAGTTATTCCTTTGGGAAAATTGTGCTATTTGCACCAATTTCTTCTGCATTGCCCAATGTGGTAAGATCCCTCTCCTGCATTCTAAAAGTGGCATTATTGTCTTCGGCAAGACTAAATGCTGTTGGACTCCCCACAGATTGAAATGATTAAGTGAGATGATATATAAAAATTTATTTTAATCACTCAGTATTTTATGTAAAATGCAGATAAATAGTGGCAAGTAGATTTAAATTTAAGTGTTAGCTTTATTTGTTACATATAGCAAAAAAGAGATTGAAATCATGCTTATACTTATATCTTGTTAGCACTCCAGTGCTGAGAGGGTCAGGATTTGGGAGTGAATTTTTGTTTCATGCTTCTTCCATCTGCTTTTCACCTCATAGATTATATAGGTCATCCCCCTTTTAACAATATAGACACAGCAAACAGTATCCAGTCTACTGATTGTTTTTGGATTCTATTGGAGCTTTAAGAAATATATCACCATACAATGGCCTCTTCTTTAAATCCCTTCCTGCTGGTCCACATCCCTTTGTGTGACAGCTTCCTAATAGGGTAGGCCATGCAGTCTTGGTTGCTAAGGTCACAGTTGGTGCTGATAGTTTAAAAGTTGGTGACTGAAGAGGAACAAGGATAATAAAAGTAAAGCACCAGTCAAAAGTCAGCAAAATAACCTGTAAGAATGTGACCTTTTCTGTGTCGGTGTAGACATGCATTCTGTGGCTGAGCCATCGTAGACCGTACTTGGAACAAGACCACTCCGACTTCTCTCCATGGGTGCATGTGGTATTTGTTGCTCCATGTGTTCTCTCTCTCTCTGAAGCACAAAAGGCCAATTTTACTTGCAGGAGAGGCCTTTGGTTTGAGGACACAGAATTAACTATCCTCCCTGGAGAAATTTTGCCCTAAAAATAGACATACAGAGAGGTTGACAATTTTGTCTGTTTTAATATGAACAGGAAAAAAAAAACTTGTTACACCTATGTGGTATTTCTAAATCTATGAGTGATAGCTTCAAGATAAGAATTCGAATGCTCCTTAAGTTATTGAGATGTAAACTACCACTTTGCAACAATTTTTAATTTTTCTAAGATATCATTCTTAAATTATGTGATTTTGATAACATAATTATCTGTATTAAAAAGCTACACAATTCACTCATACATTGACCTTTCATCATTACCCACTGCTTAATAGCGACATTTCAGCTGAGACACTGAGTGTAAGACAGTCTTCCACCTATTAACCCACAGAGTACCCACTGCCCAGTACAGCTGGGGTTGCTGCCATTCCTGCTATATAGATGAGGATCTGCAGGCAGAAATAGGAGGCACCTTATGCAAAGTTACCTACAGAAACGTTTCAAATAAAGGACTACCTCAAAGTCTGAACCTCTACATCTTACAGCCGACACTTGAAACATATCAGAAAATCTCCAAGGTCTACTGACCAAATCCATATTTTCCTGTGTACTTGATGAATGAGTGCAATGATATGGGATTGTAAACACCTCTTTGTGATCTGATATCTAGTGTCCTGAAAAGGCAGTTGCTATGATGCATCAAGAACGGAGGTTCAATATGTCTACAATTCAGGACCCACCCATGCAGGTTCTCGAACTCCAATATCATGGTGACATAAGCATGTACATCATGCTGCCAAGGAATGACCTATCCCAAGTAAGTGACCATTGTCCTTTTCCTACAGGGGAATATTGTATGTAGAGTACTTTTGGTTATTTAATTTTCTATTTTGTGTGTATGTGCATGTGTGTTACATGCATGAGAGAAAGTTGACACTATAGAAGGCTAGAATCAAGTAGAAAAAAATAAATTCAGAATAATAAGTTACTATAGACTATTTATAAACTAGATTATTTAAACATGGAAATTTCCAATGAACTAAATTGGACTGTATAAATTCATGTTCTTTATAAAATTATAAGTTTGATGCATTTGAAAAGTATTTTAGAATTCTAGGGCATCTGAATTTAAGAGGTATCTGTATATATTATTTCTACTATTTATTTTAAGTAAACCTTCCCATTATAAACAAGGCAAGATTTACTTGTGAATTGCTTGAAGCAATCATGTTGATGGAGAGAGGTGTTTACTCTAGGTGAGGAGCCAAGATTGCTTCCTGCTTTGTACCCCAGGTGTATCCTTCACCCTCCGAGCTTCTGTTTCTCATGTGTTGGGTAGAGCTGTGAGTTCAGGCTTCCTACTGAGGAAAGAAGAGATCCATTTTTCCATTTCCTAGAGCTGGGGTCCCGGGGCTTTTGCTTCAGACCACCTGAGTTTATTTACTATTTTATTTTTGAACTTTATTTTATGTTCATGGGTATTTTGCCTGCATGCATGTCTATGCACGAAACACATGCCTGGTGTCCTTGGAGTAAGAAGGCATCAGATTCTTTGAACTGGAGTTATAGATGGTTATAACATGTGGATGCTGAGAATTAAACTGCTGAGCCAGCTCTCCATTGGTTTAGCTTTTAAGCTATTCAAACCTTATGTGTCTTTCATGGTGGGAAAATGATTAGAAAACACTGATCTGAATGATCACTAAGTTCTGTTTTTCTTTGATAAACCATTCCCTTTTATATTGACTCCTATTTTATTATATTAACTTTAAAATACTTCACAGAAATAGTAACTCCGATTATATTTTTAAATGTTTTTTTCTTTTTTGTCGGGCAGTGATAGTTCATTCATGACTTTAATTGCAGCACTCAAGAGGTAGAGACAGGCAGATCTCTGTGAGTTCCAGGCCAACCTGGTTGATAAGAGTTAATTACAGGACAGCCAGTACTTTTACACAGAGAAACCCTGTCTTAAAAAAAAAATCCCAAAAAACAAAAAAAACATCTTTTTATAAATTTTAATTATTTCTTTTAATTTTTGTGTGTAACATAATCACATCATTTCCCCCTTCCTCTTCCTCCAAAGCATCCCCATACCCCTGCCGGTTCTGTTTTGCCTACTTATTATTCCACATGGTTTCTGTTTTTTCCAATGTGGGCAGATATCAGGCATGTCATAATATAAATTCATAAATCACACATCATACATAAATTATGGCTTGTCATTGTATAGTGAGTTAAACATGCAACTTGTTTATGAATACTTGAGCAAATCTTTTCAATCATTTTCTCTTTGGGATTCCTTCCACATCTCATTCATGTACTTAAATGCAAAATCCCAGAAGGGTATAATTACCAAAAAACGTGCATTTCTCTAGTTCCCATTTCATCCTTTTCCTAACAATGTGTTTCCAAATTTTTAAAACTCTCTACAGGTTGAAAGCAAACTGAGCTTTCGGAATCTAATGGAGTGGACCAATAGGAGGAAAATGAAATCTCAGTATGTGGAGGTGTTTCTTCCTCAGTTCAAGATAGAGAAGAATTATGAGATGAGAGGCCACTTGAAGCCCCTAGGGTTGCAGGACATCTTTGATGAGTCCAGAGCAGACCTCTCTGGAATTGCTTCTGGAGGTCGTCTCTATATCTCAAAGCTAATGCACAAATCATTCATAGAGGTCACAGAGGAGGGCAGCGAGGCCACTGCTGCCACAGAAAATGACATTGTTGAAAAGCAGCTCCCTGAATCCACAGTGTTCAGAGCTGATCACCCCTTTCTGTTTGTCATCAGGAAAAATGGTATCATTTTATTTACTGGTAAAGTCGCCTGTCCTTGAAAATCCAATTGGTTTCCCAAACAGTAATAGGCATAAAGAAGTGTCCTAAGTGGAGAGAATTTTAATTGGAAGTTCATGGGTTTGTCTTGTTTTGTTTTACTTTTACTGATGCCCAGCAAATATTATTGGTGATTTGACCCTTTTCAAATACCTGGCTGATAGTCTCAACCTCTGCCTTCATCATTTCTACTCATATTTACTTCCCTCTGTTTAATTTTATTGGCTTTCTACCCACAATCTCCACTGCCATTATTTCCAAAGGCCCATCTGGAAACATAGGTCCTCCTCCATTAGCACGGAGAATGCTGAAGCTGCCTGGAACGTCTTCTGTTTAAACTCTTCAATTGTCAGGAGTATCTCTGCTTCATGATAAAATGACCTGAGAAGTAAGCTCAGTATAGGATAACTCATCCTTCTTGATTTAGAAGACACCAGAATTTGTTTTAGCATACTCAACTTCTCGTCACTGTATAATCCAGAGGTTCAAAAATGCAGAGTTGAGATTCATAAGCAACTAAAATGTTTCATTGATAACCATAAATTCGTAGTCTTTGGCTTTCTTGACATGACTTAATATGTACATAGTTTTCAAATATTAAATAATTTTTATGTTGGCAGTTGTTATGTACAGCGTATTATTTCATATGCTTTCAAGTTGATGAGTTTTTTCCATATTTATCATAATAAAGATGTATAACACCTGCGCAGTGTGACTGTTCTATTCCAGCAAATTTTGAGTCTGTCAGCTCATTATTTTGTAGACCATGGAAGGAAGTAGTGAAGGAGAAGAATGCCTTTGTAACACATACTTTTGTAACGCAAGACTAAGTTGGCTCAATATTGCTTATTTATGACACAAAATATCACACTTACACATATACTAATGAGACAATTGTGAGTACTGGGATTTAAAGGTATAAGTAAGAGACACAGGTAGATTCAAGTAGGTTACCTATGTTTTCACTCCTCTCTTCCTCCATCACATTCTAGTCACCCTGATCAGTTGGCTCCCTTCTCTTGAGACTTGCCTGTCCCAATCCTCCCTGTTGCTAAGAACTTTGTAGCCACATCAAGTGGATCCTAGTAGGCTACCTATATTGTCCTTCCTTTCCTCCTTCATCTTTGTTGCCCTATTACCACAGCTGGTTGCCAGGGATAGGCCCCTGCCCTGAGACTCTCTCTCTTCCTTAGGATATTGCTTGATTCCAATCCCACATACTACCAGGGACTTTGTAGCCACCACACAAGGAACAGACTCAAATAGACTACTTTCACTTTGCTCCCCTTATTCTCCATTTCAATTGTCTGAGCGAAATCAAACCTCCAGCCCTTGCCCAGGTCTCACAACCCATGCCCATGTCCAGTCTGGTAAGTTTACTGAGACTTAGACCACTTGAAACCCCTCTAATCCCTATATCTAACCTGAATTGAACACTCTGTGTACAATCCCAGTATGAACAAACTTACTCAAATCATTCACAACACTCAGGGTTTCCCTCATCAAATACTCTGTAGGCCAGCCTCTTCAGATGAATCCATCAGACCTAAACCTACCTGTAAGATATCCAGCCACCAGGCATAGCCAGGTTATACACCTGTGCACAGACTCAGCCTGGTGAGTCCCTGGAAACTCAACATCCTGCGCCATGTCCCACTCTCAAGCCTTGTCTTAGCTGTACAGACTCTATGACTTTCAAGTAAGATATATAAAAACCGACAAGAAATCAGCAAATTGGAAGAGCACTAAATTAACTTACAAAAATCAGTAGACTTTCTATATATCAAAAATAAACCTATTGAGAAAGAGATAATGGGAACACTCACATTCACAATAATATATATGCATGCATGCACACATGTATGTACACACACACACACACACACTCACAAAAATATCCCTAACCAAAAAGGTGAAAGACATCTGCAATAAAAATGTTAAATCTTTGAAGAAAAGGTAGACATTGAAGAACGGACAAAATCCTCATGCTCTTCATGTATTAGTAGAATCAACTGTGCCAAATTGAAAATCTTACCAAAAGTTTAAATGTATTCAAATTTTAAAATCAAATATCCACAATATTCTTCACATAAGTAGAAAAACTCATAAATTCATATGAAGCCACAAAAGACCAAGTACAGCCAAAGCCATCTGTAAGCAAAAAGAACAATTTTGAAGGGATTACCATTCCAGATTTCAAAATATATTACAGAGCTATAGCAATAAAAGCAACATTATGTTTGCATAAAAACAGACATGTAGACCAGCAGAACAGAACAGAAGACTCGAACATCAGTGCACATGGCCTTAGTCATCTAACATTTGACAAAAATACTAAATACATACATTGGAAAAACAGCACTCATTATGGTGCTAGGAAAACTGGATGTCATGCACGGAAGAATGTAATTAGGCCAATATCTCAAAAATTAATTCCAAATGGATCAAAGACCTCAATGTGAAACTTAAAACACCAAAGTTGCTGGAAGAAAATATAGGCCATACCATACAAGATGACGTAGGTGTGGGAAAAGACCTCAGGAACTAAGTTCAGTTGAAAAGTGATACCTCATAAACTAAAAAGCCACTGAACAGAGATGGGAACAACCAACTGAGTAAAAAGGAAGCCCTTTGAGTGGGAAAGAATCTTTTTCAACTATACATCTCACAGAGGTCTGGCATCTAGAGTATCTAAAGAGATCAAGAAAAAAATTTAAGAAAACAAATGACCCAAGTAAAAGTGGGTTATGAATCTGAAGAGTTATGAAAAGAAATAAGAGTAGCTAAGAAATGTCTCAAAACACAGTTCAAAAAACTATGGCCCTCATGGGATCATCAGTGTTTGTTGCTGAATGCTATGAACAAATCTTGGGCTCAGTGTTAACGGAGATTCTGAGTTCTTCTCTTTCTGTTGGTTTTCGGAGCAGTATCAAAGTCACTGCTATATTCCTCATCTCTAGAATGACCTGCACTGGGAGCATCTGAATCTGGCTCAATGATGTGGCACTAGAAAACATTTACATTATAATGTATTTAATTATATTACACTGCATAGAAAACATTTGCATTACAATGAAAGTAGGTAATCAGTCTGGAGGATGTGATTTGAGGAAAGAAGTGTGGCCCTAGCACCATTGTAGTACCAAATAAAGTAGCTGCTCCTGTAATGGAGTTCCCTGCATACAAACGTAAAGTTTTAACTTTTAAGTTCCTATTTATCCAGTCTGCTTCATATATATGTATGTGTATATATATATATATATATATATATATATATATATATCCAGAGATTATTCGAAATTCTGTCTCTATATATGATAGTATATAGTGAGGTGGCCTTAATAAATGCAGATTGTACCTATCTACTCAGCATCTTCACCCAGGTTCACAACTCTCTCCCTGATGAGTCCATCTGCATATCCTAGAATGAAAAGTATAC
Organism: Microtus oregoni; assembly: GCF_018167655.1. Lineage (NCBI taxonomy): Eukaryota > Metazoa > Chordata > Mammalia > Rodentia > Cricetidae > Microtus > Microtus oregoni. Next base: position 39,769,330 of record NW_024543062.1, on the reverse strand, counting down.
CTTTTTAGTATGGAACATGTCAGCATCCTTCCTTGTTTGTGCTACACTTTCTTGTGTAACCTGATTTAGTTAAGATAGATATAATCTAAAAGCCTGATAATAAATAGTCATGTACCTTCTTCACATTGGGATTGATTCTTGGCAATTATCACTAAAATGCCTCTTGAATGTCCCAGCTCTCCTATCTTCTCATCATCTCTGAACCAGTTTGCCTCATGTAGCCTATATCTTCTCTGCTTTAAACTTAGTCATTAATACATTGTAAGATTCCATGCTTATCTGTCAATACGATTGTCTTTCTGAAATAAGTAGGGCCATGAACCCCTAAAAACAGAGGCAGAACTCTTTGCCATGACACTAAATGATATATACAGCTTACTCTACCTCTCTTCCTTCTTGCCTTACACTTACAAAGGGTGTAGTGTATGTGTGCTCTAATCACTAGATCACTAGTCTCATGTTGCTGTGTCCCATCGGACTGACACACTCTCCCCATCTTATTGAAAGATAGACTGCTTCTGTTCTAGCTTGCCATGTTGATTTCTTCTCAGGTAGATTAAAATAACCAAACCAAAACAACAGAATGACCCCTCTCCAGAGTATTGTGCATCTATATACTAAATTGCTTAAGAAAACAACTCTTTCCAGTTTATATACTACATAAGACTGTGTGCCCAGTGCTTAGACTCTTCTTTAAATACAGGGGAAAGAGTCATTGGGTGGGACCTTTAGTATGTTCTAAAAATAATTTAGTTAGATAGAAACCCTGTCTCAAAAAAACCCCCCAAAAATATTAATTAGTTACTTTCAATGTAGTTAGTTACATTTTGTATTTATTTAGTACAAATTTATATACATATATATATGTGTGTGTGTGTGTGTGTGTGTGTGTGTGTGTGTGTGTGTTTGGGGGACACACATGCAAAGGTGTGCATGTGGAGGTTAGAGGACAACATAGGATGTAGTCAGTTCTCCTTTTCTGTATATGACTCTAGGAAATAGAATTCAAGTCGTCAATATTGGGGCAGATACATTTAGGTGCTGATTATTTTGCCAGCCTAGTATTAATTTTAAAATTAAGAAAAATAGAAAAAGAAAAGGTGAGGCAAGCTCCATGGGAGTGGGAGCCGAGAGCAGATCCTGTCCTGGTACACTGGCGGATCAGGACTGAGACAGTGACCTGGTCCTGAACAGACCTGCGACAGTGAACTCCACCAAAACAGGTACAGGGGAGTAACTGCTGAGCCAGTGAGCCAGAGCCAGAGACCACTGAGGGTTCAGATGTGAATCTGGGACCTTCAAGGGACTAGACCTAAGCCAAAACCCCTGTGGTCTGGGCTTGAGTCTAGGACCTTCAAAAAACTAGACCTGAGCCAGGACCTCTGTCTGGGCATGAATCTGGGACTCTGAAAGAGTAGGCAGGAACCAGAGATCTCTGCAGGTCCAGGCATGAATCTGGGATCTCAGAGGGAGTAGGCCTGAGCCAGGACCTCTGTGGATTGAGGCATAGGTCTGGGACATCAAGGGGAATCATCAGGAACATGGAACCTCTGTGGGTCCTAGCATGAGTCTGGGACCTCTGAGTGAGTAACCCTGAGCCAGGTCCTCTGTGGGTTTGGGTATGCCCAAGCCTGGGAACTCTGAGGGAGTTGACTGGAGCCAGAGACATTTGCAAGACCAAATTCAAGTCAGGGAAATCTGCAGGAGAAAATTTAGACCAGGATTTACAGAAATGGGTCAAGGCCAGTAACCTAAGCCAAAGTAGACCTCAGACAGCAAACTCCAAGGGAGCAGTGCAAAGCCCAGGAGCACTGAGTAATCTCCAGGAAAAAGGAATAACCAATGGGGTAACTAGAACTGTGGCACTGACTGTACCATGTGGAACTACCATCTGAGCTTTGGATTCACTGGCACCTAGAAGATTAATCAACAGAATCTCAGAGAGCCCCAACCACACCTCTTAAGGGAAAGGATGAGCAGAAAAGGTAAGAACACATACAACACCATAAAGATCAATGCACCAGTAAAAACTAAAGACCCTAAAACAACCAAATATAGATGAAGCAGAAGAAAATACCTAAAAAAATAACTTCAAGAGAATGTTTGAAACTCTAAAAGAGGAAATGAGAAATTTCCTCAAAGAAATGGAGGAAAAGACAAACAAAAATTTGGAAGACATCAGCAAACCCCTTAAAGAAAACCAGAAAAAAGCAATCAAATATATGAAAGAAACTATTCAAGACTTGAAAACTGAAATAGAGACAATAAAGAAAACACAAGCTGAGGGAATTATAAAAACAGAAATCATGAGAAAACGATCAGCAACCACAAACACAAGCATGAACAGCAGAATACAAGACATGGAAGAGAGAATCTCAAGTGCTGAAGATACAATAGAGGAAATAGACTCATCCGTTAAAGAAAACATTAAAACTAACAAAAGCTAACCCAAAATATCCAGGAGATATGGGATACCAAGAAAAAAACCAAACCTAAGAATAATAGTTACAGAAGAAAGAGAAGTTCAACTCAAAAGCACAGAAAATATATTTAACACAATCATAGAAGAAAACTTTCCCATCCGAAAGAAAGATATGTCTGTGAAGATACAAGAACCTTACAGAACACCAAATAGACTGGATCTGAAAAAAAGTCCCTATGCCAAATAATAATCAAAACACTAAACATACAAAGTAAAGAAAGAATATTGAGGACTGCAAAGGAAAAAGTCTAAGTAAAATATAAAGGTAGACCTATCAGAATTACACCTGACTTTTCATTGGATACAAAGAAAGCCAGAAGGTCCTGGTCAAGTGTTATACAGACATTAAGAGACCACGGATGCCAGCCCAGACCACTATACACAGCACAACTTTCAATCACCATAGATAGAAGGACAAAACAAGATATTCCATGACAAAACTAGATTTAACCAATACCTAGTCACAAACCCAGCCCTACACAAAATACAAGAAGAAAAACTCCAACCCAATGAAGTTGGCTGCACCAACAAAAACACAGACAATGGATGATCTGATCTCATAGCAGCAAGTCCCAAAGAAGGGAAAACACACACAATAACATCACCAACAACAAAAACTAAATTAACAGGAGATAGCAATCACTGGTCATTAATATACCTTAATATACATGTACTAAACTTACTTATTAAAAGGCACAGGCTAACAGATTGGATATAAAAACATAATCCATTCTTCTTCTATCTTGCATGACAGAAACACATTTCAACCTCAAAGACAGACATCTTCTCAGAGTAAAGGGTTGGGAAAAATATTCCTATCAAATGGACCTAAGAAACAAGTGGGTGTTGCTATCCTAATATCTAACAAAATAGACTCCAAGAGAAAAATCAATCAAAAGAGACAAAGAAGGTCATTTCATATTATTCACAGGAAAAATCCAATCAATAGGAAATCTCAATACTAACCATCTATGCCCCAAATACAAGGACACCCTCATATGTAAAAGAAACACTTCCAAAGCTTAAACCATACATTAAACCCCACACATTAATAGTGAGAGACTTCAACACTCCCCTCTCACCACTGGACAGGTCAGTCAAATAAAATTGAACAGAAAAATAAGGGAACTAACAGATATTATGACTCAAATGGACTTAACAGATATCTATAGAATATTCCATCCAAACATAAAGGAATATATTTTCTTCTCAGCACCACATGGAAGCTACTCAAAAGTTGACCACATACATGGTAATAAAACAAACCTCACAAAAAAATTTGGAATAACCCAATGTTTAAAACTAGAAGTCAACATCAATACCAATTTTAGAAATCCCAGAAACACATGTAAATTAAACAATGCTCACCAGAATCATCAATGGGTCAAAGAAGAAATAAGGGAGAAATTAGAGACTTTCTAAGATTCAGTAAAAATGACCAAACAACATACTAAGATTATGGGACACATTGAAAGCAGTATTAAGAAGAAAGTTCATAGAACTAAATACCTACATAAAGAAGCTGAAAAAATCTCACACTAGTGAGTTAATAGAACATTTGAAAACTTTAGAAAAAAAAGAAGCAAACTCACCTGAGAGAACTAGATGGCAGGAAGAATGAAAATAAACCCATGTCTATCACGATGCATAAAACTCAAGCCCAAATGGATCAAAGACCTCAACATAAAGCCAGTCACACTGAACCTCATAGAAGAGAAAGTGGGAAGTACACTTGAATGCATTGGCACAGGAGACCACTTCCTAAATATAACTTGTATGGGAGCCCTTTTGCTTATGTGTTGCCTTCATTGATTAATGAATAAAGATACTGCTTTGGCCTGTTGATAGGGCAGAACTTAGTAAGGAAGGGAAGGTGGAACTGAATGTGGGGAGGCAGAAGGGCAGAGAGACACCATGGAGTTACCAGAGACAGATGGAGAACATTGCTGGTTAGCCACAACTATGTGGCAATACACAGTTTAGTAGAAATGGGTTAAATTAAGGTATAAGAGTTAGCCAAAAAGAAGGTAGAGATAATGGACTAAGCAGTGATATTTTAATTAATACAGTTTCTGTGTGATTATTTTGGTTCTGGGCAACTGGGATGAACAATTGGGTCTTCCTCCTACATATAACTCCAACAGCACAGACACTGAGATAAACAACTAATAAAGGGGACCTTCTGAAACTGAAAAGCTTCTGTAAAGCAAAGGACCGATATGCAATAAAGAGAAATTTAGATGAAAAAGACCTCTAAAATGGTCACAATGTTGGATAAATGTACTTAAGCTTAGGAGAGAGAAGAAAAAGGATATAGACAGCTATAAAAAGAAGTAAATGGTTTTAACAAGTAAAATGAAGTGGTTTTTTTTTTTTTTTTTTTTGGTTTTTCGAGACAGGGTTTCTCTGTGGTTTTGGAGTCTGTCCTGGAACTAGCTCTTGTAGACCAGGCTGGTCTCGAACTCACAGAGATCCGCCTGCCTCTGCCTCCCGAGTGCTGGGATTAAAGGCGTGCGCCACCACCGCCCGGCAAAATGAAGTTTTTAAAGTGACAGCACAAACAGTCATAGATTAAAAGAATAACAAGAAAAATAAGCTATATAAAGATAGAACATATGCAGAGAGACTGGATTATGTATATTATTATGTTTTCTTTGAACTTTTTGACTGTGAAGGAGCTAAGTACAGAGAGACATTTCATTGTTTTGGCTGCTAAGCTAAACCTACATATGTGTTTTAAGGTATCTTGACTTCAAAATTTGGGTCTAAGGATATGTTTCTTTAGAAAACAGGTTCTACTTTTGTTTCCACAGAAGATGAGAACTTCTAGATTAATGTGGCTCAATGGACCAAAAGCCCTACTAAAGGTTACCATAAACACCCCCAAAAGTTACTTCACTCAACAAAAAGAAGGAAGCAGTTTAGAAAGAACTATACCCAAATTCCTAAATAGTGTTTATAAATGTTATTTTACATTTAAAGGGGGGTATACTATAGAGATTTACATTGATAAGGTTCTTGGTCTATTGATACAAATTTAATATCAATTTTAATATATATATGTATTATATATTATATATAAAATATTTGTGCATAAAACAAGAGCATATATATCTGTATTGTGTTTGTGTGGTTCATTTAAAAAAGTAATGTATAATTAAAATATAGGTTAATAGATAATTATCTGTAATAGTCAAGCTTGTAGCCATATTAGTTAGGTTTTCTAGATATGTAGAGATATATTTCAGTTAGACAGGTATTCTTCAAATCTTTCAGAGACTGTCAGAATATGGCATTTAAAATGTTCTAAGAACTTAGGACTTTTCACGACAATGAGAAAAATCTGCTCCTGGAAGCACCAATTACTTAAAGAAGAAGATGGGCATTGGAGAGGCTCCTTATGAAGTTTGTTAGTCATTTGGGCAAGAAACTGCTCGTGCCTGGACTGCTTGATGTTATGTATGAACTGGATACATAAGACCCACAGAAAAACAATCTAAATGCCTCTTGACTGAAGAATAAATAAGGTAAATGTGGTACATTACACAATGAAGTACTACACAGCAGAAAAAAATGACATCTTGAATTTTGCAGGAAAAATGGATAGAACTAGAAAATACCATTTTGAGTGAGGTAACCCAAACATGGAAAGACAATTACTACATGTACTCACCCATGAGTGGTTTTTAAACATAAAGCAAAGAAAATCACCATACAAATCACAATACCAGAGATCTTAGACAAGAATGAGGACACTAAGAGCAGCTTATGTAGATCTAATCTATATGGGAAGTAGAAAAAGACAAGGTCTCCTGAGTAAATTGGGAACATGGGGACCTTGGGGGAGGGTTGAAGGGAAGGAGAGAGGCAGGGAGGGGAGCAGAGAAAAATGTGGAGCTCAATAAATAAATAAATAAAAATAAATACTGCATTTAGAAGAAAATAAAAAGAAAAAGAAAATGCTTCATAAGTTCAGCTGCAGGAAAGCTTGTGTACATTTTCATAATTAATGACTTATGGGCTATTTTGCGTGGTGCATCCCTGGGCTGGTGGCGCTAGGTTCTAAAAGAAAACAGACTATGAGCAAGCTGGTAAGCAGCACTCCTCCTTGATCTCAGCTCCTGCCCACAGGATTCTGCTGTGTTTAAGTTCCTGCTTTGATTTCCCCAGTGATGAATTGTCGGCTGGAAATGTAAGCTGGAATAATTTTTCCTCCTTGGTGGTCAAGCAAAGCAACAGAAGCCCCCACTAAGACACTGCTCTAGATCTTTTATCTTTGTAACCAGTTTTCACTCTTGAGAATTACACAAACATATAAAGAAACACTGAGATTTTATTTTTATTTTTATTGAAAACAGATTCTTCTCTCATATAATATATTCTGACTATGCCACAGTCCTGAGCTTTTCAGTTGAAGAGAGTTCCATTGTTTTAATGTAGCTATTCACTGGCATTCTAGTGAGTAATAGAGTGAATACTTGTGAGCTATTATTTATGGACAGTTTACATTTGTATAAATTTTTGTACACTGATACAATTTCAAATTATATTTGTTACATTAAACATGCTATTTCTGTTTATAATATTTGTACACCTATGCAATGTTATTTTATCAGATTATATGGATGCATGTTTCTATCTCTGTTTAAGACATTTTGTATATTGATAGAATATATTTATCATATCACATTATATATTTCTACCTCTGATCAAAATACTTATACCCTGTTTACATTTTGAGGTCATTTTCTCCTTTTCTTTACAGTTGTTTAAAGATAGTTTAATATTCTTGTTGTGATAGGAGCGGAGGGCTGTGTCCCCAGCATCCAGCCGCCCGCACGGCTATTTTATGCCCCGAAATAATTACACGGAAACTGTATTCTTTTAAACACCGCTTGGCCCATTATATCTAGCCTTTTCTCAGCTAACTCTCTCACCTGGACTAGCCCATTTCTAATAATGTGTGTAGCCCACAAGGTGGCTTACCAGAGAAGATCTTAACCTGTGTCTGTCTGGAGTGGGAGAATCATGGCGACTCCCTGACTCAGCTTCTTTCTCCCAGCATTCTGTTCTGTTTACTCTGCCTATCTAAATTCTACCCTATCAGAGGCCAAGCAGTTTCTTTATTACTTAACCAATGAAACAACAGATAGAAAGATGACCCTCCTCCATCATATTCTAATATGAAGTTTAAATCTTTAAATTATATAGGTATTAAGTATATAGGTGAATAGTCTTCATGTTTGTTATACTTTTAATCAGACTAATTAGGTTCTTTAGATACAAAGTGATTGTATTCTGCATATATAGGTAATCTTCAACCACTTCAAAGATCTGTTGAACATGGTATTTAAATAACTTGGCATTCTCTTGACATGAGATGCAATTGTTCCTGACAGCACCAATCTATTCCTGAGAGAGTGTTGAGCACCAAAGACACTCCACTTGAAGCTTTTTTTCTCCTTGGCACAACTGGCCTTTGGGCAAGAAATTGCCCATGCCTTGACCACTGACAAAGTACACGATGTCTGGACTGGACAAGCAGGATACAAAAAAAAAAAAAAGACTGCCAAACTTTGCCAAGACAGTATAATATAGTTCTGAAAAATTTCCTGCCTCTGAAAATGGTCTTAGCCAAAGTTGGTTGCCTCAACATTGCAAATGAGACTTTGGGCGATTTCTCAGGCAGCCAGTTATCTCTGTCATCTACCGCACATTTTGGAAGCTGCTTGATTGTACTTCCAGCCTACTCAAGTAATATTATCTCTCTTCTCAGGCCTTCTATGGGGTTTAAGATTAGATAGTCATAGTTACCCTCCTATTATTATCTAACCAAGCCATTTTCAATACAAGACTTAGACTACTTAGGATAGAATGCTTATCAAAACATTTAGTATATGTTCCTTGCTTAATATTACTTATGCTCATTGTAATTCTAATCTTATACTTGATATCTGTTCCTAGTATATACATTTTTGTATTAGGTTTGGAACTCTCTTATTTAAACAAAAGGGGGAGGTGCTGTGGGAGCTCCTTCAGCCAATAGCCTTTAAGATCCCAGTCTACTTGGACATTGTCTCTTATATTAAATGCAGCTGTCAAGCGTGCACTCGCTCTCTCACTTCCGGCTCTTGCTTCTGGCAGCTGGATTTCATTTCTGTTCCCTGTTCATGCAAAGGACTGTGATCTGGGACTATGATCTGTGAGTCTACCCCTAAATCAATAACCCTTTATTATACACAATTCTGAACTAGTGTGGAATTATTTTGTAACTTCTGTCATCAGCAGTTGTCTAGGGAGATAGTCTAGTGAGCAGCACCTGTGACTATAGGCCTATGATGGGGATCTTCACTGCCAACATAGCTAAATTTAGACTCAGACGTTCCTACCATGGCTGCCTTTACTCTGTTTCTTGTATTTCTCTCTAGCTCTGCACTGTGTGTACTTGTTTGTCTTCTGCTCTGGTCTCTTCTTCCTCATTCCTTTTCTTCATGTTTGTTTCCAAGGATCCTGCTGTCCCAGAATCTGCCTAAGAAGGCAGAATGGTCCTTTTAAAAGAGAAAGAAACTGTACATTAGGGTGCTAGATGATTTACATTTTTACAGAAAATATGTATTGATGACACCCTCAGTCTTGCTCCCTGTTTCCTCCACCTGCTTCAGTCTTTATGTTCAAATATCTGCTCATTATTCACTAAGATCATGGCTGAAAATTCAAAACATCCACTCATGTATATGATAAAGTATGCTTTTTTCAGCATATAGCAAATATAGAAATAGTATGATTGCTTTCTGCTTGAAGAAAACCAAAAAATAACAATGGTTAGGGATAGTATTAGGAAACATATATTTTTACACAGGACAGTCAAGAAAGTGCCCTTTACATTTTGAACTGTTAAATTACTTTTAATTTTTGAGACTGTTATAAAGTAAATTTGAGTTATTATTGTTTGTCAGCAGTTATTAATGTTTATTTATTATTTTTCTTATAGAATTCCTTCCCCATTCTGAGTTCACAATCACTGAATTGATATGAGGAAGAATTGGAATCTGGCTACCTGCCACAGGCTCAAAGCATGTAATTCAACATCTCCAAACATCAGTGTACAGTCAAGATATAAAGGTCTAAGATCTCTAGGATTTCTTTTGTCTTTTACATTTAATAATCTTAGAAAAAGTATATAAAATGATGGAGAAAATCTAATACAGAGCGAGGAAAGGAGATAAATGCTTTAAAAATCTATGGGAACATAGTACATGTTTATTTTAAGATGTACACATAATATACATATACATGTGAGTTCTCACAAACACTTTGAATTAAATTAAATGTCACCACATACAAGAGCTATAGACATCTAACAAAAGTTCCAGTGCCAGGCATTAAAAATTTCCCCAACTTGTTGGTCAGGGGCATTCCAATAATATCACATATTGCTGTTGCTTTTGGTTGTCTCCCATAAATTGAAGGTAAGACTATATTGGTAAAAATATTACACACTGATAGCATAGAGACTTGGATAAATTGACCCAGAACTGACTTGGAAACCTCTGTTATGAGCAATGGCTCTCTTACTATTCAAGGTGCAAAGGGAGAGAAGAAAACAATAATCCTACTCAGCTGTGAAGCCTATGAACCACAACAAATGACCAGCAGGATATACATATACATCTGTGCATGTATGTATTTGTATGTGTATATGCATGTGTAATAATTATTAATGAATTTGAAAGGTTGTTCAAGGACATGGGAGGAGTTGGGAGGAAAGAGGTTAAAAATGATGAAAATATAGCATTCATGTACAGAATTATCAAAAAATTAATTAGAAATATGTAACTGGAGACTGTACTTTAGTTTCTGGGCTGCTCAGACCCAAATAATCACCTGAAAATTATACTAATTACATTAGCTGATGGCTCAGGCATATTTCTAGCTAGCACTTACATCTTAAATTAACCCATTTCTATTCATCTGTGTCTCACCACAAAGCTATGGTTTACTGGTAAGGTTCTGGCATCTTTCTCCTTCAGCAGCTACATTTGCATCTCCTGACTCTCTGCATTCTTTCTCCCTGCATTCAGTTTAGTTTTTCTACCTACCTGTATTCTACCCTTCCATAGGCCAAAACAGCTTCCTTATTAATCAATGGCAATAAAACATATTCACAGCATACAGAGGGGAATCCTACATCATCTCCCCTTTCCTGACTAAATAAGAAGGAAGGATTTAAATTCAACATAGTAAAATTACATATACAAAACAGTTACCAAGCAAGAATTATAGTTACAATATTTAGTCCATTTACAGTTGACAAATTAAAAAAGAAATACTCTATCATCTCTCCTATCTTTATATCTATTTTATCTTTTATTATAACAAAGAAAACTATAAATATCCATCAAAGACGCCATAAAGATATAATATTACCTAAGTAAACAGGAAGTGAATTGTAAACAACTTCCCAAACTCTAGAATTGACAGAAACATCTTGCTGCCAGGACAGTCACCCAAAGTTTTTATATAACGTCGGGGCACCCATATTCAGCCTGTAGGCCCATAGTATGTGGAAGACATTTCAGTGAAATAGGAAATTTGAAAGACTGTTTGACCTATATTGGCAGTTTGTTAGTCACTTTTTGAGTCCCACAGAGTGTCTGTCAGTTTCTTCTTTGAAGTAGGAACCCTGAAGGACCATTTCTTTTTTGGAAAGTTCAGTAGTCACTTTTCTGTGGGTCCTGAATGTCCAGCTCATACAGCATACCATCAAGAAGTGCAGGCAAAAGCAGTTTCTTACCCAAATGGCTAGCCTTGTTACATTGAAGACAAATTCCATAACGAATTTCTTCAATGCCCATCAACCTCTCTGAAGTAACTAGTGCTGCCAGAAGCAGATGTGTCTCACTGTTGAGAAAAGTTTAAGTCCTTAAAACATTTTATTTATTTTTTTTTGTAAATTTTCATTATATTGTTAAATGAGATGTATAGGTACAATAGCTTGAACAAGAGTAGGAAATGTATGTAGAGTATGTTCTAAAAAAATTAACCTCAAATTTGTATCAATATACAAAATTTGTATACAATATACAAAAATCCAATCCAAGGAAAAACATTTAAAACTAGTAGTGGCTTTTTAAAAGTAGATTCAATAATCTATCTTTTTATCTTATTATACCTATAGCCTCCCTTTTTCATTTCAGAATAGATTCAATATTCTACTCTTTTATCATATCTATATTCCCTTTTTTTCTTTTCAGAGTAGATTCAATAATCTACTCTTTTATCCTATCATATCTATATCCCCCTTCTTTTCTGTTCAAAACAAGAACTCTGAATCTAACCTCTTTTGTTCAACCTTTCTCCTGGGTGTAACCAATAACCAACTACCTATAAATTATGAAAAATATCCATAACCCATTGAACGACCAAAACCCATCCACCCCATCTCTTGGAAATGTGAGCATCATATTCTTAAATTTACTTCCTGCTATCTGTGGGGGCAATGAAATCTTTAAGTTGGTTGGGATACAGAGAGGCCATGCACCAAACAATTCTGTCCCAAGTCAAATGGATCATGCAAAAAGAGCAGTCCTGAGAGCTGAGTGTTACTAACAAGTCCCCGTCCCTAAGTGTGCCAGGTACATAACTGTGGAGAGCGTGTGTTGACACGGTCTGCTGAGCCTGCTGATGGCAAGGCTGTTGGTCATGAGACACCGGCCCTGGCATTTACCAGCAAGTAGAATCAGGAAGTCTAATTAGCTGAGACGTTTTATGGGGTGCCTTTGGAATTCCAAAGCACACATATATTGCTAAAATAAAATCTGTTAGAATGATTCTGAAGCCCTTTCATAAATGGATTTGTCTCTGAGTGATCACAGGGATCATGATCTTTCAGGATTTGACAATTTCCTTCTCTGACTAAGATTTTCTTTTCTAAAATTCAAGAGATTCCGTCTTTGACTCTGTACTTGGAGTTCAGTGTTGTTTGGACAATGTAGAGTTTTAATTTTGTCTTAACACTGACTATTTTATTCCTCTATTTCTCTGTCTTGTTACTTCAAACTAGATGCCTCCTTACCCTTTGTGATCACACACAAGTCCCTCCTCTTATTGGGTGCCTCTGTCATACACTACTTTCCAATTCCACTCTCTTTGCTGGTGTTCTTTCTGCTTCTCCTTGAGAGGAAAGCATCTGTTCTTAATTCATTGGAAATCCACTGTTTACCTTCCACATCTTTTGAAAAGTATACTCGGCTATAGTAAGGGGTGATTCTGTCTATAGTAATGGGGAAATAGACTTACAGAATCACCGTTCCTGTGGAGACCAGGAAAGCAGAAGGGGCGCATGGTCTCCCGCTCGCCCGATTTATAAGTAAACATTCGCCCAAGGCGAACACGCCCGCTAAGGGGCTGGGCTTATTCCTACATCTCCCCCTTTTGCCTAAATAAGACAGAACTAAACCAAATACAACTATATACTATAATAACAAATAATAAATATAACAAACAATACTGAGAACAAAAGTTTTGTTAAACATTCTATCTCAAGGAGTCTAAATAATGTAGAGAGTAACTACAATTATATAATCTTCAACTCCGTCAAAGATCTGAGAAGGGAATAAATATTACTTAACAAACGAGAGATATCCAAAATATGTAACAAATGACAGAGACAACTGACTACCTGGGCAATCACCCAAAATCTCGTTTGTAAGATTGAGTCAACCAACTTTGGCTGAGGCCTAACAAAACTGACATACCATTATTAAATGTAAGGAACTTTGTTAGAATTATCCTACCCTGTCTTGGCAAGATAAGACAATCCTGTTTTATATCTTTGTCAGTAGTTGAGGTATGGGCTTTTCTTAACCCAAAGGTCAGTTCTGCCAAGAAGACAATCTCCCAGTGGAGTGTCTTTGGTGTTCAACATTCTCTTGGGAGTAGAGTGGCATTGTCAGGAGTAATTGTGTCTCGTTGGCACAGAATTCTAGGTTAGATTAAAGGCCATTTTCTACAGCTCTTCGAAGAGGCTGAAGATTATGCTTTCTATACTAAATATAATCTCTATGTATCTAAAAGACCTGATTAACCTAAAAATAAATATGACAAACATATAATTCTCAATACCTATCTAACTTGAAGACTAAGAGAATAAACAACTGTGCAATATATGAAGACAATGATCTTCACCTGTAAACAATGTCATTACATATCAAATGTAAACAATGTTATTACATAAATAGTATCAGAGGTAGAAATGTACATTGTGATATGGTAGATGTATCAATACAATATAGACAAAGTTATAAGCATACTCTTATTCAAAAATAGAGGTAGGAATACTAACATTCAATATTCAATATATCAATATACAGGAAACAGTACCAATACAATTTTCTAAAATCAGTAATTTACAAATACCAATCATCCCATCAAACCAGTTAATCCCCATTTATTTTTTTTTTGAAAAATACCCCTAATTCCATAAAATATTTCCCCATCCCCTCAACCCTAAACCAACCACTGAAAGATGTCCCTAACCCTGAGGGCAAACTTTGTTGGGAGAGGGAATGTCGTCCTCTAAAATTGCTTCTAGTTGACATGGGGGCGACGTTCTTCTTAGGGGCCCCTGTGAAAGAAAATGATGGTAAAATTTACAAATTAACTTTTGACCTAAAAAAATTGTAACTAGTCTCTGAGCGTTTTGAGAAGGTCCGGCCAGAGTGTTGTCAAAAATGTGCACCATGCCTTCTTGTATTGACAATCTTTTCACCAAATAAGCTTTAGACAAAATCCGATTGTCACATTCAGCAGTTTTGATTTTTCAGTTAATGTTTTAGTTCCTACAGAAAGGGACTGAAGCTTATGATCCAAATCAGCTGTTCCCTCTTCCATAGTAATGAATTTCTCCTTAATATCAGCCACTAATGTTTCAGTTCCTACAGAAAGGGACTGAAGCTTACGATCCAAATCAGTTGTTCCCTCTTCCATAGTAATGAATTTCTCCTTAACATCAGCCTGTACCTTTTATAAATTTTGCTCAGTTGATCGAGTCATGTTAAACATAGATCTGTTCTCTTCCTGGAGAACTTCAGACTGATTCTTGAGAAGATTGTTGTCATTCTCAATTGTTTTTAAGCGTGCAACCTCTGCCTTAAGAATCCTGGATTTGTCTCGTAAAGACTTTATCATATTTCTATTATCAGACCATATAGTGCCAAGGAAAACTACAAATGCCAGAAGGATCCATAGATGTGGGGTGATAACACCTCTTGTAAAATCTCCCACATGGTACAATCAAAAAAACTGTTGAAGTCTTGAATGGTAATGTTTTTAGACATTTTATTTATAAAAGAAAATTTTTACCTGCAATGACCGGTTCCTGCCAGTGGTGGCCGAAGCCAGAGCTGGTCTGAAACAACTCAAAACCGAAAGTTGTTGTTCTGCCTGAGGGGTTAGAGTGGTCGCAGAAGGGGTCACTTTGTTTCTGCTGCTGTGGCGGCTTTTGTTGCAAAACCGCAGATACTTGAGCTTCAGCTAATTCATGCAGCCGGGTTCTGCTGCAAACTTAGCCAAGGCAGGCAGGGAGGGGTTAATTGCTCCAGCGAGCAGGCGGGGCGGAATGGGCCTGTGTGGCTGAGTGTATCTCGGACTTGGCACTGGGGCCAGAGTCAAGAACTAAAAAAACGGCACCCGGGAGCGTGCTGTGTTAGCTAGCAGTTACGCGCTTGAGTCCAATCGCGCTTCCTGAGCTCTGGTAGCTAATCTTGCTCGCAAAGGCTGGGAAAGATCAAGCTTGCACCCCTTGTGCCGGGGCGGGGGCAAAACAGCCCGACATTGGATGGCAAAAAGTAAGGGCGTAAATGATTTGGATGCCAAAAAGTAAGGGCGTAAATGAATGTAGACAGACTGTAAAAATATATACAGTTTTAATGGGGAAATAGACTTACAGAACCACCATTCCCGCGGAGACCAGAAAAACAAAAGGGGCGTGTGGGCTCCTGCTCGCCCAATTTATAAGTAAACATTCCTCTAGCCCTGAACTCCTTTAAGCTGGAAGGCTTTTTATTATTGTTACAATCTCCACATTTGTTGTTGGTCTGTTCAGGTTGTTGAATTCTTGGTTTAATTTTGGTGACAAAATCTATAAAGTCATCCATTTCTTTTGGATTTTCAGCTTAATAGAGTACAGGCTTTTTAAAGTATTTCCTTATAATATTCTGAATTTCTTTGGATTTTGTTGTATTGTTCCCCTGTTCATTTCTGATTCTGCTAATTTGGGTCCTTTCCTTCTTTCTTTTGGTGAATTGGGCTAAGGATCTATCAATCTTAATACATTTATTTTCTCAAATAACCACCCCTTCAGTATGTTGATTCTTAGTATTGTTTTTTTGTCGTCAATTTCTGCTCTGATTTTTATTATATCTTACAGTTGACTGGCTTATATTTGGTTTGTTTTTGTCTTTCCAACTTTTTAAGATGAGTTATTAAGCCATTTGTATGTTCTCTTTCTGATTTTTTAAATGTGTACACATAAAGATATAAACAATACAGCTGCTAATTTATTAACCAGCATCATTCCTAGCAACAACAGTCTATAAACATTTTTTTCTTACACTAACAGATAAGTGTAGTGATCACCTGTATCAGAGAAACTCTCTGTGATAGAGACCGTTACAGAAAACCACGATGAACAAAATGCAGCATTATGGAGCCCAGTCCCAGTGGCTACATCTGCAAAACTATCCCACATCAAGGCTTAGAGATCACTGCAAAAGATGGATAGAAGGACTTTAAGAGCCAGGAGATCAGAGAGTTTGCCTAGTGACATCAGAAGCTACATCCATAAAGTCTCACTAATATGACTGCCCAAATGCAAGCTGATCAAGGGTTGAAAGACCCCCAGTGCTGGGGAGACTCTCACTGAAGTCTCACAAGATCCACCCCCTAGTACTCACTAGAGACCGTCCTTGCTGCAACCACACAAGGCTTTAATCGATGAGACGGGAACCAGTGCACTGGGGCAGAGACTCATAACTCATGCAGAGGAAGAGTTTGACCCCGAGTGACCGGGAGAAGGAGTTTTTAAGGGAAGAAAACACAGCCCAGTAATCCAAAAGGGTCAAGAAAATTCTGAAAATCCAGTGGTGGTTACAAGGGGGCAACTCCCTGCCTCTCAAGACCACTTCCAAGGTCATAATCAGCTAGTTCCTAAAACACAGTACAATGATAATCACAAGGGGGAAACTCCCTGTTTCTCAAGATTATTCTCAAGATTGCAATCTAACTTTTTCTTCAGTTAGTTCCTGAAACACAGTCACTGAACCGGCTAATCCTAGATTTTTGATTCTTCTCTTCCTGCTTGGATTTTTGGCTATTTTCTTCCTGCTGGGGGAGGGGGTCTGGATTTATCCAGGTTTTTCAGGGTGACACCAATGGACTTGCCAAAGTGGACAGGGAAAAGCCCACAAGACTTCAACCCTACACAAAGAACTATGGTCAGCTGCAAAAAAACAGAGAGCTGGGTAGGTGTTCTTCCCCAGAGAGGATCACACCAATTACCGGCCATTACTAAATGGTCAGCTCTCAATACATATGTACAAGGAACATTATATGAACAGATTATATATAGGAATATATGTGCATATAATAGCAGTTAGTGAGAGGAGAGGCCATGAATTTAAAAAAAAAAAGGAAGGAGGGTATGTGGGAAGGCTTTAAGGGAGGAAAGGGAAGGAGGAAATACATAATTAAGTTATAATCTCAAAAATAAAATAAAAACAAAAGATGTTTGTTTTATGGAAGATGGATTGAAGCAAGAATTCTTTTGTAAAAATAGCAAAAGACAAAAATGTCTTAATTTTAGTAAACACCAACTGTTATGGTTTTGGTCCCTTTAAGAGACAAGCCACACCCATTCTCCTCCCCATCCGCTGAGGCAGGCTGATCTTCAGCTTCCGGCCTGAGCTCGCTCTCTTTTCCATCTTCCTTTCGGAGAGGCAGCTTCGCTTCTGCCTCTCTGTCCACTTCTCTGCTTCCCCCTTCTCTGTCTCTTTCTCCTCTTCTCTCTCTCTCTCTCTCTCTCTCTCTCCCTCTCTCTCTGTCCCCCCTTCACCCTTCCTCCTCCATAACCCCCTGAATAAACATTCAACCTCACCCTGCATGTCGTGTCTATCCTTGTTTCTGTCTTCTGCCCGCCCACCATGTGTCTCCCTGCCTGGAACCAGCCATTGCTCAGGGACCAGCAGCTGTCTCTGCCTGGGGCCCACTGCCTGCTGCCACATGGCCCTCCACCACTGCTCTGAGATCAGCAGCAGCCGTCTCTGCCTGGGACTGGCTGCTCCCAGAGCCCACTGCCTGCCACCACATGGTCTGCTACCACCATTTGGGACCTACAGCATTTCTGCTGCCTACTGCCACCAGGGATCTTGAACAATTTTTTAAAAAAGAACAGTTTTTGATAGTGAAATACTCATTTTTAAAATGAGAAAGATGCACACACAGCGCAAAGAACAGTGGCTGTGATTGAAGAAATAACCTCTGCCTAGTGTGCTTTCTCCATAGCCTTTGTTAGAGTCTCTTGAAGGCTGTCCACCCTTCTCCTTAAAAGACAAACGCACACACACACACACACACACACACACACACACTCACACACACACGTGGGAGAGGGAGGGAGAGAAAGAGGAAGACACACAATCACACACCAGGGACACACACACACAATGCACAAATGTGCACCCAGGCGTGCACGCGTGCGCACACACACACACACCCCTTTTCAGATTATGACCTTCCAGATCTCTTCAAACTGACCATAGATCCCAGAAGTAGTAGCCCTCAAACCCATCCTGGTGTCAGTATGCCTGAACATGAGGATCTTCTCTGTGAAACATCTGTGTTTATACACTCCAAGAAAACTGTATACCCATGAATGACCATGTGTGCCCATACCCGATACTTCATATACACATACATGACTATATTACATACTGCTATATGATATGGCTATATTATATGAATATAGTGTATATGGCTATGTATTATGATGGTGTGTTTCGACCATATATGTGTTTTCCTTTACTAAACAAAAATATACTTAAATACAATTAACTACTTTAAATTCTTCTTTTAACAGCTCTCAGATTCTTGTTTATACCTTTAATAAAATGTTTAAGGTATGTGTTGCTACATGAAAAAGATTAAAATGATTGAGTTTTATTTGAAATTTAGAGTGTTTGCTGGTTTGTTTTCTGAATTTTTCTTGAAAGGGACTTCCAGTGTTTTGCCCGGCACACTGGAACAGTTTTCACTGAGGTGATCTATGAGAACATGGCTGAGGGAAGTGCCCTCAGAGAGAGAAACAAACTTGAATTGTGAATAAGATCAGATGTTATTTTGCTATCCGTCCTTAAATTCTGGCAGTTTCCCCTGCTTGCAGTGGCTTGGCTACCAGAACATGGTTTCATATTTGTGAGCGATCTGGCCATTGACCTGTTGATACTTTGGTCCGAAGTGCAGGACTTGCTGTTGGTTAGATCCAGAAGTAAGATGACAGTCCCCAGCAATTATTTTGTCTATGGGTGCTTGTTCCTGCTGAGTTTCGGGCAGGCTGGGTACTAAACAGAGAACCAAAAAGACCCCGTGCATTCCTGGTGGAGCTCAGAAACATCTAAAGAAGCAAATACAAAAGAGTGCATACAGTTATGTATTCTGAGGATTCCTGGGAAGGACAATTCCTGTGGTATGTTAGGTAAAGAAATCAGATAAAATAAATATCAAAGTGAATTATATGTGCGTATGCTCCAAGGAAGAGTCAGGATGTGACTTTAATATGGTCAGGCATAAAACTCCTGACTTGGGCAGTTTGGGTATTGCCACAGAATTCCTTGTGTTGTGTGCTAAAGGATCTAAGCTAGCAAATAACTGATTGTATTCAACTCATCGAGTGGTTTGTGTCAAACCTAGCTTGAGTTAGGCACGGATTCTGATTCACAGAAACTCCCACAGGTGTGGCTTCCTTTGGCTTCTGCAGTTGCCTGGACCCATCTCCTTCCTCCTGAGAAGTCAGTACTCAGAGATCCAGGCAGTGCATCTGTGGAGGAAGGTATGCATCTCTGCTGGAACACTGGAGACTTAAAGAATGGGGTTTGGAAATCTTATTTCATGATTTAAAATTGCGGGATAAGGCCAAAGGTGTAATTGGTAAAGTACTGCTCAAAACATAAGGACCTAAGTTCAGATCTCCATGTTGGGGATGAAATAGTTGGAGTTTCAGGTGGCATATTCTGCACTCCTATTTGGAGGGGTGGAAGCAGATGAATTAAGATATTTTGGCAGTGATCACATGAGTGACATGTCCTCTTCAACAAGTGTAAAAGGACCAGGGGAGTACATTTCATGATATCCTGCTGACCTCTAGTGAGTTCTTTGTTGCTTTTGCAGCTTTCCAAAGGTTGTCTATAGCAAGACTGGTTCTCAGCTTTGTCCTGTGCCAGCATTATCAGCCTTTGTGTCAGATGATGCCTGCTTGTCACTGGATACCCAGTGAACTGCATGATGCCCAGCAGCGTACTCAGAATGTATCCAGAGCTCTCCCCATGGAGAGAGTATCCATGATTGAGTACCAATGCTCCATCTAGACAGAGAGCAGACAAAAGTCATTGCTGGAACTTTTACAATATGAATATATAGCTGTTCAACAAAGAAGAGGACTCATTAGAATTTCTAATTTTGATTCATATCTAGTGTCTTTTATTTCCTTAGGTTCCGAGGATTGTAGCATTTGTTACTGTTGAGTTTGATCAGTTGCCCTGATCAGGTTTCAGATAAAAATTTTGAAACTGAAAAAAAGCCGCTCATGAATATTCTCTGAAAATATTTTATCATCAGGATAAACAGGAAAGATAGGAGGGGCTGGTTTTTGCTGCAAGGAAAATTAGGTTGATTGCTGGTTATATTCCTCTGTGTGAGTCATTTTGGCTGTCTTTAGAGAGCATGTCAAGACTTTGATGTGCTGATGCTGGCGACTCAACCCAGCGCTCCACACATTCTAGACAAGCATGTTACCATTGAGTTACACACCAATTAATATTTCTGATTTAAAAAAATGTTTGAGACAAAAATTTCATTAAGCTTCTCAGGCTGGCATTAAACTTGGAATTCCCCTTGCCAGCCTTTTTAGGGGCTAATAGTATAGGCCACCAGACCTGTTTATGTCACTGCACTTCGTGTGGCTATTCTGATATTCTGAGCATCTAAGTATGTCTTGGTATGAAGGAGAAATTCAGAAGGACTCACATGCCCTCAACTATGCAACTGCATAATGTCTCTTAGAAAGATGCGGGGTACAGCCTCAAGTGAAGGAGGACCTCTCCATAACAGGAAGAATAAAATGAAATTATACTCAAAGTTAGTTTCAGGAACACCGGGCCAGGCGGCGGAAGGCGGCCGGAACACCGGGCAGTGGAAGGCGGCCGGAACACCGGGCTGCGGAAGGCGGCCGGAGGACGCCCAGCACAGCCGGCCGGGACCAACTGGGACAGGCTGGAACCCGCTGGGACCTGAGCCGCAGCAGAGGACACAGGCTGCTGGTGGCGGGAACCATCCCAGCAGCAGAAGCAGGCTGCAGGGACCGCACAAAACACGAAACACCAAGAACAGATCGCCCCACTACAATTAAACCAAAGAGGTAGGCATTCGGTTGGGGAGGTCCCTGGCAAAGGAGGAGCCGGATCCTATTCCTGAAGACCCTTCTGAGGGGTGAGAGGGATCTTGGCCCCCCCGGCAGGAACCAGGAAACAGAGCAAGGGCATTTTGTAAGAGGAGCCCCTGGCCAGCAGGGAAACCTGAATCAGTTTTAACAGACCCCTTAGATAGCATCGAAAGTAGGAGATGGGCAGGCGTCAAGGAAAGAATTCACTCAATAATCTGAAAAACAACATGAAAACACCAGAACCCAATGATCTTACAACAGAAGGTCTCCAACACCCTAACAAAGAAGAAGTGGAAAAAATTGACTTTTTGAAAGCAGTAGAGTCCCTTAAACAACATGTGAAAAATGCCCTTATAGAAATGGATGAGAAGTATAACCAAAAATTTGAAGAAATGAGTAAATACGTACATAATACCCTGGGAAACCAAGAAAGAACGATCAAACAGGTAATGGAAACAGTTCAAGAATTGAAAACTGAAATGGAAGCAAGGAAGAAAACACAAACTGAGGACCAGCTGGATATGGAAAATCTAGGTCAACGAGCACAGCCTACAGAAACAAGCATAATCAATAGAATACAAGAAATAGAAGAAAGAATCTCAGATTCTGAGGACACCATAGAAAAAATAAATGCTCTGATCAAAGAAAATGGCAAAGCCAACAAATTCTCATCACAAAACATTCAGGAATTATGGGACACAATAAAAAGACCAAATATAAGAATAATAGGAATAGAAGAAGGAGAAGAGTCACAGCTCAAAGGCCCAGAAAATATTTTGAACAAAATTATGGAAGAAAACTTTCCCAACTTAAAGAAAGATATTTCTTTGAATATTCAAGAAGCATACAGAACACCAAAAAGACTGGATCAAAGGAAAACATCCCCTCGCCATATAATAATCAAAACACAAAATATACAGGTTAAAGAAAGAATACTAAGAGCTGCAAAGGAAAAAGGCCAAGTAACTTATAAAGGTAAACCTATCAGACTTACACCTGATTTCTCAATGGAAACAATGAAAGCCAGAAGGTCCTGGATAGAAGTACTGCAGAAGCTAAGAGACCATGGATGCAAGCCCAGACTACTATACCCAGCCAAGCTTTCATTCACTATAAATGGAGAAACCAAGACATTCCAGGATAAGAACAAATTTAAACAATACATAGCCACGAATCCAGCCCTACAGAAAGTAATAGAAGGAAAACCGCAACCCAAGGAATCCAACATTGCCAACACTGCCTACAATAACTCAGGCATCTAGCGACCCTTCACTAGCACAACTCAAAGAAGGGAGACACACAAATTCTACTTCCAAAAACAACAAGAATATCTGGCATGAACAACCACTGGTCATTAATATCACTTAATATTAATGGTCTCAATTCACCTATAAAAAGGCACAGGCTAAGAGATTGGATACGAAAACAGGATCCAACATTCTGCTGTTTGCAAGAAACACATCTCAACTACAAAGACAGGCATCTACTCAGAGTAAAGGGTTGGGAAAAGGTCTTTCAAGAAAATGGTCCTAAGAAAAAGCAGGTGTGGCCATATTAATTTCTAACAAAACTGACTTCAAACTAAAATCAATCAGAAGAGATCGAGATGGACACTTTATACTCATAACAGGAACAATTTGTCAGGATGATGTCTCAATCCTGAATATTTACGCCCCTAATATAAAAGCACCCATGTATGTAAAAGAAATATTACTAAAACTCAAGGCAGATATCAAACCACACACACTAGTAGTAGGAGACTTCAATACACCTCTCTCAGCAATGGACAGGTCAATCAGACAGAAACCTAATAGAGAAGTAAGAGAACTACTGGAGGTAATGAAGCAAATGGACTTAACAGACATCTATAGAACATTCCACCCAAATAGGAAAGAATATACCTTCTTCTCTGCAGCCCATGGAACCTTCTCGAAAATTGACCACATACTCGGAAACAAAGGAAACCTCCACAGATACAAAAAAATATCAGTGTCCACCTGCGTCTTATCAGATCACCACGGATTAAAGTTAGAATTCAACAACAATCCTACCTCCAGAAAGCTGACAAACTCATGGAAACTGAACAGTCAACTACTGAACCACACCTGGGTTAAGGAAGAAATCAAGAAAGAAATTAAAGTCTTCCTTGAATTCAATGAAAATAGAGAAACAACATACTCAAACCTATGGGACACTATGAAAGCAGTGCTAAGAGGAAAGTTCATAGCACTAAGTGCCCACTTAAAGAAAACAGAGAAAGCATACATCAGAGACTTAACAGCACACCTGAAAGCTTTAGAAAAAAAAAGAAGCAGACACGCCCAGGAGGAGCAGAAGACTGGAAATAATCAAACTGAGGGCTGAAATCAACAAAATAGAAATGCAGAAAACAGTCCAAAGAATCAATGAAACAAAAAGTTGGTTCTTGGAGAAAATCAACAAGATCGACAAACCCCTATCCAAACTAATTAAACGACAGACAGAGAACACGCAAATAAATAAGATCAGAAATGAAAAGGGGGACATAACCACAGATACAGAGGAAATTCAGAGACTCATTAGATCTTACTACAAAAGCCTGTATGCCGCAAAACTAGAAAATGCAAAAGAAATGGACATGTTTTTAGATAAATGCCACATACCAAAGCTAAACCAAAACCAGGTGAACGATCTAAATAGACCTCTTAGTCGCGAAGAACTAGAAACCGTTATCAAAAATCTACCTTCCAAAAAAAGCCCAGGACCAGATGGTTTCAATGCAGAATTCTACCAGAACTTCCAAGAAGAGCTAATACCTATACTCCTGAATGTATTTCACAATATAGAAACAGAAGAGTCATTGCCAAATTCCATTTATGAAGCTACAGTTACCCTGATACCAAAACCACACAAAGATCCAACCAAGAAAGAAAATTACAGGCCTATCTCACTCATGAATATCGACGCAAAAATTCTCAATAAAATACTGGCAAACCGAATCCAAGAACACATTAGAAAAATTATCCATTATGATCAAGTAGGCTTCATCCCAGAGATGCAGGGCTGGTTCAACATACGCAAATCTATCAATGTAATCCATCATATAAATAAACTGAAAGAAAAAAACCATATGATCATTTCATTAGATGCTGAAAAAGCATTTGACAAAATTCAACACCCCTTTATGATAAAAGTCTTGGAGAGATTAGGGATACAAGGGTCATACCTAAATATAATAAAAGCTATTTACAGCAAGCCGTCAGCTAACATTAAATTAAATGGAGAAAAACTCAAAGCCATCCCACTAAAATCAGGAACACGACAAGGATGTCCACTCTCTCCATACCTCTTCAATATAGTGCTTGAAGTTCTAGCAATAGCAATAAGACAACATAAAGGGATCAAGGGGATTCGTATCGGAAAAAAGAAGTTAAGCTCTCGTTATTTGCAGATGATATGATAGTATATATAAGCGACCCCAAAAACTCTACCAAAGAACTCCTACAGCTGATAAACACCTTTAGTAATGTGGCAGGATACAAGATCAACTCCAAAAAATCAGTGGCCTTCCTATACACTAAGGATAAGGAAACAGAGAGGGAAATCAGAGAAGCATCACCTTTCACGATAGCCACAAATAGCATAAAATATCTTGGGGTAACTCTGACCAAGGATGTGAAAGATCTATTTGACAAGAACTTTAAGTCTTTGAAGAAAGAAATTGAAGAGGACTCCAGAAAATGGAAAGATCTCCCTTGCTCCTGGATTGGGAGGATCAACATAGTAAAAATGGCAATTCTACCAAAAGCAATCTATAGATTCAATGCAATCCCCATCAAAATCCCATCAAAATTCTTCACAGATCTGGAGAAGACAATAATCAACTTTATATGGAAAAACAAAAAACCCAGGATAGCCAAAACAATCTTATACAACAAAGGAGCGTCTGGAGGCATTACCATCCCTGACTTCAAACTCTAATACAGAGCTACAGTATTGAAAACAGCTTGGTATTGGCATAAAAACAGAGAAGTCGACCAATGGAATCGAATAGAAGACCCTGACATTAACCCACAAACCTATGAACACCTGATTTTCGAAAAAGGAGCTAAAAGTATACAATGGAAAAAAGAGAGCATCTTCAACAAATTGTGCTGGCAAAACTGGATGTCAACCTGTAGAAGAATGAAAATAGATCCATATCTATCACCATGCACAAAACTCAAGTCCAAATGGATTAAAGACCTCAATATCAGTCTGAACACACTGAACCTGATAGAAGAGAAAGTGGGAAGTACTCTACAACACATGGGCACAGGAGACCACTTCTTACATAGAACCCCAGCAGCACAGACATTAAGGACCTCATTGAATAAATGGGACCTCCTGAGACTGAGAAGCTTCTGTAAAGCAAAGGACACTGTCGCTAAGACACAAAGGCAACCCACTAACTGCGAGAAGATCTTCACCAACCCCACAACTGACAAAGGTCTGATCTCCAAAATATATAAAGAACTCAAGAAACTAGACCGTAAAAGGCTAACCAACCCAATTATAAAATGGGGCATTGAGCTGAACAGAGAATTCTCAACAGAAGAACTTCAAATGGCCAAAAGACACTTAAGGTCATGCTCAACTTCCTTATCGATCAGGGAAATGCAAATCAAGACAACTTTAAGATACCATCTTACACCTGTCAGAATGGCGAAAATCAAAAACACCAATGATAGCCTTTGTTGGAGAGGTTGTGGAGAAAGGGGTACACTCATCCATTGCTGGTGGGAATGCAAACTTGTGCAACCACTATGGAAAGCAGTATGGCGGTTTCTCAGGAAATTCGGGATCAACTTACCCCTGGACCCCGCAATACCACTCTTGGGAATATACCCAAGAGAGGCCTTATCATACAACAAAAGTATATGCTCTACTATGTTCATAGCAGCATTGTTTGTGATAGCCAGAACCTGGAAACAACCTAGATGCCCTTCAATGGAAGAATGGATGAAGAAAGTATGGAATATATACATATTAGAGTATTACTCAGCAGTAAGAAACAAGGACTTCTTGAATTTTGCATACAAATGGATGGAAATAGGAAACACTATCCTGAGTGAGGTAAGCCAGACACAAAAAGAGGAACATGGGATGTACTCACTCATATTTGGTTTCTAGCCATAAACCAAGGACATTGAGCCTATAATTAGTGATCCTAGAGAAGCTAAATAAGGAGAACCCAAAGAAAAACATATAGGCATCCTCCTGAATATTAACCTTCAGCAAGCGATGAAAGGAGACAGAGACAGAGACCCACATTGGAGCACAGGACTGAATTCTCAAGGTCCAAATCAGGAGCAGAAGGAGAGAGAGCACGAGCAAGGAACTCAGGACCGTGAGGGGTGCACCCACACACTGAGACAATGGGGATGTTCTACTGGGAACTCACCAAGACCAGCTGGCCTGGTTCTGGAAAAGCCTGGGATAAAACCGGACTCTCTGAACATAGCGGACAATGAGGACTACTGAGAACTCAAGAACAATGGCAATGGGTTTCTGATCCTACTGCACGTACTGGCTTTGTGGGAGCCTAGGCAGTTTGGATGCTCAACTTACTAGACCTGGATGGAGGTGGGGGGTTCCTTGGACTTCCCACAGGACAGGGAACCCTGATTGCTTTTCGGGCTGGGGGGGGGACTTAATTGGGGGAGGGAGAGGGAAATGAGAGGCGGTGGCTGGGAAGAGACAGAAATCTTTAATAAATAAATAAATTAAAAAAAAACAAAGTTAGTTTCAAAAAACATTAAGAAATTCTTGGGTAAAAAGCAGTGTGTGGTGGTGAAAGGCGTGGTTGCTAACTTTGTTTCTGAAGATGGAAAACACTTTTGGAGAGACTGGTTTTGCAATGTGCTGTCAGAAGGTATAACAGGGACATGAGTGAAGGAGAGATTGCATCTAAGTTAAGGACATAGGATGATGATGACTTCCTGGAGAAATAGAGTCTAATCATCAAAACAATGTGATTCAGCTGAACCTTGATGGACAAACAGAATTTGCAGAAGCAGATGACAAAAAGCAAGTCAGAAATTCTCCTACTTCCATGCACATGCCCGTGTAGACTCTCACTCTGCCCCCTTCAATATGAACAAATACACATGAACACACACAGGCATACGCACATGCAGACACACAGACACACACAGACAGACACACACAGAGACACACACAGACACACGCACACAGAGACACACATAGACATGTGCACACAAAAACACACACACAAAGACAGACACACAGAGAGACAGACAGACAGACACACACACACACAGTCACAGACACATGCAGACACACAGAGACACATACACACACAAACACACACACACACACACACCCACTTAGACTTCCTCATAGTATCAGAGCAGTAAGGAAGTAAGGCTGCTTCAGGTGAGTCTGTGGCTAGCTTCTTGCACTCTTTTAATGGAGAAGCCTGACACCTACTGAACAGAACTTGTATGGCATCCGGCTGAAAGATTATGGTGTACAGGGACTTTAGAGGGTCAAATACATAGATGGACATGGTGTATGGGCAGGGCATAAATTCTGCATAACTGTCCAGAGAAGAATTAACTATATTCCTAATCTCAAATTAATTTTCTGCATTCTATTAAGAAATAAATTAAATATAATAAGCCGTCCATAGTTGTAGTGAGAATTTGATTTGTTGGACAACTGAAAATGAAGATAGTGAAAGGAAAAGCTTCCTATGCTCTCCAGTGTTGCTTTCTAGATGAGTTTTGTCATGTTTACTGCGCCCTTTGCTTTACAAAAGCTTTTAGTAGGTCCCATTTATTAATAGTTTTTCTCAGTGTCTGTGCTACTGGGGTTATATTTAGGAAGTGGTCTCCTGTGCCAATGCGTTCAAGTGTACTTTCCACTTTCTCTTCTATGAGGTTCAGTGTGGCTGGTTATGTGTTGAGGTCATTGATCCATTTGAACTTGAATTTTGTGCATAGTGAAAGACATGGATCTATTTTTGTTCTTCTACGTGTTGATATCCAGTTATGCTAGCACCATTTGTTAAATATGCTTTCTTTTCTCTATTTGATATTTTTTGCTTCTTTGACAAAAATCAGGTGTTTGAAGGTTTGTTGATTGATATCCGGGTTTCATTTTGGTTCCATTGGTGCTCCTGTATATTCTTATGCCAATACCAGGCTGTTTTCAGTACTGTAGCTTTGTAGTAGAGTTAGAAAGTAAGGGATTGGGGCTAGAGAGATTGTTCAGAGGTTAAGAGCATTGCCTGCTCTTCCAAAGGTCCTGAGTTCAATTCCCAGCAACCACATGGTGGCTCACAACCATCTGTAATGGGGTCTTGTGCTGCCCATGTCTCATAATTAACTTTAGCTGTCAGCTTGACACAGCGGTTCTCAAATTATCAAAAAAATGCCACTTGAGAAACTGCCTTAAAAATGTTCACTTGATTATTGGTTGCCATGAAGGAGCCTATCCCATTGTAGGTGGTTCCATTCTAGAAGGTTATTCTGAATTGTACAAGAAAGCTGACTAGGCAGGTGTAGGGGAAAGCCAGCCAGCCAGCCAACAGCTTTCTCCAAAGTTTTCGTTTCAATTCCTATTTGGGCACCTTTCCTGATTTTTCTCAATAATTGATTATGACCTGGAAGTATAAGACAACAAAACCTTTTCTCCCAAATTTGCTTTAGGCCATTGTGCTACTAAGGCAACAGAAAGCAAACAAGAACACCCTGAAGTACATGAAATCTCGAAAGTCTCTAAAACAGACTTCAGAACAGGTTTCTTTTATATTATAAAATTTTCTTTCTTTCATTTTAAAATTTATTTTACATTCTGACCACAGTTTTCCCTTCAGCTCCTCCTCCTCAATGAGAAACTTTGGGATCTAGCCCCAAGACTCTTTTCAGGGTTCAAATTGGAAGCTACAACAAGAGAAAAGGACTTTTTCTTGGGTATCTGAGGGCAAATGAACATATGCTTTTCTGAATCAGACTCTGTATTCTGCCATTCTGCAAAGTTGCCAGTTTATATACACATACTGTCAGAAATTCTCTGGAAATAGCAAGGTTACAAGGCTTGAATTTCTCAGGGTCATAAAACAGGTAAGAGTTGCACAATGCAATAATTGTCAGCTTATTTTATGGTTCACGGGAAACATGGCTTGCAAAATGACCCAGCAACTCTAAGAGGACAATTAAGGAGCTTTAAGTTCTAAGAAGGATAAAGGGAAGTTTGTGTGCTTTACTACTTCCCTAAATGTGACTAATTAAGCCACAAGTTTGCATACGTAAGAAAGGAACTTTCCCATATTGACTGAGGGTGAATCCACAGCACCCAGTTCTCTTTATCTCTGAGAGCTACAAATCCACAAACCCAGACATGTCATAATTCTGTCCTTGGGTCTCTCTGTGAAGGTCCTAAATATGATCTATTTGTAAAACTCTTCTGGCCAAATGTCCCGTCATAGAAGATAATTGTGGAAAACTGGCTTCTAAGTTAATATCAGGGAATGGAACAGAGATTTGGCTAAAAGAACAAAAGTTTTGATTGTTGTGATAGTAACTTTCTCCCCAGAGTTACAGAGTGTGGGAAGAAGTCACCCAATACATCAGTACATGGGAAAAATTTTGCCCAATAATTGATTAATACACTGCTGAAGCTTTGGGATGTGTCCCACTATAGAGGGGGAACAATATGACTTCACAAGTGATCTACAACAGTAACAGCCACTATTCAACAAGCAGTATTTCCAAAGCCTGCATCCGAACTTCTCTCCATCAGAATGCAGATCTGGTGGATTTACCTTTTAAATTTTTATCTGAAATCTCACTGCATAATCTTGCAGACTACAGTGCCCCATCTGCCCTCTTGCTTCTCCCAATCCACTCCTTCTCTGTTTCTGAAGAAAATGGCAGGCCTCCCCCATATATCAACAAAACATGGCATGTCAAATTGTAAAACTAAGCACCTTCCTTGCATTAAGGCTGGGCAAGGCAACTGAGTATGAGGAATAGGGTTCCAAAAACTAGTAAAGAAGTAAGAGACAGCTTCTGCTCCCACTGTTAGGAGTCGCACAAGAAGACAAAGCCACACAACTATCCTGTAGATGCAGAGGGTCTAGGTCAGTCCCAGGAAGGCTCCCTGGTTGTCGACTCAGACTCTGTGAGTTCCTCTGAGCCCAGGTTATTTGATTCTCTGGGTTTTCTTATTATGTCCTTGACCCTTCTGGCTCCTAAAATTCTTCCTCCCTCTCTTTAGCAGAATTCCCTGTGCATGGTTATGGGTTTCCATCTACTACCAGATGAAGGCTCTTTGTTGATATTTGTGCTAGGTACCAATTTACAAGTATAGCAAAATATAGTTAAATATCATTACATTGACTTTTTTTCTTCTAGTTGTGTTTGACTTTATCCTAGGTCTCTGGAAAATCTAGCCTCTGGGTTCTGTCACTCAACACAGTGTCAGGGTGTGTTAACTCTCATGGTATGGTTCTTAGGCTGAAACAATCATTGGTTGGCCACTCCCTCAATCTCTGTATTACCTTAACCCCAGTATATCCCATGAGCAGGACAGACTGTAGGTTGAGATTATGTTGCTGATTTGATTTCCCAGTCCCTGCACTGGGGGTCCTTCTGTTTATGTGTTGCTTTTCTTGGTTAATGAATAAAGAAACTGCCTTGGCTTGTTGATAGGGCAGAACTTAGATAGGTGGGGAAAACTGGACTGAATGCTGGGAGAAGGAAGGCAGAGAGAGAGACAGCATGGAGCCATGAGAGACAGACTTGCTGAAACTTTGTTGGTAGGTCAGGACCTCATGGTGATGCACAGATTACTAGAAATGGGTTAAATTAAGAGGTAAGAGCCAATAAGAAGCTAGAGTTAGTGATTTAATTAACACAGTTTCTGTGTGATTATTCCAGCTCTGGGCAGCTGAAACAAACAAGCAGCCTTTCTGTTACACACTGGTAGTCTTGCCTGGTCACAGAGATGGTCAGTTCAGGTTACATAACCACTATTGCTAGGAGCCTTAGCGGAGGTCATTCTTGGAGGGGTCCTGAGAGTAACCCTTGGACCTGGTTTCTATCTGACCCAAAAAATGTCCCCCACATTTCCAGTAGTCTCTTTCAGTACTATTACCCTCCATCCCTCCAACCTGATCCTTCATTTCCTATCCCAACTCAAGCCAAATGTACCACTGAAATTTCCCATTTTTCCCCTTCCCAGAAAATCTGAGCCTCCTCCACTCCCCTGAGCCCTCCTTGTTACATAGTCTATCTGGGTCTGTAGACTGTAGCATAGTTATCCTTTACAGTCAATAGCTACTTTAAGTAAGTACATACCATATTTGCTTTTCTGTGTCAGGGTTTCCTCACTCAAGATGATTTTTTTCTAGTTCCATTTGCAAGCAAATTTTATGATGTCATTGTTTTTTTTTTTTTTTTTTTTTTTTTTTTTTTTTAATAAAAGAAAACTCACTTTAATAGAGGTACTGACCGTGTATGCTTGTCCTAAAACACTAAAGGGGGGGAGTCACTCTTAACTAAGTATTCAAAGCAAAGCACCTTCAAACCTGGAGGCAGGAAGCTCTGCTACTGGTTCCACCTTGTCACCTTGGTCAAGGCCCACACAGCTTCATGTTTTTTTTTTTTTTTTTTTTTTTTTTTTTTTTTATTGCTCTATAGCAGTGCCTTTATGTGAGAGCACCTGGCTCCTTCTCAGTAGAGTTAAGTTTTTTTCTTTTTTTTTTTTTTTTTTTTTTTATTTTAATTTATTTATTTATTAAGAATTTCTGCCTCGTCCCCACAACCGCTTCCCATTTCCCTCCCCCTCCCCCGATCAAGTCCCCCCCCCCTCATCTGCTCGAAGAGCAATCAGGGTTCCCTGACCTGTGGGAAGCCCAAGGACTGCCCACCTCTATCCAGGTCTCCTAAGGTGAGCATTCAAACTGCCTAGGCTCCCACAAAGCCAGTACGTGCAGTAGGATCAAAAACCCACCGCAATTGTTCTTGAGTTCTCAGTATTCCTCATTGTCCGCTATGTTCAGCTAGTCTGGATTTATCCCATGCTTTTTCAGACCTAGGCCAGCTGGCCTTGGTGATAGAAAACACTATCCTGAGTGAGGTAAGCCAGACCCAAAAAGAGGAACATGGGATGTACTCACTCATATTTGGTTTCTAGCCATAAATAAAGGACATTGAGCCTATAATTCATGTTCCTAGAGAAGCTAAATAAGGTGAATCCAAAGACAAACACATAGGCATCCTCAGGAATATTAACCTTCATCAGGCGATGAAAGGAGACAGAGACAGAGACCCACACGGGAGCACCGGACAGAAATCTCAAGGTCCAAATCAGGAGCAGAAGGAGACGGAGCACGAGCAAGGAACTCAGGACCACGAGGGGTGCACCCACACACTAAGACAATGGGGATGTTCTATTGGGATCTCACCAAGGCCAGATGTCATTGTTTTTAACATCTGATCAATACTCCATTGGGTAAATGTACCACATTTTCTTCATCCATTCTTTGGTTGAGGGGCATCTAGGTTGTTTCTAGGTTCAGGCTATTACAAAAAAGCTGCTATGAACATAGTTAAGCAAGTGTCCTTTTGATATGATTGAACATTTTTTTGGGAAGTTGCTCAAGAGTGGATAACTAGGTCTTGAGGTAGGTGAATTCCCAATTCCAAATTTTCTGAGAAACCACCATATTAATTTCCACAGTGGTTATACAAATTTTCACTCCTATGAACAATGAATGAGTATTTTACTTGCTCTATATTCCCACCAACATGAGCTGTCATGGTTTTGGATCTTTGTCAGGTATAAGATAGAATCTCAGAATTATTTTGATTCACAGTTCCCTAGTGGATAAGGATATTGAACATTTCTTTAAGTATTTCTCAGCCATTTCTTTAGGAGTCTTTTGTTGAAAATTTTCTGTTTAGGTCTTTACCCATTTTTTTATTTGGATTACTTGGATTTTATGTTTAATTTATTGAGTTCTTTATATATTTTGTAAATCAGCCTTCTATCAAATGTAGGGTTAATGAATATCTCCACATGGGGTCATCCAGTTATACCAGTACCATTTGTTGAAAATTCATTCCTTTTTCCATTGTGTAATTTTGGTTTCTTTGAGACAATCAGATTTCCACAGGTGTGTGGATTTATGTCTGGGTCTTCAATTCAATTCCACTGATTCACCTGTCTGTTTTTATTCTAATACCAAATCAGTTTTTTATTATTATTTTAGCTCTATAGTAGAGCTTAAATAAGGGATGATGCCTCCAAAAGTTCTTTTTATTGTATAGGATTGTTTTAGCTATCCTGGGTTTTTTGCATTTCTGTATGAATTTGAGTATTATTCTTTCAATGTATGTTGGGATTGTATTGGGATTTCACTGAAGATTGCTTGAATCTGTAGATTGCTTTATGTAAGATGGCCAACTTTACTATGTTAACCATACTGATCTATGGGCAAGGGAGCTCTTTCCAGCTTCTGATATTTTCTCCAATTTCTTTCTCCAGGGACTTGAAAATCTTGCCATAGAAGTCTTTCACTTACTTGGTTAGAGTTACACGACGATATTTTATATTATTTGAGGCTATTATGAATGGTATTTTCTCCTGATTTCACTCAGCCCATTTATCATTTGTATTTAGGAGGGTTACTTTTTTTTAGTTAGTCTTATATTTAGTCACATAACTGAAGGTGTTTATCAACTGTAGGAGTACTGTGATAGAATAGTATTCCACTGCTGTAATAAGTCACGACTCCATAAATTTACTGCAATATTACCTACATACGGCCTCAGTCTTCCTTTCTGTCCTTCTGGCCCTATGCATTTAGCCCATCTTTTCCTTTGTTTCACTTGAGATAGGGTTCCAATTTCTAGGAACTGAATATCGGACTCCTGAAAAGGCCAATTCAGATGCCAAGATTCTGGAGTAATAATACTGACATCCGCACCCTTGTCTATCAATCCCTCAATAACAATGCCATTTATACACACTCTTATCTTTGATCTTTGATCATTTATAGCAGTCTTCCAGAATATGTGGAACCCTTCTATTGTTAAGTTATTTGTCATCTGGACTTTTTAAATTATAAATAAGTTTGACCTTTTACATCTCACCTGTAACAAGTTGGAGTAGGTGCAATAACCATTATTAGCCAGTAGGAGTCACATTTATAGCCGTGTGGCCTGCTTGAACAGTTTGAAATTGTTTAGTGCATTAGATACTAAAAAATATGCTCAAATTAAAAGCAGTTATTCTGTGTAAATCACAGACTGTGCACTGCATGGAGAGCCCTGACTGGTCAGCAGCAGTGCAGGGACAGCAATGCAGCAACATCAGCAGAGATACCCAGGGAAGCCCACACCCCAGCTGTTACAAAGCGGCTACTCAGGGTCACTGTACAAGGATGCTACCCAAAGGCCCAAGTGCACCACGTAGATCCTGGTGGCTGCTGGCTAGAATCATGGGAACCCAAACCCCACAATTCAATGTCAACTGTTGAATTAATGGGGGTCGAAAAATACCAGGCTAATTATAAGATAAAACAATTATAATTTTCTTCATTATAAGGTGCAAACTCATGAAACAGGAACACGAATTCCAGGCTCAGCTGTGTAGTATGGGAGAGAGAGAGAGAGAGAGAGAGAGAGAGAGAGAGAGAGAGAGAGAGAGAGGAGAGAACCCTGGGCTGCCCCGTGTTTTTCTCTGGGTACCAAAAAGTTACGCCCTAACCTGGTCCCACCTCTTAAATATCATTGGCTGTCAAAGATTCCCCATCATGTGTGCATGTGTGTTTTGAAAGTATAACCAACCCAAGCACCACTTTAATGACAGGAAATAATTCAATATCTAACCAGAGAAGATATATAAAATAATTATGACCCTAAATAATGTTATAACACCAATGGCACTTATATACTGGCAACTCCACTTGGAGCTATGACTGTAATGGAAGTAAAGGGTCAAAGTCCACTTATAGCATAATTATATTCAAAGTTGGGTTGATCGCATGCATAGGATATAGTCATATATGATACTGATGTCTATTTTGTTTGGTCTCCACAAATAAATGTACCTACATGTAGTTTATTCCTAATTGTTGTGTTAAACATACACACAAAGTACAAAATGCACATATACACTCATATCTACTTTACAAATATATTTGATTCAAACCACAATTAATTTCCTTTTTATAATATAATGAAGAAAACCATTTCTTCCTGCAATATGTCCCCAATAGGGTATAACTTCCTAATATTTGGTAAGAAGTCTATTTTTCTGAGTATTGTAACTTAGTAACTTATTTACTTAGGCAAAAGTTACTATATTTGATTATCAGTTACACCAGTTTTTTCAAGTACACTAAAATCACAAAGATAAATATGAAATTCAGGAGCATTTGAGAAAGAAATGAGGAGTGGGCATGCTCTAAATGTTTAATACAGTAAATTGTGACAAAGACAGGAGATAATTTTTGAAGGCATTTATGTAATCACTTTTTTTTTGTATTGGAATTTGAAGAAATGTACCAGGTATTATTTCTACTGATTTTTCACATGGATCTATCTAACACCCTCCACAGGGGAGTTCTCCATTTTGCGACCTCTCTATCCAGATAGACCTCTCACCTTTTCCTCCAGGGTCTAGACACATGATTCTTCCAGATCTCCCTGTCCATGCCTTCTCCCCAAACACCAGATTTATCCTGGATTCCTTAGCCTGTGCCCCTACCTAGTGCTACAACCAATATCCAGACTTCTATCTATCCCACAATCCACAGGATTTTCAATGACACACCCAAATTTTTATGCAGCTGGATCTATTTCCACAATTCAAGTTTGTACAGGAGGCACATCCTGTACACTAGCCCAGTCCTATCTGCCTATCTGATTCATTCCACCCAAGCCATTTCCAATGTATAGGCCCAACCTATCTGAACATCTTCGCTTCTGTCCCAACCTGCTCTTTCCATGTCAGAATTAGAACTAAGGAAATGAATCCACATGTTCAGATCTCATTGCAAAAGCATCAACAATATGGAAGATCAAGTCATTATCTTCTCTTCAAAACCCATCAGTCCTATAGGAATGTTTTCCAGTGAGAATTACCTAGAAGAAGTCTAGGACTCAAAATTTTAAAAAATAATTATAAACTTCAAATAAGTGGTTTAAAGAAGACACGAAGAAATCGCATAATTAAATTAAGGAGAAAGAACTTAAGGTGAATAAATATGTAAGTGACGCTCAAGAAAACAGAAATGTAAGACTGATAGAAACAACAAAGGCAATCTAAGAATCAAGAGTAGAATTCAATCAATAAAGAGATGGAACCATTTGAGAGGACTCATGCTAAAATAAAGATAGAATTAAAAAGCCTAACGACTCAACTAGAAAACCCAAAGGAAAGTCTTACAAATTGAATGAATCATAAAGTAGATGATGTCAACCAAATAAATAAGAAATGTGAAACTAAAATAAAATAAAACAAAACCCACCATGAACAAAATCAAAAATTTTATAGGCATAGATGACGGATAACAACCCTAAATTAATGACATATGCCAGGTTTCATCAAGATCACAGAAAAACACTTTCCCAAAGTAAGCTAAGACAAGAAACACACAGAACACCAAATAGACAAAATCAACAAAACTCATATGTTATATTATTGTTAAAATACTAAGTAAACATGATAAATAACTTTAAAAAAATGACTCCTTTGAAAAAATAGGTTTGAGAACTGAACAGGGAGTCCTCAACAGAAGAAAACAGAATTGCCTAAGAAATATCTCAAAAATGAATGTTCATCTTCCCTAGCAATTAGGAAAATTCAAATCAAAGCAACTTTGAGATTTTATCTTACCTGACTCAGAATGGCAAAGAACTACAGAACAACTAAGAACAAAATGTTGGAGGGAGAGAGAGGAAAAGGGATCCTCATTCACTTTTGGTGGGAGTGCAAATTGCTGTGCCATTATTGAAATTACTGTGAAGAACTCTCAATAAAAACTACAGCTAAATCTACTATATGACCCAGCTACACCACTTCTTGGCATATGCCCAAAGGACTCAACATCCCACTCTCAGATAACATTCTTGGCCATGTTCATTTCTTCACTATTCACAATAGCTAGTGTCTTAGAGTTTCTATTGCTATGAAGAGATACTATGACCACAACAACTGTTAGAAAGGAAAACATTTAATGGGATGGCTTACAGTTTCAGAGGTTTAGTCATTATCATCATGGCAGGACATAGTGACATGCAGGCGGACATGGATCTGAAGAAGGATCTAAGAGTTCTACGTCTTTCTTTGTAGATAATAGGAAGTGAACCATGTCACTGCGTGTATCTTGAGCATAGGAGACCTCCAAGAACATCCCCACAGTGACATATTTCCTCCAACAAGGCCACACCTACTAATGGTGCCACTCTCTATGAACTTATGGGAGACAAACTGCTACTGTTAGAAAATAGAAACAACCTCATTATTCTTCGATCTATGAGTGGATGATGAAATGTGGTATATACATACTGTGGAATTATATTCATCTGTAAAAAAATGAGATTGTGAATTTTGCAGAAAAATGGATTCTATTGAATGAGGTAGCTCATACCCATAAAGACATACATCACATGCTCTCTCATTGGAAGGTACTCTCTTCATAGCTTTAGATATGAATGAATATATATATTCTGGAATAACTGCAGAAAACAGAAAAGTAAAAAGGAACCATTGCCAACACAAGGGCTGGAGAAGCAATAGAGGCAGGAATAACAAGTTATGTGACTAGAGAAATGGGGAAAATATGGGGTAGGTGGGAATCAGTGAAGCAGGGGTAGGAGATATATAAAGAAGTAGGAGGGAGAAGGATAAAATAAAACTAAGTATATCTGGAAAATCTCATAAGGAACAGTACCATTGCCTATTTACTGTAAAATTATAATATTTGCAAGTTTATGTATAACTACATATAGTTTAAATGAAATTTTCTCTTCTGGGTTAGAGGGACAACACTCCCTCTAAAAACACAGTCTATCTAACAAAGTCTTCAACTCCAAATTGAGAAGCACTACTTCAAAATGATGAGAAGGATTGTCCAAGAGACTCCCAAAACATTCAGGGTATTAGCTATTGCCCTTGCTTGCCCTCTAGATGTAGAAGGTAAGTCCCTATAGCTGATGACACCATGCACTTCAGAACCAGGGCTGAGACCCCTGAGCTCTAACTGGCCTGAACTCCTCCTTGAGGATTAGCTTTCATGGTACTAGAACATGCCAGACAAGCTTCTAAAGGAGGGAAGCAACCAACAGTCCTCCCAGCTATGATGCTCATGAAGTACAACAACTATCATGGCATGGTAATTCCAGGATTGCAGTAGTGACGTGAATCCTTAGGCCATAACCAATATTTCTCTAATTTGACTTAAGATGTGTTCAACTGGAGGAAAGTCATGCCTGATACTGGAAACCTACTGGGGGATAATGAAGTTATGTATCTTGGAGGAGACTCTACAACTACCAATTTTCCCTAACCAGGATACAACCTAAGCACTTTCAAAGTATTTGTCTTGACACCCAAAAATAAGTATAGTGCTCACCTCACCAAGGGAAATTCTTTTTGAAACAGAGATTGATACAGAAAACCGCAACTAATCAAAACCCAGAAGTGTGGAGCCAAGTCCAGTAGATATACCTACAAACCAAATGCAACCCTCGAGGCTCAGTAATAATTGCAAAGGAGGGAGTGAAGAGATTGTAGGAACCATGAACAAAAGATGTTTGCTGTGAGATGTATCTCCTAGTAATGTCAGAAGATACACCTGTAATGTCTCACCGAAACATGAGCTGTACAAGAGCAACAACAGACATGCCAGCGTGGATGGCAAAAAGCCTGTGAAACCACAACCCTACAGCAATAACTACAAACAACTAAGAAATGCAGAAAGTAGGAGAAATAGTCTTCTCCAGGGAAGAGTACACCAATTGGCTATCCAATATCAGTTGGTTGGTCATGAAAATAGACATAGGAGTAACATTATATAAACTAAGCAGTTTATATTTAAGAATATATATGTATATAAATGTGTATATATTGATGTAATAACAATTAATGAAAAAGAGATCATGAACTTGAAAGAGAACAAGGAGGAGCATATGGAAGGGATTGGAGGGAGTAAAAGGAAGGGGGACATTATGTTATTTCCTAATCTCAAAAACAAAAGAAAAAACTAAAACTATATGGATATTCAAATTAAAATCTGGTTTGCAAATAAAGAGATGGGAAAGGTTGGATAGCTTCTCAAAGGTTACTCAAGTAGAGCAGGTAAGATACTTAAGTCAGTTTGGGGTCGTTTTGTAATACCTGGTTAAAAACTGGCTTTCAAGTCTAGAGGAATAGTCTCAGCTCTGATTTATGTTTGCTGTCTAGCCTTGAGTAAATGTTGTAATGCTATTAAGTGAATGCAGTTTCTTTTTTGGGGTTGTACTACTAAGGTAATATAGTTATGGTATAAATTAATTTAGACAATAAATGAAAATGCTTTGTAAAGTGTTACCATTGTATTAATTCACTCAAACTCATTTGATTTCTTAAATATCTTTTAAAATTATCTCTATTAGAGTGCTTTCTTACATGTATGTAAGTGTACCACATGTATTCCTGATGTGGGAGAAAGCCAGAAGAGGGTCACAAATGCCCTGCAACTAGAGTTACATACTCTTGTGAGCCTCCACTGTAGCACTGGGAACTGAATTTACGCGCTCTGAAAGAACAGTGTTCTTCACCACTGAATCATCTCTTTGACCTACATGATTTCCATTATTTAAAAGAAAATTTAGTATGAATTCAAACATAGGGAAGCACAGAGTATCTACTTCTAGGTAGCACTGAAGAATGATGTTTCTGAGGGAAGGAAGGTAGAAGGAAGAGACTAAATGATTGGCTGGTGTGGCTGTTGGAGTGTAATGGCCCCTATAACCTCATAGAGAGTGGCACTATTTGGAGGTGTGGCTTTGATGGAGTGGGTATGGCCTTATGGGAGAAAGTGTGCCATTGTGGGGGTGGACACTGAAGTTTCCTATGCTTAAGATACTGCCCCGTGTCTCAGTCGACATCCTGTTGTCTGCAAGATATAGGAATCTCAGCCACCCCTCTAGGACCACATCTGTCTACATGCCACCATGTAGACACCAAGATGACAATGGACTGAACCTCTGAAACTGTAAGCTACTACTCCAATTAAATGTTTCCCTTTATAAGTGTTGTTGTGGTCATGGTGTCTCTTCACAGCAACAGAAACCCTAACTAAGACAACAGGGTAGTGAAACCCTAACTAAGACAACAGGGTTTATGCTAGAGTAGAAGCATAAAGGATTAAGAGGATTGGGAATTGGGATGATGAGGAGGTATATACACTACTGTGGAAATAACTCAAATAAATTTAATTCCTACAACATCTACTAAATTCTTGTGTTCCCCCAAACAATGATAAACAAGATTTCTTTTCTTAGTTTAGTGAATGGGATAGACAAGCCAACTAGTATCTGTTTGAACTTGCAGTGAAGGAGATAGACATATGTGGTTATTGGCTTGGGGAAGAACTTACTCTAGAAATAGCATTATTAAAAACAAGAACGAGAAGAATAAAATAATGTACTTTTGCCTTCACACACAATAAAGTAAAATAAAAACCAGAAGGAGAATTTTAAAAATTAACAAAGCTAATTGATAAAAAGGAAGGATTATATCTCTAATATGGAGCAAGAAATTAGATAGAAATCAGTGGATAGAAATGTTTTGAAACAAGTTGATGCTTTACTGGGTAGGATTGGAGTAGGGAGATGTGATGATTTTGCATAGTTAATTGTTCACATTGATGGATTTTTAACAGTAACGTAACATTTATTAGTGCAATAAAAATCATCACCTCTTAAAATTATTAATGACTTTTTGGTTAGATGAATAAATGAAAATGAGTGAATGATTCATGAACAGGCATTCACAGTCTCTCCCTCCACCTCTGCCTCATGCTCATTTTTATGCTTCAATCCTGTGGGAAGTCTATTGCTTCATGGATAACCTTCCAGGAAGAAGATGCTGAGACATATGTATGACAAGACAGAAACTAGGAACCATAGGGGAACAGACAGATGTGATAAAGAGAGTGGGAAAAGATGAAGAAAGAAGGCAGGCAGGAGGAATCACAGGGAAGTGACTCACTTTGTGAGAGGAGTGGGGATGCAGAAAGGAAAGGGGAGAGGCACAGGCAGAGGTCCTGGGGTCCTGGCTGGTACTTAGACAATTGGAGAAGTCTTCCAAAGGGATTAATAAGTAACTAATTGTCTTATTATCCAGGCGATAGGCATGAAGAGTGGAACTGGGTGTTTTATTATTAATTTATTTGCTGGACTATCTAGACAAATGCAGTGTAGGTTACACATTTACATGACTTTTGATAGTAGAACTCAGGTGGGCTTTATTTAATGGGTACTAGAAGAATAGACATCAAGAGAAAAGGGATAGGAATACTAAAGAAAGGAAAGACAAGATAACCCCTGGTTTTAGAAGCACAAAACCACCAATCTTTACAACTTTCAATTAATTCCTTTGCTGTAGGTTGGGAGATTTCATGTTTCACTGTCAGATTCTCAAGGGTCATGAGATTGCTTCAAGTATTGCTTTAGCAAATACAAAAACTACAGCCATTTCTGTTGGGGATTCCAGGTTGATTGAAAATTGTATTATTACGTGATGTATACTAGATCTAAAACCTATGCTAATAATTATTTCAATATGCTTTATATGTACATTCAGAAATTAAGAATATTAAAACTATACTAACTATACTATACAGTTAGTAACTATACTAACAGTTTCATGGATTATTACAAAGAATAAAACAATATGTCAATAAACTAGAATAAATAAAAATGCCTCAGATTTCCTCAGAAATGAATCTTATTTCTTGATCAAAACTGAGTTTTGCCTTTTTTACATTTTCCAGAAG
Source organism: Microtus oregoni (assembly GCF_018167655.1). Classification (NCBI taxonomy): domain Eukaryota; kingdom Metazoa; phylum Chordata; class Mammalia; order Rodentia; family Cricetidae; genus Microtus; species Microtus oregoni. The sequence goes on along the minus strand of NW_024543062.1, from coordinate 39,727,096 downwards.
AAGTTGCATCTCTAATTGTATCATTTTGAATTTGCAAATGTAGATTACTGTACACATATCATTTTCCTTCCATTTTGAGTATACTATAAAATGGTTTTAAGGAATAATAAAACAATATTTTGTGAACATTTTCTTCAAAATGTTCTGTGTCTGCTCATTGTCTTTTAAATGACGAAACCTCTTCCATGTGCCTGTTTGCTGAATCTGCATTCCAAAACATGGCGCAAGAGCGTGGACATGGTTTAGTTGCCACACAGTGTGGCAGTTGCGTGATATGCTGCCATGACAAAGAGGCAGGAAGTAGGGTGTGCGTGTGGAGTGGTCTTCCAGTCTTCCCTCACAATTAGATAAGTATAGTGTTAGGTCAGCAGTTTTGTGCTGATGTGGCAATGACTGGATGCTCTGATGCTCCTTCCGGGAGCAGGAGTGGAGGGCAGGCCACAGAAAGGGGCTGGGGTGACTGCAGTTAATGCTGACAGCTCATACATGACAGCTAGAGAGCATTGCTATTGACCATTCTGAACCTGCTGTCAATCCCACAGACATACCAGGTGGTTAGCAGCGAAAGAGGAGCTGGCCAGCTCGCATTAGGTGGAGTCTGTGAATAAGAAGGGCTCAATTCTGCCTTAGTCCCATGAACAGGAAGTTAAGCTAAGCCTTAACTAAAGACTATCATGAAATTGTACTCCATTATTCAATCAGTCCTTAAGCCCAAATTGACAAAGCACACATTGTGACTTAGTAGCTAGTTTGGGACTAGAAATCACAGCACCTTGTCTTAAAGTGGAATATTCCTGCTCTTAACTCTTTTCCATCATTCCATTTGAATCTAAGAATCACCTTGGAGACCACCTGATCTGACTGAGTTCTCTCAAAAGTGAGGCCATTTGGATTTCTATGGTTCATACAGGAAGTGCATCTGTGAGAAACAAGATGGATAGAAGGTGGAAGAAGCCAGAAAATTAGTAGAATGGAGAAGGAGAGAAACTGGATAAAATGGACAAGCTTAGTTGATGCTCAGAGGACTCCAGAGGGAAACTCAAACTTTTGTTCCACATCAGAACTAAGAAACTGGCCACAAGCATCCTTACACCATTATTAAGGACCGGGGCCTTTCCATGAAGACTATGGTACTTCTAGGCACCTCTCTTTCTCTGTACTGGAAACAGGGCTCAAGAATCCAGTGAGAATTCTGTGAATGCTATCTGTTCAAGCCATCAGGTATGATGCATTGTGGATGATTAGGTCTGTGAGACACAGCCACTGCATTCTACCAACTTGGAGGTTACAACAGGATTCTAAAAGGACAGAATGAACCTGGAGCCTTGCTACACAGTGTTGATTCTCAGACTAAGCATACAGTTCAGTGGAAATCTGTTATTGCTTAAGTTTGCTTCCGTTGCTATGATGAAACACTGACCAATGTCATCTTGGAGAGGAAAGAACTTACTTAACTTTCAGGTTATAGTAAGTCTATCATTAAGAGGATCCAGATTAGGAATTCAAGACAGGAATATAGAAGTCAGAACCAAACAGAAACCATGGTTATTGACGTTTTCATCTACATTTCTCAAAGAGTCTGGGCCTACCTGCCTAAAAATAGCAGTACTCCACAGGGGATTGGACCCTCTTACATCAATTAGTAATTAAGAAAACGCTCCACAGACATTCCCACTGCTCACTCTGATGGAAGAATTCCTCAGTTAAGTTTCCTCTCTTTAGCTATGTTCAAGTGTGTATAAAGTTGATAAAATTAACTAACTCTGACAATTACCCAAGAACTTGTAGAATCTTAGTTCTCATCAAAGACCCACTTATTCAGAATGTGAATATTAATATGATCTCTCTAGCACTTGGAAGGAAGAAACAGGCCAATCAGGAGGTCAGTGCTAACCTTAGTTACATAGTCAGCCTAGGCTACATGGAACACTGTCTTAAATAAAGAATCTTTGGGATCTGCATATACATTAGCTATTAAGGAACTTGCTAATAGGATTTTAGAAAATGGTTTATTGACTTCTTACATTGGCAAGAATAAGTATTCAAATTAGAGCTGCAAAATGATAAACTTAGCAAGTTTAGTGTTAAGACTTTCTGTACTAGAAGGCAAGATCAAGAGACAGAGAAAACATTCCTAGCTGAAAACAGGATAGTGCTAATTTTCCTCGGCAATGATACCATTTAGGTTTGCAAGTCTTACATTTCCAGACTTTGCTATATAACTGGAGACTTCAATTTGGTTTCCCAGCCACCCAGACCTAAACAATCACATAAAAACGATATTAATTGCAATACTGTTTTACCAATTACTCAGATGTATTTTTGGCTAGCTCTTATATCTTAAATTGACCCATTTCTATTAATTTGTATATCTACACAAGACTGATGGAGGAAGGTCATTGGTTAAAAAAATCAAGAAACTGCTTGGCTGGCCCTCATAGGTTAAAACATAGGTGGGAGGAGTAAACAGAACAGACTGCTGGGAGGAAGAGGAAGTGAGCTCAGACTCGACAGCTCTCCTCTCGGGAGCAGATGCCTGAGAGAGACGCCATGCCCCGCTCCCAGGCAGACATACGCGATGAAGCTCCAGGACCCAGAATGGACTAGGCTAGAATCTTCCCAGTAAGACCGGTTCTCACAGATTATTAGAGATGGGTTGATCGGGATATCAGAATTAGCCAGTAAGGGCTAGAGCTAAAGGGCCAAGCAGTGTTTAAATGAATACAATTTGTGTGTTGTTATTTCGAGGCATAAGCTAGCCAGGCGACCGGGGTGCTGGGGACACAGCCCCGCCGCTCTTATCACTACACAAGACTGTGGCTTACCAGTAAGTTTCGGTGTCTTTTTCCTTCTGTAGTTACATAGTGTCTGCCTGACTCCACCTTATTTCTCCCTGCATTCAGTTTAGTTTTCTCACCTACCTATATTCTGCCCTGCCATAGGTCAGGGCATATATTAACAAATGGTAATAAAACATATTCACAACATAGAAAGAGGAATCCCACATCACTGACACTGGAGTTGATATATTTCAAGAAGCTGAGGGGTGGCAGTGAGGTTTCAAGAGAGAGATTGTTTGGCATGGTGACGGATATGAACCCAGCAAAAAACAAAAACTAAGGTTAACACTGAGAGCTGACCCGAAAATTCATGCTTTCTAAGTATTTTGAGAATTTATAGGTTGGTCACCCAACCTAGATATACATCATCTCTGGAGTCATGGCATAACTCAGCAAGAAGTGGAAGCCTCTAGGGAAAGAAATATTTTTCAAACAGTGTAACTTCCTTTCATTAGTCATGCTGTGTTCCGTTAGCTAACGGGAATATAACTATCTTGGGAAAGCTGCTGTGGGTATTTTGCAAACAGATAATTAGGATGGCAGACTAAATGTGTTCATTAACCTTAGGTTTCTCCTAAAATTGTTCAAGATAATAGTGAGCTTTGTATTGATACTGATGTCTTTGAGTTTCAGCTTTGAGAATGGAAAATGGAAGAGAATATAACAATAACTTTTCAATGGTAGGAAATAAATTCATTGTAATGAGTGATAGCAAATTTAGCTGTATCAGGGATGTTGAATCCTAAAAGTAGCCCATACAGATAGTTAAAAATCAGTGTGGTTTAGTGCAAAAGAGCCCTAAAGACTCAAGAATTATTACCAGTTACCTTTGACACATGCGATAAAACAAAGCACAAATGGAAAGATGAGTAATCCAATAATAAAGCAATTAGAATCTCAGTCCCACCATACACACCACAGTCAGAATCCTGTCCCTGATACCCCAATGTGGGTAACTGAAGGTTGATATTAAGATAAAGTGAAAATGAGAGTAAGCCTTAGTATTGCTGTAAGCCAGAGATGAGACCAGAGAATTCACAGTGAAAACAAGCAATAAATGAAAGGTTAAAATTGGAATTTTACTGACCCTAAAGTATTCCTGAAATTTATTAGGCATTATCCTCCAAAGAGAAGGCCAGTTCTCATAGCCAACCCAGGGACAAGTGTACTCTAGGTGTCAGAAAGAAACAGCCCATATAATCCGAAGATCAATTTTCCCCCTTCTCTTTTTGGGTTCCCTTCCAAGAGGAGCAACCAGTTGTGTCTTGGGGATTAAATCTAAAATGTGAGTAGACTGGAAAGTTTCCACAGGCATTCAAGATACTCATCTAGAGTAAAAGAATGACACCAAAGAATTTTCCAACTTAGAGGTGCTTTTTTTCCAGAAAATACAAGAGTTTCTAGTGAAAACTACCCAGAAACAAGCAAAAATGAGTTAATTTTCCTAAACAAATTTGAGAGAATAAATTTGCAGAAATTGTCCTTTTTTTGAGAGAATAATGTTGAATTAGAAAGAGGAAATTGTTGTAATAGGAGAGGCGGGGCTGCGTCCCCAGCACGCCAGCTGCCTGCTAGCTTATGCCCCAAAATAATTACATGGACACTGTGTTCTTTTAAACACTACTTGGCCCATTATATCTAGCCTCTTCTCGGCTAACTTTTGCACCTGGACTAGCCCATTTCTAATAAGGTGTGTAGCACCCCATGGTGTGCTTACTGGGAAGATTCTAGCCTATGTCCATCCTGGGTTGGAGCTTCATCGCGAGTGCCTCAGAGAGCAGAGCTATCAAATCTGCCTGGGAGAGGGGAGCATGGCGTCTCTGAGCTCACTTCCTCTTCCTCCCAGCATTCTGTTCTGTTTATTCCACCCACTTATATTCTAACCAATAAAATGGGCCAAGGCAGTTTCTTTATTAGCCAATAACCTTCCTCCATCAGGAAATCACAACAGATACTATTTTAGAATATAAAAGGAAAGAGTGATTTGCTGAGAAAATAAAAGTTTTCATAATTGGTGCAGGCTGAAGTAGATAGTATAAATAGTCCATTAGTTAAGGAGGAAAAATTAAAATCTGTATATTCATGTCTTTAAATAAAATTAAGACATATTGCAAAAGTTCTCATAAGAACAAAATCATGTACATTTAATATGATCATCCTCCCCAACCAACCAGCCAAACAAACAATAAGACAACTGGGAAACCACATAGTTTAAAATTTAGAGCTGCCTCTCCTACTAAAATGATGAAACAAGTGAGCAAGTGAGCCAGAGCGTATCTGTTGTAACTCTTCAGCATGTTATTCAATTCTTGAGTACATAATGTTTGTCACTGAAGAAAGAGTTGCTGCCTGCCCATTAGAGTGGAGGTCGAGGGAGACTCATTACCTTGTCATTTTGAAACTGGGTTATTTTCAAATCAAAACAATGTCCTCTTATTGGATATGAAGCATGTCACAGAATACGTAACTTAACAAAATTACTCTAAGATCACAATAAAATGACCCACAACAAGGTTATTTCATAATCTTGTCTAAACAAAGGTTACTGTCTTCTTGTAACACAGCCAAAAGCAATTCTCTCACTGGAAATCTACTAATTTCTAGTTTTTAGAACTGTTTGCAAATTTATCTAAATTTTACTCATCTTCCCTGTATATAATGGTTTTTAAATTTTGTTTATTTTTATTTTATGTGCATTGATGTTTTGCCTACATGTGTGCCTGTGTGTGGGTGTTGGGTTCTCTAGAACAGGGTTTACATACAGGTGTAAGCTGTCATGTAGATCCTGGGAATTGAACCAGGGTCCTATGGAAGATCAGTCAGTGCTCTTAACTGCTGAGCCATCTCGCTAGCTCTGAAAATATTTGTTTAATTACCTTGAACTTTTTTATAGTATGACTGTAGATAAGATGCCAGGAAGGCCTGGTCTGTGGAAGGAAAGACGTGTGTTGAGCCAACTTACCATGTTTTTTTTTTTTTTTAGGACTTCATAATTTTTAACTTCCTTTGCATAAAACTGGGAAGTCATTTATTTTTTGGGGGGGGGTCATTGAGAATATAACAGCTTCTTAGGCAATCACAGAACTCAAAACAACCACTTCCAAACTGGATAAAAACACAGAAGTTATCAGTGAGAAGATCACTGACCTTTGGGTTTAACTTAATCCTTCACCACTTTTTACCAGTAAGCCAAATCCCTTGACTTTTTTTCTCAGCTATAAAACAGTCATTTAACTTTCTTGTGTGTTCACCTTTATGTGTATGTTGCACACATGTATGTGCAGTGTGTGTGCATAAGTCATGTAGCAAATTCATCTGACATTAAGACTTCCCATTTTGGAGGGAAGGTTACTAAGACACAGGGAAGGGAATGTGAAGCAGTCCATCATTTAGGGACATAAACTCAAGATATAGACAATCGACAGGTACAAGAATTCCCTGAAACTGAGCAGATTCAGTAGTACCTGTATCCCCAAACATACATACGCAAGATGGACTGCTGAGAGACACTGTCAAACAAGCTTAGCTGCCTAGAAGAAACAGAGACTATCTGTGTTGTGTGGAAGAAATGAAGACCTACTAAACTACCAGCAAGGAACACTCCCCAACCTATTAAACTGTCTGAAAATTCTGTAGTATGCTATAGGTTCCCAGCGTTCATGAGGACTGCGCTTCAGAATTCCAGCTGTCTTTGAGTCATTCTTGCTCTGATAAATAAGCCCAGTATAGCACACCGGTTCTCAAGTTAGACTTTGATCCTTACTTTCTGTCACTATCCCTCTATCTGAAGTGAGAAGTTATTTGTTCGTATTATCCCAGGGACAGTGTCACACAGCAGATTCCTATGTAGGTCAAGGTAGATGATGACCACAGGTGTCATCCTCAGAGTGCTGTGCACCTTTGCTTTTATACAAGAGCTCTCATTCTGACCTGGAGCTTGATTAGGCAAGACTGACTGGCAAGCAAATCCCAAAGATTTGTTTCTTTCCATCTCTTCAGCACTGAGATTACAAGCACATACCACAATTCCTTTTTCTTTAGTATGCATGTAGGTGATCAAACTAGGTCCTCTTGCCTATGTGGCAAGTACTTTTTCAAATGAACTATCTTCTCAGCTCATACATCATTGTTCTTAAATCATTGTTGAAAGTAATAAGTTAGAAAGAATATATCGAAGCTTTGTAAGTTGTATGAACCCTGTGACAGTTAATCTTGGCTAGAAATTTGACTCATAGCAAAAAGGAAACCTGATCTGAGGCAAATGGTGTCCCCCTTTTCCTTGTGGTCGGTTGGCCACCAGTTGGCGAGGCCCAAGCGGGCAGAGGAGGCATTTAGGGCTTTGCAAGGCCTGTGAGTACAATGTAAATACCCTTCCAGGAGTTAGTTTCAGTGTTACAGCTCACAGTTATTCCAGAGTAATATACTTTTATATTATTTTCCTTAACTCAGACTTTTAAGTCAATAAGCACCTTGATATCTAGACTATAACAACAGGAAAAAAATAGGTCACAGCAAGTTCTGACCTGGCAGAAATCTGGTATGTTCTGATCTTTGCATAATTGCATTAGCTAATCATGTGAATGCCAAGCACATAAACTATTTCAGTATTTTTTCTCTAAAGCTGATGTTTATAAAACTCCTGTGTAATCTATTGTCCAGAATATGATGTTTTTCAGCATCTTCATGGATTTTTTTCCATATTTTTTTATTTTCTGTGTGTATGGTCAAATGTTCCGTTCTCTCCATATCACTGTCTGATATTTTAATACATTTATATAATAATTTTGGTGCTTTCCTCCTCATCTCCTTCTCTCACTTTTTCTCCTTCATACATTTTCTTCTCAACAAGCCCCTTTATACCTCCCTGCCTTTCTTCTGTGTTTTGTAATTAATAATTCAATTAACTAAAAGTTCTTGTCTGAGAGTGGGAAGGGCATCTTATCAGTGAAAACAAGAAAACCCCACCCACCCACCACCAGTAGTGCCGTGAGGAAGAGTGAGGCCTCCTAGTTACTTATCCATTCATGATTAAATGTTCGGGAGCCCAATGTTAAGCAAGTCTTATTCAGATAAACCCAGCTGCAATGAGGCAAATGAGTGCAATACTTCCCTTCTATCTAAAGACATCTTTTGCCCTGCACTTCTCCCCAGCTCCTGGATCTTATACTCTTTCTGCTACATCTTCTTTGAAGTATCTGAAGCCTTACAAGATGTGATAGGTGATTTATTTGGCCCATTTAGGGCAGAGAACTCCACCATGATTTATTCCTAGGATGTTGGCCAGTTATAGACTTCTCCATTAACCACTGTCCACTGCAGTAAGAAGTTTCTCAAATGTATAATGCTCACTATAGCATTAATTTATATATTTAAGCATGAGTATTTAGAAGGTAGCTTACAGTATGGCCGTTTAGAAAAAGAAACAAACAAAGAAATGAAAAAACAAAACAAACAGAAAACCCTAGTGGATTTCATTCAAATACTATAATCTAGTCACAGGCTCTTGACCAAATTTACAGAACCAGACATGAGATTCCCCCTGTTGATCTGGCCTCAAGTCCAATAAGAAAGTGGTTAGCTATCTCCATACTGGTAATGATACTATTCATATTAGAAGGTACTTATGTGGGTGGACTTTTTCATCTGCCAGTTTCCAAATAATGCAACCGTTAGCTCAGGCTTATTACTAACTAGCTCTCACAACTTAAATTAACCCATTTCTATTAATCTTGTATTGCCACATGGCTTGAGGCTTACCTGTTTTACCCCCTCTGCATCTCCTGGAGACTCCTTTTGACTCTGCCCTCCTTCCCAGCCTCCTCTGTGTCTGGCTGTTCTGCCTTTGTTTTTTGCCTACCTACTGCCCAGTTAATTTTTTTTTTTATTAAACCAATCCAAGTGGCAAATATTAACAGCATACAAAAGGATTATTCCACAACATACCCCATTCCTGCTATGCCTTTATTTTATCTTATAATATTCAGAACTGTGTAATACTATTGATGAGTTTTCCCCCTCATCAGCATCACACTGAGAAAGCTAGCTGGTGCAGATGGAGCTTCCATCTCAGATGTAGCTTGATATCTTCTAGCCCTGTGACCAAAGTGTGGACTCCTCCTCTTTTATTTTTACTATCTTTCTTACTGCTCAGTACTTTATCACTGCTTAGAACTCTTGTGACCCTGAGTCTGGGAGGCTCTCATATAACTGTATAGCAGAGGATATATTTCTCTGATGCTACCCACAGTCTTGGTGCACACCGTGACCACTGAATATCATGGCTTCTGTTCCTTTGTTGATGAACTCCTATGAGAATCTGACCTAAAGTTACCAGGGTTTCTGGATTTAGGATCTCTTGGGATTCACAGCTACTTCCTAGGATGCAATCTGGACTAGGGTTTTTTCTATTTGCATAAAAGAAGGGAAACAAATGGTCCATACTTCAGGTTTTCAGTAGAGGTATGGAAGATCCTTGTGAGCCACAGAAGTTTGCTTTTATTTTAGTTCAAAAACATTAAATTAACATGCTCCACAACACATAGTGTATTAAGTCTATTTGTATAAAATTAAAATGCAGAACTTCTCTCAGAAGTTTTATAGAGAAATAAATGGATTCTTTTAGGCAAAACTTAGATACAATTTAGGTATATTAATAGGAGTCAAGTGATCATGATCATTAATGCTGCATGTGCCAGATACTATGGTAAATACACTGTAACATTTAATTTAATGTGATTAGAACTCTGTTAGTCTCTAGATGACCTCCAACTCATACAACTCAGGCTAGACTTTATCTTATTTTTATTGACACATGTAAAGAAATTTAGAAGAGCCATGGTGAGTCAGATTTATGATCAAACTTATTGATTAAGGGTTCTTACACTAAACATGAGTACAAGACTGCGTAAGTAATTTTAAAAAGAGAGAAAGGAAATGTGTATGCACGTGTGTGTGATAAAGAGAGAGAAAGAACAGACTCAAAAATTATTTGATATCAAAAATATCAGTACTCAAAATTAAATGATAGATAAAATGAACTGATTTGTGCTTTGAGGCATATGCCTGTTATATCAATGCTCAGGAGGAAGAAGGAGGAGAACCAGAAGTCCAAGTTCATTTTTGACTACATAAAATAACTCAAGGCTAGCTTTGAGTGCATGAGAGACCCTATTTCAAAACACATGAAAAGAATGGGCAAGAGAGAGGAAGGGATAGGTTTCAAACAAGTAAAGGGTGTTGCTTTGAACTTATCTTGGTGATTGCTAGGCAAAGTGGAAGTAAATGAAAAGAAATAGGTCTGGGACAAAGGGACTTATGTTTTATATTGGGCAGGTATCTTAGTTAGGACCTCCATTGCTGTGAAGAAACACTATGACAATGGCAACTCTTAAAAAGGAATTTATAATTTGGGTGGCTTACAGTTCAAAGGTTCAGTCCATTATCATCATGGTGAAACATGTTAATATGAAGGCATACATGGTGGTAGAGAAGGAACTGAGAGTCCTCTATCTTGATATGTAGGCAATAAGAAGTAAACTGTCTCACTGGGTGTAGCTTGAGCACAGGAGACCTCAAAGCTTACCACCACAGTTACACACTTTCTCCAACAAGGTCACACCAACTTCAACAATGCTATTCTCTTTAGAAACCATTTTCTTTCAAACCACCACAGCAGGTGAACCTGAGAAAGCTGTCAAAAAATGCCAAAAAAAAAAAAAGAAAGATGGTCAAGTGGAGATATCTATGAGGAATCTAAAATTTCAGTTCTTGAAATGAGAAGTAAAGACTGAAGAGACTTCTGGAGATGTCAGGGTCCCTATCCTTTCTTCTCCCACGAATCAAACATCTTCCTGGTTGTGATCTAAGTTCTTTATGACTAATGAACAGGAGTAATTTCTCTTCTCTTCTCCTCGATTTTACCCAATTCTAAATAAGAATGTTAAGATTGGAAGTGAAAGAATTCTAGCCAGCCTGAGCATGGCAAACATGATTCTGGCAGGTCTTTCCCTTCTTGCTTCTCTCTGCCTTGCTAAAAACTGTTAAGTTGCACTTCTAAAGCTGGCCACCAAGGTCCATTCCTTATATGGCCACTTCCTTCTCCTGAGTCAGGTCCAGTTATCAAAGTATTGAAGTCCAGCAATCAAAAGCCTCCTTTGACTCACCAAATTAACATGCACAATTAAAATTAAACATTTCATCCTAACACAGGGCCCTCCCTTTTTAATTTTTATAAACTGTCATTTGCCTGTGGGACACATCTGTCTCCTTTCTATCCAGAGGCCTACTCTTTTGTCCCCGTTCCCCACTACCTTGTTCCCTTCCCCGTCTCCCTTGTCCTCTATCTACTGTCTAGTCTTTTACTTACTGATCCTTGTCTCTTTGAGGCAAGTACATTTCCTTTATGCTAAGAACTTGGTCTTGGGGTGTCCTGAGCCAATACAAGTCCCTGTAGGAAGGAGATAAAAATTCCAGCCCTGAGGCAATACACATGATTGTTTTGCAACTCATTTAAAATCAAGGGATTCGCTCCTGTTATTTTACAGGGGATGAAATCCAAAAACCTTGTATACATCATCTTCATAGTTTAGTACAAATTAGCACTATTGACCAGTATGATATTTTTCTAATCTTAAAAAAAGATACATAAGATATATAACAGAATAAAGACAAAGTAATTGATGTCAAGTCGTGCAAACACTGATTACTTGCTATCTTCTAAATGTATTTTATAAAATTTACCATTAAAATGTATTCCTTTCTTTTTGCATACAACGATTGTGGCAGAGTAGAATTATGCAAGAGAATCAGAAACTAAATTAGGATTTAAATATAAATATAAATAACATTTGCTCATAAATTATCCATGAGGGTAAGTAAGGTAGGCTGGATGATAAATGCAGTTAAGTCTATATGAGTCTAATATTATATCATTCACCCCTCTAAAGAAACATTTGATTGTAAGCATCCAGTTTCATCTATTGTGTGATGAATGAGTCACAGAGGTTCTAAGGCTGTTCTGAAAGTGTCCTTGCATGCTTTTGACATGATAAGTCTTTGGGCCTCTATTGGTTTTCTCATGTAACATCTATTGTGTGATGCATGAGTCACAGAGGTTCTAAGGCTGTTCTGAAAGTGCCCTTGCATGCTTTTGACATGACAAGTCTTTGGGCCTTTATTGGTTTGCTCCTGTGGCTGAATCATAGAATACTGGATCTTTGTTTCAACAGCTTCTCAACCAAGGAATCTGTGTTTGGGTTTTCACTTGGTAACAAGATAAATACTCTGCCAGAGGTGCTACACTCCCTGACAAAGCTTGTTTCTTATGAAAATATTCTCACACTCAGGCTGGCCCTGGGCTTATTTTAAAATCTGTGAGGTTTTCTGCTGTTGTTCTAGATTTAGACAACTTCCTTTCTCTGGTCAGGCCACTGTCACTCCCCCTGAAAGCCAACTCAGTCCCTTGCTTATCTTCTTCACACACACCCCGAAACTCCTTTCCTCCCTGCTCTCCTTTCACTGGCCCGCTACACAGGAACTTAAAGATCTGACACATTTCTTCCTGAGCCATTGATGTGAATGGTTTATTGTTAATAGTAAGTATACTGAAAGTGGATCATTAAAATAAGAACATTATATAGAATTTTGCATAGTTTTTTTTCTAAATGACAACTGTTGGGCATTTTAATGGTAGTTCTGTTAATGTGAAAATAATGAATGTTTCTAATTGGTATATTTCCTCACCATCAGAAGATAATTTTGGTAACCATTGAAGTATTGATGATTGTCTATTTAAAATGGAGAACAAATGTATTGCTGTTTTTCATGCTTGCCATAACTAAGCCATTGAGCAGACAACTAGAGAACACCTACTAGGAGACGTGTGTCTGTCTTTGTCATGAAATCTCACGGCTGACGAACTCAAGGTCGTTTCCAAATCCATCAGGGAAGACAAACACTAGATAGTTTGTTCCATCCACAGGGACTAGGCAGCATTAAAACATTAGAACTTGGCCTTCATATTATTTTTTAACATGCAATTGTTTGGATATTGCTCATAGAGGAGAAGGCAATCAGAATAGACTTTTTGATAATGTAGTTCTGATTTTAAACAGTGCCTGCGGGACGGGAGACAGAGTTCAAGAGTAGAACATTTTCATGGCATGAATGAGGCTCTAAATTATCTTCCCATTGCTACAGAAAATAAAGAAACAAAAAGCTTTCAACAACTGAAAAAAGAAACAATAACAAACAAGCAAAAAATTACCAAGAGTACAATTCCCCAAATAAAAGTAATGTCTAGGTATGAAGGAGTACGTAGAAATAATTTTTGAGTATAAAAAGTGATAGATTTCTAGAGTAGGATATTCACTGATATTTTGACATATTTCATTCAAGTTGTATTTCTGCACATTTTATTTATATAGTTGAGTCCTATTATGTATGACTATATTGTTCTCTACTTTTGATACCAGGACAGACTAGCCAGCTCCACCGTGTGCTTTTGATACCAGGACACACTAGCCAGCTCCACCGTGTGCTTTTGATACCAGGACACACTAGCCAGCTCCACCGTGTGCTTTTGATACCTGGACACACTAGCCAGCTCCACCGTGTGCTTTTGAAGATCTCCTATCCTTTGAATTTCCTTCACATCTTCAGCTTTCCCATTGTGAAATGTTTTTTTACCAGTCTGTCTGTCCTCTGGAATTCAGAGAGGGCTGTCTTTAGTCAGGGCCCACTTCTGCCTGAGTCCAAGGCTCCTCTGTAAGATCTTTTCCCTTTATAGTTTCTCTTTCTGCCTCACAATAGCAATGCTTCTTCCGGAAGATTATAGGAAACTCAGCAATGCTTTGTACCTATTTCTGTAATTTTAACATCTTTCCCTTTCTACCCTTATGGTGTGTGTGTGTGTGTGTGTGTGTGTGTGTGTGTGTGTGTGTTGTTTTCTTTACCTTCATGTCAACTTTTTTCTCAAGACATATATTACCCATCCCATCTTATCTTCCCTAGGGCAGTATTGGTAGTAGTTCATTTAATTTCTATTTCTATTTTTTTTTTGTATTTTTCCAATTGTGTGTTATGTGATAATTTGCTTTCTTATACAAAATTTGTGAGATTTGGTATAATAAAGATGAGATGGTAACTTGTAAGCCTAGCCAACAGTCACACTGTTATGCTGGCTCATGCTCATACAATAAAGTCCTTGCTATACAGCAAATACTGAGAAAGCATTGTCGCATCTGTTCTTCATCAAAGATTGTTATTCATATACACACAAACACACATATATATGTGTACAGGCATATATACACATATATGTATGTGTGTAACAATGCTTAACATATGTGCATTTTTTTTTCATCTCATGAAAATAAAAACAGAAACTAGAGGTTTAGTGGTCTGGGCACTGGCTTAGAGGATCTCTGATATTAGTGGTATGGTTTGACAGCTATAAAGAAAAATCAGCCTCGCTTTCTGGATACAACATTGCTGAAACTTCTCCTGTCATCACACAGTCACACAATTGAAGTGGCTGACATGGCCTGGGTTGGCTGTGAGCAGTACGGACATTTCTCTTACATCTTCCCTTCTCATCAAGAACATTCCCCTCCCCCCGCAGAAAACATTCTCTCATAAAATTTTCCCAGAACTCATAGATCAGAACTGAGCTTATCTCTTGAGAACAAGGAGTATCTGAATAACGCACAAATGAAATGAAGGGAATGGTTGCAGAAGAGGAGTACCTTGGTCCTTCCCAGCTGGGTAGTGGTACTAGGAAAGTAATGCTTACAAAAGGCGAGAAATAGGTCCAAGATTATACAACTTGAAAGTGGAGAAAGGAGAACTTGAGCTAGATCTTTCTAAATCTTTCAAAATCCCCATCCTTAATCTTCACCACACTATAGGGCCTCTCTAGAGAAGTTTAGTATTTTACTCACTTCACCAAAAAATGATTTAGCAAGAAGCCACTTTTTGGTTCGTATTGTTCTTGCTGCTGTGATAATCACAATTCCCCCTTAGGGATGGAATCCGAAGTGTGAGGAAGCAGCTGTATGGAATTGATGATTATGCTGTAGACTCAACTCTAATGGTGCATTTCTGACTGGAAGGAGCTCATTGAGCCTTACAGGAGTCTGAATGGAATTCAGGAAGCCACAGGGTAAAAAAGCCACAGACCGGGCCAACAGGGAGTAGGGTGAGGCAAAGTGTGGACAAAGTCTAGGCACACTGATCCATGCAGAGAGCAATGCTGCCATGCGGATGGAGGATGGCTGAAAAGCCGCTTTACTGTCTCAGGTGCTGTCTCGGGGACCAAGACTAAAAGGGGAAAGAGCCCATCAAGCAGTAACGTCAACTGAGTGTTTACAGGGAGAAAAAAACAGAATACGGGGGTGACACATATCAACCCAAAGTGTTCCTTTGATTTAATGGAGTAATTTAAGGAGATTAAAGTTCATCTGTGATCGAAGGCATTTTTTTTTTTAACTAATGCTGAAGTATTCTTTTTTTTTTTTTTTTTCATTTGAAATGGGGCTTGGGGCTTGTACACTCGGATTCAGGCAAACATCATTTCTTTATTTTTATTTTATTTTATTTTTTTGCTCCTGGAGGTCTTCTATCATTTAAAAAGTGATGCTGTCCTTGACTTCCAGGCAGATACAGAAGAACCTGCCAATTGTACTCCTCCAACAATCAGGGTTTAAGATACTCTGTACTTCTGCAACCAGAGACTGGTCAGGTCAGGGTGAAGTCTCACAGAGGAACTCAGGGCGACTCCATCTCTGATCTCACTCTCCCTGACTGTGAGATCTTCATTTCAAAGCCAGAGAAAGTCATGGAGTCCTCAAAGCTTGCTGAGGAGAAGCAGGGCACATTTCTGTGTCCTGTGTCTGCTCTCTTTTACAGAAATGCACAGTGAAGATCTGAGAAGTGATCTGAAAGATGTGTTTCCAGCTTTTTCTGATAAATTCTAATAATATGAACATTTTTAGATTCATGATTACAATTAGTTATGTGAGTTATCTTTTTTTCTCCAACATTTTTGTTTATAATTTTTAGTTATCATGATGTGTGAATTTCTGTCAATTTTAAGTCAACATCAGCAGTGGGTTGTTATGGTTTATAATAGCATAAAATCCTTGGTGTAACCAAGGCCATATAAAAAGTTCTTTGGGTGTGTCCTGAGACAGTAGGTTAGAGTTGAACACAGAATTATTAAGGTTATTATTCCTAAGAAAATCAGAGTTTAAAATAGAGAATTATTGAATGATAAAAACAGTGTTTCTCTTATTCTGTGTAGAGGGTTCTTTGAGTCTTCCTCAACTCAACGAGAAGAAATCTTTTGCTGCAAAGACCCCCCACAGATGGTGCCTGTCCAAAGCTGGATTGAGTATCATGGAATTTAATTCCTATCATTGAGTACCTGTGAGAAACAATAAAGACCCAAGAGTGAATGGTGCAGATTGCTGCTAATGGGTTTAAATTGGAAATTGCTAAATTCTTGAATTTCTAAATGATGTCATACTTCTCAAGTTCTTTTTTAAACTGAACACTACAAATCAGCATTCCTTTCCTGCTGATGTCTTTATGAGTAAAATGTTGAATCATACAAAGAACACAAATTTAAAAGTTTAAAAAAAACTGTGGGAGGAGCATGGCCATATAAAACCAGTCATTACCTCGTCCTTGCTATTCCGGCTTTCCAAAGAGCCTTTCCTGGCTGTCAGCTGCTCACAGGACTAGAAGGTAATAAAGTGCTTCAGGAAGCCCCTGGTCATCTCTAATGAATCCAGGCTTCTCCTTTCTCTTCCTTCATAGTAACTTTTTAATATATTGACCTGTGTAGAGGGTGAGTAAAAGATGTAACCATGTTTTCTTTTTCACTTGTTTAACTAAAGATATTTTGGGTTAAGACTTGAATTAAACTTATGACTGCTTAACTTTGAATCTCAGAAGACAGCAAGTGCCTATGAATCAAAATTAAAATGCATGTTTATTGTAATTTCAATTTTAATATTATTGAACAGGTTACAATATGTATGTTTTATATTAACTATTATTTTGATATAGAATTAGACATAAATAGCTACAAATATTAAAATGTTTATATTTAAGCAATTGAAAGTAATTATTACATTAAATATAAATAAGTGACATTCAATTGTCATCTAAATTTAATAGTCAGAAACTATAAAAATTAAGCAGTGATTTGGGCCAGGATGATCCAGGATCAGAGCATAATTATTTAACTTAGTTCAGTAATGGACCAATTCTGTGAAAGATAAATATCAAATAAATTAGTTGATTGGTTGACCAAGCTAGCAATTTAATCTCTAGTAAGCAGATAATTATTCATTATGAAAACTATCAACTAAAATACTACCCCCTCGTTTCTGAAAAGCTTGTTCTATTTTTGATGGGCTGTTTCCTTGCCACTATTGTTTTATCTTAATTTTCACTGATTTTTGAAATCAATTAAAACATTTTCATTATTATGATTATAGAAAAAAATGTTTGAAATGGCACAGCAAAATCTAATTTGTCAGCTCGGGCTATTGTGGAGAGGGAGTGTGGCAGGTGGTGAGCCTATGGCACCTCCCAGATTCATCACTTCTGCCAAGTTTCACTAGTGCTTTTGCCAACTTGTATTTCAGGAACTGACAGACGGGGAGAGAGCCCAGCCCCGCACATCATTTCCATTCGTTCTTACTAATGTTAGCAATAGTCTCATATTTGGAAGCATATGATTAGTCCTGAAATACCTACATCTTCACATTTTCATTACTCTAGCAGAAATTTCAAAGGACATAGGGTATGTGATCATTTCCATTAAACAAAATGCACAGATTTAATTAGGTGACCGAAATAAGGACATCAACTATTATTTTATGCAAATGTAGTTAAGAAGACATCATTAGAAACTAGAACTCCAGGACAAGGGATGTTGCCCAGATGGAGGATTGCTGTCCTAGCAAACATGAAGCCCTGGGTTCAATTCCTGGCAGTTTATAAATCAGGTTTGGTTGCACACACGTGTAATCTAAGCATGTGAATGCAGAGAAAGGAGGACTAGAAACTCTATAGCATCCTTGACTACCTGGTGAGTTCAAGGCTGGCCTCTCTAATACAAAATAATTCAGGTTGTTTAGTTCAATTTTTTTTCTTTTTTGGTAGAACTGGTGTTCTGAACACAGGTGGCCGCATACCTGGTACTAAGTTATGCCCTCAGACAGAGATGAGTTTTAAAGAAGTAAACATTTCTGGAACAATTTTACTCTGCTTAGTACCATCTTGTTCTCTGTCAAGTCACCCAGAGTCCTACTTTAATATTAACTGTCTTGGCTGATAATGGCCTTGACCCTTGCAATCTGTTAATGCCTAAGTAACCGACTGGCTTAGACTGTGGCACAGGCTGAGAAGCAGGACAGATCATGATATGCTCCCCTGGCTGGATCACTTATTTGAATTTTTATGCAGGGGCAGAGAAACATTTTATTCATAATTTTAAAATTATTTATTAAGGAAACCTATGCATGGAGTCTAATTGTAGTATTAAGTCACTGAAGAAGAAGCTATTTTCTGAACTATCTATTTTAATCAGAAATCTGTGATGAAACGAGACAGAAAGCAATACTGTTTTCTTGTCAACTAATGAGCTTTCTAGGAGCAATATGGACTTGTTACTTCTCTTTCTTGTTCCCCTTTGTAATATTTTTAGTATAGAACTTCCTTAACTGACAGTTAGAGTGAAGTGGTGCCATCAACCTGTGAGATCTGAAGATCAGCAAACTTTCTTTGGCAGATCCCAGCCTGCACGCTGCAACATCACAATAACTGTGTTACCACACAGAAGTTGCTTAACCTCCAAGAGCTTTAGGAAGGCCTCTGTGACCCTCCAAGGGTCAGTGAAAGGCTTAACCTGGTGACCTAAATTCAATCCCTGGAACCCATTGAGAGGTGGAAGGAGAAAACTGCCTCCATAAAGTTGTCGTCTGACCTCCACAGGCCCCCATGACGTGTGCACCCATGCTCACACTCATGTGCCCACTGCCCCACACTAGTAAGTTAAATACAGAGGCAAGAAATGGAAAAGAATTCTAAAAATACATTTTAATTTACTAGTTTGTCTTTTGTACAAAATGCAATTGCCTTATGTTACAAATGACAATACGTCTGTAAACAGTCAAGACAGTTTGCTTCATCCAGGGGTCTCTCCACTACTCCCCAGTTCTGGAAAATCTTCGTTCCGAAAGGTTTACAAAGAGATGAGTGCTGTCATTGTTTGGTGTATTTGTATATTTTGGTAATTATAGGTTATTTTAGACTATGATGAAAGAAAAATAGAGAAGTAGGAAGATGGTGGTTGGCATCCCTTCCCACACACCACCCTTGGGTGTGTCCAAGGATCCAGCTGCACAGAGATCCTTAAGTTGTGGAAGGTGTGCCTGACCTTTTTTAGATAACTATAAATTAAACATATTGTGTGGTTCCTACATTCTTGAATTGCCCCTGAATTCCTATGGGCACGTAGATTTGTATGACAGGAGAAGAGGGTACTAAAGTGAACTCTCCAGTCTATAGGAAGTCCTTTTAGACCAAGGCTGAGGCATATGAGGAGAGAATATGTTGGGGATGGTAGTATCTGGACACAGATAGCAACCCTAACATATGTTATACACCTCAAAATGGAGAAGTTGAAAGATTGTCTCACCTGAACCCAGCAAGTCCGTGTACATGTGGCACCCATTTGGATAAGTGTATTATATTCTGCATATGAACATAGGTGTATGTGGTGTGGGTATGTGTAGTGTGAATATGAACGAAAGATGGAGGTGACTTTCCTGCCTTCAATTTCCCCTCCCACTCTCTGTTACTGAATGGCATTGGCAGCTGGCTTTTGTGCAGTAGCACGCCCTTTCTGTGCACAGAGATACCTTCCCTTCTCCTCACGGGATTTCAGGAGGATTAAATGATTACACAAGAAAGGTGTTTAGTAGTTAGTGTCTACAGTCTGGGTGTCTAACATGTAGAGAATAGAACTCAGATGAGTGTTACGGTTCTTACTATCCTTATTATAATCTGGATTTCACAAAGTGTCATTCCTCAGATCTGTCATCATATCCCAGGATTGGCTACATAGTTTACAGAGACTGGGGAAAATTGAAATTGCAGGGTTTCATGTTTAAAATGACTCAAATTTCAGAATGGAGTCAAAGAATGTTACACCTGCACACTGTGAGGAGCACATGGCTTGTAACTCTAAGCAATTTTCACCGTCCTCATTTTGTCTCATGGAGGGAAGACAGGAAGGGAACCGTAGGCAGGACACTGCCTATATCCCTCTGCCAACTTCACTCCCAGTGCTGAACAGTCATTCATAGCTCTTTCTCTCTCTTCACCTTCGTTCTAGACCGAAACAATGGAAGAGCTTTCCATAGCAAACACCGTGTTTGCCCTCAATATCCTCAAGCATATAGAACAAACGAACTCTGCCCAGAATATCTTTTTCTCTCCGTGGAGCATCTCGTCCACCTTGGCTATGGTTTTCCTCGGTGCCAGGGGCAACACTGAACACCAGATGGCCAGAGTAAGTTTCTTTAAACCTCACCTCAGAATCCAGTGTTTTCTGAATTGAACCGTAGGCTTGCTCTCGTTTTGTGCTCAGGTCATCTTGACTCTAAGAAAGCAGGGATGGTGGCATGACTGTCATCACAAGCCATCACAACACAGATTCTGTTAGTGTAAATCTAGAAAATGTCCAAATCAGGAAACTCCTCTAATGCAGAGAGCAGAAGGATGTTAGCATTTCTATAATGATGAAAATAGCAACTGGCAAATCTTTCATTTAAACCAGATCATGCTCATAGTTTGTACAGCAAGGGTTTTGAGCTCTTCCTTTCACATGGTTTTAAGTCAAATATCACTATGCAGATAAGAACACTGGCAACCTGTTCCCAAGATCACCTGTGACCTTTAGCTTCCAGCTGAGGCTCCCTCTTAACAATACCACTGTGGGTAGTGTTGTTTCCCCTTTCTTAAAAAGAATGTCTCCTGATGGTTTTAAGCCAGGGTCACAAAGAAAAAAAAAGCACTATGGCTTTGGTTAGCATTCTCACAGAAACATATATATCTTTAATAGACTTCTTCACATTATCCACTGTGAAAGTATGTTTACAAGTGTGGCTGGATATTGTAGATACCAAGTCCTCAAAGTCAATGAGAACAGCATGTAAAACATCATTGCCAGGAATTTATGTATCAAGGTTTTTTCTTCTTTCCTTGATGAATGGACAGAGATTCACACAGGAGACCTTTCTCCAGACTTTAGAACTACTTAAATTATAATCTTCAATATCCCTAAAGATTCATACAATGTATTGTAATTTCTCATGATCATGTTACTTGCTAGGTCAAAGACCTGAATGTGGAAATCATATAATTAAAATTTCATTATATCCACATGCATGCAAATATTAAGAATGTGTGTTCTGAGCACAAGCACTCATTGTGTTTGCAGTCACACCAAAATGCCATGGGCTCCTACCTACGTTCCCATGAGAACTGTTTCTGAGCATAAATACATTCTTCTTGAGAACATGTTGACCCACTTCAGGTGAGCCTCTTTTCAAGTACAGAGTTTCACAGAGACAACATGAACCAACAGGTCAGGAAGTAGATTTCTGTCTAAACTGGAGTCAGTTTAAACAGCATGTCTCACAACAAGACTCAATTGTTCAACCCTGATGATAGCAGAGTGGTGCCACACTTCTTCCTCCTTACTTCCTTTGTCTTGAGAAAGCATAGTAAACCACGGTTTGCAAAACCTTAGACAGAGTTTGTGCTTTCAACTTTAAAGTGTTAAGGCCAGGAGCAGCACAGCTAGAATGTGAGTCTCAGATGAAATGCTCTGAGTTAAAGTGATTTTGATGCTGAAGGAAAAATTCTCCTCGTGGTCACTCTAGGCAGAGAGATTTTCTAACTCAAGACAGTTCTTTCGGTCTGTGGGACCATGCAGTTTTCTTACAACTCTGCTGCATGGGGAGATTTTAAAATTCAAGTGCTAACTTGATTGGTTTCTAAGTAAAAAGGCCATTTCCTTAGATTAGGGAAGAAGGGCAGGCTATGCAGCATCAGCTCCATGCTTCCTGCCTCACTCCCAGATTAAACAATGGAAGACTTGCAGAGAAAGGTCCCCAAATACCAATCCTTTTCTAGTCTAGAACGTATTCAACTAGCTAGATATAACTGCCCACTTCATTAAAAGATGCCAATTACCAGCCCATTTACAATTTTGTTTCCTCTTTACCATGGGCCAAAAGGAGAAGTGTTTCGGGGTCAGAGGTTCTCAAAGACTTTAGACATGGCTGGTTGTGGGAATCTGAGTCTGGAAGACTAGGCTGGGCTGGTGGAACTTTGTGGAGAAGGGACTTGAGATAGCCTTACAGAGACCAGTCTTTCCCTACCACCTCTACTAGCTGTATGAAACCACTTACAGTGAGCGAGATGCAGTGTATCAAATGCTGTGAATTACCCCGACACAGTGAGCGAGATGCAGTGTATCAAATGCTGTGAATTACCCCGACACAGTGAGAGAGATGCCGTTTATCAAATGCTGTGAATTACCCCGACACAGTGAGAGAGATGCAGTGTATCAAATGCTGTGAATTACCCCGACACAGTGAGCGAGATGCAGTGTATCAAATGCTGTGAATTACCCCGACACAGTGAGCGAGATGCAGTGTATCAAATGCTGTGAATTACCCCGACAGTGAGAGAGATGCAATGTATCAAATGTTGTGAATTACCCCGACACAGTGAGAGAGATGCAGTGTATCAAACGCTGTGAATTATCCCGACACAGTGAGATAAATGCATTGTATCAAATGCTGTGAATTATCCAGACACAGTGAGAGAGATGCAGTGTATCAAATGCTGTGAATTACCCCGACACAGTGAGTGAGATGCAGTGTATCAAAAGCTGTGAATTACCCCGACACAGTGAGCGAGATGCAGTGTATCAAATGCTGTGCATTACCCCTACACAGTGAGCGAGATGCAGTGTATTAAAAGCTGTGAATTACCCCGACACAGTGAGAGAGATGCAGTGTATCAAATGTTGTGAATTGCTCCCAACACAGGTATTAGTTTCTATGTGCACATATTATGTGTGAATGTCTTATCTAGGTGATCCTTCTTAATATTTGGTGACTGATGTTCATGTTAAAGCCCACTATGGCTTCTAACTTTCCTAAGCTTAAAACGTATTTAGTAGGAAACCACTTCAGAGAAGAGGAGATGAGTTAATTCTATTTATTTATTTAAAATATTTTAAAAATACAGTATTAAAATATTGGTGTTTTTCAAAACAATTTGTGGACTGGGTGAAATTTAGATAACTCAGGGTAGATTTTATAAATCATCTCATAATAACATTGTTTTTTAAATTTTCAGTAAAGGAGTTAGTATCAAGTACATCATGGATTTTTGAGACACAGAAAGAATGCCTATGCTTATTTTCCACATACAAATACAGAGTCAGACAGTACCATCTAGAGCAGTGCTTCTTAACCTTCCTAATGCTTTGACCTTTAGTGTGCTGTGGTGACTCCCAACCATAAATTATTTTCTTTGCTTTTTCATAACTGTAATTTTGCTAGTTATGAATCATAATGTAAATATCTATTTTCTGATAGTCTTAGGTGACGCTTGAAAAGGTTTGTTCTCCCCCCAAACGGTTTCACGACACAGAAATTCTGATCTAGAGATTCCTGAGCCATTGGTTCAAAGTGAAGTAATTTTGCATGGCCACGTCATCACTCCTCCTGATTCTGACTGCAGGTGTTGCAATTTAACAAAGTTAATGGCAATGACATCACAATGGGAACCCCAGCGAACGTCAGAGGCTTTGATTGCACACAGCAAATACAGAAGGGAAATTATCCTGATGCTATTTTACAGGTACCGGACTTGGTTTTGCTATATCATTTTATATTCTGTCTCTAGCAGCTTTTTGTCTCAGAGTCATAGTGTTGAACTGAGAAGAAATGTAGCAGAGTTCTACTATCCATAGGAAGAGCACCCAGACTAAGTACTGGGATGAATATCCCAAGGGCATCCAATAACAAGGTCAGAGCCAGTGCAGCATCCAGGCTTATTAATGTTTCAGCAATGGTTGCTCCTCAAGCCTATTACATTATTCTGCCATAAGTATATATATATATATATATATATATATATAATGTATAGTACTGTTTATGTATCATATTATTCATATTTATAATAAACTATTTATTCTGAAAGTGTTCTATGTTATGTTACAAGAATGTTTGGATGCACAAGTCCATAGGTGTTTATGGGAATTTCACGAGGAAAAGAGGGTGATCATAATAGGGGTTGGTGAAGCATAAACCTGGTTGCTGCAGGAGAATCTAATGAATATATTATTTGCTTATAATATACCACCTATCTATAAATACTTGTCATCTGTCTAGCTAGCTATCACTTATTATCTACCTATTATGCATATGCATCTATCTACTCTATACCTATTATCTATCTTTCATCAACCTACTAATTATCACCTATCTCTTTATCTATATCTACCTGTCAACTCTGTCATCTATCTGTCTGTTATCTATCTCCCATCTATTAACAACTTATCATATGTCCATCCATTTATCTATATCTATTGCAGGTAATAATTCTATTCATCCATCTGTTATACAAAGTAATACCTTTACCCACAGGCTATATCCTTAAAAACTGGCTGCCTAGTTACATTAACAAAATTATGAAGGGATAAACTATTGGTAACTAATTTACATGGTTATGCCCATGATTAGATTATGGGGACACGTCTCCTGATTCTTCTTTCCTGAATATACTAGTGTCCCACCCCCCATCACTTGGTGTGATGTGAGGTACAGAAGGTAGATAAAGCCTCCCGATACTTTCTAAAACACTGGAGAGCTCTGTCTTGTACTCGAGCCCAGTCGCTGTTGTGACTGAATCTGTCTGTCACACTGCTTAGCATTTGGTCTCTCATCAATTTTGTCAACTTTTAAAGCTCTGTGTTTTTTTTTTTTACTACAAAGGTCACCTTCTAAAATGGGAACCTATTAAGGCTATATAAAGTGTGGTAACATTTCACTATAGTTTCATTGAGAACTTCACAACCGACAAGTAAAATTGCATATATGCAGGGTACATGAGGTAATATATCTATACCTTGTGAAATAATTACCACAAAGTAATACTTTGACCACATACGCAGTCATTTTGCGTGTGTGTGTGTGCACGCATGGGGGGAGGTGGGTGGGAATCTATTTAAATATGTCTTTATCACAAATTTCAGAAACAGTCCAGACTCACTAACTGTACTCCTAATGTTATACTTTAGAACCTCTGGGTTTATTCATTCTGTAATATAATAAAATTTCATCAGAAACACAAGAGTTTAGAAATATCAAAAGAAACTGTCTTTCATTCAGGCTGTGGGGTTTCTTATTTCTAATGAATCTAATCTACAGACACAGCAGAAGTCTATAATTATTAAAGTGTACCTTTATAGCCTTCCTATACTACATTTCTATATTTGTTTCTGCTTTTACCCCCATGGGGTGTTGAAACAAGCTTACCTTGAATTCATTATGTTGCCATGATGAGCCTTGAACTTAGTCTTGTGTCTCTGTCTCTCTTGGGATCATAGGCGGGAGACATTACTCCAATCTTTTTGAATGACATTCTTACAGATTGTTTTCCTCTAATGGACTAGAAAAAAGATGCATGCATACAATATTTTATTGTTGTTTTGAGAAAATTTTATTGCTTCAGGAGTCTTTAGTTAGTATTATTGTGTTATAAATGAAAATTTTTTCTGTTTAGGCACAAGCAAGAGATAAAGTCCATTCATCCTTCAATTTGCTCAGCTCGGCAATCAACACTTGCTCAGGAGATTACTTACTGGAAAGCGCCAATAAGCTGTTTGGAGAGAAATCTGCTAGTTTCAAGGAAGTAAGTGAAGTTGACACTAAAAGAGTTATTCCAACACAAGCAGTGAGGTCGTTTGGAAACTCTTCTCCACAATTCTCAGGAGCAGACTCAGAATTGCAGGTGGGCTTTTAAAGGCTGGCTTTACTGTCTCTCCTGTTCCTGCTGAAGATGTCCATGCAAAGATCAACAAATTACAACAGTGATGTAACTAACAGCTCTTTCCTCTATTTCCCCAAGCTATACCTCTGTTCTTATTCAGTGTCTTTTCTTAAATTTTAATTAATTTTTTAAAACCATCTTTTTTCAATTTACATACCTATCCCAGTTCCCACTTCCTCCTCTTCCTCCCACTCTTCCTCACTGTCCCTCCACTCCACTCCCATCCACTCTTCAGAGAGGGTAATGCTTCCCATGGGGAGTCAACAAAGTCAGTCAAATCACTTTGAAGCAGGACTAAGGCCCTCTGCCCTAAATTTAGGCTGAACAAGGTATCTCTCCAAAAAGAATGGACTCCAGAAAGCCAGTTCAAGCACTTGGGATAAATCCTGGTCCCACTGCCAGTGGCTCCACAGACTACCAACCACACAGCTGTCACCCATACTCAGAGGGTCTAGTGTCTTTAGTGCAAAGATAGAGTTGGTGCTGGAACATAGAACTGGGCATTATCAGTGAAAGTGAAACTGTCCTGGATCTACACGCTCCCCAGTCATCTCACCTCCCTCTGCCTTATGTCTCCTTGTATTTGTTGGAGCCTGTAATTCATCATGCCTCTCTTATTCAACATATGTCGTGTGTAATTGTGTTTTTTTTTAAAGGAATACATACAACTCTGTAAGAAATATTACTCTACAGAACCAGAGGCAGTAGACTTCCTTAAATATGCGGAAGAAGCTAGAAAAAAGATAAATTCCTGGGTCAAGACCCAAACCAAAGGTAAAACTTTGGATTTTTTCTTCTGTTTTTTTTTTCTTTTGAAATCAAACATCCTTGAATATCACCCTCATTCCCTCAAAATTGTAGTCAATTCTCTTTCATCTCCTTCTGAGTTGAGTAAGTCTCAGACTACTGAAAAACAATATACAAGAAAGTGATTCCTCCAAATATCTTAAAAAGTTATACTTTATATGTAGCATTATACAGTTTCTTTCATTTTTTATTATAAAACCTAAACATGTATTGTGTTCTCTACAGGTGAAATCTCAAACCTGTTACCGGAAGGTTCTGTAGATGAAGACACCAAGATGGTACTGGTAAATGCTGTCTACTTCAAAGGAAAGTGGAAAACTCCATTTGCGAAGAAACTTAATGAGCTTTATCCTTTCCGTGTGAACTTGGTATGAAACAAGAAGCATTTTCTAGCATTATTTTAGAGCTTGGAAAAGAATACAGAAAACTTAGAGACTATTCATTGATTTTTCCCATAACTTGCTAGTTATACCTTGGGTGGGCATTGGCTCTTTCAGGCTACTGAGTGTCATTCAAAAATTCCTAAGAGTCAATGGACAGTGAAGACCATGGTTTTATAATTTGTAATTATGTGACATAATTCCTCTTGCCTGGACTTAAATGCTGGTTTTACATTTGCACTATGACTTCATGTATTATCCATTTGTTGCAGTTTTGATCTTTAAAGCTTGAATAATATCTAGTTCAAAAGATTGATGTGAATGTTTGACGGAGTTTACCTAACTTCCTGGATCATTTTAGGCATTACAAATTTATTATAATTTTATTAGTAGTAGAAGTGTTATTACTATTATTATCTATCTTACTAAGTATTGGCTATAAGATACAAAAAAGCCATTAAGTTTGAGGAACTTCTCTAAACACTATACAAATAATTTCCTTTTTTGATGGAAGAAAACACATCTTCCTAGCTTTGACCCAGAAATCATTTAGTCTTACTGCAAATTTCTTAAACATCTGAGAACTGACTTTCATATTTTACATTTTAACAATATTAGCGTGAGAGCATACCTGTTCAGATGATGCACCTACGTGAAAAGCTGAACATTGGATACATAACGGACCTAAAGACTCAGATTCTAGAGCTTCCGTATATTGGAAACATCAGTATGTTCCTGTTGCTTCCTGATGAGATTGAGGATGCGTCCACTGGCTTGGAGTTGGTAATGCATTCCAGTTTCAATTATTTTCAAATTTGGCAGCAAAATCTCCTTTGCTCAAAATGAGTATTGATGTCTTGGAAATCGTGTGTAATTTGTCACAAATGAATGATTAAGTTGATTTACATGTATCAATTTCGCAAAATCTCAAAGTCTGAAACTTATGTAGTTTATGCTACCAAATTACAAAATTTGTCCAGATCATTAAGTTTTAAACATTGTAAAGTCATTTAATTGCTTATTTTATTTTCTAATTTTTTGAGATTATAATTATTTCCTTCTTTCCTCCTTTCAAGGCTCCTTTATACCCGTTCTTGCTGTCTTTCAAACTTTATGGCCTACTTTTCATTGCTTATTGTCACATGCTTATATACATACACATATAAATATACAGTCTTAAATACAGACTTCTCAGTCTGTATAACGTTATCTGTATGTATGTTTTCAGGACTGACTATTTGATATTAGACGACCATTTGATTTGCTCTTCCCTCAAGAAGATCATTCCTGCCACTCTCAAAAATTTTCAGTTGCCTGTAGTTCTTTGCGTGGGGTTGTGGCCTCATTTTCTTTTGTATTCTTTAATGCTTTATTAATAGGTTGAGAATTCTATACACTTATGTAATGTGCCTTGATACGATTCAGTCCTTGCTCTCTCCCCTACTTTTCCAAAAAAAGTAAACCCTCTCACCACTTTTCCAACCAACTTCACATTTTCTTTTTTCAACCTCACTGAGGTCATTATGTGTTGACAGAATGTGTGCAGATGTAAGACTATCCACTGGAACATGGACACTTATTAGGAACTTTACCCATGAAGAAAATGACCTCTCCCCCCATAGTAGCCGTCAAGTGTTTTTTGGACATGACAGAGCCATTGCATACACGAATTCAGAGAGTCATACACAAAACCTACAAGCCAGCCAAATAAGAGTTTCTATAGTAGAGGGGCTCATGAAGTCCCACCTCTAACTGAGGAGTAATTGTCAACTAATATGAATACATATATTGAGTTCAGGCCTTACTATGTAGCCCTGGCTGGCCTGGAATTCACTTATGTAGTCCAGGATAGCCTTGAAATCATAGAGATCCACCTACTTCTGCCTTCTGGGTGCAATAATTAAACCCACACACCAGTGCACTTAGCTTTGCAATTGATTTTTTAGAAGTGTTATTTGTTATTATTTTTATATTTATGGCTATATTCACTGCATTAAGTTTGTATATCACATGTATGCAATGTTCATGGGGACCAGAAGAAGACATTGGATCCCCTGGGGCTGGATCTACTTATGGTTGTGAGCTGCCATTCGGTTCTTAGATGCAATCCTGGGACCCCTGGAAGAGTAACCAATGCTTATAACCACTGAGTTATCTATCCAGCCACTTGGCAATTGATGTTTAACATTAGGCTTTGAGTTATTTTTTGTCCTTTCTCAAATTCACTTTTTTTGTTCTTTATTCTTACAGCTGGAAAGTGAAATAAACTTTGATAAATTCAACCAATGGATGAGCAAAG
The DNA here is from genome assembly GCF_018167655.1 of Microtus oregoni. Taxonomy (NCBI): domain Eukaryota; kingdom Metazoa; phylum Chordata; class Mammalia; order Rodentia; family Cricetidae; genus Microtus; species Microtus oregoni. Next base: position 39,697,619 of record NW_024543062.1, on the reverse strand, counting down.
ACACAATGGCTGAAGACGATGTTGAGGTCTATCTCCCGCAGTTCAAGCTAGAGCAACATTATGAACTCAAGCCTATTCTGAGAAGCATGGGCATGGAGGATGCCTTCAATAAGAGCAAGGCCAACTTCTCAGGAATGTCCCAGAGGAATGACCTTTTTCTTTCTGAGGTGTTCCATCAAGCCACAGTGGAAGTCAATGAGGAGGGCACTGTAGCAGCTGGTGGCACCGGGGCAGTTATGACAGGGAGAACTGGTCACGGAGGTCCACAGTTTGTGGCAGATCATCCCTTTCTTTTCTTTATCATTAACAAAACTACCAATACAATACTATTTTGTGGTAGATTCTCCTCACCCTAAAATGGGAAGACCTTATTTATACATTGTATTTTTTATAGCATTCGCTATAAGCCACAGAATTGCTTCTGTAAGTGCCAACTGAAGACTTTTCTACATACACATTTTTGTACTTCTAATTGATATGCACTAAATATAAACTCAGAAACAATTACTCAACTCTCAACAATACTTATAGAAAAAGTCTACTAATTATTGTTTTCTAAAGCCGTGTGATATCTACTTAGTTCATTCTCATTATTTCTTTGTCTTTATACCTTTCTTTTTTTACAGTATTATTTATTATTTATATAATGGTAGTTTTACAAATGATTGTCCTCTGTATAACAAAACTGTAACACTGAAGAAGCAGATAACCAGAGAATTTTTCTATCTAAAAAAGCAAGCATTTGATCTAATAATGAAAGAACAATTATATGCTCTCCCATAATAATCACCCAAACAAAAACACAATAAAAGGCAAAGCATGTTACATTTCTATCACTGTATGTCACATGTGTGTTTCTGTAACTCATGTGCAATTGGAAATATGCAGTAACTTAAGCAAGCTTGCTCACTTACAAGTATTTGCTGTTCTCTATTAGGTTTTTACAGCACAGCTTTCAGTCCTGTTTGTTATTCTTTGTTCCATTACTGTAAGAAAATACCAGAGATAATAAAGTTGAATTTTTTTTTCTGTTTTATTGTTTTAGAAGTTTTACTCCAAGGTTGGTAGGATGGTTGCTTTTGTGCCCGTGGTCAAACAGTACAATGTGGTAGAAGGTGTGTAGAATATTGCTGTTCATTTCAAGAATGTCAAAGAGAGGAGAAAAAGAGACTAGTCCTCCTCATCCCCTTAAAGAGCATGTGATCAAAGATTTGGACTTTTCATCAGGCTCTTTTTTTTGTAGTTTTGGTGCCTGTCATGGAACTACCTCTTATAGATCAGGCTGGCCTCAAACTCACAGAGATCCACCTGCCTCTACCTCCCAAGTGCTGGGATTAAAGGCGTGCACCCCCACCACCCAGCAGGCTCTACCTCTTACATGTTTCCACTACCTTCTAGTAGCTTCAGTCAGGGGACCAAACCTCTAAAGCATGGCACTTTCAAAGACATTCCACATCCAAGCTATAACACCTTGATTCCTATGAGCTAACCACAATCTATCACTTGTGGGAACATAGAATAATAGTCACAAAAAGGAGAAGAGAGCATAACTACTTCTCTTGCATGAGCCAACACTGAGGGTGATTGGGATGGTGGACAGTTGTGCTTTTCTCTGCTAACTTGGCATAAGATAGAGTTACTTGGGAAGAAGAATCTGATTTGAGAAATGCTTCCATTAAGTTGCTTATAGAAAAGTCTATAGGGCATTTCCTTGATTAGTGTTTGATGTGGAAGAAATTAAACCATCATGGAGGATGCCACACCTTAGCGGGTGGGCCTTGCTTCTCTAAGAATGCTGGTCAAGCAAACCAGGAAGCGGCCCTCCTCCATGACTAGGTTCTTGCAGTGCAGTAGTTTCTGTCCTGGACTATGATATTCAATTGTAAGCTATATTACTTTTTTCTCCATGTTGCTTTTGTTCATAGTATTTTATAACAGCAATAGAACAGTGTCTTAGTCCCTGCTCTATTGCTGTGAAGACATACCACGACCAAGGAAACTTTTATAAAAGAAAACTTTTTTTTTGCAGAGTGAGGTTGAATATTTATTCAGGGGGTTGTGGAGAAGAAAGGGTGAAGAGGGGACAGAGAAAGAGAGAGAGAGAGAGAGAGAGAGAGAGAGAGAGAGAGAGAGAGAGAGACAGAGAAGGGGGGAAGCAGAGAAGTGGGGAGAGAGGCAGAAGCGAAGCTGCCTCTCTGAGAGGAAGATGGAAAAGAGCAAAAGAAAACTTTTAATTGGAGCTGGCTTACAGTTTCATCCTGAGGGAGCATGGTGGCATGAAGGCAGACGGTGCTTGGGTGGTAGGTGAGATCTTTACCTCCTGATCTACATGCAGAGAGGGAGAAAGTCACAGGGCCGCAAAGCCCACCCTCAGTCCCATACCTCCTCCAACAAGGTCACACCTAATCCTCCCCTGACAACTGAAGCATGATTAATCAAACTCAGAGACAAAAATTGGAGCTCAAACTGGTCAGAAAAGCACAGCAGCCAACCACTGGCTCTTACCTTTACCTCAGTCTGAAATGGCGATTCTGCCTCCAGGAATCTCAGAATGAGACTGTGACTGACAGCTGTCTCCTCCCTTTTTACAATCCTCTCTAGTTCTGTGATTAAAGGTATGCACCACTGGGATTAAAGGCATGTACCCCTTGGTTTCTATGGCAACTAGTGTGGCTACTGGGATTAAAAGTGTGTGTTACCACTGCCTGGTCTGTAAGGCTGGCCAGTGGGGCTGTTTTACTCTCTGATCTTCAGGCAGGCTTTATTTATTAAAAGACAAATAAAAAGCCACTACAGACAGCTCATCAACTGAGGACTAGGCTTGCAAATATATTAGCCTATGGACCAGTCTCATTCAAACCATCACAGACTGGTTGTAGAAAAATGGATCAGAGCCCCTTTCTCATAGCAACAAAGACATAACAATTCATAACAGTTTATGACAGAGTCTTCTGAGGTGTCCTTTGAAAGAATCAAAATTTTTCAAAGACACTTAATGTAATGTTGGTGAGCATTTATTCTTTCTGTGTCTTTCATTTATTTGTGGTACAAGTGATTGAGCCTGTCACCTTACACATGCTACTCAAATGCTCTACCACTGAGCTTCCACCTAGTCTGTGTATTCTGAGACAGGGGCTTATTAAGTTATTCAGGCTGGCCTTGAACTTGTTAGTAATCCTTCTGCTTTGGCCCCCCGAAGAGCTACCATTAGACGCCTGTATCACCAGGTTCCACTAGTAATTTTCATTTTTCTATTAGGAAACAAAATAACACAAAACATGATTTTATTGATAGAGATAGTACATTTTTAGATAGGGATTTTAATTAAGTAGGAAATAAATATAGAGACTTAGGGAGGAAAATGAAAACAGCTTTGCCTTGTGACTGTTACAAAGATGAAACAACTTGGTGCATCCAGCAGAATCTAGATATAAATGTGCTTACTGTAAACAGCATAAACAACTAGAACAAGTCTTCCAGCCGAGCAATGATGTAGCCCAAGTCACCCCACTGAAATACTGTCAGTCAAAGCCGGTGGTCTGTCTTTGTGGAGCCTTGGCATGATGCACTCAGCTAAGATACTAGTATCTGCTCTTCACAGACCCAGTAGACAGCATTTAATTTCCTACCACAAATGTTATTTACTTGTGCAATCCAGAGCAGCTCTCCACAGTGTGTTCTCTCCTGGTCTTCAGTTCACTGGAAGAGACATGTACGCACAAGAAAGTGGACACAGCACCCAGTGCATGCAAGGCCCCTCAGTTCCTCTGGGCTATTTTTGGTGTTCTCATACTTCCTTTCACTGTTATCCTCATTCCTCCATGCTCCTGAAAATGACACTGGTGCCTTATTGTTTTTTCCTGTGCTATAGAAATGAGGGACCATATGAAGTCAACTGGGTACAAAAAGGAGAAATTTATGGAAAATGTCACACATAACAATGGCATCAAAACATTAACTGGCCCAAGTCTCACTCTGGGTTCTGTTCTAGCATTCCAAGGAAGAACAGAACAAGGCCTGTGTGATTCTCACAGAACACTAAGAGAAACCTTAACAGACTAGTACCAAAAGATGCAGTAATAATGTCTTCTATTTCAGGTCCATCATCATTGCACTTGAAACTGTTCATTTTTAAAAAGAGGCAAACCAGTGGAGACCATGCTTGTTGCTGTTAGTTAACAACTCATAGAAGGAATTTAGCTTGGAATGTATGAGTTACAGTTTGTCAGAATTCATGTCTCTACATGCAGTCCCATATGGAAAATGTACTTAATTAATTATTCAGGAAAGAACTCTGTTGTCTGCCACTTGTACTTGTTTGAACTTTTGGCCAAGATAAGCCTGAAAGGAAGAGTGTGCTGCTTGTGAAAGGGAACCAAGGGTGGGGCTCAGAAGAAGGAGGGGCTGTGTGGGTTTTTTTTTTATTTTTTTACATTTCTTCAGTTAAAAGTTACCTCACTCTTCAGCCACAGTCTCTCACTAAAGGAACAGTTTGCCAAGTCTGCTCCCAGAAAGAGAAATAAGGTATTGTAAATATTTATTTGCTTAAAAATGTTTGTGTTTTCCTTATTGTAGTGCCTAGTAAATTGCCAAGACCTCTACTTGAAACTAAGAATAATAGATGAGGCTCCCTTTCCTCGGTGCTTTTCGGTACAAGTCAGCTACTTAACCTTGAACCTATTTGAAGTCTGACTGACTAAGAGGAAGATGAATTAATTTCAAGGACACTTCTGCTGTTCCACTTGCAATTGTGAGAAACATGAGTGGATTTCTTTCCTCTAGTCATGTCTGAACTTTCCATGTATTGAGTTGCATTTGCCATCTTAACAAGGGGAAATAGAACATTCTTAGAATAATTGAATCCCAATCTTTCTAGCCCTTCTGATGGGGTGTCTTCACAGTATGAACTTTGGTTTATGAAACTAATGGTTGGCTCATGCCATCTATGGGAACCATTTTCCCACCTATCAGCTTTCCACGTGTCTTTAGCTTCTTTCATTACTGTGGACCATCTGAGTGCCTGGCACACCTTACTCCTCAGAAGCACTCCAACTTAAAAACTGCCCCAGAAAAGGGCTCTGTGAAATAAAGTGGTGCTGGGAGGCAATTAAGATGCTGTTTTCTGTTATGTATAGTTTCATAAAGATTAAAGCATTATCACCAGTAAAGCAAGAGATCTTGAGTATTCTTTCATGGGACAAAGAAGAAGCGCATCCCTGTTGTCACTTCCTCTACTTCTTTTAAACTTCTTTTGCTCCTTGTTGGTCCTACATCACTCCCTCTGGCTTTTACCATCCAAAGTCTGCAGATCACTAGCTGCACTGATCACAAGTTCTGTCTTTATAGCAAAGAGAATGGGACTGCACTTTTCACTGTTCTGTAGCTATGTACCATCAGTTAATATATCTAACTTCTCTGCTCCTGAGTGTCTTAGGTATTAAATGGAAGCATTGGACTAGGGAGGTTCTAAGGTTCTGTCCAAGGTCTTGTGTTAGAAGTGTGTTTGTTCAAAATGGTGTTGTTTTGATAGATGTTATGATCGTTCTTTAATGTCCTCTTCAGTGTGTATAGTGATTATATGTATATAAATATACATATATATCATAGCAATGCAGCAATGAAAGATGCTAAAGGCATGCGGAATGGTGAAAGGTGGGGAAATCATTTAGGTAGATGGCATGAGCCAACCATTAGTCCCATATATCAAAGTTTATACTGTGAAGCCACTCTACCAATTTGTGACTTCTGAAAATTTCAAAAGAGCAATTCATTTTGTAAATAATACATTAGGGAATGGGCAGATAGTTAAATCAATACACTACTTGCCTCACAAGCATAAGAACCTGAGGTTGATCCCATAACTCATGTAAAAAGCCAGGCACGGTAATTACCATTTGTAACCCCAGTGCTAGGGGCATGCTTATGGCTGGCTGCTCAGCCAGTCTATCTTACTTGGCAAATCTCAAGCTAGTGGTTATCTTGTCTCAAAACAACATGGTGAAGATCTCCTGAGAAACAACAGAAGATTGTCTTATGTCTTTTATGACTCTACATGTAAATGTACCCACAAGTGCGTCTGTGTATATACACACACACACACACACACACACACACACACACACACACACACACACACACACAACAGACACACACGGGGGAAGAGACAGACAAGCAAGCAAGCCAGACAAAGACACAGAGAGAAAGAGACAAAGTTTCTGATTGTTCAACACTTATATCTAAATTATTTCCAATAAAATCTCAACTTGGCATTCGGTATCTTTCAGGAATTATTTCTTGGGTTAGATGGCCAGTGTAGTGCTTCCTTATGGTTGCTTCTAAAGACAGCAGTGATCAGAGTTTTCTCACTTGTTTATTTTAGACTATGCTTAATACATTAAGGGTTACTGGTAAGAGTTAAGATAGCTCTTAACTCTTAAGTTAAGTTAAGTGGATAGTAACTGCTCACACCAGGCTATCTCTTTTGTTAGAGAAAAGCACGATTTTCAGGAAGTTCATGTGCATGAATAAATACTATATTAAGGTGATCTGCACATTGAGATATAAAATTCCCAGGCACTGAGATGCTGCTTGCTTTCTTCCCTTTCTGGTTAATATGATTTGCAACAGAAACAAACATTTTTCTTCTAAATATATTTCATGAATTTTAAAACTATAAGTTGTTTAACCAAAATATGACCTGAATGGACATGATCTTTCAGGAAGCAGTTGTTTCTAAGATGGTATTTTTATGGGGGAAGGAATACTGGCAACTTCCCAAAGATTTGTTGGAGGGTAGAGTAACTACAAGACAGGAAGGGGTTTTGTTTCTTCAAAGAGTATTTTCCCTGAGCCCATCTGGAAATTACATAGTGGGTAGAAACCACACCTTGGGTGTGACCCTGAGTCTGAGAATCTGTTTAGTCAAGTGTAGCTTTATGCGTGGGAGAGATTTCAAAAGAATTGCTGTAGAGTAAATCACATAAAGTTATGATGTAACCAAAATCTACACAAACTTGTCCTTGATTCTTGTTTTTAACTCAGAGAGCGAACTCCTGACTTTTCCAAAGCCAGTGTTGCAGATTTCTCAGCAGAAATGTGCTGTTGGGGCAAGACCTAGCACAGTCCCCGTGGAAGGTCCCAGGCGTAGGGTTTGGGAATCAGTCATTTAGTCAATTTGAGAATTATTTGACTATAGAGAAACAGTAGGATAATATATATAATATACATATATATTATCCCACTGTTATCCTATAAGTCAAATATATATATACACACATATATACATGTGTATATATATATATTTGACTCAGTTTTAAATAGCATTTTAATGTAAAATGCCAGAGCAATTAGAAGTGACACTTAGAAGATGAATGTTATATATGTAATGTAATATGGTAGAATATGAACTTAGAAGATGAATGTCATCCATGAAATGCAATTAATACAATAATATAAGCATTATGAAACTTTGAGTTCTTTTGTTAAAGAGAAGTGAATCAGAAGAAAGGGAAACTACTTTCAATTTCTGTATTAAGAATGTCCAAATTAATTGTGCATAAAATCAAGTTAAAAGAAGTAATTCTTAGTGCATGACAAACAGTAAAGACTATTTGGGGCAAAGTGTTCAACTATATGCTGTTGGATATACAAGGCAATATAAGAAGAAAATATTGTCCCCACGGAGCTTTGGCAGACTACACAGAGGCATAAAGGTAATAAATGTCAAGGAAATGGAAAAACTGTCTTGGCACTCAGCTGTCAATTGGTCATAATACAGGTATTCTCTGGGACACATAAGCCCAATACTTTGAGGTAAGCCTCTTACATTCTGTGTTTTTAAGTGTTGGGATATATAAGACAAAAGCGGTATATGGTTAGAAGTTTGTTAAAATCAACTCAGTCTTATAGATAATTGTATATAGCTATCCCTACTTGGAGAGATACTTTAAAAAAATAAATTAAATGGAAAAGATTTAACATTTGTATGATCTCTGTCTTACGCTTTTTATAGGAACCCCATGGCTTCTTTAGCAGTGTCCATCAACCAGTTTGCCTTGGAGTTTAGCAAAAAGCTAGCTGAATCTGCTGAGGGTAAAAATATCTTCTTTTCTCCTTGGGGCATCTCAACTTCATTGGCTATGGTGTATTTTGGTACCAGAGGTACCACTGCAGCCCAGATGTCCCAGGTGAGTGGCTTACTTCACTGTCTGAATGTGAAAAGGTTTTTAAAATGCCAGTTGATTCACATTTTACAATACCACTCAAAACACTTCGAAAGTGATTTACAATGAAAGAAATCCATTTGAATTTGTTGTTTGTTGCCAAGTTTGTTAGCATATGACTTTAATCCCAGCAGGAACATCTTTGGAGTTCAAAGCAAGCCTGGTCTAAAGAGCAAGTTCCAGGCTAGTCAGAGCTACATGCTAGCATTGTGTCTCAAAAACAAGAAAGTTGTTCTTTGGAAAATTCTTTAAGAACTTGTATTCGTCAGAAAAGTAGATAAATGATAAATGATGAGGTCATACATTTTGGTTTAGAACCAAACAGAGTTCTATTTTGATGATAAACCTGTCTTTAAAACTAATATCCAAATTTTAAATTATAGAACTTTTTAGCATCCCTCTGAAAGAGAAAATTAGAGAAGTCTAGCTCTGTGTAATCTCAGCACTTAAGATGCTGAGGCAGAAGGATAGCTGTGAGTTCTAACCCAGCCTGCAGAACATAGTGAATTATATGCCAACTTAGAACTACAAAGTGAGAGGCTATCTTAAACGAAACAACAACAAAGGAATTCTGCTTTCAAGCTTTGTTTGGTCACATCTTTGTTTAAACCTCAGGAATATGTCTAAATGTGAAGATCTCAGAGATAGTATTTAAATATAAAGTTAATATTGTGTAAAATAAAAAATAATTATATATAATTATAATTATACTATAATTATATAGTAAAATATATGGTAAAAATCATATGTATGTATATGTGATATCAGGTATGAGAATACAACTGACTATAGTTAACTGGTTTATAAGCTTTCCTACAGATTTGTTTTTAGAAGAACTCCATCTCCCCAGAATATATTCCATAATGTTTGTCCATGATGAAATTATAAATAACTTTGTTGCAATGAGTCTAGTGTACTTGCTATGCACCTCATTATCCTAGGGCAGGTGGTCCTTACTCCCATCCATCATCTCCTGGTACACTGTGGCACACTTGAGGGAAAACAGGAGAATAGCATCCTTCCTGCTATTCCAAGAGAAATGTTAGGGTGAAAGTAAAGGTTACGTCTGTATATATTGAGTTGTGTTAATGAAAAATAAAGCAATCAACTAGAAAAAGAACTAAAAGCCCTGAATTTTAATAGCTGTTTTGATTAAAGTATCTAAATGATGTATCAGTTGAACACTGTGCTTTTCATTTTCCCTGTTTAATTTATTTACTCGTACAGTATTATGACACATGTATACAGTGCATAATGATCATAGTCTCCTCCCCTCGAATATTTACATTCCTGTTTCAGGGAGCTCTGAAGTGCTGTCTTCTAATTCTTTTTACAATATAGAATAGATTATTGTGAATTATTCACCTTCCTGTGGGGCAAAACACTCAACCTTATTGCTGCTGTCTAACTGTACTTTGGTAACGGATCATCCTCCTTCCATCTTTTTCCCTGTTTCTGTTGAGGTTATGGAGACAAAATAAACTGAAACCTACTTTATTCTAAACAGTTTTTATAGCACACCCCACTTCTGACACTAAATGCTAGAGGTCTTCTCCGTAGTCTGTACTCAAAGTCACAAATTCTTATATATTGTACCCACAGATATCACTATATCCCACAGCTGAAGATTTGGTCCCTAAGATTTCTTTCCAATTCAGATGCAGTCAGAGCTCTGGGCTATTTTACTCATATGTCTTCTGATCCAAAAGCCAGCTAAAAACCAAAGCTCCCAAGACATCCTCATTAATCTCAGTTACTTTGCTAGTGTGGCTCACAGGATTTAGGAAAATGCTTGCTTATTGGCTTATTTTAAAGAATGCTAAAAAGAATGCAGATGAAGAAATGAGAAGGGTAATGTATGAAGAACAAAAGCTGACGGTTTCCATGACCTTTCCCAGGGCACAAATCTTTGGGGGTCTGCAGATGCTCACCTACTTTCTGAACCCTGTCTTCTGGGGTTCCTGGGAGACTTGATTATGTTTTGGAATAATGACAGTCACGTACAAAGAAACTGGGCAAGAGTGTATTCTGATGCTGACAGACTGGCACTGAGGAGACCCAGCTCTCCCAGTTTTCCTTAGTTCCCTATGCAGTGTTTCTTCTCTAAGTTTGGAACAAGTGGTCTTTTTTACTTGTTTGTTTATTTGTTGTGTTTTATTTTCCTAAGAACCTCTACCAAACAGAAAATGTCAGAGGATGTCTTAAAGGCATTGTTAAAGACAGAAGGATGGAGGAAGGTTATATTTTTAGTTTCTATGATGATCTTGAGGAAGAGAAACTAGTATTTGCAGTTTGGGCTTCAGAAAAGAGCAGGTGAAAAGAGGCCAAGAGAAAGCTGATGAATGAGGCATGAACATTGTTCCATTCTGTCCCGATGGTATTCTAGTTACCTGGAAAATAATAAAGGTTATGGGAATTAGATGCCAGGAATCCAAGTATATGAATTAGAGACAAAAATTATATGTCACATATCATACCACTTCTAATTTTTTTATGAAATAAACTTTGTTTGTCCATATATGAAATCCTAATTCTATCTTTATTTCCACAAAAAACAGGATTTTCTTCTTTATGTATAAATGGTAACCCACTGTTTAAAACACATTTCCTTGTATATACTTACCTCTCTTTTGAAAACTTATGAAAAGCAAGAGAATTTTACTTCAGAATATTTCCAACATTGTTACAAATATCCCAAAGTGTATGACAATAAAGACATGAGTAACTTATTTGTTTTTCTTGCCAAGTGTTTACTCAAACTTTTGTTAATTTATATTTTTTATTAATTTTTAAATTTTATCTTGCATACCAACCAGTTTCCCCTCCCTCCTCTCCTCCCATCCTCTCATTTCACCCCCTATCTACACCCCTCCCCATCCCCATCCACTTCTCAGAAAGGATAAGGCCTCCCATGTGAGTCAACTAGCACTTGAAGAAGTTGAGGCAGGACCAAGCTCCTCCCCTTGTATCAAAGCTAAGAGAGACATCCCATCATAGGGAATGGGTTCTTAAAAGCCAGCTCATGTGCCAGGTCAGATCCTGGTCCCACTGTTGGGGTCCAACAAACAGATCAAGCTATGCAACTGTCACCCATATGCAGGCTCCCTAGCTGTCATTCTCCAGTGTGTGAGCTCCCACGAGCTCGGGTCAGCTGTCTCTGTGAATTTCCCAATCATGGTGTTGACCCTTGTTGCTCTTATAATCCCCCTTGCTCTTTTCAAATTGACTCCCAGAGCTCAAGGCTTGGCTGCGGATTTCTGCTTCTACTCCCATCAACTATGGGATGAAGGTTCTATGATGGCAATTAGGGCAGTCACCAATCTTATTTCAGGAGATGGCCAGTTAGGCCCCCTCTCCACTATTGCTAGGAGTAATAGCTGTGGTCACCCTTGGGAATTCCTGGGAGGTTCTCTGGTACCAGGTTTCTCCCCAACCCCATAATGGTCCCCTTTATCAGATATCGCTCCCTCTCTGTCCCTACTCCAACTTGATCATCCAGATTCCTTATATTCCCATTCTCTGTCCCCTCTCTTCTACCCACCCTGCCCACAGTTTTCTCAGATTTCACCTATTTCCCCTTCCCAGGGAAATCTGTGGATTTCTATTTTGTTTTTTGAGACGTGATTTCTCTGTGTAGCCCTTGCTGTCCTGGAACTCACTTTGTAGGCCAGGCTTAAAGAATCCTCTTGACCAGGATTAAAGGTGTGTACAAGCACACCCTGCCATGAGAAACTTAAGAGTTTTTTTTTTTTTTTTTTTTTTTTTAAATTTCACTTAAAGAAATTTGAGGCACTCAATTGAAACTCATTTGGGGGCTCTGTGTTCAGTTATTTATATATTCTGTGGTCATAAGAACTGCTGATTCATATTTACAATTGCATTATTTTTATGGGTACTTATCTGCAAAGTGTATTGATTTGCTTTTTATTGAAATCACAGGTACTTCAATTAGACAAAGGACGGCTCTTCAAATCTGATCCTGCTTGTGAAAAGAAGAGAAAAATGGTATATATATATTTAATATCCAGTGGACAGTTGTGGGTGGATTGCTTCTAATTTATGTGTTTGTGGTCAGTTTAATCAATCCCTTTCTTAGATGAAATATATCAGAATACCTTTCAGATTCCAGAGTGAAGTGACTGTGCTTTGTAGCAATATTCTTTCCTTCTTGTCTTATTGTTCTTTTCATCCCTTTCAAGTTTTTGTTTTACTTTTGAAGTCATTCTTGTCTGTCTTTGCAAGCTAATAGTGAAGGATATGTGCCTTCATTAAGATTTTATACTAGAAATATCGAAGAAAATACTTTTATCTATTTTAAATAAATTGCTTTTACTTTATGCTTGTAATACACCAAATAATTTCATTTAACTATATATTAGTCATATATTATTTGACTTTTGTTCAACATTTTTCCTAATCCTCTCTCTTATAAAGGAATTGAACTCAGACAAGGTTGAGGAAATGCACTCTGATTTCCAGACCCTTGCTGTGGAAATACTCAAGCCTGGCAATTCCTACATACTCAAAACAGCCAATAGGATATACGGGGAGAAAACATATCCATTTCATAATGTGAGTGTAAATGTCTTTTTGTTCATTAATAAAAATAGAAGGAGTAAGCAAAAACCAGCCATAAAATACACATTTTCTCTAGGGGCCCCAGAAAAAAATCTTAATGTGGCTAGTATCTCCTGGCAAGCAATCATTTTGCCATGATCATGCATACCAAGTTTTGAAGGAAACCAGTGTTGAATCTAAGACAGGAGTGACTCATGGACACATAGACATTGGTTTCTTTAGCTAACATTTGTTTCACAAGAAAATATAATGGGCAAACATAGAGTCATGTAATAATAGGGTAGAACTGAAGGAGCCAAGAATGGTGTCCCTCACAGGACTGTGGCTAGAAGCTGTCCCTGGAAAACAAAGAGGACTTTGAGATGAGAGTAGAGAAAATTCCCACAACAGGATTCTAGAGATATTGTCAATATGGAACATGAAATAATGCCAAGTTCCTTCTTTTGTTAATGGTTAAAATCCCACCAACAGAAATCTTGGTGACCTTATTGCGTTAAGACTCAAATGGTCCTCAGACTAGAGTACGTCATTTTTCTCTTAAGTTTGTGCATCACACCATTTGAAAGAGATCAACAAGAGTCTAGACTAAATCATCTAGGGGCAAAAAGCAAGGGGTTAGATAGGACAGAAGAGAAGCAGGTACTCTGTGGTTTCAAGCATGTGATGGGTGCCCACTTCCGTGAGTTCTTCTGGATTTAGGGCCTTGGGCTTTGTTAATCCTGGATCTACAATATATCTAGGCAGAGCCTTAAAGACAGCTTTATTACTGTTAGGCTTTTGGACTTCTACTTGACTCATTATCAACAGAGTTGAGCTCAGTAGCATTGGACTCCAAACAAAAGGGATATAGGCATCTGCACATCTTTATACAGGTGAATTAACAGGGTGTAGTGCCTCATATTTGTGTTTTATTTTTGCTGGATTATAAATCCCAATGCAGATCTCCCAATGTTTAAACCATTTCTTGGGGACTGGATTAATTTGTCACTATTTACTTCCAAATAAGCAAACTAAAGGAACCAACACTGTACCTCCCCAAGAAAACAAGTTATATTCCCATAGCAACTGCAAGCTCAGTTAAAGTCAGCTGTGTTGAGTGCAATGGGGTGGATCATCAAAACTCTGTAGACAGAGGTCTTTCTCACTCCCTCAAAGAGACCAGTAAGGTCTTTTGCCTCACTTCCAGGTCACATTGCCAAGCAGAATATAGTTATCTTCAGTTGCTACAAGTTCCTGAGGATTTGGAGACCTCAAGCAGCCACGTTACAGACTCACAGGCCTTGCTGTGTTCCTATTCCTCGCACAGAAAGCCATGTCCAACTTTAAATACCATTTGACCACAAGATAACTTGACATATAGTCTTCTGTTTTCATTCTATTCTCATTTCCAGGTCTGAATAAAACATAAGAAAACATACATGCAAGTAGCATTATGTAGACAGGTTGTGTTTATGTATTAAGGAAAATATATATGTAAATACATATGCCTACGTGAATGTAACAACAATTAATGAAAAGCAGAGGCCATGAATTTGAAAGAGATCAAAAGCAGGTATACAGAAAGAATTAAAGGTGGGAAAATAATGCAATTATGATATCAAAAAATAAAATAAATAATATCTAAAAATAGTCAAGAAGGGGTTGCCAAGCTCAGACCCGCAGGCTGGCAGATTTTCCTTCTCTACCTGGAGTTCTGTGTAGCTGGCTGGGGTGAGGAGGATTACATTTACATTTTGACAGAGACGGGAATGATGAAGTAGCGATGGAGTTGTGGAGGGAGAGTGGTTGTCCTCAATTGATTTTTGTTTTAAATAATGTACACAGATTTGATTTCTCAGTTTTGGACAGCTGTACAGAGTGTATTTTATCTATATCTTTCAGAAATATTTGAAGGACATGCAAACATATTTTGGTGCAGAACCACAGTCTGTTAACTTTGTTGGAGCTTCTGGCCAGATCAGAACAGAGATCAACTCCTGGGTGGAAAGTCAGACTGAGGGTAAGTTGTCGTCAGGGCATAGCTAAGGGCTTGCACCAAGCTTCATCATATTCATATGAAATTGTGCCATATATGCCTATGTATTTCTTTAGTGGAACTGTGGGATATATACTAAGTATTCAGAATTTTTATTTCTATTTATATCTGTAAGTTTTAGATCAGTAACCTCCCCAGGAAATTCTATTTAAAATATAGAAGGCAAACCTCCACTTTTCCAAGTAGACAGGAAAAAGAGGTATAGTTTACATATTTCAAAGGATAAAATAAAAGAAATGAAAAATGGGAGCTAGGAATGACTGTTGCACTTGTAATTTTAAAGAAAAATGGCTATTAATAACAAAAATAGAGTAAAGTTTTACTGGTGCATGATTATAGTTATCTTAAAAATTAAAATTATTTCTTAGAGTTTGGGGTACAAAAATTATTCTGCTACATTGCTCCCTGGGCTTGATATGTTTGCCGGCCATCCAGAACAGTCCTTGAGAGAGGATGTGTCCTTCTTGTCTTTGTCTTCGTTGGCACAAGATTTCCCTGTGTCTCTTTTGCATTCTTCTGTGCTCGCATTGTTTCTCGTTTAATGTCTGGGTTTTTTAAGTATTGGGATCCAGGACCAGCCCAGACCTAAATCATTTCTCATACAAGAGTAGGGGTGTGGGAATGAAAACACAACTCACATGATTATATAGGGAGGGAGTTTTCATTGATCCTTCAAGAAATTCTAAATTCACATCCTGAAAAATCCCCTGTGTTTATTACCCAAATAGCTTTTATATCTAGATGTAAACTAAGGGGGAAATTCATTAGCATTATATTTCCTAGGTAATGGGGAGAATGACTTGGGTCATGTCCACACCTATCTATGTTCATTTGGTCAATGTTTTCCAAAAACAGTGGACTATTCAAAATAAAAAGAATTACAAAAATAAATCACAGATAAGTGTGCTTGAGATGCTGGTCTGGGGAAGGAACAGTTGACTGTTTTGAATCCAAATTGTTAAGAGCAGTTCACAGAAGCTAATTTTATATTTTAGTTTTTTGCAAGATGCCTGGTTCTGTTGTTTAATACTGTTTTAGTAATCTGTCCTTGGTGGCACATGCTTATAAATTTATCCCACTGAGGTCCAGTCAGGAAGATTATGCCTTAGGGGCCTGCTCAGGCTACCTGATGATTTCTCCACACTAGCCTTGGACTACATAGAAAGATGTTTTGTCAAACATACAGGCAAATAAACTAACCACCTAACTAAACCAATAGTTATTATCAACTGTTTTATAAATGTGATATAGTACCAACATGCAACTATGTCTTTTCCAGTATCTATTGCTAGGAGAAAAATACATTGCTTGTTTAGTAGTGTCAGTCAATATTTATAACAAATTTTCATTTGTTTTTTATTTTATGTTCCTGTTAACCATATTATCTGCAAACAAAAACATTGTGTCTTCCTTCTATGCAACTAATACCACATTTCATTTTCTTTTTTAATATATTTTTAATTTATTATTATTTTTTTATTGAGCTCTACATTTTTCTCTGTTCCCTTTAACCCTCTCCCAAGATCCCCATGCTCTCAATTTACTCAGAAGATGTTGTCTTTTTCTACTTCCCTTGTAGATTAGATCCATATATGTCTCTCTTAGGGTCCTCATTGTTGTCTAGGTTCTCTGGGATTATGATCTGTAGGCTGGTTTTCTTTGCTTTATGTTTAAAAACCACTTATGATTGAGTGCATGTGATAACTGTCTTTCTATATCTTGGTTACCTCACTCAAAATGATGTTTTCTATCTCCGTTCATTTGCATGAAAAATTGAAGATGTCATTATTTTTTTCTGTTGTATAGTACCCCATTGCGTAAATCTACCACATTTTCCTTATCCATTCTTAGGTCGAAGGGCATTTAGGTTGTTTCCAGTTTCTGGCTATGAGAAACAATGCTGCTATGAACATAGTTGAGCACATGTCTTTGTGGCACAATTGAGGATCCTTTGGATATATACCCAAAAGTGGTATGGTTGGATCTTGAGGAAGGTTGTTTCTGCCGGATTTTATTTTCTTACATTGATTCATGAATTAGCATTTTGGGGAAAACTTTAAGTGACAATAGTCCTCAAAGACTGGATACTCATATGTATTTGTTTACTATGGCTGTAAAATGATGATTATTGGAGGAGTCAACATATTATTTTTTTCCACTATTTCTCTCCTTCCTCATTGCTCTTAAGAAAAAGTATACTACTTAATCTTAAATTGTTCTATTTCTGGAATATCTAAAAAATATTTTTAATAGAAAACTCGATGTTTCCAGAAAAATTGGAAATTTGGATATCTAATTAAAATATGCATATCCCAGAAGCCATTTTGAAATCTCTTCTGTTCTTATAGGTAAAATTCCAAACCTCCTCCCTGATGACTCGGTGGACTCCATGACTAAGATGGTGCTGGTGAATGCCCTTTACTTTAAAGGGACCTGGGAGCATCAGTTCTCAGTGCAGAACACAACTGAAAGGCCTTTCAGAATAAACAAGGTCAGAGCCAGCTGAAAGACATAGAATTGTCACATGACCCTATAAAATTAGATCCTACAGTAAATTGGTTTCTTTCCTAATGTTATCCTCCTGTATCCTGGCTCATATTATGGAAGGAAAAGCTAGTCTGGGAGTTTTTTGTTCCATCTACTAAAGTGTTATGTTTCATTGTTTTTCTCTGAATACAGTCTATTTGTAGAATTTATCATTTCATGGTTTTGAGCACATGGGAGCTGGGTAGAGTGGGGTTTATATTTATTTTTCAATTGAGAAATACAAGTAGTTATGGAAGTAGAGGTGTGTCTGAGTTAAACTTTCCAGAACCAAAGATTGTCCCACTATAAGTTCTGCTGTTTCTATTAAGCCCATTGTAGGTGTGTGTGTGTGTGTGTGTGTGTGTGTGTGTGTGTGTGTGTCTGAAGCTGGGTAGAGATGAAACAAAGTTAAAGATAGATATGAGGGATTCCAAGGGCTATCAGCTTGCTATCACCACAATAAAACGCAACTTGAAAGAAGGAAAAAATGGAAGCTCATGATTTTCTAGCTCTAGTCTGTGGTCACCTGTCCCAGAGAACATTAATGTAGAAAGTCAGCCATGAAGCAGTTACTCAATGTATGGAAGGGAGGGGAAGACAGAGACTGAGGGAGGAAAAGGAAGGGAGAGAGGGGGAGGAGGGAAAGAGAAACGAGGGTCCCAATAGTTCAGGGTGCTGAGGGATAATCCTTTTGTATGTGGTGAATGTGTAGTATCCTCATTGGTTAATAATAAAGCTGATTTGGCCTATAGCATGGCAGAATAAGGTTAGGCAGAACTGCCAAACTGAAAATACAGAGAGAAAGGAGGGCAGAGTCAGGGGCAGTCCTGTGACCAGCCAGCCACAGAAAGACGTGCTGGAAGACAGGTAAAGCCTCTAACCATGTGTGTTATTGTAGATTAATAGAAATGGGTTAATTTAAATCTGAGAGCTAGTTACTAATAAGCCTGAGCTGTTGGCTGAGTATTTTGTAATTAATATAAACGTCTGTGCGTTTATTTGGGACCAGACTGTCTGGACAGAAAAACTCTGCCCACCTCCGTTTACACCAGTGATCCAACCTCCTTACTAAGCACCAACTCCTATAGATCACACCATCCCTGCAACATTACCAGCTGGCAACAAGGACTTCCAAGACTTTCACACTTAAGACCCAAAGTTCTGCAGTTTAGAATGTATCCCAATCAAAATATTGTCAGGAAAAATTTTTCTTACTTTTTTCTCCACTAAATTTCGACCGTAATTTTTTCTGCTGGATGAATTCAGAGTTTTTCCTGTTTTTAATCCATAATGGTCAAACATGGCTACTCACAACATCTCTTTGAGAACAGGCTGATTCCTAGAGGGAGAATCTTGTAGCACTGCAAAGCCAGCTGACATAGACTGTCTTAGTGGTTGGTTTTAGCAGTGAGATCTGAAAAGGACACTAGTTGGTGCCATTATATGCACACCCTAGAAACCATCCCTGTATTCCAAGCAATGGCCTGGCTACAAGATATCACAGCTTACGGCGAAGGCCTTCTAAATGACCTCTCCTCCACATTCAATGGATAAATAATATGTCTGTAACACTGAATTGCAGAAAGTTCCTTGTGGTTTCATCTACAGCTAATTTTGTTTAAAATTACATCATGTGGAGCTAGAAACATGGCTCAGCAGTTAAGAGCTCTTGTTGCTCTTCCAGAGCATCAGGGTGTGATTCATAGCAACCATGTGGGGAAACTCCTGTCTGTAACTTGAGCTCCTGGGGATCTGATGCCCTCTTCTGATCTCTGAAGGTACTTGAACACATTTTAACAGAAGCCCTGATAATATTTTGCAAGAATTTCCCTCTGATCTATTGCTAGTTTTTCATTTATGAATTCCAGGTGTTTTTTGATACTAAAATACATTCTAAGGCTCTCAAATATTTGCATGTAAAATGACCCTTTATTTCTTGGTTATTTGCATTTACATACTTACACGGTTTTCCTGCATGTCTGCTTTTTAGTGTTTGGTAGAATCTACCTATTGTGGCATAAACAGAATGCCCAGTAGATGATGGATACAGGAGCTCCCTTGTTTGCTATCACTGGTATTGTTAGCAGAATTTTCCAGAAGCTATATCAGGAAAACTTCTGTGTCTCCTGTAAGGTCACAGCTTTACTATTGTCTAAGACAAAGGGAAACTGATGGTGATAGGGTAAGAATATGGAGTTCCCCTGTGACTCTGTTGTCCATTTTTACAGACCATCACCAAACCAGTGCAAATGATGTCAATGAAAAAGGATCTTCAGGTCTTTCACATTGAGGAGCTGCAAACCATAGGTCTTCAACTTCATTATCAGAACCGTGACCTTAGCTTGTTTCTTCTGCTGCCAGAAGAAGTAAATGGCCTGGAACAGGTAGATACATCAGTCTCTCTGACAAAATGGAATCTGTGATTTTCCCTACGCTTTCATGAGAAAAACATGAGGACTTCACCTCCCTGCTTTTAAGTTTCTGCATAGGAAGGCAATCAACTAATATATTTTGAGTCCTGACTACTTTGTCTTCAAATATTGTTCATACTTTAGAAAATTCTAAAAGCTAATATTACTATATTTTAGCAATACAGTCACAGACAGCTCTAGTGCAAGATGGGCATACACATAGCCTCATATACACAGATATAGTGGTTCTTATCACAATTGGGATTACAGTGAGTTGCCTTGGACTTTCTCAGTCTAGTAGAATCTACCTAATTCAAGAATAACTTCTAGGTGAAAGTTGTCTCATACTCTCATTTGGCATTTCAGCAGATGAAAGTTTGTAGGCTAGAGTGCTTACAGCTTGATCTGACTTTTGGAACCCCAATATTTCATTGCTAAGCAGTACCTGGTCTGTAGCTGAGGGACTCTAGGTGGCAGCAGCATAGTAGAAATAGAAATAATACCTGGATGGCCTCTGCTTGTGGAAACCACGAGTTTACCCATAGAGGAAATGGCTTGTGGGACCTGGGAGCCATACTACCTGCATAAAAAACTTTCATGTTTAATAACCCTTGTTAGCCAGAGGTCAGAACTAAATCTAAGCACAGAAGTCATCTGCAGACCCACTTCAAATTGATGTAAAAAGAAACTCTTGGCAAGGATTGCCTTCTTTTGTGATGCCTCTGATCAAACCCAGGGCCGCTTGTGTGCTAATCAGACTTTCTAGGATAGAATTGCATCTCAGCCTCAAATAAATCTTTTTAAAAGTTTTTATATTATTATTTTGTGTGGGGGGTGTGTTTGCTTACTTGTATGCCTATGTACTCTGTGAGTGCAGTGTTTGTGGTGACCAGAAGAGAATATTGGATGTCTTGGAGCTGGAGATAGATATATACATATATATATATATATATATATATATATATATATATATGCCACCATGGAGGTGCTGAGCTAAGAATTTGAGTCCTCTGGAAGAGCAGCTAGTACTCTTATGTATTGCGGCATCTCTAGCCCCAAAATCAATCTTTTAATCACTTATATTTATATATGAGTATGTATATTTATATGTATAGTGAGTGTCACATTTTTAAACTTATTTTTTATCAAATAAACATTTTTAAGCTGTTCACCCTTTTAAGCCTGACCACACCCTGTGTCTAAGCAAATGCATGCTGAAATGGAACATTAGCCTCTTCTGAAACACATATCCTGAATTTCTTTGCCTAGAGTCTAGTTTTTCCATTTATTTCTTAGTGTTGGTAGCTTTCCTTGATTCTGCTAGTATGAAAAAATATTTCTATATTGCTTTTGAATCTGTATGAAACTGTGGAAAACGGTAGCAATGAGACCTGTGTAGATGGGCTGCTTCTCAGGAAACCAGTCTTCTGAGATGAAGACATTGTCACATCATTAATTTGTACCCTTCACAGACATGTTACTGACACCCAATACTTGGGTCTATGAAGCTCCAAAATGAGCAAAAGTTTATGCTTTGAAACAAACTTATCAATAAAAAGTAAAATCTATTTGCTGATACAGTTAGATATATACACACATTCATACATTATTCTTAGAAATTTTAAATTATAAAGAGAAGTAAAGAATAATATGCTCACTATAAAAGTGTACTCAGAAGAGCTGGAGGGTTTCTCCCTTTTTTATTCTTTATTGACATAGCTTATAATACTGTGACTATAAAGCATAGGCATTTTCTTTTATCTGAGATTTTGTTTTCAGTGAACTCTTTTCCCTGTTAAGAAAAGGAACAGTTTGTGCCCTGTGTTAGTCAGTTTATTGTTGCTTGTGATTTACATCTAAAAGAAACATCTTATGGGAGTAAAGATTGATTTCATTCTTGATTTCATCCCATCCTGACAAAGAGGTTGTGGCAGGCAGAAGTGAACAGAAGAGGCCAGAGCAAGAGAGAGCCATCCAGGACACACGTTCTTTGTCCAGCCAGGCACCACCTTCCCCAGTGCACTTACCTCTTCATAGACTAGTTAGAGTTTGGGTTAACATGTTTATTATGTGAGACTTCTCATAATCTAATTCTCTCCTAAATGCTCTACTGATACATTCAGAGGCATGTTTAACCAATCTGTTAGTGGCTAATTATCTAATCAAGTTGACAGTAAGGACTCATTTATGTTCTAACAATGTACACAACAGTAGATGTTTTATGTATGAAACCGCCAAATGCTTGGTTATATTAGGATATTTTAATATAATTGATAACTTATATACTGTGTTAGAAGAATTTCCCTTTCAAAATCAAGTCTAATTCTTCTATTTTCTTTTCGTTTCTTTCTTTTTTTTTTCAAAGTATATCTCTGGCTGTTCTGGAACTCACTCTGTAGACCAGGCTGGCCTCAAACTCACAGAAATCTGCCTGCCTCTGCCTCCCTGAGTGCTGGAATTAAAGGCATGTGACACCACCATCCACTTAATTCTTTTATTTTCTGAGAACTACTATCTATAAAATGAAGACTCTGTAGGTCAGTGGCAGAAAGTTCTCATCATTAACTGGTGGAGTTCCAAATGTGTCTTTTGCTGCCCCATGTAGAGGGAGTGATAGTATTCTCCTCTATGTCTTTCTCTCTCTGATTTACTCACTCTTCTTGGATTCCAATCCTGCAGCTAGAAAGAGCTATAACTTATGAGAAACTGCAGGAGTGGACCAGTGCAGACATGTTGGACACCTTTGAAGTGCAGCTGTACCTCCCCAAGTTCAAGCTGGAAGAGAGTTATGATCTGAAGTCAGTCCTAAGCAGTATGGGGATGACTGATGCTTTCAGCCAGAGCAAAGCTGATTTCTCAAACATGTCTTCAGACAGAAATCTATTTTTGTCCAATGTTTTCCACAAGACTTTTTTGGAAATAAATGAAGAAGGCACAGAGGCCGCAGCTGGCACTGGAAGTGAGGTCGATCTTCGAATTAAGACACCTTCCATCGAGTTCAATGTCGATCATCCATTCCTTTTCTTCATTAGGCACAACAAAACCAATAGCATTCTCTTTTATGGGAGATATTGCTCACCCTAAACTCCTCATCTCTCATTAAATACAAGCATCTTGATGGTATCAAATAAGCAATCAGAAACCATGATCATGAGATGGAAAAGCAATCATCACAAAATCATCCCATAGTCTATAAGCATTTCACACTCTAATAATAATAAATGATTGTTGAAGGAACATGTTTTGGTGATTCTGTCAAGTCTATATAGAGAGAATAGCATTTAATTTGTTCTACCACCACAACATTTGTCTTACTGTGACCTTTATTTATGTTGCAAAAATGCTGCTCAAAAGCGCCAACACTTACTTACCAAACCAGGGTCTCCTAACATGTTTGGCAGGGTTGGAGGGGTCTCAGTAAGACTGAGTCTGAGACAAGTATAACGCAAGCAAACAGACTTTTATATCCTTATCAGAAACAGAATACAATGTTGGTTGCCAGGATCAATACAGTTGTAGTTAATAGGATACAATGGTGCTTGCAAGCTGTACAGGGTACACCAGAATAATGTCTAAGACCAACTGCCAAGCCAAACTTCTATATGCTTTGCTGACATCTAGGGAACTCAGCGAAGCACAGGAAGCTGGAATGCTTCATTGCCTGAGTGAGTGCCTCAGCTTCTTGGGAACTGAAAGGCACCCAGTACCATTGGAGCCAAGGGCTCCTACTTGAAATGCCCACAGTGCCTGCTTCTGACGGTGGCTGGACCAGGCCAACTCCACAATTCCTTGCAGCTCTCGCTCTTTTATTGCTTAATTTCAGATGGTACACATCATCTTTCAAAGCAGACCTGGAGTAGCAAATCAGTCAGTGGGCTATAATGCTTCCCAATATACCCAAATTAACAAAATTCCTGCAGATATTCCTATGGACTGTATTTTAGAAGACTAGGTTGCTAGGTTTTTCACAGTGAGGGAGAGGTTAATTCATTTAACTTTGAACACTGAATAGTTTATGTTTCACCAAGCAAGGCCTGAATGTCAATACTTAAATTGTCATGTGATCATCATTGCCTGGGGAAGAATATGATTAGTGGTGGCGAACCCCGGGCCCTGAGAATAATTAACATAAATTTGGATACTATTCTCTTCCCATCTAACAAAGAGAAGTATTAGAGGATTAGGAACATGAGCTCACTCTGTCACAGAAGGAATAGGTACATTCGACAGAGATAGCATACCAAGGAGCAGCGGTCACCAACTCTTTTCCCTCAGCCACCAGTAAATAAGTTCCAGTGTGTCTGCCGTTCCTTGGTATGACAATAATCGTTGTGGAATTAAAGTATAAGGAGTGAAGAAGTATGATATTTATTTTTATGCATGAAGAGAATTCCTTAACTATCAAGCAAGCCTGCTCTTTAGTCAGTGAAAGTCATTTTGTTCTTTTTTTTAAAAAAATACTAAAGTATTTTGATGAAAGCATGTATGAAATTCTTGTTCTTCCTTTAGGTGGTTAGTTCCTAGAAAAAGAGACACTATTAAAAGGCAGTCTTCAAGGAGAGCCATCTTCCCTGGAACACTACCACACCCTCCTTTCAAATCCAAAAGACCCAAGCCACTGACACGCCTTTCCACCCTCCACCCATCACCACCACCACCCGCTTGCTACCATGCCAGGCCCCAACATAGGCAGATATCTTCTGCTCAGTTCCAGGCTGAGCCAGTTAGAAGAACAGGTGCAGGCCACTCCAAGACGAACAACAGAGACTGTCTGCTGGAATAGAGGTCACACTGGCTTCCAGAAATACACACTACAAAGACCAGAATCCCAGAGGAGAAACACAAACCAAGGATCAAAATACCTATACAAAAAAAAAAAAAACCAGAAATCAGCAACCTAGACCTGTATTCATTCCAAACTTAGGTGCAGAGATACCTGTGTAAGAACACAATCAGCAGCAGCCACCGCTGAATATTCCAACACAGTTGAAGCACAAGAAAACTTCCTTAAAACAAACTTTATGAAGATGATAGATATTCTTCAAAAGGAAATGAATAAACCTATTAGAGAAATTCATGAAAACACCAGATAAGCTATACTTAAAGAGATGCTTAACATCCTTAGCCATCATGGAAATGCACATCAAAACGACTCTGGATTTATTCATAATAGCCAGAAACTGGAAACAACCTCAATGCCCCTCAATAAAGAATTGATAAAGAAAATATGGTTCATTTACACAATGACATATTACTCAGATGTTAAAAACAATGACATCATGAAATTTGCAGGCAAATGGATAAAACTAGACAAAATTATCTTGAGTGAGGTGACCCAGACCAAGAAAAAAAAATGTGGTATGCACTCACTTAAAGTGGGTATTGGCTGTAAAGTAAAGGATAACCATGTTACAATCCACAGACCCAGAGAGGCTAGACAAAAAGGAAGGACAAAGGCCCTGGGGAGTTTGGATCTCCCTGGGAAGGAGAAATTGAAAAGATTTTGAGGGAGAACTCATGGGTGAAGATTTGAACAGAAGGTATCAGGTGGGGGTGGAGGGAGAGAGTACTGATATAGATGACTGGAATTGGGGGGCATTTTGGGGATGAGGGGAGGTAGAAACCGAGTATAATGGAAAGTCTCAGCAATCTACAAGGGTGACCTTAGAGAAGACTCCTAGTAATGGGAGATAAGGAAACTGAAGCAGTCATCTTCTCTAACCAGGCAAGACTTCCAGTGGAAAGACTGGGATAACCCAAACATAAAATCTTCAATCCTGCCCCCCCCCCCCATTTACCCACCTCAGCAACAAGGGCTGGCATCTGCAGGCAGGCTACTTCAGCCCCGCTCAATTGGACCTTGTACTATACAAGTCTCACTCTGCCCCCAAACCTACCCATTCCTGTAAACCTCAGTGGCTCCTGGAGACACACAGAGCTGACCAAGAGTCGCTTACTGAAACACAGACAGTGATGCACCAATAGGTTCAAGACAAGATTCCTGAGACATAAATACCAACTGCAAAGACTGTCTGCACCAATTGGAGGAAGAGATGGATAGACAACAATGCAAGAATACATTCAACAAACTAAAGAGAAACCTGGCAATACCAGAACCTAGTAGTCCTACAACAGGAAGACCTGAATATCCCAATGAAGAAGAAGAAGAAGAAGAAGAAGAAGAAGAAGAAGACCTTTAAAATAACTCTATAAAGATGATAGAGATCCTTAAAGAGGAAATGAAAGATTCCCTTAAAGAAATGGAGGAAAACACAAACAAAATATTGGGTGAAATCAATAAATCTCTTAAAGCAAGCCAAAAAAAAAAAAAACAAAACAATTAAACAGGTGAATGAAACCATTCAAAACTTGTAATTAAAATAGAGACAATGAAGAAAACACTAATTGAGTGAATTCTGGAAATCGAAAATCTGTGTAAATGAACAGGAACTATAGATGCAAGCATCACCAACAGAGTTCAAGAGAAGGAAGAGAGAATTTCAGGCATTGAAGATACGATAGAGAAAATAGACTCATTGGTCAAAGAAAACATTAAAGCCAAGACAGTCATAACAGAAAATATTCAGGAAATTTGGGACACTATGAAAAGTCCAAACCTAAGAATAATAGGCATAGAAGAAGGAGAAGAATACCAGCTTAAAGGCATGGACTATATATCCAGCAAAATCATAGAAAAAAAATTTCCAAACCTAAAGAAGAAAATGCCTATTAAGATACAAGAAGCTTAAAAATACCAAATAGACTGCCCCCACCAAAAGTCTCCTCTATGCATAATAATCAAAAGACAAAATATACAGAATAAAGAAGGCCAAGTAACATATAAAGGGATGGCCATCAGAATAATACCTGACTTCCCAATGGAGTCTCTGAAAGCTATAAGGTCCTGGACAGACATTATGCAGACAATAAGAGACCGCAGGTGCCAACCCAGACTACTAACCCCAGCAAAGTTTTCATTCACCATAGATGGAGAAAACAAGATATTCCACGACAAAACCATATTTAAACAATACTTATCCACAAATTCAGTTCTACAGAAAGCACTAGATGGAAAACTCCAATCCAAGGTAGTTAGTTGTACCCATGAAAGCACAAGCACTGGATAGTCTCCAACAGCAAATTCTAAGGAAGGGAAACACACACACACACACACCAAAACATAATAGCAATCAGCAATCACTGGTCATTAACATCCCTTAATATTAATAGACTCAACTCACCTGGGAAAAAAAACAAGTTAACAGAGTAGATATGAAAATAGAATCCATCCTTCTGCTGCATACCATAAACACACCTCAACTTCAAAGACAGACATTTCCTCAGAGTAAAGAGTTGGGAAGAGACTTTCTAATCAAATAGGTCTAAGGAGCAAGCTCACCAGTATAGTTATCAGAACATCTAAAAAAGTAGACTTCAAACTAAAAGTAATCAAAAAAGGTGAAGAAGGACATTTCATACTCATTACAGGAAAAATTCATCAAGACAAAGTCTCAATTCTGAACATTTATGCCCCAAATACAAGGGCAACATATTTGTAAAAGAAAAGTTACTAAAGCTTAAATCACACATCAAACCCCACACATTAATAGTGGGAGAATTCAACACTCCACTCTCACCACTGAACAGGTCTACCAGACAGACAATTAACAGAGAAACAAGGGAATTAAGAGATATTATGACTCAAATGGGCTAAATAGGCATCTATAGACCATTCCACCCAAACACAAAAGAATATACCTTCTTCTTAGCACCTTATGGAACTTTCTCTAAAACTGACCACATACTCAGTCACAAAGCAAACCTCAACAGATACAAAAAATTGGAATAAATCCTTATATCTTATCAGATCATCATGGCTTAGAGTTCAACAACACTGCAAATTCCAGAAAGCTTACAAACTCTTGAAAACTGAATAATGCTCAACTTAATCATCCCTGAGTAAAGGAAGAAATTTAAATAAAAAGAAATTAAGGGAGCTCACCAAGGCAAGCTGGAATGGGACTGATGGGGCATGTGATTAAACCAGACTCTCTGAATGTGGCTGTCAATGAGGGCTGAATCAGAAGCCAAGGACAATGGCACTGGGTTTTGATTCTATTGCATGGACTGACTTTGTGGGAGTCTGGTTTGTTTGGATGCTCACCTTCGTACACCTGGATGGAGGGGACAGGACCTTGGACTTCCCACAACGCAGGGAACCCTGAAAGCTCTTAGACTAGAGAGTGATGTGGGAAGGTCATTTGTCAATCTGTTTTGAGTTGATTTCAATTGGTTAATAAAGAAACTGCCTTGGCCCTTGATAGGATAGAAAATTAGGCAGGTGGAGTAAACAGAACAGAATGCTGGGAGGAAGTGAGGCAATCGTCATGCCTCTCCTCTCTGGCTCAGACGCCATGCCTCTCCTCTCCAGGGCAGACGTGATGGAGCCAGCCGCCAGGTCTTACATGCTGAATCTTTCCCGGTAAGACACAGATTACTAGAAATGGGTTAAGCAAGATATGAGAGTTAGCAAAGAAGAGGCTAGAAACTAATGGGCCAAGCAGTGTTTAAATGAATACAATTTGTGTGTCGTTATTTGGGGGCATAAGCTAGCCAGGCGATCTGGAGCTGGCAGAAGGAATGCAGCCCATGGCTTCTACTACAGAATGGCACCCAGACGTGGGTGACTGAATCTACAGAAAGCCTCAAAGGTTTTGTAAAGAAAGAGTAAAGCATGTTTTCTTGCTAGCAGCAATTTCTCGGGTCTGCTCTGCTTGCTAGAGGCAATCAAGCACTCTCATCTAAGGAGGCTTCCTGACTCAGCTTTAGCTGCAAACCTTGCAGCTCTCTTAAGAGGGCCTGCCACAAAACACTTAAATGGTGTTGATAAAAGCTGACTGAATGCTTGTTTGTTTTCAGCCACAGCAGGAAAAAAGTTGTGCTGTTTTAAAATGCAGGCTTTCTGGGTCATCCTGCCAGGGAAAACTCTGACCCTTTCAAGCAGGCTGTCTGGACTATAGAGCTGTGGATACATTGTTGCAGCTTGCTTCCCGGCAAGAAAATGCCATAGGAGCTTTTGACTGTTGTTTACTATTGCAGCTCACTTCCTGGAAAGCACCTTGAAGCTCATAGAGTTGTGGCAAAAAAACTTTTCCATATTCCTTAACAAATTAAAGACCCATGTGGTCAAAAAAAAGAAAGTAAAGAGAGATACAAAGAAAAAGAAAACCTCTAAATGATTTACAGTGTGTTAAAAACACATGCAGGCTAAAAGTTAAAGTTCTTAAAGTAAAAAACAAACAAACAAAAAAAAAGAGAGTAGTTGGGTGTGTTAGTACACACCTTTAATCCTAACATTTGGGAGGCAGAAGGAGATTGACCTCTGTGACTTCAAGGTGTGGTAGGTAGCACATGCCTTTAATCCAAATGCCTGGGGGGCAGAGACAGATGGATCTCTGAGAGTTCAAGGACA
This sequence comes from Microtus oregoni, assembly GCF_018167655.1. Classification (NCBI taxonomy): domain Eukaryota; kingdom Metazoa; phylum Chordata; class Mammalia; order Rodentia; family Cricetidae; genus Microtus; species Microtus oregoni. Next base: position 39,668,375 of record NW_024543062.1, on the reverse strand, counting down.
GCCTGGTCTACAGAGTTATTCCAGGACAAAGATATACAGAGAACAAGTCTCAAAAAAATAAAAGTAAAAATTAACGAAATAGAGGCTAAAATAAAGCCACACAAAGATGGAAAATACAACGAGAAACTTGATACTGTATGCTATTATGCTCTCTTTGAATTGTCTGAATGCTGAGGAAGGAGCAACAGATGCTAAAAGACATCTGTTTATAAATGATGCTGAACTAATCCAACATAGATATTTTGAAAAATACCTTGATTTCAGAATTTGGATCTAAGGATATGATACTCTGGAAAAAAGATTCTTTTTTTTTTCACAGAGGATGAGACCCTGTGGATTGCTTCTATCCCAATATGTTATGATGGACCATGCCCTCCTGAAGGGTTGCTGTGAACACCTTAAAAAAATTACTTCACTCGACTGCTGACTGAGATGAATCTAGCACACAGGTTATACCATGAACAACCTGAATAACAGTGCCCCCATACAGTAGGAAGCAGTTTGGAGAGAAATAACTGTGCCCATATTCCCAAATTTTGTTTATAAATGTTCTTTTACATTTAAAGGGGGATATGATATAGATATGAATAATTTGCATTGGTATGGATTTTAAGGTCAATTTTGTTATATGTATATGTATTTCTGCTCTTGATTAAAGTATTGTGATCGTGTAGTTCATTTAAAAATGTAAATATATAGGTTGTTAATGGATAATCATTGATAATAGTCAAGCTTGTAGTTATGTTAGTTAGATTTTATAGATGTGCATAGATATATTTCAGATAGGCATTCTTCATATCTTTCAAAGACTACAGAATATGACATTTAAAATGTTTTAATAACTTAGGGTTTTTCGTGACAATGAGACACATATGCTCCTGGCAGCACCAATCTACTTCAAGAAGATGGGCATTGAAGAGGCACCTTATGGAGTTTGATAGCCATTTGAGCAAGAAACTGCTCTTGTCTGGACTATTGCATAAACTGGACACAGAGAACCCTCAGAGAGAGGACTGCTGAACTTGCCTAAAGGTAAGATGATCTTTCGGGGTTCCTGATTCATGAAAGAGTCTGTGAGACATTTTGCAGGACACAGCAGATAGTGACTGAACTGCCTTTGAAATTTCCTGCTTCATGGAAACGTCTCTGGATACTACGGGCTCGTAGGCTGAAAATTGATGCCCCAATGGTACAGAGGAACTTTGGGTGACTGTCCAGGCAGTGAGATGTCTCTGTCATTTCTAGAGTTTGGAAGTTGCTTATTTCTTGTTTGCTTAGGTAATTTTGTATTCTTCTAGAGTCTTTGATGGAGTTGAATTGATAGATAGTTATAGTCATAGTTTTTCATTGTTATGATAAAAGATAAAATAGATATAAATATTGTAACTGTAATTCTTACTTGATAACTGTTTTTTTATTATTTATTTATTTATTAAAGATTTCTGTCTCTTCCCCGCAACCGCCTCCCATTTCCCTCCCCCTCCCCCAATCAAGTCCCCTTCCCTCATCAGCCCAAAGAGCAGTCAGGGTTCCCTGCCCTGTGGGAAGTCCAAAGACTACCCACCTCCATCCAGGTCTAGTAAGGTGAGCATTCAAACTGCTTAGGCTCGCACAAAGCCAGTACGTGCAGTGGGGTCAAAATCCCATTGCCATTGATCTTGAGTTCTCAGTAGTCCTCATTGTCTGCTATGTTCAGCGAGTCCGGTTTTATCCCAGGCTTTTTCAGACCCAGGCCAGCTGGCCTTGGTGAGTTCCCGATAGAACATCCCCATTGTCTCAGTGTGTGGGTGCACCCCTCGTGGTCCTGAGTTCCTTGCTCCTGCTCCCTCTCCTTCTGCTCCTGATTTGGACCGTGAGATTTCTGTCCGGTGCTCCAATGTGGGTCTCTGTCTCTGTCTCCTTTCATCGCCTGATGAAGGTTAATATTCAGGAGGATGCCTATATGTTTTTCTTTGTGTTCTCCTTATTTAGCTTCTCTAGGATCACTAATTATAGGCTCAATGTCCTTTGTTTATGGATAGAAACCAAATATGAGTGAGTACATCCCATGTTCCTCGGTTTGGGTCTGGCTTACCAAACTCAGGATAGTGTTTTCTATTTCCATCCATTTGCTTGCAAAATTCAAGAAGTCCTTGTTTTTTACTGCTGAGTAGTACTCTAATATGTATATATTCCATACTTTCTTCATCCATTCTTCCATTGAAGGGCATCTAGGTTGTTTCCAGGTTCTGGCTATTACAAACAATGCTGCTATGAACATAGTAGAGCATATACTCTTGTTGTATGATAAGGCCTCTCTTGGGTATATACCCAAGAGTGGTATTGCTGGGTCCAGGGGTAGGTTGATCCAGAATTTCCTGAGAAACCACCACACTGCTTTTCAAAGTGGTTGCATAAGTTTGCATTCCCACCAGCAATGGATGAGTGTAACCCTTTCTTGATAACTGTTTTGTTATATGTAATTTTGCTATGTTAAAGTGAAAGCCTTTCCTTTTTGTTTAAACATAAAAAGGGGAAATGATGTGGGAAGGTCATTTGTCAATCTCTTTTGAGTTGATTTCAATTGGTTAATAAAGAAACTGCCTTGGCCTTGATAGGATAGAAAATTAGGTAGGTAGAGTAAACAGAACAGAATGCCGGGAGGAAGTGAGGCAATCGTCATGCCTCTCCTCTCTGGCTCAGACGCCATGCCTCTCCTCTCCAGGGCAGACGTGATGGAGCCAGCCGCCAGGTCTTACATGCTGAATCTTTCCTGGTAAGACACAGATTACTAGAAATGGGTTAAGCAAGATATGAGAGTTAGCAAAGAAGAGGCTAGAAACTAATGGGCCAAGCAGTGTTTGAATGAATACAATTTGTGTGTTGTTATTTGGGGGCATAAGCTAGCCAGACGGCCTGGAGCTGGCGGCAGCAATGCAGCCCACTGCTCCTACTACAGGAGAGGGGTGGTAGGGTGGAGTGGGTGAAGTGGGAGGGAAATGGGAGTTAAGGAGGAGGTGGAAATTTTTAATAAATAAATAAATAAGACGAAAAATAAAAAAAAAGACTTCCTAGAACTCAATGAAAATGAAGGCACAACATACCCAAACTTAAGGGACACTATGAAAGCAGTGCTAAGAGGAAAGTTCATAGCAATAAATGCCTACATGAAGAAGTTGGAAAAATCCCAAACTAATGAATTAAAAGAACACCTGAAAGGGCTTGAACAAAAGGAAACATGCTTGCCCAGGAGGAGTAGATGACAGGAAGTAATCAAATTGAGGGCAATCAATAAAATAGAAACAAAGAGAACAATACAAAGAATCAATTAAACAAAAGCTTAGTTCTTCAAGAAAATCAACAAGATAAAAAAAAACCCTTATCTAAACTAATCAAAAGGTAGAGAGAGAACATCCAAATTTAAAAACATCAGAAAGGAAAAAAAAAAGGGCATAACAAAAGACACTGAGGAAATCCGGAGATCAGCAGATCATGCTTTAAAAACTGTATTCCATAAAATTGGAAAATTTAAAAGAAATGGACAAGTTTCTAGATAGGTTCTGTATAGCAAAATTAAATCAAGAACAGATAAACAATTTAAATAGGCTTATAACCACTAAGGAAATAGAAACACTCGTTAAAAGTCTCCCAACCAAGAAAAGGCCCTGGACCAGATGACTTCAGCACAGAATTTTACCAGAAGTTCAAACATGAATTAATTCTAATACTTCCTAGATTGTTCCACACAATAGAAACAGAAGGAATATTGCCAAACTTTTTTTTTACAAGGTTACAGTTACCTTGATACCCAAAACATAATGATGCAACAAAGATAGAGAACTACAGACCAGTCTCCCTCATGAACAGTGATGCAAAATTACTCAGTTAAAAAACTGCCAAACCAAATCCAAGAACACATCATAAAAATCATCCACCATAACCAAGTAAACTTTATCCCAGAGATACAGTGTTGGTTCAGCATATGGAAATCTGTCAATGTAATCTAACATATAAACAAACTGAAAGTAAAAAACCACATGATCATCTCATTTGATGCTGAAAAAACTTTCGGCAAAATCCAACACCCCTTCATAATAAAGGTCTTGGAGAGATCAAGGATACAAGGAACATATCTAAACATAATAAAAGCAGTTTACAGTAAGCCAACAGCCAACGTGAAATTAAATAGAGAGAAACACAAAGTGATCCCACTAAAATCAGAAACAAGGTTATTCATTCTCTTCATATATATTCAATATAGTACTTGAATTTCTAGCTAGAGACTAAGACAACAAAAGGACATCAAGGGGATACAAATTGGAAGGAACGAAGTGAAACTTGGTATTTGCAGATGATACACTAGTATGCATAAGTGACCCAAATAACTCTACCCAGAAACTCATACAACTTATAAACACCTTCAATAATTTGGCAGTATACCAGATTAACTTAAAAAAATTAGTAGCCCTTCTTTATACAGATGATTAACAAACTGAAAAAGAATTCAGAGGAATATCACCCTTTATAACAGTCGCAGATATAAAATATCTTAGGGTAGCTCTAACCAAACAAGTGAAAGATGTCTTCAAGATGACAAGAACTTGAAATCCCTAAAGAAACTAATTGAAGAAGATATCAGAAAATGGAAAGATCTCCCATGCTCTTGGATAGGTAGGATCAACTTAATAAAAATGACAATTTTGCCAAAGGCAACTTACAGATTGAATGCAACCCCATCAAAATCCCAACATAATTCTTCACAGACCTTGAAAGAACAGTACTCAACTTCATATGGAAAAAAAAACTAACACCCAGAATAGCTCAAAACAGTTCTGTGCAATAAGCAAACTTTTGGAGGCATTATCACCCCTGACTTCAAACTCTGTTATAGAATTATAGTAATAAAAACAGACACATGGGCCAATGGAATCAGATCGAAGACCCTGCTATTAATCCATACACCTATGAACACCTGATTTTTGAGAAAGAACCCAAAATGGTACAACGGAGAAAGGAAATCATCTTTAACATATGGTGCTGGTATAACTCAATGTCACCATGCAGAAGATTGCAAATAGATCCATATCTATCCCCATGTACAAAACTTAAGTCCAAATGGATCAAGGACCTCACCATAAATCCAGTTACATTCAACCTGATAGAAAAGAAAGTGGAAAGTAACCTTAAATGCATTGGCACAGGAAACCACTTCCTAAGTATAGCACCAGTAGCACAGACACTGAGAGCAACAATCAATAAATGGGACCTCCGAAAACTGAAAAGCCTCTGCAAGGCAAAGTACATGGTAAAAAAGACAAAACAACACCCTACAGAATCCGAAAAGATCTTCAGCAAACCCACATCTGACAGAGGACTGATCTCCAAAATATATATAGAACTCAAGAAACTAAACATCCAAATTCCAAATAATTCAATTAAAAATAGGATACAGAACTAAAGAAAGAATTCTCAGCAGACGAATCTCAAAGAGCCAAGACATTTGTGGAATTGCTCAACATCCTTAGTCATCATGGAAATGAAACTCAAATGGCCACGCAGTCTGCCACAGCCATCCAACTGCCACCCATTTCAGAGGACCTAGCTTGGTCCTGTACTGTTTCCTTCCTTGTCTGGCTGGAGTTGGTGAGCTCCCATTTGCTCAGGTAAGCTGTTTCAGTGGGTGTCCCCATCATGATCTTAACCCTTTGCTCATATTTTTACTCTTCCCACTCTTCAACTGAACTTTTGGGACTCAGCCCAGTGCTCTGCTATGGGTCTCTGCCTCTGTTTGATCAGTTGCTGGATGAAGGTTTGATGGTGACATTTAAGATATTCATTAACCTGACTACAGGGCCAGGTCAGTTTGGGTACCCTCCCCTCTTAGCTGGGGTCATCCTTGTGGATTTCTGGCAATTTCTCTAGTGCCAGGTATTTTGCTAGCCCCATAATGACTCCCTCAATAAAAAATCACTTTTTTCTTGCTCTCATCTGTCTTTCCTCCATCTCAACTCTCCCTTTCCCTCAATTTCTCCTTCCTTTCCTTTTTTCCCCTCCTATTCTCCTTCTGCCCTCCCTTCTCCCCTAACTCCCATACTCTCAATTTTGTCAAGCAATCTTGTCTATTTTCACTTTCCTGGTGGATCTATATATATTTTCCTTCGGCTCCACCTTGTTACTTAGTTTATCTAAGGTCATGGACTATAGGCTTCTTATCCTTTGCTTTACAGCTAGTACCGCTTATGAGGGAGTATATATAATGTTCATCTTTCTGGGTCTGGGTTACCTCACTCAGGATGTTTTTTTTTAATTCCATCCATTTACATGCAAATTTCCAGATGTCTTTATTTATTTATTTATTTATTTTTTGCTGCTAAGTATACATTGTGTGAATGTACTACACCTTCTTTATCCATTCTTCAGTTATTTCCAGGTTCTGACTATTACAAATAATGCTGCCAGGAACATAGTTGAACAAATATCCTTGTAGCATGATTGAGCAACCTTTGGGTACATGCCCAAGAGTGGTATTGCTGGGTCCTGAGGTAGGTTAATTTCCAATTTTTTGAGGAACCACCATACTGATTTTCAGAGTGGTTGTACAAGTTTCCACTCCCACCAGCAATGGATTATTATTCCACATCCTCTCCAGAATAAGCTATCATTGGTGATTTTGTTGTTAACCATTCTGACTGGTGTAATGTGGTATCTCAGAGTTGTTTTGATTTGCATTTCACTGATGGCTAAGGATGCTGAACATTTCCTTACATGTCTTTTGGTCATTTGAGATTCTTCTGCTGAGAAGTCTCTGTTTAGTTCTGTATCCCATTTTTAATTGGATTATTTGGAATTTTGATGTCAAATTTCTTGAGTTCTTTATATATTTTGGAGATCAGTCCTCTGTCAGATATGGGGTTGGTGAAGATCTCTTTGCATTCAGTAGAATGTCTTTTTGTCTTATTGTGTCCTTTCCTTTACAGAAGCTTCTCAGCTTCAGGAGGTTCCGTATATTGATTGTTGCTCTCAGTGTCTATGCTAATAATGTATTGTTTAGGAAGTGGTCTCCTGTGCCCAGACATTGAAGGCTACTCCCCAGTTTCTCTTCTATAAAATTTAGAGTGTTCAGATATATATTGAGGTCTTGAATCCATTTGGACTTGAGTTTTGTGCATGGGGATAGATATGGATCTATTTGCATTCTTCTACATGTTGACATCTAGTTATGCCAGCTTCATAAATGCTTTCCTTTTTTCCATTGTATAATTTTTAGCTTTGTCAAAAGTCAAATGTTCATAGGTGTATCAATTAATAACTGGGTCTTTGATTCAATTCTATTGGTCAGCCTCTGTTTTTATGACAATACCAAGCTGTTTTCTTTATTGTAGCTTTATAATAGAGCTTGATTTCAGGGATTGTGATGCCTCCAGAGGTTCCTTTATTGTACAGGATTGTTTAAGCTATCCTTGTTTTTTTGTTTTTCCATATGAAGCTTTTCATTGTTCTTTCAAGGTCTGTGAATAATAATAGTATTAAGATTTTAATGGGAATTGCATTGCATCTATCACTGTTCATGAGTTAGATTGGTCTGTAATTCCCTTTCTTAGTTGAGTCTTTGTGTGGTTTTGGTATCAGGGTAACTGTAGCCTCATAAAGAGTTTGACAATGTTCCTTCTGCTTTATTAGTTTGAATGTTCTTTCTCTGCCTTTTGATTTGTTTGGATAAGTGCTTGTCTACCTTGTTGATTTTCTTAAAGAACTGGCACTTTGTTTCATTGATTCTTTGAGTTGTTTTCTTTGTTTCTACTTTATTGATTTCAGCCCTCAATTTGATTATTTCTTGTCATCTACTCCTTCTGGCTGAGTCTGCTTCTTTTTGTTCTAGAGTTTTCAGTTGTGCTGTTAAGTCACTAGTTTGAAATTTCTCCACTTTCTTTATGTGGGCACTTAGTGCTATGAACTTTACTCTTAGCACTGCTTTCATAGTGTCCCATAGGTTTGGGGAAGTTGTGCCTTCATTTTCATTTAATTCTAGGAAGTCTTTATTTCATCCTTTATTTTTTCTTCCTTGACCTGGGGTGGTTTAATTGAGCACTGTTTAATTTCCATGAGTTCGTGGACTTTCTGCGATTAGTGTTGTTAAATTCTAACTTTAAACCATGATGATCCGATAAGATATGGGAATTATTCCATTTTTTGTATCTGTTGACGTTTTCTTTGTTATTGAGTACGGGATCAATTTTTGCGAAGGTTCCATGAGGTGCTGAGAAGATGGTATATTCTTTTGTGCTTGGGTGGAATGTTCTATAGATGTCTGTTAAGTACATTTGAGTCATGGCATCAGTTAGTTTTCTTATTCCTCTGTTTAGTTTTTGTCTGGCTGACCTGTCCATTGTGGAGAGTGGGGTGTTGAAGTCTCCTACTATTAGTATGTGGGGTTTGATGTGAAATTTAAGCTTTAGTAATATTTCTTTTACATATGTGGTGCTATTGTGTTTGGGGCATAGTTTTTCAGGATTGAGACTTCATCTTGATGGATTGTTCTTGTTATGAGTAAAAAGTATCCTCTCCATCTCTTCTGATTGATTTTAGTTTGACATCTATTTTGTTAGATATTAGGAGAAATATACCTGCTTGTTTCTTAGGTCCATTTGATTGGAAAATCTTTTCCCAACACTTTACTCTGAGGTAATTCTGTTTTTGATGTTGTGGGTTTTTTTTTTATATAACAGAAGGATGGGTCCTGCTTTCATATCAATTCTATTCTCTCTGTGTCTTGTTATTGGTAAATTGAGTCCATTGATATTAAGAGATATTAATGACCAGTGATTGTTAATTCCTGTTATTTTTTAGAGGAAGTGTTTGTATATTTCCCTTCTTTGGGATTTGCTGTTTTGAGGTCATCTATTGCCCGTGTTTTTGTGGGTGCAGTTAACTTCCTTGGGTTGGAGTTTTACTTCCAGTACTTTCTGTAGGGCTGGATTTGTGCACAGGTATTGTTTAAATCTTGTTTTGTCATAGAATATCTTGTTTCTCCAACAATGGTGATTGAAATCTTTGTTAGGTATAGTAATCTGGACCTTCATCCATGGTCTCTTAGTTTCTTAGTCTCTTAGCACATCTGTACATGACCTACTGGCTTTCATGGTTTCCATCAAGAAATTGGGTGTAATTCTGATGGATCTGCCTTCATACATTACCTGACCTTTTTACTTTGCAGTTCTTAATGGTCTTTATTTATTCTGTGTATTTACAGTTTGATTTTTATATGGAGAAAGGACTTTTTTTTGGTCCAGTCTATTTGGTGTTCTGTAAGCTTCTTGTACCATCATAGGCATATCCTTCCTTAGGTTGGGAAGATTCAAAGCTAAAGTTTCATTTGGAATGTTTAGATCTTTCCAGATGAATTGAGACTTGCTATATTTGGTCCTCACAGTGATAAGTTTAACACATTTAAGAAGGCAAAGATGTCAACCAATTGTTTTCTTCAATTCATCTTTATCTCCGAAACATATTTCTGCTGTGATCTTGCATTCTGATTAAAAAATGTTTTGTGTTCGTCATGAAGCTCAAAAGCACATCTAAAAACTTTTCCTCTTGACAACCATCTCACTTTAGTGTGAAGCAACAGAGCTTTTTGTTCATGCATCCAACCCATAGCACCATTCTGAAAGCAGTTGGTGATTTAAAGTTCTCACCTTTACAAAAATGATAGAACTTACAATGCTTTTCATTACTTCTTGTAACTATTGTTTATTAATTTTGGTTCTTTGAAACAGGGTTTCTCTGTGTAACAGCCCTGGCTGTCCTGTAATTTGCTTTGTATACTCTTGAACTTGCAGAGAACCACCTTGTCTCTGCTCCCAAGTGCTGGGATTAAAGATGTATGCCACTATGGTTGGCCACATGTCATGTAACTCTTAAGGCAGCATCTTTGTTATTAATATTTGCCAATGGACTATATAACAAGTTCCTTTGACTTTGGATGACTCATTCAGTACCAAGTGCTGAAATCCAAAGATGGAAAACCATGTGTGCAAACACCACAAACCTTTTCCCAAGAGATCTGTTCGTTCAGGGATGACCCATCTTTATCAAATACTTTGCGTACAGTGGGTATCATTTCAAGAGGTTTGCACAAAAAAAAAAAACCCCATCTTTAAAGTTGCCATCAGTGATATACTTCACATAAACCAGCAATGGTGAAGAGTTTGCAATATCTATAGAAACATTAAGCTGATATTACATATTGGAAATGGAGCAGATTTAATTCCCTGGATTATCTGATCAAGTATATAAGCAGATGACATGTCATCTATTATGTGGATAGGAAACTGCACTTGATTGCATAGCAAATTGTCTCCAATCATAGAGTGAACATTGCCTTTGGCTGCTGTCAACAGTACATTCTCAGCAGAAGTGTGAGGTTTCATAGCTCTGGCAATTTTGTGTGACACCAAACATGAAGCTCCAATGGTGAGTACATTTGGTTTATGGTACTTGCCAGCTTTGCTTCTATGATAGTTGGTATACTTACTGGCAAAACTCTGAAGCTTTCTATCAAAAAGGCATTTTAGTTTGTTCAGCTACATAGGTTATGCTGATAGAATTTCACAACAAATAACACATTGTGGTTTCTTAATTTCTGCTCTAATTACTGAGGTAAAAAACCATACTGTGAAAAAATAATCCTCACTGTATCTTCTTTTCTTGTCATTCTACATATTCTATTGTCATGAGGTGGCTTTCTAGGGAAAATAATATTAAACAATAACTTTAATAATACAAAATATGATGTATGGCATAGTTCATTGACGTTTCCTATGATTTATTATTTTGTACTTTTTAGCATACCTATTACTATCACAAGGGAGCAGTAGTCACATAAACCATAGTTGACTATAAAAAGATCAAAATCCAGATTAAGTTTGTGTGTGTGTGTGTGTGTGCTTTGAAGTATTTGATGACTTCACAGTAATAATTTTACATTTAGCCAGTAATTACAATTCATGAAGTATAGCTGTACCTTCAATACTGCTGCTTTTAACCCAGTGGCTGCTCTCTATACATGTGCAACTGGTCTGCATAAGTTATACATTATAATTCATATCATGCATATTTGTTTGGGGTGTATATTCTGGGGTCAGCTCAATGATATCATCACACCGTAGACTCTTATGTGAGCATTTCTTCATATTGGTAGACCCACCCAGAGATAGAGGAGCAGTGTTTCATTTCCTAAGACCATCAGAAATATGTGAAAGGGTCATCTCACATCTCCCCAAAAGGTCATGACCCACAGGTTAAGAATGCAATGCATCCTGACCACAGCTCCCCATCACTCCACTGTTCCTCTCTCCTCCAGATATATACCTCCTGTGTCCCCCCAGAAAAAAGAAAAACAGACCTTCCAGGGACATCAGTTGAACACTGCACAACAAGATACAATAAGATCAGTCACAGAAACTCACAAGGCTAGGTGAGGCTAGAAGAAAAAGGGTCCCAGGAAAATGTGTCAGAGACAACCCTACTCCCATTGTCAGGAGTCTCCTCCAAAACACCAAGCCAACAACCGTAATGTAGATGCAGAAGCCCTAGCTCAGACCCATGCAGGGACCATAATTATTAATTCAGTCTCTGCGAGGCCCCACAATCCCTGCTTAGCTGATTTCAGGAGCCATGTTCTCTAGGTGTCTGAGACCTCTCTGGCTCCCATAATTCCTGCTCTTATTTTTTGGAGCTCGAACTGGAACATCTTGAGAAATGTACTATGCCAAGACCTGAAACAACCTGAAATTAGGATGCCATCTGATAGCATAAAAAAGCATTGACTCTGAGTTAGGAACTGAACATTTTTACAAAGCAAACACAAAACAAGCTAGATGCAAAGACCACGGTAACTATCAAACTCCTCAGTGCAAAGGCACAGACATGAATCCATCGGACTTAAGAGCAAATAGAGAACAGTGTACTGCTCAAATGTTCAGATGTTTAATGACTGCTATAAGGTGGGACGACTAATTACTTAAAACAGGTGTCTGGAAGAAACTAAGTCAACGCTAAGATAATGCCAACACAAACTCAGAAATTTATCAGTGAAATTTAACAGAGATTAAAATAATATCTAGAAATCTCTAATAGAATTTGTAGAGGAGGGAATCAGAATTAATGATCATGTGTAGAGCCTCAACAGCAAAGTAAAATACCTGATAGCACTCAACATGCTGGAAGCCATGCATGGCACTAGAAACTCAGCCAGCACTCAACATGCTAGAAGCCATGCGTAATACTGGAAACACAGCCAGCACTCAAGATACTAGAAGCCATGCATGGTACTTGAAACGCAGCCAGCAATCAACATGCTCAAAGTTGTGAATGGTACTGAGAACCCAGCCAGCTGTCAATATGCTAGAAGCCATGCAAGGTGCTGGAAATCCAGCTAGTACTCAACACGCTAGAAATAAGACATGGTACTAGAAACCCAGACAGCACTGAATGTGTTAGAAGCCATGCATGGTCCTGGGAACCCAGCCAGCACTCAATATGCTAGAAACCATGCATGGTTCTGGGAACCCAGCCAACTGCCCAGGCTAGTGAAATCATGGATCTTGGAGGAGAACCTACAAACACCACTTTACTAAGTCAATACAATGCCTTAGTGAATTGCAAATATCTGTCTTTTCACCTAGAGATAAATGTAGTCCTCACTTCTTTTCAAGGAAACTTCCCTTTGTAACAGCCACAGATGATTATTATTATTATTATTATTATTTGGTTTTTCGAGACAGGGTTTTTCTGTGGCTTTGTAGCTTGTCCTGGAACTAGCTCTTGTAGACCAGGCTAGTCTCGAACTCACAGAGATCCGCCTGCCTCTGCCTCCCGAGTGCTGGGATTAAAGGCGTGCGCCACCACCGCCCGGCTCAGCCACAGATTATTACAGAAAGTCACCAACAATCAAAATCCAGAAATGTGAAGCCCAGTCCCAAAACAATTCCTGCACTCAGGTCTCAGAGAACATTGCAGAAGAGAGGTTGGAAGTTCAGGAAGGTTGATGTAAGACTGTTTTCCTAGGACTATCAGAAGCGACAACTGTAAAGTCTCATCAACATGATTGCATAAACGTAAGCTGAACTGGACAGCAGCTATGGACAGTCCAAAGAGGAAGGAAGAAATGCCATGAAGTCACAACCCTATACAAATAACTAGAAAAAATAAAGAATGCACAGAATTGAAGAAAAGTCTTCTGCAGGGAACAAGACACCAATTGATTATTCAATATCAAATAGTCAGCTCTGAATAAAAGCAAACAGGTAACATTATACACACTGAAGAGGTTACACTTAGGAATATGTGTGTGTGTGTGTGTGTATATATATATATATATATACAACTATGTGTATATGCACCCAAAAGTGAACCAACTAAATTGATAAAGTAAATACAAATGAAATGAGAGATAAATGAGTATTGTATATTTTCTCTCATATGTGGATCTTAGATTTTAAGCTTCAGGTATGTATGTTCCATTTGAAAACCCACAGGGAACTGGTAAAGTAACCATGTAAGGAAGTAATCTTTCAAAGAAGAATATATGGGATATAATGTTATAAAGGGATAAAGGGTAAATTGATCAGGAATAATCAGGAATGATTGGGGTGGGTGTTGGGGGCCTTTTGGAAAAGTCATATAAAAACCTACCACTATAGATGCTTTCTAAAATATATACATATATAAAAAGAGTTTAAATTGGTTTATTGTATAATGGAGGGGAAGATACCACAATTAGACACCAAACATTACAAATAAGACCCCAAAACCAGAAATGATTTATCCTTTTTTTGAGTTTTGGCCAATTGGTTCCCATAGACAACCACAAACATTACAGGTTCCAAAAGATACCCACAAATTTTGCTTTTACTCTTGGTTACCCACAGAACTTCTTAGTTAGACCCTATTGCTGAAAACAATGCACCCTTGAGTCAAAGTACATGAAAACATCTCCCTGGCACACAACTGCAAGGATCGTTCCTGCTGGCTAGTGTTCCTAATCCTGGAAAGTGGTGTGCACTACTGGAATATAGAAGCAATTGTAGTGATTGTGACAGCATGCATAAGACCTACATAAGATAAAGCCAGATGGAATACCAGTAGGGAGAAGGGAAGGTGGACATGAAATTCTATTAGGAGTTAAGAAACTTTTGGCATTTGATCAGAGTGGAGCCAGATTAATTTTCTTCAATGGTGTGATATGTGGCATATTGAGTACACTTCAGAACAGATCCCATACCCAGGAGTAGTTGACCAACAAACACAAAGTGAACTTGATGAGAAAGAAAGATAGATAGATGGATGGATAGATAGATAGATAGATAGATAGATAGATAGATAGAATATGAGAATATGAAGTTAGGTGGGTAGAAAGTGGAAGAGGATCTGGGAGGAGTCAAAAGAGAAAGATGAATGTACGTTGTATGAAATTCTCAAAGAATTGATATAAGCATTATTTTTAAAAGAATAACAATGCCAACAAATGCACACGTGAATATAGGGAAAGATAAATTTTATTTTTTGGGGGAGAGTATAAACTAATGCAGTCACTTTGGAAATCCATATGGAGGTTTCTCAAAATACTATGTGGTTCACCCATGTCACTTCTGAACTTACACCCAAAAGTCTCTATACCGTAGTACTGAGATTTCATATTTACTTCTGATCCAAGCATTAACTTGGATGTGGAAGAAATCTGAATGTTCATCAAGTGATGAATGGATAATGAAAATGTGGAACATACACATGAGGGACTTTTATTTAGCTGTAAAGTAAAATAAAATGAGAATTTCAGTAAATGAATGGAACTGGAAAAATAATACTAAATGAAGCATTCCAAGCCTCTACAAATGCTACATGATCATTCTCATATACGAATCCTGATTCAGAGTCTTTAGTTTTGGTTGTTTAACATGGAGTACTTGTGGAAACCAGGAAAGTAGGAAAGTGACAAGGCAGGAGATGGGATTGCCTTAAACAAGGGAACAGTAGAACATGAATAAGAGGAAGGACAGGCAACAGAGTGCAGAGTGGTTGTGTTTTGAGGCTTTCCCACCTCTAAGGTCTGCTCTGCTATGTTTGCAGACTTTTAAACTATTAGGCTTGTACTTCTCTACTGTTCTCTCACTCAGATTTTTCTGTCATGACCTTTTTTTCAAAGGGAGAATTTCTCTAGTAGAGAAAGAAGAGGGGACATTATGAGTTCAAACTTTTTACTTCAAAGGTTCTCAGTAAATAGACTTAGAAATTTAGAACAGCTATCCCCAATCTCTCTCTCTCTCTCTCTCTCTCTCTCTCTCTCTCTCTCTCTCTCTCTCTCTCCTTTACTCTCCCCCTTCCCACGCATGTGTTAGGAGTCTGTGCGGCATATATGCAGAGGCTAAGAAGCCATCAAACATCTTTCCCCCTTTGTTTGAAACAGGATCTCTTGTTGGCTGGCCAGGATGTTCCACAAATATGCCAGGGATTTGCCTGTCTCTACCTTTCATCCAGCTGTCTCTGTGACTGCACATACTTGCCCTGCATATGTTTTTTTTTTTTTTTTTAAATCAGTTCTGGAATCAGAACTTAGTTTCTTATACATGCACGGCAAGTTCCTTACCAACTAAGCCAGTTCCCCAACCTATAGCAGTTATATTTAAAGACACTAATATCTCTACAATGTCATATGATTTTTTATTTTTCCAGACATCAAGACACTATTGCCTTATTTCATTCTGGGTGCTTTAGTTGTATTATTGATCTGGATTCTGTTTGGGTAGCTAGGTCTACTGTCAAATGACCAGTATGACAGGTTCTCCTGAGACCTATGAGCTCTCTGACCTTTAGATATTTGTAATCTAGAAATAGAACTAGTCATGCACTTATAGCCCATGTATGCTGGTCCGAATATGTTCTCCAGAACTCATGTTCACATGGACCCTTACAATGCCACTATGTCCGGAAAGAGAGTTTGCAGATTTCATTAGTCAAGGAGCTTGAGATTGCTCTGGATTTAATGTGAAGCTGTAATCCAAGACTAATGTCTGTGTAAGTTACGGAGACATACAAAGAAGGAGGCGAGGAAAGATTCTGAGGCTATAGTGATCCCTCTATGTGTAAAGAAATGCCATTGATTTCAAATAACCGCATGAAGCCAGGATCAACTCTCAAAGACTCAAGAAGAATCCAGTCTTGTTAACATTCTGGTTCTGATGACTGGCTTCCTGAATCATGAGAAAGAAATCTTTTTAACATATTCAGTAAGTGATATTTGGGCATATCCACCTTGAAATGAATATACAATGTTGGTTGTAATACACACAATTGTGTGTTAGTTTCTCATCTCTATGACAAACATCTGCAAGAAACCATGGCAAGCCAAACATATGTGGAATGGAAGAATTGCAGAAGACTCAGTTCATTGTGGTGGGGAAGAGAGTATAGTAGAATACAACAGTTACCAGTATAGTAGGCAGAAAGGAAGGAGGCAGGAGGAAGGGATAGAGAGATATAGAGACAGAGAGAATGTATATATGACTTAGCTACCTTTTTCCCAACTTGGCTTCCTCCCTATTCTCCTTCTTAATTTATAATGACAGGTTTTTCCCTCTTAAGTAATCATCTCTGGAAATTATCTCATGGATACACTCCAAGATATGCTTTATTAATGTTAGGAATATTTCCTAATGTGAGCTCTCTGCCAACGCAAAATCCCAATCAAAACAAATCAAAACAACCCAAATTAAGAAATATCCAGGTTTAATGGGAGCTCTGCGCAGGTGATCCCTAGGGGGAACCAGGAAGGCACACAAATGCGACTACTGGGAGGAAGGAAAAGAGACCATGTGTTCTTCTTTTGGGAGTTCATTTAAATACTTTTGGGAGTGGTCCTGACTTCCCCGCTAGGGAGGGGTCAAGACCTGGTTTGCTGGGACTTGGAGTCCAGACCAATACAAACTCTCAGGCCTAGAGGCTGGGATAGATGCAAGGGGCTGGGGTTTACACTCCCAACTTAACATTCCAGACTCTTTGGATATAGGGGTGACAGAAAATTGGAGTGATAATTATGACAAACCTTTAGGCTCTCTTTGGAAAAAAGGGCATAGACTCAAATCTGGCTACTTCCTGCGGGCACAGGGCAACATGGGGAAGGGGACAGCTAGGTGTCTACGTTCAGTGAAAAGTGTGGCTGTAGAGGCATCCCATGTACTGTCATCCTGGAGACGGCAGGCATCTGTTCCTTGGTGATAAGACAGGTGTCTAAGAAAAAAATTGTTATCACCAAAGATGAGTGTGCCAGAATGAGGAGCAGATAGGCCCTTCATTGTGGCATCCTGGAAAACCGGAGGGTGGAAGGTCCTGTCTGCTGGACAGACCAAGTGTCTTGAGTAGGGGAGCGCTTGAACCTGGAGAGAGGTACCAGCATGGGTGTCCCAAGAGCTTGGCAGCTGAGGGGGTGGTGAGGATTACCATGTGAGGTCCTGTCCATCAAGGTTCGAGAGACCTAGGAATTAACTGATTGAGGAATACTCTGACCCCTGGGGAGAGTGGGGAAGGTTTAGGGGCATCAGGACCCACTGGTGTGGTGGCAGGACAACTGCCGGCATGTAAATGGAGAAGAGACCTTAAAATGGAGAGATAAGGTAGGTACCCCACCAGTGGAAAAGTTTGAACTGGGAGGTGATGGTTAAGGAAAAAAGGCTGCCGTAAAGCAACTCACAAGGGCTCAGGCCCATAGGGGAATGTGGGGTGGCCCCGAGGCAAGTCAGGGCAATGGGGAGAAGAGAGGGCCAAGATAACCTGAGTTTAATGGAGAGTTTGGTTAGTTGTTGTTTGATGAGTCCCATCGTCTAGGAAATGTTGAGAGCTTCTGACAAGAGCTTCATGACCCTGAGCCACCACATCTGTTGTTTCCCTGGAGACTGGAAACACTTCTATCCATCCTGTAAAAGCATCCATAGGTGTTAACAGATAACAGAGTTTTTTATGAGTAGGCATATGAGTGAAATCAACCTACCAATCTTCGCCCAGTTGGTGTCCGCGAAGCTGGTGCAGAGACTGACGTATGTGGAGAGTCCCTTGTGGGTTGTCCTGGGCACACATCTGGCGGGAGGAATAAGCCTGTAAAATATGATCTCAGAGATGGGTGGGGTCAAAAAGGGCTCTAGGAAGCAGAACACAGCTTTGGGGGAGTGGCTAAGTATATCTCCACCCAGTAAAGGTGCTGGGCAAGCAGGTATCACTAAGAAAGAATGAGAGAAAAAAATTGTCCTGCAAGAATGCAGGGCACTGGCAAAGTTTTAAGTTGGGAGGAATGGGTCCCGTCTACCCCCATAGCTGAAATCGGTGAGGGAAACTTAAGGCCCGAGTGAGAATACGTACCTGCTACCTGCAGCTTTACCTTAGGCTTGGATAGGGTTACTATTAAACCAAGTCTGGGCAGTGTCAAAGAAGGCTGAGAAGTTTAAAGGCTGGCACAGTTTCACTTGCCGATGGTGAGACCAGACCTCTGTGGCTTGGCATAGAGGACAAACCCACATGGGGCATTGTGATTTCCAGTGTCCAGGTTGCTGGCAGATAGGGCGTAACCTTGGAGGAGAAAGTGCAATATCGTGCCATGTGACTATTTAGAACACACTTGAAACAGTTTGTGAGGTTGACTTAGGCTGGGCTCTATCAAGGTAGAGCCTTGTGGTTGGCTTTTCTTGTTCCCATTCCTAGGACTTTAGGGCAGCTGCTAAGGCCTGGGCCTACAGATTGTTGTAGCTTTGTCTGTCGGGAAGACTCAGCTTATTTCTCTTGGACATTAAAAACTTTAAAGGCCATTTTCACCAGTTTCCGTATAGGGGTTTGGGGACCTCCTCAACCTTTCTTAACTCTTTCCTAATATCTGATACTGACTAAGAGGTAAAATGGATAAGCAGAAGGATTAGTAGAAAAGGAACCTAGCTGCTTTTCTATCTGAGAGAGATTTGGAAGAGAAAAGGGAACTTGGAGAAAACTGGGAGGGACTAGCCCTGTGCACAGAGGGGGTCCAAGGGTAGGGAGTTGAGGTCCTAGAGGGAGGAGAAGGTGGGTAAGGTGGAAGTTGACCTTGAACCAAGGGAGGGGGTAGGGTAGTGTGGGCTTGGGGGAGTGGGTGAGGGACCAGGTTCTCTGGCAGCATGGTGCTGTGAGACACTGGCTTCTAAGGTAGGAGGGCAGAGCGCAGATCCCAAAACCATGGACATAGGTAAGCTTGGTCTATTTGTCCTTATGGTGACAAAAATTTTCTAGGTCCCGGAGGATGGTAAGCTCAAGGCTTCCCTCTGGTGGCCAACACGTACCATTGTCAAGGTCGTATTGAGGCCAAATCTTAGAGCATAGGGAAATTAGAGTTTCAGGACAAATTGTGTTGGTCAAGCCCAGTTTAAAGAGATTTTTGTCAGAGGCATCATCCAAGGGGAGAGAGCAGATCTGGTTTTGAACTGCAAGTACACATTTTAGAGTCTATGCCCAACCACGTGACCTAAGTCCACTCCAGCGTGTCTGCCAAAACGGCTCTTAGGTCAAATGGGGCCTTGGAAATCAAATGCCTGGTGTCCCCAAACAAACAGATTTCCACCTCAGCCAAGGCTAGCCCCACCAGTCTGACAGCTGCTAAGAACTGAACCCCTGGCACAGACCGTGACTTCAACAGGAATTCAAAAAAGGACAAAAATAAGTATGAATGGGTCCCCCCCAAACCCTATAGCATAGACAGGAAAAGGGACTCACCAAGAGGCAGCTGCTGTTGCCTAGGAGCTGATTTTAGCATGGCATGGAGAACTCAGATTGTAGACTAGTGAGCTTTCAACACAGGGTCTGCCACATGGAAAGGGCCTGCCATAGCTCGGTGGGAGATGCAAGATGTTAGAAATATTTTCCTAACATGAGCGCTCTACCAATGCAAAATCCCAATCAAGACTAATCAAAACAAGCCAAATTAGTGCGCTCTCGGGTGATCCTGAGGGGGAACCAGGAAGCTACACAAATGCAACCACTGGGAGGAAGAAAAAGAGACCAAGTGTTCCTCTTTTGGGAATTCATTTAAATTCTCTTGGGAGTGGTCCTGACCTCTCACCCAGGGAGGGGTCAGGACCTGGCCTGCTGGGATTTGGAGTCCAGAACAATACAAACTCTCAGGCCTGGAGGTTGGGATAGATGCAAGGAATCTACACTCACAACTTTTTTGTTTGTTTTTTCTTTCTTTCTTTCTTTCTTTCTTTCTTTCTTTCTTTCTTTCTTAAAGATTTCTGTCTCTTCCCCGCCACCACCTCCCATTTCCCTTCCCCTCCCCCAATCAAGTCCCTGTCCCTCATCAGCCCAAAGAGCAATCAGGGTTCCCTGCACTGTGGGAAGTCCAAGGAACCCCCACCTCCATCCAAGTCTAGAAAGGTGAGTATCCAAACTGCCTAGGCTCCCACAAAGCCAGTAGGTGCAGTAACATCAAAACCCCCTTGCCATTGTTCTTGAATTCTCGATAGTCCTCATTGTCCACTATGTTCAGCGAGTCCGGTTTTATCCCATGCTTTTTCAGACCCAGGCCAGTTCCCGATAGAACATCCCCATTTTCTCAGTGTGTGGGCGCACCCCTCGTGGTCCTGAGTTCATTGCTCCTGCTCTCTCTCCTTCTGTTCCTGATTTGGACCTTGAGATTTCAGTCCGATGCTCCAATGTGGGTCTCTGTCTCTGTCTCCTTTCATCACCTGATGAAGGTTAATATTCAGGAGGATGCCTATATGTTTGCCGTTGGATTCACCTTCTTTTTTAGCTTCTCTAGGATCGCGAATTATAGGCTCAATGTCCTTTATTTATGGCTAGAAACCAAATATGAGTGAGTACATCCCATGTTCCTCTTTTTGGGTCTGGCTTACCTCACTCAGGATAGTGTTTTCTATTTCCATCCATTTGCTTGCAAAATTCAAGAAGTCCTTGTTTTTTACTGCCGAGTAGTACTCTAATATGTATATATTCCATACTTTCTTCATCCATTCTTCCATTGAAGGGCATCTAGGTTGTTTCCAGGTTCTGGCTATTACAAACAATGCTGCTATGAACATAGTAGAGCATATACTTTTGTTGTATGATAAGGCCTCTCTTGGGTATATTCCCAAGAGTGGTATTGCTGGGTCCAGGGGTAGGTTGATCCTGAATTTCCTGAGAAACCGCCACACTGCTTTCCAGAGTGGTTGCACAAGTTTGCATTCCCACCAGCAATGGATGAGTGTACCCCTTTCTCCACAACCTCTCCAGCAAAGGCTGTCATTGGTGTTTTTTATTTTAGCCATTCTGACAGGTGTAAGATGGTATCTTAAAGTTGTCTTGATTTGCATTTCCCTGATCACTAAGGAAGTTGAGCATGACCTTAAGTGTCTATTGGCCATTTGACCTTCTTCTGTTGAGAATTCTCTGTTCAGCTCAGTGCCCCATTTTATAATTGGGTTGATTAGCCTTTTACGGTCTAGTTTCTTGAGTTCTTTATATATTTTGGAGATCAGACCTTTGTCAGTTGTGGGGTTGGTGAAGATCTTCTCCCAGTCAGTAGGTTGCCTTTGTGTCTTAGTGACAGTGTCCTTTGCTTTACAGAAGCTTCTCAGTCTCAGGAGGTCCCATTTATTCAATGAGGCCCTTAATGTCTGTTCTGCTGGGGTTATACATAGGAAGTGGTCTCCTGTGCCCATGTGTTGTAGAGTACTTCCCACTTTCTCTTCTATCAGGTTCAGTGTGTTCAGACTGATATTGAGGTCTTTAATCCATTTGGACTTGAGTTTTGTGCGTGGTGATAGATATGGATCTATTTTCATTCTTCTACAGATTGACATCCAGTTTTGGCAGCACAATTTGTTGAAGATGCTCTCTTTTTTCCATTGTATACTTTTAGCTCCTTTATCGAAAATCAGGTGTTCATAGGTTTGTGGGTTAAAGTCAGGGTCTTCTATTATGTTCCATTGGTCGACTTCTCTGTTTTTATGCCAATACCAAGCTGTTTTCAATACTGTAGCTCTGTAATAGAGTTTGAAGTCAGGGATGGTAATGCCTCCAGACAATCCTTTATTGTATAAGATAGTTCACCTTTAGTAATGTGGCAGGATACAAGATCAATTTCAAAAAATCAGTGGCTTTCCTATACACTAAGGATAAGGAAGTAGAGAGGGAAATCAGAGAAGCATCACCTTTCACGATAGCCACAAATAGCATAAAATATCTTGGGGTAACTCTGACCAAGGAAGTGAAAGATCTATTTGACAAGAACTTTAAGTCTTTGAAGAAAGAAATTGAAGAGGACACCAGAAAATGGAAGGACCTCCCTTGCTCTTGGATTGGGAGGATCAACATAGTAAAAATGGCAATTCTACCAAAAGCAATTTATAGATTCAATGCAATCCCCATCAAAATCCCATCATAATTCTTCACAGATCTGGAGAAGACAATAATCAACTTTATATGGAAATACACTCCCAACTTAACAAACCTACAGGTGATTGCCAATCCAATAAAGCTGATGATCTACATTAGCTAGCACACCCTCTGAGAGAAAGCAGTCGTGGACAAGGAGGAAGTCTGAATATGAGGGAGGCAGAGGGTAGTGGGTTCTGGGGAACACATTCTCTGGTTTGTGCTTAGCTACGTGCATATATTTTCTTAAGGGAGAATTGAAGAACTAAAGTTAATTGCAAGCTTTTTATATATGTTTTTCTGTGGTTTGATTTATCATGTTTTACAGTAATGCTTTATGTGTTCAAGATCATAAAATTTTTTGAATCTTTTGCTCAATTTTGTGCTTTAGTTTATTACACTGGATTGTTTCCAATATATTAAGTAATGAGTACAATTTTATGTCAAAAGGAAAGAATACAGTGAAATAAGAAAACTAATATTTCATTCTAATTCCACTCTGAAGACATAATCATGTGAACAATCTTCCCAGATTGTGTATGGAAACAAACATCATATATGGGTCCTGCTAGTCCCTTTGTTTAAAATGCATTATGCCAGAAACAATATT
The DNA here is from genome assembly GCF_018167655.1 of Microtus oregoni. Taxonomy (NCBI): domain Eukaryota; kingdom Metazoa; phylum Chordata; class Mammalia; order Rodentia; family Cricetidae; genus Microtus; species Microtus oregoni. Next base: position 39,645,346 of record NW_024543062.1, on the reverse strand, counting down.
AGTTTTTCTAGAATTAGTATTAAAAACACAATATATAAACTCCAGTCTCAACAAAGAAATGTAATTCTTCATGTATACTTATTTACTCAAAGAACAAGAGTATCAGTCAGAACAAAATTTCAGTGGGAATGTAAACCTATATTTGCACAATATTTTCTTAAGATGTGTGGCTTTAGGTTTACTATCATGGAAATTCTGCTGGAAGTCTTTGAAAAAAGGAGGGTGAAGACAAATCAAAACCATATTTTCTTTACTCCTGAGCACCTCCTTTGCAGCAGCAATGGTCCTCATGCTGGCAAAGTAAAACACTATTGCCCAGATGTCCCAGATGTCTAAAGATATTTCCATACATTCAATGCTGCTGTGAATTTACTAATTAAGACAGTCCTTTACACTCCCCAAGGGACTTATCCTTGTATATTTGCTAGTGTCAGAGAGATTAGGATTGGGAGTGGACAAAATAGAGCATGGTAAAATTTTTTGCCCATTTTTGGTGGCCAGAAGCTCACTCGTGGGTGGTGTAGCTAGAAGCTGGGATGTTGAGGTCCAAGTAAGCCTAAGTGCTAAGTCCTTCTACAAGGAGCAAAGAAGCTTTCCATCACACTAAGACCCTCTATGTGGCCCTTCTTAGGACAGTTTGAACTTCTATACACTTTGATAACTGAATTATGAGTTACTGAAAGAAGAAGCTCCTCTGTTTTGTAAGAACTATGTCTGACAAGTGCCACTTCTGCATTCTCTAGCTCAGAGCTCAAAGCTGGTGAGATCCCCAGGGGTGGAGAGAGAAATTTGGTCTTGATATTATGAGCATTATGAGTCTTGTCTTGGGTTCCTACTGCTGTGTCAAAACATCATCACCAAGGACAGAAGAGTTAATCACAGCTTTACAACTCTCGGGCCACATTCTGTTACTGAGGGATGTCAGGAGCTCAAGCAGGGCAGAACCCTTGATCCAGGAACCGAAACAGAAGCTACAGAGGAGCTATGGTGTAGCCAAGCTGCTTCCTGTCTTGTTCCTCATGACTTTCTCAGTTTGCTTTCTCATGTAACTCAGGACTACAGCCCCAGGATGGCATTACACATGTAATGGCCTGAGCCCTCCCACATCAATCACTAATTAAGAAAATTCACCCACAGACTTGCCTGCAGGCCAGTTTGGTGGGGTATTTTATAAACTGGTGTTTTCTCTTCGAAAATGACTTCACATTGTGCCAATTTACCAAAACACTACTCCACACACAGTGTGTAAGAAGACATAAGAGTTGTGGTTGAGAGCCATTTCTGCAAGGAAACGTCTACCAACAACAAGTATTAATGATTCAATTTATTTAGCCTGGGGCTGGGAAAAATCATTCCCATTTGTACTAATACTTGTAGAATTTTTGTTTCTGTCAGGAAGCAATTTCAGAGAACCTCAGGGTGACTTCTAAGATGGGAGATGGGGTAGTTTTTAATATTTGGATGTGGCTCTTCCAAAATTCTGCTGGTGCCAATGTTAAATATGGTGCTATTAAAAGTTTTCATACTACAAAGGGTTCTCCTTCAGGTTTGAACAGGCTCATTGAGTTCATGAAGGTTTCCATTTGCTTCTTGCTGACGTCAACAAATGGGGAACTCAGGGTTTGTTTATAATTGTTGGCAGTCTCTTTGGAGAAAAGTCTTGTGACTTCAGCTCTTTTAGTCACATTTGATTTTCACTGAGGAATCATTGAAAGCAACTTGGTGAGGACTGGAAAGAACGTGAGTTGCCAGTTCCCACAAATGGGCCTCCATTCAGGCAGTCCTTTAAGGAGCTCACCAAGCTCCCAGTTCAGTTTTCTCTGCCAAACACCAAATACTGTCCAGAGGGCTAACTATTTCTGAAAAAACACAGAGCTAGAACAGCTGCCTGTGAATCAGCCAAAACAAGAAAGTGGTCAGAACCACGGCTTTTAGTCACTACTTTGCAGATTATGCAATTATTTTGTGAATTTTAACACTTGCATATTTTTATTTTAATTGTTTTATAGGCATTGGAATTATTTTGTTTTCTTTTGGCTGACTGTGTTTCTTTGGCACTGCTTTTGTTGACTTCTTTCCAGGAAAAAAAAATGTATTAATTCATTAAGGATTTCACTCAATGTCTTTTGTTGATATTCATTCCTCTTCCTTGACTCCCACCCTCAGCTCCCTATCCATCCAAGTTTGAGTCTTTCTCTTTTTATTATTCCACAACAAATCCAGTGTCTATTGCCAGACTAATATTCGTGGGGGTGGGGGGAAGATAACCCACTAGATCTTATATCATTTAAGAAAACTGACTCTCATTGCATCTTTTAAATGTCAATAATTCCCCAGCTAGTAGTGTGGTGTCAGGTCTACTTCCATCGTCCATGTGAGGATTTTGCTTGGCTTGTGCATGTGCAAGTCTTGTGCATGGCATCATGATCACTGTGAATTCACAGCTACTGCCCTGTCTTGTTTGGAAAACACTGTTTTTCTGAGGTCATTCACTGCCTCTGGATTTTTTTTAATACTTCAATTTTCCCCTGAATATTATATAGAAAGAGAAGTATAAAATCACATAGTATAAAAAAAACAATTCTGAATAAAGGAATCAAATGTTTAGCTATATGCAGTTTAGGAGAAAGATCAAATGGTGTTCCACAGTGCAGGATAGTGTCCTGTTTCTTGTGACCTGACAAGACACAGTTTTAAGGAGAGCAGGTTTCTCACTGCTGCTATTTTGAAAAGGTACTGTCTATCGTGGTGGGGAAAACATAATGGCGGTGGAACAAGGCTACTTGTTCATATCTCCATGGGTCAGAAACTGAAGGTCCGAGGACTGATGCTGGTTGAGGATTCTGGCTCTCCTTCAAAGCCTGCTCACACCTCCCAACCCCTGCCCAGTGACCCGCATCCTCCAGGTAGACAAAGCCTACTTCCTGAAGGCCCCCCAGTCTTCTAAAGCAGCACCACCATCTCTGCACAAGGATGCAAACACATGAATTTATATCAGTATTTCACATGAGAATAACCAACAAATTAGTTGTTTCAATTCATGCTATTTCTACTAATTTTCCCTTTTTATATGACCTAATTTATGTGTTCATTAATATCATAATTTCCTAGAATATTTTGAGCAAATATAGTTTGAACTTTTTATAGAGTTGGCCAATGTCTATGTTAAAAAATAGCCATGTGTTGATTACAACTTCAATATACTTGATGAAAATGCAAATAAGTTTAAATGAAATTAGATGTTTAGTTCCTCAACCCACTAGTTTACTGCTCAATACTTCTATATGACACCATTTATGACAGGCATCCCCATAAGAGAAATTTCTGTCTGAAGTAAAGATTTTACTATACAATTTATGGGACAACAGACCTTGGAGGAGAGAGGTTCGGTGTCAGTAGTCACAGCTTCAATCACGTTGGCTGTGTTGTCTCCAGATGGAGAGTTTCACTACTATTTATCTTCCCCTTGCTGATTTCTGGTTGGATTGTTCTGTGGTCTGAAGTGAAAATCATATAATATGTGTTATTTTAATTTGCTAGTATCTGTTCTATAATACAGAATATGATCTATCTAGGTTAATTAAAATGCACACAAACTTGAGAAGAAGGATAACTCTTAGGATAAAGCTGTCAAGTGTATTAGAGTTGTCAATTATAATCATTAAATTGAGGGCAGTTTTAATTTGACTTTATTTTTACTGCTCCTCTCTGAAACATTTATCTACGTTTTTGTACTACTAATAAAAACTTAGGAGTCAAATATTGAGTAAAAACCAGATAGATCAAGAAAGGAGAGGAGGAACAATCAGTTGACCCTCTCTCTGAACTTTCTTCACCGCCCACCTACTAGTTTCTGTGACTCTATCATATCCTGGGTCCTCCAAAATCTTTGTGCTTAATTCTGATCATCTAGTCATTAACTCTGCCCCCTGATAAAAGTTAATTTTATTAACAGTCTTGGGGTGTCACAGTGTGATCAGATATTCCAAAACACACCCCTTTCATTTGTGCTTGCTGTGTTGCTCTCTACCCGCTCTATCATATTGCCTGTGTGGCATTTAGAGGACAACCTGCAAGAGTTAGGTATCACCTCCCACCATATGGTTCTGGGAACTGAACTCAGGTAGTCAGGTTTGACCAAACAAACAAACAAACAAACACTCTTACTAAGACTATCTGCGGTTCTTTAAGAACACCCAGGTTCAGTTCCCAGAACCTACCTGTGGTTCACAATAATCTGTAACTCTAGTCCTGAGATATCTGACAGCCCTTTCTCTTCTCCCAGGTACGATGTAACACGTAGGCCAGACACATAAAATACATACACATAAAATAACTAAGTTAACTAAAATGTAAAAGAAATCATACAACCTTAACTTGAATGCACATTATCCTTTGGCAACTGACAGTTGGATTCCTCTCCAAACCTTTGGGCCTTTTTAGTGCCCTCTTTGTATCTCATCAATGGTGTTTACATACTCTCAGGTCTCTTCCCTAGGTCCCTAGATCATCTATCCCAAGTCTGATCTAAATCACAAATCTGATCATGGATCTTTCAAAAGTTCAAAAAGCATTGTGTGTGGTCAGAAACTACTCATAATTTGGATTGTGCCCACTTCTTTATCTTCATTTCCATAAGGACCACCTATGCCTTTTGTGTGGCTCATGTTCCCTTTAGGAAGCTTTCTTTCACTGTCCATTGTATCTGTTCCATTTTGATGCCCCTTCTCCAAGGTGCCATGGTGACCTCCATCTCAGTGATAGCACTGAAGTTGTCTGTTTTATCTCTCAATCACCATTTGAGAGCAGGAAATGATCGCAACTACATGCCATGTGTTCGTGCTCAGAGAGCAGTGCCAATGAATTACGTTCAGTCTTCTTATAAAAAAGACAAATGAGCACAAATGTTTGCTTTAAAAGCACACAAGCGGAAGGATACCAACAGAGGACAGACACAGGTTCGCCAACTCCAACTCTGAAAATTATGGCATGGAAGACATCCTCTGTGATTTGAGGAAGTAGACACCTTTAAAACAGTCAGGGATGACTTCTCTAAAATACCATTTAAGGTATGTGTATGTCCAAGGTCACATACAAAGAGGAAGGCCCAGGAGAAGCAGACGTGACAGCAGTGTGTGGTTCGTAGGAGATAGTCTGTAATGGGCATACAGTCTTCATTTCAGGTCCAACTGAGACCCGGCTCACTGTCCTCAGCTCTACATCTGCCCTGTGTGTTCACTGTGATACTAGGAGTGGACCCCAGAAGTACTGCTTGATCATCTGGTACAGATTTGATGACATGGAGACGGGGAAGACACTGTAAGGTGCTAGCATGAGGGAAAGTGACAGGTTGTTCAATGAGGAGGTGAAATTTTCCATCCTTCATGAAGCTCATTAAGCTCAGGAAATAAATACCTCAAAATAGCTTCAGAAAGTCCCTGAAACTGACCAAAATCAAGAGACTTCTCCCTCCACAACTCCACAAAGCAATGAGGACTGCTGGGAAAGCTCTCATTCAAGTTGAGTTACTTGGAAGCAGAGACCAGCGGAGCTGTGTGGAAAAGGCTTATACAAACTGAGCCACTGGAAAGGACACTCTGTAACCTGTTGAACTGCCTGAAAACTTAGCAGTGTGCCCCAAGTTTCCAGTTTTTGTGAGCTGTCACCCACACTGGCTGAGCTTTGGTCTTTGACTCACCTCTGATTCTGTAAGTAACCGCTCACCAACTGTCCTGAGTTACTACTGCTATGATGAACACAATGACCAGAAACAAATTGGGGAGCAAAGACTTCATTTGACTCATGCCTCCACATGGTAGTCCATCACTAAAGGAAGTCAGAGCAGGAGCTCAAGTAAAGATGGAACCTGGAGGCAAGAGCTGATACACAGGCTTTGGAGGGGTGATGCTTAGTGACTTGCTCCCAGTGACCTCCTCAGCTGACTCTCTTATAGAACACAGACTACAGGCTTGCCTTCCTGATATTATGGAGGCATTTTCTTGAAGTTCCCTATTAAGTTGGGAGCATAGGCCCCAGTCCCTCGGATCTATCCCAGCCCCCAGGCCTGAGAGTTATATTGGTCTGGACTCCAAATCCCAGCAGGCCAGGTCCTGACCTTTTCCTGGTGGGGAGGTCAGGACCACTCCCACAGAGTATTTAAATGGACTGCCAAAGAAGAACACTTGGTCTCTTTTCCTTCCTCCCTGTAGTGGCATTCATGGCCACTCGGTGCTACCAGAGAGTACAGAACTCCCATTTAACCTGGATAATTCTTAATTTGGCTTGTTTTGATTTGGTTTGATTGGGATTTTGCATCAGCAGAGAGCTCGCATTAGAAAAATATTTCTAACATTCCCCACACTCCAATAATCTAGCTGTGTCATGTTGACATAAAAATAGCGAAAAAAAACCCCAATATTTCTGTACGTATCTCCAACAAATCCAACAAAACTCATTGCTTCAGCAAGTTGGTCTTTGGTGGTATCTGTGCTTTGGTTTGTCATAAGTGGGCAAGGAGATATTTGTTCATATCTCCCCAGGATTATTACCACACAACAATTGAACAAACAAAAAACTTGAAACTTGAACTTAACAATACAGCTAAGTTTATACAAAAATAGCATTATCAGCTGAAGAGTAGTGGTGCATGCCTTTTATCCCAGCACTTGAGAGGCAGAGACAGGAGGATCTCTGTGAGTTTGAGGCGAGCCTGGTCTACAGGGCAAGTTTCAGAATAGGCTCCAAAGCTACAGAGAAGCCCTGTCACAACCCCCTAACCCCAAAAGCATTATCATATGATTCAAAGTACTCTTCAAATGATGTAAATGGAACCTGGAGAAAAGACCAACAAAAGAAGAGATTCTGAGATGGACAAAAGCAAAGTGCTACCTGGAATGGAAGGCGACCAGGGCCATATCTTTTGGCTATGGCAGTTAGAAGAGCCTCGAGGCCTCAGGGACACTTTCAGGGAAGACCAGCATGGAAATCAAACTTCAGGAAACTGTGAAGCATAGGTGGGAAAATGCAACAGTCAATGCATACTTCCCCACTTTTAGAAACTTGACTGTAAACACCGTATAGAGTTGTGGTTATTTGTTTTAATAGGGGAAACACTGTGTATGTTTCAGATAAGACTCCCAAGGACTGAGGAGGGAAAGATACAGGAGTGAAGGAGTCATGGCTGGACATGCAACTCAGTGATGGTGCCTAGCCAGTAGAAGGCTCCGGGTTTTGTCTACATCCCTGCCAGTTCAGCGACCTGACACCCATCTGTAATCCTAGCACTAAGCACTCTGAGGCAGAACTAGGAGGACAGGAAGTTCATAATCATTCTCAGTAATAGAGGGAACTTGAGGCAACCTGGACTAAATAAAACCCTGTATCAAAACAAACAAATAAACTGTAAATTCAACCAAAGAAAAACAAAAACAGGAAAGAAAAGAAAAAAGGTAAAGATATTGCAAGAAAAGGGGAGGGATAGTTGGCCATAACTCCTTAAAGTGGAAAAGAGTTAAATCTAGATATGTATGCCCCAGGGTAAAGCCTTCCTGGAACAACCACCTGCTTTGGGACCATCTTTGCTACTCAGGTTTAAAAACAAGCAAAGGCTGAAGTGTAGTAATAAGAGTGGTGGGGCTGCATCCCCAGCACCCCGGCAGCCTGGCTAGCTTATGCTCTGAAATAACAACACACAAACTGTATTCATTTAATCACTGCTTGGCCCTTTAGCTCTAGCCCTTACTGGCTAATTCTGATATCCCGATCAACCCATCTCTAATAATCTGTGAGCACTGGTCTTACTGGGTAAGATTCAGCATGTTTGACCTGGAGGCTTGCTTCATCGCGTGCCTCTGCCCAGGAGCCAGGAGCATGGCCTCTCTCTGAGGCGTCTGCTCCTGAGAGGAGAGCTGCAGAGTCTGAGCTCACTTCCTCTTCCTCCCAGCGTTCTGTTCTGTTTACTCCACCCACCTATGTTCTAACCTATGAAATGGGCCAAGGCAGTTTCTTTATTATAATTAACCAATGACCTTCCTCCATCACTGAAGTTTCTTTATAATATTGCAGATGAAAAGCACCCTGAATACCCGATACACACATTGGTCAAGAATTGAGTTTGTTCTGAAATGACTGTCACTCTGAACCTTAGTGTCTGTGTTTATGTTGAATGCACATTGAGCCCTTCTAGTTCCTCACTAGAAGCAGAGCATAGATAGCCATGGAGACTTTAGGATCAGGAGACATTTTTCTGCACTGCAGTCTGGCATTTGGGGAATCTGCATCTGTACAGAGGAAGAAGTGCTGCTTTGTATGAATAGGGTTGAGAGGAGCAGTTTTCGGCAAAGCATTACAAGAGATGACTGACACTGGGTGTTAGCGCTGTGATTCAAAAGCAATGATTAGTAATGAATGATTACGTGTTGTAATAAGTAGCCCAATGACTACCAGTCTATTATGGTAAACACCAAAGTTCATAATAGTGTTTATTTTTGTATATTAACAAATTTTAATTGTTTTTTGGGAGGGGATTTTATATCATGTATCCCAATCTCACTCATTTCCCATTCCTTCCATATCCTCCTTCCCCAGAAGATATAAAACAAAAAACAGAAACACTTCTTGATGACCACCTTACAATGACTGGCTTCCTCTGTCAATCACTGCCTTCTCTCATGCCAGTAGAGTTGTCATGTCTCCTGCAGTCTCGCCACACATGTAACCTCCTCCATGTTTCCAGCTTCTCTCACACATGTTTGTTTGTTGTTGTTGTGACATTGGAAACTGTGGTGTGTCATGATGTACACCTTAAGCATGTTTTTAAAAGAAAATTAGTCACGTAATTGCATATTTTTTAAATTACTTATTTTTGAGATAATATTACAACATTTTCCATTACTGCTCTCTTTCAAATTCTTGGGCCTCTTTTTATGTTCATTGCTATCACTATCACATGTGTGTGTGTGTGTGTGTGTGTATGTGTGTGTATGTATGTATATATGTATGTATACATATATATTCCTAAATACATAAATACAAAATGCTCCATCTGTATGCTATTCATATGTATGCTCTCAGGGCTGCTCATTTGTCATTGAACAACCAATTGGTGTGTTCTTGTCCAAGAAGATTATAATGGTCTGTTCTGTCCCTTTAAGAGATAAGCTCCAGCCACTCTCTCTGCCAGCTGCTGAGGAAAGCCATCTTCCTTCCCCTCTGGCCCTTCCAGCCTAAGTTCCTTCCTTCCTCTCTGTCTCTCTCCTGAAGAGGCAGCTTCTTCCTGTCTCCCTTCTCCCCTCCCCTCTACTTTCCTCCCTCCCTTCTCTTTCTCTCTCTCTGTGTCTCTCTCCTTGTCCCCCTTCTCCCTCCCTCTCCTTTTTCTCCTTCCCTTCCATAACCCACTAAATAAATACCTACTTTTTCTGCATGCTATGCCTATCTGCCTATCTGTCTCTGTCTCTCACCTGCTATGTGTCTCCCTGCCTAGAACCCACTGGCCCTCATGGCCTGTGGGCCACTCCTGAAACAGTGCCAATTTACTTTTACCATAACAAAGACTATTTCTTCCACTCAGTATTCATTAGTTGCTTGAAGTTCTTTGTGTATGGTTTAAGCTCTGTGGGCTTTCCCCTGTCCACTTAAGCATGTCTATTGTTATCCTTGCTCAGTTCTTGTTTTGTTAAGGGTCACTATTTTAATTATGCTGAACTTTTCTGTCTTGGTAAGTGCCTCCCAGAAGAATATCTCGAGAATACTTTTGTAAGAAAGTACAACTGACACCCAGGCAGATAAAGGCTCTCTTGCTGAGTGAATGCAAGATGGGCTCTTAGAAACTGTCTGAGAGGAACTTACCCTGTCTTCACATGATCCTTGTACTGGTTTCATAGACTTTGATTTTTAGATACTATAAGCAGTAGGAACTCCATTTTGTCTCTGTCTGCCATTCTTCCCTGAGCTGCTACCCACAATTTCCTGAGGCTGGGCAGCAGCCCCTCTCCCTAAACCCTCACAGAGGTGTAAGCCACAAACGTTCCACCCCCTTCTGATAGGTAGTCCCAGAGCCAATCTGAATCACCTAACTACAGAACTCCCTAAAAGGCTGAAAGAGTGTCACCATGGAAAGTTCCCAAACTCGTCTTTTTTTTTTATTGAGAAAAGGAGAAAAAAAAACAAGTTTCCACCTCCTCCCAGCCTCCCCTTTCCCTCCCCCTCCTCCTACCCTACGCCCCCTCCTCCCACCCTTCTCCCCCTCCCCTCACTCCTTCCCCCTCCCTCTCCAGTCCAAAGAGCAGTCAGGGTTTTCTGCCCTGTGGTAAGACCTAGGACCTCCCACCTCCGTCCATATCTAGGAAGGTGAACATCCAAACTGGCTAGGCTCCCACAAAGCCATCACATTACGTAGGATCAAACCCCCATGCCATTGTCCTTTGCGTCTCATCAGCCCTCATTGTTCGCCATGTTCAGAGAGTCCAGTTTTATCCCATGCTTTTTCAGTCACAGTCCAGCTGGTCTTGGTGAGCTCTCAATAGATCAGCTCCACTGTCTCAGTGGGTGGGTGCATCCCTCGTGGTCGCGACTTCTTTGCTGATGTTCTCCCTCCTTCTGCTCCTGATTGGGACCTTGGGAGCTCAATCCAGTGCTCCTGTGTGGGTCTCTGTCTCTATCTCATCCATCACCAGACGAAGGTTCTATGATGATATGCAAGGTATTCGCCAGTATTGCTCTAGGATAGGGTCATTTCAGGTTCCCTATCCTCAACTGCCCAAGGAACTAACTGGGGACCTCAGCTTGGGCACCTGGGAGCCCCTCTAGGGTCAGGTCTCTTGCCAAACCTAAAGTGGTTCCCTTAACTAAGAATTGTGGTTCCGTGCTCCCCTGTCCAACCTTCCTTTATCCCAATCCTCCTGTTTTCCCAAGGCCCGACCTCCTTCCCTTCTAACTTTTCTCTCCCCATCTCCCCTTACCCCCATCCTACCCTACCCCCAAGATCCCAATTTTTTCCCTGGCAATTTTGTCTACTTCCCTTAGCCAAGGGAAACCTTCTTACTTAGCTTCTTTAGATTCACCTATTGTAGACTCCGTGACCCTTATTTATGGCTAGAAACCAATTATGAGTGAGTACATCCCATTTTCATCTTTTTGGGTCTGGGATACCTCACTCAGGATACTGTTTTCTATTTCCATCCATTTGCATGCAAAATTCGAGAAGTCATTGTTTTTTAACGCAGCGTAGTACTCTAATGTGTAGATATTCCATACTTTCTTCATTCATTCTTCCATTGAAGGGCACCTAGGTTGTTTCCAGGTTCTGGCTATTACAAATAATACTGCTATGAACATAGTTGAACAAATGCTTTTGTCATATGATAGGGCATCTCTTGGGTATATTCCCAAGAGTGGTATTGCTGGGTCCAGGGGTAGGTTGATCCTGAATTTCCTGAGAAACCGAAACACTGACTTCCATAGTGATTGCACAAGATTGCATTCCCACCAGCAATGGATGAGGGTACCCCTTCCTCCACAGCCTCTCCAGCAAAGGTTATCGTTGGTGTTTTTGACTTTAGCCATTCTGACAGGTGTAAGATGATATCTCAAAGTTGTTTTGATTTGCATTTCCCTGATTGCTAAGGAGGTTGAGCATGACCTTAAGTGTCTTTTGGCCATTTGAAGTTCTTCTGTTGAGAATTCTCTGTTCAGATCAGTGCCCCATTTTTTAATTGGGTTAATTAGCATTTTAAAGTCTAGTTTCTTGAGTTCTCTATATATTTTGGATATCAGACCTTTGTCTGTTGCGGGGTTGGTGAAGATCTTCTCCCAGTCAGTAGGTTGCCTTTGTGTCGTAGTGACAGTGTCCTTTGCTTTGCAGAAGCTTCTCAGTTTTAGTAGGTCCCATTTATTCAATGTTGCCCTTAATGTCTGTGCTTCTGGGGTTATACATAGGAAGTGGTCTCCTGTGCCCATCTGTTGTAGGGTATTTCCCAATTTCTCTTCTATCAGGTTCAGTGTGTTCGGGCTGATATTGAGGTCTTTAATCCTTTTGGAATTGAGTTTTGTGCACGGTGAAAGATGTGGGTCTATTTTCATTCTTCTACAGGTTGACATCCAGTTGTGCCAGCACCATTTGTTGAAGATGCTTTCTTTCTTCCATTGTATACTTTTAGCTCCTTTATCAAAAATGAGGTGTTCATAGGTTTGTGGGTTAAAATCCGGGTCTTCTATACGATTCCATTGGTCGACTTCTCTGTTTTTATGCCAGTACCACACTGTTTTCATTACTGTAGCTCTGTAATAGAGTTTGAAGTCAGGGATGGTAATGCCTCCAGAAGATCCTTTATTGTATAGGATTGTTTTGGCTATCCTGGGTTTTTTGTTTTTCCATATAAAGTTGATTATTTTCCTCTCCAGATCTGTGAAGAATTTTGATGGGATCTTGATGGGGATTGCATTGAATCTATAAATTGCCTTAGGTAGAATTGCCATTTTTACTATGTTGATCCTCCCAATCCAAGAGCAAGGCAGATCCATCCATTTTTTGGTATCCTCTTCAACTTCTTTCTTCAATGCCTTAAATTTCTTGTCAAATAGATCTTTCACTTCCTTGGTTAGATTTACCCCAAGATATTTTATGCTGTTTGTGGCTATCGTGAATGGTGAAGCTTCTCTGATTTCCCTCTCTGCTTCCATATCCTTTGTGTATAAGAGGGCAACTGATTTTTTGGAGTTGATCTTGTATTTTGCCACATTACTAAAGCTGTTTATCAGCTGTAAAAGTTCTTTGGTGGAGTTTTGGGGGTGGCTTAAGTACACTATCATATCATCTGCGAATAACGAAAGTTTAACTTCTTCCTTTCCAATTCGAATCCCCTTGATTCCATTATGTTGTCTTATTGCTATTGCTAGAACTTCAAGCACTATATTGAAGAGGTATGGCGAGAGTGGACAGCCTTGTCGTGTTCCTGAGTTAAACGAGATGGCTTTGAGTTTCTCTCCGTTTAATTTGATGTTAGCTGTCGGCTTGCTGTATATAGCTTTTATTATATTTAGGTATGACCCTTGTATCCCTAATCTCTCCAAGACTTTTAACATAAATGGATGTTGAATTTTGTCGAATGCTTTTTCAGCATCTAATGAGATGATCATATGGTTATTTTCTTTCAGTTTATTTATATGCTGGATTACATTGATAGATTTTCGTATGTTGGACCAGCCCTGCATCTCAGGAATGAAGCCTACTTGATCATAATGGATAATATTTCGGATGTGTTCTTGGATTCGGTTTGCCAGTATTTTGTTGAGGATTTTTGCGTCGATGTTCATGAGTGAGATTGGCCTGTAATTCTCTTTCCTGGTTGAGTCTTTGTGTGGTTTTGGTATCAGAGTAACTGTAGCTTCATAAAAGGAATTAGGTAATGACCCTTCTGTTTCTATATTGTGGAATACATTAAGGAGTATAGGTATTAGCTCTTCTTGGAAGTTCTGGTAGAATTCTGCATTGAAACCATCTGGTCTTGGGCTTTTTTTGGTAGGGAGGTTTTTGATAACAGCTTCTAATTCTTCGCGACTAACAGGTCTGTTCAGATTGTTCACCTGGTCCTGGTGTAACTTTGGTATATGGTATTTATCTTAAAAAGTGTCCATTTCTTTTACATTTTCCAGTTTCGTGTTATACAGGCTTTTGTAATAGGATCTGATGATTCTCTGAATTTCCTCTGTGTCTGTGGTTATGTCCCCCTTTTCATTTCTGATCTTATTAATTTGCGTATTCTCTCTCTGCCGTTTGATTAGTTTGGTTAGGGGTTTATCAATCTTGTTGATTTTCTCCAGGAACCAGCTTTTTGTTTCATTGATTCTTTGGATTGTTTTCTGTGTTTCTATTTTTTGATTTCAGCCCTCAATTTGATTATTTCCAATCTTCTACTCCTCCTAGGTGAGTCTGCTTCTTTTTTTTCTAGAGCTTTCAGGTGGGCTGTTAAGTCTTCAATATGAGCTTTCTCTGTTTTCTTTAAGTGGGCACTTAGTGCTATGAAGTTTCCTCTTAGTACTGCTTTCATAGTGTCCCATAAGTATAAGTATGTTGTTTCTTTATTTTCATTGAATTCAAGGAAGACTTTAATTTCTTTCTTTATTTCTTCCTTAATCCAGGTATGGTTCAGTAGTTGACTGTTCAGTTTCCATGATTTTGTAGGCTTTCTGGGGGTAGCATTGTTGTTGAATTCTAACTTTAATCCATGGTGATCTGATAAGACGCAGGTGGTTACTAATATTTTTTTGTAACTGTGTAAGTTAGCTTTGCTACCGAGTATGTGGTCAATTTTCGAGAAGGTTCCATGAGCTGCAGAGAAGAAGGTATATTCTTTCCTCTTTGGGTGGAATAATCTATAGATGTCTGTTAAGTCCATTTGCTTCATTACCTCCATTAATTCTCTAATTTCTCTGTTAGGTTTCTGTTTGATTGACCTGTCCATTGGTGAGAGAGGAGTGTTGAAGTCTCCTACTATTAGTGTGTGTGGTTTGATGGCTGCCTTGAGTTTTAGTAATGTTTCTTTTACATACGTGGGCGCTTTTATATTAGGGGTGTAGATATTCAGGATTGAGACTTCATCCTGATGAATTGTTCCTGTTATGAGTATAAAATGTCCCTCTCCATCTCTTCTGTTTGATTTAAGTTTGAAGTCAACTTTGTTAGAAATTAGTATGGCCACACCTGCTTGTTTCTTAGGTCCATTTGCTTGATAAGGCTTTTCCCAGCCCTTTACTCTGAGTAGGTGCCTGTCTTTGTGGTTGAGGTGTGTTTCTTGTAAACGGCAGAATGTTGGATCCTGTTTTCGTATCCAATCTCTTAGCCTGTGCCTTTTTATAGGTGAGTTGAGTCCATTGACATTAAGTGATACTAATGACCAGTGGTTGTTAACTCCAGTCACTTTTTTAGTTGTAGGGTTTGTGTGTTTCCCTTCTTTGAGTTGCGCTGGTGAAGGGTCTCTAGATGTCTGAATTATTGTGGTCATTATTGGACTTCTTGGTTAGTGATTTTCCTTCTATTATTTTCTATAAGGCTGGATTTGTGGCTACGTATTGTTTAAATTTGTTTTTATCCTGGAATATTTTGTTTTCTCCATTTATAGTGAACGAAAGCTCGGCTGGGTACAGTAGTCTGGGCTTGCATCCATGGTCTCTTAGTTTTTGCAGTACATCTATCCAGGACCTTCTGGCTCTCATGGTTTCCATAGAGAAGTCAGGTGTAAGTCTGATGGGTTTACCTTTATAAGTAACTTGGCCTTTTTCCTTTGCGGCTCTTAATATTCTTTCTTTATTCTGTATGCTTTGTGTTTTGATTATTATATGGCGAGGGGATGTTTTTGTTTTGTTTTTTTTTTTGATCCAGCCTATTCGGTGTTCTGTATGCTTCTTGAACCTTCATAAGTACATCTTTCTTCAGGTTGGGAAAGTTTTCTTCTATAATTTTATTAAGTATATTTTCTGGACCGTTGATCTGCACTTCTTCTCCTTCTTCTACTCCAATTATTCTTAGGTTTGGTCTTTTTATTGTGTCCCAAATTTCCTGAATGTTTTGTGATGAGAATTTTTTGGTTTTGCTGTTTTCTTTGATCAGTGTGTTTATTTTCTCTATGGTATCTTCAGTGTCTGATATTCTCTCTTCTATCTCTTGTAATCTGTTGTTAGTACTTGTCTCTGTCGTTCCTGTTCGTTTACCCAGATTTTCCATCTCCATTCTTCCCTCAGTTTGTGCTTTCTTCATTGCTTCCATTTCATTCTTCATGTCTTGAACCGCTTCCCTAACCTGTTTGATTGCTTTTTCTTGTTTCTCTTGGTTTTTTTGCGTGTCTTTGAGCGATTTATTCATTTCCTCTACCTTTTTGTTTGTAATCTCTAATTGTTTATGCCAGTTTTTCACCTCCTGTTTAAGGTCCTCTATTATTTTCATATAGTTCACTTTTGAGTCGATTTCTTCTATTTCTTCAGGAGTAGGGTCTACAATTCTCCTTATTTCGGGATCCCTGGTTTCTGGTGGTGTCATGTTGCCGTTCAGGTTGTTGGAGGAATTCTTGTATTGGCGCCTTCCCATCACTTCCTTCAAATGGAGCCAGGAGGGCCTGGTCTCTTGGTCCAGCCTTTGCTGTGATTGACTCTCTGGGTATATCTCTTCAGTGTAGAAGCAGGAACCATTCCCGTCCCAATGGGATTCCTCAGCAACTAAACAGGGCCGCCGGTAGCCCAATGATCCAGGGCCAACACGATGAATGGAGCAAGGGGGGTGGGTGGTATCCAGAAGCGCGCAGGAAGCCTGGCGCCGGAGCTGAAGGTGCCAGGCTCCCTTACAGGGGACCCTGAGGCCTGCCGGGTAGGCAGGCACTCACCGCTCTGGGTGGGTCGCCTTAGTTTAGGAGCTTGAAACTGTACTTGAGCACTGGTCCTAGCATACAGCAGGGCAGGGTTGGGGAGGGGTGATGGGGGAGCTGGGTGTAGTAATTAGGGCGGCGGGGCTGCATTCCCAGCACCCCGGCCACCTGCTTGGCTAGCTTATGCCCCAAAATAATTACACAGACACTGTATTCTTTTAAGCACTGCTTGGCCCTTTAGCTCTAGCACTTACAGGCTAATTCTCACATCCTGATCAACTCATCTCTAATAATCGGTGAGAACCGGTCTTACCGGGAAGATTCTAGCCTAGTCCATCCTGGGTCGGAGCTTCATCCCAGGAGCGGGGCATGGCGTCTCTCTCAGGCGTCTGCTCCCGAGAGAGCTGTGGAATCTCTGACCTCACTTCCTCTTCCTCCCAGCGTTCTGTCCTGTTTTCTCCTCCCACCTATCCTCTAACCAATAAAATGGGCCAGGGCAGTTCCTTTATTAGCCAATGACCTTCCTCCATCAGCTGGGTCTTGCTAAAGAAAGACAGCCCTGCAGAAGGAGCTGGGGGAGGGGGTTTGTGCTCTCTTCCAGGACAGTCCGCCCCTGGATAGCACACACTCACCCGTCCTGATGGGATTCCTCAGCAACTAAACAGGGCTGCTGGTAGCCCAATGATCCAGGGCCAACAGGATGAATGGAGCAAGGGGGGGGGGATGGTATCCAGGAGCGCGCAGGAAGCCTGGCGCAGGAGCTGAAGGTGCCAGGCTCTCTTACTGGGGACCCTGAGGCCTGCCGGGTAGGCAGGCACTCACCGCTCTGGGTGGGTCGCCTTAGTTTAGGAGCTTGAAACTGTACTTGAGCACTGGTCCTAGCATACAGCAGGGCAGGGTTGGGGAGGGGTGCTGGGGGAGCTGGGTCGTGTGAAAGAAAGACAGCCCTGCAGAAGGAGCTGGGGGAGGGGGTTTGTGCTCTCTTCCGGGACAGTCCGCCCCTGGATAGCACACACTCACCGGTCCTGATGGGATTCCTCAGCAACTCCCAAACTCTTCTTTTCATATTACACTATAACTGAATGGGACTCTGGAACTGGCTTTTTGTGGTTTTCCCCTTTAAAACTGGCTGCTGCCCCTGCATCAGGACCCAGTCTGGAGTGTGAACCCTGTCACCTCCCTGATACCATTTTTTCTAAATACATTTTTGTCTTACTTGAACCAGGTCTTCTGTGGTGGATTATTCCCAGATTCTCTGACTAACATGACATCACATGCTCTGAAGGCAGGAAAAGAAAAGTCTCAGAGGCCTGGAAATGAGACTTTCTAAGCTCCATAATGGTCTTCCAAATAGGAGTACAATGCAGTACAAAGTGTTCAGATTTTCAGTGTTTCATACCAAAACAGATGAGCTAGCATGCAAGCTAAAAATTAAGGGTAAAGGTTTGGTCAAGAAAGCTTGCATTACATTCTAAACATCTCATTTCCTGAAATATGTTTTCTTTAGGACAGCCAACAATCCATTTAGTAATGAATCAAAATTAAAGCAAATCTTCAGAACCCTGTCAAAACATCAAACTAAAACACACACAAAGTACATAATTTTTTTGCAGTACAAACTTGTTTATTCCTAGTTGTAAAGCCTTTTAAAGAGTTTGTGTGTTTTATGGCATTTGTATATCATGTGTATATTTGTATAACAGTCAACATATCATCATGTGATCAACTTTGAGGATGCAAGCCAAAAGCTAGGTTGATAAGCAAAACAGTCCAGTATGCCCCAGTAATAGCTGCCATCCCTGGCTTTGCCTCTGGTTAATTTTCAAAGTTAAATTTCAACTTTCAAAGCTGTTCTTTCTTACACACAAAACAAATGTAACACATAGTGACCTGGGAAAACAAACTAGTCCTGAAACGGGGCAAAGTCATCCACACTGTCCTGGGCTACCAAACCCTAGCTTTGTCCTCAGATCCAGGTACTGGTGTCAGTAGACCGACCTGCAGCCCTGGAGGAGGCTGCTTGGCCAGTCCCCTCCCATGTGCCACTCTGGGTAGTGTGAGTCAGACTGTTGGGGCCTGTTCATTATGCTCTGAGTCACCGGAGGGAGCCTTGCCCCGGATCAAGGCGGACTTTAATTGTCCACAAAGCAGGACTAGAAGAAGCCACAGCCGCTGTTAATCACTAAGGTAGGAGCTGTGGGAGGCTCTCACACCCCCAGGTTCCCAGAACAGACAACTGCTCTGCGGAGCCGGGAGGGAGAGGCCCCGCGGGAGAAGGCAGATCCCGCAGATCCCGCCAAAGGAAAGGCAAGAGCCGGGGAGCTGGAGAGGACGCCGACCAGAAGGTAGGGGCGGCCGAGGGGCTGCAGGGTCTTGTGGGTGTAAGCCTGGGCAGCCCGCCTCGGGCGAGGCTAGCAGAGCGCAGGCGCGTTCTGGGTCCCGCGCCTGCTTCCGGGTGGGCGTGTTTCCCGGGCACACAGAGGCCTCTGACACTGCTGCGACCCCAAACCCTGGGCTTTGATGCCTGGCAGCAGGCGCTGGAGCTTTTACATCCGCGAAAGAATAAGCTGCGGGTGCAGAAAAAAATGCTAGGGAGTGACCTGCTAGGAGCCAGGAATTTTCGTGGAGCCTCGAGCTAGTTTGGGGTGTTGGGCTCATCCCACGCTGGGTGGAAAAGTCCCCTCTGTTCCTCATTTACTGCCAACACCCTTCTCCTTCCTCTCTCTCACGTCACACAGTTTTCCACTGGACTGCCCCCCCCCCAACATTTTCTTACCTTCCCTTTATCTTTCTTTCATTGACTGCTTCTTGTCAACATAAAACAAAGCTGCTTCATCCCCCCCCCCCCCCCCCGCATTCCCCCTGCCTGTGTAATGTTCTTCAGCTGAGCTCCCCACTTTCTAGATTCTCTTCAGCTCTCAGGCACCTGCCCTACAGCTGTGCATCGCAGGCCCAGACTGCCTAGGAGAGCTTTTTGTCCCCTGTCAAGGCTGTGTGTCCACCTATGCTGGGATGGTGGACCACGCAGACATAGCCTCCAGGTTCTCTTAATCAGCCGTTTCTGAGGTCACAATTTCATTTTATTTCCTCCCTCCCTCCCTCCCTTTCATACACAACCTTCAAATATTGGACATCCCCTAGAATAAGGTGGATTTCTCTTTGAAAATTTCATCTGTTAACAAAGGCTGGAGTCAGGATGTCCAAAGCCTCTAATGCTTGCTCTGGAATGTTCGTCTGTTTTTTGCCCTACATTTCCAAACTGCAGTGGCTGCCACCTTACAGCTTCGGATGACTTGATAGCTCCCACACTTCTCAAATGGAACACCTTCCCCATTCCAAGCTAGTTCTTCATAGGCACTTCCTATGCCTCTTGACTTAAATAAGCACTGATTCTTGCTTCCTCCCTCTTTCCTAATTAGCAACAACCACTCTACCTGAAAATACCTACTTCTCCAGTCAGGGTCTCATCTATGTCAACAGTCAATGGTCCACGATAGTGGCCTAATCACAGACTCCCTAGCCTCTTTATATACCAAATAGTGAGCTGTGTCATTTTCCTAAGGCCTGATATCTACATATAACACTTTGTTAGAAGTGTTTGGCTTCTAGCACCTAGCTCATGTTTAGACTCATCAATTCAGCAAAAGAGACCCATCCTATCTCCCCCTGGTGTCTCACAGGATTCCAAACAGACCAGTCCCCAGAACGCCACACAAACATGGTCTGCCTACTTTTTTTTATTTATTTATTTATTTTTTTTGTGCCTGCCAGTTTCTCAGACTGAAATTCCCCCATAGTATCCCCTCCAGAATTCCTGCTCACGTTTTCAGAGGCAGCTTCTTTGAGATGACTACATGGGATTCTATTAGAAATCAGCTCCACTACTGGTGGGATTCCTTGGCACAGAAACCTTGACAAATTATCTGCTTCAGAGACCAGGCATTTCAGTGTTTCTGTGGTCAGGGATTTGACAAATATTTTTTTCTCTTCTCCTCTCCTGACATTTGTCGATTTTTGTTGACCCTTGCAGATCTGTGTCTGAGACATGGGATCTGAGGATCTGAAATAATGGGGCAGACTATAGTCTAATACAGACAACTTTAATTATGTGCATATCATGTATAAGAGTATACTTTTATACATGAATGCAACAAAGAAAGCAACGATTCGAGGGAGGTTGTTCAGTAAACATGATCAGAAAAAATGTAAATAAATGCCAGCAAGCACACACTAAATATTAACAGAACTTTCTCAAGACAGACCAATTGAAACACAGTTACCTGGCATGCACTATAGATTATATCTGGGAAATCAGGAAAGCAAGGCAGAGGCTGTATCTAGATTCAGAGTACACTGAAGACGGCAGTCAGCATGTCCTACCATCAGATTGGGTCCTATAGCTACGTTCAGACTTCCACCAAGAATTAACATGCCCTATAAATAGAATGTAAATATTTAACTGAGGAGCCAAGAAATCACATTCAAGAACAATCCAGGGGAAAACTGCTCTTGAGGTAAAAGGCCCTCTTTCTTTTCTTCTAGAGCCTCTCTTACAGTTCCTGGGGCATTGTTCCCCATGGGTCTTTCTTTTGTCGTGTTCTGACAAACATGAATGGAGACGACAGCACAAATGCTCTCTGAATGTTTGCATTTGGGAGATTGTGGAGAAATGAAGTGTTTCATACTCCCAGCAAAAGAATGGTGTCACACACTCAGAAGCAGGGGACTTGGTTTTCAGGGTGTCACTTCTCCTGTGAATCCTCTGGACAGTGCTTAATTGTCCTTGTTCTTATTTCCTCACTTGTAAAAATGAAAATTAACTGAATACTAATTCATTTATGTGCCAGTCTAGTTGCAGAATGAACCCTAAAGGTATTATTTAGTATTTTACTAAAAATAATTTCACTTTAGATTTACTAGGC
Organism: Microtus oregoni; assembly: GCF_018167655.1. Classification (NCBI taxonomy): domain Eukaryota; kingdom Metazoa; phylum Chordata; class Mammalia; order Rodentia; family Cricetidae; genus Microtus; species Microtus oregoni. The sequence continues at coordinate 39,624,072 of NW_024543062.1, read as the reverse complement.
AAAGTCCATTTTGCTTGACCTTCCAACTTTCTCAAAAGCTTCTTGTGTAACTAAGATTGAGACAAGAAAACAAGGACAGAGTCATATTTTCACATAGCTCCTGTTCTGGATTAACTTTTGTAGTAAGTAGGACCATGCTTTCCGTGTGTATGTGTGTGTGTGCGTGTGTTCACACGTGTGCATGCAAGTGTGTTTACACATGCCAGTGGGTGTGTGCATGTGAGCACATTTACATGTGTGTGTGATCATGTGCTCACCAAACTGTGGTATGCTGTTGCCTACTACCTGGGTGCTAAAAAGGAATGGGGTCAAGGAAGTGAGATGAAGGAAGGAGGCGTGAAAGGAACCAGAATTGGGAGTTTGCAATTAGGAGCAATTACATGTAAAGTAGCTGTGTTTCATGCAGTAGTTTAGTTTATTCTGTTGGCCTGTTCAGACAAGGTGAAACATGCATCTCACACACACACACATATGCACACACCCCAAGGTTTTATCCTAAGGTAGGATCAAATCAGAATTTGGTCATGATTTATCAGACTTTATTTTCCTTTTCTTAGAGTTTCTTTGGTGCCACCTTCTGGTTGATGAAATTTGTGCAATTTGTTTAGGCCTCTATCTTCTGAAATGTCAAGTGCAAGGTGAGGCTGTGAGGACAAATGTTGCCTGGAGACGAGGTAGATCCTGCTCTACTGGGGCTTGCACAAGGCATGCCATGTTACCTGATGCCTGTACTCTTTGATGGCAAGTCCTGGAGAGGTTTTATAATGTGGTGACCCAGAAGAACTTCAAATTTTGCTCTATAATAGATGCCTTCTCTTAAAACCTGCCTGGATGGGGGGAGTTTATACAAAACTTGAGCAAAATTCCCCAGTCTGAGCCATAAGTTCCCCACTTTTTATTGTGTCTGAGAGATACAAGTGACCATCAAGTCCTTGGACCTCAATAAAGTATGAGTGCAAAGCTACTGTATGTGACGTTCTGAGTTCATGATCTGTCTATACAGGGAAATGAACATGTGCATGGCCATAAGCTCTAGGTAAAGTTTCTAGTGTTTTCCATATTGTTTTTGTTGCTGTTGTTGTTGTTAATTTTCCAAATTAGAACATAATCTTCTTGTTGGGTTTAAAAGTTCCAGTTAGAATTATATGTGCATATGGGAGAAAAGATAGCACATTAAAAAAAAACAAACAAACCAGTTTGTAGGTGTAGAGAGAAGTTTCTGTCCCACCCAATCCTGTAGTCATTAAGTCTACACACAAAGGCTTATATTAAGTACTAACTGTTTGGCCTCTTAGCTCAGACTTATTATTAACTAGCTCTTACAACTTAAATTAACCCACAGTTTTTATTTATGTGGCTTGGTACTTTTTCCCAGTAAAGCATTTTCATCTTGCTTCCTCACATCTGACTGGTGACTGTGTCTCTGCCTTTCCTTTTCCCAAAATTCTCCTAGCTTGGTTGCTCTGCCTCTACTTCCTGCCTGGCTACGTGCCAATCAGCATTTTATTAAACCAATACGAGTGACAAATCTTTAGAATGTACAAGAGCATTATCCCACAGCATGTAGGGCCATAGTGACTAACTTGGTGAGATTTAAATCTTCTAAAACTTACTAGCCAGGGCTATCATAAAGTTTAATAGAAATACACATAATAAATATAAAATTATTGTGAAAGACAATAATTTAAGATTACAATAACTAATAACAGCAACTACTAATAATGATTATGTGACATTTTGGTACAATCATAATGATTAATAATGAAGGATTAATCACAATGGTAATAATGATATAAGTAATATTACTTTTATCACTTGAAACAAAATTCATGCTTAAGTTGGACTCTTATTTTCTTGGTGTTTGTTTATTTGTGGTGCTGGATATGCTTTGGGGGAAGGGTTTTGAAGTCAAACCCTCTTTTTACTTACAATTTGAGATAGCATATCTCTGAATAGTCTTGGCTGGTATTGAATTTAATCTGTAGCCCAGATTGTCATTTAACTTGTAATAATTATGTTTGTCTCAGTTTCCCTAGTAAGTGAGACAACAAAACTGTGCTGTTAGGCCAGACCTAGATTGGGGTGTTACTATTTCCAGAGCCAGGTTAATAGGGCTCAACTGGGTAGCCACATTTCAATGATGGCTTTGGGGTTCTTGGGCATGCATGGGTATAAAATTGGTTGGAGGCAATTAATTTACATTTCAAAGGGCGAAGATCTTAATAAATACAAGGTTTCTAAAGTTAAAGCTTTGGGAGGAAGGAAGTCAGGGCTCTAAGCAGGAGGAAATCTTTGCATATTTGGCCAAGTTTAGCTTTATTTCTTTTTAGTGAAGCTGAGGGAAAGGCATTCTGGCCAGGACAGATCCAAAGTTATTGCTTCTAGGTTTGGATTTCATGTGAAATAAACCCTCTCCCCACACACCCTCTTTGCAGGTTGCCACACTAGTCTCAATAGATCTTGTGGAAAATGTTGTATCTTTTTGGAGTCACACTGATTCGCATAAATTTTTCATCTTCAACAGTCCACATTTAGGTTATACTATCCTAAACAGAGCCTCCAAAACTGGTAAATTTTTATTCTTCCAGTTTTTACTTTTCATGGTAACAGAAGTACACTGTGCATCTGCAGAAAATTAGTTATTATTCTTAGAAATTTTTAAAATAATTATATTAAAGACATCAAACTGAAAGAGGAAATAGCAGTATTCTCTTGTTTTGTTTGTGTGGGATGACTAGGAATGACAGGCTCTGGAATCCAGGAGTTCCAGTCTCTAATGACTCAGTGGATTTCCAGAAGGGTCATCCACATCCTGCTCAGCCTTCCAGTCCCTCCCTCCTTGAGGCAATTCCTGTATTAACCTCATTTTATTGGGGTTAAATCGGCAATGCTGAGAACAGTGGCTGGAAGTGTACCCCAAAGGCTACTTAATGAGGGACTTACTGTTAGAGAGAGGGATTAAACAATTTTGGAGATTGTCTGAGCCCCTTTTTCAGAGAGTCCTATGTTCATGAGCCACATGAACATTGGTTACATTTGTATATATGCAGGGGGGATATTTGATTTTGATTTTATATTGGTTGTATACTATTTTTATTAGACAAGCATTGATGGAGGCAGTGTGGAAATGAATGGAAGAAGATGGACATGTTCAGGACCAGAAGTTCTTTAATTAGAACAGCTGAAGTGCTGCTATCTTTCTGCGGAAATGAAACTGTGCGTGTGAATGTAGCAGCGGTGGTTAGGGTTTTACCAGATGGAAAAGCAGAAACTTTGGTGATAGAAGATTCTGTCTGCATGTCTGGAAGTGGTGATGCCACCAGGTTTGGTGTGTGGATCTCCTCAACAAAGGCTTCCACAGGTGTGGTCAGTCAAGTCAGCTTCCCTGTCCACCTGAGGCTCTTAGGCCACTAACCCTTCAATTTTCTTACAGGCTTATGACTGCAATAGGACACACGTTCATCATCTCCCAGTCCTAGAGGCCCAAATTCAGCAGTTGTACACAAGAGCCTGGTACCCTGTTCCCACCAAGGCCCCCAGGGAGAATTTTGGATTTGTTTTCTTTTACCAACTAATTGAGGTGGCCACATTGGTGGCCTGCCATCACAGGGACCTCTGCCTGCATCTGTGTTTCTTACCCTGACCTTCCTACTTCTCTCTGTTTTAAGAGCATTTGCAAGTTTATTACACTTTCCTTAATACTATTGGTTAGTGTATATGTCTAAAATCCTTAATTAAATACCACAGTAATGTACTTACTGCTAAGTAATATAATAAAATAACATTTACAGGGCTTAGGGGTAGGACTGGGTATCTTTGAGGTAAAGACTGATATTTTATCTGATATGCTTAGTGTCCCCTGAAGGAGGCCCTGGTGTCCATGTGACTACAGAAATCCTCAGTTGATGTACCTCTGTTCTGTGCCTTCAGTCTAGACCTCTCAAATGGGTGACCTCTGTGAAGCCAATGGCTCTTTTGCCATCAGCCTCTTGAAAGTGTTGGGTGAAGAAGACAAGTCACAAAACCTGTTTTTCTGTCCCCTGAGTGTCTCCTCTGCCCTGGCCATGGTCTACTTGGGAGCCAAAGGAAACACTGCAGCCCAAATGTCCCAGGTATGCTTACTGGAAGTTGCAGGAAGGGGTGCATGGGAGACAAACAGCAGGTTGGTTTTGGCTCCCTACACCAGGGGTTCTTTCTGTATCCTCAGCCAGCAGGTAGAAGTCAGTGGTTGATGGTGGAGGGGAGACTCTGTAGTGTTTCATATATGGACCAGCACAGGAGCAAGGCGGTCATGTGGAACCAGTCATCTCCACAGTTTACAGGAGACATTGAGTGTTAAATTCCTTTATCTGGATAAAAGTGATCAAACATTCTGGTAAATTCACATCTTGCAGAAAATGGTAATTAGAGTCCTGACCCACACAAAGGAACATGATGCACCCCATCTTTGTTATCGTTCTAGTTTTTGAAGCGTTATGTTTTAAAGAGTCATGCAGCCGTGTAAGTAAGCTTTTGTGGAATGGGTGACTTTGCAGGTATGATTATACAAAAGTCGAAGAAAATGAACATAAGTATGGAATTAGTTCTTTGGGAATCATTTAGAGGGAACACACAATCTGCATTATCTAGAAATGACACAGTCCTGATAGTTTAGAGACGTACTTTCAACCATGTAGAAAAGCATCACGTAAGTCACCATGTGGATATCACTTGGCCACTAGCATGATTGTGTGTGGATGATCTCCTGCAGTACTGAACTCGCTGGGGAAGAAATCTTGAGAGTGAGATTTGGTCGGAGTCATACACTCACTTTGATTTGATATGTAAATCACAATTTGATTTGGAAAATAAGAAATTTTGAAAGCTTCTTCCTTTTTATTTCTGCTGTTTTATTCTTGTATTCCCTGGTTATTAGATTCACTCCTGTTGTCTAATTTCTTTTTTTTAATATTTATTTTTTCCATTCAAAAATTTACACTTCCTCCCCTCCTCCAATTTCCCTCCACTCCCCCCAAACCCCCCCCTCCTTAAGAGAGGGTAGGGAACTCTGCCCTGTGGGAAGTTTGAGGTCCTCCCAGCTACATCTAGGTCTAGGAAGCTTTGCATCCAAATAGACTAGGGTCCCCAAAAGCCAGTGGCTACAGATGGAGATAGAGACAGAGACCCACATCAGAGCAATGGACTGAGCTCCCAAGATCCAGTTGAAGAGCAGAAGGAGGGAGAAGATGAGCAAGGAAGTCAGGACCGCAAGGGGTTGGTCCACCCACTGAGACAGTGTGCGTTTTCTAATGGGAGCTCAACAAATCCAGCTGGACCGGGGCTGAATGAGCATGCGATCAAACCGGACTCTCTGAATGTGGCTGACAAGAGGGGCTGACTGAGAAGCCATTGATAAAGGCACTGGGACTTGTTCTACTGTTGTCTAATTTCTATGCTGTGCATCGATCCTGGGTTATCACATGATGCCTTACTAGGATGGATGATTCCTGCAGACCAAGGACCCTCACCCAAAGAGGGCATTTTTGCTTCCCCAGAGACACGTCCTAAGGGCTCAGTGCTTTTGTTCTCAGAGCAGAGAGGTTCTACTGACATCTAGTGGGTAGAGGCCACAAACGCTGCCAATGTCCTCCAAAGCACTGGGCAGCCCCATCACAGCTTCAGATGACAAACATGCTGGCTTGTAAACCTACTGAGACAATCACCCTGGACTCCTTGTACTATAGGAACATGTCACATTGTCATCCCTTAGCTGGGTTTGTGTGCAGAAGGGGAGATAATGACCGTGTTCAATAGTCTATTTATTCTATTCCTAGGTACTTGGTTTGAACAATGGTAGAGATGTTCACAAAGGTTTCCAGACCCTCCTCTCAGAGGTTAACAAAACTGGCACCCAATACTTGCTAAAAAGCGCCTGCCGACTTTTTGGAGAAGAATCATTTGATTTCCTTTCGGTATGTTGTACTTAGACATTGAAGAAAAGAAGTTGAAAATAATAAAAATGACGAAAATTGAAGAAAAGCAGGCAGTAAAGTTTAATGGTCTCGTCATAGAAATGTGTTTAGAATTACTCTTGTGACACTGTAATTGTGGGTTTTAGGACTGCTTTTGAATTATGTCCTCTCAAGTTCTTTTCCTTATAAATCCCTCCATGATGTCGAAGTCAATATATTATCCTCCTGCACCCAGATAGATATCTTCACCCTTTCTCCCCTCCCCTTGAGTGACCATGTCATCCACCATGTTATATAGAGCCCCTCCCCATCCTACCTGTGCTTTTGGGACTGAGTGTTGTTGAGACAAACTTTCAAGGTTTCTAAGATCTACTCTGTCTTCTAAATCACCACTGTTAAATGAATTCTGATGGGTTGGTTGTAGGCTGTGGCTTCCACATTATTATAGATTGCTTTTAATGGGTCTTTTTGTGCCTGCATTGGTTTGTGAGACTGCATTTACAGTCTCACAAACCCAACCACTGAAAAAAAAAATAGTCTAAGATAAAAATGTCTTCATGCTTGAGCATACAATCCCAGACTCACAGTCCACTAAAACGAGTGAGGTCTGACAGTCATGTTGCATAATGTGCAGACTGTCACTGACATGAAATTAGGGAAATGAATGGTTCAAGCTTGACCATTTTATTGGCTGAAAGTTCTGAGTGTTCCTACATAAGGCTCAGGAGGACGCTGTCCTGGCTATGGTAAATTCTGTCCCTGTTGGCTTGCTACTTTAGTCTTATCTATCACTGGAGATGACTCTGGATCCCACAGCTCTTCTAATGAAGTCATGTTCACTTTGAACATCAGCTTCACATATTGGTGGCACAATAACTCATAGTCTACATTTCTACTGTATATGGGCTCTAAAACATTTTAGGTATTGAACAGAGAGTGAAGTTAATCGCTACATATGTATCTGAAAACACATTTTTGTAGGGAAGTTATCTGAGTTATACTATGTTAAGGAATCTCCTAATTTAACTTCCACTTATGTTTGACTTTGCTGATATAAGCGAACGTACATAGAGGCTCATGTACACAAATGCATTCATTCATATACATATATTTAATGAGGATCCATGATCCCCATTATCTTTTGCTACTTCCAAGGACCTTTCCTTGTTCCCTATAATCCAACTGTTGCTCTCAACCTTCCTAATGCTGCGACCTTTTCAAACAGTTCCGCATGTTGTGGTGACCCCCAACTATGAAAGTATTTTCATTGCTACTTCATAACTTTCATTTGCTACTGTTAAGAATCATAATGTAAATAATTTTGGAAACAGGCTTGCTAAAGGGTTTGAGAACTGCCCAATCATTGTGTTCCAGACATAAACATTTGTTGTAATAGGATCGGCGGGGCTGCATCCCCAGCACCCCGCCGCCTGGCTAGCTTATGCCCCGAAATAACAACACACAAATTGTATTCTTTTAAACACTGCTTGGCCCATTATATTTAGCCTCTTCTCGGCTAACTCTCACACCTGGACTAGCCCATTTCTAATAATCTGTGTAGCATCAGTCTTACCGGGAAATATTTAGCCTATGTCCATCCTGGGTCGGAGCTTCATCGCGTGTGTCCCCGAGAGCTGAGCTATGGCATCTGTCTGAGGCTTCTTACCTCACTTCCTCTTCCTCCCAGCATTCTGTTCTGTTTACTCCTCCCACCTATGTTTTAACCTTTGAGGCCAAGCAGTTTCTTTATTACTTAACCAATGACCTTTCTCCATCAAACATTCTGGTTACTTCCTTGTCTACTTTATGTTTACATTGTAGTTCTTTACAGTGTAATCAGTAGAAAAGTGTGAGTGCCTGCCAGGTGGGAAGACAGAAAATCAAACAAAGTCATCTTGGTATGTCTGGAAGAGAAATATCTGTGCTTTGTGCATGGATAACAACAGTCCTAACTTGGCTTAAATGTCTTTGTGTACAGGGTATCCTGTTAACAGGCCATGGACCACCCATTGTGTACAGGGTATTCTGCTAACAAGACATGGGCCACCCATTGTGTACAAGGTATTCTGCTAAGAGGACATGGGCCACCCATTGTGTACAGTGTGTCCTCTTAACAGGCGACATGCCACCCAGCCAGGTGCATCTTTTTTCCTGGCATCCAGTATTTCTCTCAACATTGGGCAGTGTAGGAGACCCACATCTTTTTGAGAATTGCATGAATACATCTTGAAATACAGCATCACCTCCACAGACCCTTATGCTAGAAAAATGTTAAGAAAAAACATTTGTTCCCCCAATTGTGAGAAACTTAGCTGAATAGGCTCCAACCCCTGTTTGTGCCCATAGACCTTCAAGGATTCCTGCCAGAAGTTCTATCAGGCAGAGCTGGAAGAGCTGTCCTTTGCTGAGAACACTGAAGAGTGCAGGAAACACATCAACAACTGGGTGATGGAAAAGACTGAAGGTAGGAGGCTTTGATTTAGGTGGACTTTGGAGTTAGGAGGGACAGTGAGCTCTGTGGAAGATGGGGCTGGGCCCTCCATGGTGTTGCTCCTGTGGCCTGGTTCTCAGAGCTATAATGATGTGTATGCTGAACTTTCCTTGGGACTATCAGATTGTAACATTTAAAAACTAACCCAATGTTGAGTCTCAGACTGCTTCCCTTAAAACTGTGCCGAGAAGTCCCTGGTAAATGCTTCCTTTGGGGTCCCTGGTAATGTTCTGCTGTTCTCTGAAACAGAAGTATCTTCTCTTGGGATGAAGTTTAGATGGTGTATCAGTTAGAGTTGGCCTGTTCCCTACCTGTTGGAATCTGAGCAGTTCATCAGTTCACCTGCAGCCTTCATCCTTCTCTTAATGTGATCGTGGTGACCTCATCCTCCTCTTAACATAACCAGGGGGACCACAGTTATTTCAGAACATGACTCTTTTTCAAATTTGCTCTAGAATCTTGTTGTCTTGTTACTATTGGGGTTCCAACACTCACAAACCTGATTTCTTCCTTTCCTCATGAAATATTCTGGCCTGCTCTTGACTTGAATGTTGAGTAAAAGAGGGTGCCCTAAATAACAAGAAAGAAACCTAGAGACTTCTAAGATGTGGAGGAATTAAAAGTCATTTACTTGTTCAAGTGACAATCTAGAACCTAGCATCTAATACATTTAATTGATATGATACTCTTACCATATTTGAATTAGCAGTGGTTCCCTAATCATACTAACAAACATGGTCAGACTGTGATCCCAGGAAGGAAGAGCCCCCCCCAACCCCCCCCCCCCTTAGTTCATGCATCATCACCTAGTGGGCCCCGGCATGCCCGTGGATGACATAACAGTACGTCAGCAGAAGCAGTCTCAGAAGTTTGCCTTTTGTGTACTATCACTTCTCTTTATCTCTTCATATCCTCCATGTAGGCACCCCTTGTATGCTTTTCCAGAATAGTAGAAGGCTGTCTTTAAGATCATCTTGTCATTGGCCATGGAACTTGAGCCCTTTATCCTGTTTTCATAATTTCTTTCTCTGGCTTACTTTTTGGATAGCCTTCCTTCCTTTATATATACCTACATATACCTATACACACACACACGCACACATGCACATATATACCCACACATCTATATACATAGATGTGTATGAATATATACCTGTATATATTACAAGTATATATTTCTGATATTTTGGAAACCTCTGATTATATAATTGTGATTTCAAATTAGTACTAAGTAGTGATTCTTAACCAGGACTGGATTTACCTTCCAATTGTCACTTGACAGTAACTGAGGGTATTTGTGGCGATTGAAATTGAATCAGGTATGACTAACTAAATCCTTTACCTTGCACAGTGAAGTTGTACCCAACCAAGAAGTAATCCAAGTAAAATGTCCATAGTAATGTAACTGTGATCTTGTAGTGCTAAGACCAAGAGGGCATTGTTAGAATCAAAGATATTGGCTTATTTTCTTAGTGTAGCCAACTGCTACCTCTGTGAATTAAGCAGAATTTCAGGGAAATGCTCTCATCCTGAACTGATAAACACACAAACTCAAGGCTAAGCCATAGCAGCCACAGCTGCTTTCAAACTTCTCTCTACACAGGGCATGTTCACACATACCTGATACATCAGCACTACTGAGGCTGAAGAAGGAAGGCTGCATGTTTGCGGGTAGCTTCTGCTTTGTAGCAAGGTTGAGGCCAGGCTAGTGATGCAAAAGACTTATGAGGAGCAGAAAACATGATTATTGTTTAAGGACAAATGATGCATTAGACAGGACTGAAGCCTAGTTCTCTACCTAATCTGGCCTTTAAATTTTATGTCAGGATAATTGATTATAGGAGAGTGCTTATCACTACCCTTATCTCCAACTCACAATAGACTTTGCGTACAGTCTTCTTCTTTTTTTAAACATTTTTTACATTCTCTACAGGTAAAATTTCAGAAGTTCTAAGTCCTGGAACAGTCTCCTCACTGACTAAGCTCGTTCTCGTGAATGCCATGTATTTCAAAGGAAAGTGGAAGGCTCAATTTGACAGAAAGTACACAAGGGGCATGCCATTTAAAACTAACCAGGTAGGGCAGTATTTTCCAATGTATTGTTATTTTTTATAAGTAGTAAGCTGGAAAGATGGTGGATGAGAAAAGGAGCAGTTTGTTTTACACTTGATTCTTATTCTATTTCTGAATTAAACTAATACCTCTTCTATATCTTTAATTAGAGGTAGAAAGAGAAACTAGAATAATGTGTACACTGGTAGTTATCTTTTTTCTTTACTCATCCTTGGTCAATTTCTTCTTACCTTAAATATGGAATGGAATTTGACTTCTGTCAGTTTAACAATAGCAGGCTACACAAATGTGTGATTTTACCTAGTGATACCTCATCCAATGAACATAAGCCCATTCAACACTGCAATGGACTAAGGAAGATTTTTCATTTAACAGACTAAGTGCACAGAAATAATGATCATCTATACTCTTCTGAGTCCCAAGAGTTGGATATAAGTTGTTTTTAGTAAATTATATTTATCATTTTAGAAATTTAATTTCAATTTCATTTTCATCAGGAGAAAAAAACAGTGCAGATGATGTTCAAGCATGCTAAGTTTATGATGGGGCATGTGGATGAGGTGAACATGCAGGTCCTGGTTTTGCCCTACGCAGAGGAGGAGCTGTGCATGGTTGTTCTGCTTCCTGATGAGAACACTGATCTGGCTGTGGTGAGTCCTGGGCGCTGAGTGTCTGTGCATTGCCAGTTGAGCTCATTTTCCAAGTCCGTCTCTTGGCTGTGTTTGCAGAGTTTCCAGCTAAGAGTTATTCTAGGTCGTGCTGGATGAGCATGCAGGTGTTCCCTTCAGTGAACATGTGTATGCACTTCTTTTCATGTTTGTCCAGAAGTAGACAAGTTTTGATGACATTAGGATGAGAACGTTCCAAAAATATAACAGCATTGTTTTTTTAAATTTAGGATGGTGAGGCTAGTTGATAGCCCAATCATTCTTCAGCAAAGATCCTGGAAGAAGGACAGCATTGGATGGTGGCAGAGTTTCCCACATATTAACGTGCTTAGGAACTCCGTGGGTAATAGTTTCAGAAATGCAGGTTGTAATTCAGCTTGAGATTTTGCATTTCTAACAAGTTTTCAGATGAGACAAGTGCAGTTGACTCATGGAACACACCTTGAACACAAAGACCTAAAGTATGGATCTGCAGTTTAATTTATTCCTCTTCATGACAGCAAAGGAACAAAATTCATGAAGTAGAGACTTACAAAGTAGAAGGTGTATGACCAGGAGTGTTCTGGTAAGTCAGCTGTCTGCTGGCAAAGCTCCTGCCCACCATGAGAGGGCACAGGATAGATGGTAAGGACACTTGATTTCCTTTTTTTTCTATGTAATCAGAAAGCTATTGACATATGTCAATAATGAGAACTACCATGGCCCTGTGAGAAGAAATTGAGAAAATTCTAGGAATAGAAACAAAGTCAAATGGCTGTCACTCCTCACCAAGTAAAGGGATGAAGAAATGCAAGTGACAGTAGCCTACTGTCCTCCTAATTTTAAAAACTGACCCTTTGTCATTTCAGGTAGAAAAAGCACTTACCTATGAGAAGTTCAGAGCTTGGACAAACCCAGAAAACATGACAGAAAGTAAAGTCCAAGTTTATTTCCCCAGATTAAAGCTGGAGGAGAGTTATGACCTGGAATCTTTTCTTCAGAGTTTGGGAATGACAGATGCCTTTGAGGAAACAAAGGCTGACTTTTCTGGAATGGCAACTCAGAAGAATGTGCCCGTGTCCAAGGTTGCCCACAAGTGCTTTGTTGAGGTCAACGAGGAAGGCACAGAAGCGGCGGCGACCACCGCCGTGATCAGGAATGCCCGGAGCTGTCGAGTAGAACCAAGATTTTGTGCTGACCACCCGTTCCTTTTCTTCATCTGGCACCACAAAACCAGCAGCATCCTGTTCTGTGGCAGGTTCTCTTCTCCATAAAGGCATTATCGTGGGCTGAGGATGTATCTCAGTTGATAGAGCACTTGCATGGCAAGCACCATGCCCTGGGTTCAACCCTAAGTACCGTATAAAAACAGGCATGATGGTGCCTTCCTGCTGTTCTAGCATTTGGGAGGTACAGGGCAGGAGGATCACTTCAAGAGTCATCCTCAGCTACATAGAAAACTTGAGGCTAGCCTTTTGATACCTGTTTCAAAAAGACAAGAAAGTGTAACGTGTGATTGCTTTACACATATTTTTTTTGCCACATGCCAGAATTAAAATCCCGTGTTTCCAGATTGGCAAGGTGGTTTCACTGCACAAATAAAGAGTATACTTACTAGTTGGTGAATATCTTTGCTGACAGCTCCAATGCCATGTGTGGGGAGTTTGGAGCCGAGAAGGCCATACTTGATTCGTAGTGTCTAAGTAGCTTCTGATTGTCTCCAGCCTTATTCACAACCCGGATCCCAAAGTGCTATCCCACACTGCTAACATCTCCACCACTGCTAGTCTTATCAGGCAATGCCAGTTGAAGATCCCCATTACATCTATAGAATAACTGGAACTGTCCCCTGTCTCACAAGAAGCTGAGACAATCTCTCATTCCATCAGTGTTACTGAACAGTCCTGCATGTCCACCATTTAGACAACTCTTCCCACAAGTTTCAAGTACAAGTTCAAGGCTTCAGCCTGGAGAGATGGCTCAGTGGTTCAGAGCACTGACTGCTCTTACAGAGGACCCAGGTTCAATTCCCACCACCCACATGGCAGCTCTCACAGCTGTTTGTAACTCTAGTTCCAGGGGATCTGCCACCCTCACAGCAATGCACATAAAATGAAATAAATTTAAAGAAAAGTAGAAATAAGTTCCGTAAGTAAGTTACAGGAAGTAGTTAAGAGACAATGTTCTAAAGTGTGGTGGTCATCTCCCCCAGTTCTTTCTAAAGTTTCACAGTGTGACCCTTATCCCCCCCCCTACTTCTTCCTAATGCTCCACGGTGTGGTCCTTATCCCTCCCCAGTACTTTCTAATGCATGCAACCCCAAAGGAAGCTTCACTCTGAACAGTTCTTACAAACCAGATGTCTAATTAACCATCTGCTCAGATGTGAATCAAATGCACTCCTGATGCCCTAAGTGCACATACATTCAAACACCACTAAATGAATCCAGCATGTTGTATTTATGCATGTATGTGTGTAACAATTAAAGAAGTCCTGAATCTAAGAGTGAGTGAGGAGGGCCCAAGAGGAGTCGGGTGAGGATTAGGGGAATCTGAGCAGAATGCTAAATAATTGAACAGAATAGGAATAACTGAAAGTAGCATCCAGTAAGTTCTGAAACATGCATGTACCCATGATGGCATCTGCATAGTTAAGACACAGAACAGGACCGTCACACCTGCAATTTTTTCTGTAAACTTTGTAATATCTCTTTTTCATTTAAATTTTTTAAATTAAAATATAATTTCATCATTTTCTTCATCCTTCTCCTCCCTAATACTGCTCCTATGTGAAAAAAATTGAAATGATATTTACGCCCTGGCAATGCTGAAGCATGTGTGGGCAGCCCATGTATGACAGTTCTGTTGAACTTGTCTGTATTGGGTTTCATAGTCTAGATTGGTGATGACAACTGGCCAGGTCTCTTCCTCAAAAGGGCACCAGATCTCATTACAGATGACTGTGAGCCCCCATGTTGTTGCTGGGAATTAAACTTAGGATGACCTTCAGAAAAAGAGGCAGTGCTCTTAGATTTTGAGCCATCTCTGCCGCCCAACTTTAGAGCCCTCTTCCCTTGTCTTTAACCATAGTTAAATATGCATATTTATCAGTCAACATACAAATGCAACGTGCTGAGTCCATTCTGTGTCCCTTGCATTTGTGTTTCTAGGAATGTTAGAGAACCAATCTAACCAATTCCCACCACCTGGATGACTCATTCTCTCTTTCTCAGAAGCTGTTGTTTGTAACTCTTAATCTAGGTTATGGCCCCATGATATTTTCTCTATCGACATTGAGATGTCAATTCTTGTTGCAACTTTCAGGTCTTGTTTAGGTAGCCATATTGTTGGGATTTCATTGCTTAGCTTGCCTGGCATAGCTAGAAGACACAATCACACAGCATACTTCCTGGTCCTCTGGCTCCCTTTCTGCCCCCATTTCTGTGATGTACCTTTGTAACTGTGCTATCCATCTGCTCCATGTTCCATTTCAGCCACTTACACCCACTCTCAGGCAATTCGTAATGGAATAATGTATCTTTTGTATTATTACTGTCAGTCACTGAAAACATTTTTAGACTCTCCTTCATTGCATTAAACTTTACGTGTTACATTATATTATATATTGCATTATACTATATATCAATAGTTTCTTTTGTTTCTACTTAATATGCCATTATATAAACATAATTTGTTTATCCATTCATAATCTTATAGATATTTGCAATGTTGTCAAGGTTTTGTTACTGTAAATAAAAGTTTTTAAGAACACTCATGTTCACATATTTGTTTCCTAATGCTTTCTCTTTTTTTGACTAATTAGGAGGTGCAGGTATAACATTTAAGAAACAGCCAAGCTTCTTATGGTAGCATATATATTTAATTCTAGCACTCACTGGGGAAGGCAAAGGAAGGAGGATCTCTGTGAGACAGAGGCCAGCCTGGTTTTCATAGTAAGTTCTATGTAGGCACCTTCTCTACCTCTCTATGTCCAATAACGTGTGTGAGTGTTGCCTTTAGCAATGGGGCCTTGCTGTCAGATTGTGGAGAGCAATCTTTGGTCTTGCAAACATCCTGGGTTATTTGGGATTTTCCATGTGACTCTTTTGGCCAGCAACTCAATTGAATAAAACCCAGTTCCAGTAATAGACATTTTATTTAGTGACTAAAGTTGGGCAGTTGGCATTCTGTCTCCCTCATTCTTTGGAAATTTCATTAGGATAGCTTTTATGTATTACACGAAGTTTCTGCCACACTAGGTTTCCATATTGCCCCTCAAATGCCCTTCAGTTTTAACTGTCTGTCCTTCATTCCCTCCCTCAATTCCTTCTCCCCTCCCACTTCTCACCTGGTCCTCCCATTCTCTTCCCTCCCCCAGACCCACCTATAAAATGTGTTCTCTTTCTCCCTCCCAGGGAGATCCATGTGTCACCTTTAGTCCCTTTCTCTATGTGTAACTTCTCTGAGCCTGCAGATTTTAGCTTCACTTTCATTTACATAATAACCAATATTAACTTTTTTTTTTTTTTTTTTGGTTTTTCAAGACAGGGTTTCTCTGTAGCTTTGGTGCCTGTCCCGGAACTAGCTCTTGTAGACCAGGCTGGTCTCGAACTCCCAGAGATCTGCCTGCCTCTGCCTCCCTAGTGCTGAGATTAACTTTTAATGGAATACATACCATATTTGTCTTTCTGGGTCTGGGTTACCTAACATTTCATAAATAATGTGTTCTGTTTCTTTTTGTTGCATAGAAAAATTTTTCCACATTATCACTAGATTCTTTAGAGGTTATTTTCAAAATATGTTTAATATGAATAATTTTGATTCAATTTCTTTCTTTTCTGAGGTTTTTATCTCTACAGGTTTAATCACACACACACACACACACACACACACACACACACACACACATCTTTATTTATTTTGAAAAATATGAAGTCTGATATGGTCAGAATGTCTCATCTAGTGATTCACTGTGAGTTTCTCACATAATTGACAATGCAACAACCATAGCCGTCACCTTAAAGGGAATAACAGGCAGTTTATTCTGGAGCTGTTTTAAGAGACTGTGTTCAGAGAACACAGATTTAGGACACTCCAAATTTGACAGTCCACTGTGGAAGCAGCTTTATGAACTTAGTTTTTTTTTTTTCCTTTTTTTTTTTAGTTTTTTGAGATAGGGTTTCTCTGTGGTTTTGGAGCCTGTCCTGGAACTAGCTCTTGTAGACCAGGCTGGTCTCGAACTCACAGAGATCCGCCTGCCTCTGCCTCCCGAGTGCTGGGATTAAAGGCGTGCGCCACCACCGCCCGGCTTGAACTTAGTTTTACAGAACAAAGAAAGTCATAAATCAAAGCAAGTTTCAAGTACACTGGTGACTACATCAGAGAGGTGGTTACGGCAAAATGGGGGAAGCATTTCTGTAGGACTAAAATACTATCTGATGATAGTCTTAAGTTTGGGATTGGTGGAAACTTGTTCTTTGCTAAGTTAATAGCTTTCAAAACAGTTTCTATCAATTAGGGATAAGATGTACATCAGTTCCAACACAGAGATAGGTGAGAAATGGCTGCTCCAGAGGCAAAAGCTAAGATAGTTAGCCTCTGGACCTGTAGCATCCCAATGATTCCATAGTCCTGAACCAGGCTCTTCAGATTTGTTCCTTTTCAGGAGGTCTTGCCCATACTATGTAGAATTTGAAAAACATAAATATTTTACCTTTGAGCTTTTATGTATAATCTTTAGTACTGTGGGATTCAATTTCCGTAGCAGGTTTTTGCCAGCTCTCTCTGCTTTTGCTTGTTATACTTGGACTCTGAAGTCTTTGTTCTCTGCCCTGTTGTCATATGTCAGCTAGAACTAACCGCAGAGGGCAACGTCTGCACAGTTGTGGGCATGGGCATATGCAGCAAGTTGCTGGTTCAGTGCACATCACATGTTTCAAGGAAAGAAAGACAAATACTAGGTCATTGCATCTGGTGAACTTGATCTGCAGTCCTGAGTGAGGTTGCCGCAACAATTGGGCAAGAGCGGGTTTCCAGATAGAAGTCCTCAGCATCTGACTTCATGTAAGCAGAGGAAGTGACCGCTAACAATTCCTAAGTCAGTAACTAGTTACATGGCCTTGAGCAAGTTAGGGAAAGTTCTTTGTCTCCAGTTTTTCCTTTGAAACATGAAAGGGTTTGCCCAGATGATCCCTAAGTGGCTTGTGCCTCTGCCATTCTCTAACAAATGTGCAGCACAAGACTATTTTGGGGCCATATACTTTACTTTCTGCATTGACATTTTTCTTGCTGCTTTATAAGCTTTTGTTATTTCAAAGATGAATTTTGTCGTTAGAAATCCAAGTTGGCTCTAGTGTGCTGTTAAATCGACACCTTTTTCATTTCAGTTAAGGACTTTGATGATAGCTGCCAGCCAGAGCTTGCAAAATAAAACCATGTTTTCTGTTCTAACATTTGTTTCATCTTCATCTTTTGTCAGCCGAAATATTGCTATTTGTCATTTCAACATTTTCCAGCGATACCTCTTTCCTCATTTGGGGCCTTTGAAGTTTCTTTTATCAGAATGAAGACTTTTGCTAATAGATCTCCAGGGCTGCTCCTTGTGTCAGGGAAAGGGGTTAGCAAGCCTCCTTCAGCGCTAAGCAAGGTCTCTAGCTGATCTGCTCTGCTTCCTAATTAGAAAAGTGACATTCAAATAGAGAAAGGAGCAAATTTGGAGACAAAAATCTGCCGCTGGGCTGTGGCTCATTTTGCTTCCCTGTTAACAGCCCTGTTACAAAGTATATGGCTGTTAGACTGCCCTAGCCACCTCTTCACTAGCAGAGGGGCAGCCACCCAAGAATCAGTTCCTAGATAAAGCCTCGGGAGCTTCAAGCTTTCTGGGCATGAAGGTGGTAAGTGCAGATTCCCCAAACTCCTTCATCTGTGAAAGGTTCACTTGTCTGCTGGGTAACAGGGCTTTTTAGGGGACCAGTAATGAAAGCTGAGATTTTTTCCATGCAACCCATACTATTCTAAGTTTGAGCACAATACAGGGATATTTTTAGAGATAAAAGTTCAGAATCAAGATTGATAGAAAACCCAGGTGATAGTGGTGCACACCCTTAATCCCAGAAGCAGAGAGGATTATAAAACGGGAGGAGACATCTCTCAGTCTGATTCTCATTCCGAGGCTTCCTAGAGGCAGGATCACCTTTTCTGGTCTGAGGTCTAGGTAAGAGCCAGTGGTTGGTTGCTTTGTTTCTGGTCTTTAGGTTGAACCAACCCCAGTATCTTTCTCTGAGTTTTTATTATTTGTGCATCACCCAGGGACTCTGATAACTTTGCTATCAAGAAGAGAATAAAGGTTGATCTCTTTTCCACAAAGTGGACAGAAAAAAAAAACCTATCAATCATGATGGCAGTGAACAAAACTGAAAAGAAGTTGTGTCTGCAGAAACTATTTAAGATATGTGTGTTGTGCATGTATGTATACCCACCCTATACATACATACACACACACACACACAATTAGGATGTTGCAGTTTGGAAGCTAATTTTCTTACGGTGATCTAGTTCTAGCCCCGTGGAATACTCATTCCTTGTCCTTGCCCACCTTTGGTCAGAACTAACTCTTATAACTAAGAGAAACCCTTGTAATCTATTAATTTAGGAGAATGACAACTTTCACTAACCCCAATCCTAGGAATGTCATCAGATGTTGCTGGAGGTCCTCCTGTTCCTCCAGCCTATAGCTGCTGAGATACCAGCCCATTGGGGCGTGGTCTCTCTCTCTTTAAAAAAGCGGGCACTTCCCTCTCCTCTCTCTCTTCACTTCCTGCTCCGCCGGTGACTAGACTCCCTTCCAGGTTGTGCAGAGGGCTGACGGTGATCTGTAAGTTTTTTCGCCTTTAAATAAATACCACCCTATTAATCATAATTCCAAACTGGTGTGGCATTTTTATGACTTATGCCTTCAGTTGGCACCCAACGTTTGGTGTTAGGACCTCTCCTTTCCTGCTCGGCTGCCAGCCGCAAGTTCAGCTTGGCCCGTGCCTCCCTTCCTCAGCTGCCACGGCCAGCAGGCAGCCTTGTGGCCTATGTCTTGTGCGTGGAGCCAGCAGCTTAATATAAATCATCACGCACTGGCTTTTATTGCTGCAGTTCCTTATATTTTCTCTTTAGACACCTCAGATTGACTTCCAGGCCCCACGCACCCTATAGTCTGCCTCCCCACGTGGATTTAAACTCCACAGGCCTGCGTAGTCTCTGCCTGCATAGTTTGCTCTTTTCTGAGTCATTTTTAAATCTCCCTTGCAAGCACAGCTCTTAAGTGGCGCGAACCAGAGCATGCGGTTGCTGAAAGCTGCAACCCCTCAGGGTGACTCTGTCATGTGGAGGCATAAGCGTCTTCCAGGTTGCTCTTCTCTACCCCTGGATTCTGGGTTTCTGGTTCCATCTCTGGAATTTATTTAATTACATTTACTTTGTTGAGCAACTTACATTTTCCAGTTTTTAACAAATACTAGGCGGACTCTGAAACAGGACCCTGTTTTCGTCGCGACTTGGCAACAGCACCAACTGCTGGATAGTAGGTAATATGGCAGTTTTTGTTTCCAACATGAATTTTACTGTTCTGGTTACCAATATAATGGGTTATATCATGCAAGGTTTATATGACTATGGGGATAACTTAATTTACTGGTTACTAGGTTTCAGTATTCTTTTGCATATTCTATCATTTAGGAAGAATATGGCACTCCTAAGAACCATATAATCTTTACTAAAAACTCAAGCAGATCAGGAGATTCAGGATTCAAAAGAGACAATAATAAAGACAATAATAAAAAGACTTGAAATGATTGAAGAAATGATTGGAGCTGGTGAACAGAGTAATAAGGCACAAGGACAGGATACAATACCAACACCAGCTATTAGAACTGGCTTACCCAAGGTTTTAGCGGCATACCCTATACTTAATTCTGACAAAGCGTCAACTTCTAAAGGCTCAAAGGGAGTCAGAGAAGCTAGATGGACGCCAGTAGCAATGAATGATCTAAAAGAAATTAAGCAAGCTATTGTTAATTTTGGCTTGCACTCTGCATATGTAAAGGAAATGATAAGGACTTGGGCTTCTAATGCTAGAGCTACCCCCCATGATTTCCGTCAGTTAGTGTCTGCAGTTTTAGATAATGGACCTTCCTTGATGTTTGGAATTTATTTCAGAGAAGAATCCAAACATATGGAACAGCAAGAAAGAGCAAAAGGTGTCGAGGTTTCCCAAGATCAAATTCTTGGTGCAGGAGAATATGCTGATCCATAGGTCCAAACTCTTTACGACAATGAAGTACTGTGTCTATGTCACCAAGCAGCTTTAAATGCTTGGAATAGGATACAAGATCCAACAAAAAGGGTTGAATGATATACCAGAATTAGGCAGGGACAGAGAGAACCCTTTATTGACTTTTTGCAAAGATTAATTAAGGCTCTGGACATAGGAGTTACAGACCCAGAAGCTAGACGAATACTTCTTGAATCTCTAGCTTTTAAGAATGCAAACATAGAATGCAAAAAGATAATTGGGCCTTTAAAGTCTAGATCAGCACCTATGGATGAATGGATTCAGCATACAATGAATGTAGAGATGTTTAGCTGTAACAATGAATCTTGGGTAGGAGAAGCGATTTCCACAGCAATGAGGTGACATCAAACTGCCAGGTGTTTTAATTGTGGTAAATTCAGACATCTGAAAAGGGATTGCAGACACAGAATTTCTAGGAATACTATCTCCTCTGGGAATGACAAAAATAGACCTAGGCCTTCAGGTATATGTAGGAGATGCGGTAAAGGCCGACATTGGTCCAACGAATGCAGGTCAACAATAGACAAACAAGGCAACCCGATACCATTGGGAAACTCCTTGAGGGGTCTCTCACAGGCCCCCAAGCCAACAGTGGCCCAGTCATTCCCAGTCACAGTGGAGAACGTGACTCACCAAGAAAATATAAAGCTCCAATTTCTGCTGTAAAAAGTAATACTGGTTTAAATGATGAATTACGCCTGGAGGATGAGTCAAAAAAATCCAGTAGGACAGAGTAAACGTATATTTTGGCAGACTTCTATTAATGATCAAAGACCAAAGCTAAGAGTCTGTATAAATGGCAATTTTATTGAAGGCTTATTAGACACAGTTGCGGATGTAAGTATCATTACCCCAGAATCTTGGCATCCAAATTGGCCTCTTCAAGAGGTAGATGTTCAGTTCCTGGAATTGGAACCCTATCTCTTGTAAAACAAAGCACAAGATGGGTTGAATGCATAGGGCCCGAAGGACAAATAGGAAGACTAAAGCCATATATAGCCAATATTGCCATAAATTTATGGGGCCATGACCTGCTACAGCAATGGAATACCCAGATTAACATTCCTGTAGTTCCAGGAACTCATAATTCTGGGAAGGATATGATGAGGTATTATGGAAAAAGGTCACCAACCATTCAGGCTGTACAAGAACATACAGCAAATACCAAACCTTTAGAGGTACCAACAGCCCTACCTTTAAAATGGCTAACTGAGAAGCCAATATGAATCAAACAGTGGCCTCTAGCTGAAGATAAACTACAGGCATTGGAACAGCTGGTGCAAGAGCAACTAGATGCTCACCATATTGAAGAATCAACCAGCCCTTGGAATTCTCCTGTGTTTGTTGTAAAAAAGAAATCTGGTAAATGGAGAATGGTGACAGATCTAAGAGCTGTTAACAAAGTAATTCAACCTATGGGCCCACTACAATCTGGAATTCCTTTGCCTTCTATGTAACCAAAATGATGGCCTCTTATAGTAATTGATTTGAAAGATGGTTTTTTCACTATACTGTTACAAGAAAAGGATAGAGAAAAATTTGCCTTCACAGTGCCTACTTATAATAATTCTCAGCCTAATAGGAGATATCGATGGACTGTCCTACATTGTGCCAATATTTTGTAAGTAAGCCATTGGAAATAATTCGTAAACAATTCCCCAGGTCCATAATTTATCATTACATGGATGACATCTTGATATCTGATTCAAATAAAGATACTTTAGAAAGGATGTTTGAAGAAGTAAAGAAAGTCTTGCCTAGGTGGGGATTACAAATTGCCCCTGAAAAGATTCAAAGAGGAAATTCTATTAATTACCTAAGTTACAGAATAGGGTTAGAGAAAATTGAAACGCAAAAGGCACAAATTAGGAGAGACTGGTTAAAGACTCTTAATGACTTCCAAAGATTGTTAGGAGACATTTCCAGTCTACGACCAGCTGTTGGGATAACACCTGATCTAATAGTTCATTTAAACAAAACCTTAAATGGTGATAAAGATTTGAATAGTCCAAGAAAACTGACAGCTGAAGCAGAAAAGGAACTGACAATGATTGAGGAAAAATTACAGGAGGCACATGTGGATAGGGTGAACCCAAATCTTAGCTGCATCCTATTCATATTGCCTTCCAGAATTTCTCCTACAGGGATTCTAATGCAGAGGGAAGATATTATTTTAGAGTGGATATTTATACCTAATAAACCAAGTAAAAAATTAAAAACTTATGTGGAAAAAGTCTCTGAATTAATTATAAAAGGTAAGCTGAGACTTCGTCAACTAGCAGGTATAGACCCAGCAGAAATTATAGTGCCTTTTACTACTGAAGAAATAAAAAAGTTATGGGAAGACAATGAACCGTGGCAAAGAGCTTGTGCTAATTTTTTGGGAGAAATTAATAGTAACTATCCCAAAAGTGGTATACTTAACCTTATAAAAAGAACTTTTTGGATTCTTCCTAGAATTGTACGTGATGCTCCAATAACTGGAGGCCGTACGTTCTATACGGATGCAAATAAATCAGGGAAAGCAGGTTACAAGTGAGATGAATTGAGTAAGGCAGAACAAAGCCCTTATAATTCTGTCCAGAAGCCAGAATTATATGTCATTCTTATGGTGCTAAGGGATTTTAAAGAACCTCTTAATATAGTTACAGATTCACAATATGCAGAAAAAGTTATCTTGCATATTGAAACTGCTGAATTTATACCAGATGACACAGAGTTGACTTCATTGAATATCCAGGTACAAGACATAATCAGGAATAGGCTTTGTCCAATGTACATAACACACATCCAGTCCCATACAGGTCTGCCTGGTCCTCTAGCCCAAGGCAATGCTAAGATTGATCAATTATTGATTGGAAGTGTGTTGCAGGCCTCAGAATTTCATAAGAAGCATCATGTCAATAGTAAAGGCCTAAAGAAAGAATTTTCCATTACTTGGCAACAAGCTAAGGACATTATAAAGAGATGTCCTACTTGTTCTTTCTATAATCAAACACCGTTGCCTACAGGGAGTAACCCAAAGGGTACTAAGAGAAATGAAATCTGGCAGATGGATGTGTTCCACTTTATGGAATTTGGTAAATTAAAATATGTACACCACACCATAGACACGAATTCAGGTTTTCAATGGGCTACTGCCCTGAGCTCAGAAAAGGCTGATACAGTAATCACACATTTATTGGAAGTTATGGCCATCATGGATATACCTGCACAAATAAAGACAGATAATGGTCCAGCATATGTATCTAAGAAAATGAAACTCTTTTTTTGATTATTATAATATAAAACACATTACAGGTATACCAAATAATCCTACAGGTCAGGCAGTTATAGAAAGATCAAATCATTCTATAAAGGATATGCTGAACAAACAGAAAGGGACCGAAAATAATCCCAGAAATAGATTACATAATGCTTTATTAACCTTGAATTTTCTTAACGCTAATGAGAAAGGAACTACAGCAGCTGAAAGACATTGGATAATGGAAAAGTCTGCTGAACTAAATCAACCGATTTATTTCAAAGATGTGTTGACCTCTTAATGGAAGCTAGGAGATGTGCTACATTGGGGAAGGAGTTTTGCTCTTGTTTCCACAGGAGAAGAAAAATTGTGGACACCATCAAAATTAATAAAGTTTCGATTTGAAGAGGAGAAACCTCTTGGAAAGGAGAAATGACAACTCATCCACAATGATGATATTCATACAGGTGGTAAGAAAAACATATAAAATGGGGGCAGGGTTCTGTTCTTGTCTCCACAGGAAAACACTCATCTTTGAAAAATTGAAGGGACCCTGGATGTTTGGATACTGACAGATGGAAAAATACCTGCCCAATAGGAAATATCAAGAAAACTGATTGGGTTGTGTAAGTAATATTAAACCATATTTCTAAATTTATAAAGCTGGTTTTGAACTTGGATTCTGGCTCAGTCCCTCTCCAATTCCAAGCCTGTTAGTAAGAGAAAAACCCAGAGTTTCTGGAGTTTCTGTCTCATATCAAGAGCCATGATATGGGACAGAAAGAAATATGAGTTTAGAAAACATCTTTGCTTTTCTTCATATCTATCATACTTTTCATTGAATATATCTATCATGCCTTTCAATGAATATATATATATATATATGTCTATATGATTAATGTTTAAGTTTTTCACAATGAACAATGAGTTTTTCCTGAAGTGACATTTGAAGTTTCCAAGAAGAAGATGGGGCCCCATAACAACAACTCCACCTGGTTGATATGACCTCATGATACTGATAGCGCTACTACAAGACCTGCTTTGGGTACCAGCTGCACAAGACAGTTCCAACTTGGTTAGCTGAAATGGTGCACATCTTATACAACATTTTGGCCAGACCTGCACAAAATACTCAGAGACTATTGGCAATTTTAAAAGACATTGATCTTGAAATTTAACCATCATTTTACTTTCACAGGATCCCCCAGAAAGAACGTCGCCCCCATGACAGCTGGAAGTAATTCTAGAGGACGACGTCCCCTCTCCCAGTAAAGTTTGCCCTTGGGTTTAGGGACATCATTTATGGGTTGATTATAATTAGTATATGATTGAGGGTTGGGGGAGGAATTTTATAAGCTCGGGGATAATTTTGAAAAAAAAAGAGGGATGATGGGATAATAGATTTGTAATTGTGAGTTACTGTTTTTAGACAAATATATTGGTAAAGATTCTTGTATATTGATACAAAGTTAAATTATATTGACTATTGTATGCATGCATGTTTCTACCTCTGTTTAAAACATTTTTATGTATTGACATATATTGTATTGATATATATATATATATATATATATATATATATATATATATATATATTTATATATATTTACCATATTGCAGTGTACATTTCTACCTCTGATTAAGAAACTTATGACCGGGCCGTGGTGGCGCACGCCTTTAATCCCAGCACTCAGGAGGCAGAGGCAGGCGGATCTCTGTGAGTTCGAGACCAGCCTGGTCTACAAGAGCTAGTTCCAGGACAGGCTCCAAAGCCACAGTGAAACCCTGTCTCGAAAAACCATAAAAAAAAAAGAAGAAACTTATATAATGTTTGTGTATTGATATATATTTACCTACTGCAATGTATATTTGTACATTGTTTTATATTTGGAGGTCATTGTTCTCATTTGTTTCACAGTCATTTATTGTCTTAGTCTTTAAGTTAGATAGATATTGAGAATTATATAGACTAATAGTCATCTAAGTTTGTCATTTCTAATTAGACTAATCAGGTTCTTTAGATATATAGAGATTATACTCAGTATAGATAGATAATCTTCAACTTCTTCAAAGAGCTGTAGAAAATGGCCTTTAATCTAACTCAGAGTTTTGTGGTAGTGAGACACAATTGCTCCTGGCAACACCACTCTATTTCCAAGAGAATGTTGAGCACCAAAGACACTCCACATGGAGCCTTTCTTTTTGGCAGAACTGGCCTTGGGGCAAAGAAATGCCCATACCTCAACCACTGACGAAGATACAGAGCATGCATCAATGGATAAAACATGACTGTCATATCCTGCCAAGACAGGGTAAGATAGTTTTGAAAAGTTGCTTGCCTTTGAAAATGATATGTCAGTTATGTTAGGCCTTAGCCAAAGTTGGTTGCTTCAATGCTGCTAATGTGACTTTGGGTGATCGCCCAGGTAGCTAGTTGTCTCTGTGATTTGTTGCATGTGTTGGAAGTTGTTTTACTGAACTTCCTAATTACCCAGGAAATATTATTTCCCTTCTCAGATCTTTGATGGTGTTGAAGGCTATATAAATGTAGTTACTTTCTCTCATGACTTGGCCAAGTTATTTATTATACAAGACCTAAGCTAGTTAGAATTGGATATTGTACTTATTGTATATAATTTCATAGTAAGTTTAGAACTCTCTTATTTAAACAAAAGGGGGAGGTGTTGCGGGAGGTCCTCCCACTCCTCCAGCCCATAGCTGCTGAGATACCAGCCCATTGGGGCGTGGTCTCTCTCTCTTTAAAAAAGCCGGCACTTCCCTTTCCTCTCTCTCTTCACTTCCTGTTCCGCCGGTGACTAGACTCCCTTCCTGGTTGTGCAGAGGGCTTACGGTGATCTGTAAGTTTTTTCCCCTTTAAATAAATACCACCCTATTAATCATAATTCCAAACTGGTGTGGCATTGTTTATGACTTACGCCTTCAATCAGATAACATTATGGGCATGTAAAAAGACTTTTCTCATCTTGCTGTATCTGTCCCTCTGTTATATGTACCAACATATTTTAAACATGTCTTGATAAATGATTTCTTTATTTTGTAAAACTAAACAATTTCATAAAACTGCCTCTACATTGGCTCATGAAATTGAGGAACTTAAATCTATGTTCCCAGACCGTGTTCTCAAATACCTTCAGAATAAACTATCTTCATTCTCTTTGAGAAATCTATCATCTTTCTGTCAACATAAGGTAAAGAAGCATGCAAAATTCCATAATTCAAATAGAGATAAATTATTAAAAGTGAGTTTACTGGAAAGTTGTAGACATAAATATTTGAGTTGTGATTTGGGAGAATAATCCACACGTCACGTTTATGATATAGAATCTAAGACTCAGTTTGCGTGGCATGCTTGGCACCTTAGCATATGTCCTTATTTATTACAGCATTTTGTTAAATATTTTCAGAGTGTGCCTATTAGGATAATTATTGTTAGTGGGACACCTGAGCTGGGAGTAGTGAACGGGTGGTATTAGACCTTCATTAAAATGTTGTTGAGAGCCTGTTATGTGATGGCATATGTACTAAAAAATGGTAGCATATATCAGTAATCTGAACTATTTAGAGGCCAATCCAAAAGAATCATAATTTTGAAGGAAACACAGTACTTCTAACTGAAACACCGTGGAAACATGAGAAGTTCTCTAGTGAACCATATGTAAAGACTAGACAAGAAGTTTCAGCTGAGTCCAGTAATAATAGACCCATTGACCAGGTCCGTATCCTTCTATAAGTAGCTTATTCTCACATCTGGACTCTTCTTTTCTTGTCCGTGACATCTCCTGACTCAACTAAACCAATATTCATAGAGCAAAAGTCTCCATAGGACAAATAGCACATGAACATGGTTTCTAAATGGCCTTACTCTCTGTAATTTTTGATCACTAGAATCATAAGATCAAAGAAGCCACTGAGCTGATAATAAGTATTGATTAGGGTAGTATATAATATTACTTTCATATTTCTTTCTCTTCATTTTCTAATAATGGAAAAGCCTGGGGACATTTCACTTCTGTGGTCAAAATATCATGGGACCACATGAATTCTCACCCTCCAGCTGTGTATATAATGAAATAAATTCTTTTCACCTCTTGTCTTCTGTTCACTGTAGCACATTAAACTTTTCTTATTTCAGAGTTATGTCTTATGGGACCTGGTACTATTCCAGAAAGCTGCATAAGTCGTCTTGGCAAACAAGACACCAGCTTTTAGCCTGTCTGGGATTTCAATCATCACCATTACCCAACCATTCCCAGGTTTAAGATCAGGACTTGGAGTAACCCACTTTCTTCAGATTTACAAGAAATCATGAATCAAGTTTTGACCCTTCTGATATTTTCAGCCCATTCATTTAGTCCTGGGAAATTGTCCTTTAAGTATTATATTAATCTTTCTTGGTTGTTTGTTGGTTCTTAGAAGGTAAACTCAGTCTTGGGAGTTCTGAGAAAATATGTGTGTATGTATTTGTGTATTGTGTTTGTGTATTTGTGTGTCTTAATTTTATTGGAAAGTTAGGCTTACTAGGAACCCGACAACAATAACAACAAATTAATAGAATTAATAGAATTGGGTATTGGTGGAGGTTTCTTGTTTGTTTCTCAGATGTCCAGACCTGAAATAACCATACAGAAACTGTATTATTATATTATTATAACACTGCTTGGCCTAGTTCTTATACCTTAAATTAATCCATTTCTATTAATCTATGTTTCGTCATGTGGTTGTGGCTTTCCAGTAAGGTTCCATCCATCATTTAGTGTCTGTCTCCTGCAGCGGCTACATGGTTTCTCTGTGACTTTCCCTACTCTCTATGTATCTATTCGTCTGGCTATATTCTGTTAAACAATTGGCCAAAAGCAGTTTCTTTATTAACCAATGATATTAAAACATATTCATAGCATAGAGCGGAATCCCAATCAATTGGGCAGTCAAAGTTTACTCAAGATTTTTATTTCATCCTCTACTTTTGTTGTTTTTTTTTTTTTATTTTTTATTTTTTTTTTTTTATTTTTCGAGACAGGGTTTCTCCGTAGCTTTTGGTTCCTGTCCTGGAACTAGCTCTTGTAGACCAGGCTGGCCTCAAACTCACAGAGATCCGCCTGCCTCTGCCTCCCGAGTGCTGGGATTAAAGGCGTGCGCCACCACCGCCCGGCCATCCTCTATTTTTGTGACAATATACTCCCGACTCTATGACTAACTTTTTGCAACATCTCAGGGACCACAGGATGGAAAGAAATGCCTTAAAGATTTGTGGATAAACTCATGTTTCAAAATGTGCCCTAAGTACCTCAAAGTTCAAAGCAATTATTGAAACTTTCACTTCATTTACTATATAAATATTTTTGTTCAAAGGAAATTGGCTGTGTGCTGGTTAGTTTTATGTCAGTTTCACACAGATAGAGTTATATGAAAAGAAGGAACATCAATTGAGAAAATTGATACAGTTGTCTCTATAAGTTCAGGCTGTGAGGCATTTTGTTAATTAGTGATTGATAGAGAATAATGGTTTGTACACTGTAAGGATTTAACACTTGTATTGGTTTAATAAAACACTGATTGACCAGTAGTCAGGCAGGAATTATAGGTGGGGCAACCAGACTAGGAGAATTATGTGAAGAGGGAAAGAGAGATGTGGTCACTAGCCAGACACAGAGGAGGCAAGATGAGAATGCCTCACTGACTAAAGATACCAAGGCATGTGCCTAAACATAGGTATGAATTATGCGTTAATTCAATTTGTAAGAGCTAGTTAATAATAAACCTGAGCTAATAGGCCAAACAGTTAATAATTAGTGTAAGTCTCTGTGTGTTTCTTTGAGACTGAATGGTTATGGAACTAGGAGGGACAGAAACTTCTCTCTAGAGGTCTGGCCCAGCCCATCTTGAGTGGTGTTACCCCTGGACTGGTGGTCCTGCGTTCTTTTAAGAAAGCAGGCTGAGCGACTCATGATGAGCAAGATACTAAGCATCACCTCTCCATGGTCTCTTCATGAATTCCTACCTCCAGAATACTGTTCTGTTTGAGTTACTGTCCTGGCTTCCTTTAGTGATGGACTACAATGTGGAAGTATAAGCCAAATAAACCCTTTCCTCCCCAACTTGCTTTGCTTATGGTGTTTCATCACAGCAATAGAAATCCTGTGATAGGCTGATTTAAGAATATTATCTTTTCTAGAGCAAGTGCCTCATACTTGTGTCCTTGGGATTCCTTTTAGACTGGCATATATTTCATTTATCTGAGAAGAGAATGAGTTATCAGGGATCTTAAGATATCCGTCTTGAACTTTTAGTTCCATGTCTCAGACCTGGACACACAATCACAGAACAAGAATTTCTGTCTCCATTGCATGCATTGTACTCAGTTCACTTTTTCCTCTTACAGTGCTCTGCAAAATCTTTCTTCTAATAAATACAGTTTTAAAACTCTGCCCAGGTACTGTTTCTTCTAGGATAACTCTCTAACTATAGGTGATGATCTATATAACTGTGCACTTATGCTTATATATATGCATCCTTTATATGAGCTATATCCTGATGTGACTTACTGTAATTTACACATGCATACCTGTTTGAGAGATACATGCTCTTGCATTCTATCTACCTTACTAGATCTAACTTCAAATGATCCATAATGGTAGTCAGTCTTTGGATTTCCAATAAAGTTGCAAGAAAATGTCTTATAGTTGGGGTTCTATCTTTATTTATAGTATTTCAAGTCAGTGTATGGACTTTATGGAAGGTACATTATCAATTTTATGTGCATCTGTACAATTTTATGGTGAGATTGAATGTTACATCTGAAAAACTGAACCAGATTATTCTTGTTAAGAAATACTGACCTTCAGTATTTTATACATAAGATTCACCGAAATACACATGTAATTATTTCCCTGTATTATAGAATATCATCTGCTTTACAATATCAATCCGAAGTTTTGAAATTCCCTGAAGAGGACATTTTCAATCTTCCACTCGTATTTCATATTCTGAATCAATATTCATTAATATTCAACTACTGTGTTACTTTCTAATCCCATAAATAAATTTTAAGAAGAACACAGGAAAAATGGGACTCATGCCAACAAGTAGGACAAGAGCTGCAGTGTAAGCTGCAGTGAGCCAAATGTACAAAACAAGAACATACCCATATATAAGTATGCTTTCCTAAATACATAACTGTAACCTGCTCAGTCTATATAATATTACTTGTATGTAACTGTAAAGGATAACTGCTAGTATTGGATAAGCAGTTGGTATGTTCTTCCCTGGGAAAGATTATTTTTCTTACTCTCAGTATTCTTTAGTTACCCGTAGTTGTAGCTGGAGGCCACTTGTTTGTTTCTGACTGCTCAGCCTTGACATAACCACACAGAAACTGTATTAATTACATTACTGTTTACCCTATTAGTTCTAGCTTCTTATTGGCTAGCTCTTACATCTTAATTTAACCCATTTCTATTAATCTGTGTATCACCACATGACTGTGGTTTACCATCAAGGTTCTAGCTCATCTGTTCCCGGCAGTGGCTAC
Source organism: Microtus oregoni (assembly GCF_018167655.1). Taxonomy (NCBI): domain Eukaryota; kingdom Metazoa; phylum Chordata; class Mammalia; order Rodentia; family Cricetidae; genus Microtus; species Microtus oregoni. The sequence continues at coordinate 39,592,778 of NW_024543062.1, read as the reverse complement.
ATGGCATCTCTCTGACTCTGCCTTCTTTTTCCCAGCATTCAGTTTACTTTTTCCTGCCTAGCTCTGTAGGGATAAGTCCCGCCCCTTAAGGGGCGTGTTCGCCTCGGGCTAATGTCTGCCTATAAATTTGGCGAGCGTGCTCCGAGCACTTGCTTCTGCTTTCCTGGTCTCCGCGGGAACGGTGGTTCTGTAAGTCTATTTCTACATTAAAAATATATATATATATTTACAATCTGTCTGCATTCGTTTACGCCGCTACATTTTGGCATCCAACATTGGGCTATTTTGCCCCCGACTCAAGCGGGTAGCCCGCTAGCTAACACAGCACCCTCCCGGGTGCTGTATTTTAGTTCGTGACTCCGGCCCCAGTGCCGAGTCCGAGACATACTCAGCCACACAGGCCCATTCTGCCTGCCTTGGCTAAGTTTTGCAGCAGAACCCCACTGCCTGAACTAGCAGAAGCTCAAGTACCTGCGGTTTTGCAACAAAAGCTGCCACAGCGTCAGATTTGGTCTGACACAAAGTGACTTGGCCGGGCAGTGGTAGCACACGCTTTTGATACCAGCACTTGGGAGGCAAGGGCAGGCGGATCTCTGTGAGTTTGAGGCCTGCCAGGCCGTGGTGGTGTACGCCTTTAATCCCAGCACTTGGGAGGCAGAGACAGGCGGATCTCTGTGAGTTCAAGGCCAGCCTGGTCTACAAGAGCTAGTTCTAGGACAGGCTCCAAAAACACAGAGACCACCACTGACAGGAACCGATCATTGCAGGTAAAAAAATTTTCTTTTATAAATAAAATGTCTGAACACATTACTGTTCAAGAATTTAACAGTTTTTTTAATTGTACCATGTGGGAGATATTGCAAGAGGTGTCTATCACCCCACATCTATGGATCCTTCTGGGATTCGTAGTTTTCATTGGCACCAAATGGTTTGATAATAGAAATATGATAAAGTCTTTACGAGATGAATCCAGGATTCTTAAGGCAGAGATTGAACGCTTAAAAACAATTGAGAATGATAACAATCTTCTCAAGAATCAGTTTGAAGTTCTCCAGGCTGATAACAATCTTCTCAAGAATCAGTTTGAACTTCTCCAGACTGATAAAAGTCTTCTCAAGAATCAGTTTGAAGTTCTCCAGACTGATAACAATCTTCTCGAGAATCAGTTTGAAGTTCCCCAGGCTGATAACAATCTTCTCAAGAATCAGTTTGAAGTTCTCCAGGCTGATGTTAAGGAGAAAGTCATTACTATGGAAGAGGGAACAGCTGATCTGGACCATAAGATTCAGTCCCTTTCTGTAGGAAATGAAACATTAACTGAGAGAATCAAAACTGCTGAATGTGACAATCGGATTTTGTCTAAAGCTTATGACGAAAAGATTGTCAATACAAGAAGGCACGGTTTATGCCATAAAAATTATGTCCAAAGATGAGATGTTATCTCTAACGGACAAACTTCATAATTTAGAATCCTCAATGAAGGCTTTGGAACATAATTCTGGACAGGAGATTCAGACATTGCAGAAGGCAATGGTGAATATAATTGAAAAGATTGAGGAATTTCTAAATTCTGATGAAGAAGAGCAAAGGGTAGAAAGGCAAATTTTAACTACATCTGTGGGTAAGTCTCTCCGGGACAATTTCCACAAAGCTCTACCTACAGCTCTACCTGCCTTTCCAGTAATAACAACAGAGAAGGTGATTGGTTCCAAAAACCCTAGGGTCATCAAGGAGGATACATGGGAGCCTGTCCGTATGAATGATCTCAAGGAAATAAAACAGGCTGTCATGACTTTTGGGATGCAAGCCTCTTTTGTTAAAGAGATGCTAAGATCTTGGGCCACGGCAAGCAGAGCAACCCCCTCAGACTGGCTCCAGCTGAGCTCTGCGGTACTTGAGAGTGGACCGCAATTGAAATGGAAATGCTTATTCAGGCAAGAGGCTAGACTCTTAGAACAGCAGGAAAAAGCGAAGGGAATTGACATTTCCCTAGATCAAATTCTAGGTGAAGGGCGCTTTTCCGATCCTCAGGAACAAGCTAATTTGGATGAAAACACACTCTCCATGTGTACTACAGCAGCCTTAAGGGCTTGGGACAGGGTACAAGACCCAGGACAGAGAATGGAATCATTTGTCAGAGTTAAACAGGGTCAGAGAGAACCCTTTAGTGACTTTTTACAAAGATTAACTAAGGCTGTACAAATAGGGATATCTGACCCAGAAGCAAGACGTATAATTATTGAGTCTTTGGCTTATGAAAATGCAAATGTGGAATGCAAAAGGATTTTGGGGCCTTTAAAGCTCAGATCAGCGCCTTTGGAAGAATGGGTCTTGCATACACTCAATGTTGATACAATTGATTATGGCACTGAAGCATGGGTAGAAGAAGCAATTTCCAATGGTAAAAGGAGACACCAGAATACCAAATGTTTTAATTGTGGCAAAATGGGTCATATGAAAAGGAATTGTAGACAACGGATTTTCAGAAATAATAATAATAATAATAATAACAATAATAATAATAACAATAATAATGCATCTTTCAGAAATAATAATAATAATAATGCATCTTCTAGAAATAACAGAAATAGGAGGACTCAGCCTTCAGGTTTATGTAGAAGATGTGGAAAGGGCAGACATTGGACGAATGAATGCAGGTCTACAAGAGATAGACAAGGCAACCTGATACAGCTGGGAAATGTGAGAGGGGGGGCCTCACAGGCCCCCATGGCAAACATGGTTCAGTCATTTCCAGTTTCTGCAGAGAACGTGCCTCATCAGGACAATTAGGAAGCCCCATGCCTACTGTTATAAGCAATAATGATCAGAAAGATAAGTTACGTGTGTTTTGGCAAACTTCTATAAATGATCAAAGACCTAAACTAAGAATGTGTGTAAATGGCATTTTTATTACTGGCCTGCTGGACACAGGTGCTGATGTAAGTATCATTACCCCAGAATCTTGGCATCCGAATTGGCCTCTTCAGAATGTAAATGTTCAGCTCCTGGGAATTGGAACCCTATCTCGAGTAAGGCAGAGAACGAGATGGGTTGAATGTATAGGGCCAGAGGGACAAATAGGAAAATTAAGGCCATATGTAGCCAATATCGCAATGAATTTATGGGGTCGTGACCTATTACAACAATGGAATAGTGAAATTAACATTCCTGCTAAATCTAGAGCCTATATTTCTGAGAATAATATTAAAAGATATTACAAACGGAGAAAACCGGCCATTCGGGCTGTACAAGAACAAGCAATTGATGTCCCTTCAGAGATACCAACAGCCTTGCCTCTAAAATGGTTGACTGAGAAACCAATATGGAGAAAGCAATGGCCTTTAGCTGAGGAAAAGTTACAGGCTTTAGAACAGCTGGTACAAGAACAATTAGATGCTGGACATATAGAAGAATCTACCAGCCCTTGGAATTCTCCTGTATTTGTGGTTATGAAAAAATCAGGTAAATGGAGAATGGTGACAGATCTCAGGGCCATCAACAAGGTTATTCAACCTATGGGCCCTCTGCAATCTGGAATTCCTTTGCCCTCTTTATTACCAAAAGGATGGCCTCTCATAGTTATTTATTTAAAGGATTGTTTTTTCACTATACCTTTGCAAAAAGAAGATAGAGAAAAATTTGCCTTCACAGTGCCTACTTATAACAATTCTCAACCTTCAAGGAGGTACCACTGGACCGTCCTCCCCCAGGGTATGTTAAATAGCCCCTCCCTGTGCCAATATTTTGTGAACCAACCATTGCAAATAATACGCAAGAAATTTCCCAAATGTATAGTATACCATTACATGGACGACATCTTGTTATCCGATTCAAACATGGATACCTTGAACAGACTGTTTGAAGAAATAAAGATACTTTTACCTAAATGGGGATTGCAAATCGCTCCTGAAAAGATTCAGAAGGGAGATTCTGTTAATTGTTTAGGTTATAAAATAGGTTTGCAAAAAATTAAGACACAAAAAGCACAAATTAGGAGAGATCGCCTACGGACTCTTAATGACTTTCAAAGACTGTTAGGAGACATTTCCAGTCTACGACCAGCTGTTGGAATAACACCTGATTTAATAATTCATTTGAACAAAACCTTGGATGGTGATAAAGATTTAAACAGTCCCAGAGAATTAACAGCTGAAGCAGAAAAGGAACTGACAATTATTGAGGAAAAATTACAACAGGCACATGTGGACAGGGTGAATCCAGAGCTCGATTGTATTCTCGTCATACTACCATCAAAAATTTCTGCTACAGGAATTTTAATGCAGAGAGATGATATTATTTTGGAATGGATCTTTTTACCACATAAACCAAGTAAGAAACTGAAAACTTATGTGGAAACAGTCTCTGAGGTAATTATAAAAGGCAAGCTGAGACTTCGTCAACTAGCAGGCATAGACCCATATAGTGCCTTTCACTGCTGATGAACTAAAGAAATTATGGGAAGATAATGAACCATGGCAAAGAGCTTGTGCTAATTTTTTGGGAGACATTAATAACAACTATCCAAAAAGCAAGAGGCTTAACTTCATAAAGAGAACCTCTTGGATTCTTCCTCGAATTGTCCGTGATGCTCCAATAACTGGAGCCCGTACATTCTATACTGATGCCAATAAATCAGGGAAGGCAGGTTACAAATCAGAAGACTTGGGTAAGGTGGAACAAAGTCCGTATAATTCTGTCCAGAAGGCGGAATTATATGCCATTCTTATAGTGCTAAGGGATTTTAAAGAACCTATTAATATAGTCACTGATTCACAATACGCAGAAAGAGTTATTTTACCTATTGAAACTGCTGAATTTATACCTGATGATACAGAACTAACCTCATTGTTTCTCCAGGTTCAAGATTTGATCAGGAACAGGCTTTGCCCGATGTACATAACACACATCCGATCCCATATGGGTCTGCCAGGTCCTCTAGCACAAGGTAATGCAGAAATTGATCAATTATTGATTGGTAATGTGCTACAAGCCCCTGAATTTCATAAAAAACATCATGTTAATAGCAAAGGTTTGAAGAAAGAGTTTTCAATTACATGGCAACAAGCTAAGGAGATTGTAAAGAAATGCCCTACTTGCTCTTTCTATAACCAAACGCCACTGCCTGCAGGGGCTAATCCAAAGGGCACCCAAAGGAATGAAATCTGGCAGATGGATGTGTTCCACTTTGCAGAATTTGGCAAATTAAAATATGTTCATCACACCATTGACACTTATTCAGGCTTTCAGTGGGCAACTGCTTTAAGTTCAGAAAAAGCTGATTCAGTAATCACTCATTTATTAGAAGTCATGGCTATCATGGGTATACCTACACAAATAAAAACGGACAATGGCCCTGCTTATGTTTCTAGGAAAATGAAACGGTTTTTTGATTATTACAATATCAAGCATGTTACAGGTATACCATACAATCCTACAGGTCAAGCAGTCATAGAAAGATCAAATCGAACCATAAAAGATATGTTGAACAAACAGAAAGGGGTGGAAAACACCCCCAGAAATAGGCTACATAATGCTTTGTTAACTTTGAATTTTCTCAACGCTAATGAGAAGGGAACAATGGCTGCAGAAAGACATTGGATAATGGAAAAGTCTACTGAACTAAATCAACTAGTTTATTTCAAGGATGTGCTGACCTCACAATGGAAGCCAGGAGATGTGCTGCGTTGGGGAAGGGGTTTTGCTCTTATCTCCACAGGTGAGGAAAAATTGTGGATACCATCAAAATTAATAAAGGTTCGGTTTGAAGAAGAGAAGCCACTTGGAAAAGATAAATAACAATTCTTGCATAAGGATGGCGAACATACTGATGGTAAGAAATACAGATAGGTTGGGGGCAGGGTTCTTTTCTTATCTCCACAGGAAAATACTCATCTTCAAAGAAATTGAGAGACCCTGAATATTTAATTACTGACGGATGGACACATTTTGTAAGTATTAATTTTTATTTATATGTCTTATTAAACATTTCTTTATAAAGTTGGACTCTGGCTCAGTCCCTCTCCAATTCCAAGCCTGTTAGTAAGAGAAAAACCCAGAGTTTCTGGAGTTTCTGTCTCATGTCAAGAGCCATGATATGGGACAGAAAGAAATATGAGTTTAGAAAACATCTTTGCTTTTCTTCATATTTATCATACTTTTCATTGAATATATCTATCATGCCTTTCATTGTGAACATATATATGTAAGTCTATATATGTCTATATGATTAATGTTTAAGTTTTTCACAATGAACAATGAGTTTTTCCTGAAGTGACATTTGAAGTTTCCAGGAAGAAGATGGGGCCCCACAACGACAACTCTACCTGGTTGATATGACGTCATGATACTGATAGCGCTACTACAAGACCCGTTTTGGATACCAGCTGCACAAGACGATCCCAACTTGGTTAGCAGAAATGGTGCACATCTTGTACAACATTCTGGCCAGACTTCCATAAAATACTCAGAGACTATTGGCAATTTTAAAAGACATTGATCTTGAAATTTAACCATCATTTTACTTTCACAGGATCCCCCAGAAAGAACGTTGCCCCCATGACAGCTGGAAGTAATTCTAGAGGACGAAGTCCCCTCTCCCAGTAAAATTTACCCCTGGGTTTAGGGACATCATTTAGGGGTTGGGAGGTTTGGGGAGGAATTTTATAAGCTCAGGGATCATTTTGAAAAAAAAAAAGAGGGAATGATGGGATAATAGATTTATAATTGTGAGTTACTGCTTTTAGACAAATATATTGGTATCAATTCTTGTATATTGAAACAAAGTTAAATTATATTGACTATTGTATGCATGCATGTTTCTATGTCTGTTTAAAACATTTTTATGTATTGACACATATTGTATTGATATATATATTTTATATATTTACCATATTGCAATTTACATTTCTACCTCTGATTAAGATACTTATATAATGTTTGTGTATTGATATATATTTGCCATATTGCAATGTATATTTGTACAGTGTTTATATTTGGAGGTCATTATCCTCATTTGTTACACAGTTGTTTATTGTCTTAGTCTTTAAGTTAGATAGATATTGAGAATTATATAGACTAATAGTCATCTAAGTTTGTCATTTATAATCAGACTAATCAGGTTCATTAGATATATAGAGATTATACTCAGTATAGATAGATTATCTTCGACCTCTTCAAAGAGCTGTAGAAAATGGCCTTTAATCTAACTCAGAGTTTCGTGATAGTGAGACACAATTGCTCCTGGCAACACCGCTCTATTCCCGAGAGAATGTTGAGCACCAAAGACACTCCACCTGGAGCCTTTCTATTTGGCAGAACTGGCCTTTGGGCAAAGAAATGCCCATACCTCAACCTCTGACAGAGATACAGAGCATGCATCAATGGATAAAACAGGACTGTTATATCCTACCAAGACATTGTAAGATAGTTTTGAAAAGTTCCTTGCCTTTAATAATGGTATGTCAGTTATGTTAGGCCTTAGCCAAAATTGGTTGACTCAACGTTGCAAACGAGACTTTGGGTGATTGCCCAGGTAGTCAGTTGTCTCTGTCAATTGTTGCACATTTTGGATATATCTCGTTTGTTGAGTAGTGTTTATTCCCTTCTCAGATCTTTGACTGAGTTGAAGATTATATAATTGTAGTTACTCTTTACATTATTTGGACTCCTTGAGATAGAATGTCTAGCAAAGCTTTTGTTCTCAATATTGTTTGTTATATTTATTATTTGTTGTTATTGTATGTAGTTGTATTTGGTTTAGTTCTGTCTTATTTAGACAAAAAGGGGAGATGTAGGGATAAGTCCCACCCCTTAAGGGGCGTGTTCGCCTTGGGCTAATGTCTGCCTATAAATTTGGCCAGCATGCTCCGAGCTCTCGCTTCTGCTTTCCTGGTCTCCGCGGGAACGGTGGTTCTGTAAGTCTATTTCTACATTAAAAATATATATATATATATATATATATATATATATATATATATATATTTACAATCTCTCTGCATTCGTTTACGCCGCTACATAGCTCTACTGTACCCTACCACATGCCAAAGCCGATTCTTTATTCATTATAAAAGCAACACATATACAGAAAGACTTCCCACACTATATAATGCTTTGTCTAAGGTTGAGGCCCCAGGATCCTCCCCACGCCCATTCATATTAACATGTCTATTGATATCATCTTTGATCAGATCAGCTTATGCTTAGGCAGTCATGTTTGTGAGATTTCATGATTGTAGCTTCTGATGTTCCTATGAGACATAATCTCACAGCAAATTCCCTATTTGTCTGGTTATTATCATCTTTTCATCCCCTCTTGCACAATGATCCCTGAGTTTTATGTGCAGAAGTTCTATTTGAGACGTATTAGTTGGGACTGGCCTTAGCAATTCTTCATTTTGATAGGTTATCGTTTTCTATAATAGTCTCTGTTCCAAAGAGAATATTCCTTGATGAGGAGTAAGGACTAATCTTATCTGTGGGTAGAAAAACTGAATATAGTTAGGAGTTATAGTTTAGTAAATTGGCAGTGTAAATTCTCTTTCAATATCCATGACTTCATTAGTTCTGGGTAGTTGGCTATGTTTCCAGTACCAAGTGTGATTTCTCTATTGTTAAGTGAGTCTTAAGTACAATTAAAAAGCTGTAGTTACTGCCAAGATATTTATGTCTTGCTGGTCTTTGTCATGGTTGATAGGCATAATATCTATTTTCATCCTTTGGAAGCTTGGATGGTGCCTCTGGTACCATGGAAGCCTGTCTTCAGGGAGAAGACTTTAGGTCAGATCTAGCTCATGGGTGCCTGTGTACCTTCATTGTGTCTTTCTCAATAGGGACTTATCTTCCATCTCTGGAAAACAACCAAGGACAGTGACAATAGTCCATAATGTTTTAGAGTTTCTTGGACAATCCTTCTCAACAACTGAAAAGAAGGCTTCTCATACATGGTGATGGGTTTTTGTAAGATGGTGTATGATACCCAGAGGGAACATTGTCACAGGAACATTTCACTCTTTTAAGTAAAATTTTAGGTATTTTCAGGTAGAAAATTGATCTTGTGGGCCTAATAAAGAACAAAAGGGATTTGACTTCTGATGGTAGAACTTTCCAAAGGATTGATAGATATGATCACTGCTAGCAACTGATGCTTTTGTAGCATGCTGAAATCTTTCAGCCTCTTTCTAAAAACATAAGCAAAATCAACTACTTGAGTTTACTGTGGTTGTTTACATATTAATCATGGTTGTCCAAATAGAACATCTTATTTGACTCTGGTCTTCACTGGAAAAAATCATTTATTAATGAAGAATTAGATCTGATACAAAGGTAGATTATAGACCCACTGACTATAATTCCCCAGTTTTACCATGTTGCAATTTTTAAAACCAAAATTTAAAATATTTTCCACTTAATACCACTTGGTGTCACTGTGAGTCTATATGTAATTGACTAAGGCCAGTCCTATAGTTTAGACAAGTAACAACTTTTTTTATTTTAAAGAGATGTTTTCCAAAATAACAGAATGGATCTACTAGAGTTTAAGTAACATTCTCACATCTTTCTTCATCAACTTAACAGTGATCAACTTTGGGTTTATTTCAAAAGACAACTTTTCCCAAACAAATAAAAATTTTAATTAAAAATAAAAAGGTTCAGTTGCTGCATCTAAATCTCTTGACACCTTGTGTAAAAGCAGAGATATCAGGAAGAAACTCTTGAAAAATATTGTCAAGGTTAAATCAATGCAAAATGAATCGGTATGTTTAGAATTGATTTCTTACAACTTGTAATTTGATTATTTCACACACAGTTTCATTCTTCAGAAGATATTAAAAGGACATAGACCTACTAAAATGGGTATGAAAAATAATGCATATTAGTATCTATAGAGTGAAGACATGATATTATTTACATACATTCAGTCTGATAATCATTTGTTTCTTTGCTTTTGTTTAATATTTTACAGCTGATTTTATTTTAGTGACTCTGATGAGAGAGGAAAAATGAAGCCTAGGGCCGGGCGGTGGTGGCGCACGCCTTTAATCCCAGCACTCGGGAGGCAGAGGCAGGCGGATCTCTGTGAGTTCGAGACCAGCCTGGTCTACAAGAGCTAGTTCCAGGACAGGCTCCAAAACCACAGAGAAACCCTGTCTCGAAAAACCAAAAAAAAAAAAAAAAAAAAAAAAAAATGAAGCCTAGGGAAGGCAGCAGGAACAAAGGAAAGACAGGAGAAATATCTGTGAGTTGTACTCTCTATCTCTCTTCATTTATAAGTGTGTCCAAGGATGCTTGCCACATCTGGATATTTAACCAAACATCCTCCTAGTCCTCACCAAGTAAAAGAATACTTCATGACTTAGAAAATATATATATATATATATATATATATATATATATATATATTAAAACAATCGATGCCAAAGTGAAAAGAAATGAACAGCTCCAACTCTTGTAATTCTAAGTATTCTAACTTTCATTTAGGATCAAACAGCAGCTGGATAGACAACCGAACTGCATTGTTTTTATATCTTCAGGCTGGTACAGAGTTTTCACTAGATGTCTAGACTTGTGTGGAAAAGCACCCAGTGCAGGCATCTTCTGCATGCTTCCTGAACTTCAAACTCAACACACTTCAGTGAAAAGACATTGTCCACCCCTGAATCAGTTGCCTTCTGTTCAATTTGTCTCTTTTGAGTCCAGTCTCAGCAAATAGCGCAGTTTCTCACCATGTGGCTTTTTCTAAGCAGAAGCCTAGTCGGCCACATATTCTTTTTTTTTTTTTTTTCTTGATTCCTACATTTATTCATTCTTGCATCCCTAACCTTGGCTGTTTTTTTTTTTTAATTTTTTTTGTAAGTACAAATCTCTCTCATCTGTTTTCAACCCTTTGTCCCCATCAACAATGACCTAGTTCAACTGTTTAATATCTCTCTTGGGAAGAGGAAATAATTTCTAAACTCGTTCTGTGTTCTAGATAGAGCCTCTCTGTGTAAGGACTGATTCCCCTTCCATGGCTTTTCAGTTGCTGGGATTATAGGTACATGCCATGTCACCGTGCTCATTTTGAACACTTTGCAGTAACTTCTGTTTTCTTGTCATCTAGATTATTGCCATAACCAATCACAGCAATCTAACTGTGCCGCAAACATGCTCAGAATTTTCCAGGAGCTAACCAGTCACTAGTGTAAAGTGCTCTTTCCTGTAACATAAGGACACACACTTCAGTGAGTGCTCCAAATTAACGTTACAGAAACTCAGTTACCAGGCAAGTTCCAGATATGTTGGGTAAATAAATGAAAATCAGAGAGAACAGACAATGAGATTAAGGGCTAATGAGTTCCGACATCCATCAATGCCCATCTTCATTGACACCTCATCACTGACAATTTCTTCTGTGATTATGAAATGCCTTTTGTTCTTTTGAGTTTGGGAATCAGGGAAATGTAGGAGAAGGTGAGTATGATAAAACGTATATAAATCTCTCAGCTAATGCCTTGTGAAAATTAAGCTCTGCTTGTGAATACATGTTTTGTGCCAACCAGCTAATTTAGCTGCTTTACGCCGAAATGGAATCTATGTTTAGAGTCTGGAGTATGGCTGGAAGATGCTGCTGATGCCCTTGTTCTTCATGAGCTAGCTTGGAGCCATGGCTGGGAAGAACTCTGTTGTTAAATTCTGACTTCCACAGACCACTGGCTAAGCTTGGCTAAGTTAGTCTACTTTGGATAACCTTGGCTAAATTATTCTACTCCACTTTCTCAAAAGCAAAGTTAAAGCAGCAACATTAGCCTATCCTCCACAGGCATGTTAATAAGTATATTTCTCCCAAAGTGCAATGGACCCATTTTCATTAGTCATAGCACTACAATAACAGCTCATTGTCCCTGGTTTTCCTTGTTATTTACAGCTCACTCGAGCAAAAGATGTTACTGAAGGGACTGCAGGGTAAAAATTGCAATATATGCTGATGTACCAAATAAGTTGCCAAGAATATAATAATAAAAAAGCAATCAGGGTTGCAGGAGCCCTTCTGATTTCCATCCCATCTAATCATGAGATTCTATTGCAAACTAATTTTCCTATCTCTTATCTCTAAGTCAGATCTGCCAATTCTTCAGGACTCAATTTATCATCTCCCTTATGGTTCCTTGCCTGCCAGTGTGTCTGGGCTCTGATCATGATTTATGGCAATACTGATCCTGACTCTCGGTATCTATGCTCTGAGTTTTAAGCACAAATTCCTAAATGTAAGTAACAGAAGATTAAGCACCTTACTACATGTGTGCAGCCTTTGCTTTCCCCATCATTTCTGCTGAATAATTAATTGTATCTTTAGAGTCAGCCAAATGTATTATATCACAATTTATTTCCCCCTCATTCTTGAGGATTCAAAGAGGAAAAGATAGGACAAAAAGAAAATTTTTAAGAAGTATCTGTAAAAGTATGTTTTTTCAAAACCCCTTTCTACTTGCCACCCCTTTAACCCCTTTAACCCAAGAAATTTTTATGTGACCCCAGGTGCACAGGTTCATAAAAATAACCATCTAAATAGAATATTTAAGAAATCAAAAAGAAATTTATTTTAAAAACAATTCTTAATATATATATATATATATATATATATATATATATGATTTTACCACTTTTAATGATGAAAGCAAAATTGTGCAATAATGAAATGGATGTGCTTGTTTACTTTTATATAATAAGCTAAATTTTGACTGAATATTTAATACTGGAGAACATTGAACATCATCAAGGCTTTTCAGAGTTTATCAGCATTTTTATCTAGTAATTCAAAACATTAAAAATACTATTTTATATGCTGACTCATTTTGTATCAACTTGGTGCAACTTGATGCAGAAAAAAGAGATCCTCAATTGAGAAAATGCTACCCTAGCAAGCCTCTAGGGTCTTTTCTTTATTAGTGATTGATGTGGGAGGGCCCAGGCCATTGTAGGTGCTGCCACTCTGGGCTGCTTGTCCTGGGTTCTCTAAAAGCTGAGCAAACCAAAGAGAGCAAACCAGGAGCCAGAACCCATCCATGACCTTTGCTTCAGCTCCTGTCTCTCAATTCCTGCTCTGTTTGAGTTACTGTCTTGACTTTCATAAAAGATGAACAGTGAATCAGAAGCATAAGCCAAATAAACCCTTTCCTTCCCAAGTTGCTTTTGGTCATGGTGTTTGATCACAGATTTAGTCAATTAATATGCAATACAGAATGGAAGATATATGTGCATTGCATTTCCAAAATGACTGAGAAATCTCTTCTAATATTAAGTGAACATTTATTTAATTCTTTTAAAAATGAAATTAAAGCCAACAACTTAAAAAATAACATTTTAAATTTTTATTTTTTTGTCTGAGTGTGTGTGTGTGTGTGTGTGTGTGTGTGTGCATGTGTGTGTCGGCCAGAGGTAGATGTTGGACATCTTTCCTCTATTGCTCCTAATTTGTCTTCTTTGAGACAGGGAATCTCACTGAACTAAGAGCTCGCTGATTGGCTAGACTAGCTGTCCCGGAAGATTCAGAGAGCTACCTGTATCCATGCCTCTAATTCTGGGGTTATAGATGTATTCTAATGCACCCAGTTTTTTAAGTGAGTGTTGGAGACCCGAAAAACTCAGGGCCTCCTATTTTTAAAGCAGGCATTTTATAACCAAGTTAACTCATCTCTTCTTAACAGCAAGTATTAAAATCAAGAATTCTAGCATAATCCCATTCAAATATAAACTAATTTCATATTTACATTCTGAAGAATGGTGGTAGAAAAACATTGTTTTTGTTCTCTGCAATGAAAAGGTTACATTTCTATATGAACAGCAAACACTGTAACACCTGAGCTGTACTACACTAAGTAAGGGTCTACCCCTGAGCTGTGCTACACTAGGTAAGGGTCTACCCCTGAGCTGTGCTACACTAGGTAAGGGTCTACCCCTGAGCTATGCTACACTAGATAAGGGTCTACTGTTGGACTGTAATATATTCCAAGACATTTTTTAAAGACAAAATCATTTCAAATTGCCCAGGATGACCTTGAACTTACTCTTCAACCAAGGCAGCCCTTAAATTTGTCATTTTTTCCGTTTTTCTTGAGTAGCTCAGATTATAGGCCTGGGCCCTGGGCCTGGTGATTTATTTTCTTTACTGTCTTAAAATATACTTACGATTATTGATTGTTAACCAGTTAGTTTTGGGCCAGTAGCATGTCCTTCCAAACATATAATCTAGAATTTCTATTTCAAGCCTAGTCCCATTTCTACAACGAATGGCCCTACTTTAAGACAGTTTTCTTATTAGTCTTATTTAGAATATTTGATAATATTTATTCTTCTTTTCTTCATTTGAGGTGAACTTATTGAAAGTTATATGGATTTAGAGGAAGCTATAGATGATGGAGATAATATGAACAGTGATTTTTGTGAAGAAAGGACAGACAGAAGAATTTGAACTTGTCCCCTTACCCCTCACAACAGTACTAACTGGTTTTCCTCCTTGGAGTAAGGCCAGATTCTGTTGTTTATGTATAAGATCATTTGAACCAGGTGTTGGTGGAACACGTCTTTAATCCCAGAACTTGAGAAGCAGAGATAGGCAGATTTCTATGAGTTCTGGGTTAGCCTGGTCTATAGGACTTAGTTCTAGCACAGGCTCCAAAGTGAGAGAGAGCACATTTGAGATTTGATTTCTATGGGCTGGGGAAAGAGCTCAGTGGTTAAAGCGCTTGCTGACTGAGTGCTGAGAGTTGAGTTCAGATGCTTAGCACACACATTTAAACAGTGCTGTCTGAGTGTGGAAGGGGACACCTCTAAGCCCAGATCTAACAGGAGGATGTTTAGAGTTTCCAGACTTCCACCACACTGGGAGTCGTGGTGCAGCTTTAGGATGCAGAGGCAGGCTGATCTCTATGAGTTCAAAGCCAGCCTGGTCTATAGTGAGCCCCAGGACAGGCAAGCCTACACAGTGAGACCCTGTCTCAAAACAAATCAAAACCAAAACAAAGAAAGATAGCTACTGTCCCTGGTACCGCCCTGTTGAGCCTTTTCTTTTGTACCGCACAAAGTATGCATGAATCACACAGTTCACATTAACTTTTCTGAAACATACAGCTCTAGAAATCTACAGTGAAAATGTCTTCTAGAACTCCACAACTGTTCTGTTTGGGTTGTTTTTCCTATGAACGTCTTTTCCCACCTTTCTAAGTTTTATCCATGATTCTCTTCTTATCTTGTATTCTACTACCCTAGGAAGCTTTTGCTGAACCAAAATAAGTACATCTCCAGATTTTGTTTTTGTTTCCAAAATTAGAACTATTCTCTCCCCTTCCCCCAAAATGCAATTTCTCCCTAAAATATAATTTCTTTGAGTAGAGAACTGTTTTGCTTATCTCTGTATACTGAACCTAATATAGTAGTACAAAGCAATAAATATTTCTCACATGATCCCCCCCCCTCCAAACACTATGAAGGGGATCACTGACATATGAAGCATGTCATAATTTGTGAATGTTGCATTGCTAAGGAAATCTAATATTTCCTTAAAATATATTTATGATTATATTTTATTTGCAACTGACATATGAACATACAAAACATCCAAAGTTAAAAGGATAAATTGGCATTGATACCTTTAGATTTTGCTTGTTTTGTAGAGAAAACTTCTTTTTAGCAGTTTGAAAGTGAGATAAAAGCTAATAGCCATTTTGAACGTGAAAGTGACCACCAAAAAATGCAATTTCATAATATACAGGGCGGAACTATCTTAATCTTGTTATATCCTCGACTTAATTTTTCTTCCTAAAAGTATGACATAGACCATTGTCTATCTCAAACAGTATGAGGGTAGTTTCATCACAACCTGACTTCCCTTTGGCCAGTCCTATGTGTTTGCAGACCATTCTGGCTCCAGAGTGACGACAGGGCATCTCTCCATGGGCCCTGGCATCTCTCTTGCAAATAATTTATTAGGATTGCAACCAGCTCAGAACATCCCTCTTCTACTGATCACTGCCTTTTATCCACTCATTTATCTTCATTAACGATTTTGTTTCCTTTAAACACTTGTCTCCAATGTTCCCATTTAAAGCTATGTTTTCCTTTGGCTCTGAGGTTTTTAGAAAGACTCTGTTTCTATCTACACTAGTACTAGCCACAATTCCCAATTCAATGAAAGCTTAACTCCTAAAATTACTCTCACTGTTGAGACATAATCAAGGGTTGCAAGCTTGGTCTTGACATCAATCAGAGGGCATGGACAAATGGAAATTACCCTTCTGGCCCATTGCTGTGATCCTTCATCAAAAGCTCATTTTACATGACGATAATTAACAGTCTTCCCTTGCCAAAAATTAGGCTCAATTTACACAGCTTGGCTTCTAAACAAGTGAGTTATAATTGATCAGCATGTAAAATGTTTTCATGTCTACAAATTTAAATTACATGTATTCTATAGCCACAGTGCAAAATCAGTTTTTCATTATTTTTTAAATCTGATGCCGAGGCAAAATAATATTGTTTTCTTATGCGTGCCTTACTTTTAAAATTATGTTCAATATTATTGTGGTTCTTTTGTCACTTTTGGTTGGGCACTTAGTGTCTAATGTTATAGTTTTACGTTTTAATAATTATTATGATTAGTGGGAAAAAGATCAACTGGTAACAATATATGAGTGAATTTTTTCCCAATCCTCTTCTGAATATGTGTACCGTGCTGCAGATATCCAGTCTGCTATACCAGTTCTGAAAAATAATGCCACGTTAATTGAGTTTCTTGGCTAATTTCTGTAATTGCCTAAGGCATTTGTTATTTAGACCTATTTTTAATATATGATTACATTTCCCAAATATTTCCTCATTTATCCCTTGAAAATAGCAATTTTTGGAAAATCTTCATTAGTTCCTAATTGTTCAAATTTATCTTCATCATTATACCTGCTAAGGACCATTTTAAAATGAGTTCAATTTCTTTGCTCCTTTAGAGTTATCTTATCTATTTGTTTATTACAAGATTTAGATTATTACTGTATATTTTGTTTTTAGTTTGGGGAACAGGTAAAATATCCTTTGTATTTGTTTAGTATAGTCAGTACTAACTACACATTAGGCAGTTTGAGAATAAACAGTTTTCCTTTTTCCCTCTTTAGAAGTGCTCTGCATGAAGGACACACAGGTTGTTAAGCAGAACTGCATTGACCAATTTTTTTTTCTGCTGAAGTCAGCGACCCAATAAACTTTTCTGATAGACATGTCTTACCACCATGGAAGTACATGGAAAACCCCCTGTACCCCATGCAAAGAAAATCAGATCCTAATTCACTGTATTTCAAACCTTTAAAAAGTCAGTTGAATACTACTGATCTTGATAGAAAGTTTTTTGATGTTTCATATTTTAGATATTTTTCTTATGTGATTTTTGTCTGTAACTTTTCCTTTTTTACACATAAAATCATACATATTTTGAGTATCATATGGTAGTTAAACACATGCAAACACTGTGTTTTTGAGTGTATTCAAACATTCAAATCAGGGAGCATGTATGTATCCTCTTGAACATTTATCGCTTTCTTTGTACCAAAAACATTCAAAATCCTTTCTTCTAGTTTCTTTGAAATGTACATATACTATCTTGGGCTGTTCTGTTGTGCAATAATACAATAGAGCTGACTTCTACTTGCATTGCTTCACTTTAATATTTGTATCCACATAATTTCTAACATGATCCTTGTAAAATTGCTTGTATGTTTCCTGCTCACATTATCTTTGTATTGTAGCAAGCGGAGACAGAATACCTTGATTTTCACATATGATATAAAGTCTCCAAGGACCTTATCTCATGAATCCTACTGCTCCAATAAGACATCAGAGTATCTTTGTAATGGCAACAGAAAAGACCTGTCAATGCCAACTGTGCCAATAGGATGGCCAATGCTCAAGGTCATTTTGATGAAATTAGTAAGACCTTCCAGAAATAAAAAGTAAAAAGACAGCTGGATAAGGCTCAGTGGCAAAGAGTCTTCATTCCATGCAGGAGGAACTGGGTTTACTTCCCAATACAGGGTCCTGGGTGGGGCAGGAAGTACTATGAAAATCAAACAGAGGGAGGGTTTTTGCAGCTTACTAATTTTACTCTCATTCCTTATACAATTGTGGCCACCTTAAATTTCCAGTCTCAAGCATGCCTGACTACTGTGAATTACAGGACCAAACATCTAGGCATCCCATTTGTACCTGCTTTTTGCTGTAAGAAAAATGCAGATCTCCCGCCCCCCCCCCCCGTGTTTGTGTGTGTGTGTGTGTGTGGCGGGGGGGGGGGTGTCTACATGTGCCTGCTGGTTCACATAGCCCAGAATCTGAGCTGTTCCATGTTTACCTTCTTTCTCTCTCGCTCTCCCTTTCTTTCCACACCCACAGGCAGCTGGCAGGCTAAGAGTCCACCCAGAGCTTCTATCTGGCTGGCAGATTCCACTTCCTTCACAGCTTTGCTTATAATAGACAGTTTCTTTAAAGAGCCTCCAATTTCACATAAAAGAAACAAATAAATAAAGCAATTAATGCTTTCCTGCAGACCTAACAAGCAGAACTAGTGTTTCTTCCCATAGACCGGAGCTGCGTGTGGTCTTGAAGGCACAAAATTCCAAGTGATAACCTAGCTGGTAGGTATAAGAGGAAGCTCTTTGCTGATGCAAATAATTCCAAATAAACCAAATTAGACCAAATCAAAAATGCCCACATTTAATAAATGAAGCGCTCCTGGGTGTCTGGGAAAGCATTGCAGGGAAAAGACAAAGGGGAGCCCAGGCAAACCTGAGGCCATGTGTTCCTCCTCTGGGGAGGGGTCAGCACCTGCCAGGCTTTCCTGGAGGTGGAGTATGGATCAAGGTGACACACAGGGGAAGGGGGATTCCCAGCCAGATATTACATTCCAGACTCTTTGTATAAGAGGTAACAGTGAGCTGAGGTGATGCCTATAACCAAAGATTTGGGATCCTTTTTTGATAAAGGGACCTTGACTCAAGTCTGGCTACTTTCTGCAGGCATGGGGAGAACTGGGAGTTGGTGAGTTTGCACTCAGCGAGAGGTGTGGTTGGAGCAGCATCTGGTTTACTATCATCCTGGATCCTCAGGCAGCTGCTTTTTGAGGGAGATGTGTAAAAGGAGGGGAGGCCATTTGTTGGTCCCCGGCTGCTTGGCCCTGAAATGATCCCACAGAAACTGTATTAATTAAATTACTGCTTGGCCCATTAGCTCTAGTTTCTTATGGGCTAACTCTTTTAATTTAACCCATTTATATTAATCTTTATATTGCCACATGGCTGTGGCTTACCAGCTAAAGTTCCCAGTGTCTGTCTCCAATAGCTCCATGGCTTCTCTCTGATCCACCTCCTTTCTCCCAGCATACAGCCTTGCTTTCCCCACCTAGTTCTGTTCTTCCCTCCCATAGGCTCAAAGCACTTCTTTATTCATTAACCAAATAAAAGCACCACACAGACAGAAGGACCTCCCACACTAGAGATGAGAAGGCAGGTGGCTAGTAGAAAAAAAATGTTATTATTTGCCCTATAAAATGGGGCTAGCCATGGGAAATCATTAATTGCCACAAAGAATGGGACAGAAAAGTGCCCTGGTTGTATAGGTGAGGTTTGGTGTATAACTGGGTCACAGTAGCATATAAAACCAGACTTTAGTTGGTAGGTACCCTTGATCCAGGAGAATTGGTATCAATGGTGACTTCCCAGGAGCTGGTGCAGGTGTTTGGTGTTATCTGGAGAGTGCTTTGTAGGTTGGTCTTGGCCCAGGCAGCAGGAGTGACCTGTAAAATATTCTTGAAAGTGTCTGGGATTGGCCAAATGCTCTGGAGACTTAATTTTTACCAGACCTGATTTTTGATAAGAGAACTGGAGCAGATTTACATTTTGGTGTCATAGCAAAGGGTATGAACATTTTAAAAAACAAAGAGAATTAGGAACTCTGGATTTTAAAGATATACCTGCAACCTGTTAGTCCTGGACTATGAAACCCATTAAAGAGGCACACATGTGTATTTTAGTATTTAAACTTTATTAAATGTCATGGATGAAATAAGGTAACAGTACCTTAAGTTATCAAATGCCAATAGACAGATCTGGGAGGGACAAATGAGCAAAAACGAGACATCTTTTTAGCTACGCAGGCAATCCCAAATCCTCTCCTTGGTCCTTGATGATCACCAGTCTTAGAAGCAGTGCTTGCCATTAGCTGCTGAGTATGAGAGGCCCAAAGATTTTTCTGTGGGGTGGAGGGAGATTTAATCTACCTGGCTTGACAAGATAAAATTGATTCCCTAGCTGAAGCATCCAGGAAGCTGAAGAGGTGAAAGGCCGCTTTTTGCTGTATGAGTGGCTTTGCCAAGGGCAAGCCTAGAGGCAGAAGGTCCTTCTGTAACCACATATCTTCTTGGAGAAGCTATAGGGAGCTGCAGAAGCTGGCGTGTCTCTGTGTTAGAGGCTCTTTTGTTAAATGCCATACCCTCAGATCTGTAAAGGCACTTGAGAATTGGGTTCCAATACCTGTTATTTAAACTGGGCATATAAACTAAATTTAGATGTGCATTTTATCCAATGAGTTACAGTT
This sequence comes from Microtus oregoni, assembly GCF_018167655.1. Taxonomy (NCBI): domain Eukaryota; kingdom Metazoa; phylum Chordata; class Mammalia; order Rodentia; family Cricetidae; genus Microtus; species Microtus oregoni. Next base: position 39,572,174 of record NW_024543062.1, on the reverse strand, counting down.
TACCAATGCTAGTAAATATAAGAAGATTAAAAAGAATATTTTAATAAGTCAAATATACTAATATATGTGGGTAGTCTTATCCAAGATAGTGGTGGGGTCAAAATGGCAGTCACCCATGTGCTTGTATTTTCCAGAGCTCTTTTAGTCTGGAGTTATCTTAAAATGAGCACACATTCACACAGAAACATAAATTCACATACTTACACAGACATACTGTGGTCATATCATTCTAACAGAGAGACAAATAAAACACTTTTAGAAACCTGTGTCAGCTGACCAATTTAAAAAATCCTGGTGTAGGTAGATGGCAAAAGCCAATAAAGCACAGAGGTGATCCCATTAAGGACAAGATCAGCAGATGCTGTAGAGGGAACAGAAACATAAGGATGAAACATTTCTATACTTTTAGAGTGGAAGGACAGGGGAAAATGGATCCCTTGTAGAGAGTTCCTGCATGAGACAAACAGCAAACATCAGGGATGGGGGCGGGGAAGAACAGGAGTAATCCCGGTAGGCAGGTAGGCAACTAAAGCCAGGGAAGCACAGCAAACAGCTAGAGGGGAGAGGGGAAGGGACCCAGAGTAAGACAAACAGCAAATAGCTACAGAACAGGGAGGGGGCAGAGAGTGGGGCAGTAGCATGCTTCTAGAAACTGTGGGCTACAGAGCCTTGTTTGCTTTAGATGTTAGATATCCCCAATGTAAAAGGATTTTTGTAAAAGGCCACCCCCAAGGGCATTTTAGGCATCAGCTTTGAATTGCAAGAAACCATTAGAAGTCCATGCTGTGGGACTCAAGTCTGTCACAGTGTGTCTGCAGGAACAACCCTTACGTCAAAAATGGGGGTGCATGAGAAATGAGTGGGGACATCTTCAAACACCTACATCTCATCTCATCGAAAGTCCAGCTTTTGCAGGATGGGTCAGGCTTCTGGTGCATCCATGACTTCAACAGAAAACCCGAAAAGTGAACGGGTCACCCCGGGGACCCTACTGGCCACACACTTCAAAAAGGGGATCTCACCTGTAGCTGATCTTGACTGGTGGAGATCACAGGAAGGGGGTTTTCCAGCATGCAGTGCTGAGTCCATGGGAAACCACCATCTGTTAGGTATAATCTTAAGAGGAGCCTCTCTGCCAAGGCAAATAATTCTAATTAAACCAGATTAGACCAAATAAAAGTTGCTCAAGTTTAATAAATGCAGCACTCCAGGATGGCCAGAGCAGTATGGTGAGAGGAAGAGAGGGGGAGCCCATACAAAACCCTGGGTACCACATGTTCTTTTTCTCAGTGGCGGCCTAAATAGCCTGTAGGAGTGTTCTTGACTCTTCCTGGGGAGGGGTTAGCACTTGACGGGCTTCCCAGAGGTGAAGTCCAGACCAAGGTGACTCTCAGGGGGAGGGGATCTTCCCAGCTGGGTATTACCACCAGCCACTAGCTAACAGGGAGGCCCCATTTCCTCCTCCTCAGTCACTCCTCTCATCAGAAGCCACAAACACTCCACACCCAAGTTGGCCATGTCTCCCTTCTCCTTTCCTTGATGTCATGTGCACTTCAGACTGTTAACCAATTCTTTCCTGTAACATGTAGTTTTGGGGTCTCCCACAGCCCAGATAGTTGTTGAAGGTAGATACTCACATTGAAGGTGTATTCCTCCTGCTTCTTTCTCTCCCCTGTTCATGAGTGGTGTGTATGTGTGTGTGTGTGCGCTTGTGTGTGCGTGCGTGCATAGACATGCCTTCCAGGTTCTGTGTGTTTGAAGGTCAGAGGACAACTTCATGGAGTCGAATCACTACTTGAACCATTATGTGGGTTCCAGGGATTGAACTCAGATTTTTGGGCTTGCTCTCCAAACAACTCAATTGAATAAGGCATCCCTCAGTCACCACAAAGGTATAATTATCTGCCCATTCTTGGTATCAGATGTAATCTGCTAGTCTAGTCTGTAATGTTGCAATCTACTGACCTGGTCTGTCACCTGGGTATCCTGTCCCTGTAAGAGACAAGCTCTGCCCACTTCCAACCTCCCCCTCCCCTTCCACTGAGGCAAGTGGTCTTCAACCTCCTCTCCAGCCTGAGCTGTTGCTTTCTCTCTGTCTGCCCTTCTTCTGGAGAGGCATCTTATGCCTTTCTCATCTCTCCTTTTCCCTTCTCTCTTTCCCCTCTTCTCCCCTTTCATTCCCCCACCATAACCCACTAAATAAACTCTATACCCCAGCTCTCTCTGCATGGTGTATCTCTCTGTCTCTCTCCCACCACAGTCTCCCACCACCAAAGGGACCCACCAAGGCTTTGGGTGGCCCATTGCTGTCCCTTATGGGACAACTGACCCTCATGACTACAGCCTCAGGTCACAGGGCATTATAAATGATAATATCAGCTCTTGCCCTTCCTCCCTTTCTCTGGGACAGGTGTGGATTTCAGAGTACTGGTAGTTGCCTTCACTGATTTTCTGCTGAAATGGTTTTTCCTTAATCTCTCATGCCTGTGCCCAGCCCTTCACTATCTTCCATTAACACCCCTCTTCTGTTCAAACACAGTGCACCTCCCCGATCCTTGGTGCTTTGCTAGCTCCTGCCAAGGGTCACTACCCAGCTTTCCATTCTTGTTTTTCATTTGCTCCCTCACTGTGGAACCAGGAATTCAGTGTGATGCTTTATTTCACATGTATCAGAGGGCTTTACTCTGGTAGCTCACATGTCCCCCCTTAGTGGAGGTGGGTCTCCCACCCTCATTTTTGGTTTTGGGAGTTGTTGACCATTATTGTCCTCAGGGATCAGTGCTTTCATTCTCACTGCTTCTATTCTGCCTTTGGTAGGTCCAATCTTTCACCTCAAATAGGAAGAGCTATGCAGTCTGTGAATTCTGAATGTCTGTTTTTCCAGTAAATAGCAAGCCTGGAGTGGCAGACAGGGATAATTTCTGAGTGCTATTAATAGCTTAGAGATGTTAGGAGATGTGTTATTTCCACAAATATCACAGGGCATAAAGTGGATTAAGAACTCTTTAATGCACATGCTAGATGTTAATGCTATCCTAAAGCAAAGAAGCACTATTGGGGGAGAAGAATAAGGTGGCAGTAGCTGAAGGCAGTAGGGCTTCTAGTCAAGTACAGATTCTTCATAGACATGGTATGAGGGTGAGCAGATGGGTACAAGTGCTTGCTGCACAAGTATTATGATATGAATTTCAATCTTCGGAACCCATGTTAAAAAACCTGGGTGGAGAGAGAAAGATTACTGGGGCTTGCTGTGTTGCATAGCACTTGGCTCATTTGAAAGATCCTGTCTCTAGGGAATAACACAAAAAATGACAAAGCAGTATACCTGAAGTCTTGATTTGGCTTCCAGTCATAGACATATATTCCCCTTCCATGAACATCTGCTACACACGTCCAATACAAGTATATATCTGAGACACATTACACCACACACACACATGCACAAACACTCACTCGCACACACACTCACATACATGAACACACACAAACACACACATGCACGAGCACACACACAGAGGACACACACATTATATGGATTACCTTGTAAAATATACAGTTCAAACGAAGAATTGAGAGGATGTATGGCTGCCTGTTGGAAGCTATTGAGGAGTGCTCTTAATTACCAGCCATTTTAAGCCTTCGTCTACCAACATACATAGGACTGTATTTCTAGAGAACCCTCTGTCATCAACTGCCCAAGATAGGGATAAAAGCTGACTGTGAGTATTATATGGCTCCTCTCATCTTACAGAAAACTTAGCTCTGGCAAAATTTTTAGCTCACAGTCAAATTCACTATAATCTGGTTATGACAGCCTGGCATGTCTCGGGTAATAGCTTGTGTCTATAAGCCAAATGTATTAAGTAAGATTCTAGAACTTTCTGGAACTAGAAGGCTGTAGCTGTGTTGGGATGATGTGACACTATTGGAGCATCTCTCTGAATAATCAATGCCATTCTTTCCCTTCTACAGCTAGAAAATGATCACCAGGCCCAATTGCATAGTTAACACTTTTATTGCTGTAGCATCTGAAATTGCCAGCAACACATAAAGAACAATAAAATCCATAAGTGAAGAGTGTATGATTCCACTAACATTGGACATGGTTTCTCTTTCCTTTCTTTAGAGGGGCATGAGAAGTAACTGACCAATTGCCTGTTAAATAACCGAAAGAAAGAATTTATTAATTAGGGAATAAATAGAGTCAATCTCATGCCGAGGGAACTGGGGCTCTAAACAATCTACATGGTAGAAAAGTTAATTCTTCCTTGCAGTATTCAAAAACACATTGGTGGGAGAATCATCAAAATACAGTTGGTCTTGACATTTTTCTCTTGGGTGATGTTTACAAAAGATTCAAATTATATTATGAAGTAACAAATGAGATAAATATATTTTAATACTCCCATGCACACTCTGTCCCTGTCTCTCTTTCTGTGACTTTGACTTTGTCTGGGCAGTCTTTATTTGTAGTAGTATTATGAGCTGCAGGGCTGTGTCCCCAGCACCCTGGCCGCCTGGCTAGCTTATGCCCTGAAATAACAACACACAAATTGTATTCATTTAAACACTGCTTGGCCCTTTAGCTCTAGCCAGTAATGGCTAATTCTGATATCCCGATCAACCCATCTCTAATAATCTGTGAGCACTGGTCTTACCGGGAAGATTCTAGCCTACGTCCATCCTGGTCGGAGCTGAATCGCATCTGTGTCAGAGAGCAGAGCTCTCACATCCGCCCAGGAGAGCGGAGCATGGCGTCACTCTCAGAGGCATCTGCTCCCGAGAGGAGAGCTGTCGAGTCTGTGCTCACTTCCTCTTCCTCCCAGCATTCTGTTCTGTTTTCTCCACCCACCTGTGTTCTAACCTATGAGGGCCAGCCAAGCAGTTTCTTTATTTCTTAACCAATGAAATCAACAGATTGATATATGACACTCCCACATCATTTATTCTAGGTCTACTTAGTGTCCCTCAACAGTTTGAGGCTCTTTTGTTGCCAGAGAGAAATCTGTAGATTTGAGATCCCAATTTTTTCCAATATTTCCAGAAAAGCAGTCAATTATGCAATTCACAATTGACTTACATATCTCCTTTCACACATCATTGATAATAGATGTCTCTGCTCATTGAGTTGGGCTCAATATACATATTAGCACTGAAGGAAGTTTAGTTTCTCCTAGAACACTAACAGTATTGTAGAGAAAGGCAGAAGAAGTGGATAGGAACTATTGTAGCTCTGCCCTCAACAGAAAAACAGAGTTCTTCAGACAATTTAGTAGAAAATAATAAAATTTCCTACCAACTATAAAGTATTAAGTTAACAGAACAGATAAACCAGTATGGTTACTTTTCAGTATGAGATGTGTTTTAGAGTTAATCAAAGAATTATCGGTGAGCAAGAGTCAATAGTTCCCTGCCTTTCCTAGCTGGCAGCCAGTGCTGTCTGGTCTGGGTACCCTCAGTTTACCCTAGGGTTGCAATGTTACAGCCAGTCTATAGACTGATTCTACTTAGAAAAATAGGGACTCTCCAGTTCCAAGATACATACTAGATAAGGATTTACATCCTGACCCAATATGATGGTAAATCTGGGAGCAATACTATACGCTGGGGAGATTGTGCCTTCGAGAAAATTCTGCCAATGACAACTAAAGGGGGCAGAAAAAAAAATAAGGGACACAAAAACCACTGCTTTGTTGCAAATTTACATTGTTCATTTTGTCTTTTTTCCTGCTGTAACACCCGGCTTTGCAGGGTTGTAAAATACACTGCTTCACTGTCGCTACGCTGAATATTCAGCACTCGTATTATGAAGCAGGAATCATTGTCTCCACCTGCAATTATGAAAGAAGTCTAGTATTTAACCAAGGATGTAAAATAATAATACTACTAAGCAAATTTTTAAACATTGAATCTTTTGGGTTAATTAAATTGCATAACATTTAAGTAAGGCACTTGAATTATTTGACATGTGTGCTACCTAACACAATGCAACTTTACAAAGATGACTGTGCAGGTGTACAGCATGACTGGATTTAATCAGATAATGGGACTCAAGTTATTCTTCATCCACTTAATTATGGAATAGCCTTCCAAACTTTAGAAGAGATTATCAAATAAGTTGAGGCTAAGATTGAGATGTTGCTTTCTTTTGTTTACTTCTTCTTTATTTCTATTGTATTTTTTTAATTGCCAGACTATATTATATTTTTCCTTTTTCTTGTGATTGGAGTATCAGCTGACTAGAGGTTGGCTATCTTAAAGAGGTCCATCACTCTTCATATGTCTTGTTATCTATCTCTTTGGCATGCTCCGAATGATAAACAATGGTAGTCCCCTTCTGCCTGTTTCTATCTGAGGCATTTTCAGTTTGTATTCACAAATTCTTAAAACTAGAGTATTAAATGTTTCCATTGACAATTAAAATGTGACCAATAAAAACTAACATGAAAAGTTTCCTTTATGGTTTACATTGGCATTAACATCTCCCAAATTCAGTCTTTTGAATAGATTTTATAGCTTATTGAACCAGTTGACATTTGTGTCAGAGAGCACACAAAAATAGTCTTATCAGAGCAGAAAATAAAATCTTGACCTATGGAACTCCTGTTAAGTGTTAGGGATGAAATCAGAATCTTAAATATTTTTCAATTAAAATACAATCACACCATTTTCTCCTTCCTTTTCTTTCTAACCCCTTTTATGTGCCTTCACCTTGTTCTCTCCCTAATTCATGGCTTCTTTTACTTTGTTACATATATATTACAGATATATATATATATATATATATATATATATATATAATTTGTATAAAATGGATAATAAATTAGGGGCTGATCTTCAGGGAAGACTCTTCTACTTTAAGAAGCCCTTATTTGCCCATAGATCTTGTTTAGGTATGGGGTCCCATGAGATTTTATCCTTCCACATTAACCTATCTATTGTTATTCTCCAGGTACTGTTTAAACAGCCATATTATTGAAGTATCATGAGTGCTCCCTGTCATTTCTAGTAGAAATGATCACAGAGTAGACATTCTGGTCCTCTGACTCTCAAAATCTTTTTTCTTTTTCTTTTATTATTTTTTTTCTTTTTTGGGTTTTCAAGACAGAGTTTCAATGTAGCTTTGGCGCCTGTGCTGGAACTAGCTTGTAGACCAGGCTGACCTTGAACTCAGAGATCCACCTCCTGAGTGCTGGTATTAAAGTCATGTACCACTATCACCCGACTTCCCATTATCTTTATTGCCCTCTCTTCCATGATGCTTTCTGAGCTGTCGGTACAGGAGTTGTTTTGTAGATGAATCCATTGTGTCTGAACAGTCCATAAAAGCTTTTGTTAAATATTAAGAATTATGCAGAATTGATTATATATATCTTCTGTTGTGTCCAAGATGGGGACAGACCACCAAGTCTAATAAACCAAAAGCAAACTTTATTCCAGAATCCAGATTCCAGGAAAAAATAAAATAAAAAATCTCCATGGGGCACAAAAAGTTTATCAACTTCCTGAGACCACAGCCAAAGATGGATTCTGTAAGGTAGTGGCAAAGGCTGGTTTCTGAACCCTTTTTATAGTAGGGACACCAAGCATTAGGTCTGAACAAAAGAATTTTAAAAATATCAGGTAAAACTCAAAAACAGATTGCATTATTATATAATCTTCATTAACAGAGTTTTTAGTGTTTGTACTTAATCTATTGTCTTCCTTGGTACTTTCAGGTAGTGAAGTGTTTACTAAAACCCTGTGCTCTCCTCTTTGATGCAACCAGTTTCACATAGCAGGGAAAATGAATAACACAAAGGTCATATATCTGTCTTCTAAAAGTTAACTCAGCTCATATCTGTCATTAATTAAGGATGGCCAGGGGTGTCAGGCTCTCGGTTTGCAGAGAGAAGCTTCAGCCTTGTAAAGCAGAGTAACCCACTGTTAGTAATTAATCCATAAGCTGCTGAGAAAGCTACTGACAATCTGTTCTCATCTTCCTAGGCTTAAAACTTTATATTTCTTCATTTATATATTCTTATTTCTGGAATCTACATTTTTATATTCTTATTCTTGGACCCTTCATTGCCAAAGAATGGAAGCAGTCAACTTATAAACCAAAACAATGACTAGGATGGCAAGATGTTCCTACAGGTGAAACAGTGGTACCTGAAATGGATTTTCTGCGAGTCTCTGAGACTGCTGGGGACCTGAAAGCAACCAGTCCCAGAGACCACGTGGCAGGGAAGGTGGCTGGTCCTTGGCAGCAACAAATGGATAGGCGTTGGGTGGGAGACACAGAGATAGCCACACCATACAGAATGAAATTGGACAGTTATTAAGGTGGGTTATGGAGGGGAAGGAAAAGGGGGAGAAGGGAGGAAGAGAGAGGGGGAGGGGAGAGAGGGGGGAGAGTCTGCCTCTCCTAGAGAGGGGAGAGGAAGAGAGAGAGAGTGGGGCAAAGGCTGCAAGCAGGAAGAAACTGGGCATGGCTTGTCTCTTAAAGAGACAGAACATTATATTCCCATCTCTTTTTTATAATAAAAAGTGGGGGATTAGCACCACAGGTTAAAGGAATTGGGTCAATGGATTCTCAAGGCTTCTTCCTGCTTATTTGTGGGTGTTGTCTTTGGGGGGACCTGAGAAGGCTGGGTACTGGCTACATCCTGGCATAGTTGTTCTCTTTGCTCCTGTCCTGGTGTTTGTGGTATGGAAATGTCCACTGTATCCTATACCTGTTTGAGATATTGACAGAACATAGGGCAAAGTTAAATTAAGGGAAAAAATAATTAGGATCAGGGAATTGAGGTGGGTGTATCTGACCTCTTTAACGTGGATCCTTCAGTTCGGCTCCCTGGAATGTATAAGATTTCTATGGGTTTGTGAAAACAGAAGTTTTAGACATATACATTGTATAAAAGTAGCATATTTATGTCAGAATTACTGTTACAGATATTTTTGCACAATTAAAAGTATTTTTAAGACTATGGAAGGCAGCATGAGAGAGAAATTTGATCTGAAATTTATTTGATAAGGTTGTCCTTTTAAAGTGACAAAACCTCTCAGCTGTCAAACTGCATCAGAGATCTTTAAGAAGGATAAAATTTTACTTGAGTTACTGATTAAAAAATGACAGAGAACTTATTTGGTTGATACCCAGAGCTACTCTTCAGAGTCCTCCATGGTTGCTGAAGGTCGCATTTGCCTTTTGCTGTTTAGCGCAAGGCCTGCCAGGCGCTAGAAAATCCTGTGGGCTGAGAAATCTATAGGAAGACAAGCCTACTTTGACCTGAGTAGCTAGGCTGCTGATTCCAGCAATTCTGTTCACATTAGGAGATCTTCAATTTAGATGCAAGGCAGTTTTTCCCAGTGGTCAGCACTTGGCAGTTGAAGTGAACTATGGATGGACGTTGTTCTGTGCCCATTTGTCTTCTTTGGTGGAAGTAGAGTGCTGCTTGGAGCCAACCTGTCTCTTTTTGTTATGAAAAGTTTTTTAATGATTAAATATCTATATCATATTCCCCAGATCTCTGAGCAGTTGAGGGCTGTTTATTAGGTATAACTACAGTATAGAATCTACCTGGAGAGCTATGTCTGAGCTTGACCACATTGGCTCTCAACTTAACAGGTAAGATTTACACTCGTAAAAAGACAGAAAGAAGAAGAAACTGCTTGCAATAGAAGGTTAAGGGCATAACTGAATAGTAGAAAACATCTTAATATATTCTAAATGAGGGTTGGGTTAAATATAAGGTATTTTTGTAAAAGAGACTTAAAAGTACATACAAGTTTAAAACCTGAGACTTATTGTTTTTGTAGTCTGAAATGAGATGCAATGAGCAATTATAACATTAAGCATAGGTGTATTTAAGTTACATATATGAATACATACAGAAAGAGTGAACAGGAATTAGGCCAAGTGGATGTTCTTGGTGGGCCCTACCAAAGGCATGCCACTGTGCAAAACACATGTAACAGAGTCAACAAGAGGAATTTAGTGAAAAAAAAAAAACCATAAGTAAACCAGGGGACAAGGCAGGGTATACTTCAGTAAAGATGGGAGAACCTGGTCACCTGACCTGGTTCGGAGGTAAGGTAACAGAGTTAACAGTGGAGAAACAGGCAGGGAATACCTCAGTAAAGATCTCAGAACTTGGTTACCTGGCCTGGCTCTCAGCCAAGATGGTGATGAAGTCACCTGACCCCAGTGAAAATGGCAGTGGTCACATGTTGTATGGGAAAAGTCACAATTTTTTCTTTTTTTGGAGTTTTTCGAGACAGGGTTTCTCTGTAGCTTTGGAGCCTATCCTGGAACTAGCTCTTGTAGACCAGGCTGGTCTCAAGTCACAATTTTTGAGATGTAGGGAGTTTAAGTTTAATAAGAGAGACCTAGAGATGTGACCCACCCTGTGGCTAAGCCACCCTGCCACAAGCCACCATAAACTGCACCATACCATGGCTGGAATTGAAAAAAAGCCAGATGAAATTGAAAAAAGCCAGGAGACTGATATAGATAGCTTGCTACACACAGCTGAAATTGTGAAAATCCACGAAACACCATTAGGCACACTGTGAGATGTCTCTCAACTGTGGTGGGGTGTGAATCAGTGTGAACATCACAGAGACCCATGGGCCGGGCATCCCCTAACCCCAGGTGGGGTGCTATGGCCTGGTTGAATCTGGTCGGGGTGACTCAGAAGCCAGAGAAGCCAGAGGCCGCTTTGAGCGGCCTTTTATGGCAAGAAAATAAAAGGAAAAGAAATGGAAAAAAAAGAAAAAGAAGAATCTATCAGATGCACTGCACAGAATGTACAGTGCTAGCATGGCTGACTGACCCCGGGTCAGTCCAAACACGATGTTAGCTGAGGGAAGGAACCATAGCAGAATGGGGGAGACTTACCAATGGAAGCCTGTGGTGGGAGTAGGAAAAAAACCGGGTTCAGGAGTTTTGTCATGGCACCAATGAAATGGATTTGCTGCAAGTCTCTGGGACTGCTGGGGACCTGAAAGAAGCCAGTCCCAGAGATCATGCGGCAGGGAAGGTGGCTGGTCCCCAGTGGCAACAAACGAATAGGTGGCAGGTGGGAGACACAGAGATAGGCACACCATACAGAGTGAAATTGAACATTTATTAAGGTAGGTTATGGAGGGGAAGGAAAATGGGGAGAAGGGGAGAGAGAGAGGGGGAGGGAGGGAGGGAGAGAGAGAGAGAGAGAGAAGGAGAAAGGCTGCCTCTCTGAGAGAGGGGACAAGAAGAGAAAGAGAGTGGGGCTGAGGCTGCAAGCAGGAAAGGAGTGGGCATGGCTTGTCTCTTAAAGAGACAGAACATTACAGTACCCATGTCTAATTGGACTCAACAGTAGGTGAACCACGCCTGGTATTGAAAGCTGAAAGACCCTCGATGAGGACCTCTTTTCGGGAGGAGACCTCCCCAACGCCAAGGAACAGGCCGAGACCGCACGGATGCAAATCGCAAGAGGTTTATTGAGTAGACACAGGTACCTGTGGGCAGCAAGATCTCTCGGAAGATTTGAGCGCCTGCCAACTGGAGGGCCGGCTTTTTATAGGAAAGAGCAAAAAGCAAGTTTACAGAAGCAAAAGCGTGGTTATCGGTCGACCGGAATGAGGCGGGGGCATGAATGGTTTCCTCTCTCAGCATGGGTGTCAGCAAGAAGCAAGTTTACAGAAGCAAAAGCGTGGTTATCGGAATGTGGCGGGGGGGGGGGGGGCATGAATGGTTTCCTCTCTCAGCATGGATGCCTGGCAACAATCATCCTGTTCCTATCTTATAGCTAACCTGCTTTGTTGACATCCTATCTTATTGATATCTTGCCTTGCAGTCTTCCTATCTCTATCTCCTGCTCTCTCAGGCACATGGAATGTTCTTACGGGAGCAGGCTGGCTGCTGATCTGGAGAATTTTTTTTTAAAAAACAAACAGGACGTTCCCCCCGGGAGCATGCTAGCTGAGGGTTTTGAGGAGGGGGTCTGTAGGGTCTTTCATTCCCCCCCCTTTTTTTTGTTGAGTTTAATCTTTTACTCAAAGCAATTACAGAACCTCGGTTTCTTGTTGTGGTAACATGTGATACTGATGGGCCTGAATGACTGACAGCCTGTCTTTTATAAACTGGACCAGGCGGTTTAAGATGCAGGGCCCAAACAGGAGTATCAGAAGAAGGATAATCAAGGGACCCATCAAAGAAGACAATAGAGTTGTAAACCAGGGAGACTTATAAAACCATCCTTCGAACCATCCTTGTTGTGATTCAAACAGCTTTTGTCTCTGTCTTAACCTCTCTCTAAGCTTTGTCATATTGTCTCAGCCCAGTGTGGTCCGCATAGAAGCAGCATTCCTCTTTGAGTGCTGCACATAACCCTCCCTCTCGCAAAAACGACATGTCTAGCCCCCTCCTGTTTTGTAGGACTACCTCTGAGAGGGAGGTTAATGACTTTTCGAGTGCGCTAACCGATTCTTCCAGTGCCTTGATATCAGTATGCATGGCTGCCTGAAGTTGTCTAAATTGGCTGGTCTCCATAAGAGCGGTGGTCCCTGTGCCCACCCCTGCCGCTATTCCCCCCATAGTGATGCCTCCCAGCAATAAGGCCAAAGTTAGGGAGGCTGGTTCTCTCCTAAATCGGGGTCTCCCTTCAAAATGACTATAGATGTATTCAGGATCATGGTATGTAACTTTGGGCCATAATTCAATTAGAACGCAGTAATCAGAGGTTTCACTGAGCACAGCAGCTGAAACGCATGGGGTTAATCCAGTACTGCATGCCCTATAGGTCCCTTTGGAGGCAGCTAGGTAATAGGTTCCTCTGGACACCTTTTGGGTAGAATTACATAAGGCCTGGTGGGTTTTGGGAATAGTCCCTATGCAAAGTCCCTGTCCAGATACTTCAGACAGAGTCAGCTTATGCTGGGGGATGGAAGTGCAGCTGGTGGGTGCAGAGGTTTGGTTGGTGTAGTTACCTAGAACGGCCACTCCTTCATAGTAAGGGGGTCTTGAGACCAGACATAGCCAGCAATCTTGGGTCTTGTTCAGATCTGTGAAATTGAGAGCCAGATAGGCTCCTTGTACCAAGTTGAGTAGTCTATCCCCTGTTCCAGGTTGACAGGGAGACAGGGTAGTGGTAGTAGTGGTGGGTGTGCTAGGGGTACTATTGCTGGCTAAGGGGGTCATTGAGGTATTATGATGTGCTGCTGGGGGTAAGGCTTGTGCTGGCTGAGAAGGGGATTTTTGTTCTGGTAAGACTGGATTTGGCCCTATTGATAGCTGAGGGCCTGCATTCATCACCTGTCGGGTTAATGAAAACAGTGACAGGATCATATCCAGAACGGTATAGGCGCAATCCCCATGATTTGGGTCCGTCCCAAGAGGCCTTTTTCCCTTACGTGGTGAAATCTAGGACTAAGGGGTTGCATCTACTTCCTGGGGTGGCGCCCTGGACATTGGTAGCGGTAGCAGTATCATAGCAGGGGCCACAAGCTTTTCCTCCGCAAGTCCAGGGCCCCCTTCCCGAGTACACAGGTGTGGTTCCTCATCTGAGCGTGATTAGATCCCAGGTGGAGGAGGGTTTCCAGTAAGCCTCCCCCGTCATTTCGCAACCCCATTGGGTACAGTAACCGTCCCCCGGCCCTCCACACCCCTTTTGTGTGTTTTGTCCTGGACAAACATAAAAGTCTTTGTTCCTGGTCCCATGCCACGCCCCCCCCCCCCCCCCCCCCGATGATGGCAGCCATATCCTGGGAATGGTTCCTGATCTGAGGGGTTCCAAGACTCTCCCACCAAATCACAAAGGTCAAAGTACAGGGTTGGGAAAGCATCCGTCATCATTCCCAACAGGGAGGTGGTATTGGCTACTTTTCCTGTCATGAGATTTGTAACCCTCCAGGTTATATTGAAAACCTGGTGCGGGCTATTTTCTTGTGTCGCCATCCCCAGTCTTAGTAGGGCCCATATAATAGTCAAAGGGCCCCACAGGTAAGCCTTAGGTTTAAGGGGTTTTGAGTGCGTTGGATTCTCCGTGCTGGGGTCGCAGCGGGCTCCGCTTTCTCAGCTGTATGGGCTGCCTTAACGTGCGAGGCGTGGATCCAGGCTGCGATGCCGTCAACCTTCAGTGCCGTTGGAGTGGTCAGAAGGACAGTGTAAGGGCCTTTCCACCGAGGTTCCAAGTTTTTGGTCTGGTGTCTGCAGACCCAAACAGTATCTCCTATCTGGAAGGGATGCAGTACCACCGGCTGCTTCAGTTGGTCTCGGTAAGCAGCGGCGAGTGGCTTCTAGACCTCTTTGCACAATCTGTAACGCCTGTAAATGGGCTTCCAGAGAAGAACTGTCAGCAAAATCGGCAATGTTTGAATCAAAGAAATTTATAAATGGGGGAGGAGCTCCATATAGGATTTCAAAAGGTGTCAGTCCATGAGGCCCCGGAGTGTTGCGGGCTCTGTACAGGGCCAGTCTCTAGTGCCAGTTGCAAGCGTTAATTTGGATAAGGTCTCCTTAATTGTTCTATTCATGCGTTCTACCTGCCCTGAACTTTGGGGTCTATACGCACAATGTAATTTCCATTCGACCCCTAGGAGTTTGGCCACCAACTGACTTACCTGGAAGACGAAGGCAGGGCCATTATCGGTGCCTAAGACTTGAGGCATTCCGTACCTGGGAAAGATTTCTTCCAAGAGCTTTTTGGTCACCACCTTTGCGGTTTCGTGTTTGGTGGGAAAGGCTTCCACCCATCCTGAAAAAGTGTCTATGAACACCAAGAGGTATCTGTACCCATAGAGACCTGGCTTAACCTCTGTAAAGTCGATCTCCCAATGTACTCCAGGACGATGTCCCCATACCCGAACTCCTGGACCAAGCTTGGTTCTGCCTGCGTTTACCTGAGCGCAGGCTTGGCATTCATCAATCACTTTTTGCAGGGCTCCATTCCTGTTCAGGAGGTGTTGGCCTGACTCCTGTCTGTCCAACAAGGTCTTCATCTTCTTTGGCCCCAAATGGGTCAATTTATGTAAGCAGTCTATTATTTTATAAGTATGTTTTGTTGGCATAACAATCTTTTCCTTAAAAACCCAATGTTGCTTTTTGGGGTCATATGTTGCCCCCATTTTCTTTAGGAGATCAATGTCCTCTGTACTATAGGGTAGCGAACTGGAGGCTGGGGCCTCTTTCGGGTTCATCAAGGGGAAAGCTTGGGAGGTCTTGGTTGATTTCATAGCAATCTCTCGAGCAGTGTCATCTGCCAGTCTATTTCCCTTTGCCTCAGGGCTATGGCCTTTATGATGCACAGGGCAGTGCATAATACTTAATTTTGGGGGCAAAAATAAGGCCTTTAGGAGTGCCAGTATTTCAAGTTTGTTCTTAATTTCCTTTCCTTCTGAGGTCAGCAGCCCACGTCTTTGATAAATTTCCCCATGTATGTGAGCCGTGGCGAAGGCATATCGGCTATCCATATAAACATTTAGCCTCTTACTTTCTGCCATCCGGAGTGCCTGGGTCAGAGCGATGAGTTCAGCCCTCTGGGCGGAGGTGCCTGCGGGGAGGGCTTCAGCCCAAATTACCTCAGTCTCCGTTGTCACTGCCGCCACCGCTCTTCGTTCCCCATTTGCCAGGAAACTGCTGCCATCCGTATACCAAGTATAGTCAGCATCTCAGAGGGGTTGATCCGTCAGGTCTGGCCTGGTCCCATGTATTTCCGCAAGGATCTGGAGGCAGTCATGGTGTTGGGCTTCCTCCGGCAGGGGGAGCAAGGTCGCGGGATTAAGAGCGACCACAGGTGCGAAGTGCACCCGGTCCATATCCAGGAGCATTGCTTGGTAATGAGTCATGTGGGCATTAGAGAGCCAGTGGTCTGGAGGCTGTTTGACCAGGGCCTCCACCACATGGGGTGCCAGGATAGTCAATGGCTGGCCCAGAGTCAGTTTACCCATGTCCTTGGTGAGAACTGCAATAGCTGCTACCATTCGCAGACAGGGCGGCCACCCTGAAGCTACTGTGTCAAGTTTCTTTGAGAAGTAAGCTACAGGACGCCTCCCAGGGCCCAGTTTTTAAGTTAGGACCCCTTTAGCGTGACCCTATTTTTCATCCACGAACAAATCGAAAGACTTGGTAATGTCAGGGAGGCCTAGAGCAGGGGAGGCTAACAAGGCTTTCTTAACGTTTTTGAAAGCCCTCTGTTGGTCCTTCCCCCAATCAAACATTGTTCCTTGTTTAGTTAATGGATACAAGGGTGCAGCCAGCTCTGCAAACCCTGGGATCCAGAGGTGGCAGTATCCTGCTGTTCCCAGGAACTCTCTTAGCTGGCGGGGGTTCCGGGGGGCAGGAATGTTAGTAATAGTCTGTTTGCGTGCCTCGGTCAGCCATCTCTGTCCATCTTTTAATTGATAACCTAGGTAAATGATTTGCTTCTGGCATATCTGAGCCTTCCTGGCTGATGCCCAATAGCCTGCTTGTCCCAATGTCTGTAGAAGGGCCTTTGTACCCTCCTGACATTCTTTCTCTGAAGCAGCCGCCAGAAGGAGGTCATCTACGTATTGGAGCAATGTCAGGGCAGGGTACTGAACCCAAAAGTCTGCCAGGTCCCAGTGTAAGGCCTCATCAAAGAGGGTCGGGCTGTTTTTGAACCCCTGGGGGAGCCGTGTCCAGGTCAATTGACCCGAAAGTCCAAGATCTGGGTCCTTCCATTCAAAGACAAAAAGGGATTGGCTCTCCGGATATAGCCGCAATCAAAAGAAGGCATCCTTTAAGTCTAATACGGTATACCAAACCGTATTAGATGGCGGCAGAGTGCTCAATAGGTTGTAGGGGTTGGGGACCGTGGGGTGTATGTCCTCCACCCTTTTGTTGGCCTCCCTCAAATCCTGCACTGGCCGGTAGTCCCCAGTCCCCGGTTTCTTTGCTGGTAAAAGGGGGGTATTCAATGGTGACCGGCAGGGAGTGAGAATGCCTTGATATGCTTCATGGGACATGGGGTACTGCTTGATTGAAACAGGAGTAGCTGTTGCCTTCAATTGAATGATAAGTGGAGGTTGTTGTAAAGCCATCCCCATTCCCCTGGTCTCTGCCCATGCCAATGGAAAGTCATTGAGCCAAGGGGCCATGTCAATTGTCTGTTTCCCCGGGGGCTCGTAAAGTCTATATTCATCCTCCAGTTGGAGGGTTAAAATTTGGAGGGGACCTTCATCTGGGCCCGTTATCTTAGCCCCTGTGTCCTCGAAATGAATTTGGGCCCTTAGCTTGGTGAGGAGGTCTCTACCCAACAAGGGATAGGGACAGTCCGGAACATGTAGAAAGGAATGCGTCACCTTACCAATAGCCAGCTGAACCTTCTGATTAGTTGTCCATCGATATCTCTTGCCACCAGTGGCTCCTTGGACCCAAGCAGATCGTTCGCTGAGTGGCCCTGAAGTCTGGGTCAGGACTGAATGCTGGGCCCCAGTGTCTACTAGGAAGGTGACTGGTTGCCCCCCGACATCAAGAGTTATTCTGGGCTTGGGGGGGGGGGAGGGCTCCTGGTCCTGAGATCCCTAATCCTCTAAGGTGAGGAGGGAGGTTTGGGGCCTGGGCTTTCTAGGTCCTTTGTTCCTCCTGGGGCAATCCTTAATCCAGTGTCCTCATTTTTTACAATAGGTGCATTGGTCTCTGTCCACCTTGGCCCTACGTCGTTCTCCCTTCCTGTCTCCCTCTCTATTCTGTCCCTGAACCATGGTGGCCAACACCCTAGTTAATTCCTTGTTTTTCCTCTTGTCTCTTTCATCCTCCCGATCTTTCATTCTCTGCCATAATCTTTCCTCTTTTTCTTCTGGAGTCTCTCTCTTATTGAAAATCTTCTCTGCCTCTTTTAGTAAGTCTTGTATAGTATATCCCTGGAGACCCTCAAGCCTCTGCAATTTGCTTCTAATATCCGGACTAGACTGCCAGATGAAAGTCATGGATACAATTGTAGTTTGCCCTGGATTTTCAGGGTCATAGGGGGTATACATCCTATAAGCGTCCTTGAGCCTTTCTAAGAAGGCTGGGGGCGTCTCTTCATTTCCCTGTATTACTTGCTTAACCTGGGCCAAATTGGTGGGGTGGAGTGCTGCCGCTCGGAGACCCACGATTAGCAACTGGTGATAGAGGCATAGGTGTCCCCTACCTGCAGCTGTAGTGAAATCCCAGTCAGGTTGCGTCAGAGGGAAGGCCTCGTCAATTTCGTTAGGCAAAAGGGTTGGGCTCCCGTTGTCACCTGGAACATTTTTCTGAGCCTCCAAAAAGACTCTTTGCTTTTCCTCCGAGGTCAGCAGGGCTTGCAAAAGTTGCTGGCAATCATCCCAAGTGGGCTGGTGGGTGACTAAAATAGACTCAATCAGGTTAGTCAGCATTATTGGATCTTTGGAGAATGGGGGGTTATGGTGTTTCCAATAGTATAGATCTGAGGCAGAGAATGGCCAGTATTGCTGTTGGCCGTTTGGGCCCTCTCTCAAGGGTAGGGCATGAGTAGTGGAATCGGGGGGTGGTTTGCGCCTTCCCCGGAGTCTTTCCGCCATGGGTGAAGGGGCTGGGGAGACTTGTGCAGGCTGTCCACCCACCGCTGCAGTCTCTGGCCCATCCGGACTCTCTGGATCCTCTGGATCTGCATAAGGAGGGGGTTCTTCTGATAGAAGGTCAGTGAGGGGAGAGTCAGGGTTCGGAGGAAGGATGGGAGGGGGCGCAGGGGTAGGTTTCGGGAGGTTTTTCTTTGGGAACCTTCTCCTTAAGAATGGTGGGCTATAGGGAAGAAGAGGGTGGGGCAGGGGAAGGTGCAGGAGGAAGAGGCACAAGTGGTTGGCTCTCCTGGGGAGGGGGAGCCTTAGGGGCTGTAGGGGTAAGAGGAGGTTGGGGTTTGTTAGAGATGTTGTTAGAGATGACAAAGGGCTGGACCCATAGGGGCGGGTCACATGCCAAACTTTCCCAGGTAACAATGTAGGCGCGTTGGTCCGGGTGTCCATGTGGTCCTGGGCTGAACACTTTTGCCTTAACCTGGGAAATAATATTGAGATTGAAAGTGCCGTCTCTTGGCCATTCTGATTCAACAGTAGGCCACTTGGATGAAAAAAAGATCACCCATTTCTTCTTTCGAACATCGACTGACAGGTTGTCGGCTAGGGCACGGACGTTAGGCCAGTGGTCTAAAGTAAGGCTCAATGGGGTGGTTAGGGTTTGTCCCATCTTCTCGAAGAGAAGGGAACCAAATATAAAAACAACAACAACAAAAAAACACACACAAAGACAGAGACAGAACAGATGCTGACAGAACAGAGAGACAGAACAGATGCACAGCGCAGCAAAACTCAGATGGAGGCTCTGAGGGTCCGGATCCCTCTCCTCCAACTAGGACCACGTATCCTTATACGGGCTGAGCTCCGAAGAATCGGGCTCCAGAAGTCCTTGCGGACTGACTCCGATGTCCGTGGAACGTCTTCCATGGACTATGGGGGAGAAGTCCCAGGCTTGTCAGCCCCCTTCCCTCTGCCAGGTACAGCGCACTCAGACCTGAGTGTACAAAATTCGACAAAGAACACGGAAGACCCTCAACAGAGAACACAGAAGACAACTGAACAAAGAACACAGAAGACAACTGACGGAGCTGGCCAGCTTACCTCCCGTTGGTGAGTCGGTGATCCCTGGGTGGGGGGTCTCAATTCCCGGCCAATGCACCAAATGAAGGACCCTCGATGAGGACCTCTTTTCGGGAGGAGACCTCCCCAACGCCAAGGAACAGGCCGAGACCGCAGGGATGCAAATCGCAAGAGGTTTATTGAGTAGACACAGGTACCTGTGGGCAGCAAGATCTCTCGGAAGATTTGAGCGCCTGCCAACTGGAGGGCGGGCATTTTATAGGGAAGAGCAAAAAGCAAGTTTACAGAAGCAAAAGCGTGGTTATCGGAATGTGGCGGGGGGCGGGGGCATGAATGGTTTCCTCTCTCAGCATGGATGCCTGGCAACAATCATCCTGTTCCTATCTTATAGCTAACCTGCTTTGTTGACATCCTATCTTATTGACATCTTGCCTTGCAGTCTTCCTATCTCTATCTCCTGCTCTCTCAGGCACATGGGATGTTCTTATGGGAGGAGGCTGGCTGCTGATCCGGATAATTTTTTTTTTTTAAACAAAAAGGACGTTCCCCCGGGAGCATGCTAGCTGAGGGTTTTGAGGAGGGGGTCTGTAGGGTCTTTCAAAGCCTAATCAGTTCCACAGGGTTAGTGAGGTCATGAGTCTTAGAAAAGAATCTGCTATCATCAATTTACTGAACCAGCATAATTCCTAACTGTATTCTAAATATTTACCTTATAACACGGAGTCTCTCAGCCATCAAAAAAGCTTCTCTTTTCAATAGATGGAGACCATCACAGAAAATCACAACTGGACAAAACACAGAGGGGAACTAAGATCAGAATCTTGGTGGAGATCTGGGTACTTATTCTGTGATCTTGGGGATAGGGACTCTCTGGAAGACCCTGTTTTCCACTTGGGGTCTTTTTAGATCTAACTGATAATTAAGTTAAGAAGAACCAAAGTTTCCTTAGTGTTGGGTTACTTTAGTGAGCTATTAGTTAGAGGAAAGATTTACTCCATTAGCTCTGTTTTTCTCTCCCTACTTTTTCTTCTCCTCTTCAGGTCAAATATCAGGTAAGCTCATGGAAAGTAGATAAAAAGAAGAATCTTTTTCTCATGGTTTCTGATCGACTTAATAGATATATCCTAGGTTTCCTTCTGAGCTGAGTTACAACCCTTCCATTTTCCTGAAAGCACTGTTTTGTCTTTGTTAAATATGAAGAATTGTGTATAATTGATGTTCTTAAAAACACTAATTACAGACCTGGAAACATATTAACAGTTATAAAAGATGTATTCATGTCAATGTTGTGTTGATGTGATAACAGAATGCTTATCCTTTAAAACATAGAAGAGAATTTCTCTTGCTAACTTCTCAAATGTACAGTCTCAGGGAAAATCATCTTTTGGTCGAAACTTACATTTCCTTTTCCACCTTGACTTCTGGACTGCCACTGCTGTGGGAAGGGAGAAAGGAAAACAAACTAATTACTTGTAGCTCAGCTGTTGTTTGGACTGGGGGTAATTGTGTGTTGCTGTACTTTCAAGTGGGAAGATCCAAGATGGGATTCAGCATGCCTGAATCTTCAGGATCTTCCCTGATGATTCCATTCATTTTCAGTTGGTTCTGATGAGGTAGTTCTGATTTTTTATTCTGCTTTACTATTACACATGGATGGGTAAGAAAATTAAAAGAGACTAACTTTATAAACATGCTAAAATGAAAAACCAAAACCAAACAAACCAAGTATAGTGGGGAGGAGCAAGACTAGGAAATTCAATCCAGTATCTAACCCATCAACCCTGGAGGCCAGCAGCTGTCTTTGATGGCCACAGCCCTGTTTGCTCTGCCCCAGGCAGAGAGTGTGGAAAGCTTTTGAAAACTTCTCTTCATACACAGCACATCTGCCTGCCTGAGGAGGCCCCTGTCCCAGGGAAGCAGTTCTGACACCTTTTATATGCTTCTCACTAATGGAAGGGGATGCATTATTGCCTCAGGAGGAGTCCTGTCATGGAGGCTTGTAGCCCCTGTGATAAAGCATTGGTGAGAGCAGTTTTTGACTGCTCATTCAATCCTGAGATGCAATCAAGACAAACATCTTTCATGTGCAGGTGACTTGTGGGAGCAGCAGGGCCACATAGAAATGAAGATTTACATTTTGTGTGACTGCCCTTAGCAATTATATGTGAAGGGATCCCAGAGGAAGGACAAACAGAGCGTGAACGGGTGCTTCACTCTCTCCCACACAACACCGGCTTAGAGAATGAGCTGTGCACAAGCAAATGCTTTAGCTGCTAGCTTCTGCTCCAACCTGTGTGAGAAAATCCTGAACGTGGAGACTCTGCTGATTGCGGGTCCAGAGCACACCTGGAGAACAAGTACCTGAAGGCTGACTTGCTCTATGAGCTTCTATTAGACCTCTACTGTCATGTCCGGCATCGACAATGAAAATCAAAGTGATTAATTTTGATCAAACTGTTGCTCAAGTCCCCTCATTGTCAGTGCTCTCCTTGGCCGGAGCCATTTACTGCACTCTACCCCATGTATACACAATCCTGCTTTATTCTCATTAAACTTTACAAGGTCTGTGTCATTCTGACCATTTCAGCCAGGATCCCTGAGAAGATTCCTACCTAAATCTGGCTACGCTGGGGACAATGAGTATTTAGCTCCCAATTAATCCAACAAACCTGTCACAGAGCACAGTTCCCACACTAGCCCTCAGGTCCACACCTTACCATCCTGTGGCTCTAACGCCCAGATGGTCTGGTCCTGGCTCACACACCTTTCCCTCTACTACCTGTCCTTTTAAAACTGACAAGGCTTTCACCACTGTTTCTACTGTTTTTGTTCCCCACTCCCACCACGGAGAGTCAACAGTCTGGAAGTCTGAAACCCCAGCATACCTTTCTTTCTACCCATGGAGTGATCTTCTTCCATGGTTTCACCGTGCCCACACTTACAGTGAAAGACCCTCAGAGAGGACCTTTTCCTCCAATGATGTTCCCAGAACCAGGACACTTCAAGTCCAGACCACAGGATGCAATTAGCAAGAGGTTTATTGAGTAAACATAGGTACCTGCTGGCAGCAAAGTCTTTCGGAGGACTTGTGCGCCTGCCAACTGGAGAGCGGGCCTTTTATAGGGAAGAGCAAAAAGCAAGTTTACAGAAGCAAAAGCGTGGTTATCGGAATGAGGCGGGGGGCATGACTGTTCCTATCTCATAGATATCCTGTTTTGCAGTCAACCTGCTTTATTGATGTCCTATCTTATTGACATCCTGCCCTGCAGTCTTCCTATCTCATAGACATCCTGCTCTCTCAAGCACGTGGGATGTTCTTACGAGAGCAGGCTGGCTGCTGATCCGGATAATTTTTTTTTTTAAAGCAAACAGGACGTTCCCCCGGAAGCATGCTAGCTGTGGGTTTTGAGGAGGGGGTCTGTAGGGTCTTTCAACAGAACCAGAGAGTATATTGTTTGCATTCCAAGACGTACAACAGTATGCTTTCATTTCTCCCTCTCCTCAGTACGAGAGGATAGCGATTGAATCCAGGGCCGGCCTAGCATGTGCTAAGCAGATGCTCTACAGTGGCTTAAACTTTGTTCTGAGACAATGTCTTGCTAGGTTGTCAGTGCAAGACTTGAGTTTTTCATCCTCTTGCCTCAAGTACCCAAGTAGTTAGGGTTACAGATGCAAACCATAGTGCCTGCTTGTTTCCGGTGTTTTGATTAAACAAGGGTTAGTATCCCCTGAGAAAAGCTATCATTTTGCTGTTGCTATGATGAGCAATTTCAATTAGGTTCTGTCTATATTTTATTAAAGTTTATTACTGTAAACACTTTGGTGTAAAATAAAATATGGCAGGGACAAGGTTTGATAATCTATAACAAATAATCTTATGAGAGACATATTTATTCTCAGAAATCTCTTGGAATACAACCAGAATTTATGGGAGGAAGCCAGGCATGTCAGCTGAGGAATACAAACAAATTTCTAATTTATTCTTCTTAAAGATGAATAAATGGTCTTAGAAGACAGAATCTTCAGTCATCATCTTCAGGTGGTACAGGAAGTATCTGTTGTTGATTGGGATTCTCCCAAAGGCCTTTACTAGCCTCTCAGTATGTATTTAGAGGTTCTCTGAATCTGCTACAATTTAATGGATGCTATGCAGGAGCCAAATAACATGGTGTATTTTTATCTTTTTACCCATTATTTCACTTTTCTATGTGAACATAACCTTGGTTAGGAACCAGGGGTGTAAGATAAGCAAGATACATTTTTTCTAAATGAGCTAATGGCAAAACAGGATAAATAAGTGTAGAGTAGGAGATGCTGTGAAATATGACTTCCATTATATTGGAAGACAGCTTAAGGTATAAAGAAATTCATGAGGGGTAAAAAAACAGTGTTTCATGTTTTGGGTTTAATAGTTTATTTTTCTTGCTGTTTTGTTATACTCAGTTATAAAAGTTATGATTTGGGGCTAATGGTGTAGTTGAGTGATGGAGTGATTCAGTGGCATTGTGCAGGGTGCTGATTTCAATCACCAGCATCAGTAAATAAACAAAATAAAAATAAAATTAATCATTTACTTTGTTTTGTATTTTTTTTCCTCTGAAAATTGTGATCAAAGGAAAATGACACTCCTCAGCTGTTTTCTGTCCTGTTGGAGGCTCGCTCTGCAGTGATATTATATTGATAGAGCTTTGTAGCATAGTACTGTAGTTAGTGGTTAGTGAATGAAAAAAGAAATGAAAGGGAGGACTGGGGTGCTTATAGGTGTGATTGGAGGAGAAGGTTTATTATAGATAAAAAGGAAAGCACAACTGGAGGCATCTGGAAGGGTCCAGAGTAAACAGGAGAGGCCAGAGGGGAAAGCAGAGAGCCAGGAAACCAGAGGACCAGGGGACCAGGAGGCCAAAGGGAATTAGGGGAAAAAGGAAGAAAGGACCAACACAGTCAAAATGTCTGGATTATGTAGAGAAGAGCATCTGGGGAAAAAGGTGCAGAGTTCAGGTTAGGTGGTAGAGTAAGCCAGCAAGAAAGACCCTGTAACAGGTAGGAACTGAGGTAGGCTGGGAGAACTTGGCATCCAGATCCACTTTGATTTGTTCATAGGCATCTCAGTTAGCCAGTTTTTCTGGGAACTTGAGACCTTACTGTTGGAATAATGAGAAAGGCTGAACAGAAGAAAAACTAGAAAATAGCCAATGATAGTATAGAACCGATGGTCAACCACTGCATATAGGTCTTAAGTGTTTTTTCTTGACCAACACACCTCTCTGCTGATGCAAATAATCCCAATCAGACCACATTAAACCTAATTAGAAGGTTCCCAGTTTAATGGCTGCCAGTGCTACTGTTTGCCCCACCCCCAGAAAAAGACAGAGATGGTACAGAGAACTGAAAGACCACAGAAGAAGGGAGGCCACATGTTCATTCACTGGGGGGCAGTTTAAACAGCCTGTGAGAATGGTCTTGACCTTCCCTGGGGAGAGGTCACTGTTTGGTGGGCTTTCTCAGAGGTGGAGTTTGGACTGAGGCAACTCTCAGGGCAGAGAGCTTTGAAATGGAACTTTCCACCCAACATTCCAAAAATGGATGCTGGGGGCTGGAGTGAAGCCCTCCCCAACTAAGCAATAGGTAACCCTGGGTTTCCACAGATACAATCAAATCTTGTACTGCCTATAAAATGATACAGCTTTGGGGATGCAAATTAAATGCTCAAATCACTATTCTCAGTGTAATGGAATTTTTGAAAAGGGTCTGGAATGAACTGTCATCACATAATCTGAGTAAGTTATTTTCATGACCTTCCAACATGATTAGAGAGACTTCACAGATTAAATTCTAGTTCTGTACCACATTAAATTGAGGCAATATTTTTATCCGTTTTAATATGCTGACAATGTTCTGTAAGATGGACTCATTTTTGTTTATTTAGTATCCATTAGCCCCTGAACAATAACAATAACATAGTCCTACGGTAGCCAAAACACTCTCTTCTCTTCTGTGCGTATTCTAGGTTAGTCATGTTTTATGTACATATCAGTTGTTTAAATACATCCAAGACTTTACTTTTTTCCTTCTACTTCTTCCTGCTTCTGCTTTTTCTGCTTCTTCTTCTTCTTCTTCTTCTTCTTCTTCTTCTTCTTCTTCTTCTTCTTCTTCTTCTTCCTTCTGCTTTTTCTGCTTCTTCTGCTTCTCCTTCTTTGTCTCCTTCTCTTTCTGCTTCTCCTTCTCCTCCTTCTTCTTATTTTGCTGTTGTTGTTTGTTGTTGTTTTGTTTTTTCTCTGAGTACTCTTCTAACATCAGGCATACCTCATAGAACAAAGTTTGGAAAAGTTTGACTTCTTGCTTTTCCTTAAATGCCAATTATGATTTCATTCATTATTGCCGTATCCTTTATGGTTCCAGG
Source organism: Microtus oregoni (assembly GCF_018167655.1). Lineage (NCBI taxonomy): Eukaryota > Metazoa > Chordata > Mammalia > Rodentia > Cricetidae > Microtus > Microtus oregoni. Next base: position 39,546,193 of record NW_024543062.1, on the reverse strand, counting down.
ACATCAGTTTTAACCTTCCCAGTTGATTGTAATCTCCTACAAGGCAGATACTATAACATTAACTTTTAAATCGTTGTCATCTGTGACAGTTCCTGCAAATAGATATTCTATAGGTACTTAGTAAATTGACAAAATAATTGTGTATTTATCTTTGAGGCTAGTGCCAAACTCGAGCTATCCAATATAACTGTTTATTTTCTGTCTGAGAATCACTATGTGATGGACTAACTGCACTGTTGTGGAAAGAACATCCATGTTAAGAACTTGAAGTTGTTGCCATGTTTGTTGTCTACTTGTTGAACAAGTTTCAGAAAATTAACTTGAAAAAATTTTAAAAATAAACAAAAAACCAAAAATCCCCAAATCACCAGAAATCTTATTTGTTTTCAATCCACTCAAAAATTCTATAATCTTTAAAAGTAAAGCATTTCTAAACCTGTTATTAAGTGTTATTCTAGCCTGTGGCCACGGAGTTGAGATCAGGGCTCACCTTCTAAATCCAAATAGCTGTGTGACCCCGTATAAATCACTTACAATTTTACCATTAGTGATATTAAAATTGGGGATGAAATGATGAGTGTGTCTTTGGGTCATTATGAGAATATATCACTGAAATTCTTTGGAAAGCATATTTGCAGTTTAGATATTAATTACAGACTTCACTGAAGAGCAACTAAGACCAAGCGACCTTTGTCTCTCTTCCCATTATAGAAGTCTAATTACAATGCTGTCTTTCTGCACTAGGTGTTGTGCCCATCCTCCCTATCTATAGAGGGGAAATGCTATAAATGTGTCACTCTTTTCACTTGCATCCAATCCTCTAAGTGGCTTCCAGTTTCAGTTTAGAATAAAACTCCAACTCATTGGACGATGTAAAGGAACTTTCATAGCTCACAATCTTGAATTTCTTCAATGTTCTGGGCAATTATTGCTAGCTTTTTGCTTCACGGATCTCTAACCCTTCCTATTCCCAGGTCGCAGGCCTTCGGACCTGCTGTTGATCTCTACTGAGCCTATGTTATACTGAGTCTGTGTGCGAGCACTGGATTTTCCTACTGTTGGCTTCCTTATGTCATTCTCATCTTTCTTTAAACGTTAGCCCTTTTTTTTACCATATGTCATGTCATCTCAAAGAAGACTGTATTTTCTTATCTGCAAGACTGACTGACACTCCGTGACTCATCCAATGACCTCTAGAAATTAGGAAAACTGAATCCTTTGTATGTTTTAAAAATCACAATCAGACAATCTATCACTTTTTGGAATTTTAAATGTGTTGTGTTTTGAGACAAAGTCCTGTTATCTAAGTCAGTCTGTCTTGGAACTGAAGATCTTCCTGCTTCAGTCTCTCATTGTGGAATAATAGGTACACTCCACTGTGCCTGGCTCTTGCATTACTTCAGTACTAAAAAGATCCACATCTTTCAGGAGTCCTCAGGGAATTTCTGACACAATTCCACTTTTCATCCACTGTTTGTGTGAATAATAGATTTTGAATTTTACATTGTCTTTTATTTTATATGGAACATGGCACACAGACTAGATCAATAACTCAAATTGATGCTGCTGTTTTTATTTTTTTATACATGGTCTCAATATGTATTCTACTATGGCCTATAACATGTAATTATCTTGCCTCAGCCCCTAAAGTGTTCCAATTTTATCCTCTAATGCTTCCATTTTCAATTGAGAATAAAACTTATATGGCCTGTCCTTGGCTTACTTCTCCAGCGTTCTTCTATATGTCATACCTGGATAACTAATTTCTTTAGCAAATTATTATGGCACATGCTTTAACAGAGCCACGCATATATTATATATATATATTAATTCTTAATCTTTAAATCTTTTCAGAGTTAAGAAATACTAAAAGTAGTTTCAAATTAATGGCTGACTACAAATTTGGCAAAAAAGTAGACTCCAGTGATTCTGGGAGGTCATTTGTAACCATGCCATCTGTGCCACTGACAAGTTCTATTATATATTAAATTGATTACAATGATATATGTTTTGATTGCATAGTTTTTTTTCAGAAAATGTAGAAAATAAGGAAAGTAATTTAAGAGCTATTGCCATAGTTCGGCACTGCATATTTTTCAAATTCCAAGACCTTATTACATTTGAGATCTCAGCTCTAGCCCAGGATGAGAGGAAGAGCCATGGTTTTAATTGTGAAGCTCTTGAGACTTGCCATGGTTCACACACTGTGACCCTGAAATGAAAATATCATAAGAACAGTCTGTTTTATAGGTGAATGCATACTGTGAGATATGAAAGTGAACTATGGTCTTTATCTTTAGCAGTGGGAGACTGTACCAGTGTTGGCAATGTTGTTTTCCAGTGCTGGAGTCTGTGCTGTTGTTGTCAATGTTGTTCTCCAGTGCTGGAGTCTGTGCTGGTGTTGTCAATGTTGTTCTCCAGTGCTGGAGTCTGTGCCGGTGTTGTTGATGTTGTCTCCAGTGCTGGAGTCTATACTGGTGTTGTTAATGTTGTCTCCAGTGCCGGCGTCTGTGCTGGTGTTGTCAATGTTGTCTCCAGTAGTTTATGCTGGTGCGAGTGCCATGGGTGAAAGACACTTACTTAGCATTGACTGACTTCACTTAGAAATGATGGTCAAAGGGGATGCTGTAATTTTTCTTGAAAAGAGCATTTTTCAGAATATCTGACAACTCAGACTATGAGTTTATTGCCTCCTATAATAAAGGACATTGTCACTGTCACCACAGAAGCTGTAGCAAATGCCATCAGCACAGTGGCCATTCAGCATGGTTGCAGAGACTGGAAGGCTCCCAAGAGGATATCTTTCGGATGACCTAACCATCATTGTAATAACTTGATTTTGTCACCTAATTGTCATTCCAGTCACGTCATTGTCTGAATAATACAAAGCTATGTTACCAAACTTGGGTCTTTAAGCTTTTTCTTGATTGACTAAATGTACAAATACATATTTTTTTAATTCATGCATCTTGAATGTTTTAAAATTCAGAAGTGTTCAGGACTGAAACATGGAGCCTTCAACCGTAGACTGTACACAGCAAATGGTATTCCCAAAAACTTTAAAAACAAATCATAAAGTTTTAGTGCACTGCACTGGCTTACTTTAAAGAGCCCAAACTATAATTTCTTATTGAAATTCTCTTAAATAGCATGTAATAAGATTTAGTTGAATTCAAACATAGACTCTATAAATTTATTATGTAAGTGAACTTGTGAATGCCAGTCATGCAGAGAACTAATATATATAAGAAATAATTATTCTTGCCTTTCCCAAGGAAATGAAAAAGCATCAAGAAATTCAATCAATAAAAATTTAATGAATATCTATTTGGAAAGATCACTTTAGAAGTTATTTGGAGGAAACAATAAATAATAGAATCATTGTCAAAACAAGAGTTTCTTTTTTAAATTGATTTTTTTGCGCTATACATTTTTCTCTGTTCCCCTATCTTATTCTCCCCTCCCCTTCAACCCTCTCCCATGGTCCCCATGCTCCCAATTTACTCACAGGATCTAAAACAAGAGTTTCTTAATTGTTATGTGTATGCACAACAATAGTAAATTATTCATACACGAACTATACAATACCTAAAGATACTAGAGATTGAGATGAACACTGGAGAACATCAACAATGGCAAAATTACTAGTGATGACATGATTTATTATGTGTCCAGATGTACTGGTGCTGTATCAGGCATTCTCTGTTCTGTATCCTGATTTTTAAGTTAAAGAAACAGAGGACTAGCTAGCAAAAGTAAGTCTCCAACACAAAATTTCACAAATATTTCCAGATTATGCACATAGAGTCTTATCTGTTTCACTCAAAGGAGATGATGATACTTATTCTGAGTTGGAATATGATTGTCTGTTTATTGTGCACTCACAGAAGGAAAGATGGGCAAAGGATGAGAATAAGAACAAAGGGCCATTGGACCAGGAAAGCTTAGGCAGTCTTTGTACAGAATAAATTATAGGATAGAAAGGGAGAGATGCTGAAAGAATAGGAAGGTAAGGAAGCAAAGAATAACAGTGATACCTTTTAAAGTATATATTTTACACTGCAAGAAATGAATGAGTTGAGATTATACTTGACTATTGACCCACTGAAATTTTTCTTGACAAATGATCACCTTAGAGGTGGAATTGAGAATGAATGAAGACATACAGAATAGACAAAAAATTCTAAGCATCAAAGGATGAAATATGTAGCTAATATGGTTGCACCTTCTAAAAATGGATTAGGCTGGAGAAATTATCCAGCATTCAAGGCAGTGTGTGTCCTGTTTTGTCTGGAGTGACATTGGAATAAGGCAGCGTTAGTTAGACCTGAGAAAATCAGAAAAGAGAGGAATTTTAGAAATGGGTGGGTAGTCGCCCTGTTTAAATCTGCTGTCAGGTGTTTCAGATTACATGGACTGAAAGTCCAGTAATAATCGAAGGATAAGGTCCATAGAGACAACTTGGTGCTATTAGAAACAATAGGTGATGAGGCTCTGATCTGAGAGCAAGTGGTACTCAGAGGAGTAGAGATGAGGGGATTCTGTTCCCAAGAACTGATCAAAGAAGCTGTGACCTAAAAACGATTGATGGATTAGAACTTCAATGATGTGGAGAGGATGGAACGTTTCTAGTCCAGTTCCAAATTATCTTAGGCATCTTTAACTCCTTAGTCATTACTTGCTGCCCTCCTTTGTATATAACTTGCTAGGACAATTCTTTAGAATGTATAAACACACCTCTAGTTTTCACCATCCAAGGTTTACAGTAGAGTTTTTTTTTTTTAATTTTCTGTGGACTTTCTACTTGATATGCCCACCAATGCATTTGAAAACTGTCTTGATTTATTATTTTCATTACTCTTCTTCTTTAAAACTTCATGAAACTGCTACCACACTAGAACATAGTATTTTAGGAAAATCTAAACGTGTGTTTCCCGACCTTGGTCACTTATATTTGGCTCCAGAATAAGCCATCTCTATCAGGTGAGAGCTGTTTCTGTTGAGACAATTCACAGTTAAAATGGGAGAAAATATTGTAGACTGAGCAAAATGAGAAGGAGCCCACTGTTGTCATTTGGTCTACAGTGTAGATGATTCTTTTGTGTTATGCTGGAAGCAGATGATTTTATAATGTTACTAGGGTGCACAAAAGCTTGATATTTGGAGGCATCATTGTGGGCAGTGGTAAAAGATGTGCACAAAGAGCAGAAAAGGCTTCATAGGACTTTGAGGAGCCAGGTAAACCTAGCTAAAACTAAATTGATTGACGTCTATCTCTATTGTTACAAGGTTTGCCTACCAATGTTACTTACATATATCTGTGAAATCCTTGACAGCAAGAGGGTTAAGTAACCTGTGTGGCAAACTGTAAAGGTATATGTGGTAAGACTGGGTCCAAAAGAAGCTGAATACACTGGCAAGACTTGAAGCTAGGACAACTGAAATCTCAGCTGAATATGGAAGTGTACTGGAATGACTGTGATTTGGAATTTCTATGTGTCTTTAAGCAAAGACTGTTGGTGGCTAATCATTGTTATTCACTATCCTTGGGAAAATACATGAAGTGATTTCCTCCAAGAAAGACATAGGATGCAACATTGCTGCGGTCACCTAGGGAAGACATCTAGTGATGCTTCCACCTTCGTCAGGACATTCTTCCAAATAGTATCCCAGGGGAATGATGGGTGTGCCAGAGCCTCATGGTAGATGAGATCTGCTTATTTTAGAGTCCCTCAAGTTGAGGGGCATATAAGTGTGGTATCTGGGCCTGCCTTTGTACATGGGTCTCACAGGACTGGTTAAGCCAATGTGGTAGGACTATGAAACTATCTAAAGTCTGCTTGATTCATTGTGTTCTCCTTGGTTGAAATGCAAGTGCTGGACAGCCTACTTTCAATACTGTTGCTGCTGACTAAGGACTAGAGGAGAATTTGACAAAATGAATTCAAGATGGAGGGATTAATGGAGGAGGTTTGAAAACAAAAAAGAGATCTTGATGTGAGTGAAGATTAAGATAGGTTAATAGTTATTTAATAACTGGACAGTACTGAAGTACTAAGGGATCTGTGGAGAGGTGATGGTTATACACAGTCTTAACTGGATTAAATGAAATTACACCCAATTATTGAAAGTGATCAAAGCTACTTCAGAATAACTTAATTAATGCGAGTACATGTGGATGTAGAAGCTGTAATGCAAGAGAGAAAGATGCCTGTAGACGAGCTTGGAGGGAGAGCTTGGAGGAGTCAGCTCCAAGGTTAGCTAGTATGAAGAGCAGGGTGGTGGTATGAGAAATGGCTGTAGTGAGTTCAGTTTCTGAATCACAGGTAAAATTGGGAGTCCATACATCATAGGTTAAAAAGCCTGAGTTTGGAACTTTACATCTTTAACACTCCATCACTGTTCCTGCTTCTGGAACCCACATACAGAAAATGGGGAATCATGAAGATATGTTGCAAAAAGAAAATAAAATCTCATCTATAAGATACAGCACTGCAGCTGAGTTGGACTTCATGAGTCAAAATAAGCTCCGAGCTTAGCAACAGTATAGAGGTTAGATCTTCACGGAGCTGAGAACATAGGCAGTGAGTACAGGTTTACAATGAAGCTTCAAAGTCGAAGAGGGACTTGGAAAACTGTTTTTACAGTAGAAATTTGTTTTTCTATTTTTTAATTTAACATTTACTCCATAGAGTTTTCTTGTTTCATTTATTCATTTACTGAGAATATAAAAACTTCCCCTTATTCTCTGTACCTTTCCTAATTGAAGAAGTCAACTAAGTGTTTTGAGAATTTTTTCATTGGTTATATAATTGGCAACCAAATATACTAGAAATATTTTTGTATTTCATTTTAATATTTTTTAACCATGATTCATGATTTCCTGAAACATATATGTGTATTTATATATGTATGTTACAGCTAAAACATTTACAATAGTATAGCTCTTCCCTTATTCTTTAACCTCCTGAAATGTCATTAGCAGAGAAAACTGAAAGGCAATGAAGATGTCTGGGGAAACAAACTGTCCTTAGATTTGAAGTTGAATAAATTATAGAACAAGGTTACTCTCCCAATTAAGTGATGTCTTGGGAAATAACCAACTGCTCTCTAAATAAAAGCACATTTGAATTTTAAAATGTTAGTTACACAAAATGTGTTATTTTTTTAAATCTCTGTTTGGGCTAAAGATGAAGTACACCAAGCCAATGTGGAAATGGAAAATAGGCTTTCTTCATACAATCTAAGAGAATGTTGTAATGGTAACTACAGATATGCAACAACAAGAATACATACACACACACACACACACTCAAACATATGCTTTGTTTAACACCTCTTTAATGTTTTCCTTTGACCATTTTATTGCCAAGTCATTATTTAAATTTATTTTTTAATGTTCTTTTATGCATTTAAGATTAATAATGCTCTCTATGGGTTAATGTATTTCAGGGGGGAAGGGTTTAGTGAGAGAATCTTAAGAGTTTCTGTTCTTTGAGCAATGAAGAAGAGTATTTGGGGACTGTAAATTTGTAAATGGCTTAACATTCAATTTCTCCTGAAGCTTGAGTATTTAATTAAACAGAAAAGAATTTTTAAAATTCCAGCAACTGAGTTCTAGCTATAATACATATATTTGGATATATATATATATATATACACACACATATATATATATATCTTTAAAAATTTAAACATAGATCATAAACAAGGAATTTAGCTTTACTTCCAGTAGTTTTTGTAACTTAATAAATATATACCTTAAAACTAATTTTATTTTAATGTCATATCTAGAAACACTTACATTTTTAGCAGTATAAATAATGGTCTTCATTAATTCGGAACCACAGGCTCAGGAATATGGAATACCATATTAACTTGTATAAGAATGAATTGACTTTATTATGAAATGAGGCTTTCTTGGTATTAGTCCCACAAAATATATTGGTTATAGCTAAAATGTATGCCTTTGCTTACCCTAAAACATACAAACATTATAAAGCTGCATATTGGTTTCAGTAACAATGTATTCTTTCCAATGGATTCATGTGGCTTTCAGCAAGAATGTATTGATTCCATTAAAATGTGCTCCTCGAGATAAACAAAAATTCAGTTAAAATGCATTGGTTTCTGTTAAAGTTCATTGACTGAAGTGAAGAACATTACACTGTTATTGGGTAGCCTCGGGGTTTGCTAAGTACTGAACAGAGAAGCATACATAAGTAATAATATAGGCTGGGAAAACAAAGACGTTATAAACCATACAGGGATATAAATATTCAACAGGCATTATTAGATTGAGTTTTTTTTTTCACAAACACTAAGAGTCGACTCAGGTACTTTCCACAAAGTCACTTCGACCTTCGTGTAGTCTGAACTAGCAGGAATTTAAGGAACTTACTGGACAGAAACTGTGTTCTGTGCTGTGAGGTGTTTAAGTAATGCCTCTGTCATTGTCACCATACATGCAAGTGCTCAGTGCCTTGTCATCAGTGTGTGGCACTAATCGGAAGATAATTTTAGAAGATAGGCCTTAGTTGGTCCATGTAGTTGGTAAAACATTGCTGTGGAGTGTGTTTTAGAATATTAGACCATACTCTAAATATGTGGCCACTATGATGTGGTACACTTTGCTTGATCCTTGGCCTCTCTGGATGGATGGTGTGAAACCACTGAAAATGTGAACTCAAATATTCCCTTCCTTCTATTTTTTTTTCAGATATTTTGCCACAGTGATGAAAACATTAACTTGGCATTAGATTGTAATTGTTGCCATTACTTTACCTGAGTAACGTGGTCCTAAGGCTTTGGTATTGTTCTGCAAGGAGAATTTGGAGAAGCCTAGAATGCAGTAAGTGAAGCTTAGTGAATGGCTCAGGTAAAAGCTTAGAAGATCCAAATACTGAGGGAAATGTAGGCTGTAGGGGTACTACGTCAAGACTTTCCAGATTGGATATAAAGACATTACATATTGGATTAGAGGTCATGAGGCATGGGTGTTATACTGTCTGCATTGTCTATTCATGATGCTTTGACCGTACCCTAGCATTTTGTTAGAGTCTGAGTTTAATGGTGACAAACAATAAACCTGACAGAAAATCTCAAGACAGTAAAGCACTCAGGCTGTGGCATGATCATTTCTAGCTTCTTTTAGTAAGGTTTATGATGACTGTTGATGATATATAATAGAGAAGGAAGATTTGCAAAGCTTGCAGTTTGGTCAGAAATGCACAGAATTCGGACAGAGGAAAGTGCGGCTTCTGAAGAGGTTTGGGCCATTCAGGAAAAGTGCTGGAATGATACAAAAGATGTCTTCAGGCTCTCCCAGGAATTGGCCAAGCCATTTGCATTTCAGGCTCCAACTTGTAGGGTATAAACTCATTTGAAAGACATCCTCTTGAGAAATAGTGGCTTTTGAGCACCCTGTTTGCACATATGAAAGTGGATCACCCAGATAAATGCTATTTGGTTACTGCTGGAGCTGATAGCGTAACTAGACATCGTCCAGGTGATGCTCACTTTGCATACATCTTAATACGAGGGTTATGTGATCATGGGTGCTTCTCAAGGTTTCAAGGAAATCCTGAATGTCCATACAATGTGTACAGGTGTTAGACTTTCTGCCAAAAAAATCCCTGAAAGGGTGAAGTGCAAAGTGATAAATTGAAGTAGAAGATGCCTTGAAGACCTCAAGATATGCCAGGAACTTAGAAAGTCTGCCAGGAATAGAAATTACCAGCACCAATAGAAGGGCCATGTTGACTACAAATGTTAGGCTATAGAAATCTTGTTCAAGCACATCATGACAGCTCACATCACGGCACTATAAACCCAAATGCACAACATGGGTCCTTGTGATGTAGCATTTTCTTTGTTAACCTCTGATTTACCTTTAGACTATTCATGTTTTCGCTCTCTCTGTTCCTCTTTTCTGAATGGGATGTTTACTCCAAGCTAGTACTCCAAATTAGAAGCATGGGGCATGTTTTTAAATGTCACAGGATGCCACAGTTAAAAACTTGGCCTTGATTCTAAAAAAAGACTTTGCAGCTGGTCTTTTGGGTGATGTTACAGCTAAGACTTTGGGGATTTTTGCAATTGATCTAAATATAATTTGCATTATGAGATGTCCATCAGTCTTTAGGGGTCAGGGATGGAATGTTATGGCTTGAATGTGAAATATGGATCACACATAAAATACTTGTTCTAACCTGGTTCTCCTATTTTGGGGGATGATAGAAGCTTCAGGAAGAAGGACCTACGTGGAAGAAGTGAGTTATTTGGGAAATTCTTTTGAAGATGTTCTAGTATCTGCACTCATTCAAGCTCATGTTCTCTCTCTCTCTCTCTCTCTGTCTCTGTCTCTCTCTCTCTCCCTCTCTCTCTCTCTGTCTCTCTCTCTCTCCTTGACCAACATGATCTGAGCTTCTTTGTTCCACTACACTTCCTCTTCCAAGATGGAATCCATGTTCAAAGAAAACACATGCTTTTCTCAGTTGTTAGCTTCAAGGGTCAACTTGACATATCTCACAGTTATCTGAGGAAGTTACAATTCAGTATCATCTTTATCATACTAGCCTGTTAGTATGTTGCTATAGCATTTTCTTGATCACTAGTTCTTATCCGAGTTCTTATCTTATCTTTACCCATTTTGCATCATGCAGTTCTGTAGCAGGTAGTCCTGGGTTATATAAGAAACCTGAGTGAGTGTGAGTAGGCCAGTAAGCAATGTTCTGTCATGATTGCTGCTTCAAGATCCTGCCTTAGTCCCTGCTTTGACTTCCCTCAGTGATGTATTTTAACCTGGAAAGTGAAGTAACACTTTTCTGTTGGAAGACCTTGCTGGCTGGTCAGAGGTGGCAGTTTATCGTGGCCTGGCAGCTTTTTCCAAATGCTTGAAAAACTCAACAGCCTAAAGGCTCCTTCCCTGCACAGTGAAACTTCCTGCTCTCTACCTGTCCTTATCTGGAGGACTGACCTTATCTGGAAGTTGTCTCAAAGCCAGATGCCAGACTTATCTAAGGTCCTGCTAGAAGGTGCCACTGCTGCACACATGATAACTAAGACTTGTGCAGGAAGCCTTATTAAAGGACCATGCCACTTAATGCAAATTAGGGTTTGTCCCCCGGCTCCCAAATCCTATATATTCTTTATACCTTAGAATTAATTTGAGTTGGTTCACCGAGTTCTGTGTCCTAGAGGTTTGTCTCCATCATCACATTCAAGGGCCATACAAGGATCTCAATCATTGTTTCTACCCCTTTATCTTCTTGAAATGATGGCCAGCAAAGACAAAGGGGACACTGCCACACCTTCCTTGCCCAAGATGTTTTTCATTATGGTATTTATCACAACAACAGAATAATGTTCTAGTTCTTCTGTTTAAACTTCTCCTTTGGAAGAGGTTAAGACCCTGGATATATCCTTAAGGTCACAGAAACTTTGCTAATGTCTTTTGAACACAGACTTATGCTTCAAAAGTTAAGTTGACAGAAAATATCACACATTAAAAATTTCCACACATTGGATTTTTATATAATTCTATTTATTCAAAAATTCCTTAATTTCTCTAAGCAACATTTTATTCATAAATTTCCATGTGAAGTCCTTGAAATTTTGTATTTTCAATACTCACATAAATGGTACTTTTGAAAGTTTGTTTCTTGTTGGTGCATGCAAAAGTAATCTCAATTTATAAGCTAAATCAAGCATCCATTTGTTAATTATTATAGCTCATCTTTAGATTTCACATGTGTTTTTCTACCATCTGTAAGTCTTAGTGTTATTTCTCCCTTTTAACTCTTCATAACTTAAGTTTTATATAGAGACACTGATGTAGACAGAGTCTTCCATCACCCCTTGTATAATATTTCTTAGATCATCCAATATGTTTTTAAATCTGAGTGATGACAGTGTGCAAATGTTTTACATTACCAGTAATGGAGAAAAATCTTGCACATTTATAAGGACAACATTTATCACATTAAGGTACACCTCTTCTACTGTTAATTTATGTGGAGATAAATTAAATGATGAAAATTGTTGGATTTTAATCAATTATTTTTTCACACAATGTAAGACTATGTTAGTTTTCTTCCTTAGTTTGTAAATATAGCCAACTGAAATGATTCATTTTCATATATATAATTCTCATACAGCACACACACACATACACACACACAATCTTTGGAAATGGTCACGTACTGAGCTCTGGGTCACATTCTTTCACAGACTGATATATAGATATGATATCTTTCTTTACAATCATTTTTTAAAGGAATGACTTTTAGGTCAGAAGATTTACATGTTAAAGGTACAGAAAAAAGATAACAGTGAAAGCTTTCTCACAGAAATAATTGTTGTAAGAAAAGTGAGAGAGGATGGGGCTACAGTCAGAAGCAAACTGTGTAGTGTTTAGGCAAGCTGTGGTGTATTTAAATGGGAGTACTAGGACAGTAGTAAGGTCAACAGGGGATAATGTCAAGTAGGATGGGATCTGGGACTAGAATGTAGGTGGCAAGAAGCCTGTCCCTTACTCTGATCATTATATTCTTTTGCTCCACTAAAATGCAGAGCTTCCTTAAAAATGTTCTTAATGCAGTTTATGAGTAAAAAGTAGATTTACTTTAGCTCAGTGGAACCTTAAAATGAACTTCTGTGAAATCTATCACGAAGTCAGTGCCATTTGCTCCCTCTCACGAAGTATGAGCTTTAATGGAAAGATTCTAAATGGGAAGTACTGACTTTAAATAAGCATTGAATATCAAATCTGCACTCTGTAAGCTGGAATGCTTTTTTGCATGGTGTTAGATGTCTGCAACTTTCATATTTTCTTTAGAAATTTTCAAGCATACAAATGTGATACATATTTATTACCAGATCTGCACTCCAAGTCATCTTTTAGGAAGTTCATTAGGCAAGAACAGCTAGACTTACACACAGGAATGAAGACACTACCAAGATGATGACATAGTTTCCTGCATAAGATACCTTTTTTTCTTACTAGTAAAATCTTACCATATTTTGTATATTTCCATAAAATAACATCTGAATCATGGAGTGTCTACACTATGTACAGGCAGTATCTGCAAACAAACATAAATACAGATACCTTTTATAAGTTTCTTTGACTTGGATGTGGAATGTGTTATTTATTAATGTTTAACAATGTACTGTTTTAAGTTTCTGGAGAAACCTGCAAAATAACAAAGTTTATAATTATTGTCAACAACACTAATTTAGAAGTAATGAAATTTAAAGATAAAGTGGAGCAAAAATGAAAAGGAAGGGAACAGTACAGACATGTAAGATAAGCAGAAGGTAATCAGGTTATCAATTTAAATTTAGTTATAAATTAGATATAACAACACAATGTACAGATGTACCACATATAAGGCAGCGATAATTATGCTAGACTTGAAATGAAATCCCAAAACCCACCAGCATGCTATCTACAATAACATTTTTAAAACAGAAAGATGGAGATGGTTAAAGGCAAAAGATGGGAAGATGCTGACCTAGCTAACTCTGATGGACAGAACCAGAGTGGTTCCATTAATGGCAGATACTTTCCCAGTGTCTGCATTTACTCCAAGCTTAATACTCATATCTGAAGATTTAGAATTAGGGACGACAAATGAGAGAGAACTCATGGTGTTTGTTTTTCCGGACATGCATTACTTCACTTAGTATAATATTTTTTAGTTCTATCCATTTACTTTCATATTTGATGGTTTCAGTTTACTTTAAAACTCAAAGAATATAACCTATGAGCAATACTAAGTGGATTCAGAATATATATGTTGACAGAGGTTTATGTCCTGTCCAGTCCCACAGCCATTCAGAACCAAAGAAACACACAACTGCCTACATTAATTATAAACTGGTTGGCCTATTAGCTCAGGCTTTCTTATTAACTAACACTTACATCTTATATTAACCCACAATTCTTGTCTGTGTTAGCCACTTGGCTTGGTACATTTATCCGTGAGGCATTCTCATCCTACTTTCTCTACATCTGGGTGATGTCTACACACTGAGCCTTTCCTCTTCCTAGAATTCTCCTATTCTGGTCACCCTGCCTATACTTCCTGCTTTGCTACTGGGCAAGCAGCATTTTATTAAACCAATACAAGTAACAGATCTTTACAGGGTACAAGACAATTGTCCCACAGCACTTCTCCCCCTACCTTTTTTCCTTTTAAAACAAGAACTCTGAATCTAATCTCCTTTGTTTAGCTTTTTTCCTGACCATTATCAATAACAATTTGTAATCACCACTCTAAACAAAGACAAACATCCATAACCCATTATTTTGAGAATGTGAGCATAGTTTCCTAGGCTACTTCCTGATGATTGGGGGCACTGATAACATTATGGGGATCTAAAGAAAATTTAGGATTATGGTCACGTCCTGACTGGAATATTCTGAGGCTTGATTATCTTAGCCAGCAGTACTGAGGCTATTCTGGATGTGGAACTCAAAGGAAACTCCAAAATAGGTCCTCTGAAAATATTGGATCATCTGGGCTATCACCTCTACCAGATATTTTTCAGGGTGTATTCCTTGATCAAACCTTATTTTCCTTAACTTAGAATAAATCCACAGCCCCTCATTTCCTGTGGGGACAAAAGTTAAGCTTCTTCTCTAAAGTAACATATATTTTGACTTAAATTTTGAAGTCAAGGCATTTTCAAAATATATATGTTGCATTAATATAGCAATGTTTATAATCAAATGTCTTTTAGCAGCTTTTGCTACTTTCTCAGCCATCACCATTTCTTTCATTTTTGTTTTTAATTTCTGGTTAATGAGATAGGGTTTCTGTGTATCTTTGGCTGTTCTGGAACTCAATCTATAGACCAGGCTGTTCTTAAACTCACAGATATCTGCCTGTTTCTCCCTCCCATGTTCTGGGATTAAAGATGTGTGCCACCACACACATTCTTTTTAAAGATGTTATCCGTTTTCTTTCTTCTCAAAAACCTACACTTATTTTTAAACATACTGTTAACCATTTAGAGGGTTTTTTTTTGTCTGAATCTATCTTTATTGGATATCTCTCTTTTTCTGACCATGCGAGTGTTTAATTTGATAAGTGATATGACTAGAATTAAAGCTGTGGTTTTGATGGCTGTATCCACCACATTAATTATCTTCTGAGAGTCTAGCTTTATGAGAGGTACTGGCAGGAGCCGTGTTTAGTGCTACAACTAATGGAGTTTCAAGGTCCCTGCCACCACCAAGAAGCATACTGTTGGTTATTCATAAACACCATTTAAGTGTTTTGTGGCATTCCTAGAAATAATGTCTCATCTGGGAATGGGAAAAATAGAAGGTCTCAAGTTTCTGGATTATATAGGAGCTGTAGCAAAGGCTGACATTGGACCAATGAATATAGATGAACAAAAGACAGACAAAGCAATCTGATACCATTCAGACACTCCTTGGGGGGCCTCTCACAGGCCCCAAGTCAAACTTGGTCCAGTCATTCCCAGTCACTGTGCAGGACATGTCACAACATGAAAATTAAAATATCCATTGCCTGCTGAAAAAAAAAAACATAGTGTTTTAAATGATGGAATAAATATGAAAGATGAACAAAAATTCCAATAGGTAATAGGAAGTATATATTTTGGTAGACTTCCATAAATGATCAAAAACCAAAGCTAAGAGTGTGTATAAATAACATTGTAGTTGAGGGATTACTGGACACAGGTGTGGATGTGACTGTCATTAATCCAGAATCTTAGCATTTGAATTGGTCTCTTCAAGAGGCAGATGTTCAACTTGAAAAAATTGGAACCCTATCTCAAATGAAACAAAGCACAAAATGGGTTGAATACATAGGGCAAGAAGGCCAGAGAGAAAAACTGAGGTCATATGTAGCTCATATCATGGTGAATTTATGTTGTCATGACTTGTTGCACTAATGGAATACCCAATAACATTCCTGCAGTCTCAGAAACTCACATTTCTGGGAAGGACATTATAAAATACTAAATGGTTAACTGAGAATCAATATGAGATAAATAATGGCCTTTAATGGAAGATAAACTATAGGCTTTAGAACAGCTGGTGCAGGAGCAACTAGATCCTCAGCATATTGAAGAGTCAATCAGCCCTTGGAATTCTGTATTTGTTGTTAAAAAGAAATCTGGATAATGGAGAATGGTGACAGATCTAAGAGTTGTCAACAAGGTAATTTAAACTATGGGCCCTTTATAATCTGGAATTTCTTTGCTTTCCCTTTTGCCTAAAGGAAGGCCTCTTATTGATTTAAAGATTTCTTCTTTGCTATACCGTTACAAGAAAAGGACAGAGAAAAATTTGCCTTCACAGTGCCTACTTATAATAATTCTCAGCCTACTAGAAGATGTCAATGGACCGTCCTCACACAGGGAATGTTCAATAGCCCCACCCTGTGCCAATACTTTGAAAGTCAGCCATTGGAAATGATACATAAGCAATTTCCTAAGTCTATAACTTGCCATTACATGGATGACATTTTGCTATCTAGAAAGAATGAAGGAGTAAATAAAGTTTTGCCTAAATGGGGATTACAAATTGATCCTGAAAAAAATACAGAGAAGAGATTCTGTCAATTACCTAGGTTATAAAATAGGTTTACAGAAAATTAGAATACAAAAGGCACAAATTAGGAGAGACCAATTACGACTCTTAATGACTTTCAAAGATTGTTAGGAGGCATTTCCAGTCTATGATCAGCTATTGGATTAATACCCGATATAATAGTTCATTTTTAAATAAACCTTAGATGGTGACAAAGACTTAAATAGTCAAAAGGAATTAACAGCTGAAGCTGAGAAAGAATTAACTATTGTTGAAGAGGCACACATGCCTTCTAGAATTTCCACTACAGGAATTTTAAAACAGAGGGAAGATATTATCTTAGAACGGATCTTTTAACTGCATAAGCCACATTAAAAGAAAAATAAACTTATTTGGAAAAGGTCTTTGAATTAATTATAAAAGGAAAATTGAGATTTCTGTCAACTATCAAGAATAGATCCAGCAGAAATTTTAGTGCCTTTTACTACTGATGAAATTAAAAAGTTATGAGAAGACATTGAACCCTGTCAAAGGGCTTGTGCTAATTTTTCAGGAGAGATTAATTGTGATTATTCCACAAGTGATAGAATTGACTTTAAAAAGAGAACTATTTGGAACCTTCCCCAAATTGTATGTGATGCACCAATAAATGGAGTCTGTACATTTTATAATGGTGCAAATAAACCAGAAAAGACAAGCTACAAATCAGAAGATTTAAATATACTGAAACAAATCCCTTATAATTCTGTCCAAAAGGCAGAATTATGTGCTATTCTCATGGTACTAAGGGATTAAAAAAAAACTCAATATATTTAGTGATTCACAATATACAGAAAGATTTGTCTTGCATATTGAAACCACTATAATTACTTCACCCAAGAAGAAAACAAGAAGCTGTTTGGAGAAAACTATGCCCAAATCCCCAAATACTTTCTACTTTGCATTGGTATGCATCTTGGTTTATTGATACAAATTTAAGGTCAATTTATATATATTAAGGTATTTTGTTTGTGCAGCTCATTTAAAAATGTAATGTGTAATTAAGAAATATAGGTTACTAGATGGTCATCTATAATAGTCAAGCTTGTAGTCATGTTAGGTAGGTTTTCTAGATGTACAGAGATATATTTCAGATTGATATGTATTCTTCAAATCTTTCAAAGAGTAACAGAATACGGCATTTAAAATATTTAATAACTTAGCATTTTTCATGATAATGCGACACATTTGTTTCTGGCAGCACCAATTGCTTCAGAAGGAAAATGGGGCATCAAAGATGCTCCTTATGGAGTCTGCTAGCCATTTGGGCATGAAACTGCTCTTACCTTGACTGCTTGATGTTTTGTTATATGAACCGTATAAGCAAGATCCACAGAAAAAAAAATGGCTGCTGGAAATGCCTAAAGATGAGATGGTCCCTCAGGGTTCCTGCTTCATGAAAGAGTGTGCCATATATTCTGTAGGACACAAAAGAAAGTGACTGACAAACTGCCAATATAGGTAGAACTGTCTTTGAAATTTCCTGCTTCATGGAAAAGAGTGCTGGATACTAAGGGCCTGTAGGCTGATGATGGGTGCTTCAATGTTACAGAAGAACTTTGGGTGACTGTCCAGGCAGTGTCTGTCAATTCTAGAGTTTTGGAAGTTGCTTACAATGCACTTCCTGTTACTTAGGTAATATTATATCCTTCTGTAGTCTTTGATAGAGTCAAAGAATAGATAGTTATAATTATAGTTTTCCTTATTTATGATAAAAGATAAAGTAGAAATAAATATTTTAGCTACAATTCTTGCTTGATACCTGATTTTTTATATGAAAATTTACTATGTTAAAGTTAAAGCCTTCCTTTCTATTTATACAGAAAAGGGGAGATGATGTGGAAAGTCCTTCTGTATATGTGCTACTTTTATTTGTTAATGAATAAAAGAGCAGCTTGTGCCTATGATAGGGCAGAATAGAGCTAGGCAGTAAAACTAAACTGAATGCTGGGAGAAAGAAGGAGTAGTCATTGTGAAGCTTTGTAGCTGCTGAAGGAGGTAGATGCTGAAACTTTACATGGTGAGCCACAGTCGTGGTGATATATAGATTAATAAAAATGGGTTGATTCAAGATATAAGAGTTAACCAGAAAATGTCTAAATCATGGACCAAATAGTGTTTTAATTAATATAGTTTCTGTGTAATTATTTTGGGTCTGAGCAGTCTAAAATAAATAAGTAGACTCTGAATATATATATATATATATATATATATATATATATATATATATTCATCTATCTACCTATATTTTATTTGTAAAAAAAATTATTTGTGTGGGAGTATGAGGGGTGTGGTGTAAGCCACCTCATATGGCTGAGAGAAATTGAAATCAGGCCAGGTAGAAGGGGTCATGGCACAACCGAGGCTGTGACAATTTTACTTAGAGCAATCAGACTTTCAAATCCTATTATCACAAACAAAATATAATGGCAATTGGCAGGATCCATAGCTGCAGTTGCCAGGATACAAGGATGTTGGCAAGCTATATAGGGTATGCAAGATTAATGCCTAAAACCAATTGTCCTGTCAAGTTTTAACATTTCCTTGATTTCAAAGGGAAAATGCAGAAAAACACAAAGCAGTCTGAATGTTTCACCGCCTGAGGGAGTGCATTGGTATCTTAGGAACTGGAAAGCACATTGCGCCCAGGAGCCGTGGACTCTAATCTGAAAAACTAGACACATGCCTCCCAAGGCAGGTAGGCCAATCCAACTGCATGGTTCCCTGCAATAAGGAAAGAAATTGTAGAAAGGATAAGGGTGGAAAAAATGAGGTAACAAGTATAAATACATAACATTTTTTTAAAGATGAAGAAAAAAACTACAATTGTTTAGCATATAAATTTGAGGACTAACTGAAAACCAGCACATAATTGACTGTAGGAATGTAGGTCCTCTGACTCCTTAGCACAGTGTTCTTTTTATATAAATCACTTCTCTCTTGATGGGTTCCCTATTAATATAAATAATATATATCAGATATAATGGAGACAAAAAAATCAATGTAAGTCTATATTACTACACTAAATCTGAAACTAACATTATTTTGTGGAGATCCTAAATGTTTTTTTTTTTGTTTTTGTTTTAGTTTTAGAGAGAGGGTTTCTCTGTGTATCCCTGGCTGTCCTCAAACTCACAGAAATCCTCTGCCTCTACTTGCGAGTTCTGGAGCAAAGGCATTCAATATCACTTCCCAGCTTCTTAAACCCTTTTTAAATGTGATTATATGCTAGCAAATAAAGTAGAATGATTTTATTGGCTTTAGTTATTTTGAATCCAGAGTTTTATACAAACCAGGCAATTGCTGAAGTATAAAACTACATCACCAAACTGTCTCATTTTTTAAAAATGTTACCTTCTACTTGATCCATCAAACACATTTTCTTATGTGGAAAAAGTTTTAAATATTATGTTAATATATATTATTTTCTGCATACTTCCACTGTACTTCCTCTTACAAGTAGATGGCTTTGTTTCTGTGTTTTTCAATAACATGTGGGTAATGTTATAATTTCTGTAAATGGTTATTTTTAAAACAAATTATTATGCTCAGGTATAACTAACCAATTTAATTAAAAACGATTTGAATGTCTCATAAGATAAGAAGGCTGCCTGATGAGAGATGACTGCCATGAAATAGTAAAATGAATGCAGCATTAACTGGAGCTTCTAAAGTGTAACTTATGCTCTAATTTATATATTTGGAGTCAAAAGCTATCATTCTCCAGACCTTTAAGTTTTAATTGAAAATAAATTTATTTTATGTTAACTAATTTTGTTGTATACATTTGTATTTATTTGAGTTACTGCATGATGGGACTTCTAAAGTTTCCCAATCCAGTATGCACAGTTTGGAGATTGCCAGTGCAGTTCATGTCCCACCCAGCAAATAGTTGTATATCTGTCTTAAGTACAATCCTCTATGGTGATACCTGTCAAGAGTTTTTAACCTGGTCATTGTAGGCCGAACAGCCTCTGTTGTCATGGAAATTTGTGCATCAAAAAGAGCATTTTTGCTTTGCTGAGGTGATGACAATGATTGCATGAACCCTCCCTCTGCATTCATCCAATAGACCTCTGCATGGCTTGCTGAGGTCTGCACAGACTGTGGTGAAATTCAGAAATTGTGTGTGTGTGTGTGTGTGTGTGTGTGTGTAACATTCTGCCAGGGCAGGGAGGAGTCGCACAATTGACAGAAGAAAATTCTGTGCAATTGTTTCCACCACTCAAAGTCTCAAAGTCCCTTTTTCTTTGTGCACTGAAATTCCAGCAGAAAGTTCATCAGAGACAAGGGTACTAGAAACCCTGAATTAATGTTCCTAGGACAGGAGTATGAGGGATAACCAGAAAGGGCACAGGGTACTAATAGGGATTCAAGCTGTGGGCTTGAAAACCTCCTGCTCTTGCTGCTGTTTATGAGGTGAACTATTGACTGAGAGCAATGTGTCCATGAAAGCCCATTTCTGTTGCAAAATTTCCTCAGCATTTAATTTCTTTTGACGCTGACGCACTTGCATTTCTCGGCATCATCCCAGTCTCTCATTTGACAGTTAATTACAGTAAGCCTGAACTGTTGAACTGCCTGGCAGACTGGTTCAAGTTTCCAACAAGATAGATTTAGTCTCGCTTCATCGGAATTAAAATGTGGAAGCTCTCATTAAGAAACTGGACCCTGCCCCCTGCTTTTGAAACTGAAGTGTGCTTTTGAGGCATTTTTTTTCTACTTTGGATACTTAAGAGCTGCCATAGTGAAAAGAAAGCAGAAGATAAAGAAGCGAAAGCAAAGCCATGCACTAGTTACTGGGTGATCTGTTCCAAAGCTCCAGTTTTCAGAAAAATGCATGGGCAATATTCCAAACAGGAAATAAGCTAATGTAGCGAATGACCAGATTTATACATTTGTCATTTATACTGGGAACTATTGATATGACAGGTCCCTGAAGCACAGACAATTCAATAGGTGGATTCTGTTGTCCCTTTACAGGTGCTGAGCTCTCTCTGGTTCCCTAATTGCAAACCCTTCACATAAAGAATTCCTTTTGAAGGTAATGAGCTTGCTGAAGGTAATGGGACTGATGGTCCAGAGGAAACTAATAAAAGAGAGCTGGGAAATCTCTTTTAAGGATGTCTTAATTATATGGTTTGTCTTTCAAGGGAAAAAGAATAAACATTTATAATTGAAGACCTACTGCATGCTGGGTTTGATACTTTGTGCTCCACATGTGAAACCTGAATTCCTCTTCCTTCAGCAACTGGGAACATATAATTGAGGTTGCCTTCTGCACCCTCTGAAATTGAACAGCCTTTCTTACGTTTTGAACCTGTAAGCACCAAAGCCTGTTTTCAAAGTTTCTTCTATCTGTTACGCTCAGGGGACCTTTTGGGAGCTGATTCCAGTCCCCTGTCATTTCACTTTCACAGTGGTGGGCTTTTGACCACTTCAAAGCCAGTTCCCTGTTCTAGACCATTTCATTCATTTGTGAGTGGGATCACCTCGATTCCAACTTATCTGAGACAGCCCAGTAAGGTGGTGCACCCTTTCAGCACCTGCCTTCTCAGGCTTCTGCCAAGTTACAACTCCAGTTTTGCTTCTTGCAGGAGGAAATGGGCCTTGGGATTTTCTTATATCACCTACTCCCTCCTTTTTCTGTGTCACACTCTGGCCATACTTCCCCCTTGCTGTGTTGGACTATATTCCTTCTTAAACTAAGAACTAAAATAAATCTGCTCACCCTTAAATCCTTATCAGAATTTTAGTTATAGAACAAGAAAAGCAACAAATACAAAATGATGGAGAGAAAGCACAGGTAGCAAATAACTCACAAGCCCAGGGAGAGAATGGCTTTATCTTAAAGGTCTTACTACAAATGCAGTCTCCTTCTAATCTGTGATAGAAGTTCTAAACACTACATTTTCTCTGCCAGGCTTATAAAACAATAAAATCCAGAGCTTCTAGGTAGGCACTTGAGAGAGGCTGAGGTTCTAGGCCTTTTCTTGGCATTAACTGTTGGAGTTTGCAGGGCTAGGTCAACAAACATGTGCTTGAAGAAGGGACTATTGAAAGTCAAAAGCCAGTCTCTGGAAGGGTCTTCTTTTATTATTGCCTTAGTTGGACCTTTCTTTCTCTTGGACGATGTCATGCTTTGTGGAAAGCGTGCATACTGTAATGCTTAGGTTCAAGCCTTGGGTTCTGCTATGAAGAGAGTCAGTTAAAGTAGATTAGGAGTTTTTAGATGGACATTCATGAAACTCCAATGGCTTAGTTCACAGCAAGCCTGTTAATCATATTAATAACTCTAATATTAAAATCCCTTGACTCTCATTCTTTTGCCTGGTAAGAAATGGCTCTCACTCAAAGTTGTCACCACCTTGGTTGCTTAATTTCCCCCGTATCTTTCTAATTATTTCTTTTATTTTTTGAGATTTTAATATAAATTACCTAATTTTCTTCTCCCTTTCCTTCCTATAAACCCTTCCACATACCCTTCTTGTTTCTTTTTCAAATTCATGGTCTCTTTTTCATTAATTTTTGTTATATGCATCTATGTATATACATATGTAATTCTAAATATAACTCACTCAGCCTGTTTACTGCTACTCCTGTATGTTTTCAGGGTTGACCATTTTTTTAGTGTCTCTTAATCCTATATTTTAACTTTGCTTTTCTCCCTACACACACGATCCTTTCCTATATCCTAAGAATCCTCACACATAGTTTGTGTTCTTCCCTTTCTGTGATAAACCAATAAAGACACAGGGAAGATGGATCACACCCATGATTTCTCAATCCAGGCTGAGTAGTTTAAGGAGCTAGGATATGGTCCTTCACATACCATGTTTCACTTCTACACAGCAAAGAGAGTTTTCACCTGGTGGATGCTCATGGACCTCAAGGTCTCACGTGCCCACATCCTTGTTTCTAAATTAATCTCCTGAATGTAGGTTTCAGTACACCCAAGCAAATAATAGCATGGAAGATTTAAATAAAATTTTCAGTATCAAAATTCTTCATATTTTCTCTAATCCTAATAATTTGGATATTTTTTCTTTATTTAGATAATTGAGTCTTTTACTAAAAATATATAACATGGTAGGCAGTGCCAATAAAGTTGTTTAATTTTTCATATGTGCTCATGTTATGTGCATCTGTGTGGTATATACTGTTTGCAAGTATGGGTGTATGTGGACATGTGTGGACATTCCTACAGACACCTGGAGTTGAGGCCAGGAACCATCCTTGATTGTTCTTTTACATCATTCATTGATGTAGGATCTCTTAGTCACTCCCAGAACTTAGTGATATGACCAATCTTACTGGCCAGCTCCTGGATCTCTGTTGTCTAGGGATAGTGACAGACCAGCTGCCATGCCACTGAAATGGGGTTCCCTCTGTATGCTGTGATTACCATTAATGAATAAAGAAAACTGGGTTGACCTGATAAGGTAGAACAGAATTAGGTGGGGAAAACTAAACTGAATGCTGGGAGGAAGAAAGTGAAGTTAGAGAGAAACCATGGAGCTGCAGCTGGAGAAGATACACTGGAACCTTTCTGGTAGGCCACTACCCTCATGGTAAAATATAAAATAATGAATGGGTTAAATTAATATGTAAGAGTTAGTCAATAAGGAACTAGAGCTAATGGGCCAAGCAGTGATTTAAATAATATGGTTTCTGTGTAATTATTTCAGGAGTCTGGGCAGCAGGAAAATGAACATGTGGCCTTCCCACAATAGCCCACCCAGCATGAAAGGAAGTTTTTGAGCTCCATTTTTTATGCTCATTTAGCAAGTGATTTAACCTCTGAGACATCTCCCTGGCACCAGTGAAGTCATCCTGCTGCTAAAGTGCATTTAATGCCATCAGCACAATGCCTAAACTTTTATTTCTAAAGAATTAATATTTCAGTTTAGAGCATGGTATTCCCAAATTTTCCTTTCAGCATTAAAGGAAAAAAACAAAACACCCAAACCAAAAGTAGTCGGGGATCAATGGCATCAAGTTAATTCAAAGAAACCAGCAAAAGGGTAAAGCAATTCCTTACTTTTACTTTTTATAATTCCAGACTCCAAAGTAAGAAAAAATGTAGCCATGGCTTATTTAGTCTAGTTTTCCATTTCTGCCTTCCAAAAATTTTATTATTAGCTTAATGCAAGGAAGTTGACCTCCTCAAAGTCACATAACGCTTTTATGCTCATGTCAGGGTAGAAGTAAAACTTGGTGACTGGAAATGTAGGGAGCCAAGGGCCGGAACAGGAACTCTTTTTAAAGACCCACACAGTGTGTATTGGTGACCCTTCAGCATTTCCTTTCTGGGCTGGAGAGAGCTGGAGATAGGCATCCTCATTTGACTACCAGTCTTGCTAAATTGGTGACCTCCCAGGTCCTGGGAAAGATCTCCTCTCAAAAATTAAGGTGGAAAGAAACTGAGAAAGACACCAGATGTCAACCTCTGGCCTTTGCGTAAGCACAAAACTTGTGCATATAGACAAATGCATACATATATAGATCATACATTTGTGTTCCCTTATTTATGTATTGTTTAGTACCATACCTACAAACTACTACTTCCTTAACATATGTGGGTACCACCCCCACCCTGTGCTCCTTCCCTGTTTTCTCCAAATGAACAGAATAGGCAATCATGAATATGGACCAGTCCTTCAATTGTAGAGAAATGCTTATTTCTTTTATTTCTTGATTATTTTGTTGGATTTTGTAGAAATAACTGAATTTTTTTAAATCAATGAATCTGTATCTTTAAGTTTTTTTGTTTCTGGAGGTTTCTCCCAACCTGTTGATCTTTGAAAAGAACTATGAAACTTTGAAAAGTCATTGACAGATGTTTATCCCATTAGGTTAAGACTTACATCTCAATGATAACAATGATTACTCTTAACGACTGAAGTCATCGTTCTTTGTAAAACCAGTGACTGTCTCTTTAGTGGACTTAACTGTTTTCAATAAATTTGACTCCATTATGGTGAGTCCCATGGCAATTCATCTTACACAAATATGACTTAAAATAATTACAAAGAAGTAAAAATCAATTGAGTAGTAAAAAAACATGGATAAGGACCTAGCTGGGGACATCTCTCTGGAACCCTGGGAACCCCTCTAGAGTCAAGACTCTTGCCAACACTAAAATGGCTCCCTTGCTCCCATATCCAACCTTCCTTTATCCCAACCACCCACTGAGACAGTGGGGCTGATCTAACAGAAGCTCACCAAGGCCAGCTGGACTGGGACTGAAAAAGCATGGGATAAAACTGGACTCTGAACATGGCAGACAATGAGGGCTGCTGAGAAGCCAAGGACAATGGCACTGGGTTTTGATCCTACTGCATGAACTGGCTTTGTGGGAGCCTGGCCTGTTTGGATGCTCACCTTCCTAGACCTGAATGGAGAGGGGAGGACCTTGGACTTCCCACAGGGCAGGAAAACCTGACTGCTCATTGGACTGGAGAGGGAGAGGGAGGGGAGTGTTGGGTGGGGTGTGGAGAGTGGAGGGAGGGGGAGGGAAAAGGGAAGAGGGGAGGAAGCAGAAATTTTAATTAAATAAAAATGGATAAGGTTTTTAATCCCCAAAATACCTTTAAGAAAAATGACATTTAAAAAATAAATATTTTAAAATAAATGGTTGCCCTTTAATAAAAAAGTATAGTTCCAAAAGTATTGGTTGATAAACATCATTGTCATGATAGAAATCCAATAAATTAGGTTCTGGATGAATTTCTTATTTACAAGATGGAAGATACTGGGCAAGTGTCTTTGAGAAATAAAAATCAAGTAGGTCTGACTACTGTTCTTAGCTATGCAGGATTTCCATTCCTTTAGGTCTTCAAAAGCAATGTATGGTCTGTGCAAGCCTGTGTAGGAGTGAATTTCTTGATTGGGGTGTAGATGGAGACAGGCCACTGGAGTAGTGTGTACAGAGTCCTGGTCTCTTCCACATGGAAAATAAAAGCAATGAGTTTATAGAAAATTCACACAGAACAACTTGGTAATGCCCAAGACAACATCATATTTAGTCGTGCAAATGGGTAAAATAACTATATTCACTTGTACCCATTAATGTTATAACAGGCAAGATCAACTCAAAATACATATATAGCATCAGAACTAAAAGAGATTAGTGATTAATCCAAGCATAGATACATACAATTTTGTTTTATGTTTTTGCTTTTGTGGGTCTTACTGACTGGAAATGAATAACTTTTTAGTTATACTATAATGCAATATTGTATTTAAGGAATCATTTCAAACTAACAATTCCAGATGATGATGTAAGATAATAGGTACAGATAGAGCATTCTTTGCTCGATTTTGGATAAAAGAGATTACTTAATTCCTTGTTTTTTATTCAAATTTTCTGCTTATTTTTGTGCTTAAATAAATATAGTAAATTCATGGTACTATCTTCATTCAGCCAGTAAACACCCATTTCTTCATTCTTTAATAGTGTAATTACAAATTGACTTTATTCTCCTACCAACTCTTATTGTTATCTCCCCTTTTAAATATAAGCACCTATTATAGTATCTTTTTATTTACATAAGCTTTTGAAAAGAGGGTCCTATTTCTGCGTGCATGTAATGTACATAATTGCTTTTGGATTGCATAGCAAATTCTTTGCTTCTTAAATATTTTCCAAGTTTCATCTGCATCACTGAATACAAACCTAGTGTGTTGTTCCCATTCACTCCGTAACACCCCATACACATCGTTGATTCACTTTTGTTTAATCTTTCTATCCTTTGTCCTAGAAACAGACTCCCCCAGCCTCATCTCTAACTCTACAGTGTTCTTCAAATAATGTTGCAAAACTATGTTTACACCTGTTCCCTAAGAGTCTGTGAGATTAACTCCCCTGTGCTATATCCCTGGGAGCAGCATCATTGGGCGACACTGCAGATAACAGATGGACTTTACAAGAGCTGCCACGTCACACAGTTTCACAGACAGAGCTTGTGGGTCCTACATGTTGACATCCCATTAGCACAGCTTTCCCAGTTTGTGAATCCATCACTTGTAAAGTGATGCCTTTAGGCTGTAGCTTGCGTGGGTCCTGTTTTGAGCAGCTTTGAGCATTTCCTCACAGATGCCATCTTGGCAAATGTGGGGTCACATGATATTTTCTAAATATTCTTCCTTTATTTATAACGTTTAGTAATATTCACATGCCTTCTCTATATTTATCATTTATTATTTCTACCCATAATAAATTTTCATTAAAAATTGTTAACGTGACACAACCAATTTTATTATGCATATGCCTTTAAATTTTTAATTTTGAAATTTTAAGTTTTTCACAAACACAAATATATGCTCATGTACATATGAATCTTATTTTAAAACTTTAAGAGTTTTATTGCACATTTAGTTTTTATTCCTCATTTTTTATTTATCTAAAATAGGTTAGCTTTACAGATACATCCTTTTAAAGAGCTCACACATCCCCAACAATTTGCACGACGCCTTTGTCAGTTGTCTCTTGCTCGTACAGATAAATGACGCCACACTCTGGGACCTCTGTTCTCTAGGTCTCCCTGCAGAGTGAATCTGTTACGTTAATATTGTAGTAGTAGATGATTCCCTTTTCCCCTTTTCACTCTTCTTTCTCAGTCCTGAATTAATGTTTCATGAACTTTGTAATTGTGCACGAGTTTCACAAATTCCTAGAAAATTTCAGTGTGTCTCAGAATAAAATGTGGATTAGTTTCCTTGTTGTTCAAATAACTTACTGCAGCAACTTAAAATAAAAAGAATTCATTTTCGAAGGTGAAAATTTTATATCTCACCAAAAGCAAGGTGTCCGCTGGGTTGCAGTGATTTTTGAAGACTTTCGTAGGTGGGGTTTCTTCTGCCCTTCTGGATTCTTTAGCTGCTGCATCCTCCTCTATCTCTAGAGCTGCCAGCACTGTCACCTGTCCCTCTGATCTGAGCTGTGAAAAGTTTTCTGCTTTGTAGACTGATTTTTTCTTTTTGGGTTTTTCAAGACAGGATTTCTCTGTAGGTTTGGTGCCTGTTCTGGAACTCGCTCTGTAGACCAGGCTGGCCTCGAACTCACAGAGATTCACCTGTCTCTGCTTCCCGAGTGCTGGGACTAACGGCGTGTTCCACTACTGCTCAGCTAGACTTATAAAATTGTCAAATTTGGTAATTAAGAAAAATTTCTCCTTCCGAAAGTGGATAATTACATAAGTTATTGTTTTAATCATTTGCATAAGATGCTTGCCAAAAGCAAGTTAAGACAGGAAATTATTTGATGTCATGGTTTCGGAAGTTTCAGCTCATCATGGTGAGAAGGCGTGTTCATAGACGCAAGGATTCCTCATGTTGTGAGACTTGCTTTTAGTGAACTATTTCCATCAGCAGCACCCACCTGCTAAAGATTTCTTAGCCTGGAGGCCAAGCTTTCAGAACCATAGTCTATGGGGGCCATCTATAGTTAAGGCATAAATAATCCTTACCACATTTTGAAAGTCTCTGCTGTTTTGGATGAAAGAGAACACTCATGAATTTTAAGGATTAGGTTTAGACTGCATTGGGAATTCACTTTTCTACCAAAGACAGAGTTTATCAGATTTTAGAAAGAAATTGGGGAGAATATTAAGGAGGCCAACTTGTCTTTTTTTCATTTGTTGTCTCCTATATGAGAGTTAATAATTTCTGCACATGAATACTGTATTTTACACTATTCGGTGATTTTCAGACTCTCTCTAATTTCTGCCACTACTTTGCATTGTATCTTATATTTAATTGTATTCTGTTATGATTTACAGTATATAGATATGATTATTTTTCTTTGATTTGATATTTGATAGGGTTGTTGAAATTTTCTATCAACACTGTTTTATGTTCCAATATGGAAGGAAGAAATTTTACAAGGTTTTAAGGTTGCTCCCCTAGATGAAGATCTATGGGCAGTCAATGGCAGAAAAAATTAGTTTTCCCCAGGACAAGCTTTATGAAAGATTATTCAACTTGAATAGGCCAAGTCTAAACACACACACACACACACACACACACACACACATAAACATAATAATAAAGAAAAAGAAGTTTTGATTTGAGAGTGGGAGCACAGGGGAAGTTGGTAGGGATAGAAAGAAGGGGAAAATAATTACTCAGTATGAAATCCTCAAACAAAATTTTTAATAAAACAATTTCTATCAATTTAACAGTTTGTCTATATCTCAAAATTTTCTGTCTTCCACATTTCTTTAAGCCAGGTCCAATTAACTACAGCCCTGGAGTCAAATCTAGTCTGAAACATTCTATTATAAACAAAGTTTTGTTGGCACACAGATGCACACATTTGTTGACTTATTACATAAAGTAGACTTTATCCTTTAAAGATGGAGCTTAGTAGCTGTGCTACTGATTGCTCACAGAACGTAGAATATTTATTGTTTGGCCTTCATAGACCGAGTTCTCAAGGTGTGTTATAAGCTTCTTGCTTCTCCTTCTCATGGTTAATGACTGGGACATTGGTTGTATTATAGAATCTAAACCCTAGAAGGTTTACCCTTGTCTATTCTACAGTATATTCTGAATCATGCAAGGTATGCATAATAAGGTTTAATGTATCTTCTAAAAAGTTCAGTTGCCTTTAGGCTATAAAATGCAGCTTCCAATGTTAGAATAGATCTAGGGTGCGGGGAGAGGCCAAGGAGACAGCTGACAGAGGTGATTTTGTGATACTTAGTTATGGGGAAAGTTCATAGGTGAGATCCCACTAAAATGGAAAATTAGTCACCCACTGATAATAATAGCTTTGCTGCTTTGTGCAAGAATGCCTTTGCCTTTAATTCAAAGCAACTCTTATTTCAGATCTGTCTTGCTTGGGAAGAATGATAATAATTCTAAAAAATATTGTTGGGAGACACATAGCTGAAAGCACACCATTTGTGTCTCGATGCTTTCCAATGTGGAGGGCACCGAACTGCTTCCTATAGCCTTGGAAATTGTAAAGGTTTTTTAAGTAAACAACTCAGTTTTATTTAGAGAGTGTGTAGAAAAGAGACTATGGGGCAAACACTTAGGAACAATTATTCAACTTTCTGTTTGGAGCTTGGAGGAAGCCAAGGCACAAACATTTTTGATTGTTCTACATTTGGGTGTGTCCCACAGCAACTGTGTTTACCACTCTGCCCAAGCCCAGATCATGAACATCAAGATTTGTGTACCTGAGGTGCAATGATAAGGAAGCAGGTTCCATGTCTGCACTAATGACAAGGAAATCCCCCTAGGGATATCTCTGACAAAGATGATCATTACATTGGCAAGGTTCTGAAGTGACTGTTTGGAACAGACAAGCCTAAACAGAGCAGATTTTTTTTTTTTTTTTGTGGTCATCAGAACTATCAAAGAACCACCAGTTATAGGAAGAAACAGACATGTTAGGCCAAAATTATCTCAGGGCCTGTACCTTAAGGCTTGTACAGAGAAAAGCCTGGCTTGAGTTTGAGGGATTGTCTTAAAGCTACAGAGATAGCAGAATCTATGTAGATGCCCCTCCAGCCAGAGGGAGGGCTTGACTGTCTCTCATTGGCTGGAGGTACCCCCACATCATACTATGTCACTTAACCTATATAAGCTGACACTCACAGTAATTAACTGAATTCCGCTTTGAGTTTAGTCCCTATCATGTCTGATTATCCTGCATAGTAAGTTTGCGGATCTGATTGTCCTGTGTCATTGGGCTGTGGAATGGGTGGATAGTACACTCAGCTTTCCCTGGGGAATAAGGCTAATGAGGCCTGGCACAGAAAGACATCAAATACAGAGTGAATGACACTTTTGGTGAGTTTGTTAATGGTCTCCAACAGTCTTGCCCTCATGTTTTGCCATAGAATTATCTGTAAACACCAGTGCGATCTGGAGACAGTTCAGTCTTTGGTCTGTGGATTGTAAAATTCATTCCAGTACTGGCATAACTCATAAAATGGCACCAACTATGTTTCTCCAGAATGTGGGATAGATACCAACTGTGGTGGTTTGAAAGAAAATGGTCTCCAAAGGGAGTGTCACTATTAGGCCTTCTTAGAGTAGGTATGGTCTTGTATGTCACTATGGAGGCAGGCTTTGAGGTCTTGTATATGCTTAAGTGATGCTCAGTGCCTAAGACCGCTTCATGTTGTCTATCAAGCTAAGATGCAGGACACTCAGATACCACTCTAGCACCATGTCTGTCTGTATGCCACCACGTCCCACCATGATGATAATGATCTGTAAGCCACCACAATAAAATATTGTCCTTTATAAGAGTTGTTGTATTCATGGTGTCTCTTCGCAGCAATAGAGACCCTAACTATAATATTAACCATCTAAAGAAGAAAACGAAAAACACTGCAATAAAGGCTCATCTGACCAGAACATAAAATATGCTTGTTCACGTCAACTTCGCATTCTAAGTCTTTCTTTCCTATTGAAGGCATTAATTATTCTTAAATGTGGCTGCACTGCAGAATCACCAAGGGCTACTTTCAAAATTACATTTTTTTTAACTCAAATTCTAAACTTGCTGAACTAACGGCACAAAAAATGTGATCCTAGTATCTTTTTAAAAAGCTTCTCAGTAGGTTCTATTGTGTGCAGTCTCTAACACATCTCTTCAATATTGATTTATGTTGTCCATCAATGCTCCTCACGTAATGATGTCTTTGGGAGGGAGAAAGGAAAGTTATTCATACTTATCTGCCTCTTCTACCCTGATGTGAAAACATCTTCTCTATTTTGGTGGTTTGAATAGGTGTGGCCCCCATAGACTCATGTGTTTGAATGCTTGGCCTATAGTAAGTGACACTATTAGGAGGTGTGGCCTTGTTGGAGGAGGTGAGTCATTGTATGGGTGGAATTTGAAGTCTCATATGCTTAAATTATGCCAAGTGTGGCACAAGTTTCCTGTTAACTGCAAATCAATATGTAGAACTTTTAGCTACCTCTCCAACACCATGTATGCCTGCACACTGCCAGGCTTCCTGCCATGATGATAATGACTAAGCCTCTGAACTGTAAGACAGTTCCAATTAAATGTTTTTCATTAAAAGTTGCTGTGGACATGGTGTCCTTCACAACAATAAAAACCCTAAGACACCTATTGATCTTTTCTCTGTTTCCTGAAGTATGAGGGATATAGGACAACAAAACAGCTAGAATGAGCAGCCCAAGAAGACTGGTGTTACCTCTGACACCAGATAAAAGTTCAACACATCCCTGATGTGGGAGTGTCATATATCAATCTGTTGATTTCATTGGCTAAGTAATAAACAAACTGCTTGGGCTCATAGCTTAGAACATAGGTGGGTGGAGTAAACAGAACAGAATGCTGGGAGAAAGAGGAAGTAAGCTCAGAGACTCGACAGCTCTCTTCTCGGGAGCAGATGCCTCAGAGAGAAGCCATGCTCCTGGCTCCTGGGCAGACACACACAATGAAGCTCTGACCCAGGATGGACGTAGGCTAGAATCTTCCCGGTAAGCGCACCTAGCTGTGCTACATAGAATATTAGAAATGGGCTAGTCCAGGTGCGAGAGTTAGCCTAGAAGAGGCTAGATAGAAATGGGCCAAGCAGTGATTAAAAGAATACAGTGTCCATGTAATTATTTCGGGGCATAAGCTAGCAGGCGGCTGGGGGTGGTGGGGACGCAGCCCCGCAGCTTATATTACTACACATCCCCAAATATCCAGAGTGAGATAACCTACTGGGAGGGCTTGGAGAACTTTCTCACAGACACTACACTCATGATTATAGGTTATTGCACAGAGGGCAATGGCTGCCAGCCTGGGAAAGGGTTATGTGCAGAGTACAGGAGAGGTCTGGGTGCCCCACTTTAGTTAACCCCTATATGTGGTGTCAAGGCTTGCATTTCCTTTGCATTGCCCTAGTGTGTGATAATAAACACAGAAGAGTGCTGATCAGGTAAGCCCTTGCTGTCCTGAAATTTGTCTTAGTCAATCACTCAGAAGCTACATGGCTCAACTTTGACTCCAGCTCTAATTAGTTTCTTTGCAAGTAAAAATTTTTATGGCCTGGCTTTAAGTCTGGAGTGCCTAGTGGCTGAAGATTCTAGGCAAACAAAGTCCTTCTCATCAGGCAAGGGAACAAGATCAGTCCCCAACATCAGAGCACAAAGGGTGGATCTCTCATCAGGGAGGGTTAATTCTTTATGACAAAAAAACACCAGGTTGCTTCTTTTCATAAAACCTGGGCCCTTCCTCTGCCTCACCATTTGCAGACAGCATCTGATTTCTTTGAAACAGGCCTATTTTCTCAGTTATTGTTGACAGTAGTTAGGAAACAATGGGCAGAGGCTAGCAAGAAGAGAATGGATATTAACAAAGACTCCACGTCCAGGATGCTTCCAGCAGGCCTATGTGATTTAACTTTAACAGTCACTTTAAAAAGAAAATAAACTTTCCTTTATGTGTGGGATAAAAGAATAAAATCCCACAGTGACCACAAAGACAGGAAAGAGTTTGAATTTGAAGCTGGGCCTTGCTAGCTCCAAAGCCCACGTTCTTTTTTCTGCATCAGACAGGAATCCAGGTTATTGTTTTTTCCTTCACTCTGAGTGTATATGCCAGGGCAAAAGGCACTTACTGCTTTCCAGTGGGATGAGGAAACAGGGTTTTGGGTCAGAAAGAAGGTCAATGAAAGCCAGTTGTTTGGTGTGTTTAGTGCCTACCCTTGGTTCAGTGAACCCCACTTTCTCGTCTGACCCCTAGTGTTCTTTAGATGAGAACCCAAGAAACCATTTACAAAAGCTGTGTCTGCTCAGGGCTTCCTGTTTAATGGAGAGAAGTTAGAGAAATAGCAATTGCTAAAATTTACTACGTCAATGCATTGTTAACCTCTATCACAATGCATCAGAAACTAGCCCTGTTTCTTTTCAATTTTACATCCAAGCAAACTTTTCCTGAGGGGCTGGTGAAGCTGGAGTCCAGATGAGCAGGCCTGCCTCCCACACCTGTCTGCTGCCCCAAATGGCCTGGCTTTGTCACCAAGCATCCATATCTCATCAAGGAAAGGCTATTAAGCTCACCAGAAGGAACCTCCCTACGTTTTTGTCATTTAAATGGAAATATGCCAGTATGTACCTAGAAATGTGTGTAATTGGCATAGTTTATAAATGAACTTCATTGCTTGGTAGATTTTCAAAGACAATGAAGTCATTTCTATTGTGTTACACATTCATTCAGATGTTGATCTATTCAGGAGGGTTGGGGACAGAGAGAGAGAAAGGGCGCTTGTAAACATGTGAGTGCTAGAGAAAGTATGGGAAGAAAGTATGAAGATTCCTCTTTTTCATGAAATGATGTCATTTTAAGCTATAAAATGATATTACTTTACCTTTTAATGGAATGACACTTCTGCACCTCTTCTTGTGACTGTCTTTAAGTTTAGAATTTGATACCTCCCTATAACACAGTTTGAAATATGTAGGGAAATTATTTAGCAACTTATAAGGGTAATGCATAAAGATACCACTGTTACCAAGTCTGAGCACTCAGAGCTCAGAAAGGGTTCAATGCTGTTAATCTGTGAGTTGGCCGATTCACATCAATGCCCTCCCATTGTCCCAAGAGGAAGTAAAAGCAGCCAAACCTTGTATTTGGTAGATTCTAGACTTGTAATTAAGTGACAAAAAGAGAACAAGAGACAAAGTAGTAGATAGAAGTGTGACTCAGCAGAATATGTACTTTGTACATTAGGAAGGTCATCTCACTGTTATTTTCGGAGGAGAAATGATTTTAATTCATATAAGGTCCTTAATATTTGTTTACTTTTCAACAGATCAGACTTATTGTAGAGAATAATCATGAGATTGATGATAAAATATGTTTTATCAAAAAGCAAAATTTAAAGGGTAGTTCTTTCAAGTAAGTAGTCAAAGCAGTTTTGTTTTTGGAGATATGATTACTTTCATATTAATTTTAAAAAATATGCTACCAGTGATTTGATTGTGAGATATGATTCCCGAACACATCATCTTTCTCATTCTAGTCTTTGAGAGCAAATACTTCCAGATTATGTCAAATTTTATAAGTGACAATTTGCTAGTATTATATTTTATCATACTGCAATAAAAAATCAGGTTGTGATAGCTTACCCAAGATGCTTGGATTTCAGAATTATTCAGTTTTTTAAAATTTTGTAATACACATGAAATTTCTTGGGATAGTACTAAAACCTAAATATAGGTTTTATTTGTTTTAATATGTACTTTCTGGAAGATATGGCACAATGTTTTCGTGTGCTGACATTTTGGTTCTGACCCATCATAATAGATTATTATGTGTACATTTCCTACTGCTGTAGTTGGTTAAAAATCTTCCTGTTTTGTGTCATTGCAGGCTTCATCTTAGAGATATTCAGCTTAGAGATATAATGCTTTCCTCTGTTTTGTTGATTAGTAAATTCACATAAGTTTACTTAGCATTGTAAGGATTATGAGTAGACTCATGTCTTTATAATATATTTATAATAAATGCTACTTTTGGAAACCCAATGTGAGAAAATTATACTTTCTGTTTGTATTGAGCAGTGTATAGACAATTCTGTGCCTCAGTGTAAAACTAAGCATGCTTTGTATATAGATGTCTAAGATGTCTGATTCTAATTCTCTGGAGACTGTGACTCTTGTTGCCTTTGATCTAGGTCACAGCAGAATAAATTGCAGATAAATGATGGCAAGCACAATAATTCTTGTCTACAGATATATTACAAAGTCTGTCCAGTTATTCAAAGGTATTTTTCTTTGTTAAAAGCTAGGATCATCTCTATTTGTAGATCCATTTTCACATTCTTCTTTGCTGTGGATTTATGCTGCACTTGATTTTATGAGTGGTTATAAGAACCTTATCACTTCCTTCATTCATTATATTAAAACAATATTTAACATTTATGCCAGACGGTGGTGGCGCACGCCTTTAATCCCAGCACTCAGGAGGCAGAGGCAGGCGGATCTCTGTGAGTTTGAGACCAGCCTGGTCTACAAGAGCTAGTTCCATGACAGGCTCCAAAACCACAGAGAAACCCTGTCTCGAAAAACAAAACAAAAAACACACAAAAAAAATTTAACATTTATTCATTTTTAGCAATCTAAGAGTCATGATTTTATCTTATTTTTGAAAACTATCCATTAGTGCTATAGAGATTTGCATTGGTATGGATCAGGGTTTATTGCTACAAATTTAAGATCAATTTTGTTCTATGTATATTTCTGCTCTTGATTAGGTTTGTGCAGCTCATTTAGAAATGTAATGTATAATTAAGACATATAGGTTAATAGATAATCATCTATAATAGACAAGATTGTAGTCACCTAAGTTAGGTTTTGTGGATATATAGAGATATATTTCAGTTAGATATATATTTTTCAAACCTTTCAAAGACCACAGAGTATGGCATTTAAAATGTTTTAAGAACTTAGAACTTTTCATGACAGTGAGACACATATGCTCCTGGAAGCACCAAACTACTTCAAGAGGAAGATGGGCATCAAAGAGGCTCCTTAGGAAGCCTGCTAGCATTTGGGCAAAAAACTGCTCTTGCCTGAACTGCATGGTGGTATGCTGTGTGAACTGGACATGTAGGACCCACAGAAAAATGACTGATGTACATGCCTAACTATGAGATGGTCCTCAGGGTTCCTGCTTCATGAAGGAGTCTGCAACCATTCTGCAGGACACAGAAGAAAGTGACTGACAAAGTGCCAGTATAGGTGGAACTGTCTCTGAAATTTCCTTCTTTGTGGAAAAGTCTGATGGATACTATGGGCCTGTAGGCTGAAGATAGATGCCCCAATGATACAGAAGAACTTTGGGAGACTGTCCAGGCAGCAAGATGTCTCTGTCATTTCTAGAGTTTTAGAAGTTGCTTACAATGCACTTCCTGTTTACTTAGGTAATATTATATCCTTCTAGAGTCTTTGATAGAGTTGAACAATTTATAGTTATAGTTTTCCTTAGTTATGATAAAAGATAAAGTAGATATAAGTATTATAACTGTAATTATTGCTTGATATCTGTTTTTATATGTAATTTTACTATGTTAAAATTAAAACCTTCCTTTATGTTTAAACAGAAAAGGGGAAATGGTGTGGGATGTTCTTCTGTATATGTGTTGCTTTTATTTGTTAGTAAATAAAGAAACTGTCTTAGCCTGATAGGGTAGAACAGAGCTAGTTGGGGAAAACTAAACTGAATGCCATGAAAAGGAAGGTGGAGTCAAGGGAGAAGCCATGGAGCCACCACCAGATACAGATATGCTAAAGCCTTGCCTGTAGGCCACAAGTCTCGAGATAAAATATAAAATAATGGAGATGGGTTAATTCTAGATGTAAGAGCTAGCTAGCAATATGCTTAAGTAATTGGACAAGCAGTGGTTTAATTAATACAGTTTCTGTGTGGTTATTTTGGGAGTCTGGGCAACCAGGAAACAAACAAGCGGCCTCCTTACAACATATTAGCTAGCAATTCTTGAGTATCGTCTCTGTGATACGGAATGGTGTCTTTCTTTCCTGGTTGCACACTTATTGTTGCTTCTGTTTTAAGATGTCCTGGCACTGCTGTGATTTAATCTATTTTAGATGTTAGGTTCCCTTGTTTTATTTTACCTTTTCTTCAAAGTCATTATCATTTAGCATGTGTCCCACTCTCACTGGTGTTGTTTTTCTGTTTATTTGTTGTTTTGATTCTTTATTCAAATGCGCCAAAGGGAAGGCTTCTTTTCTGATGGCACCTCAGCATACAGTGCTTCACAATGCAAATGTACTATAGTATCTGTTTGAAGCAGTGAATATGTATTTGCTAAGCAAGCAGGTAAGTAGATGATCCCTATTTGCAGTACATAGCCAATAATATCTAGACAAAACTCAAGAAAGTTTTAAAAGCTTTAATCAGTTGGTTCAAATGAACACTAAGGTTGAGAATATACATACTTCTTGCAATAGAGGTTTTACATTATATAAATTATAAAAATAATTTGACAAAATGTGTTCAAGGATGATTACAGAATTACAGAAGAAAATATAAAATGATTTTAAATTCATAGATTGATTGATTTAGTTATGTTTTATAATTTACATTTTATGAAATCAAATAAAATTTCTTTTATATATTAAGTGAACATGTAGGAGGGATGGTCTGTGGGATGGCTCAGAGGTTAACAGTCTGAGCTGCTCCTTCAGAAGAACTCAGTTTAGTTCCCAACCTCCAAGTCAGGTAACTTACAGATACCTATAATTCCAGTTCCAGGGATAGGACACTTCTGGTTGTTGTAGGTACTGTTCCATGTGCACAGAATCCTATACAGGCACACATATGTACAGGTAACCAAAAATAAATATTAAAAAAGTTATGTGGTGCAAAATATTATTATATGATTACAGGTAAGTTTTCATATGTATAAAACATATCTGTAAAACTACATCTGTGCATAGTGACACAGGCTTCACCTCAACTCACAGGAGGTAAAAGTGGGAAGTTGTGAGCTCACAGGTAACCTGAACTCTTTGGCAAAGTCATGTGTCCGGAGAAGAATGAGAACGAAGCCCGGATTGATATTAACTATGTGTATTTATAATTACTGGGAATAAGATGACATTCAGTATCTTTAACTCGTTTTAATTACTTCTCTTTCCTACTATAATCATGATTTGTAAACTAAAAAGTCTATTTTTATTTTTAAAAAGTAAAGAATAATTTTTATTTTGATTCCTTCATTGTACAGATAAAGAAATGTGTCTCAAGATAAAAAAAAAATGTTATGTCTGTTTAAGCATTGACCATAGTGGCAAAAACAAACAAACAAACAAACAAAAAACCTCAGTAAAAGTACAGCAGTCTTGACTTACTGAAAAGTTGGGGGGGGTATTTTACATTTCCTGTTCAAAATAGTTTTCTTTGGGGTGGGGCTCAAATTTAGCTGTGAAACTGCCTTTGGTGAGACACTTGCATCAGAGGTACGTGTGCTCCACAAATAGAGTGCCTCTATCAGAGACTACTGATGCAGCAGAATAAAATTACATGTTCTTTTTAGATAGATTCCAGTGACACTTCCTGCTCATGTCAATCTAAATCAAATTCTTCCTAAGGCAGAGACTGAACTGTGTCAGAACTGTGCAGATGGGGAGAAAGTCTTTTAAACACCAGTTAATGGTTCAGCCCTAAGGCATCAACAAGTACAGCTTCAGGGTGGAAGAAGAGGTTATCAATTTGAGTGAGCAAAGAGAAAGTTATTAAACGAAGAGAAAAATTATTGAGAGAAAGTTATGTAAAGAATATAGCGTCAAGAACTGCAAATGAAAAGTTATTTGCCGTTAAATGTAAATGGCTTTTATTTAACAGACTTGCTTGAATTTCATTTTTTCGTAATTGGAAAACAATCATATACAAATCTCATGTTAAAAGAGTTTGAGCAATTTTAAGAAATTTGTTTTTGAAAAAGCAAGCCATGAAGTATGTCCCTCATCCATTTGAGACAGATGCTGTCTACTGAATATTTGAGCAATCGATGGCAAAGACAGAAGGCATCATGGCTACTGGAACGGAACGGGGCCTAAACCTTGTCCTGTGGGTTTGGTACCTGTCTGTCTGCTACTGGCAGAGCAGTGGATGGATTGTGCAAAGTGTGTGCAGGAGTCCCCGACCATCCTGCAGGTGTGCTCCTCACCTCACCCTTGCTTCTTTCCTTCCCACATCCACTGAATTTCCATGTGTCTTCAACATTCGTCCATCCTAATGTCTCAACAGTTTTACTTTTTCATGTTTTCTTGAAACATGCTGTTTCCTTCACGGTTATTTTCCATTAGTTTTTTTTTCTTTTTATTCTTTGGGCTTCTCTGTTTTCTAATTTTACCTCTTTTTAAAATTCTTCTTTCTAATTTATTTGAGGAAAATACTTTATTTAAATTCATCTAAAAATTATAACAAGTCACTTCTAATTAAATTTTAAAAATTTAACTTGATGATATTATTGGGGCTTTTAATGATTTGTATTAAACTCACAATACTACATAATTTCCTGTTGTTTTTAAATTTTACATTTAGTCTTATTTTAACCACTTACTCTTTATCTCCCTGTTGATTTTTGATTTTTCTCTTTTCTACACATACCCCTACCTCTGATTTCACTTTTTAAATAATTTTAAAGTGTTCTGGGATGTTTGGCCAGAGAAGTGGCTATAATGCAGACCTTCCCTACCACAGACAGGAGCCCTGAGCCTCTGGGTCCTATTGCTGTCTGGACAGCTTCCCAGTGGATCTCCCAAATGGATTTCCTGCTCTACTTTGCTTGTGTCTTTAAAAACCTCAGCTTGACACTCTGACTTCCCCATTAGGTACATAAATGTGTACCTGACATGAATAGAATTGTTTCTTTCCACATTCTCATACAATCTAGACTCTAAGTGATTTACTTTAAAAATATTTCTCTCTAATATACATGCTATTAACTCTGAGTCAAAGTGCCAAGAGAAAGAAGTCATACAGATTGTAAACATGCCCTGTCAGAGGTAAGACCCTGCAGATAAGACCTATCTGGCAGGGCTTGTCCTTCACAGAATACCAAGTGCACTATGCGCTGATCTCAGAGAGGAGGTATATATGCTCTGGTGTACTGTCTAACAACTTGCTTTGATTTCTCTTCCAGTGAAGGACAACTGGAGTTCTCTTGTCAGCATTTTCTGGAATGCCTCTCATACTCTGGGATCTCACTGTTGTTACTGGAGGGCATCATGACTGAGCTTCAATATTAAAATGGTTG
Source organism: Microtus oregoni (assembly GCF_018167655.1). NCBI lineage: Eukaryota > Metazoa > Chordata > Mammalia > Rodentia > Cricetidae > Microtus > Microtus oregoni. The sequence continues at coordinate 39,504,811 of NW_024543062.1, read as the reverse complement.
AATTCAGAATATTCTAGGAGACACACCTCTGGCCATGACTTTGAGCTTCCAGAGATGCTCCACTGAGGAGAGAAACCTGGCCCTGGTAATGGGCTGAATTCTGGAACTGAATATAGAAGAAGAGAAGAAGGTGAGCAGGTATCAGTGCCCGTCACTCTGCTTCGTTACTGCAGACAGGACCTCACCAGTCACGTGAGGCTTCTGCTGCAATGCTTTCCTTACCCTGACAGATTGTGACACCCAAATCAACTCCTCCTTGTCTACTTCACTTTTAGCAGGTGTTTTTGTCACCGCAACAAGAAAAGTAATTAATACAGATGCTCTTCTTTTCTTTTAAATGTTTTATATATTTGTTTACTTACTGTGAATGCTATGGCACAACAGTGGATGTCAGAGGAAAACCTTCAGAAATCAGTTTTCTGCCTCTACCATGTGGAGCCCAGGGACAGAACTCAGCTCTTGTGGCAGGCACTGTGCTCGCTGAGCCAGCTTAGCAGCCCAGTCTTCGTGTGTTATTGACAAGTGTGAGTCTGCTTATGGTGAATGCAATGCTCTTAGGGCTTATATGGAACCATTTGGGTGTGTCTAGTCATCACCTCTGAAGAAGGCAGGCTCATTTGCTTAGAATTGATCCCCTGTTCTCTTGGAAACTCTCATAGGAAGGAGTCCTGCACTGTGCTTCTCTTATGTCTAAGGATGAGCTAACCTGGGCTACTCAGAAGCTCTGGAACTCTGCAGTTCTCATTCAGGTCATAAGACAAAATAGAATCATTGAAATGACACCTGCATCTAAAAACCTTGTATTCCCTATGGTAATTCTCACATTGAAGTTAGTTCCCTATTTTCTAAGTTGATCTGGTCATTTCTCATATAGTATATAGTAATTTAAGGTGACGCTGTATACATTTAAATAGTAGAATAATTTTCTGTGCTATTTTTCTTATATAAATAGCGCATTGCATCAATTTTCTTATAAGAAAGGCATGAAAAATTAATTCAATTTTAATCTTCTGTTTGGTCCTTTAAACTAGACAAAGGTATTTATATCATTGTTATCAATATTTTTCAATATTTTCTTATGTATTATGGGTACATAAATAGCATCATTTTAATAGTATCTTGTACAGTCTATTACTTAGCTTTTGCCTTGCAATATACTATAAAAACCTCAGTGATATACAACAAAAGCAAGTATTTCTTATGCACCAACAGAATCTGTCCTGCCCAGGAGAAAGGCCTTTCACTGCTTCATTGCTGTTGGCTTCGCTCACTTAGATATCTGAGGTTAGCTGCAGGTTGTGTGTTTATGCTCACTTAGATATGAGGTTAGCTGCAGGTTGTGTGTCTATGCAGTTTGTTGATGCACTCCAGCAGTGTGTATCTCATCTGCTGTAGGCTAGTCTGCTCAGAGCCCTGGTGTTTCTGCAAAGGAATAGACCTGAGGTGTGACTATTTCCAATAATTTATCTTTTCTGCCTTCCTTCTGGTTTAGGAAGTCCATAGTAGAGCTCAAATTAAAATTGTGGCAGGAGCCTCTAAATGTGGAGAAAGCACTGAGTGGCTGTATGGGGAAAAGGACATGGACTCACGAGTGTAAAGAGCTGAGGTCAAATATCCACCAGTTATGCACAGGGTGGTATAAGTCCTGGTTAACTTTGACTGCCAACAGGACACAACTTAGAGTTGTCGGATAAGAGACTCTGACTCACATATTTGCCTAGATCAGATTGCCTGTATACACACATGCAGGGCTTGTTTGGGCTGTTAATGGATGTAGGGGCAGGGACTGTGGATGGCACCATTTCATAGACAAGTTGTTCTGAACTGTGTAATGAAGTCAGCTGAGCATAAGCTTGCCTGTCAACCAACAAGTACTGTCCTCCATGCCTCCTGCTGCTCTTCACTTACTATGACATGAGATCCTCTGTCACACGTAATCACCATCGTATGTGGAATAGCAAGCAGGGCTTCCTTCACATTCCTGCCTGAAGCTCATGTCTTAATTTCCCTCCATGATGGACTGTGACCTAAAATTGTAAGCCAAATAAATACATGGTTCAGTGGTCGTTGTACAGAAATAGTAACTCAGTCCTGCTCTTAAATCCAAGTTGTTATCCTACAAACTGTCGTGTGCTTGAAGATGCTATTGTAACTTTATTAACAATTCACTACCTTACATTTGCTCTAAAATGGGATATTCCAGATCAAATGATACTCATATCAAAACCTGAGCACACTGGAAGACGTCTCAAATCACGGAACAACAAATGCTAACAACAAGATGATGCAGAAAGGAAGGCTGCTGTAGTCTTTAAAACATAGAAACAATCCAGTGGCTGTCTCCATAGTTATGTTTGCGGCAGTTTGTCAAGAACCACGCAGAGGTGACAAGGCCCTTGCTTGCTTACTGACAACAGGGTTACTCAACGAGAAAGAGAGAATTTTCAGCTTTCTTGAGAGTGTTAATTGTCTTCTCAGCTCTCCCTCCTGGCAAGTGAACCTTTGCTATCTTATTCCAAGTGAAACTGGTATGGTTTGTTTCAATGTGGAGTAATCATAACCCAAACTGCTCTTGCTTGGACATTCTCCTCTCTGTTAGCTGGCCACACACCTCATTTGATTGTCGAAGCCTCTGGATGTGTGCAGCAAACAAGAGCTGACTTCTTATCTATCAGCAGAAGCTGCCTGATAAACAGCAAGACTGAATAATTTATAAGGTAGCAGTATGGGAAGTGGCATTTCACACTTCGTTCCACACAAAATGTCACATGAATTCCAAACAGGCTAAACTGTTCAGTGAGACACAGAAGCCTGGAAGCATAAACGAGAGACTAGAAAGACAGGGTCCTATGATGTAGTAGTTGTGTGATGTTACTCAAAAATTCTGATACATATATGGTTCTTCACTGATTCAATATGAAATCAAATCATAGTTTCTCAAATCTATGTTAATAAATAATTATTATACACATGGAAGTAGCATCAATGAGGCAAATAGGCTTAAGTTTTCATCCACTCAATTTCAGTCAATTTATAGTAAATGAGTACTGAAAACTAGATTATTTTTCATTTTAACACCAGGCAGCAAGCCTCACTTGAAGAGAACCAAAATCTGCATTATTACGCATCATATTTCATAGTTAACATTAATCCCCTAATCAGGAAATCTAATCAAATTGGGTCTGGAGATGCAAATCAACAAGATATTAACAGTTTTTCATTCCTAAAGGCTACAATAAGATTAAACCAAAGACAGAAGGTCAAGCTCCCAAAAGCAAGACTGAATTCTCATTTCATTTGATGATTAATATTTAGTAAGTTGACTTATTAAAGTCTTAAGGCTGTTATTTAATTGGCTTATAGTAACATATCAGCTTTAAAGAAACCTAAGTCCATCACAAAATCTGTTATCTATATTTATATATAAAATAATGAGCATAAAAATTGTGGTGATGTGAAAGAGAATGGCTCCCAAAGGCTCAAGTGAATACTTGGTCTCCAGTTGGTAGAACTGTTTGGAAAGGGTTAGGAGGTGTGGCCTTGTTGTAGGAGATGTGTCACTGGGGTGGGCATTGAGGTTCCAAAAGCCTGTACCAAGCCTAGGAGTTCTATCTCTCTCTGTCTCTGTCTCTGTCTCTGATTTTTCCTCTTGTTCTCTACCTCCAACTTGCCTACAAGACATAAGCTCTCAGTTACTGTTCTAGCACCGTGTCTGCTGCCATGATCCCCATCATGATGGTTATGAATTCACCATTTGAAACTGTAAGCAAGATCCAATTAAATGTTTTTATTTATTTTTTTTGTTTTTGTAATTTGCTTTGATTATGGTATCTCTTCACAGCAATAGAATGATAACTAAGCCACAGAGATTGGAAATATATGAAGGCATTGTTTTCTGTTCAAAGATTAATTATTGAACCCAGGATGGAGAGGGTACAGGTTAAGGGCATGAGAATTAGATATACTAAAATGGGTGCTCTTTGGTGTCAACTACTACTTGATAGGAATCCAGGTAGCATGAACTTTATATGTGATCAGAAAGTTAGTTACTTTTCTTCACTCTTCCCTACCTTCTCCTGTTTGCCAATTATAGATGATCTTACTGGCCAAGTCACCTCTCTGCCACCACCTCCTCATACCCACTGACATCATTTGCACTATAGAAGCATCTTTTTAAATAGTGTCTTTGAAACCAGCCTACGTTGCTAACTCCTCCTAAATGCACTTGTTTGTATGTTCTTCATAAATAGTTACTTGTTGTGTAAAAACTATAAACTAAGACAAACTCTCTAATTTAATGTATAAGATGCTTACTGAAGGGAGCACATATTGTTCACATTCACAGAACCAGGAGTAGATCTGGGACCCTTGCCATTCTTCCCATCATCTGTGTTTATACAAGCAGTGATATTGTGATCACAAGTGGATGTGTCCACCTCACATGAGACTTAGGTACTTTGGGAACACATCTGGGCTGTGTCCTATAAGTCTTTGTGCTGTTAGAATCATGCCCTCATATAATTCTAAATAACTACCTGATAAATAGTTTTGGAAAAAAAATTGTAGTTTGAAGTGTAAGGATCCATGATAAATGTAGCTCATAGACAATATATCAAAAGAAAATATTTAATAAAGGGATATCTGTAGCAGCCTTGGGAAGACTTTTTTTTCAGTCTTGGAAAATGTGGACAGCCATGTAATAGAGATTTGTCATCAATGGAAATCTTCATTGGCTTCTGGGTCAGTTGAACAGGAAGAAGACAGTGTTGTTTGAGTGCAGAGCAAGAGATTGCTAGTAGTGACTTGTTATCATAGAGGAGGGGACTTTCTGGCAGGTGTGGGAGAAATGGAGGAACTATAGGTAGTCCTATCTTCCCCTTGGATTTAGAGAGCAGAATGGGAAAAACATTTGTTCATGACTTGTTACTGACTACCAGAATTCTGAACTCATTCTAGTAATTTGAATAAGAATGGCCACCCATAGGCTCATATATTTGAGTACCCTACTTGAGAAGGATTAGGAAGTGTGGCCTTTTTGAAGTATGTGTGGCTTTATTAGTGGAAGTGCGTCACTGAGGGTGGGATTTGCAGTTTCAAAAGCCTAAGCCACATCCAGTGGCTTTCTCTTCCTGCTGTATGTGGTTTGGAATATAGGATTCTCAGTTTTGCCATAATGGTCATGGGTTGCACTTCTGAAACTGTAATCAAGGCCCAATTAAATACTTCCTTTTAGAAGAATTGCCATGGTCATGTTGTTTCTTTATAGCAATAGAACACTGACTGAGACACACATTGAACATGCTTAGTATAGTATGAAAACAGAAAAAGGGGCAAATTTTACCAGATGGCAAAAAAGCAAGGAACAGCAGACAGCAGATACCATTGTGATAGTCTCTTCTCTACTCAAGTGGATGCCATGAACTTCACAAACAGAATATTAATTCAAAATATCATTAATAAAGAAGCAATAATGAACAAAACAAATATTATTTGTTAAGAATTTTACACATGCATATATTTTTGATAAAATGTACCCTTCCTTATCCTTCCTTCATTTCCTCTCCTGCTCTACCTCTTCACATTTAACTTTATGTGCTCATTTGAAACTGACTGAGTCCACTTAATGCTGCTCATATGTTCAGGGATGTAGGTCCATCATTCCTCAGAAAATCAAAAGTGCTATTTCCCAGCAGCCAGCAATTGCCTATAGCTGCTAAGGCCAGGGCTTCATGAGAACACACTTCTCTATACTGAGATTAGCTAGCTGACCTTTCTGCAGGTCTTGTGCATTAAGTCACAGCAGCATGAAGTCACTACATGAAGTCATGTGTGACATGACCCTGTCATGTTCAGCAAATAATGTTTGCTAGCATTACATTTTTCTAAACCAAATATAGGACTTTTGATTGATGGCATAGGATACAAGTCCATGCGTCTGGGTCTCTGTTATACTATTTGAGATTTTCTAGTGTTTCTTGTTTTATCCAGTCACCTTAGGAGACTGGATAAGAGACGATGCATTTTTTCAAGGCCACTCACCTCTTCATGGCATGAAGCCACTCATATGCAAAGCCATAGATCTACTTGTCTGGTTTCAGCACACTGAGCTTTCCTGGTGAGCTATATTAAGAGATTTCTGAGAGCAGATTATACAGTTATTATTTGGGAGCATTTGCTCTGGTGGTAGTGGTGGTGGTGCTGGTGTTGATCTATTTCGATCTCATATTTTTACACAAGCTACTTTCAAGCACTGAGGGGTGAGAATAAAAACTGATTAATTGATCAAGTCCATTTTCTCTCCCTCCCTAACTTGAACAGGTTGGAAACATCTAAAGCTTCTCTGGGACAGTTATCCCGGTCTCACCCTCTTGAGCATTTTTCCCCAAATGCTCTGCTTCTTCTAATTGCTCTTTTGTCTCATCAGGACTCCTTTTCTGCCCCCTCCCCCGCTCTATCTACCCATAATGCCTTCAATTACACACCAGCTAAGGTTTTCAGGGTCTGTCTAGCCACCATGTCATTCTGAGCTGGAAATCTTGGTTTTCTTTTTTCTTTTGGTTAATCTGAGCTTTCAAAGTAAGTGTGGAAGGATGTGTGTTTGTCCATTGTCTGTGTGGCCTCCCACAGTGACATCATTGATGGTGTGCAGGCATTGTTTATGCAGATCCCTACCATGGTGGAACTCAGTGAATCCTCTCCTCAGCAGTGAGTGTTCTGTGGCAGGGATTATACCAAAATATCCTGCTCTCTGCTTTATTTTCACACACGAGATACTGCTCAGACAATTTTTTATTAAGGTTGGAGTTTGGGGTAATTTTAAATTGCCTGTAGGGAAGAAGTTAGCTGTCAGAGCTCTCAGCTGCTCCTTTCAAACAAAATCTTTAAGACAGAGAAGATGTCTTGAAGTAAATGTAGTACATTATTACACATCCAGCAGGTGATTAATTATAATATTAAATGGCTGTGCAGGGCAACCAGCGGTGCTGGTGCTTTTGCTAGCAGATTTTGCACATCTACCAAAGGGCATAATAACTATTGTCTGAAAATATTAGGCTTAGAGGAATCATATTCCATTCATATTTTACTCTTTGTAATTATGCTGGAAACTTCTGCACTGATGAGATTTCTTCTAATTTTAAGTATCTAGAGATCACCAATTATGCTACTTTATTTGTGATGGAAAGTTCACAACTTCTCTCACATGAATAAGCATGATGTGCTAGTTAATTCACTTGGCCGTCGTTGGCCATCATGGTTGGCCATCATGTTGGCAGCCTCCTAACCTTGTAAATACACCCTTACTCTCTTAGGGACAGAGGAAAATAGCTTATTCAAAGTATATGCTATTCACATCTGCTATTGTCAAGAAAATCGCGAGGGACTTCAAGACAAAGCCTGCAGTGACCCTGATCGGAGCAGACATTGCCTAGGTCCCTGTTAAGTGTGAGAAGGTACCTGCAGCAGGAGATTTCAGTCTCAAAACCGGAGAGACCTTGGAAGCATCCAAAGCAGTCGCTACCACCCTACTCATACAAAACAAGTGAAATCAAAACCCCCACAAATTGTAAAGACTAGTGCACATATAGTATAAGAAAGGAATGGAAATGAATCACTTTTTGGCTGCAAGGAAGGGCAGACTGTTCTAACTTCAAGGTGTTCTAGAAGAGGTGAGGACAAATTCCTTCCTATACAGGGGGCTCAAGGAGAATTAGATGAATGGCGTTTGATAAGATGGAATTTGAAGGAATCTAAGTATTTAATTCTTGTTCTTGGTCAAATGATTATAAAATAAGAGGACAAATTGTGTTATTGCTAAAAAGCTTAAGAAGGGAAACAGCCTTGGAAAAGAAACTAGTTTTCACTTAGCAGAGGGCTACTGGGACTATTTTGAAGGAAAAACAAGCAAACAAAGGCTGTTTCACACTTCCCTTTGGAGAAGACGATACAAACATGGGAGTGAGGAAGCCAAATCCTAGCAGCACTGACGACATTCTCTTTCCTTGCAGCACTGAAGAATCTGGAGGCGACAAAGCCACGCGGGAATAAGAAAGCCCTCCTACCCGTGGAACTCCCGCAACAGCTTCAGGCATATTCTGAAGGGCGCCCCGAGTCTCCAGTGCAGAGCACCAAGGGAAGGGCAGGGACATTCCGAGTGTTAAGCAGAAATTTCCCCTGAACATGTAGCTTCCTATGGAAAAGTCCACACTTAATACATATCTTCAAGACCAGAAAAAGAACAATGGTGGTATAGAAAGGTGCACTCTGGGCCACACTGAGTGAACCACAAGGTGCCTGGTGAGTCTGCATTTCATTCTGTTATGATCTATGCTGTATAGTTATATGTCGATTTGACAAAGCTAGATACTTTACAAGGAGGAACCTCAATTGAGAAAATGTTCCCACCATATTGACCTATGAAATATTTTTTGGTGCATTTTCTTGATTGATGACTGATGGAGGCGGGTCCACTACAGGCAGTACCACGTCTGGACTGGTAGTCCTGGGTGCTATATTTTAGCAGGTTTTGCTAGCAGTGGGCTGTGGGACAGGAAACAGTACTCCTACATGGCCTCTGCATCTGTTCGTTTTTTTTTTCCAGGTTCCTGTCCTGACTTTCCTTAGTGATGGGCTGTTCACTGTGAAGTGAAATAAACCCCTTCTTCCTCCAGTTGCTTTTTGGGACATGATCTTTATCATGATATCAATAGAAACCCTAACTAAAGCAGGCAGCTAGTTTTATACTAAACTAAAATTTAAGCTGACGCCGATAAAAAGAAAAAAAAACACTTTCTCTGACTAAAATCTGACAGTGAATTTCTAGCTTTAAACAGATGGACAAACCAGAGACACAAGGCAAGTCTTCCCACGCTATGTACTCACCAAGAACAGGCAAAGAGAGTCCACCATTCTCTCAGAGTGTAAATAAGAATAGCCAGTGAGAGGCCTGTGGAAAGATTCTACACTCAAAACAAGGAGGAAGGGCACAGGGCCAGCATCCAGGAAAAGAGCTGCATTTGATGATTTACTACAAAAATGAAGTATGTTGTGTCAATGTTACAGCTTGTGTTACAGCTTCAGTAGGACAAAATAAACAGTGGACTTCATATATAAGATGGGAAAGATGACCAGGTGGAGCAGAGCAGTAAGGGTCTAAAATATAAACAAAGAAACAAATAGAAAGGGAGGCTAAATAAAATGAGAAAACTTAAGAAAATTAAAATAAAATTTTGAGATCGAAACCTCTGAAGAATTTCTAATTATTGGATAGAAAACACACAAGCCTAACAGACCACAGAGAAAATGAACAGAGATAGGAAGCAGGTGGAAAAGGGCTGGGGATGTAACAGACATCACTGTCTTCTGAATGAAAAGAATCATTTGAAGAGCTAAAGGAGATAATTTTCTGAGTTAGAAAAATGCTTAGGCTTCACATAAAAACTGCTTTCTGAGTACAAAGAAAAAGTTAGAAAACATGGAAACTTACGATGAGACCGTGATCTACATTTTCTACATGGACATTTACATTTGGAGTTTGAAGAACAAATTGTTAGTGATGCCAGCAGAACGCACCCGGAGTTCTGCGGTGGTTCTGTTAAAATCATTCAAAGGATGAACAGCTTATTTACAGTTCAAACATACAGTTCACTGTAACGCTATGAAAGAGCCAAGAATAAACATTTTGGTTATCTATATTTATAGAAATGTTTATGTATAAGAGCAGGAATCTTGACTAAGTTCATTGAATAATCACTGAAACAATAGGAACTCATAATGTCTCTTCCATGTTAAGACTCAGTATTGTATCGATGTCAGTTTTCACCAATATAATGTAATTCAGTTTAAGTTCAGAACCATTGTGTGTAAAAGATACAAACATATTTCAAAAGCAAAGAATAGTGAATTTTTTTTTGTTTTGTTTTGTTTTTTTTTTTTTGCTGTTAGACCGATACAAATGAATATCACAGCTGACTGGGTAGAGAATCAATAAAGAACACTAGGATAAGCAGAAATAATCCAGTTGGTATTAAAATCAATAGGATTAATATTGATTTTAAAGAGTTATTTAGAGTTAACTCTTATGAAAATAAAAGTGGTTTTTTAATTATGTCATGCAACAAAATTAGGCCGGGCGGTGGTGGCGCAACAAAATTAATGCTAAATTACAGCACTAAAACAATAATACCATAAAACAATGAAAAATACACAAATAATTATATGGTTATACAGATTTGACTAAATGAAATATTAAAAGTCTGAATTATGAAACAACTGAGAAGAGAGTAAAACATTTAATCTCTACAATATGATAAATAACAGAAAAGCTATTGAAAAATAAGGAGGACTCTTGAACTTATTTAGAATGTGCTTAAAGACATCTGGAGTTAACTTCCAAAAGAATAATAGAAACCATCCACAGATTACAGGAACAGGTTAGTTGTGATTCTAATGAAATATAATTACATAATAGCATTTCAAATTTTTTAACTTAGTAGATAGCTAAAATACTAAAAACTTTTGAGGGTATAGAATTTTTTTGCTATCGACTGAACTGTGGCTTTGGGTAATGTTTCTGAAAGGAATTTCAGAAAGGCAAGGTATTGTCAATTTTATAATGCTTGCTGAGTTTAGATTCACAAGTTATATTTTCAATGATGTCAAGAAAAAAACAAGAAATATTTATTTAAAATAGTCTCATCTTTGCTTTTTAACAATGCATATTAGAACTACTCTCAGTATAGTCTATGTTATTATTTAAGACAGTTATACTTATGTGAAAGCGTAGTTTCAAAGACTCTAGTGGTTGATATGCTGGAAATGAATCCACCTTGTATGTATAGAAGAGATGTTTTAATAAAGCCCCAAATGTCTGTGCTAAAACTAATGACTCATAATATAATATTTGCAGTAAAAAAGCATATTGGGATTAATAATAAGATGATGAATTTTAATTTTCTCAGAAGTACAACTCATAACTTTGTAGAAAAACTAAATAATTTAAGATGTGCACTTATTGTTCAGGCTGGATATTGAGCACAAAATGTGTCTTTATATGAGGTTGATTTAGCTTATATACTTGTGAGGGCTAGACAACAGCTTCTAATGGAGAATAGTGTCAGGGGAAAGCAAATACTAAGAACCAGACAGAGCACACAAGGTGGAGCTATGTGAAGACTTTCTCCACATGATCAGAAGAGGGAGCTTTTAGATTGCTAAACAATTAAAAATTAAACACTCTATTATCTGAACTATAATATTATCTCAAGTCCAAATATTGAATACTAATGAAAAATATGTACAGAGAGAAAAATTCTTTATGAGAGCTTAAAAATTCCATTTTGTTTTATGACTTAATGAAATATTAAACTTTCCTTTATTCTTAATTAAGAGAATGCTGCATTGCACTCTAACTGTTATTCTTAGAGTTCTGCACACTTGACCTTTGCAAGTGTAGATGACAAAAAAGGTTGGCTGAGCTATGTGCTTGTGTGACTCATCTTTGCAGGGAGTAGTTAGCGAACACCAAGAAGGAGATTCAGACAACTGTTCACTGTAACATCACAGAGTTACACTATGCTTTTTAAATAAAGGCACAGGCTTAAGATTCATTAATCAGAACTACCCATTAAAGATAATGCAGTACATATAAAAGTTCAAAATGTAAGTTATTTTAAGGTATTTCCCTATAACTACATTCAGAGTTGAAAGCTAGTGTTGTTCTATTAGGAAGAAAGGTAAATTCTATTATCATAAACATAGTAGTTGTTCAGGATAGGCAGAGTATAGACTGGAATAGATATTGGGATAATTCTTTTCATGCTAGCATTGATCAAACACAAGCAATTCTTGCTTATCTTTTTGAGGGAACATAAAAAATTTAAAGTGGGTTTTATACAAAAGTTGCAGATGACAGTCACACCAAGAAAATGTGTTGTTACCAAATTTCATGAGAAGGGTTAATTCTCCCTGAGTTTAGTTATTTTAAAAAGTTACTCCATCCTTTCAAAAATACCAAGATCAATCAAGCCCATGGGGTATGGACCAGATGTTTCACACCCTGCAAACAAAAGCTAGAAGTAACCTGCTAATTTTTATGAAAGCTGAAAAAAAATAACAGAAATAAGTAACTTGAGGATTTTAAAGGACTCCTGTTCTGCAGAGTGGGTCCATGTTCATATGACAGGAAGTCTGGACCTACACAGTATTCATGGCCCTTTGTTTTGGATGATGTCATATCTGCTGTACTAATACATGCCATTGACTTGAGCTGTCCAGCAGAAGGACTGCTGCGATTTCGTACAAGCTGTAAGAAATCTTACAGAAGGAGAGATCTTGCTCATCCAATAAGCATAAGGAAAGTAGGGTTATGGGTGGGAAGAAATACAAGACAACTAGTCAGACAAACAAACAAACACAGTAAAGATATCTTATTGTTTCATTCTCCATTCTTTGCCTCTTTCCTGACATAAATATTTATTTGTAGAAATTAGAATGTCTTTGTTATTCTTTCTCTCTTTTTTTCCTTTTGGTTTTTTGAAACAAGGCTTCTCTTTGTAACAGCCCTGACTGTCCTCTCCTGGAACTCTCTTTGTGGACCAGGCTGCTTCAAACTTATGGAGATTCACCTGCTTCTACCTCCCTAGTGTTGGGTATCTTTAATATTCTAAAAATGAGGAATAAAGAAGCCATATAGTTATCGTTTAAATATACTAGATTTAGAGACATTATTTTTTGTTTTTATTAATATAAAACTTCTACCTAAATATTGTCCCACCTCAGGTATGAGTGCTCTCTTATCAGGTGGTTTTAAACATTTATTGTAAAGCACTACATTTTAAGCTTCCTGATAAACACTGAGTAAACTGTAAAACAAGCACAATGGAATGTTATGAGAAGTTGAGCTGTCTAGGAAAGTCAGTCATGTCAACTTCTGTGTAAAACATGCAATTTCTAGAGATTGAATTTTTAACCACAAGATGCAGAAAGTTCTGGTGGCAGTCCTGAATCCCAGGAGTCCTGGTGGCTGCAGGCTTGTTTTTATGCATGAGAACAAGTCTACAGAAAAAAAATCAATCAATCAATCAAACAAACAAACAAACAAAAAACGAAGCAAAACCTCTGCTAACTTATCACTAGATTTCATTCGGTCAACCACTTCTTTCATTTTCTTTTTTCTTTTCCCTCAGTGGTAGAATTCTAAAGAGCATTTAACACATAATGGGAAGAGCCTTGTTCTCTGCATAAGGATGGTCTCGTTCAGGCATCTGGGAGACTAACATTGGGTATATTCCATTCTGAAATCCTTAGTGCTAACTGAAGTTAATTGATTCTGCAATGTCTACATCCTTTCAGGTGGTTGCTGTTTGTTCCTGAGTACTTTTGCTATGTTCTGCATAGCAGAGTCTATCATCCATATCATCCAAAGCCTTTCAAACTGTCTTCTGGGACTCCCCCCCCCCCCCACACGCACACACACACACACACATGTGCACGTGCACATATGCAGCCTTTCAGAACACACGTTCAAAGTTGTTCAAGGCTGTAAGCTATACCATGTTGAGTAGGGAAGCCACACACATAGTCAACAAACAACAGTTTGCAACTGAGTTTGTAGTACCCTCTAGTTATAACACAATCCTCCTTTGACATAGAATAGATTTGAGAAGAGATACTCAATGTCCAGTGTCATTACAAGAGAACTGCCTTATTAACTCTAAGAATTTTAGTTAGTTAGTTTGTTTTGTTTTAATAAATGGGAAAAGGGCTGGGAGAGAGTGGCTATGATGGTAATGACAGTGTTCTCTGCTTTGTACGAATCCCTGTATAACAGAGTAATTCACAACAAAACCAGAATTGTCTCTGTGCGACTCTTCATAGTTCACAAAGCTACCCAAGCAAGGAGTTTCATTTAATTAAATACACAGAAAGTAAATTAGACCTATGCACTACATGAAACTCTCTGGAAATGTAGCAGAGCCTCAAAGGAGAGGTGGTGTTTGTTCATTTGAACTTGGACCATCATTATGCTGAAGTCTGCTCCTCCTTGGAGATCTCCCAGAGCAATGGTTGTGAAATCAGCCAGTTTTCATAGCTCAGCATCGGTGGAAACACGGCCTAACTTATCTTATCCATATCCCAGTGTAAGCAACCTCAGGAGACTGAAAGGCTTCATCAAGTCTTCAATGAATTAGTTTAGTTTTCTTTTTAATCTGGACTTAGAAATAAATGTTCTTTTTTCACATGACAAATTACCTTGAATGCAGTTATGGCTTGGGTTTTTTTCTTAGGCCTCTGTGCATTGTAAAAACTGCACTGGAGCCCACACATATCAAGCCAAGCGTTGACCATTAAGTTTATACTTATGGATGTTCAAGAATCAGTGGAGAGAGAGAGAGAGAGAGAGAGAGAGAGAGAGAGAGAGAGAGGAGAGAGAGAGAGAAGAGAGGGGAGAGAGAGAGAGAGAGAGAGAGAGGAGAGAGAGAGAGGAGAGAGGGAAGAGAGAGAGAGAGAGAAGAGAAGAGAAGAGAAGAGAAGAGAAGAGAAGAGAAGGGAGGGGAGGGGAGGGGAGGGGAGGGGAGGGGAGGGGAGGGGAGGGAGAGAGGCTAGAGGCGAGAGGGTGACGGGGTAGGGGTTGACAAGCTGGATGTTTCTGGTAAAGCTGCAGGGAGTGGAGTGATAGTCACCCTTGGATGAAATGCATCTGGATTTTCAGTTAGCCTATGGAGGCAGAAGGGACTTGCTGCCAGAGACTTCCTAAGAGCCTGCTGCAAGAACCTCCTTAATAATTCCTAACAGTTGGAATGCTCATTGACTTTCAAAAGCACAGAGCCGGGGATCTGTGCAGAGGCTGTTAACATGATCTAGGATGTATCTCATAATAAGTCTGCACCTGGCAGTGTCTTTGTCACAATGCCCTCATCCAGGAGACAGGCTTGTGGAGCTGTGTTTTCAGAATGAGATGATCTGGAGTGTGGGCCATTAACTAAGGGTGAGAAAAGAGATGAAGGTATTTGTGGGAAAGATCACAGGGCTCAGCAATGGCCTCCATGCATCTTCCCTTGAACCCCCACATATTCACCATGGCAAGTGCATACCTGCACACGTAAGTAAAAATAAATGCATGTTAAAAGCTGATTATAAATTACCTTTTAATTCCAGGGAGCAGGAGACTCAGATAAGCTGACAGCAGGCTATGACTTGAAGTCTGCAAGAAATTCTTTCCTGATCCTCTGCTAGCTTCTGATGATGACTGGGAACTGTGAGGATTTGGGATAACCCATGCCCACTCTGGGGCCTTTGTGTTGTGTTTCTTTGCCTCTCTCTTCATATTTTAAGGGAAATTTGGGGTTGCTTCTGGGTTCCACCTATTTATGAAGCTTGAGTGGAATTTCTTTAGAGTTTATGAGAAAAGCAGAGCAGACAATAAATCTATGAGCTGCAAACTGAAGGAGATGGATATAGGAAACAAGAAGGCCATTCTTTTTGAGTTAGTGTCCACAAAACCAACCTGCTCAGCAGTGGAAGTCCACAGGCAGCTGTAAGTAGAAGGTTGGTAGGTGGTGGAAGAGACATCTAGCCTGTCAAAGAAAGCAAGCTTAGACAGAGAAAGTATGCTGATGCTTTAGAAAAAGAGCAAGGAAAATTACATGTTTTTGTTTAGAATTCAAAAGCAGGCAGATTTAATGTTGAATATCTGCAAGCTCTTGCATGGGGAGGAGGGGCTATGGAAACGGATAGTATGTGATCTCATTAAGGCAAAGATTATTTCCTCCATCTCCTTCTCTTCAGGTGAATCTGCTTTCCTGTGATATGGACTCCAGGACAAGTGATTGGCAGACACGACTTGATTAACTTTTAAGGGAGAAGACAACACAGTGTAATGTTCTAATCTTTAGAACAGATCAGAATGTCACATCTCCACGGACAGAGGCATTTTTTTTTTAACAGAGAGTCTAATGAGGTGAGATGTGATCATTTCCTTCCTTTCTAGTGTTACCAAGGAAACAGGTAAAGGTCCAAAGCTGACCATAAGGAGAGAGGCCCTTTCTCAATATCATCCAAGGGTATCAATTCCTGCTAGATAACAAAGATGTTTTTCTTTTATGTATCTGTTCATGTCTTCTTCTATTTAATGTCAATGGTCATTGGAGCTGTTCCCACTCTAATCCAGTATAATATTATATTTCTAGTTACATATTAAAACACTGTGTTTACAAATCAAGTTTCATTCTAACATTCCAGTGGCATGAGATTTTTTTGCAGGGGTGCGGGTGGGTTCTAACCTAGCATGTCCTTTTATAGACACTTCATTTCCCCACAGCTGCTTCACTGAAAATCAAAACCAATTTCCAGGATCATTTTTCCAGATGGGAAGTTATCTTGATGATGATCTAAATATGAAGGCAGAGTCTCCCTTGCTGCAGGTCATGTGTCAAAAATGAGTGTGGCTGATTCTTTTGGGTTACTAGGTATAATTTTCCAAACTATATTTTTAGAACACTAAATAGATTCCCCTGACATTTCCTGAAGTGTCCGAACTAAGCCCACACTGGCACACGAGCCTTCACAACGCCTGCCACCTAAGTCAGTTTCACAAACTGCCAGTTCCAGTCCATGCTTCATGCTCCCAGGGACTGTCTTTCAGTTCAGGAACATTTTAGATAGTTCCTCAGTGTTGACAGAAGCATACAGAAGCACAACTCCTCAGCAGTAATCAGGCTTCTCGGAGAGAATGTAAAAGCTCTCCTAACCACCTCTCCATGCAGTGCTCATTCACTATCATTTTACATGGCTGAGTGAGAATAGATTTATTAATGATGCTCTGGGTAGGGAGTGAAAATAAGAGAGGTTTTCACTTCTTATACCTTGGTCTTAGTCACTGATAGCAAAATTAACCCTCACTATAAATAGACATTTAGATGCCCGCTTCCAACAAATGTATTCTGAACTTTGAAAATTCCTCCTATTATAGGGCTATAAAAGATACAAATGTACTGAATTTCAAATGAGTAACTGCATTATAAATATACACCAGAAATGACAAAAAAATCTTAAAACCAATAATGCGGAGCTATTTGAACCCCGATGAACAGAGCTATGGTTATCAGGGCAAACACATACCATATGGATAATATCTTATTGGGCCATTGTCTCAGGGTCTGTATCTTGAGGCCTGTAGGATAGAGAAAAGCCTGGCTCAAGTTTGAGGGATAGTCACTGAGGATGAGACAGCAAAATCCAGGTAGACATCCCTTCAGCCAGAGGGAGGGCTTGGCTGCCTCTCATTGGCTAGAGGTACTCCCACATCATACTATGTCACTTCACCTATATAAGATGATGCTCACAGTGATAAACTGAGTTCCTGCTTTGACTTGAGTCCCTGTCACATCTGATTGTCCTGTTTAGTGGGGCTGAAGATCTGATTGTCCTATGTCATGGAGCTGTGGATCTGAGGAATGGGTGGATAGTACACTCACCTTTCCCTGGGGAATAAGGCTAAGGAAGCCTGACAGGATCTCATGAAGCCAAACATTGCTGGCAGTATTCTATTTTTTTCCTTACTTTTCTTGCTGATGACAAAATTCTCATATTCTATTTCAGTTTCTCTTGGATCAAAAAATAAACAAGCCAGCAAATGGTACAAACTTGCTTGCACTTAACTTTTTTATTCTGGGCCATCTTCTTTGCTCCGTGATGTTACTCATTTGCTTTTTCTTTACCATCTTCCATTGTCCCCAGTAATCCAGTTGTCTGTTTTATGCTGTGATTAACTCCTGGACAAAAGCAGCTTCAGGGTTGAAAGGGTCTCTTTGGATTATTCAGCTCATCATTGAGGGAAGTCAGGGTAGGAACTCAAACAGAGACTAGGAGGTAGAACTAAAGCAGAGGCCACAGGAAAATAATTCTTACTGGCTTCTTCTCATGGCTTTGACCAACCTGCTTTCTTACACAACCCAGGACTGTCTGCCCAGGAGTGGTATCCACAGCAAGCTGGGCTTTCCCACATAAATTAAGAAAATGCACCACAGATACGCCCACAACCAATTTGAGTCAATTTCTCCATTAGGAGGGAATCTTCCCAGGGGATTCGAGTTTTTGCCAAGGCAAGGCTAGCTACTGCTCTCAGCCTTCATCGTCACTCTTGAAAAGAAGGCTTGAATCCGTGGCCCTCATTTTTCCTAAGCAGCTTGGCAACAGCAGCCTCTGATGCTTTGTTCCTTGCCTTCCTTTCATGGTGAGACCTTACCTTCTCATCCTTATATGTGACTCATTTAATTGGATCTACAGAGGAGTTCAATTTTATACCCTTCACAATGCCTGATTTATTTCATAACTGGAAAATTTGTGTCATTTTTCATTATTTTTTTCTTAAAATATATTTTAGCTTTATACATCTCTCTCTCTCTGTTTATAAAACTTCTGAAAAATGTGTGTTTGAGCTCTTCATTCTGAACTCAGTGCTTTTAAATATTTTAAATAACTAATGTGTATTTGAAAACAAAAATCACCTGCCCTATACTCAAGAAGATTCTTGATTTTTTTCTTTCTGAGTCATTTCCAATGTCACTTTTACTTTATATTTGAAATCCTGTAAGTCTTTCTTTCTTTCTTTCTTTCCTTCTTCTTTCTTTCTCTCTCTCTCTCCTTCCTTCCTTCCTTCCTTCCTTCCTTCCTTTCTGATGCTGCTTAGATATCAGAAAAAGTGGTGATGTTAGTGCTACCCTAGAAACTGCAATAAGGTTTATGTGCAAGGGCATGGTGGAGACCAACAAAGTCTTCGATGCTTTCACAAGTCATGCCAGGGGTCTCTGACTCAAACACATCACATAGATCTGTTTATTTTCTCTT
Source organism: Microtus oregoni (assembly GCF_018167655.1). Taxonomy (NCBI): domain Eukaryota; kingdom Metazoa; phylum Chordata; class Mammalia; order Rodentia; family Cricetidae; genus Microtus; species Microtus oregoni. The sequence goes on along the minus strand of NW_024543062.1, from coordinate 39,485,965 downwards.
GTTGTGAAAATTTTCCTTACTGTTAAAGAGTAAAATCTTTTCAGAAAATAAGGAGTACAGCACTCTAAGAGGACTCTCACTGTGCGTACCTCCTTGTACTTAGAGGACTTTCACATCCCCTTCCAGGAACAGTGAGATGGTTTTGCATTTGGTGGGGAGGATAGAACCTTTGAGGGATACCTGTCTCTGTGAACATCTTCACTGTCTATGTTTGTTTTCAGCATATCAGAATCACCAACCTCAACTCCTCTGCCTCTTTCACAAACTCCTTTCATGTGTTAAGACTTCATAGAATAGGTGTCAGAAAAAGGGCACAAGTGTTTGTGCATCCTACAGGCAACACTGCCTCCTAGAATGAATGGTGCACATCTAAGATATGTCATCCGATATAATCAATTAGCAGAAGAAATTGTGTGGGAAAACTTACTCAAATTATATAAAGACTGGAAATATGATTCAGCAGGTAAAGCCCTTGCCACACAAGCCTGAGGGCTGGAGTTCAGATCCCTAGCACCAAGTAAAGGCTTGGGGAGTGTGGTGACTGGCCTGTAATCCCAGCACTACAGAGGTTGACATATATGTACCCACATTTGTATGCATTTCACAGTAAATACACATCCAAAAGCTAGAGAGAAATTATATGTTAGTATATTTTTCTTAGTGCTATGTAGACATATGTTCTCTGTTTGTGTGCATGTGCATGTGTGTGTGCACGTGTGTGTGCACGTGTGTGTGCGCGCGTGTGTGCGTGTGTGTGTGCGTGCGTGTGTGCGTGTGTGTGTGCACGTGTGTGTACACGTGTGTGTGCACGCATGCGTGTGTGTGCGTGTGTGCACGTGTGTGCATGTGTGTGTGCACGTGTGTGCACATGTGTGTGCACATGTGTGTGCACGTGTGTGTGCACGTGTTTGCATGTGTGTGTGCACGTGTGTGTGCGCGCATGTGTGTGTGCACGTGTGTGTGCACGTGTGTATGCACATACTCATAGTGGTTCTTAAAATCTCATTTCATTTTCTAGCATCTGTCAGGAATGCACCAATCAACCTTTGCATTAAAATGTACTTTTTTTATATACATGTAGCTTAATTCATGTCCTTAATGACACCACAACACATTCTCATATCAGTCAGCACCATGTTAGAATAGAACATGAGGAGAAACTGGGTAATGTGTTGAGGGCTTCCTTCGGATTTTTTCCTGTCTCCCATTTGCTTTCATATAAATTGAGCCGAGGAGAAGCAAAGATTATGAAAATGAAGATGTAGACATTAATGACCTATTTTCCCCATGTTTCTCTGCCCTGCAGTTGGCCACTCCTGGCTGAGGCAACCCGGGACGTGCACAAGACACAGTTTTCCATTGACATTCTGGCTTAACCTAAGGAAAGAAATGTTAGCAATTTGTCAACAAGGTTAGCCCCTGAGACTTCTGTTTTTACAGACTGAAGCCCTGATTGACACCTGAACTTTAGAAGGTTTATTTAATGTACAGAACTCTGGCGTTTTAGGTTACCCTTCAATTTAAAAGTTTTGTATATGTTGTATCCAGTGATCTATTGCTCACCTCTGCTTAGCCCCCTAATCCCCTTGCTCTTGAGGTCAGCATCTCTCAGAGAAGTTCTTAAATAGATGCCCTGGTACAGTTCCTGGAAACAGGTAATGGCTGGTGGCACCTGTGATCTGCACTGCCCTCTGCTTACCTCACTTTTTCCCATGTTGAAAATTAGATCTAGTTTGTGCTTTTAGAACCTGAGATTTCAATGATACATTCTTTAAATTACATCCCCTCATACTGTCCATTCCTTTCGGCTCTTCCTACCTTCTGGCTACATAGTCATACGGAGTATCTGATTGGTTTTCATGGTGTAACTGCAAAATGCCTCTCCTGAGATGAGAATAAATTACAGTAATTTTGCATTTATGCCAGCACTGTTTTTAATTAGCCTGGGGGCAGGTTTTCTTTATGAGTGTTTCAGGAGTAAAGACACGCTGCCACAAGTGTGATTTGAGTGTTTCTGTGGAATTAAGATGGAGAGAAATGAATTAAAGTAGCAAGCAGTAGAAGAGATGTAATCAGAAACCAGAGGTTGTTTCACTCTTTCTGTTCTTATTTGGTAGTTTAGGTGGTGTGGTTCTCTGAAAGAAAATGACCCCCAAAGGGAGTGGCACTTGGAGGAATGGCCTTGTTGAAGTAGGAAGTGTGACACAAAGTGGGGTTTGGCTTTGAGGTCTCTTTTGATCAAACTTTGTTCAGTGTGGTACTCAGTCTACATACTGTTGCCTGTATATCAACATGTAGTGTCTACCTCTCTAGCACCATGTCTGCCTGTATGGTGTCATGTCCCGCCATGATGATAATGGACTGACCTCTGAACTAAAAGCCAGCCACTGCAATTAAATATTCTCCTTGTAAGAGTCACGTGGCTGTGGTGTCTCCTCACAGCATTAGAAACCCTAACTGAGACAGGTGGTAAACTCATCATTGGCAGTGTGTGTGTACACACAGTAGGAACTCAGCCTATTTGACCTTAGTGACAGATGATGAAGACATTAGACACTTGTGGCAGTAGCACTGTATATACAGTGGGCGAGCCAATGATATCAAATGGAGAAGATGAATGTGTGCTCACTACAGACCTGTCTTGAAATGGTTTGTGAAATTCTCTTCTCACTTTCTCCCTGAAAGAAAAGAAATTCAACCTGGCAGACCAAGAACTGATCCTTGAGTTATCACTAAAGATAAAGGAATCTGGTGGAAGTAAAGAGAAGTTTATGCCTAAAGAACTGAGGATCAGTTTATCATATTTGGGCTGGTAGTTCCTGAATTCACTGGTTGTGGTTGTACATACAGTTAAATTTTGCTTAAGGAGGCAGGCAGAGACAGGAAGATCACAAGTTCAAGGCCAGCCTGGGATATACATTAAAAAAATAAGTGCCTGAAGCGGGCAGTGGTGGTGCACCCCTTTAATCCCAGCACTTGGGAGGCAGAAGCAGGCAGATCTCTGGGAGTTCAAGGCCAGCCTGGTCTACAAGAGCTAGTTCCTGGACAGGCACCAAAGCTACAGAGAAACCCTGTCTCGAAAAAAAAAAAAAGAAAAAAGAAAAAAAAATAAGTGCCTGAATTCTTCTATGTATGTATCTCAACATGAATTTTGGAATAGGTAACCTGGGATAGGTGCACATGTAGTAAGAGCTAGCTCTGCTTGGTGCCTTCCTGACTATGAGGGAACCAGAAGAGTCCCCATGTGAAGGCATCTGGAGACTATGAGGGATTAGAGAACAAAAGCAGATTTGTTGAGGTATATAAGTACACTCAGCTTCTATGGCATTGGAAGTAGAAAGGTACCTGAGGTACCTGTGTCATTGGTAGTAATTTAGCAAGATGTGGCTGCGTAAATGTGAGTCTTAGCTTAGAGAGCAATGTTGTAGAGACAGACAGGGAGGGGGAACTGAGCTCTTTGAGACTCCACACCTGACACCTGTCTTTGATATCAAAGGCCATATGTTAATGACAGGCTGATTTCCCATATCTGGTGTAAGAGTCTTCAGAACAGGTTTATGCCCCTCTATTCCCGTGAGGTAATGAACACATGCAGAGGAGCTGAAGGAGGTAACAATAACTCCTAAATATTCTAGAATTGTATTGTCTGATTCAAGGTAGAGACACAGAACCACATCCACATTTCTGTGTCTTGGAATAGTGAGCCAGACACAGTTTGGGAGAGCACCCTCCTTAAGAATTAGATTTATGACTTTTGGATGTTATTACTTTTATATAATGGAAAACATCAAAATAAATTACTTTCTGTTACAGATATAGGGAAGGTAGAGGATTCCTAGGAAATTGCCTGGATGCTAGGCCCCATGTAATTATTTGGGTGAAGCTGAAGATGGCATAAGTGAGGGAGCAGGGACTCATGAACAAGGAAGTATAACTTAAGAATGCTATGAATTACCATAATGAGTTGATCTTAGCCCTCTCTTCTCCTGTGGGCGGGGAGGGACAAGGGCAGGGCAGAAAGTGATGCATCTGCACTAATTGAGTCTACCCTGTGGAACTTCTGGCCTTAGTTGGGGACCAAAGATTCTTATCCCCAGGTTGCAGTTACTACAGTTGTCCCTCAGGGATGATTAAAGTTATCTGCCACTTTGTTATATGTGAAGAAATAAAGGGCAAAACAAAGAGTGAAGAACTAAGCACTGATTCGTGATTCTATATGCAGTCTTGGGATAGAAAGTGATATAAATAGTCATGTCACATCTACAGTATGAAAATGATTAGCGTCTATACACTCAAGAAATAGGCGCCAAGGAGCATACAAATGATCCAAAGAAGTATTTTTTTTCAAATAATATGCAGCAGAGGCTAAAACTTGGGGAAAAAGAATTACAACAGCATCGTAATTTTTTCTCCATTCAGAAGTGTATGAAATGTTTTTTTATAGACTTCCTCAATAATGTAAAGATAAAACTTTGCTTAAGAATCATGCAAAAATTGCAGTGTTCCCCTTCTCTGGACTCCAGTTTGAAAATTTACAGTTTTGGTTGGATGACAATATGGAATAAATTTGTAGAAAAGTGTTAATTTATGTAGAACATGGGAAAAATTCTAGTACACAGGTTAATAATGCTGATACTTCTGTATGTGTGTGTCCCCATCTTCTACATTGAAGGGAATACATTCCAGTCCCTATGTAGCAGAATGTAGCCTGGCCTTGGTTCTGGTGTTTAGATAGGGAAACACATCCATTGTTAGATTCTTTATCGTGGGTGTGCTTTAAAGCTGAAGAGGAACTCTGCTGCCAAGTATGAAATTCAGATTAAAATAAACAGCCACGAGAAAGTCCATTTGCTTTGGTGATGCAAACACTAGCCCATTCATTTGTGCTACACTTGAAAAACATTAGGAATAAGTGCAGCTGCTATTACCTGTGGCACAACATTTTGCAGTAGATGGCTGCTCTGCTAATGAGCTCCCAGCATGAAGTGTGGTTTCTAACTAAAGCATTTCTTGGCTTCCAATGCAGGGTAACTGGTATGTTTTTCCACGTCCTGTTTACCGAGTTAGAATCTCTGCATGGTGCTTTTTGAAAGTAGACTAGGACTCTGTTTTGTTAAACACTGTGGTGTGCTCTGTTTTGTTAAACACTGTGGTGTGGATGGCTAGCAACTGCCGATCAAATAGTACTAAGCATGAGAGGAAATCTATGCAGAAAAAGACAACACATTCTAATTATGTACATATGATTTAAGTCCTTTTGCATTTTTTAGGCTAGTATTTTAATTATGGTATAATGCGTTTTTCAATCTCCTGTCTTAAGAATGACTAGCTGAGTTTGCAGCTACCACACTTTCGAAACCAGCTTTTAATAAAGATTAGCTTATGACAGGAGCTTTCATGATGAGGTTGTAAGTTGTTTGGCAGAAAGCATTTGGCAGAACCCATGTCTGTGTTCACATATGTTACCCTAACACTAAACATACAGTAGGTTCTTAAAATTTGATGATAGCATGGGGAGTGTTGGAGTTCTACAAACAGCTCAGAGAGAAAGAGAGAGAGAGAGAGAGAGAGAGAGAGAGAGAGAGAGAGAGAGAAAGCTACTGGAGAGCCGTGAATTTTTCTGCTGTTTTAGATGTTGGTTCATTTCTTTTAAAGATTTATTTATTTACAGTGTTCTGTCTGCATGTATGCCTGCATTCCAGAAGAGGCCACCAGATGGCATTATAGAGGGTTATAAACCACCATGTGGTTGCTAGGAATTGAACTCAGGACCTTTTGAAGAACAGCCAGTGCCCTTAACCTCTGAGTCTTCTCTTCTGCCTTTATGTTTTGGTTTTTCATAGTTTAGAAGGGGGGGGGGATTGGAATGCTATCAAATGGTACAAAGGAATTAAGGTTAGAAGTTAGGGAGTTGGCACAGTGAGTAAAGGGCTTGTTGAACAAAAACAAAGACCTGAGATCCAACCCTCAAACCCATGTAAAAGGATATGGTAGCTCACACATGTAACTCTAGCACTGAAGGGTATGAAGAAAGGCATATTTTAGGAGCTGTCTGGCCAGACAGTCTAGTCAAAATGGTGCTCTCCCTAATCAGTCATCAACTTTGTCTTAAAAACAAACTAACTAACTAACTAACAAACTAACAAAAAATGGATACATGATTGAGGCAGACATCCTTATGTCACCCTCCATCCTTCAGAAGTACCCATGTGAGGGAGCTCGCTTATACACATACATAAACCACACGTCCACACAACACACATACAGAGAGAGGCAGAGACAGAGACGGAGAGAGAGAGAGTTGGGGCACAACAGATGTCAGCAGGCCAGTTCCACAGCAAAGATTCCATAGCAAAGCCTGGGTGTTTAACCCTTCAACCAACTTACTGCACAGTGTTACCTGGAGGAGAGAAGCCTTGGGGTGACTATTTCTCAGCACTGTGGGGTCTTTCTCAGTCCTCTTTAGAAAGAATCTGATCTAAACCTGTCTGTACAATGTTCTCAAAATTCCTCCAGGAAAGTACTGCAGAGGCCATATGCTTCAGTGCCAAGTTTCCTGAGGGTTATGAGAAGGAAGCTTTAATACTTTGTAATAGTAAAATTTAATTAAACTAAATGTACCTCAGGGAAAAATAATGTATGCAAACTTATCACAAAATCAAGCACCATGGTGAGAAAAAGTGGGAACTTAATATGGATGAGTTCCAAAATATTTGGCTTAAGCAACAAACCAGCCTATTTCTTATTTCCCCTTAATATGTTGTGCAGGTCTGGTAGCAGTTGGTTGTTTAATAATAGTAATCTTCAAGCTTATTTCTGCTGTCAGCATGCCTGTGACAGTCCTTCCCTCCCAGGAAACAGCATGTGATACAGTTGCTCTGCCGCAGATGCTCCTTATCTATTACGGTGGCATGATCATTTGGGAAAATCTGTGAAGCTAATGCAAAATCTCCCAGAGCTATTCAGAGCTACGGCTTGAAAATGCGAGACTGGGAAAATGGCTCGTCGTAGTTCGTTAGCAGCTGCACACTAGGGCTCTAGAAACGCCTCTGCAAACGCTTCTATCCTGCATATTGCCTTTCAAATATGCCACCTTGTTTATTCTGCAAGAACAGTGAGTATAACTACCCTAGAATGTTGTATGACTGACCAGGAAAACACTAATATATTTAAAATTAAATATATGATTCAATTTAAAGATTAGTATTTGCATTTTTCTGAGAGAAACAACATTTCATGAAGGAAAAACAAGTCACTAACATAATATGATTCTATAGTTCTACTTGGATGAAAGGTATTTGTATTTCACAATTGACCAGCTTTTTAAAACTCAAATTGGTAATGAGTTCTCCATTATTTTATGAAGATTTAGTAATAAATTTTGCTTCCATCTAGTCTGCCCATAAGTTGGGTGCTAATGTCTGTCTTCTGCACAGACACAGTTATTTGTAGAGGATGATACATCTCTATACTAGGACTATTTAGCTGGGCCATGAGTACGGAGACTAGAGTGCCCTCCATCCACCGAGAAGGATTCCAGGGACTCTCTAAGAAACATGTTTGAAACATTTGCAACCTACACCTTTCACAGAATAAAAAGAAAGTTGATAAAAGTAAAAGAAAAACACATAGACACCAATGTAGAAATGTGTCCAATTCTCTAAGTTCCCGGTAGATTACCTAACACTCATCTAAATCCACACTGGCCCTTCTTGCCACTGGGCTCCAAGTCTCCTATTCTTAAGACATTTGCTTTAATGATTTTATATTGTAATTTCCCTCTCTGCACCTTGGAGGTGTGAGTCTTGTTAAAACTATCATCTCATTTCCCATCCTAGGACGTCTTTGTCTAGAACTTGCAGACATGTCTTTAAAATGTAAGCATCAAGGAAGATAGAACACTGTCTCTGTTTGGTGGAAAGGTAGGGGCCAAAATTGTTCAGGTTTGATAAAGTACCCTTGGTAATGAAGATTGCAGGAAAGCTGCTTTTCCTTTGGATAAAGCCAAGTGGTACAAACAGATGCCTGCAGAGTAGAGAGATGGGCCCAGCACTGTCCTCTCAGATTCCCAGTACCCATGGCAAATGCGCCCAAGCTCTTCTATAACTGCTCCAGGTGGTCTGACACCTAGAGTTTCCCTTAGTGTCTACATTCACGTGCACATACCTAACACAGACATACACATGGAACATGTACACATACTTAAAACTGATGATATGATAGTTTACATAAGTGATCCTAAAAATTCTACCAAGGAACTCCTACAACACATAAACACCTTCAGTAATGCAGCAGGATACAAGATTATCTCAAAAGAAAATCAGTAGCTCTCCTTTGTACAGATGATAAATGGGCTGACAAAGAAATCAGAGAAACATCATTCTTCACAATAGCAACAAATAACAAAATATCTTGGAGTACCTCTAACTCAACAAGTGTAAGACCTGAATAACAAGAACTTTAAATCTTTGAAGAAAGAAATGGAAAAGACAGAAGAAAGTGAAAAGATCTCCCATGCTCTTGGGTAAATAGAATTAACATAATAAAAAATAACAATATTACCAAAAGCATTCTACAGAAATTCCAGAAAAATTCTTTACAGACGTAGAAAGAATAATACTCAATTTCATATGGAAAAGCAAAAAAACCTCAGGATAGTCAAAACAATCCTGTACAATAAAGGAAATGCTCTACATCCTTAGCCATCAGAGAAATGCAAATAAAAACAACTCTGAGATTCCATCTTACACCTGTAAGAATGGCCAAGATCAAAAACACTGATGACAACTTATGCTGGAGAGGATGTGGGGTAAAGGGAACACTCCTGCATTGCTGGTGGGAGTGTAAACTGGTACAGCCACTTTGGAAATCAGTATGGTGATTTTTCAGAAAATTAAGAAACAACCTACTTAATGACCCAGCAATACAACTTTTAAATATATACACAAAGGATGCTCAACCATGCCACAAGGACATGTGCTCAACTATGTTCATAGGAACATTATTTGTAATAGCTAGAACGTGAAAACAACCGAGATGCCTCTCAACCAAAGTATGGGTAAAGAAAATATGGCATATTTACACAATGGAGAAAAAGAATAATGACATCTTGAAATTTTTAGGCAAATGGATGGATCTAGAAAAGATCATATTGAGTGAAGTAACCCAGACCCAGAAAAACAAACATAATATAGACTCACTCATAAGTGGCTTTTAGATATAAAACAACAACAGCAGCGAAATACCAGCCTACAGTCCACAATCTCAGAGAACCTAGACAACAAAGAGGACCCTAAGAGAAACATGGATGGATCTAATCTACAAGAGAAATAACAAAGACAAAATCTCCTAAATAAATTGGGAGTATAGAGATCATGGGAGAGAGTAGAAAGGGATGGTGGAGGAAGAGGGGGGGAGCAGGCAATAACATATAGCTCAATAGAAACAATAAACAACAAACTTGACAATGGGGATGTTCTACTGGGAACTCACCAAGGCCAGCTGGCCTGGGTCTGGAAAAGCCTGGGATAAAACCGGACTTGCTGAACATAGGGGACAATGAGGATTACTGAGAACTCAAGAACAATGGCAATGGGTTTCTGATCCTACTGCACGCACTGGCTTTGTGGGAGCCTAGGCAGTTTAGATGCTCAACTTACTAGACCTGGATGGAGGTGGGGGTTCCTTGGACTTCCCACAGGACAGGGAACCCTGATTGCTTTTCGGGCTGGCGGGGGGAACTTAATTGGGGGAGGGGGAGGGAAATGGGAGGCGGTGGCGGGGAAGAGACAGAAATCTTTAATAAATAAATAAATTTAAAAAAAAGAGAACGAGAAAGTAAAAAAAAAAAAAAAAAAACCAACAAACTTAAATCCTAGTTCCAGGCCTCCCACCCCCACCCCAAGGGATTAAATTTTCATCTGTCTTTTAGTAAAGCCTAAAATTTCCCCTTTTCTAAGTAAAAGGTTTAAATGAAGCCTTTATTATCTTTTTAACTTAGTCTGGGTCAGAGTCCGGTGTCATGTGTGTGTGTCGTGTGTTTTGTTGTGCCTCTTTGTGTGTCTGGTTATATGTGTATGTGTGTATATGTATGCATTATATCTCTATGTGGGTGTGTATCTGTGTTATGTGTGTGTATATCTGTATTTGTATATATTCTGGAGATTTTACTGTTTTCTCACATATGTTCATAACAAAAAATGCATCCATCTTAGTGTGGAAGTTTATAAAATATAACATGAATATTGAAAGCAAATAACTTTCACAGAAGAACTAACTATGGGAATTTCTTTAAATTTTTTTTTCTCTTTTATGATGACAAATGCTTCAATCATGAAAGTTATGATTTGTTCACCATACTCCAAGAACATAATAATAAAAGTAAGAAAGGGCTAGAAACTGGATTTGAGAAGGGGGGTAGAGGAAGAGAAAGGGAAATTAGGGTGAATGGATAAAATTCACTGCAAAAATGTATAAAACATCAAACACTAACAATTTTTAAAAATATAATGGTTGTGGGTATATTTATAATCATACAGTAACGTCTTAGAACTTCTGTCTTACATGATACTGTTGATGGTTGTGTTCCTTTGTGTTGAAGATGTCAGTGAACTTGCAAGTACAGATGAGTCACCATATTTACAGAGGTATGAATAGTGTACATTTTTTACAGTTCACAATATGAAACTGTGACATGTATGAGTACCTATGTAGACAACTCTGCACAATTACCCTCACAAAATCAGGCTAATTGATATACCTGTTATTTCATTTTTTTCTCTAATTTTGCAAATTCACTGTAAATGTGCTTTGATAGATTAATAAGAATGCTTGTTCTCCTTTGTCAGCTCTTTATACAACAGAAAGTGGTAAACTCACTAGTTTATGGATTTAGCACAGGCCTCAGGTGGGAAGGGACCAGGACCTTCTAAGGTGGTTCCCTTAACCCCACAAACCTGACTTCCTCATTAAAAAGAGTAAAACAAAGTCAGCACACACTGCTGCATTTTACCTCATATTTGCATAACAATGAGTTTAATTCTTTTCACTGCCCAATTTATTCCTGTAGTAATTCGCAGCAGACCCTCAGTTTGCTTGACTTTAATAAATTAAGTGCCTAAGGATAAACCCTGTAACTCTGCAGGCTTGGTTACAAAGTGCTTATTCTTGTCCCTCGCAGAGACACTGCTCTGTAGGAAGTATGGAACTCCTCTCCAATCCCTCCCTGTGTGCTCTCCCCTGGGAGCTCTGTGACAGGTAAATTACCTGTCCTCAGAACCCTCCAGGTGAATAGTAATTAGACTCTGCCTTTATAAAAATATCCCTAGCTTGGAAAGCCCTTCACAGAGTAATCTTACTGAAGCTTGTGGCATCCATGGGTGTGATGTACTGTTATCCCTGCTCTCAGGGATGGGAAGTGGAAGGGGGAAAGAGGTACCACAAGTCTTCATGAACATCCTAAAGCCTTCCAATTTTCCTGCTATCATCTATTGGCCATAAAAAGATTCCCACAGGTTTCATGTCATCTTTTGTTCTCTACTTAGTAGTAATCTCAAATCATCTCCTGGATCATCCAGGGAGTGGTATGGATAGTTTGTGTTTCTTGAAAGAGTAGCTCAGAGATGCTCAAGTAAGTAGATCATCCTATCCCTCTGTGCTTCTTTTCTCCTTTTTTCCCTGTCCAAATTCAGAGAGGTTATATTTATAGCCACATTCTTTATAATACTCTAGAGAATAGCAAATATAACCATTCTCAGGCACCAGGTGCATTCTTGGTTCTGCTTCTTTTCTTTGACCTTCCCCAAATAAACAGTACAATTACCCTAAACTTTCATTTCCTGTAGATAGCGAAGGTAATACCCGTCTTATGGAAATTTTATAACGAGTAGAGTGCAAATCAGAGCCTTGCGTTTGTCAGACCAAATGCATTATACAAAAGTCATTACTGTGTGTGAACAGCTAGGGAACATTTTATTCTCATCAGGGGGTGGTTCTTGTATTTATTTGGCATAAATAGAGCAGCTTGAAGAAACCTTGGCATGACCTCCTCAAATGGTGTTGTTTCACAGACCAAGTGATGAAGAAAATCACTTTGTGATTTTCACAACCAAGGTCAATTGGGCTCTGTTCCCCCAAATTTTTTAAAAGGTTACCATGTGCTTGCAGACATGCATTCAGTTGGCGGGGGTCAATATTGCACTTCATTGGTTGTCGTGGTGTAGGCTATACTAATTTTCCAGAGAACTACCTGCTACAAAGATATTAATTCCTACTTGTTTTTTGTATCTAACTTAATAAAATATATCCGAAATATATTGTGGTTTTTGCTTCAGTATGAAAGCTTCAAAAATCAGCTAAGACTTTAGTATGTAACTCCGAAGCAACTTGTGTGCTTTCAATGGGATGGATTCACAGGGTAACTTGCTATGGAGACTTCATGGTGCACCTGTTTTCTACATTCCACTTATTGACTAGGACACAGAACAGCCCCTTCCTGCCCACAGAGCCATAGCAAACATTTCACCCTATAGATACTTTCCACTCAGTTTCTTCTCTTCCTTCCTCCCTCTATTCACATGCTCCTCTTTCTCCTCTTTCTGACAATATTACTTGAGTCTATAGTCACATAAAACAGTGCATGCCAAGAAATGTTTTTACTCCTTGTACTCAAGAAATATCTACTCCCCCAAAAATCTGCTTCTGCACATGGCTTAGATGAGATTTTCAGATTCCTCTTGTTTATGGATGACAAAGCAAGATACAGTCCCTGTCGCTATCCTTACAGCTTCTGAAATTTATTCCTACCTCCAGTTGTTGGCAACCATTGCAACTCTTTGCTACTGGGCCTTCCTGAGAACCAACAGCTGGTGTGGGAAGTCCTTCTGTATATGAGTTGCTTTTTTTGGCTAATGAATAAAGAAGCCTGTGACATGGCAAAATAGAGCTAGACAGGAAAACTAAACTGAATGCTGGGAAAAAGTAGATGGAGTCAGTGAGAGGCTAGAAGAGAAAGATGTGAGCTGATAGGTAGAACCTTGCTGGTAGGCCACGAGCCTCATAGTAAAGTATAAAATAATGGAAATGGGTTAATTTAGGATGTAATAGCTAGCCAATAAGAAGCTAGAGCTAATAGGCCAAGCAGTTTTGTAGTTAATATAGTTTCTGAGTGGTTATTTCAGGTCTGGGTGGCCGGGAAATGAATGAGTTGCCTTCTGCCAACAAGCACTGTTTTTACACAGATCTCAACACTAACAGATAGGACTCTGAAACTGTCTCTCCTTTTATGACAGTCTCCCTTCTCATACTAGCATAATTATTCTTTCCATTGGATAACCAATTCCCTACAGCAGTGATTACCTTCTTCCTGTGGCAATTATCTTTTGGGCACTTGCATGCAATGTGTATGTGTGCATGTTTGTGGGTGTTCATGTACATGTGTGTAAACTCAAATGTCAGTTTGGGGAATCATTCTTAAGGTACTATCCATTTTGTATTTTGAAACAAGTTCTCTCATTGATTGAGAACTCACTGAGCAATCTGCACAGACGGGTCAGCCAGTGTTGGGAGCCTCTCTCGTAAGAGATGGGAGTGTAGGCACATGCTATTGTGCCTGGCTTTCTTTATGTAGGTTTGGGGATCAAACTTGGATCCCTAGGATTATGTGGCAAGTACATCAACAACTGAGCTTCTCTCTAGCCCTAAAATTGTCTTTTGAAATAAACTCTCTTAATCTGCATCCAGATTTATTTCTCTTTGGCATGTCTTTTAAATATCTAATGTTGATTCCCTTCTATCAACTATTAAAACCTAATTTTTTCATTGCACATCTGAGATTTATAATCTATATACAAGTGACTTATTTTTAACTGTTGGTGCCTTATTTCTCTTTTACTAAGTATAAGCTAAAACTACTGTCAGTTATTACCGTGGGAATGAGGGGATAAGAAAAATATATACATGCAGGTAAAAAATGTAAAATATATAAGATTAACTAGTCCAGCAATGTATGAATTGATGGCTAAAATTGTACTATATTTGGGATTTTTGTTATATTAATAGATTTTAGTGAAAGTTTCATATAAAAATGTATCTGTGAAATCATAGATGTTAACTTATTTTACTGTTGGTCAGTGAAGTATCTGACATTTATGTCTCTATCATCCATCTTGTAATATAATGTGCTAAAGATCAAAATATGCAATACAATTTATTTAACTTATTTTAAAACACATGAAATTTGACTCTTGCTCCAGGGTCTATGTGTATTTCTTTGTGTGTAGATTACATTTCATGCAAATTAGTGGCTTGATTAGTACTGATTATATGGTCATTGACTTGTTTTTATAAACATACTTAACTCAATTGAGTTTGAAACAAAAATTTAATGATTATCACTTCTGTGAAGGAATGTAAAAGGATGAATCAATCACATTTCCCATTTTTCCAGAAAACATAATTTGGCTGGAGTTCTCTAGAGTATTCATTTTTGATTTTTTTTTTGGGGGGGGGTCAGGCAATTCATACATATCTCCTCTCTCTACACATGTATAGCTATTATGTACAATAACTCTAATTGAGGGCAAAAAAAGATCCATGTCTATCACTAGAGTTTCTGATGGAAAGAGGATTTTCCCCCTTGAATTCTTACTCAAACAGACATGGGCTTAGAAGGAAAAATAGTTATTTTGAGCAGGTAGAACTAATGGAATATAGATTAGAGGTGGCCTTCCAGATGGATAAACACTTAGCAATTTTAAGTGGAAGTTCTGAAAATATTATAGAAGTTTAGAAGAATAAGCACTCGATTGTTTTACTAAATATAGTTCCTAGTATATTGATCACTGGATTGAATTATCATTATGTGTTATAAATTACATATTGAATTTTATTGACATAAACATCATGGGGACTAAAAAGTTGAGAAGAACTGTACAGAGGGCATTTACTTAAAATATGACATCAAGTATAATAAGTTTTATTGTTATATGCTTTCCACCCTATGGATACAAACTTTACCAGAAGTGCTCTCTTGGAATTTCTTTTGCTGTAAATTTCCAAGACATTATTTTACACAGTGAAGAAATATGAAGACATCTCCATGGCTTCTTTCTAAGTTCTTTCCCTGCAATGGGATGGTTTTCTGCATTTCTTTGGCCATGGAGAGATGGAAATGTGAAATCTCTCTCTCTCTCTCTCTCTCTCTCTCTCTCTCTCTCTCTCTCAGCATCACAACAGTTATGTATACATAGCAGATATATCTGACCAGATTCTTACATTTCACTCTCTGAAATGAAGAGCCAAAGAGCAAACTCTTCAATCTTCTACTTAGGTTCTATGAATCAGAAAGGCCTTTAATAATCCCAGAAGAGATGCAGACGCATCAGGTCTCTCCACAGCACTCATTCTTGTCACCCATCCTAAATAAGCATCATGTACCTAATACCAGGCATGATGAGAGGAAATGATTTTAAATCATTCATACACAGAAGAATTGTGAGAGGTAAGACAACATTCCTACATTTTATGCCTAGATTCTGGTGTTTCTAGGACACAATAAGAGGAAGAGGAATTCTAGTTTCTGTGCCTTGTGTTGGGGAAGAAAAGAGCAGGCAGATGTTCAGAAGACAGAAAACTACAGCTTCAGAATCTTTTTATTGTGTTCGGATAAAATAAGACCATGCTTTTGGGACTCTTTTCCTGAGCCCACAGTCAGAGGTTGCACACGTTGGGGCATCATATACTGAGCCCCACAATCAGAGGAAAACAACTTAGTGTCTGGATTTCTGTAGCTCAAAGACAGACCTCTCCTGAAAACCTTTTTTCTTCATGGCTTTCTCTTATTGTAATCTCGAGACATGTCTGCAGTCTGCCAGATAGATAGCTAAAATGACAGTGACAGCTCCTGCCCATGTGTGTGAAAATAGCTTTAGGTTTTGGAGAAAGAAATGCCACCACGCAGTACCGAGGACAGGACAATAGCCTTTGATTTCAAGTATTTTTTATTGCTCCCTTATCATTTTGAGACGTTGTACCTAATTATTATTCTTTAAAAATAGATTTCTGACCACCAGGAGGGCCACCTTCCCACATGGAGTCCAGCAGAGTGAATAATGAAAACTTAGCTGTTAAGGACTTGGCCTGATGCAGACATAATTAGCAGAGGATGGAGACACTTGTGATGTCCTACTTCACAGCAGAGACACTTCCCTTATTACCTTCTGCCCAAGGTGGCTTTTTCTTGTGTGTGTTGGGGAGTGTTTAAAGAGACTCTAGAGTTTGAATGATAGGTAAATTTAGAGAGGCATTCTGTTTGATTGACATACCAAATCCTCTATTAACTCAGAAGCAGATTTAGATTAATGATCAAGTACCCCTGTGTGATATGTGCATCGTGATGAATTAAATGTGCACTTTAACTAGGTGAGCAGTTCCAGTCTAATGTGTTAGGTGCTGGGATTGGTGAGTTTCCTGGTTGTTTTAGCACTTTCTTTATATTTGATGCCTGAGGAACAAGTCAGTCTCCCAGAGACAGACCATGTACAGCTTTACTTTGTGTTCTACACAGGCAAGTTGAAGTCTTTGTTTTTTTTTTTTTTTTTTGACTTTTAAAAAGAATTTAAACTTAAAGAATATTTAATGTGTATGGTGTTTTGCCTGCATGTATGTCTGTGTACCATGTGTGTTCCTAATGTCTACAGAGACCAGGAAAGGGCATCAGATTGCAAAGAGTAGGATTTATAGAAGATTGTGAGCTACCTGTAAATATCCTGGGGATGGAGCACAAATCCTCAGATGAGCCATCTTTCTGGCCTTGCATGTTATAGTTTTTTTTAAGCCTCCACTATTCACATTCAATAGGCCAAGGCCTGAATTATAGTAATTTAGTTATCACTTCCTATTTTCAGCAGAATTGTACTTTAGCTCAAAATTTCCATCTTCTTAATTTTATGTGGTTTTGTCAGATGTCAGTTAAACCAGATTGCAAGTGAAAATGAATATCATCAACATACTTAAATATTTCTCTACATGATACAAAGCAGACAACAGATGATTCTCAATAATGAAAAATGTGCTACTGGAACTTCCTTCTGAATTGCTCGGAGTATGTCAGAATGCCAGGTTACTTAGGGATTGGTGCTCAAAACTTCACTAAACAAACCTTTTTAAAAAGGTTCACCTGGAGACTATGATAAAATGATAAAATGAGCACTATCCTCTCAGACAATACTCATCTCTCTTCCTATTGTTCGAGGAGAGAGCTGCCCAGAACCAAAATAACCACACAATAATTGTATTAATTAAAAGACTCCTTGGTCAATTAGCTCTAGCTTCTTATTGGCTAACTCTTATATTAACTTAACCCATTTCTATTAATCTGTATATCGCCATGTGGCAGTGGCAAACCGGCAAAGATTTGACATGCCTGACTCTGGCGGCTCCATGGCATCTCTTTAACTCTGCCCTTCTTTCTCCCAGCATTAAGTCCAGTCTTCCTCACCTATCTAAGTTCTGCCATATCAACAGGCCAAGGCAGTTTCTTTATTCATTAATGGTAATAACAACACACAGAGGGGACTCCCGCATCACCTCCCCTTTTCTATTTAAATATAAAGGAAGGTTTTAACTTTATCATAGTAAAATTACATATAACAGGTATCAAGCAAGAATTACAGTTACAATATTTATATCTACTTTATCTTTTTTGTAACTAAGGAAAACTATATCTATAACTATCTATCTATTCTTCAACATTATCAAAGACTCCAGAAGGATATAATATTACCTAAGTAAATAGGAAGTACATTTTAAGCAACTTCCAAAACTCTAGAAATGACAGAGACATCTGTATGGACAGTTAACCAAAGTTCTTCTGTACCATTGGGGCATCCATCTTCGGCCTAAAGACCCATAGTATCCAGCAGACCTTTCCACAAAGCAGGCAATTTCAAAGACAGTTCAGTTACTTTCTTCTGTATCCTATAGAATGTCTCACAGACTGTTTCATAAAGCAGGAACCCCATAGAATCATCTCACCTTTAGGCAAGTTCAGCAGTCATTTCTCTGCAGGTCCTGCATGTCTAGTTAAGCAGTCCAGGCAAGAACACTTTCTTGCCCAAATGTCTAATCAACTCCATAAGGAGCCTCTTCAATGCCCATCTTCCACTTGAAGTAGCTTCTGTTGCCAGTAGCAGATGTGTCTCATTGTCATGAAAAGTCTTAAGTTTTAAAATATTTTAAATGCCATATTCTGAAGGTCTCTGAAAGATTTGAAGAATACCTAGATGAAATATATCGCTATATATCTAGAAAACCTAACTAACATGGCTACAAGCTTGACTATTATAAATGACTATCTATTAACCTATACTTCTTAATTATACATTACATTTTTAAATGAACTACACAATCATAATATCTTAATCAAGAGCAGAAATATACATATAACAAGATTGACCTTAAATTTTTTTCAATAGAGCAAGATCCATACCAATGCAAAGTATCCATCTCTATAACACATCCTTCTTTAAATGTAAACAAACAATTATAAACAATATTTGGAAATATGGACATAGTTCTGTCCATACTGCTTCATGCTGTTTGGGGGCACTATTAATCAGGTCTTTCATGGTATATCCTGTGTGCTAGGTTCATCTCAGCCAGCAGTTGGGTGAAGTATTTTCTTTGTGGGAGTGTTCAGAGCAACCTTTCAGGGGGTCTTGTTCCATGAAACCATATTGGTTTGGAAGCAATCCACAGGTTCTCATCTTCTGTGGAAATAAGAGAACAACCTCTTTTCCAAAGCAACATATCCATAGACCCAAATTTGGAAGTCATTATACCTTTATAATATGTGTGCTGGTTTAGCTTAGCAGCTCATACAATGAAATGTCTCTCTGTACTTAGCTCCGTCAATGTCAAAAACTCAAATAAAACACAATAATATATATATATATATATATATATATATATATAATATAGACTCAGTGAATTTTTCATTTTTATGTGGTTTATTTTTCTTTACTCCTTTTAATCTATGACTATCTGTACTGTCTCTTTAAAGACTTTACCCTTTTTAAAAAAGCATTAACTTTATTTTATGACTCTCTCTACTCTTTTTCTTCTTTCTTCCAAGCCTATATACATTTATCCAACACTGATGCCCATTTAGAGTTCTTTTATGTCTGAATCTGTCCTTATTGCATTATCTGTAATTCTCTACTGTCTTGAAGAGATTTTAAAAAGTAAGCAGCTGGTTGCAGTTGCTCTGGATGCTGGCTCTGCCTTGCTCCACTTTAAAAATGGTGGAGGTTCTGGGGCCGCCAGGTAGGAGCCACACTCAGCATTTTAACTCTGAGAATGAGCATGCAGCAAATAAACCCTTTTTATCTGAGTAATAGCTAAATATGCCATATAGGGAATTGCGCACGCTGGAAATATCTCTGTGTATGGTGGCAAAAGTCTGACATGCCCTCCTGCCTATGTATGCCCAGTAGACCTGATCCTGTTGCCTACCCAGGTAGGGGGCGCCGAGCTGTGGGCATGGTCTCAGTTACTTTCCTCCAGATCATGAGTGGGCACATAAACACCCCGGTCCACCAATGCCATTGAAATGTTCCATAGCTGGAGTTTGTGCTAGCAGCACAGCCCAGGATGCTGTGTTTTAAATTCACTTGACTATTTTTTCTGCTACAGCTGAATCAGGAAAATCTGTTTTAAAGGAGCTGCAGCACGCTGCCAACGAACAGAAAGAAGCTGTGTTAAACTCTGAATTTTTGTGTCTAGAATCCCTTTTCAAACTCTCTCAGGTTTTAAGTGGATTTAGCTGTCCACATGGGAACCAAACTGTTGGAGGAGGGTGCTTTTTTTTTTTTTTTGACTTTTTTTTCCATTTTTTTTTATTGAGAAAAGGAGAAAAAAAAAACAAGTTTCCACCTCCTCCCAGCCTCCCATTTCCCTCCCCCTACTCCCACCCTTCTCCCACTCCTCCCACCCTTCTCCCACTCCTCCCACCCTTCCCCCCTCCCCCCACTCCTCTCCCCCTCCCTCTACAGTCCAAAGAGCAGTCAGGGTTCCCTGCCCTGTGGTTAGATCCTCCCCCCTCCGTCCATATCTAGGAAGGTGAACATCCAAACTGGCTAGGCTCCCACAAAGCCAGCACATTACGTAGGATCAAAACCCCGAGCCATTGTCCTTGGCTTCTCATCAGCCCTCATTGTTCGCCATGTTCAGAGAGTCCAGTTTTATCCCATGCTTTTTCAGTCACAGTCCAGCTAGCCTTGGTGAGCTCCCAATAGATCAGCTCCACTGTCTCAGTGGGTAGGTGCACCCTCGTGGTCCCGACTTCTTTGCTCATGTTCTCCCTCCTTCTGCTCCTCATTGGGACCTTGGGAACTCAGTCCAGTGCTCCAGTGTGGGTCTCTGTCTCTATCTCCATCCATCACCAGATGAAGGTTCTATGATGATATGCAAGATATTCGTCAGTATTGCTATAGGATAGGGTCATTTCAGGTTCCCTATCCTCAGCTGCCCAAGGAACTAACTGGGGACCTCGGTTTGGGCATCTGGGAGCCACTCTAGGTTCAAGTCTCTTGTCAACTCTAAGGTGGCTCCCTTAACTAAGAATTGTGCTTCCGTGCTCCCCTATCTAACCTTCGTTTATCCCAATCCTCCTTTTTTCTCCAAGTTCCCCCCTTTCTCCCCTTTTCCCTTTTCTCTCCCCATCTCCCCTTACCCCCATCCCACCCCACCCCCAAGATCTCAATTTTCTCCTTGGCAATTTTGTCTACTTCCCATAGCCAAGAGGACAACAATATGTTTTTCCTTTGGTTCACCTTCTTACTTAGCTTCTTTGGGATCACCAATTGTAGACGCCGTGACCCTTGTTTATGGCTAGAACCAATTATGAGTGAGTCCATCCCATATTCATCTTTTTGGGTCTGGGTTACCTCACTCAGGATAGTGTTTTCTATTTCCATCCATTTGCATGCAAAATTTGAGAAGTCATTGTTTTTTACCGTAGCGTAGTACTCTAATGTGTATATATTCCACTCTTTCTTCATCCATTCTTCCATTGAAGGGCTTCTAGGTTGTTTCCAGGTTCTGGCTATTACAAGTAATACTGCTATGAACATAGTTGAACAAATGCTCTTGTCATATGATAGGGCATCTCTTGGGTATATTCCCAGGAGTGGTATTGCTGGGTCCAGGGGTAGGTTGATCCCGAATTACCTGAGAAACCGAAACACCGATTTCCAAAGTGGTTGCACAAGATTGCATTCCCACCATCAATGGATGAGGGTACCCCTTCCTCCTCAGCCTCTCCAGCAAAGGCTATCATTGGAGTTTTTTATTTTAGCCATTCTGACAGGTGTAAGATGATACCTCTAAGTTGTTTTGATTTGCATTTCCCTGATCGCTAAGGAGGTTGAGCATGACCTTAAGTGTCTTTTGGCCATTTGAACTTCCTCTGCTGAGAATTCTCTGTTCAGTTCAGTGCCCCATTTTTTAATTGGGTTAATTAGCATTTTAAAGTCTAGTTTCCTGAGTTCTCTATATATTTTGGAGATCAGACCTTTGTCTGTTGCGGGGTTGGTGAAGATCTTCTCCCAGTCAGTAGGTTGCCTTTTTGTCTTGGTGACAGTGTCCTTTGCTTTACAGAAGCTTCTCAGTTTTAGTAGGTCCCATTTATTCAATGTTGCCCTTAATGTCTGTGCTGTTGGGGTTACACATAGGAAGCGATCTCCTGTGCCCATCTCCTGTAGGTAACTTCCCACTTTCTCTTCTATCAGGTTCAATGTGTTCTGACTGATAGTGAGGTCTTTAATCCATTTGGACTCAAGTTTTGTGAATGGTGATATGGGTCTATTTTCATTCTTCTACAGGTTGACATCCAGTTATGCCAACACCATTTGTTGAAGATGCTTTCTTTCTTCCATTGTATACTTTTTGCTCCTTTATCAAAAATGAGGTGTTCATAGGTTTGTGGGTTAAAATTTGGGTCTTCTATACGATTCCATTGGTCGACTTCTTTGTTTTTATGCCCGTACCACACTGTTTTCATCACTGTAGTTCTGTAATAGAGTTTGAAGTCAGGGATTGTAATGCCTCCAGACAATTCTTTATTGCATAGGATTGTTTTGGCTATCCTGGGTTTTTTGTTTTTCCATATAAATTGATTATTGTCCTCTCAAGATCTGTGAAGAATTTTGATGGGACCTTGATGGGGATTGCATTGAATCTATAAATTGCCTTTGGTAGAATTGCCATTTTTACTATGTTGATCCTCACAATCCAAGAGCAAGGGAGGTCCTTCCATTTTCTGGTATACTCCTCAGTTTCTTTCTTCAATGCCTTAAAGTTCTTGTCAAATAGATCTTTCACTTCCTTGGTTAGCGTTACCCCAAGATATTTTATGCTGTTTGTGGCTATCGTGAAAGGTGAAGCTTCTCTGATTTCCCTCTCTGCTTCCATATCCTTTGTGTATAAGAGGGCGACTGATTTTTTGGAGTTGATCTTGTATCCTGCCACATTACTAAAGGTGTTTATCGACTGTAAAAGTTCTTTGGTGGAGTTTTGGGGGTCGCTTATATACACTATCATATCATCTGCAAATAACGAAAGTTTCACTTCTTCCTTTCCAATTCGAATCCCCTTGATCCCATTATGTTGTCTTATTGCTATTGCTAGAACTTCAAGCACTATATTGAAGAGGTATGGCGAGAGTGGACAGCCTTGTCGTGTTCCTGAGTTTAGTGGGATGGCGTTAAGTTTTTCTCCATTTAATTTGATGTTAGCTGTCGGCTTGCTGTATATAGCTTTTATTATATTTAGGTATGACCCTTGTATCCCTAATCTCTCCAATACTTTTATCATAAAGGGATGTTGAATTTTGTCAAATGCTTTTTCAGCATCTAATGAGATGATCATATGTTTTTTTTCTTTCAGTTTATTTATATGCTGGATTACATTGATAGATTTTCGTATGTTGAACCAGCCCTGCATCCCTGGGATGAAGCCTACTTGATCATAATGGATAATTTTTCTAATGTGTTCTTGGATTCGGTTTGCCAGTATTTTGTTGAGGATTTTTGCATCGATGTTCATGAGTGAGATTGGTCTATAATTTTCTTTCTTGGTTGAGTCTTTGTGCGGTTTTGGTATCAGGGTAACTGTAGCTTCATGAAAGGAATTTGGCAATGCCTCTTCTGTTTCTATATTGTAAAATACATTAAGGAGTATAGGTATTAGTTCTTCTTGGAAGTTCTGGAAGAATTCCGCATTGAAGCCATCTGGTTCTGGGCTTTTTTTGGTAGGGGGTTTTTGATAACCTCTTCTAATTCTTCGCGACTAACAGGTCTATTTAGATTGTTCACCTGGTCCTGGTTTAACTTTGGTATATGGTATTTATCTAAAAAAGTGTCCATTTCCTTTACATTTTCCAGTTTTGTGGCATATAGGCTTTTGTAGTAAGATCTAATGATTCTCTGAATTTCCTCTGTGTCTGTGGTTATGTCCCCCTTTTCATTTCTGATCTTATTAATTTGCAAATTCGCTCTCTGCAGTTTGATTAGTTTGGATAGGGGTTTATCAATCTTGTTGATTTTCTCCAGGAACCAGCTTTTTGTTTCATTGATTCTTTGTATTGTTTTCTGTGTTTCTATTTTGTTGATTTCAGCCCTCAGTTTGATTATTTCCAGTCTTCTACTCCTCCAAGGTAAGTCTGCTTCTTTTTTTTCTAGAGCTTTCAGGTGGGCTGTTAAGTCTCCAATGTGAGCTTTCTCTGTTTTCTTTAAGTGGGCACTTAGTGTTCTGAACTTTCCTCTTAGGACTGCTTTCATAGTGTCCCATAAGTTTAAGTATGTTGTTTCTTTATTTTCATTGAATTCCAGGAAGACTTTAATTTCTTTCTTAATTTCTTCCTTAATCCAGGTATGGTTCAGTAGTTGACTGTTCAGTTTCCTTGAATTTGTAGGCTTTCTGGGGGTAGGATTGTTGTTGAATTCTAACTTTAATCCATGGTGATCTGATAAGACACAGGTGGTTACTAATATTTTTGTGTAACTGTGGATGTTTGCTTTGTTACCGACTATGTGGTCGATTTTTGAGAAGGTTCCATGAGCTGCAGAGAAGAACGTATATTCTTTCCTATTTGGGCGGAATGTCCTATAGATATCTCTTAAGTCCATTTGATTCATTACAGGAGGGTACTTTTTTGTCCCAGCCATCCAGAACCAAAATAACCACACAGAAACTATATTAATTAAAATACTGCTTGGCCCATTATCTCTAGCTTCCCATTGGCTAACTCTTGCATCTTAATTCAACCCATTTCTATTAATCTGTATATCATCACAAGGTTATGTCCTACCAGCAAAGTTTCATCTATCTCCGGTGGCTCCATGGCATCTCCCTGACTCTGCCTTTTTCCTCCCAGCATTCTGTTTAGTTTTCTCTACCTAGCTCTGTTCCCCTAAAAGTCTGTTATAGGCCCAAATTAGTTTCTTTATTAATCAATGAAAGCAACACATAGACAGAAGGACATCCTTCACCACTCCTATGGTTTGAAATGTATGTCTCCAGCTCCTCATACTCTGGGTGGGCACAGAGATCACTTTGAAGAGTGTTGGTAATTTTATAGAAAGCAATGTCACCAAGCATGCAGCATTAGATTGATGGGTACTCCTGTGTTTCCTTCTTGCTGCATCTTTTCACTGGGATCACAGCTTTAGCTGGAGAAATTACACAACTTCCACTACGACTTTCTTGGTAAGCTGACAATTACCTGGGAATCTTCAAGACTCACAAACTGCAAAATCTCGGGCTGTTTTCTGTGAATTCCTTTCCTCTGTTCCTCTTGAAACATTCAGTCTGCATTGTCTCTCTTCACCTCCTTCTTTGTTAATAAATGCACGCACTCACTTCACATTAACATAAATTTCAAGTGCTCTGGTCTCGACCCACCTCACTTTTCCTTGAGCTCATCCTGGTTTTTTACTTTTAGAATGCTGTTTTTTGTCTTTATTTTAATTTAAAGTTTTCATTTTTTAAGATATAAGTACTGTATTTATGAAAGTGATAACCATTTCTCCCAATCCCAAGTGATTACCAACTCCTCCCCCACTCCCTTATCATGACTTCCTTTTCTGTATTATTGCTATATACATACATACATACATACGTACATATCACACATACACAAATATACTGAATCTATTTAGTGGTTGTGTGTTTATGTATGCATGCATACATGTGTGTGTGTGCATATGTGTGTTTAGGACTGACCACTTGGGATTAATACCTATCAGGGAGATTGTTCCTAGAGAAAATGAGCTCTTCCTCTCTCAGCAGACATTATTTGCAAGTTCTTTACCTGGGATTGCCCATATTGTTATGTCTACCAGTGTTGTCCTTACAAAGTTCTTGTTCAATACTGTTTTGTTTTATGTTTCTTCATGTTGATATTTTATCAATGAAAGAACATGTACAAGGGCTGGAGAGATGGCTCAGTGGTGAAAAGTTCTTCTCCAGAGGATCTGATTCAATTTTCAGCACCCATAGGGCAGCTCACAAATGTATTGTATCTGTCAGTTCCAGGGTACCTGACACCTTCATGCAGGCAAAACACCAACATTCATAAACAAAAAAATCAACCAATAAACAAACAAATAAATAGAAAGACTATGTAGATGTTCTTAATTCTGAAAGATCTCCCTCTTGTTCTGCCTGTGCATTCATTAGAGTTTCCATCACCATGACAAGATGGCTAATAAATGAGATAAAGTGGGAAAGATTTACTTTGGCCATAGTTTCAGATGATGATTCAGTGTGCCAGCGAGAACTTCATGGGGATCATGTCACAGGAGGTTCTTATCTCATAGCAGAGCAGAAGAAAAACAGATGGGAGATGATTGGAACTAGGTGTAACCCCCCAAGACATCCCTCCTTGGACCACCCTCCTATAGGGCCCCACCTCTTGCAGTTTCCAGTACTTCCTAAAATATTAGAACTAGCTGAGGATACTACATAGTCAAATTATAACAACCTTCCTGGCTGAGCATTGAGAGCATTCTTCTCCAGAAATGGTCTATGCAATGTTTAAGCGCTGTGCAGTGTAGTCACCCATTGATCAAGACTTAGCTGCCATACACATCTGTGATAGTTGAGTGCCCAGACTTTGGTGTTTTGTATACTTCTCAATTAATTTTCTTCATACCCTTCAAGACATTTTGCTATTTTTTTCCTCACTGTGTGTCAGTCCTTCTTGGTCCTATAGTACCTATGCATATCCCCATTATAGCATTGAGGACAATGTGGAAGATTCACACTATATCATTGTCATCATGGCCTGTTGGGTGGACCACCTAGCATATGCTCACACTAAGCAAAACCTGTTGACAAACTGATTAATTTTTAAGTGAATTGAGGCCAAAGATGAGTATTTATCATCTCCCCTACAACACTTCAAAGTAATTATATCCATAAAAGTCTCATTTGTATTTATTGTATTAAGTTGGAGCTTTTGCTCTCTAGTGAAACCTTATTAATCATTGAATGAAAGCAGCAACGATGGTGACAGTACTCACTAATCATGTAGCATTCATTATGTACAAGGCAGCAAATGTACCAGCTTAATCATCACATCTCCACCGAGGGCACTTACTTCCTTATCTTTTCTTTGCAGAAGAGAGAGGAAGCATAGAGAACATATGTGACTTTCCTTTGGTTCTGCACCTTGTCAGTGGTGTGGCTGGGCTTTGCTGCAGGGATGCAGATAGCTTCACATCCAACACTTTCATACACTGTATTAGATCTATGAAAGCACTGTGATCTAATGACCTTATAATAGAGAACTCACCACTGTGTGTTCCTTCAGCTATTGATACTCTGACTTGTTATCAATTTCCTTGGAACATCTTTAATCTGACTTGCTGATAACTGTCATGACAACATTTCTTTTATAAACCCTGTGTAAAGACCTGAAACTTTGCCTTCACATCTATGGTGTTTGTTTCTTGACTTCTGTGAAGCAGCTCCGTCTAAACTTAAATTTTGCCTTCCCATGCTTCTAGTTGAGAATGGCTCTTAAAAAAGATTTTCTGTATAAAAAAGTAGTAAAAACATTGAAAAGAAAAATGTGGTAGTGGTGGTGCATGCCTTTAATCCCAGCACGCAAGAAGCAGACACAAGCAACAGGTAAATCTCTGTGAATTAGAAATCAGCCTGGTCTACAGACCAGGACATCCAAAGCTGCACAGAAAAACCATGTCTCAAAAAACCAAAATTAAAATTATAATAATAAAATAAAAATAAAATCAAACAAAGCAAACAAACAATAGCAACAAAATCCAGGAGCCAAAGAGATGCCCCAGAGAACAACAGTGCTAGCATTCAATCATGAGGACACAATTTAATCCTTGGCTAGGCTCAGATTTGCAACAATCCTCATGCTTCAGCATCTGTAGATCTGTGTTTACAGACATGTATCCACCAGACTCAGTATAAACATGCATTTTTGAACGTAACTGTGAACATCCCATTTTCTCAAGCAAAGCACAGTGGCACCTGTGCACTTTTAAGAGCTAGTGTCTATCTTTAAAGATCTACCTAGATAATATCGAGCAGGCAAGAGCTCAAGCATGGAAGGGACTTGGAGAGACAGGAATGATGCTTACTTCCTTTCTCAACCTGTTTTTTATACACTCCAGTTCTACCTATGGGTACTGCACTCAGGGGGGCTGGGCCCCCATATCATCATCAACCTAGAGAAGACCGCACAGACTTGCCTAGTGGCCCATATTCTGAAGGCATTCTCTTCACCGGTGTTTAGCCTATAGAAAACCACCTGGCATAATGGGCAGCAGGCTTTCATCTGGCTTCCATGAGCAAGGAGCCACGCAGGGACAGGGACTGGCTGGAGCTGCCTCGGTTCTCCATGTGTTCATCCCTTTCCTTCTGTACTCAATATGAGAGCTCTGAGGCTGTGGGTACTTACTGTGGTTTTTGAGGTGATTGTTAATTTGTTTACAAATTTAAGAATAAGGATTGTATTTATTCTGTGAAGAGACAGGTTTAAATGTGTCTATTCTAACAGTTCCTGTTAAAATAGTCTAAGAATAATATTAAAAAATCTGTGGGAAAAAAGAGAAAAACCTGTGGAAATCACCCTGGGTCTGCCTGTTGCAGGGGGTGGGTAAAGTATTTTCATATGTTAGCCCACTTAAACTTCTTCAGTATTATATCTGGGGCTGAGGAGATGGCTTAGTCGGTAAAGATCTTGCAGTGCAAGCCTGGTACAGTTTGCCAGTAAACACCGGACAGACTAACACAAATGTCTGTAATTCCATCACACCACAACTCACAGAGCTGGGGTGGAGACAGGAGATTGGGTGAAAGCTGTGAGCTGGCTAGGCTGGCACCAGCAGTGCTGCACAGCAAGAGGGAACCAGTCTCTACCAAGAGTGGGGGTGAGCGCTGACAGGAGGTTATCCTCTGACTCCTCCAGCCTGCTTTCGCTTTGTCCCTGTTTCTTTCTGCTCCTGTCTCTCTACCTTTGTCCGTGTCTGTGTCTGTCTGTCTGTCTGTGTGTCTGTCTCTCTCTGTCTCTCTCTCTCTCTCTCTCTCTCTCTCTCTCTCACACACACACACACACACACACACACACACACACATACACACACACGCAGGCCAAAAAGTTACAGATAAGTTTTTGTATATATTACTTTCATCTCTGTATTTTATTCTCACATAGATGCTAAGAACACTAGGAAATGAGGGATTTTAGTTTAGAGTGTATTAACTGATTTGCAAAGGGGTAAGTATGAAGGACATTTCACATGCCAAGCTAAGACAGAACTAGGTTACTCTAACAAGAGTTATGCTTTCTTTTGCTTTGTTTGAGGGTCTTTCTCCTTTAAATTCTCTATCCATGGCATCCTATGTTATTGCATGATGCTGATATAAAGTGACAGCCTAAATCACATAACGGTGTTTGTCTAATTGTTCATCAGATGAATGACTTGACTCAGTTACATTCAATGTAACTCAACTGTGTAGATTTAAGTAGAAAAGGTGAGAGTCTCTGGAAGAATGAACAGCCACATTTCTGAGCTGCTTGAGCCATACACAGAGCACCTAGCTATTCATCAGACTGACACATTTGGCCTGCATGAGAAGAAAGGAAATGGAAAGGGCACATATTCTTAGCTTGTGACACTACCACCTGTCACCTGTCACCTCCAGGTCAAGATCCTGAACTACTCAATAATACAATCTGAAAAGGAGTCAGGGAACCTTCACTGACTGCAAAATATGATTTGTTTAAAGTGTCACAACTAGTCTTAGATGAAGGCATTCAATATGATTGGCAGCTACACTTGATGATTTTCCTGAGGACACTGAAATGAAAATCTCAGCCAGCCATCATGTTGCGATTGGGATATGGGACTAGGGAAAATGAGTTTCTAATTTATATTCTTTGTGCTTACAGATAGTGCTTTACACTCCAATCTGGCCTTAGAGACTGAGCCCTGAATGTAAAGATAACAGCCACACCAATTGCTAATGTATACCGAACTGCTTATGCAACCAGTTAGGAATTGCTGCATTTAGCCCCCAAAAGCATCTCCTTTATAATCAGAAGTCTCTCCTTGAGACCCCAGGAGATTCTTACAACCGAGCAAGTAGAGGGGTCCTTGCCACATCAGGCTCTCTAGAATGTGGTGCCAGTGCCAAAGCCGATCATATTCTTTTGTCAAATATTTTAAAAGTTGTCTCTGAAAGTGGGCTGGCTTTATACAGATGAATTTGTAAAGTACCTTTCCTTGGCACGTTTTGGATCTTTCATTAAAACTGCAGTGAAGGACATTACGAGACTCAATGGATAAACTAAAGAACAATTCTTTGGGTGGGTCTCATTTTCAAATGAAGAGATAAAAGTCTTATTTCTTTTAATGAGGAAGAAAGTGTTACAGTGTAGCTCTCTGCTTTGTTTTAAGTATTTCAGTACTGAAGTATATTCTCAGTGAAATAATGAAATTGTATAAGTTTCTCCATACTTCTTTGTTTTCCTTTTAAAGAACTCATTTAATTATTTTAATTTTTGTCTATTTTATTCCATTTACCATTAGAAACTGCATGTACCATCAAAAAGTGCTTATATAAATTATTAGAGTAAAAAAAAAAAAGACCAAAGCAAAATCATAGGTAAATGAAGCATGCTGCATTTCTCTTGTGGCCAGTACCTTGGGCACTAACAGTCATGGGGCTTCCTACCTCCTCCCCTGCTTTGTCTCCTCCCCTACCTTCCTCCTCTTCCTCATCTCTTTCCTCCTCCCAGCCTCTTCACTGCACTCAAGCCTCTACCTCTCCTTCCTCCACTACTTTCCCTCCTCCCTCTCTGATTCTTCTCCCCTGCCTCCTGCCCTAACTCCACCCCTGCCTCCTCCTCTGCCTCCTCCCCAGCCTCTACCCCTCCCACCTCCACTGCCTTCTCCCCTGCCTCCTGTGATTTTGCATACAGACCCTGTGATTTAGGGTAAGTGCAGAAACTCATTTGATTGACCTTGTCTTGTGCTCACCAGTCTTCTCTGAGACTTAGGTCTCCCTGGACTTAACCTAAATAGACATGACAAAAGGAAACCTTGAGTTATCCAATATTTTATTTACATTGGCCTTTTATTGAATTACTGTATCCAGGGAGTTACAGCTTTAGACATTTACTTAATTCATAGAAACTATGACTTCTCTCATTGCTTCATCTTCCTACCTTCCTTTCATAGGAGCCCATCTAATTCTGTGGAATTAGTAAAGACTAAACATATATAAAGTTCCAATGGTTCTATTTAGTTAGAAGTGGTTCATAAGCAGTACAAGACAAAGGGGTTTTGGGAACTGAAGGCTGAGATGACTGATCGTAATGAACACAAGTTTGAACTTTTGCCTACCATTTCCAGAAGATTATTTTCAGCATGGTGTATTTCCCAAGGATGATCTTCCCAGCATCCAGAATGTGGACACAGGAGCATCACTAATTCAGAAGACCTGGGCTAAAGTTCCAGGACAGCATGAGGCCTGTCTAAAAATTAAAAAAAGAATAAATTAAAGCATAAACAGAACATTCTTTTCAAATTTGTTTTTAGACTGTATACTAAGGATGAAAGGCCAAAATCAAAACAA
Organism: Microtus oregoni; assembly: GCF_018167655.1. Taxonomy (NCBI): domain Eukaryota; kingdom Metazoa; phylum Chordata; class Mammalia; order Rodentia; family Cricetidae; genus Microtus; species Microtus oregoni. Next base: position 39,454,792 of record NW_024543062.1, on the reverse strand, counting down.
AACCACCAAATACATTCTTTGTCTGATAGTTTCTGTACTCAAGAATTTTGAGACAATATTATTTTATTTTTATGGTTTCCATTATTTGTTCAAGACATTGAACACACTGTGTGTTCAGTAAATGCTTATCCAGTTTTATGTTTTATTCTATTTGTTTTGTGCTCAGCACATTGGAACACAATTTAGTCTATTTTCATTTTCTTATTCTTTGGTGTTTTAAATCCTTATTTCAAGTTCTGCCACTCTGTCAATCAAAAGAGTGATTACTACTTTATCAGTTTCTCAGTCAAGCTACAATATAGGGCCATGTGACAAACATATCTTTAAAAGAATGCACAAGAAATGGTTTATGTATAAAAGTGTTTCTACATAATCAATTAAAATGAAAGTTTGTAAAACATCTTTGAAACACATAGTGGAATTCACTGACTTTATACTGGACAATTTGCATATATCTTCATCAGGGTGTTGATATTTGTGCTGTACTACATGGGTGGTGTGAGTTTCCTGGTTAAAAGGAAGGAGAGTAGGAAATAATATTGCATATGAATTATTGTGGGCATCCTTGAGGGACAGATGAGATAATATTGTGAAAGACCTTCCACACCATTCCAGGAACTCTGGATTTTAGACTGCAGGTAGGGAAGCATCTAAGTTATAAGTAACAGCTTGCAGTGAAATGAGGGGATATTCCTGAGGAAACAGAAGAGCTTCACTTAGACTTCTGTTTGCAGTTCCATTGGTCTACAGGGACCATGTGATGCTATGCACAAAGAATGCTGGAAAATGTAGGGATGTATTGTTATGACTACAGCACGAATTGGGACCCTGGTGGGTCCTATGGTGGGTGAGAACTGCATGAGAGAGACTTTTGTGATGGATGGGTCCAAACCACAGCGGGTGACATGGAGTTTATTGAGAGGAAGGTAGAAGGGAGGGAAGTGAGACAGAGTAGGAGGAAGAGGGACAGAGAGTGATGAAAGAGAGAGAGAGAGAGAGAGAGAGAGAGAGAGAGAGAGAGAGAGACTCCTCTCAGGAGTGGACGGAGCTTGTCTCATAAAGGGACCTTTGTACCTGTGTACAGACTAGGACCTTAGGTTGGCCAGCATACTGCCTGGGTGCCTCCTGTCAGATGACAGGGCTGGCCCCGTAAAGAATGAATCCTAATATTCCCATTTTTTCTTATTATAAAAGGTGGGAAATTAAAGGGGATAGCAAGTGGGACAAGGATAGGGCACTGGGTCTCAAGACTGCTTCCTGCTAATTTGTGGGTGTTGAAATCTTGGGGGACCTGAGAAACTGGGGGTGTTGGCCACATCCTGGGGTATCTGTTTGTTTCACTGCTGTTCAAGCTCTGGGGAACTGTCTGGTATCTCTTGGATCTGGTGAGATGCTGGCAGAGCAGAGGATAAGGTTAAGTTTAAGAAAAAAATAATTGTCTTTAGATACTGGTTATTGAGGGGGAGCGGGTCAGGACCAGAGAAAGGCGGGGAAACTCGGATTCTTAGGGCTCTTAGGACCTGGTAGTTGAGGGAGGGGTACATTTGACCTGTTTGAGGTAAATCCTTCAAGTTGGCTCTCTGGGACTTATAAGAAATTTTTGAGTTTGTGAAAACGTAAGTTGTAGACATATTAGTGTTTTTACTGTTTACACTCTATATTTAAATTTACATTGTAGAAATGGCAGTATAACCATGTCAGAATGATACTGACATATGTTCTTTGCACAATGAAAAGTATCTTTGATGTCTGTAGTTAGGAAATCACCAAAGAAAATTTAAAATCTTGATCTTGCAGCTATGATACTAGTAGTACTCTGCTAGTGCTAGATTAATAGTTTATCAGGATTTATTGATTATTGTTAAGACTATCGACCCTTGGAGTCCAATATAACAGTAGCATAATGAAAGAGAGAAATCTGAAACATATTTTATTCTTTCAAATGTCTCAAATCACTTGCCTTTGGCATCACTTAAGCTTTTTATTCTCAGACTTTATAACTTGCAGTTACACACCTTTAGTCACCTTCTTGTACCCTGAGACATTCTTATCCCCAGAGCTTTATAACTTGTGTGAACACACCCTAATAACTTGCATTTGCATCCGCCAAACATCTTCTTAGACCCTCACATCTTGAGCTCTCATGTTTTTCAATAAACCTTAAAGCACCCATTTTTCCCTGTTTTAATCACTATGATATCACCTTGACGTTAAGGAGAAATCTATTTTGTGAGTTTATTTCCTATCTGAGTCTGGTAATGAGGTAAATTGTGCCTAGACTTAGTATTGGCTCTAGGAGAGTGAAGCCTGGGACCTGAGTTTTACAGAGAGAACTGAGAGGCAGTTGGCAAAGCTACCAGTTGTCAAACTGCATCAGAAATCTTGAGAAGGATAAATTTTACCTGAGTTATTGATTTTAGAATGACAGAGACTTACTTGATTGACAACCTAGACAGTCACCTCAGGGTCCTCCATGGTTATTGAGGGCAGGGCGTAGAGCAACATCTATCTTCAGCAGGCAGTACAGGGCGTGTCAGGCTTCAGAAAATCCTGTGGATTAGGAGTTTGTAGAAGGACCAGCATACCTTGCCCTGGGAAACTTGAGGCAGTCAATTCCAGTGTCCTGTTGTCAACACCTGAAGAGGTTTGCAGCAGTTGAGGTGAAAGGCAGTTTTGCTCAGTGACTAGTGTGTTCACTTGATAGGTGGAAGTTGTTCTGTTCCCATTCATCTTTTTTTTTCTTTTTTTTCAGTTTATTTATTTATTTTTTATTGAGAAAAGGAAAAAAAAAGTTTCCCCCTCCTCATAGCCTCCCATTTCCCTACCCCTCCTCCCACCCTTCTCCCTCTCCCACCACTCCTCTCCCCCTCCCTCTCCAATCCAACGAGCAGTCAGGGTTCCCTGCCCTGTGGAAAGTCCAAGGTCCTCCCCCCTCCGTCCATGTCTGGGAAGGTGAACATCCAAACTGGCTAGGCTCCCACAAAGCCCGAACATGAAGTAGGAGAAGATGAACAAGGAAGTCAGGACCACGAAGGGTGCACCCACCCACTGAGACAGTGGGGCTGATCTATTGGGAGCTCACCAAGGCCAGCTGGACTATGACTGAAAAAGCATGGGATAAAACCGGACTCTCTGAACATGGCGAACAATGAGGGCTGATGAGAAGCCAAGGACAATGGCACGGGGTTTTGATCCATCCATCTTCTTTGGAGGATAAAGGGTGGTGCCAGGAGCTTACCTGTTGCTCTGTTATGAAAAGCCTTTTAAATTAAACATCTAAACGCCATATTCCTCAGATCTCTGAGCATTTGAGGCATTTACTGGGTGTATATGCATAGATTCTGCCTGGAGAGCTGAATCCAAGTTTATAAGTTGTAGAAGAATGTTTTATCCAGAGTCCTCCAGCTTGACTGTAACTGTTTTTAACTTAGCAGGTCAGATTTATACTTGTGAAGGACAAAGAAGTAAAGAATTATCTATCTATCTATCTATCTATCTATCTATCTATCTATCTATCTACCTACCTACTACAATAGAAGCTTAACAGTGAAAACTGACAAGTGTGAAGAACACTTTACAGGAAATCTCTGGGTTAGCTTTTGTTAATCTGAAAATGATCTTTATAACCTTAAATTTTTATCACAATGTAGGATATATTTTAAAGCAGGGTTGTATCACAGAGACAGTACTTGTAAATGATCTAACTATATATTTTCATCATTTAGAAGCATACACCATTTAAAAATATTTGAGACCCTTTTTGTCTAAAAAGAGATACAATGAACAGAGTTTAAACAATAATTATATGAATATATAATTTAAATTGTGTACACACAAGCACACACATAAGAATTAAAGCTAATTTATACTCACACAGAAAGTTAAATAAAAAAGAAGCTGGTATTTTCATCTCTGACTCACACTTTGTAAAAAGTAAACAGAACATTTAAAGAAAAAGAGAGTAGACAGACATGTGCAGGTCTTTGGAGCAAAGAGAAAAGTGGAGAATCAAAGCCGCCAGTGATGAAAAAGCAGATTTGTCGCAATAGGGAGAGAACAGACGGCTGCAGAGTGGGAGACCTGCATGAAGGGCATGCTGTGGAGGGCCCTTGCCAGGCCAGCATGCAAACATGCCACATGCAACAGAGTTAGTATAAGAGTAAATTTTAAAGGCATAGCTACTAGCGAAAAGGCAAGTGGTGGAAGGTGATGACATAAGTGCTCTGGTAGTGGGGGCAGGCTGCTCCCAGTGCTTGGCTAGGGAGGAAACATGGCTCTGTGGCTCCTCCCTATCCTAACCTCAAACAAAATGGCAGCGGCCACATGGCCAACCTTAGCAAAGATAGTGGTTAAGACATCTGACCTATCCTTAGTCAAGATGGTGCTTGCCCACATACTGTAACTCTTCCCAGTTAACCGCCCACTGACAGAAGTTAGAAATGATCCATAAAAGATTGTGAAAGGGTTTTAACACCTCGCTTCCCATGGATGAGGGAGAAAAATAAGTGACTGGCTCAGGTCACTCTCTGACTTGTTAGCTGAAAAAGCGACGACCAGGACAATAAGCCTGAAGTGTAGTAGTATGAGCGGCGGGGCTGTGTCCCCAGCACCCAGCAGCCCACATGGCTAGCTCTAACTTATGCCCCGAAATAATTACACGGAAACTGTATTCTTTTAAACACCGCTTGGCCCAATTCTATCTAGCCTCTTCTAGGATAGCTCTCGCACCTGGACTAGCCCATTTCTAATAATCTGATGTAGCCCACAAGTTGGTTTACCAGGAATGATCTTAACCTGCGTCTCCCTGGAGTGGGAGAATCATGGCCACTCCCTGACTCAGCTTCTTTCTCCCTGCATTCTGTTCTGTTTACTCCACCCACCTATATTTTAACCTATGAGGGTCAAGCAGTTTCTTTATTGCTTAACCAATGAAATCAACAGATTGATATATGACACTTCCCCCATCACTTCCCCTTTTTCTGTTTAAACAAAAAAAGGAAGGCTTTAACTTTAACATAGCAAAATCCATATAGCAAAACAGTTATTAAGCAAGAATTACAGTTACAATATTTATATCTATTTTATCTTTTATCATAACTAAGGAAAATTATAACTATCTATTCATTCTTCAACTCCATCAAAGACTCCAGAAGGATATAATACTACCTAAGTAAACAAGAAATAAGGAAACTCTAGAAATGACAGAGACATCTCGCTGCCTGGACAGTCACCCAAAGTTCTTTTGTACCGTTGGGGCATATATCTTCAGCCTTCAGGTCCATAGTATCCAGCAGACATTTTCATCAAGCAGGAAATTCCAAAGACAGTTCAGTCACTTTCTTCTGTATCCTGCAGAATGTCTCACAGACTCTTTCATGTGTCAGTAACCCTGAAAGACCATCTCACCCTTAGGCAAGTTCAGCAGTCCTCTCTGTGGGTTCTTTGTGTCCAGGTTATGCATCAGTCCAGGCAAGAGCAGTTTCTTGCCCAAATGGCTATCAAGCTCCATAAGGATCCTCTTCGATGCCCATCTTCCTCTTGAAGTAGATTGGTGCTGCCAGTAGCAGAGTGTCTCATTGTCATGAAAAACCCTAAGTTATTAAAATATTTTAAATGCCATATTCTGTAGCCTTTGATAGATATGAAGAATGCCTATCTGAAATATATCTCTATATATCTAGAAAATCTAAGTAACATGACTACAAACTTGACTATTATTTATGATTATCCATCAACAACCTATATTTCCTAATTATACATTACATTTTTAAAATGAACTACACAATCACAACACCTTATTCAAGATCATAAATACATATACATATAACAAAACTGACTGTAAAATCCATACCAATGCAAATTATTCATATCTATATCATATCCCCTTTTAAATGTAAAAGAACATTTATAAACAATATTTTGGGAACATGGGCGCTGTTTTTCTCTCCAAACTGCTTCCTGCTGAATGGGGGCGCTGTTAATCAGATCATTTAGGGTGTAACCTGTGTGCCAGGTTTATCTAAGTTGGCAGTTGAGTGAAGTAATTTTTTGAGGGTGTTCACAGGAACTTTTCGGGAGGTCGTGGTCTATCATACCACATCGGGATAGATGCAATCCACAGGGTCTGGTCCTCTGTGAAAACAAAAGAAGACCCTCTCCAAAGCATCACATCCTTAGACCCAAATTTTGAAATCGTAATACTCTTATGATATCCGTTCTGGTTCCATTTGGCAGTCCATATAGTGAAATGTCTGTCTGTACTTAGCTCCTTTACAGTCAAAAATTTTAAAGAAAACACAATGACACAAAGAATCCAGACTCTCTGTGAATTTTCCATTTTTACATGGCTTATTTTTCTTTATCTCTCATAATCTATAACTATCTGTACTCTGTCCCTTTAAAGACTTTACCTTTTTTTTTAAACCATTAACTTTATTCTCTATATTCTTTTTCTTCTCTCTCTCAAGCCTACGTACATTCATACAACAGTGTGACTCATTTAGTGGTCTGAATCTGTCCTATTGTGAATCTGCAATTTTTTACTATCCAGGAGCACTTTTGATTTGCGCCTTTAAATCACTAGGCGCTTAAGAATCTAAGCTGTGTCATTCCTAGGTCAAAAACAGGTACTGCCTGCTGGCCCTGCCCAGTCCAACATGGCGGAGCCGCTCGTGCCTCTGATCCTTGCACATGGCACCATTAGCATGGAGGAGCTGCTTGTACCTCTGAGCTAGAGCACACAATGTCCCCCTTTTAGGCACACAGCAATCTAGTTGCCATCAAACAAATCGTAGCACTTTACTCCAAATGCTCCATTCAAAAGCTCTGTCTCCTGCAGGAGCCAGACCGAGATTGCAATGGCGGCACAGCCCAGAAAGCCAGCATTTTAAAACAGCCAGTTTTTTCCTGCTGCTGAGTCAGGAAAATTTCAAAATGGAGAATGTACCATTTTGTGCTAGCTCTGGGGCCGCCAGGTAGGAGCGGCACTCAGCACTTTAATTCTGAGACAGAGCTTCCAGCACAGAAATTCTTTTCATCCAAGTTACAGCCAAATCTGAGATGCAGAGCCGCCTGCCTGAGCCTGATTCAGCCATCTGCCCAGGTGCAGGCGGGGAGCACTGAGCCATCAGCACCGTCTCAGAGCACTCTCCTTTCGATCCCAAGCGGGAACAAAAACATCCAGTCCCATAAAAGGCATTGAAATGCTTTAAAGCCAGAGTTTGCACTGGCAGCACAGTCCCAAGAAGCTGCGCTTTAAAATGACACAGCGTTTTTTCTGCTGCTGTTGCCGAATCAGGAAATCTCTCTACAGCACGCAATCAACAAACAGCAAAAATCTGTGTTAAACTCTGTTTTTTTCTCTGTTTAAAATTAAGCTCTCTCAGGTTTTTAAGTGGATTTAGCCCATCACGTCTGGGCGCCACTCTGTAATAGTATGAGCGGCGGGGCTGCGTCCCCGCCCACTGACAGAAGTTAGAAATGATCCATAAAAGATTGTGAAAGGGTTTTATCACCTTGTTTCCCATGGATGAGGGAGAAAAATGAGCGACTGGCTGAGGTCGCTCTCTGACTTGTTAGCTGAAAAAACGAGGACCAGGACAATAAGCCTGAAGGACGTAGAGTCTAAAGGTATGAAGCTGAAATGAGACCATAGTCCAAACGGCAAGAAGCTGATAAAAGGGGGAGGGCCGTAGCCTGAAAGGCATGAAACCAAAAGAAGGGGGGAGGGCAACAGCCCAAAAGGATGCATAGATTTGAGAAGGAAGGCACCACTCAGCGAGGCAGGGTTAGGATACTAGGCCTGAAAGCATCACTCATGGCAAATGCTGGAGGTGATTGTAAGTGAAAGCCAGCCGAGCAGAGAAGAGCTTATCAATCGTAGCTGGTATAGTAGACAAGGAATTGGAAAGTGGGTTGTTCCTGGTACAGCATCCCTGCATGCCAAGGATGGCCTGCCAACAGGCAGGAGGGAACACACAGAGAGACTGGTGGTAATAACATCAAGTATTATGATTATAGTGTTAGTTGGGACCCTAGAGGGTCACGTGGCAGGTAAAGGCCATGCAAGAAAGACCTTTGTGGCAACTGGATCCAAATCATGGTGAGTAACAAATATGCCAAACAGACAGAGTTTGAGTGTAGAATTTATTAAAGGAGGGTAGAAGGGAGAGATGGGCAAGAGAGAGAAAAAGAGAGAAACGGGAAAGAGAGAGAGGCAAAAGCCTGCTTGCCTCTTCAGAAGAACATCAGGAAAGAAAGATCAGGAGCTTGTCTCTTTTTATTTTATTTTTATTTTTTTAATTACTTTATTTATTTATTAAAGATTTCTGCCTCCTCCCCACCACTGCCTCCCATTTCCCTCCCCCTCCCGCGATCAAGTCCCCCTCCCTCATTAAAGGGACCTTTGCACCTATGTACAGAATAGGATCTTGCGCTGGCCAAGGTACTGCCTGGGTGTATTCTGCCAGATTACAGGGCCTGCCAGCATAGTGCATGTATAGCTTTGAAGATAGAAATAATTTTCTCTAACTGCCATGTATGACTAAAGTGGTTCTTTGAAACAACTTTAAGTGAATAATATTCATAACAAAATTTTGGGAAGTATATACTGGTATTTATTTTAAAAATACAGTTGTTATTATAATTTTAGTTGACAATTGGAACATTGTCTTTTATGTACCAGGACACAAATGCAACTTACATAGTAAATGTTCATTCTAGGCTTATGTGTCATCTGCTGAGAGATCTAAATTACACATTGACAAAGACTATTCAGATAGGAAAGGCAAAATGTATGTAGAAAAAAATGAAAGAAACTGAATTGGGCAGTTGTAGAAAGTGATGACAAATCATCCATTTATGTCCAGGAAAGTGCTAGCTTCTGTATTGTTGGTATGCCATGTAGTTAAAGTTTGAAATACAAAGCTAATAATTCTTCTTTATTTATAGCATCTGTCCAAGAAGAGTTCAACAGCGCTTATGTAATAGTGTGGCCCAATAGTTCAGTGGAATAAGAGATAGTCTATGATTATAACAGGTCAGGAGTTGGCACTGACTGCTGACAATGTACTAAACTGTTGCAGCATCACTTCTTAGGGATTTGATGCAAGCCAGCAAGATGAGAGGATAAGGTTCCTGTAGCTGGCTGAATCAAATCTGGCAAGGTCTTACTTGAGCATAACTCCAGAAATGTCACCAGCAATTGTTGCGGGAGGTCCTCCCACTCCTCCAGCCTATCACCGCTGAGGTACCAGCCCATTGGGGCGTGGTTTCTCTCCCTTTAAAAAAGCAGCCACTTCCCTCTCCTCTCTCTCTTCACTTCCTGCTCCGCCGGCGACTAGACTCCTTTCCTGGTTGCGTAGAGGGCTGTTGCCTGGGACAGTGATCTGTAAGTTTTTTCCCCTTTAAATAAATACCACCCTAATAATCATAACCCCGAATTGGTGTGGCATTGTTTGTGACTTATGCCTTCAAGCAATAGATAGTAAACGTTGTCAAGATGGTTGGCATTTCAGTCTTTTTAAAAATGAAATATAAGAACTCATTTTCTTAAAATTAAACACACACACATTTACACCAAATAATAACAATAACAAAACAAAACAGAAACAGCCCTCGACTTGATATCATGTCACATTGCCTACTCACTTCCGTTTTCTCTTCTATTTTACTACTTGCCATGTTTGCAATTAAAAACATTTTTTTTTATTTTTACTATGACAAAATGATAATCGTGATTTAAAATAATATATAAACTTATTTGCTCAATATAAATGTCATATTTCTATGAATAAAAAATGGAGAAAGTTGGGACAATGTCCTATAATTTACTTGATGTTCAGTAGAATTTCAATGTAGTTAGACAAGGGTATCATTTTATTTATTTTTTATTTTGGGTAGTAGAAAGGATTTGTTTGGCTTATACTTTCACATCATAGTCCATTACTAAAGAACGTCCATACTTTCAACCAGAATTTCAAGCAGGGCTGGAGCCTGAAAGCAGCTCTGAAGGATTGGTGCTTCCTGGCTTATTACACACGACTTGTTCAGCCTACTTTATTTTCTTTTTAATTGAAAACCTTTTTAATTTTACATACTAGCCCCAGTTTCCACTCCTTCCCCTTATCCTGTCCCCCTTTTACTCACCCCTCCATCCATTCCAGAACCCTGGACCACGAGCTGTAGGGATGGCACAATCCACAATGGGCAGGAGGCTCACCCCACTAATTGCTAATTAGGAAAATGCCCTACAGGCTTGCCTATAGCCCAGCCTTATGGAGGCACAATTAAGTTTCCCTCCTCTCAGACTTTAGCTTGTGTTAAATTGACAGACAAACTAGCCATGACAGAAGTCAAATGTGATCCTTTCATTGATGACATAATTATTTAATTGGTAAAACTTGAACAGGAAAACTACTTGAAATAAAGAGTAATGAGCTAAGAAACTCATAATTAGGCCAATAGGTACAAGTTAGCATGCGCTGTCAATTGTCTTTCCATACACAAATATTAAATAGGAAACAAAATAAGGTAACAAATTGTTTTACAATTACATCAAAAATGTAAATCTTTAAAAACAGACACAACAGCATTGCAAAGCATGGCAATGAGAACGTTAAAATACTGTAAGGCTTAAGCCTAAATAAACATAAAAAGGCATATTGTATACTTGGTAGGTAGTCACTTTCTGGATCTAGAAAGAATAATTTCAATATGTAATGAGGGCAGAGAAATCAAAGCAATAGGAGCAGCAGGTGCAAGGTGTGCATGAGTCTAAAGTTGGAGACATAACATAGGAATTGGTATTGCTGGAGTACAACCAAAAAGAGCAAGAAAAATGGCAGCAAAGTGTCAGTTCCTAGAAACCCAGTCTTATAGGACTAGGATGTTTACTGAAAAGCAGAATTTCAAAGGTAATGCTGCAACCTAAAAGGTGCTGTTTTGTTTTATGGGTTTTGTTTGTTTCCTTAGCTGCTTATCCCCCTAACATTTTATAAATTAAATTTATTTATTTTTATGTAGTGCCATATTATACAGGCCCATATTTCTACATTGTATGGTGGCCAGAATTTCAGGCTAGAATGCACCTGCCACACAGGAGGTGGTCACCTAGCCTTTTGAGACAAACTGCCTCCATCCTAAACACAGGGTAAGGATATGCTAATGTCACTCTGCTCCTTCTTTGCAATTTTGGAGGACACCTGGAAAAGAGATGTTAATTCAGTCTATGTTACACAGCAGGTATACATAGGAAGACATGATAAAACTGGCATAGAAAGGTTTGGACATGACCTCAGTCATTCGCCAGGTTACCTAGAAAACAGAATGCTAATGAATTTCCCCCTCAGTTTATGTTTTCATATAAAGTTGTTTGTTTATTTAAACATGGGTGAATTTTTCAGGATGTGAACTCAGGATTTTATGAGGGATCCCTGAACACTCCCTCCCTATAAAATTATGTGAGTTGTGTCTTTCTTCCCATGCCTCCCCTCTGGTCAGAGAAATGTTTTATGGCTTGAGCTGGTCCTGGACCCTGACAATTTTATATTCTGACCACAGCTTGCCTTCCTTCCTCTCCTCCCATTCCCTCTCCTAGCCTCCCTCTGCCCCCTATTCACCTCTGCTCTGTTTCTGTTCAGAAAGGGGCAGGCCTCGCATAGATATCAACAAAGCATGGCACATCAAGTTATGGTAGGACTAAGCTCCTCCCCTTGTTTTAAGGCTGGGCAAGGCAACCCATAATGAAGAGTAGGTTCTCAAAAACCCATCAAAACATTTGAGACAGTCCCTCTTCCCATTGTTAAGGATCCTACAAATAGACAAAGTTATAACTGTCACACATATGTAGAATGCCTAGGTCATTTCCATGTAGGCTCCCTGGTTGTTAGTTCAGACTCTGTGAGCGCCTCAGAATCCAGGTTGGTTGTTTCTGTGGTTGTCTTATGATGTTCTTGACTCCTCTAGAAAAGCATCATTTTCAAATGACCTTTCCAAAAGAAAGATAGGCAAAATTATGGTGTGGGAAGTCCTTCTGTACACGTGTTGCTTTTATGGTTAATGAATAAAGAAACTGTTTTGTCTTCTGATAGGGCAGAATAGAGCTAGGTGGAAACACTAAACTGAATGCAGGGAGAAAATAGGAGTCAGTGAAAATCATGTAGCTGCCAGCTGGGACAGACGTCTCCACTGGAGCCTGTCGGAAATTTGCCAGTAGGCCACGACCTTGTGGTGATGCACAGATTAATAGAGATTGGTTAGTTTAAGATATAAGAGCAAGCTAGAAATATGCTTAAGCTATTGGCCAAAGAGTATGACAAATAATACGGTTTCTGAGTGATTATTTCGAGTCAAAGCAAGTCTGGAAATGAGCAAGCAGCCTCCACTAAAAATTTTTCCACAAATATGGCTAACTATACCCACATCAAACACCCGAGAAAGCTTGAAAAGGTATTCTAGGCAAAATAAACAGAGTTTAGTACAATTTCATGGTAGCCACAATTTTTCCCCTCTGGATGGGCTTGCAACTCCTCTAAGAAAGGTGCACTAAAAATTGTGTGGCTTCTTTAAACACAGCAACTTCCTAGTTCAACAGCACAAACATCTCTAACTCTTTTGGGAGGTCCTGCCACAGAGCATTTAAATGGGGTTTGTGAGCAGAGTGTTCCAATTTGCGTTATGGCATCATAGACCTGCTGTGTGTGGAAAAATGGGGCTGTGAGCATGGCTCACACTGACCAGACCTCCATCATGTTGAACTGGGTGGAGCCAAAAGGCAAAACAGCCTTAATCTTAGCCAAGCTGATTTGCATGTTAAGAAGTACTCTTTGACAGAAAAGGATTTCAGATGCACAATAAGACAGATTCTGATAGAAAAAAACCTCTAAACGGGACACAATGTGCTTTTAAAAATGTACGTGGGCCTTAGAGAGAGAAGGAAAAGACTAAAGAGATAGTAAATGTACTTTAAAAGCATACAGAAAGTCATATATTAGAATAGTAAAGATAATAAAATAAATAATAAACTTGTAATAGAGTAAAAATAAGCAAGCCTCATAAATATGGAATATATATAGAAACTCTGGATTGGGTATATTATTGTGCTTTCTTTCAATTTTTTGACTGTTGTCCTAAGTACAGAGAAATATTTCATTGTATGGTCTGCTAAGATAAACCATCATATATGTTTAGAGGTATCTTGACCTCAAAATTTGGGTCTAAGGTTATGTTGCTTTGCAAATAAGTTTCTTCTTTTGTTTCCAGAGTATGAGAATCTGTGGATTTCTTCCAGATAATGTGGTTTTATGGACCAAGACCTCCCTAAAGGTCACCATAAACACCCCCCAAAATAACTTCACCCAACAAAAATCAGGAAGCAATTTGGAGAGAACTATGCCTAAATTCCCCAAATATTATTTATAAATGTTTGTTTATATTTAAAGCAGGGTATGCTATAGAGGTTTGCATTGCTATGGATCTTGGTCTATTGCTACAAATTTCAGATTAATTTTGTTATAGGTATATTTCTGCTCTTGATTAATGTATTGTGTTTGTGGAGCTCATTAAAAATTATCTTGTATAATTAAGAAATATAGGTTAATAGATAAATATAATAGTTAAGTGTGTAGTCATGTTAGTTTGGTTTTCTAGATAATGCAGAGATATATTTCAGTTAGATAGGTATTCTTCAAATCTTTCAGAGACCTTCAGAATATGGCATTTAAAATGTTTTAAGAGCTTAAGACTTTTCATGACAATGAGACACATATGCTCCTGGCAACACTAGTCTACTTCAAGAGGACAATGGGCATCAAAGAGGATCCTTATGGAGTTTGTTAGCCATTTAGGCAAGAAACTGCTCTTGCCTGGACTGCTTGATGAACTGGACATGTAGGACCCAAAGAAAAACAACTACAGAACTTGCCTAAAGGTAAGATGGTCCTTCGGGGTTCCTGTTTTATAAAAGAGACTGCCAGACATTTTGCAGGACACAGAAGAAAGCAACTTATGAACTTTGCCAGTACAAGGCATAAGAGATCTTCTATTTTTCTGCTTCATGGAAATGTCTTCTGGATACTATGGGCCTACCCCCATGTTACAGAAGAGCTTTGGGTGACTGTTCAGGCAACAAGGTGTCTCTGTCCATTCTAGAGTTTTGGAAATTGCTTATAATGAACTTCCAGTTAACTTCGGTAATATTATATCCTTCTGGAGTCTTTGATGGTGTTGAAGAATAGATAGTTATAATTATAGTTTTCCTTAGCTATGATAAAAGATAAAGTAGATGTAAATATTGTAACCATAATTCTTTCTTGATACCTATTTTGTTATATGTAATTTTACTATGATAAAACCTTTCTTTTCATTTAAACAAAGAGGAGATATGGTGTGTGTGTGGCGGGGGGTCCTTCTGTATATGTGTTGCTTTTATTGGTTAAATCTGTTTTGACCAGTGACATAGCAGAATAGAGCTAGGTTGAAAAACTTAACTGAATGCTAGGAGAAAGAAAGCAGAGTTAGTGACAAGCCATGTAGCTGCCCACCAGAGACAGACCTTGCCAGTAAGCCACCACCATATCATAATATATATATTAATAGAAATGGGTTAATTTAAGGTCTAAGAGTAAGCCAGAAATACACTTAAACTATTGGCCAGACAGTATTGCAAATAAGATAGTTTGTGTGTGATTATTTTGGGGCTGGGCAGCTGGGAAAGAACGAACAGTCTCCTGCAACAGAATTATTCTACAATATTTACATAAAATTATTAGCAGTGGCTTTATTCTTAAATAGATTAATATAGAATTAACTATTAACAGTTTCCTTACTATTCCAAGGTTCTTTGTATATACATATATATGCTGGTGATGGTAATATGTGCCTCATTACATTAATCTCTTGCATATGTTGAGTAATGAGCTGTTTTTGGCATGATGCTCCATGTACCCTTCATATGCACAATGTCATGAAATTTTAGATATATTTTTGCAGTAAGAATTATTTCTTCTACTCTATAGAATAAGAACAAAGCAAGACATACCATAAAATGAAATAAAACTAGCCCTTTCCCTCCCACGGAGCTGAAGAGGATCAGTTAGAATCTAGTGCAGGGTAAGTTTATTCATACCTTCTTGGAGTTTTTGGCCTTGGCTTACATCTTTGACTTTGGGATGAGCAGAAATGGTCTTAGTTCTCACTAGAGTGCTCTCTCCAAGCAGATGTGGGCAGGGCAGTGACTAGATATTGTCACTAGGAGCCCTGGGAACTCTTCAGTCAGATAACCACAGAGTGATGTCACATCCAAGAAAGAGTCAGGGGTGATGAACTCTTTGACTGTATGGTAAACAGTTCTGATAAGGAGAATGAAGAGACATAGTGGTTTGTTGATATGCTCCTAAGGACATTGAGAGATTAACACAATTATTTTTAGTGGTTTTTTTTCTTTATTTTTTTTAATTTTACATACAAATCCCAGTTTCCTCTCCCTTCCTTCCTCTTACTCTCCCCATTCCCCTCACTGTTTCCTCACACTTCCCCACCCCCATCCATTCCTCAGAGAGCATAAAGCTTCTCAATGGGAGTCAAGAATGCCTGTCACATCACTTGAGGCAGAACCAAGACCCTCCCCTGTATCTAGGCTAACCAGACTATCCCTCCATAGAGAATAAGCTCCAAAAAGCCAATTCATGCACTAGGGATAAATTCTGATCCCATTGCCAATGGCCCCAAAACTGCCCAATCCATACAACTGTCGTCCACATTTAGAGGGCCTAGTTTGGTCCTATGAAGGTTCCCCAGCTGTCAGTCCAGAGTCAATGAGCTCCTCAGGAAAATTGATGTAAAACATATCTAGTTGGACAATACAACATTTGTCTATATTATTCTTTAATTCTTATTTTTGTAAAGAGATAATGATGTAATATTTTATTTTTTATTTTATTTAATTTTTTTTTTTTTTTGATTTTCAAGACAGGGTTTCTCCGTACCTTTTGGTTCCTGTCCTGGAACTAGCTCTTGTAGACCAGGCTGGCCTCGAACTCACAGAGATCCGCCTGCCTCTGCCTCCCGAGTGCTGGGATTAAAGGTGTGTGCTACCACTGCCCAGCAATGACGTAAAATTTTAAGATAATAAACACCTGAGGTGGCAAATAAAAACTTTTTTGAATTATTAAAATTAAAAAATATTCAAGTTTACTTCAATATAAATATATAAGGCATACCTTGGTAGTATGAGAGAAACAATCAGAATTGCCAAAGCAAATCTAACATTTTTGAGTCATGCATATCTGAAAATGGGCAAGAGGTCATGGAAGCTGTCTTCAATAGAGAGTGTCTGCAGGGGAAAGTTAAGTCTTTATAAGCATGAAAGCAGCAGGCAAATTATTGCTTCATAATTATACTCAGTTTTTAAATAAAATAACCAAATTTTCTTGAGTGATGGAGATTTGTTTGTTTATAACTGAGAAAATAGAATTTTTCTAGCTTTCAAGATGGAGTGAGAAATACATTTTGTTGTTACTATTGGTTTTGCCTAGAGTAATGGTAGAAAAATTCCTCAGCCCAGCATGAAGTCTCACATGTTTGTTCTGCATACTGTTCATTCAGCTCTGTTTACCTTCCTGAGTTCTTTCTTTGTGAGATAGTTCCTCATAAATTATGTAAATTGGTTTTAAATGAGAATACTTAACTAAAAGATTTGATCCTCATATCGTGAAAATTGTTATGAATATGGTTGTCTAAGCTTTGTCTTCTCACAACTTATTTACTTTTCAGATTTATTAATATATTTTTAATATCTTCCTGAAGAAAAGGCATGCATTTGAAATCTTTATGAAAACTTTCAGGCTGGTAAATAGGGTAAAATTGTGAAAATGAGAATGGACTATAAATTATTGAGTCTGTGTTACCAAGTTGTAATGAGATCATATCCAATTCAGCCAAGCCTTAATGCAGTGTACAGTGTCTTTCTTAGAAATAGAACGAAAATTTGGACATCAATTAGAGTACCATGTGACATAGATGGAAGAGGAAACTGGACAGACTTAGTCAGAAGTTAAGGGATACATGCCATAGCAACTATTAGAAGGTGGAGAGACAAGAAATGATCTTCATTGCAGCTGATAAAGGGAACATGGCCCTACTAACATCTTCTGTACAACTGACGAGGGAGTGTGGCCCTGTGAACATCTTTAGTATAGCTGATGAAGGGAGTATGGTCCAGTTAACATCTGGGTTTTGAAAATTTTTCCGACAAAACAGTGAGAGAGTATGTTTCCTATGTCTTCCCTTAACTGTTCTGTGAAACTTTTGTAAGTGCCTTAGGAAACTAGTACAGGCATTGCACTTCAGTCTTCAAGGAAAAATACGTGGGTCTGGATAGAACTCATCAGAACCTTAGGATTCATTCTAGAAGTCTGGAGGTAAGCCACTTAAATACCACAACCCAGAATTAAAATGCTGAATAAAGATTTGTGATCAAACTGTCCTGATACCTGCCTGGAGATTCCACTCTCATGGACGGTCTTGATTTTATTCCTAGGTGTTGTTAGAAACCTCACATATACTGCATTGTTTAGAAAGGACCATGAATCTTAATAGCTGTCTTTTCTAAGTAATTCCAAGAGAGCTTCAAACAACCCATTAAATAGCTAGGGAATATTAGGAGCCATCCATTTTCTTTCCATCTACAAACTTCTCAGAAGAATCCTTACAGTTTTCTTAATTCTAAAGTGCTTTTATTTATTTTTTCCTTTTCTGATTTGGATGGGAAATATGAGCTTCCTTTACTGAAATCCTTCCAATTGCTTCTCCAAATGTCAGTTTTATTGGACTATACTGAGGAAAAGAAAATATTGCTGTCAGGGAAGCAGTTTGTAGATCAAGTAGATAACAGAAGCCAGGCAGCTATTATTAGCTATGGAGGCGGTGAGCTTGCAGGTTACAGCAGTGAGGGAAATAGCAGCATTCAAGAAAGAGGAGAAAATGGAAAATTGATCAGTAAGGACAGACAGTTGAGAAACTGGTCCTTTCCCACTAATAAACAACAACAGCAACAACAACCAAAATAGTTCAACATGAAGCTCTGGTTGGTCTGTCTGTCTACTCCTACCATTTTAATTCAAATCAGCAAAGACTTAGAATGTCTTTTTTTTCCCCAGTGTTTCAAGGTTGATTGTAAAATCTCCAGTTTGGGTCAGTGAGCACAAATGAGAAGATAAAGGTCAAGCTGCTCGTCCCAGGAAAGTTATTTCTATCATACCCTATGTGACTGGGTCACAGTGTGTGGAACACTGACGGCCCTTTCTCCCATTGCCCTGCATTGCTTCACAGTTCATAACAATCTGACTAATGGTTTGCAATTTCTTCTCTAATTAGATTTCTGTCATGAGAAAATGCAGAGGTTCTTTATTTTTGTCTCGTTTTCCCTTCACTTGTCTCTATCTTACTTTATTTTTATTCGCGTTCACATGCTGGTTTGATGATTCTGTGGATATTTCCTAAGCCTTGGCCATGCGGCCCTTAGTGCTTCATCTCCACCAGAACTTGTGTGACTCTTCTCGGCTTCCACTTTACCCTCTGTGTTTTCTTACTACATAAAGCCCAACCGTTATTCATTGTTTTTGAAGATAATGTTGGTTGTGAGCCTGAAACAACTTGAATAAACTTGCAATAAATGATCCTGTCCAAATGCAAAGAGAATTCATGGGCATCAGTAAAAACTGCTACCTCCCCAGCAAAATCAGTGAGTAGTGCCACAGGCAGCTCTCTTCAGGACTGAACCTCCCAAGAACTGGCTTCTTTTCAGTGGCACTCAAGCATTCCCCCATATATGCACTGTACCTATTTAAAGTTAAACTTCCGAGTCAACATTCTGAAACACTTTGCATCAAATGATTCCATTCTTAATTTCTTGAAAATCAAAAAAGCAGATCTCTGTTGAGGATATATTCATCCTAAACCTCCAAGCAAGGTTATCTCTAAGTTTCTTGAAATACCATTATTTTTTTATTCTCTTAATTAGGAATTAAATAATATTCAGTAAGGATCACATAGAAGCGATGCTGTATGTGTAGTCCAGCCACATGAAAAGGCTCCTAGGGAAAGCCTAGTGAAATTCCTAGGACAGAGATCTCACTGCTATTGACTTATGGGTAGACCAACCTTGGGACATTATGCATAGTAGTAGAACTTGAAACCACTCTTGTTTTGTGGACCAAGCCAGCATCTTACATTTTATACAAAGTTGTCAATCCTGGGAAATTTAAAATTTTTTCCTTAACAATAATTTGGGTGTGTTTTATTCTTGATAAGTCATTTAGTTCTTGTGAGAAAAAACAATATCACTATCAACCAAGTATCAAATTATTACAGTGGTAGAAAATTAAGCCAGCCATAGGTAAGCTATATGGGGTAGATGTGCTGTCAATAGCCAGTTCCTCTTGACCCAGTATGAAACAAGTGGTGTGTGTGTATTTCCACATGTATGTATGTATGTATGTATGTATGTTTGCATGTATGTATGTGTCTCCCCCACTGCAAAGAATAGGCCTCCTGGGGACATCAGGTGAACAATGCACAACAGTGTACAATAACACCAGGCAAAGCCCCTCACATCAAGACCTGGCTAGGCAACCCAGCAGGAGAAAAAGTGTCCCAAGAGTCAAAGACAACAGTGGCAATATTTCTTTTATGGGATTCCTGAGTGTGCAAACAAGTGAGTTACTCTTCCTCATGCCTTCCCTTGAACTCTTTTCCTTTTGTTTTCTCTGACCAGTTTCAGTGTGTTAGTTTTTATTTAATTTTGTCTACAGTTATTCCTTTGAAGCCTATTTATTTTTTAGTGAGAGACCTAGATGGAGTGATATAGAAGGACAGGAAGTGAGGAGGAACTGGGAGGAGTAGAGAGGGAAAACGTTAATCAGAATTTATTATGTGAAAAAAATATATTTTCAATAAAAAGATAAGAAATGACTAGACAACAACAACATTCCATGAAGATAAAGACTTTGTTCGGTTGACTGTCAGATTTCCAAGGCTAAGAGCAGTTCCAGGATTTTCATGTTACTGTCATTGTTTTTTGTTTCATAAAGCAAAACAGACTTTGTGGGTTGAGTTAAGTTTGTTAATAGACTAAGTTTAAAATAATAGTTAATATTCAGGATTGTGCAGATTTTCCTTTAAAAAATAAGAAAGAAAGGGCAAAAGAAAGAAAATTAACTGACATCTCAGCACATGGTAAGCTGAGTCAGGAAGAATGTATGACTTCAAGGCCTGCTAGGGATATAAAAAGAATTCCAGGACAATAGAAACCACAAAAATGTGTCAAATGGATGGCTTTGGAAATGAAGATAGTGTCCCAGCCAGGTGGGCTCTATAGACTGAGGGACGACATCTGTGAAAACCACCAAAGCAAAAAGTAAGGACAGTCATCTGTGCTGCAGAAAAACTTATTTCTGCCAACACTGCCATTGGATAGGGAAAGGTAATCTCTTGGAGTTTACAAAGAGAAATACAAACACTGATTTTGGCCTGTTATAATCCTTCAGCAGAAAATTACTCAAATTTTACCAAGCTTTTAGCTGGGAAACGTCTATAAAACAAAACTTGAATTGTTTTAAGGGTAATAAATAAAAGGAGATTAGAGGAGTAAATTTTCTAAAGAATAATTGGGGTTTTAAGATTTAATACCCCAAAGAGAAAAGATTAAATGGTTATATGCGCTTTCTATTAGGATTGCTAGGGAAGGGTGTGCAGGAAGTAAACATACATGTATTGAAACACAAGTATGTTTTAAAAACGCTTCATGCTGAGAAAAGTTCTGACCCTTTATTTATAAGGTGGTTAAATTTTCACTCTCAAAATCACCCATGAGTCAAGTGAGCCTGTATTTTAAAATTAAACAAATGATAATATCTTCTTCAAGGGCCCTAGGAAGAACTTAAGAGATACTACATAGTAAGAAATGGTAATTGTAATAGTAAAGAAATCATAAACTATGCATTGTTAAAATATGGTAACTCAATTCTCTTGGACATAGTGGAGTTGTTATCTTTAGAAGAATTCTTCTATTGTGTTCATTCTAAGATTAGCTTGTTTTTTCAGAGGAGAATTTTCTGCTAATCTCCTTGCTTAGGTCCTCACAATATTAAACAATAAATTTTAGTTTTAAAAGAATGTACCCACTTCATGCTAAAAGTGAGAAGCTAGTCCAAAATACAGATGGTATATTTGAAGCTTCTTAA
Organism: Microtus oregoni; assembly: GCF_018167655.1. NCBI lineage: Eukaryota > Metazoa > Chordata > Mammalia > Rodentia > Cricetidae > Microtus > Microtus oregoni. The sequence continues at coordinate 39,433,553 of NW_024543062.1, read as the reverse complement.
TTTTTATGATGACACAACTCTGATCTGATTTAATTTCCAAAGCTAAAACAGAACAGATAAACACATACTTGAACTGTAAAGCTCTGGGAAGCCGAGAAAGACATTTATCACCTTGTACTTGTGTATGAACTGGCAACAGAAGTGTCCTTTTGGGGACAAAACTGTAGCTCAGATTCTGTCTCTCTGTCTCTCTCTCTCTCTCTCTCTGTCTCTCTGTCTCTGTCTCTCTCTCTCTCTCTCTCTCTCTCTCTCTCTCTCTCTCTCTGTGTGTGTGTGTGTGTGCATGCACATTCAATATTTTCCTGAACAATTGGCATATATTTGGATGTAGACGATAAGTAGAGAGTAATAGATATATTCATTGAAGAGGACTACCTAACGTCTTGTTCCTACATGACCTCTTGGATTCAGGCTAATCAGAGCGTCCACTTTGGAGATTATACTTTCAAGAAGACTGTGAACCATGCACAAGAAAGAGAAATTCAATTTTAAAGAGGCAGTTATTCTTATCACATCTCAAGGGGCATCCAATGCCTGACAAGTCTAGAGAGACTAAACAAAACTGCGGTGTACACAGATCTTCATTCAATGAAAACGATATCACATCCCAAGAACAGTCCCTACTTATAAAAAAGAGAACACATATCAGACACTGGTATATCCATATATACCCATCCCACACCTTATGTAAAAACAGAATTATTACAGATGTTGAGGGCTGGCTACTTCAGAAGCAGGAGAATAGGTAATCAAGGGAGGTAGGATTATGCAACTGAATATCGTAAAACTGATAGGGACAATGAGCTGTATGTGCAGTACCTAAAACAACCTAGTTGTGAAACATGGTCCAGGAATGGGGCAATTTGGGGCAAGTTCTGAGTGCTTGTGAGAGCACTCCAGGAAAACAAGACAAGTCTTGTGATCTCAGTTTTCTTCTGAACACAGAACGACCTTAGAATTGGGATTTATGCTCCTCCCAGGTGTAGCAGGTAGGCATGAGTCTGCTTCACAGTACTCAGCATTGCTTACTGATTTGTGAGCAGTTTAAACTGTTTAAATTGTTCTGTAGATGCCTCTATGAAAACACACAATTTTGTCACGTGTGTCTTATCCTTGAGATTGTATACAGTTTGACCTTATGAGAACTTAACCTTATGTTGCCTTCTTTAATCCTCAGAGTATAAATTGTCCGAGGCTCTGAATAAAGTTACTATTACATGAGACTTTAGTCTGCCTGATTTATCAGCTCCACTCTTCCAATCCTTCCACCCTTAGAGAAGTGACACCTAATGAGCTTTTTAAGTAGAGTGCAGTGCTCAATTTTTAAGTATTACAATATAATCTATAGATTACTACTATTTGTAGGAATAAAAACCTTGCATATATTTAAATATTTTATTTATTTGTTTTTAAATTTCATGTGCTTCCGATATTAGCCTGCATTTACGTATATGTACTGTGTGATGTTTAATGTCCAGAGCCTCAGAAAGGGTTTGGATTCTCTGAAATTAGAGTTATAGATATTTGTGATGACGCCTGATACAGGAGCTCGGAAATGAACCTGGGTTCTTTGTAAGAGCAGTAAGTGATCTTAACAGCTGAGTCATATCTCCATGCCCAACACTAAGTTTTAAACAACTCAGTAAACACAAAAGAAATATCCTAAGTAAACCAGGGTAATGTGAAGTCTAATTAGTCTTATATTAAAAACCCAGGGTCACAAAAAGAGGAACATGGGATGTACTCACTCATATTTGGTTTCTAGCCATAAATAAAGGACATTGAGCCTATAATTCGTGATCCTAGAGAAGCTAAATAAGAAGGTGAACCCAAAGAAAAACATACAGGCATCCTTCTGAATATTAACCTTCATCAGGCGATGAAAGGACACAGAGACAGAGACCCACATTGGAGCACCGGACTGAAATCTCAAGGTCCAAATCAGGATCAGAAGGAGAGAGAGCACGAGCAAGGAACTCAGGACCGCAAGGGGTGCACCCACACACTGAGACAATAGGGATGTTCTATCGGGAACTCACCAAGGCCAGCTGGCCTGGGTCTGAAAAAGCATGGGATAAAACCGGACTCACTGAACATAGAGGACAATGAGGACTACTGAGAACTCAAGAACAATGGCAATGGGTTTTTGATCCTACTGCACGTACTGGCTTTGTGGGAGCCTAGGCAGTTTGGATGCTCACCTAACTAGACCTGGATGGAGGCAGGTGGTCCTTGGACTTCCCACAGGACAGGGAACCCTGATTGCTCTTCGGGCTGACAAGGGAAGGGGACTTAATCGGAGGAGGGGGGAGGGAAATGGGAGGTGGTGGCAGGGAGGAGGCAGAAATCTTTAATAAATTAATTAAAAAAAAACCCAGGGTCAGACAATGGGATAAATGCTGAAAGATCAGAGAAGGAGCCACTCACTAGAGAGACTTCTTACCACTACAGAATCCTCAAACCTAATGGAGTGAGCTCCTGTCTCTACAAATCCTCAAACAGAATGAGCCAGTCCTGCCTCTAAAAATCCTCAGAATCAATGTCTTGAATTCCAATCTCCTTCCACTTTATATTCCTCTCTCAGCCCAGCCATATCCCTTTCTGTCTCCTCCTCCCTAGGGCTAGGATTAAAGACACATGACTCCCTTGTACTGAGATTAAAGGTGTGAGCCACCACCACCTAGTTCTGTTTCTCTTTTAGACTGGATCAATCTTGTGTAGCCTAGATTGACCTTGAATTTACAGAAATAAGTCTGCCTCTGCCTCCGAAGTGCTGGGATTAAAGGTGTGGAGGTGTGCCACCATTGCCTGGCTTTTATGACTAACTAGTGGCTTAGCTCCATACTCTGATCTTCAGGCAAGTTTCATTTGTTCACGAACAAAAGATCACCACAGTGGGGACTATGAGAAGGGCAAGAGAATAGCAACTGAAGTGGAGATCAAGCATGAGATGATGCTAGAACCTATCAGCCAAGGTGTATACCTGGGCTTGTCCAGTTTGTTACAGCATAAGTCTTTTATTTTAAAATTATTTGATCCTCTCTATTTTAAAAATTAATGTGACTTTCTCAATTTTTGTTCCAGTCTGCTGTTCAACTTTATTATTATTGTTGTTATTTTTGGTTTCTTGAGACAGGGTTTCTCTGTAGCTTTGGAGCCTGTCCTGGAGCTAGCTTTTGTAGAACAGGCTGGCCTCAAACTCACAGAGATCCGCCTGCCTCTGTCTTCTGAGTGCTGGGATTAAAGGCATGAGCCACCACTGCCTGGTTCTGCTGTTTAGCTTTTACAAGCAGCACTAAGGTTAATAAGGCCCTGTGGTGACATGTAGCAGCTACCGATATCTACCTGACAGCTGCAATTTCATTATATAGTAATGAACACATGACCTAGCTTCTGAAAAGATTTGATAATGTATGTAATATCAAACATGAGAGAAATCATGATATTTTAGATGTGGGAAGTTTACAAAAAGTTAAACAATTATTTTTATTCTCTCCTTAGTTTTCTCTGCTACCCATTTCTAGACTTATATTTCCTTTGATAGGATACTTATATCTTAATCCCCAAATCTGTAATTTTTCTCCTTGATACAACAAAAGTGAACTAAAGTTTGAAGATAGAAACAAGGTTACATCAATTGAATTCTAGATAGGGAGAGTATTCTGGACCAACTAGGTGGCTTGTTGTGGTCATAAACATTTCTCAACCTGGTTTAAAAGGGCAACAGAGATCAGAATCACATGGAGAGATGCAGTGAGAATAACAGAGTCAGAGATGCAGGTAGACTGCTGTGTAAATGGAGAGGGGAACATAACAAGAAAGGACACAAACATCCACTTTTTCCTTGGCAACCTTGAGGGAAAACATTCACCCCAGGTGAGGAATCACTTTTGTCCAGAGAAATGTTTGTCGAACATCTGAACTGAGGGACAGTGGTTTGTTCCAAGGCAGCATAGTGTGTCACCTTCTTAAGGAGGACATTAGTGTACTGTGTTGTTACACGGGTATGACTGTGTAGCCATGTGTCTGTATGATGGCATGCCGTTACACTGGGACTGACACATGGCTAAGGGCATTTTGCTTATTTCTCATAGCATCCACTTATTTTTGGAAACCATTAATTTATGTGCTTAAAAATTAGAATCCAGACTAAAGTATTCAAACTTTAGTTATTATTCACTCCAAAATGGAAATAAAGTTAATATTATTTAAATAATTATTAATTAATATTAATACTGTATAGTAAGAAAGAAACCTTTAAGTTAAAGTTAGAGAAAACATTAAAAGGCATTTAATGTGCTGTATTTTAAGTTAATATTCTAAAATCTTAGAATTTGTTAGGATAGTATGCTAGCTCACTTATTACTGAGAGGAGATAGTAAGCAAGTTATCCATAGTGCCTACATTATGCTTGGTAATGGCAGCATTAGAAACATTTGTCAAGAACATAGTACATAATTTCTAAAAGTATTGATATTGGCCTTCCCAAGAAATGGATTCCCATTAATAACTTTTTTGATGGTTTTTTTTTTATTTTTTTAAATTTATTTATTTATTACAGATTTCTGTCTCTTCCCCGCCACCGCCTCCCATTTCCCTCCCCCTCCCCCAATTAAGCCCCCCCCCTCCTCAGCCCGAAAAGAAATCAGGGTTCCCTGTCCTGTGGGAAGTCCAAGGAACCCCCACCTCCATTCAGGTCTAGTAAGTTGAGCATCCAAACTGCCTAGGCTCCCAAAAAGCCAGTGCGTGCAGTAGGATCAGAAACCCATTGCCGTTGTTCTTGAGTTCTCAGTAGTCCTCATTGTCCGCTATGTTCAGCAAGTCTGGTTTTATCCCATGCTTTTTCAGACCCAGGCCAGCTGGCCTTGGTGAGTTCCCAGTAGAACATCCCCATTGTCTCAGTGTGTGGGTGCACCCCTTGCGGTCCTGAGTTCCTTGCTCGTGCTCTCTCTCCTTCTGATCCTGATTTGGACCTTGAGGTTTATGTCCGGTGCTCCAATTTGGGTCTCTGTCTCTGTGTCCTTTCATCGCCTGCTGAAGGTTAATATTCAGGAGGATGCCTATATGTTTTTCTTTGTTTTTTTTAGAACGAAAATAGATCCATATCTATCACCATGCACAAAACTCAAGTCCAAATGGATTAAAAACCTCAATATCAGTACGAACACACTGAACCTGATAGAAGAGAAAGTGGGAAGTACTCTACAACACATGGGCACAGGAGACCACTTCCTACATATAATCCCAGCAGCACAGACATTAAGGACCTCATTGAATAAATGGGACCTCCTGAGACTGAGAAGCTTCTGTAAAGCAAAGGACACTGTCACTAAGACACAAAGGCAACCCACTGACTGGGAGAGGATCTTCACCAACCCTGCAACTGACAAAGGTCTGATCTCCATTAATAACTTTTTCTAAGGATTTATTTTTGTAATTGAGTTTTGTAAATATGTTATGAGAGCTTCTAACTGTATGAAGTATTTTTATACAAATTCTAATTACAAATGAAGTATCTTTAGTGGCCTGTATCCACTATAAGTTAAATAACCCACTATTTTTCCAAGAAAATAATTTAACATTTGAGGGATAAAATGGATTCTGTGCTCTCACAGCCAATCTGATGGGAGGCAGCATTACATAAACAGCGTCTCCAAAGATCAGACTTTGATAGGCAAGAGAAGATCCAGATATCACCCTCTTTGATGTTGAAGCATTTGTTAGCAGAATGATAACTGGAAGCATTGAAGTACTTAAATTCTTTGTGGCCTAGAGCATAGGCTGTAGCAGTTTAGAAAGCCTTGTTTTCACACATGCAGCGCGGACGGAAGAGAAGGGAAATGATGAGACAATTTGGCAGACCTGGATCTGTTTTGAGAGACATGTGTGTATGTACATTTGTTGTACTGAAACACAGCTAAATTAAGAATTAATGGACCTCTGTTGAAAATTAAAGGGATAGTTTTAGTTCAGCTCCATATGTTAGCAGGTCAAACATGTGATTTCTAGAACTTGTTTTTCTAAAATAACAAATATATTTTATTAAACTATTTCCAAAATCTGTTTGTCAGAAAGCATGTATACACATTTCAGAATGAGAAGCATTATATTTAATATTAAAGGATCAGTAATTTCAAATACTCCTGGAGGTATCATTTGTTCTTTTCAGAAAATGAGACTTACAGACACCATTAACTGATTCCTTATGAAGGTTTATAAGAACTGGATGCTGTTATAGTTTTGCCACAGTTTTATTCCCAGAATCACACACATATCATATACATAACAATTAGTCCTAGAATGAACTTAAATGACTGCGTACAACAGTTAAAGGTGAATAAAGTATATAGCTAATGACTTTATGTGAGTTTAAATAGTAAAGAAATTTACATACATTTGCATACTGGTATAAATTCCCGCAAATAATTCCACAGAATCTTATAAACTCTCCGTTCTGTTTTTATGTGGTGGATGAAATGGGCTCCGAATGTACTGACTTTGAAGCGATGCGTAGATAACAGTGTTGCCTAAGTAATCTCACTTTGCTCTTTCCATCTTCACTGGGAATATTCTGTCTTCCTGGTCTCAGATCTGACTGTTTTAACATTTAATCACTGGAGTCAATTATTCTTTGTCATATAACTTTGCTTGGTTTGCACTCTTTCCACATTATATCTGGCCACAAAGGAAATCAATAGCATATCGGGTATGAATAGATAAAGCAGAGGGTGGCTTAGGAAATAGCCTGCCTCAGGGTCCAGAGTGATTATAATTCTCAGCTGCTTTGTCCTTGTTAGTAAAGGATCGGTGTCTCTGTGAGCTCATCCTGCATCTTTCCCAGCTGATATTGCTCTATAATTCCCACTCAGGTTTAGGCTTATGTGGTTCAGATATAATTCTCAACAAGATGGGTTTTGCCTTACACTCGGTGACTATTATGAGTTGGTTTCATATCAACTAGCCACAAATTAGAATCACCTGAGTGGGGAGCATCAGTTGTAGTGGGTCAATACAGGAAGATATGTCTAGACTATGGCAGCAACTTCTGATGGCAGTCCATATACGAAGGGCATGGCAGAAGGAAGATCACCTAAGTTTTAACTGGCTTGGCCTTTTCTCTTTTCCTGGTGATGGTTTTCTTTGTAGTTTCTGCTGCTACTGCCGATTCCTTCACTGGTGCCAGACCAAGCATTTTCAAGCTTTCCTCGTGGACTAGGTACCAGTGCTCTCTGGGAGCCTTACAAGTTTCTGGAACCAGATTGGAGCTGCTGAGACACACAGCCTGTGGACTGAGAAAGGATAAAGTGTTACTCCTCTCCCCAAGTAAGAAACAAGTATTGAGGGAATACGCCAATTGCTGCTGAGTCACTCAGTCTTTATGACTAATTTAATCACCAGGTTTCAACTCTTAGGTATAATTTTGTGACCTGCTGTTGCCACTATTTTAAAGAAACACACACACAAGTATAAACCTGACTTTATAAACACATACACATATACACACTGGATTATAAAGATTACAATACACACACACACACTGGATTTCAAAGCTGATTTACACACACACACAGACACACACACGTGCGCGTGCACACACACACACACAGACACACATACCACTAGTTCTCTTCCTCTAGAGAACCCTAATACAGTGATTAGTTGATATTTCCATAGTAGTTAATATCCTTTTGAAATCTTTGGTAAAACCCATGTAACGATCTCTAATGTTTCACCTAGTTCAGCAAGCACTTTGTACATTTGTGATGTGTGCACTGGAACCCTCCAGGATGGCTGGGTCTTCCAGCATTTCCCAGAAGATACATGATTCTTCATCCAGGCTATGTCCAGAGGAGTAAGATGCTGTCTTCCTGTGCAGAATTTCTTCTCACTTCTAACATTTCCAGAGAAATCTATTAAATCCATCTCTTGAGAGCTGGTGTTTTACTTCATCAGTCTCTGTTTTGCTTGGCCAGTGTCTAGCAAGACGACATTCCTTCTAATGGGCACAGAACTTTTCATACCACAGACATCTCTATGTCTCTTAACTGTGGCTAATACTGTGACTAGAAGTGAAAATTTGGGTCATAATATAAAAAGGGCTTTTTTTTCTTGTTGCTATTATTACATATTCTTCCCACATACTCTCGCTGGCCCAGACTTTTAGTGGACTGTTTCATAAAGGAATATGATGCTATCTCATGAGGCTTCCAAAGTTGAGCAAGATTCTTTTTAATACAGGCAGTCTCCAAAGAACGTGTGGGTAGTGGAAAATCTCAGCCTTCTCAGATATTCTTCCAGAAGGCAATCTTGAGTGTTTCCACATGCAGGAGCCATGAGCTTTCATTTCCTTTCAAGATGCACAGAGGAGAGTGACTTTTTGGCAAGTTCAAGTTCTTTGAGTAGAGTGATTTGAGTGGGTAACACCTGACGGGTGAGAAGCTAAGATCCAAGCTGCTTCCCATGTTCCCAGGGCCTGATTGCAGGGTATCTGCCCTCATGCTACATTGTACACGTCATTAGGAAGGCTGCAAGCACCAGGGGACAGCAGAGTATGGAAGAAGAAGACTAAACTGGAAGACTAAACAGAGATCATTGCTGCTGAGAATATATCAGTATTGAGCTGTGGATGACTGTGATTATGAAAGCCCAAATATTTGAGAATTAAAGGAACAGACAAAATGAGCAGGTAGTCACCTCAGATAATAAGACAAATTAATTCCCTTCACCTTTATGGCCATGAGAGGAAAGAATGCCTGGGCTGAGTTCCATGAAAAATGTTCCCACCATTCCTTGGAGAGTGAAGAAATGATTCCTCATGGAAGCAGCTAAAGAAGCAGTAATACAGAGGATCACGTGGGACAGGAGCTTAGCCCTTACAGCAGGTGATCTTTTAAGAACTCTCTCAAACTTCCAGCAAAGCTGTCCCTGTGGCCAGGGTGGCACTTTGCATAAATTTGTGTTCATGTGCTTTGTCTCAAGAAATATTCTAGAGTTTTCAACAGATTTGCAGGAGTCCTGGACTCCAAAACACTAAGACTCACTAAAGTAAAGGGAAAGGCCCTTCTTACAGTGACCTTTTTACTCCGTGCTTGAAAACGCTGCTCCTTTCGCAAAGCTCCAGCTGGAGAGGTAAGTGCTGGGCACAGGGTTCCTCTCTATTTCTATGAATCATTTTCAGAGTAAAACACACATGAAGATGTCCATCTGAAACACAAAGACAATCATGGAAGAGAAGAGCAGCTGCCCTGGAGCTTCTTGTTACCATTCTCATATGGCCTTAAATATGGGTAAGGCAAGAATTAAGAATATCCTTAGGACACTGGAATCTAGCTTTCAGAATTCATTTGTGAGCTGGGAAGTGTGTGACAATGAACAGTCCCTCATGAAAAACAACTTACTGTAAAGGGCAAGTTTCAATGAGGAATTAACGATCTGTCCTTGGGAGGCCTTTATTTACTATTCAAAAGCCTGAGCGCCCTTTGCTGCTATCAGGCAGATAGTTACAGAGAAATTGATTCTTCTCTCAAGATTTTGCAACGGCCCTAATAAACGATTAACTGCTCTTGGCCCTACCTTCGTAGGCTTAGTGGCTGCTCTGCAGTGGTCAGCATCATTCTCTGTGCAGCAATTAGAGGTAATAAGAGGGAGGCACACAATTGACGGTGTAATATGCCCAGACAGTGTGGAAGCAGCAGTTATGAAATGCTTCATTAGAGAGAGCTCTTGTGCTCTGTACTTCCCTTCCATCAATTTTCCTGGTAACAGAGCCTAATCAAAGTGCAGTGCAGCTGGTGCAGGGACAGCGTGAGCTCAGATGAAGTGCCTTCTGTCTTAGCCCAAAAGACTAGCCTTTCTTGCTCTAAATTCCTTCCTCCATCACCCTGACTAATATTTCCCCTGACTTAATGCTTAGGAAGCTGGGAATAAAAGGCCCAGGCTTATGAGGGCTGCATAGATGGGCGCAATTCTTTTCCTGGCCTACAGTGGTTTTTATTTCAGTTATTATTTTTTATAGTTTTTTTCACATTTCCATCTCAGCTTAGACACACCTATCTGTTTCTACATCTTGTCTGCTTTTCCATTAGAGTCCTGAATACATTAGTAGCACCTATTTTGGAATCATGATCTGGCCGTTTCAATGTCCTTGTCCTGATTTGTGGGCAATCTTAGAAACTATGACGTTTGCTTTTTAGTAAGCATTAGGAAGCCTGTTATTGCTGTTAAAAGTCAGATGTGATATATCTGTGAAAGGAACTCATCATAGGCTGTGCTAATCACACATATTTGCTGCTCTACAAATCCCTGAAGGGACTATTTAAAGGAGGGGAAAATATTTTGACTCACAGTATCAGTCTTCAGTTTACTGGCTGGTTTCATCTGGCCAAAGGCAAGGCAGACCGTAAGCAAAGAGGCCTGCTGGAGAAGGGCTGCTTCTCTGTCAGCTAGTGGCACCAACATTTGCTCCCTTCTAAAGGAAGTAATCTCTTACCCTTGTAGGTAGGAATTTCTCATTGTTTACATCCACTGGATCGATATGATCTACTAAGGGATGGATGCTATGGGTGTATGAGTTGCTTTGTTCTATTGGTGTGGTGTCACTATAGATTTAGCTGACATCACATAGACACATTCTTAGTTGACATAGAAAGCTCTTAATGAGTCTCCATCCCTTCAAACTCACTCTAAAATAATTCCCTCCATGCATTAAAAGCCCAAACTCTCAAGATCAAAGTTTCTCTAATATAAATAGGCTTATTGAGTCCATATAGAATATGAATACACACATGTATATAGACATACATACACTTATGTAGATGTATGTATGTCAGAAAGAAAGGATCATGACCCACAGGAGTTTATGTAATTGCAAGCAGAAGGACTGGTTGGTGGTTGGCTATATCTGCCAGGCCCAACAGTGAAGGTCGTTTTTATAAGGAATACTTTTGGAAGAAAAATGAGTGGTATTCAATGGCTGGTGCAAGTATTTGGGGATTCCAGGTGAGTCTTTCAGGAGGACATGATGATTTTGGGTTAGGCCATATTAGTCATCCAGAAAGTTTACTCTTGAACACAAAAGGGTTAACCCACAGGAGATTATGTCAGTGCTTCATTGTACACAGAAAAATGTGCAACAACCTTTTACTGGTTTCAGGTCACAACTAATCACTGATTTAATTTCCTTGTATCCCCACCATGACTGCTTTTTAGACTTTGTAGATAAATTTAATGCACCTCAAAATACTTTATCACACAAAAAATAGACCCCTCTTCCTGTCTATTTCCAGCATAAGACCTTGACATTGAGGATTCTCTTTCATAGTATAATTTTCATACTACTATAATTTCTTAATTTTTATTATGTTATTTTGTATCATTAAGAATAGCAACATGCAGGCCAGGCGGTGGTGGCGCATGCCTTTAATCTCAGCACTCGGGAGGCAGAGGCAGGCGGATCTCTGGGAGTTCGAGGCCAGCCTGGTCTACAAGAGCTAGTTCTGGGACGGGCACCAAAGCTACAGAGAACCCCCCCCTGTCTTGAAAAACCAAAAAAAAAAATGGCAACATGCTATCCCAATTCTCTCTTCATATGACTTGGAATAATTTTTCATCCTCCCTTCTTCGTCCTGAGCTTCCGCCATTAATTTTAAGCATTTGTTTTACGTGGGAGCCCATTTATATATATATAGGTAGCTGACTACACCAACATCTTATACCATACAATCAAACTTTTGTGTGATTGTCATGTGTATCTGTGGATGATACTTATCTTTAATAACATCACTGATGAAATTAACTGTAAATTTTAACTTCCCTTTTTTGGGGTGGGTGGAACTGTATCTCTCCTTCTGCATCTCTGTCTGCTTTGTTTCCATCTCTACTGCAAGAAGCAATTGACTAAACTCTTCCAAACACCCCATCTCACCCCCAGTTCTATAGCAGAATACCTGCTGCTGCTGAGGCCTCTCTTCCCTCACCCCCACCTCCAGTGAATCATAAAGACCTCCCCGCTTCTAGTTTCCCTTCCCAAATCCAGCACTCACTCTTAGGGAACCTGCATGCCACTCCTGCCTAAGAAGCAGATAGGCTAACTGTAGATTTTCACCTGTTTCCATTCTTCAAGTCTAATCTCAAAGACTAATGACCACCTATCTCTATAGCAGAACACAGGATTCCTCTCCTCACTTTCTTCCCCCATTCCCAGAAGACTAAACAGATCCTAGTGGAACACATAATTCTCCTTCCACTTTTGAGCCCCCTCAACTCCTCTATACTAGCCCATCCTCATTCCTAAGTGTCAGCTCCAAGTACCTTGAACCACATGTTATCTAAAACTCATTGTGGCCTCATATACCAGGATACAAAGAAGAATTCCCTAATAGGCATCACACAGCTACTACAATCATCTAAGAACTAGAGAAGACAACACAAATCAAAGACAAAATACCCACCCAATAGAGACAAGACTGGATATCAGCACCCAGAATTTTAATCTTCTCCAACCCAGATGCCTATGCACCAGCATAAAATTACAATGAATAACAGCCAGGACAATGTCTCCACCAGAGCCCAGCAAGCCTACAACAACAGGACCTGAGTGCTGCGACATAGCTGAAGAATAAGAAAAAGACATTAAAAGAGCCCGTAGAGGTTCTTCAAGAGGAAGGAAATAAAATCTCTTAAAGAAATCTATGAAAACAAAACAAACACTGGGAACAAATTAATAGAATCATTTAAGACCTAAAAGTTGGAATATAATCAATAAAGAAAATCTAAACTGAGGGAAAATGTGGAAATGAAAAAGTTATAAACAGACGGCTGAGAGGCAAGCATCAACAACAGAATACATGAGATGGAAGAGAGAATCTTAAGCACTGAAATAATGATAGAAGAAATAGATATCTCTTTCAAAGAAATGTTAACTCTAAAAATCTTCTGGCACAACCATTTAGAAAATCTGGTACACTATGAAAAGACAAAATCTAAGAACAGTATAAATAGAGGAAGGAGATGAACTGCAAGTCAAAAGTAATGGAAACATTTTCAACAAAGTCATAGATGAAAGCATCCTTAACCTAAAGAAAGAGATGGCTGTAAATATACAATAAAAATACAAAACACCAAAAATGCTGGACCAGAAAAGAAAGTCCTGTCATGTTGGGGAATATTATTTTAAGATGTGTTGCTTTTGTCTGTGCTCATTTGTTTACCTCTGTGAAACTGTGATTCTTTGGCTATCTAAAGCACCTAATGGTCTAATAAAGAGCTGAATGGCCAATAGCAAGGTAGGAGCAAGGATAGGTGGGACTGGCAAGAAAAGAGTATGAATAGAAGGAGAAATAAGGAAGAGAGGGAGCTAGAGAACAAAGAGAGGAGGACACCAAGGGCCAGCCACCCAGACACACAGCAAAGCATGAGAAAGAAGTAAAGAAAGGTATACAGAAATAGATAAAGATAAAATTCTGGAGACAAAAGGTAGGGAGGATAATTTAAGTTAAAAAAAAATCTGGCAAGAAACAAGCCAAGCTAAGGCCAGGCATTCACAACTAAGAATATCTGACTGTGATTTACTCAGAAGCTGGGTGGTGGTCTGCCCCAAAATAGCTAAAAGAGTAAGTGTCACACAACATGTGAGTGCATAATTACACTAAATAAACTGAAGATCTATAGCAAAGAAAGAATACTAAAAGCTGCAAGGCAATAAGACCAAGTAACATATAAAGACAGACCTATTAAAATTACACTAGAATTTTCTCAACTTTAAAAGTCAGAAGGGCCTGCCTGGACAGATATTCTACAGACTCCAAGAGACCACAGATGTCATACTGGGGAGAATATTCCACAATATTTTATAATACCCAGGTAACGTTCAATCAAATGGATGATGAAAGTAAGACATTCCATGATAAAAGTAAATTTAAGTAATATCTACAAATCCAGCCTTACACAAGGAAAACTCCAACCCAAAGAAAACAACCAAAAAACCACAAGAAATGAGTAATTCCTGGCCAGCAAATCAAAAAGGGAAAACACATAAACAAATACAACCAACCAATTTATAGGAAACAAACAGTGCTCATTGATATCTCTCAAGACTAATGGCCCCAATTTTGCCCACCCCGCAAAGACACATTCTAAAAGAATGGGTGCAAAAACAGGATCCAAGAAACACACATTAACATCAAGGATAGACATCATCTCAGGGTAAAAGAGTGGAAAAAAATATTTCAAATAAGTGGACCTAAGGGGTAAGCTGATAGAGCAATTGCAATATCTAACAAAACAGATTTTAAACCCAACCTAATCTTTTTTTTTTTTTTTGATTTTCGAGACAGGGTTTCTCCATAGCTTTTTGGTTCCTATACTGGAACTAGCTCTATGTAGACCAGGCTGGCCTCAAACTCACAGAGATCCACCTGCCTCTGCCTCCCGAGTGCTGGGATTAAAGGCGTGTGCTACCACTGCCCGGCTTAACCCAACCTAATGTTAAAGAATATGAAAGGACACTATATGCTAATCAAAAAAATAAGGTTACCAAGAGGACCTTAAAATTTTTAACATCTATGCATCAAACACAGGGCTCCCAAGTTTATAAGAAAACAAAACAACCGCAGCAACAAGGAACTACTACTACAGCTTAAATCACATATTGCCCTCACAAACTGACAGTCGGAGGCTTCAATACCCAAGTCTCACCAGCAAGCCAGTCATCCAGACAAAAACAGTGTAGAAAATTGCTGGAGCTAATTAACTCTAAAATAAATGGACCTAACAGATATTTACTGAACATTTGACCCCAACACAAAGAATATATACTTCTTCTCAATACCTCAGGGAATTTTGTCCACAGTTGCCCACATACTCAGACAAAATGCAAGTCTCCATACTTACAAGAAAATAGAAATAACACTCTGTGTCCTGTCAGACCACCACAGATTAGGTCTAAATATCAATGACAATAGAAACAAGAGAAAGCTAATAAACTCAAGGAAACTGCATAGCTCACTACTAAGCAAAAGATAGGTAAAGAGAGAAATTAAGAAAGAAATTAAATATTTTTGAGGAATTGAATTAAAATGAATAGACAACATATCCAAACTTAGGAATACAATGAAGGTGGTTCTAATTGGCAGTCTCAAAGCTCATTAAAAAAAAATAGAGAATATCATCCTAGTAACTTAGGAGCACACCTGAAAACTCTGTAATAAAAAGAAGTATTCACATCCAAGAGGGGTAGATGACAAGATATAATCAAACTCAGGGCTAAAATCAATACCATAGAATTTAAAAAGTAAAAATAAAAAGAATTATTGAAAAAGAGCTGATTATTTGAGAAAATCAACAAGATACACAAATCCTTATCCAAACTAAGTAGAAAACGGAGAAAGAATATTCAAATTAACAAAATCAGAAAGGAAAAAGAGGACGTTACAAAAGACACTGAGGAAATCTAGAGAAATTGGAAAATGTAAAGAAATGAATAATTTTATTGATATGTATCACTTTCCAAAGTTAAGTGCAGATCAGAGAAAAACACCCCTTCATGAAAAAGGCTTGGAGAAATGGGAATACAGTACCTACCTACTTCATCCTAATAAAGGCAGTTTGCAGTAAGCTCATAGCCAACACCTACTTAAATGGCAAGAAACTAAAAACAATTTCACTAAAATCAAGAATAAAATACAGTTGTACACCTTCTCTTTATCTTTTCCATTTAGTACTTGAAGTCCTAGTTAGAGTAAGGAAACAACTGAAGGAGATCAAAGGAATGTAATTTGAAAAGAAAATGGTGCTGGTTAAACTGAACAGCTGCAAGTAGAAGTATTCAGACAGACCCATACTTTTCACCCTGAACAAAAAGCAACTTCAGATGGGTTAAAGCCCTCAACAAAAATCAGATATACTGTGCCTGATAAAAGAGAACATGGGGAACAGTCTTGAATTCATTTGTATAGGAAAAGACTTTCTGAATAGAACACCAATGGCACAGGCACTAAGATCAACAATTAATAAACGGGACCTCATGAAACTGAGTAGCTTCCTTAATGCAAAGGACACCATCATTCAGACAAAACACAACTCTACAGAATGGGAAAAGACTTTTACCAATCACACATCTGATTACGGGCTAATATCCAAAATATATAAAGATCTCAAATTACTGTATATAAAGATCTCAAAAAACTGGACATTCAGAAAACAAATCACCTAATTTAAATTGGTTAGATATCAAAACAGAGAAATCTCAAAAAAGGAAACACATATTGCCAAAAAACACTTATAATTGTTCGACATTGACATCCTTAGCTATCTGGAAGTGAAAGTCAAAACTACATTGAGATTTTTATCTTTATTTTTATTTTTACTTATTTATTTATTAAAGATTTCTGTCTCTTCCCTGCCACCGCCTCCCACATCCCTCCCCCTCCCCCAATCAACTCCCCCTCTCTTATCACCCCAAAGAGCAGATGGGTTCCCTGGCCTGTGAGGAGTCCAAGGACCTCCCACCTCCTTCCAGGTGAACATCCAAACAGCCTAGGTTCCTACAAAGCCAGAACGTGCAGTAGGATCAAAACCCAGTGCCATTGTTCTTGACTTCTTAG
The DNA here is from genome assembly GCF_018167655.1 of Microtus oregoni. NCBI lineage: Eukaryota > Metazoa > Chordata > Mammalia > Rodentia > Cricetidae > Microtus > Microtus oregoni. The sequence continues at coordinate 39,416,952 of NW_024543062.1, read as the reverse complement.
CAGTCCTCATTGTCTGCTATGTTCAGCGAGTCCGGTTTTATCCCATGCTTTTTTAGACCCAGTCCAGCTGGCCTTGGTGAGTTCCCGAAAGAACATCCAACATTGTCTCAGTGTGTGGGTGTACCCCTCGCAGTCCTGAGTTCCTTGCTCGTGTTCTTTCTCCTTCTGCTCCATAGCCAGAACCTGGAAACAACCTAGATGCCCTTCAATGGAAGAATGGAGGAAGAAAGTATGGAATATATACATATGAGAGTACTACTCAGCAGTAAAAAACAATGACTTCTTGAATTTTGCATGCAAATGGACGGAAATAGAAAACACTATCCTGAGTGAGGTAAGCCAGACCCAAAAAGATGAACATGGGATGTAATCACTCATAATTGGTTTCTAGTCATAAATAAAGCACATTGAGCCTATAATTTGTGATCCTAGAGAAGCTAAATAAGAAGGTGAACCCAAAGAAAAACATATAGGCGTCCTCCTGGATATTAACCTTCATTAGGTGATGAAAGGAGACAGAGACAGAGTTTCACATTGGAGATTTTTATCTTACACCTGTCAGAATGGCCAAGATCAATAAAACAAGTGGTAACTAATGCTGGTGAGGATGTAGAGTGAGGGGAACATTCATCCACTGCTGGTGGGTGTACAAATTTGTATTGTCACTATGGAAATCAGTGCAACAGTTCCACAGAAATATGGGAATCTGTCTAGATCAAGATTCACCTGTACCACATTATGCAAATACCAAAGGATGCTTCATTCTGCCACAGAGACATTTGTTCATCCATGTTTGTTGCTCCTCTATTTGTAATAGACAGAAACTGGAAGCAACCTCGTTGTCCCTCAATAGATGGAGTATTCCCAAGCACCCTCCATAAAAAGGACAAAAGAAAGAAAGAAAGAAAAAAATAAAAAAAGGAAGGAAGGAAAATATCATGAAATTTAAGGACAAATAGATGGACTTAGAAAAAGCTCTTCCTGAGTAAGGTATCCTAGACCCACGAAAACATATTTGGTATGTATTAACTTATATGATAAGTCCATGACATCCAAACTACAATCCCTAGAACCACATGTTAGATATACAATAAGGGACTAGAGGGAATCAACAGGTAAGAAAGAAATCGAGTAGAGAAGGGAGACAGAGGCATGAGGGAGGGAAAACAAGGAAACACAGCTAAAATTAAAAGCTATTTAAAGAATAGTATGGAAACCTATTATAGTAGAAGCTTCCTAAAATATTTATGTACATGAAGGCATAAGGTATTCTAAATCAAATTGTCAAATAATGGGGAAGACATACCCCCAACTTGTCACCAAATGAAGTTTTCATTATCGGAAATGGTCATATCTAATTGAGTTGTTGGCCAGAGGGATCTCATAAGAACCCCCAAATAAACCAAACTGTTGCCAAGACAGTAAGTTGTTCTCCAAAAACTCATGGCAAGATCCATTGCTGACAATTGTCAGGAGCCATTTCAGGCTTCTCCTTTCTCACGTCTCACAGGGCCTTGAGGTGGAAATCTTGAGACAGAAAAACTTAAAATTTAACTAAGACGTTGTATACTGACCTTGGAGATTCAAGCTTCAGAGGACACCTCAGAGTGTCTTCTTTGTTTGCTGCTTATTACTAACAGCAGGTACTCTAGCCACTGACCTTGCAACTGCCCAACTTAGCTGCTACAGAGCCCCTCCTTTCCTTCACCCCTTCCCCCTTCCCCAGTTCCCTCCACCCAAGCTCCTCACTGAGGAGTATATAAGACATAAAACTTGCTTCAATAAACAGGATGCCTTGACAAGGAATACTGCTTGGCATCCGTTTCTCCCCCGCCCCCCCCCCCCCCACACACACACACATGTATTCCAGATAGTGCCTCTTCAAGACCCAGGAGTAACTTAGGACCTGCTGGGCGGGTCAGACAATAGCACATATACAACTCACTAAACATAGAGAAGTTAAGCTTGTACTTACATAGAACATTGATGCCTAAGTGTTTGGTACAGTCTTTGGTACAGGTACTCTGCATGCTACGCAAAAGAAACATAAACATCAAACCAGACACAAAATATTTTATCTCCAAGATATGCTAGGGAAATAGTGGCATGGAGTGGGAGTAACCAACTAATATCTGATTTGACTTAAGGCCCATTCTATGAGATGGAACCCATACCTGGCACTGCTTGACTGACAAGGAACTTGAGACTAGATAGCCCCAAGATCTAGGGTAAAACCAAATAGTTCTGTTTAAATAAAATAAAAATTTAGTAATAAAATGACTCCTAATGACATTCTGCTATATTTCTAGGTTTAGAACTAGAACCTAAAAAGACTGTGCAGCATGCCAGGTTTTATGCATGAGTAAGAAGAGAGGAGGACATTTAAGCAGCTGGAGAGAAATTGTGTCTCATCTTCCCTTCACTCACAGAAAGAGGGTAGCTTTCTATTTTTCGTGTCTGCATGATTTTCGTGACTTCTGTTCCATCATAAGTGCATTTCCTCTGTGTTTCACAATGGCTATGGGCATTTTATTATTTATTTATTTATTCGTTCATTCACTCATTTATTAAAGATTTCTGCCTCCTCCCCGCCATCGCCTTCCATTTCCCTTCCTTTCCCCCAATCAACTCCCCCTCCCTCATTAGACCAAAGAGCAGTCAGGGTTCCCTGCCCTGTGCGAAGTCCAAGGACCTCCCACAAAGCCAGTAAGTGCAGTAGGATCAAAACCCAGTGCCATTGTTCTTGACTTCTGAACAGTCCTCTTTGTCGGCTATGTTCAGCAAGTCCGGTTTTATCCCGGGCTTTTTCAGACCCAGGCCAGCTGGCCTTGGTGAGTTCTGGATAGAATATTCCCATGTCTCAGTGTGTGGGTGCACCCCTCGCGGTACTCAGTTCCTTGCTCGTGCTCTCTCTCTTTCTGATCCTATTTTGGACCTTGGGATTTCAGTCTGGTGCACCAATGTGGGACTCTGTCTCTATCTCCTTTCATCACCTAATGAAGATTAATATCCAGGAGGATGCCTATATGTTTTTCTTTGGGTTCACCTTATTTAGCATCTCTAGGATCATGAATTATAAGCTCAATGTCCTTTATTTATGACTAGAAACCAATTAGAAGTGAGTACATCCCATGTTCCTCTTTTTGGGTCTGGGTTACCTCACTCAGGATAGTGTTTTCTATTTCCATCCATTTGTTTGCAAAATTCAAGAAGTCATTGTTTTTTATTGCTGAGTAGTATTCTAATATGTATATATTCCATACTTTCTTTATCCATTCTTCCTTTGAAGGACATCTAGGTCGTTTCCAGGTTCTGGCTATTACAAACAATGCTGCTATGAACATAGTTGAGCATATACTTTTGTTGTATGATAGGGCATCTCTTAGGTATATTCCCAAGAGTGGTATTGCTGGGTCCAGGGGTAGATTGATCACAAATTTCCTGAGAAACTGCCACACTGCTTTCCAAAGTGGTTGCACAAGTTTGCATTCCCATCAGCAATGGATGAGTGTACCCCTTTCTCCACAACCTCTCCAGCAAAGGCTATCATTGGTGTTTTTGATTTTAGCCATTCTGACATGTGTAAGATGATATCTTACAGTTGCCTTGAATTGCATTTCCCTGATTGCTAAGGAAGTTGAGCATGACCTCAATTGACTTTTGGCCATTTGAACTTCTTCTGTTGAGAATTCTCTACTCAGCTCAGTGCCCCATTTTATAATTGGGTTGATTAGCATTTTACAGTCTGGTTTCTTGAGTTCTTTATATATTTTGGAGATCAGACCTTTGTCTGTTGCGGTGTTGGTGAAGATCTTCTCTCAGTCAGTGGGTTGCCTTTTTGTCTTAGTGACAGTGTCCTTTGCTTTGCAGAAGCGTCTCAGTTTCAGGAGTTCCCATTTATTCAATGTTGCCCTTATTGTCTGTGCTGCTGGGGTTATATGTAGGAAGTGGTCTCCTGTGCCCATGTGTTGTAGAGTACTTCGAACTTTCTCTTCTATCAGGTTCATTGTGTTCAGACTGATATTGAGGTCTTTAATCCATTTGGACTTGAGTTTTGTGCATGGTGATAGATATGGATCTATTTTCATTCTTCTACAGATTGACATCCAGTTATGCCAGCACCATTTGTTGAAGATGCTCTCTTTTTTCCATTGTATACTTTTAGCTCCTTTATCGAAAATCAGGTGTTCATAGGTTTGTGGGTTAAAGTCCGGGTTTTCTATTCAATTCCATTGGTCAACTTCTCTGTTTTTATGCCAATACCACGCTGTTTTCAATACTGTAGCTCTGTAGTAGAGTTTGAAGTCAGGGATGGTAATGCCTCCAGACAATCCTTTGTTGTAGAAGACTGTTTTGGCTATCCTGGGTTTTTTGTTTTTCCATATAAAGTTGATTATTGTCTTCTCAAGGTCTCTGAAGAATTTTGATGGTATTTTGATGGGGATTGCATTGAATCTATAGATTGCTTTTGGTAGAATTGCCATTTTTACTACGTTGATCCTCCCAATCCAAGAGCAAGGGAGATCCTTCCATTTTCTGGTGTCCTCTTCAATTTCTTTCTTCAAAGACTTAAAGTTCTTGTCAAATAGATCTTTCACTTCCTTGGTCAGAGTTACCCCAAGATATTTTATGCTGTTTGTGGCTATCGTGAAAGGTGATGCTTCTCCGATTTCCCTCTCTGCTTCCTTATCCTTAGTGTATAGGAAGGCAACTGACTTTTGGGAGTTGATCTTGTATTCTGCCACATTACTAAAGGTGTTTATCAGCTGTAGGAGGTCTTTGTTAGAGTTTTTGGGGTCGCTTTTGAATATTATCATATCATCTGCAAATAACGAAATTTTAACTTCTTCCTTTCCAATACGAATCCCTTTGATCTCCTTATGTTGTCCTATTGCTATTGCTATAACTTCCAGCATTATATTGAAGAGGTATGGAGAGAGTGGACATCCTTTTCGTGTTCCTGATTTTAGTGGGATGGCTTTGAGTTTCTCTTTGTTTAATTTAATGTTAGCTGTTGGCTTGCTGTAAATAGCTTTTATTATATTTAGGTATGACCCTTGTATCCCTAATTTCTCCAAGTCCTTTATCATAAAGGGGTGTAGAATTTTGTCGAATGCTTTTTCAGCATCTATTGAAATGATCCTATGGCTTTTTTCTTTCAGTTTATTTATATTATGGATTACATTGATAGATTTTCTTATGTTGAACCATCCCTGCATCTCTGGGATGAAGCTATGGGCATTGTGTGTGTGTGTGTGTGTGTGTGTGTGTGTGTGTGTGTGTGTATGTGTGTATGTGTGAGAGAGAGGGACAGAGACAGAGACAGAGGGAGAGGGAAAGAGAGAGAGAGAGAGAGAGAGAGAGAGAGCCTTTGTGTGTTCCTGTGTGTTTGTGCATGCACATGTGCATTGGTCAGATCCATCTCTAGTATTCCTAAGGAATACCTGCCTTTATTGTGATTCCTATGGAAGACCTTGCTCACTTTCCTACAGTCTTGTTCTCCCTCTTTTTCTTCTCATAAAGTGATACAACTAAGGTTTTCCCTCCCATCATCCTTGTAGATGAACACGTCAGAAATAGCTTCATCTATGCTGCAAGAGGTGAAGAATAGCAAAAACGTAAAGGTGATGAAAAAATGAACTCTTGCCGGTTTCCTCGGAGGATTGATTTCAACTTGAAAGTGTTACTTGTAAAAGATTGTCTATTACTCTCCAGAGGGGAAAAAAAGGCCCAGGTAGGAATTCATGAATAAAAAGATTGATCTCCTTTCTTTTGAGAGGCAGTTAAACAGATTTATTTTTTGACAACTCACATTGTATTGAAAAAGAATATTATTAACTATGAATTTAAATATATACCCAAATATTATAATTGCAGCTATTTCTTAGAAAGAGTGAAATATTTATGAAAGATTTCAGACTAAATCTAATTCCAGACCTCTTTAAGAATAATTTATTAAGTTAAAGGTACTGCCTAAAATAAAATTACTTTGTGTACAGGATTTTTCTACTTTGGGAGTTTGGAAATCACTGTTTTTGGTTCTGGATTGAACTTTCAGTAAAATTTCTTCCTATGTAAAGACCTTCTTAAGACAGTGAGTAATGAAATGGGTTGGGACTTTTAGCCAGCAGCAAAGTGCCACTGACTGAATGTTGACTTCATTAACTATAGAATGATTGTCTCTCACAGGCAAGAAGGGATGGGACAGTGAAACCATCACCTGCCTGAGCAATCCATGGGGATGGACCAACTATTCCAAATTCATACTATCGTTTTCTTCTAATAACTATTCAGAAATATATTTTGAAAAAGCAAAAATTTCTTTAAGTACCTGAATTAGAATAATTGGAAAATTATTGATGACTACACAGCTTCCTTTTCTCTCTTTCCTCTTTGGCATGGTTTCCCAGACTGCCTTTAATCCACAGTTCTGTTGCTTCGGCCTCTATCTGTTGAAATTGCAGGTGTGCCAAGCCTTGCCGTATTTACATTTTCATTTTGTTTGACTTTTAAGTATTTTTTATTTGTTATGGGTATGGATATTTTTGTGCATGTAAATTGTTGTACCATGTGTCTGACTGATGCCCAGGGAGGCCGAAGAGGACATTGGACTCCATGAAACTGGAGTAACAGATAATTGGGATGTGTCATGTGGATTCTCTATCTGATTAGCAAGTGTTTTTATCTGTATAACAATTTTTCCATCCATGTCAACATCTTTAGCTTTCCTAAAGATCAAATATCATGAAGAGCTCTGCAAATATCTTCCTATTTCTAAGTAAAGGGAAGTGATTTTTCTACCTCATTTTGTGGAAACTTTGTATATGAATGACTATGTTGGTCAAAATTTGTGCACCTTATCCCAAACTTTGTCCTCCTGTTTTCAGCCAGTGTGAACTAAACTTGACCTGTTATGCATGTTCTCAAAGCAGACTGAACCTAAAACTCTGATTTTGTCTTAGTAATTTGTGTGACTTAATTGATCATGTGATATGGCAGAGGACCATATAGTGACTCCTCCTATTGTCAGAGAATCCATGGTGTATAAACTGGAGAAACCTTGAGGCAAACTGAGCTTTTCCTTGAATAAGGTAGGCATGCCCTTTTCTTTTGAGTTCTCTCAAAAGCAAGTTTCCTGTACTTCTACTTTTCACAGTGGTTTCTGGAAAAATGACATGAAATGTGTCAGCAATTCTTGCATGTCCCTGGTGATTAATCAGGGCAGAGAAGGAAATGTCAAAATCCATGGGGCAAATGGAGACTTGCAAACTGCTCTCTAAGGCTCTAGGGTCAACCCACAGAAAAACATTTTCTAAATCTAAGAAATTTTTTAAATAGCACAAAGGTATTACATCCTGGATAATTTTAAGCTGATTTAAAAAAATACCCAGGGCTAAAGGGGATACTCCATATAGGGGTTATATTTTAAACACAACCAGACAGGAATCTTCAGCTGTTCAGGGATAAGTATTGACTCCTGGTTTGGAGAAAGAGGAGACGAGGGGATGATTAACTGTTTTTATTTCTCCCAGTTTTCTTTTCCTTTAAAAAAAAATCAGAGAGGGTCTTATTTTCCAGGCCAGGCTATCCTCAAACTCATGATCTATCTACCTTGGTATTTTGATTGCTAGAATTACAAGTGTGTGTTGTTACAAATAGCAACGGTTTAAATATTAGTCAACCTTTTCAGGTGGTCCTTTATAATTTTGCCTTTAGTCTAGTAGTCTTTTCTTTCATAAATATAGAATCCACACTTAGCCTTTGGACACAACTCAGAACTTTATTATTTATGTATTTGTATGTATATGTATTCACATGCCATGGCACCTATGTAGAGAGGTCAGAGGACAACTTGAAGTACCTGTTCTCTCTGTGTCAGGGTGCAGGTTCTAGGGAATCAAACCCAGGTCAAATTTTCAGACTTGGTGGAACATTCTTTTATCTGCTAAGCCACCTTACTGATCCACAACTCAGTGCTGACGTAAAAGGGCAACTGTTGTATAGAAAGAGGACCGTTCCCCATCAGGCTCTAAAGCAGGTGACTAGAGGGAGCCCAGAAGCTGGCTGAATGATGTTCACATCCTTGCAGGGAAACAGAGGAAACTGGGGGAAAATGGCATCACCCCAAGACTTTGGATTTAGTGTATTCTCCTAGCAAAGGGGCATCAGAGAACAAGGTGCCCTAGTGCTCAGGGCAATTGCTAGTTGAGTCTTGTGGCTGGACTCTCAGAAACAAGCTGCAGTTTGAGAGCATTCTCACTTAGAAAGGAATTTAAATGAGTGTGGGCTCAGAGCCGCGGGGTGATCTGCTCTTTATCTGAGACACTCTGGCTGTGTTTTAGCAGAGAGAGCTCTTAGAAAATGTACTAACATGAAAGAATGGATTTCATGTTACACTGAAGTCACTTGATCAGAGTTGTGGTAAATACTTCTGGGCAAGAATTTATTGATTTTTTTTTTTATTTCAACAATGAAGTAAGTAGCCCCTAGCTTGAAAACCCAAAAGAACTGCAGTCAAAAATAATTTTTGTTCTCATTTATAATTGCTATAAAAATATATTTTATGAACAACAGTCTCTTCCAGAATAATGTTAAAGTTTTGTCCTTATTGACAATATCTTTAGATTATTGTAAATAATAGCTTACAACCTACTGTTAAATCTTTGATGGCTACTCACATCAACCAGACTATCTTCATGTAGGCATCCAATTGAGTGGGATTCAATTTTTTAGAGGCCCCATCTGGCTGTGCTGTGATCCAGGTGGTGTGAAGTGTATCGTCATTTGCTCAGCTACCCTATTGGTTAGGGGAAATGAGACTTAAGGATCTCTTTAGTTCTAATCCTCAGTTATTTCACTGTGTTCTGTGCTTTGACTTTTTTGTAGCTGACCTAAGAAATTGCTTAGGCTTTGGCTAGCTGGAATAAACAGCCCTGTGTATGGATTCAAGGCTTTAACAGTCCCATCTGAGGAGCTCCAGATTGATTTCTAATCACCACAGATCATTCCCAAACCTGACAAACCATCCCTTGGCTGCCTTGCAGCCTGTTACCTAGGAGAGATCTGCCGTAGTTGCAATAACTGCACCTCCAGAGGAAATAAAGCTCTCTGGCCGCATTTCCAATCTCCCTTTTATGAAAGCACTAGAAATTATGATTTCATGGACTCATTCATGAACGACCTTACCCATCTAGCTACTTTAGGCACTGCCTGGCCTGATGGATGGAGCATCCAGGCCCTTGCCTTTTGCTTCCTGTGGTAATAAATGTTGCTTACTGTGTCCTCTTGCCAAAGATAGAGGTAACGTCAGGGCAGAAAGGTAAGTGGGCTATTACAGCACTGAGAATTCTTAGCTTTTTGTCATGAGAATGTGTTTTTGACTGCTAAGGGTAATCTTGACTCCTCTTTCATTTGGCCCTCTTCTCTTCCCCAACTCCCTACTCTATATTTTAAACTGTTTTATATTCATATAAATCTCATTTTTTTTCTTTTTTAAGTTTAGTGCACTGACAATTTCTACTCATGCATAAAAGATGCACTGAAATTTCCTGTCACGGGTACATAAGTGCTTATTTATTTTTCAGTCTTTGAGAGTAAGGCTCTGAGATAGTGCTTTCAAGAGTTGAACATTTATATTTTTGTTATATGCTTTAGTTCATCTCTTTTCCCTTTCATCCTATTTATCAACAGATAAGAGGGAGTTCACAATATTACAGAAATAGTTTCAATTGGTGGTTAATGGTAGAAACTCTGTAAGTAGATGAAGTGGGTAGGTGAAGGGAAAAAACAGAGCTATAAAAAGTTTGTCATTAACATGCTATAAAATTTATTGCAAAGCTGATTTAAATAATATCAAATTAATAATTTTTTTAAATGCAAATTTAAAATAGAACAAGCAATTCAATTATTAAATTTTTGCATTTTGATTTTGGATATTATCAATTATAAGAATTATTAGAATGAAAACTTCAATAATCAGAGAATTTGTAACAAAGGAATTTCAAATGTTGCTGAGAAACATTTTAAAAATGTTCAATATCTTTAGTCATAAGGGTAATATAAATCAAAACAGTTCTGAGATTTTGTATTACACCTGTCAGAATGGCTAAGATTAAAAAAAAAAAAACACAAGTAAAAGCTCATGCTGGCAAGGGTGTGGAGCAAGGGGAATACCCCTCCATTGCTGGTTGGAGTGCAAATATGTATAGCCACTTTGGAAATCAATATGGTGGTTTTTCAGAAAATTAATAATTGATGTACTTCAAGACCCAGTTATACGACTCCTGCCCATATATCCAAATGATGCTCCACCAAACCACATGAACACTTGCTCAGGTATGTACATAGCATCTTTATTTGTAATAGCCAGATCCTGGAAGCAACCTACTTGTCCCTCAACAGAAGAATAGATAAAGAAAATGTGGCACATATACATAATGAAGTTTTATTCAACAGTTTAAAACAATTATAAAATTTGCAGGCAAATGAATGTAACTTGGGCAAAAATGTCACCCTGAGGCAGGTAACCCAAACTCAGAAACACAGCCATGGTAGGTATTCACTTAACAGTGGACATTAGCTCTTAAGTAAAGTATAATCATATTATGATGCACAGTCCCAGAAAGGCTAAGTAACAAGGAAGGCTCAAAGAGATACACATGACTTTCTCTGGCAAGGGGAAGTAGAACAGATTTTGCAGGTGTACTAGGTGTGTATAGAAATGAGAACCATAGGTATCTGGTGGGCAGGTGGATGGAGAGAGTATTGGGAGAGATTAATAGAATTGGGGAGCATTTCAAGGGTGAGGTTGAAAACTAGTACAATGGAAACTCCCAAGAATCTATCAGGATGTCCCTAGCAAAGACTCCTAGTGATACAGGATATAGAGTCTGAACCAGTCATCTCCTGTAACCACACAAGGCTTGCACTGGAGGAATTAGGGCCCACCCAGTCACAAAGCCTTAGACCTACAACTTGACCTGCCTGCAAATGTCACAGAACTTGTGGGAGTGGTCAGCCTGTGACTGGTCCAGTTTGAGACCCATGCTATGTGAGGAAGTCCACCCCTGACACTGCCTGGGGTGCCAGGACCTAGAGGCCCAATAGCTCAGAAACCTAGGATAGAACCAAACATAACTGGAAAAAAAAGTCAATGGAATGATTCCTAATGATGCCCTGCTCTACTCGTAGACCAGAGTCTAGCATAATGGTCATCAGAGAGGCTTCATCCAGCAACTGACTGGAGTCGATGCAGAGACCAAACATTAGGAGGACCTTGGGGTACCCTGCAGAAAATGCGGGGTGTTGTAAGAGCTGGAAGAGTCAAGGACACAGGAGAAGATGGCCCACAGAAGCAACTAATTGGGGCTCACAGGAGCTCACAGATATCGAATTGACAATCAGGAAACCTGTGTGAGTCTGACCTAGTTCCTCTGCATTTATGTTATGGTTGTAAAGATTGGTGTTCTTGTAGGACTCCTAACAGTGAGAGGTGGGTATCTCTGACTCTTTTGCCTGGTTTTGGAAACCTAATCCTCATACTGAGTTGCCTCATCCAGTCTTAATATAAGGGTATGTGCCTAGTTTTATTATAACTTGATATCCTTGAGAGTGATGCCCTTTTCTTAAGGGAAAGGAGTGGAGTGGATGTAAGAAAGAGGGGATGTGGGGGAAGAGACTGGGAAGAGTGGAGGGAGGGGAAACTGTAGTTCAGATGTAATATATATGAGAAGAATAAATAAAGGAAACAATTTTTAATTAGAAAGTTGATTTGTAAAATTTCTAAATTGTATGTAAATGGGGCATATAAAAGCCCAAATCTGGGGAAGTGTGCTGCCAGCACATGTCTGAGTACATGACCTTTGCACTCCCGAACACACAGCTGCACAGACTGCAGCCTTTTAGTGTGAGAATAAAGCACTTCCCCTCCCTCTGGAGCTATTGTTTGCTAATGGTTGCTAGGGAGGCTTGTCAGATCCTGAATTGGTGGTGACACTAGGGAGTTGTCTGTGCTCTAGAAAGTGGCATCTTACCATGCTCATAGAAGCAGCTCTCATTAAACTAAGTTACAGGATTAAAGACATAAAGGAGATAGAGGCTTGCTGGGATGGAACAAGTTCCAGGAAGGAGATAGAAAGAATAAGAGAAGCTAAACGCGCGGGAAAATGACTAAAATTCAGTATATATGTGTATAAAAATGACAAATTAAAACGAGGTATTTATAAAAGAAAAAAATAAAAAATCATGCCCATGGAATGTGGAGAGAATTTATGGGCATTCTAGACTATATTTGAAACTTTTCTATGATTTAGAAATTAGTGTGCATTTATAAAAGAAATATTTTTACACCACTTTCAGGTTTGAAGTTCTTTTTTCCCATAACATAACACTTTTGGTTTCAAATAAAGCGAGTTGGTAGAGGTATCACACTATCATCATAGCGTTCAAAAACTTAAAATATTGAGAAACCGAAAACGTTGCTCTGCTTCTTCACGAGGAAAGATCCTCTGAGACCACTCTGCATGTAGCCAGTGTTCCTTTCCTCTGTTGAAGCACAAGCGTGAAAACAAGCTCAGCTGCTTCCGCTATGAACTTTCTCATGGGCAAAAATCAAAATCCAATTGCCATTTCACAATGCAAGCACAGAAATATACTGATATCTGGTGCTATTCAATAAGATGTACTTTAGGCATTTTTTAGGAGTGAGGTGCTGAAGTTTCATAAAAAATGGTTAGTGCTGGGCAGTGGTGGCTCATGCCTTTAATCTCAGCACCCAGGAGGCAGAGGCAGGCAGATCTCTGTGAGTTCGAGGCCAGCCTGGTCTACAGGAGCTAGTTCCAGGACAGGCTTCAAAGCTACAGATGTCTCAAAAAAAAAATGGTTGGAAATGCCCAGTGGACCCTTGTACTGGCCCCACCTGGTATCTTTAAAGTTGACCTGCATGAGATGCCATCCCTTGGCTTTATTCAACAGGATACTATAAAGCATTTCATATGATAGCCTCGCACTAAGCCAATAACCAAAGTCATCGTAGGTCTAGTTGACAGGAAAATGCATGTTGCCTATTTTACGTCTGAAGTATTTCAAAAAGATATTCTCCATAGAACACTGAATTTTAAAAATTATCCCATCCCATTACTAATAATGACCATGTTCTTATTCTGTTACTTTTCACTTGCTCATCAGGACCTGGCTATGGCTTTAAAAAGAGAATATATTGTTTGGGCAAATGTTTGATATAGATAGTACAAAGATTCAATTCTCACATCTAAGATAATTTAAATTAAAAAGCAACCAAATGACTTTATAAATATTTAACTATGTTTAAAAAACAATGATAAGCAAAGAATGTTTGCATATGTGAGAAGGAAAAAAAATTCAGCCAGTATCCAACTGAAGTTTGTTTAACATTGAGTATAACTTGAGATGCTTTTGAAAAAGAGTTGAAGTCACTGAAGACTCCGGGAGGTGAGGTAAGGATACATCTTCATGGAGGTAACAGCCTATCAACAGAAACCTAATATTGATCAGGCCTTCAGGCCTACTATTTCTTCTCAGAGACTGACAACTTTGAACAAGGAATTCTCATCAATTAATTTATACCTTGTCATCTGGACACCGAGAGTGAGGTTATCCAAAAGTCTGCAGATGTGCTCGATGGAACATTGTTTTTTTTTTTTTTCTCATTAAACTTGTTTTAATGGGTCTCAAAATTCTGTGACAGATTTTTGGTCAAGTTGTTTCCATTAAAAAGTACTGATTTTGAAAACTAATAACTTAAAACTGCCACACACACAAAAAAATGGTCCACAAAACATTCTCCTTTCCTTCTGAAGGTTTTACGATGCATTGTTATCATTAACCAGTCTTTTACTATTAAACTTAAATGGCCAATTGAGACAAACAGTTCTGAGACCGTTCTTCCACCACTGATTAAGACTGGGGTGGCAGGTGTTAGGGATAATATTCATTTAGCCTTCTGAGCTTTCTGGGCAGACTTGGTGACCTTGCCAGCTCCAGCAGCCTTCTTGTCCACAGCTTTGATGACACCCACGACCCAGTGGAGGATAGTCAGAGAAGCTCTCGACACACATGGGCTTCCCGGGAACCATATCAACAATGGCTGCATCACCAGACTTCAAGAATTTCGGGCCATCTTCCAGCTTCTTGCCAGAACGACGATCAATCTTTTCTTTAAGCTCAGCAAACTTGCATGCTATGTGAGCTGTGTGACAATCTAGTACAGGAGCATAGCCAGCACTAATTTGGCCTGGGTGGTTCAGGATAATCACCTGAGCAGTGAAGCCAGCAGCTTCCATTGGTGGGTCATTTTTGCTGTCACCAGCAACGTTGCCACGTCTAACATCTTTGACAGACACGTTCTTCACGTTGAAGCCCACGTTGTCCCCAGGAAGAGCTTCACTCAAAGCTTCATGGTGCGTTTCAACAGACTTTATTTCTGTTGTCACATTGACTGGAGCAAAGGTCACCACCATGCCAGGTTTTAAAACACCGGTCTCCACTCGGCCCACAGGGACAGTCCCAATACCACCAATTTTATAGACATCCTGGAGGGGCAGTCGCAGAGGCTTGTCAGTTGGACGAGTTGGTGGCAGGATACAATCCAAAGCTTCCAACAGGGTGGTTCCACTGGAACTACCATCTTTGCGAGTGACTTTCCATCCCTTGAACCAAGGCATATTAGCACTTGGCTCCAGCATGTTGTCACCATTCCAACCAGAAATTGGCACAAATGCTACTGTGTCAGGGTTGTAGCCAATTTTCTTAATGTAGGTGCTGACTTCCTTAACAATTTCCTCGTATCTCTTCTGGCTGTAGGGTGGCTCGGTGGAATCCATTTTGTTGACACCAACAATTATCTGTTTCACACCCAGGGTGTAAGCCAGAAGTGCATGCTCACGGGTCTGCCCATTCTTGGAAATACCAGCTTCGAATTCACCAACACCAGCAGCAACAATCAGGACAGCACAGTCAGCCTGTGATGTGCCTGTAATCATGTTTTTGATGAAGTCTCTGTGTCCTGGTTATAGATGCTCCTGAGAGAAAATATACATGGGATGAAAGAGTCCTTTAGGCAAATGCTTCCTTACCTGATGGATGGTTTCTGGACCAATGCTGCCTTTCCTGTGGCACAATGTTATTGTTAATATTCCTTTTACAGCTTAAGATCTCTTCACCTCATTTGCTTCATGTACTTTGGAAAGGGTGCAGCTGCAAGAGTCGTTAATCACGATCTAGCTATAGTTACTCTATCAAAAAAAGAAGAAAAAAATCCTCTGATACAATTTTTCCTCAAACTGTTTAAAGGATGTAGGCCGGGAATTGCCTAGAGTGAGCGGAATCAGCGTCGAGTATAATATAGATGCAATAATTCTCTATTTCAGCACACCTGTCCACAAGGTTAATACAGCTGTCATTTGTCACAAAAGGCTTTTGGGAGAGCAAATGCAAGATTCTTCCCTTTAGCTAAAACCTACCTGCCTAGAAAGAAAATTGCTGGAGAGGGTATGGAATAGCTAACATCCATTTTTCCCTTGGGAATGTGCTTACCTTGCATTCTCTTATACAAAAACAGAAGAAAAGAAAGTGCAGGGTAGCTGGGTAATCTGTCTTGTCCTTGGGGTCTGGAATTCTATCAGAGACACCTGTGCTATGTCCCATTAACTGCCACACTTGGGAAGAAGCAGAGACTTCTTCCTGACCAATGCTTGTCTCTGTTTTTAATCCCCAAATAATCATAAGTTATTTTTCAATGTCCTTAAATTTTTTAGTGGGAAAATTTTCTCCCTTCCTCTGTGTCTTTCTCTCTGTCTGTCTGTCTGTTGTGTATATGTGTGTCTGTATTTCTCTCTCATCTACTTATTGATCATCTATGTAACTATACTTACGTCTGTTTCAGTGAGTTTCTAACTATGAATTTTCAGGATTCCTTTTTTTTTTTTTATTTTTCTGAGACAGGGTTGCACAGTGTAGCCCTGTCTATCCTGGTACTCACTCTGTAGACCTGATTGGCCTCGAACTCATGGAGATCCACCTGCTTCTTCCTCACAAGTGCTAGAATTAAAGGCATGTGCCACCACTGCCCAGCTGTGCCACCACCACCAGGCCAGAATTTCTTTTGAAAACCAAGCTGAATTGGTCAAAATGTAGCCAACACAGGTTTTGCAGGATACCACACCCCTGGCTTTCTGTTGTACAATCCTCACAGTGTGTAACCTCTCCTTTTGGGGAAACTAAGTTGGGCATCATCTCTAAGTGAGTTTCAAACAGGGCTATAAGATTTCAGGGGATAAGAGTTGGTTAGCTCTGGCTCCCGTTCTGAGCAAAGCAGACATGGAGAATAGCTGCCTGAAGCACAGCTGAGCTCATTCCTTCAGTTGATGCTTTACATTTCAGTTGAACAAGATGAAGAAAGCTGAATGAAGCAGAGCATGCTAAAGAAGACAAAGTCATATTCACCACCTTGCAAAATAGTCTGGCAAAAGGCTGGGGAATGAGGTAAGCACACCCTTGAAGCCTACCACCATCATTCCAGGAACAAGCTCAACAGGAGACCATGCTCACAGACTGCACAGTCAGTCAGCATCAGCATCAGCTGAGTGACTTACTGAAATGGTTGTCTCCTGGGAGTACACACAAGCATTGAATTATCCTGCTGTGTTTGAGGAAAGACACAGAAGAAATGTTACTTTGACTGTAATCTGTATTAGCCTGTAATAAAAACTATAATATTCTCTTAAATTAGCAGTTTTCAGCTTGAGGGTGGAGACCATTCGGCAAACGTCTACCTCCAAATATATTTACATTACAATTCATAACAATAGCAAAATTACAGTTATGAAGTAACAATGATCATAATCTTATGGTTGGGGTCATTTCATCACAATATGAGGACCTGTATTAAAGGGTCATAGCATTAGAAAGGTTGTAAACCATTGTCTTAAATTTTTAATTTAATTCTTTGGGTTCAAATAACTATCTTATTTTTAATATTCTTCCATCTCATTTTAGCTTAAAAATAATTTTGGGACCAGTTAAAAATAAAGAACACATTAAAATAATACAAATTTGTATAGGAGATAATTCAGTGGATTTTCCGCAAAAATTACTTTTACTTTGTTTATGCTTCACAAATGATTGTTGTGAATCTAAAATTAAATCATTTGCTATTTCCTAAATGTGTTGAGTTTAGCCTACAGATAATAATGAAGGTCCAGTAGTTATATAAACCTATCACTACATTTATAAAATTCCTTTTTGTGAATTTCAGGAAGGATCTTTTATTTTGTCCATAATTACATGTCAGAATTATATGTTGTGTTTTACATATAGACAGTAATAGAGAGGGGATACAATTTCAACTTGGCTGTTATCAATATTAATGATTTCTATTTATTGGTTGGAAAATACACATTTCCATTGTTTACACATTTCATAATTATCACCAGATGTGCCATAATAGAAATGGATTGTTTCAACTAAAGCAATTAATTCATTAACTTACAAGCAAAACCCATATTTGGCATGCCAAAGTGCAAGCCCTATCCAATCTGTTGTTCTTTGTTTCCTCCTTCCTTAGCTGCTTGCAGATTGCCTCAACATTCAAATCCATAAACCACTTAGCACTCGACAACTCCTGCTGAGGCAAAGCTTTGCCAGTTCTGGGTAATAGATCCTCCAGCAGCACTGGAAATACATCAGTGTTAAGGAGAGAAGCATGACATTAGTGCTATAAAAAACAGAAGTCTCCCTTTTCCTTTGCCTCATTCTGTAGTCTTTAATAAGAAATGCTGTAAACTTCTGCCTTGCATGCAGGTAAAGGACCTGTACTGACTTGGGAGATTATATCTACAGTATTATGGGGATAAAAAGTCTGAAAATTAGTGATAGAGACATATTTGAAAGTAAAGAAGACTGCATCTTTGCATGAAGAGGTCACATTCATTTCTTTGAAAGTAGAATACATTTGACTTTATTTTAATTTATGAAACTTGAGTTATTAAAGCCCTGTTTTGGAAATCTGCAGCTTTATGGGAGATTTTCATTGGTACTATAGATTTTAAACCACATTGTATGCTCCTTTATAGCACATTTTACAGCTGTATGGTAAGGAGACTTTTAAATTGCACTTACTTTCCTTTTAACATTTGAATTGTAGATTGGATAGAGATTCCACTCAATTCTCCTTAAAAGATGCTACCTACTAGAATAAAGTTCTGCAAGTAAATTATTACATCATTTATGTAGATTTAAACTTACTATGTAAAACATGCTTCATTAGTGATAACTATGTTAATTTAATTGTCAGTTAAGTTAGGAGGTTGGAGATATAGATCAGGTAATTGGTAACAAATGGCTTCCTCTAGTCTAGAAAGTTAAAATTTGGGTCAAATAGGTGGTGGTAGTTTTCTAAAACCTTGGCTATACCTGCTAGTGTAGACCACTCAGCATACAGTGTAAAAACCCTACAAACACTCTTTTCTTCATCAACCAATTCCTACTGTGAGGGCTACAAAAAGTGATGTGGACATAAACAGAACAGATTCAGCTATTTTATTTACTTGTATTTGATAAAGTTCATTAAAAGCATAAAAAATTGTGTCTTGCCTGTTCCTTGGGTATACTATTTTTTTAATTTTCATTTAAGTTCATTGGTGTTTTTCCTATATGTATATCTGTATGAGATTTTTAGATACTCTGGAACTGGAGTTACAGACAACTGTGAGCTGCCATGTGGGTACTGGGAATTGAACTTGGATCCTCTGGAAGAACAGCTAGTGCTCTTAGTGACTGAGCCATCTCTCTAGCCCCAGCTTGGGTATGTATATTTTTAAATGTTTTCCCACTTGATTGAGCCCAGGAAGCTGAGGTAAATTGACTTGCTACGGTAAGTGTTTAGTTATTGTTGGTTTTGTGCTGTTAATTTACTAATTGAACTAAGACAGGTGTTAACTTTCTCTCTGAAGAATGTAACGATGAAAAATCACACTTTGCATGCTCTGTTTTCCAATCACCATAGTAAAGCTGTTTGGTTTCTAGATTCTTTGGGAAATTTTCTGAAAGCGTTTGTAATCACTGCCACTCTGCTACTGCTAACTATTGTGGTCAAGCAGCGACAGGCAGTGAGATAAGTTAGAAAAAACCACAGTGGATGCGTTGACAATTCTAATTCATATCATGTTTGAATATTCTAGTAGAGGCTCTTTCATCTTTTACTCTTACAATAACCTCCCTGCTGCTTCCCATGTCTTGAGAGTCTCCATTTTGTTTTAAAGTGAATGTTTAGACAGACATAAGAAAGTATCAAGCTTCTGCTTTAAGTCCTCCAATTGTGTTTATTATATTGAAAAATGAGTGTTTCTTCCCAATGCTCCAGTTCATTAAAAACTTGTCCTGAGAGATGCCCCTTGTCTTATCTGTTCCCTGTTTTCTGTGCTCAGTCATTATCATCTTAATGTGCCTTCAAATTACCAGCACTCAATCCACACTGAGAACAACGCTTGCTTCTGGCGCAGTGGAAGTTTTTGTGTCGTATAAACTCCTCTTCAGCTTCACTTACATGCTTTTGACATCTTCTAATAAGAACCGAGTGTTTAGTGACAGAAAATCCTATCATACTGCAGTAAAAAGGTTTTTTATTTTTCTTTAATTTTTTTTATCAAGAGTCCCTAGAAGTCATTCCCCAAATTACCTTGTTCTTTGAATAAAATCATTTGAGTCATTAGAAAATTATACTTTTTAACTATTTAAAATTTTCAGATAGGGCCATTACTTGAGTCTGGATTTCAACCTCATTCCTATTGTGTCCTCTGCTCCTACACTTTTCTTGCAGAGGCTTTGGCTTTGGATCAGCTCTGGAAAGCAAGTTGATCAGAATGGTAGAAGTTATAATGTGCACAGAAACTTCATACTTTCTTTAATCAGCATCTCTGAGTCTGTTGACATGTAATAACTACCAAATACCATTTTTTCCCCCAGAGTTGAAGACCGAACCCAGAGCCTTGCTCTTGCTAGATAAGCACTCTGCCACTGGGCTAAATCTCCCCAAACCCTAATACCAAACTTTTGAGCTGCCTATCTAACTATGTATCCATGTATCTATCTATCTATCTATCTATCTATCTATCTATCTATCTATCTATCTATCTTTTTTATTATTAGCATTCCTTTATGTATTCAATGTAGTAACACCAAGAAAATGGCATTGAGAACCAGATACTTTGACAACACGCCAGACACAGCACAGACCTAAAGACAGCTGCTGCAGACTTAACCTCGGCATTCAATTTTACTTTTTGGTTGCAAAGCATAACTGATTTATTAAGAAAAAAAAAGAAACCCTAAATATTGTAGCCAGCCTTGGCTCAGGGTCTTTACCAGAAATGAGACAGTACTCAAAAACTATTAAAAACTGATAACTTGGTCATATATGACTATTACATATTTAAGTGAACTTTGTTTGGTATGGAACACTGCACTAGTAGAACAACTGATCTTCTGACTGAAATAATTATCAGTGTACAATGACAAGTTCATGCCGGTCATACATTGGGGAGACATTCAATAGGGTGAACATGACAAAGGGTTAGTTACTTGGCAGCACAAGGTGGGAACGGGCTGATCCCTGACATGAATTCCTCCATCATCTACCCATGACATCTTTGCTGGTCTTGGGTCAAGTCGAATACCCTTCTAATTCAGCCAGAAGAAGTCCTCTTCCTCCTATCTATCTATCTATCTATCTATCTATCTATCTATCTAATCTATTCTCTTGCTTAGCTTTCTTCTAAGCCCACACTTTTATTTTTCAAATAAGTTGTGTGAAGTCAAGTGTTTGGACCCCCAAGTATGTAATGAGGGGAAGACAATGTCCTGCTGACTGTGCCCCCTCCAGTGAAATGGAGCAAGTTGCTGGGCATGCTTTGTTTACCCAAAAGGAACCAATGTTGTCCAGTCCAGTCCCTATGGATGAGCAGGCAATTCATTTGCTAGCATCTGTGTACTGTTCTGAGCACCACTGCACAGGGCGTTGTACACACATGATGTAGTATAATTATCACCCCTGTGTCTGTTGTTCCTAGCAGAACGTACTACTTGCAATCTCTTTTGCGTTGATGTTCTAAGGATTAATGAAGTAATATCTATAGGTATTTAAGGCTCCTTGGAATGGAGGCTTGTTTAAGTACCAGAGAATCTGATTGTTGTTAACCCAGAGCATCACATTGCCACCTCACTGTCTTTTATTGCCAAGAGTAGCTGTGAAGATTGTTCAAAATCCCACCGAGAGAAGATGTAATTTAACATTAAAAAATAGTGCATATGTATAGGTGTGTGTGTGTTTAAGATGGTCATCGAACCCAGTCTCTTAGGCACACACATTTCTATTCTGAATTATATTGGCTATGATTAACCTAAAGGTATTTGCTGAGAAATTTCAAGCTGGGTTATGAAGCTAAGTGTTTTGAATCACATATTCTATTGGGAAAAGTCAATAAAGCAAAAAGATAGAAAGTCATTTTAAAAGCTTTTTCACAAGACTACATTTAACTGATTTTCATAAGGATTTTACTAAATCTAAATCTACTTTGGTAATCAAAGTATAGAATGGTGTTTTCTAGAACTATATATACTAATATATGCTACTTTTCTTTAAATAATACCTCTTTTGTAAAAAATAAATATTTCATAAATTAAAAACTGAATTTTAAATCAGAAATAAAGTGTGAAAAGTACTAACATGAATCAGAAATAAACCATGTATGTGTAATGAAGAGTTAGAGTTAAATGCTTTTATATATTGTGTTATAAAATGTTTTGCATGTCACTTTAGGTTTTACGTTTAAGTCAAAATATAAATATTTCACATCCACCTTTACTTTTTTTCCCTTCAAGCCTTCCCATGCCCCTCTCTCAAACCCCTCATATTGTGTGTGTGTGTGTGTGTATGTGTGTATGCATCTGAGTGTAGGTATCCAGAAGTGTCAAAGAGCTGGAGTTGTACATGGTTGTGAGCAGCTAGATGTGGGCACTGGAGCTGAACTCAGGTCCTTTTCAAGAGCAGTATGTACACTTAACTGAAGAATCATCTCCCCCAGCTCTGCCTTTTTATACTGTGCTTTAAGACCTTGAGTAATAAACAAGAATATTTTGGTGCTGTTTTAATATAAATTACTTTATGGTATTTACCATTCTGTCTCCCTTTTAAATGCTCCATCCACACTTCTATCCAGACGTTCATCCATCTGTTCACATATTGGCATTCATCCATCAACTCTTGTATCCAATGATCCATATTAAGTAGAATTCTCTAGAGGCACAGAATCAGTAGAATAGATGGCAGATGTATGGGTAGTGGATATATTTTCATGAGGAATTTCTCATACT
Organism: Microtus oregoni; assembly: GCF_018167655.1. Taxonomy (NCBI): domain Eukaryota; kingdom Metazoa; phylum Chordata; class Mammalia; order Rodentia; family Cricetidae; genus Microtus; species Microtus oregoni. Next base: position 39,394,548 of record NW_024543062.1, on the reverse strand, counting down.
GGGAGACTTCCCAACCATTTTCAAGCTGGAAAAAAATCAGGAGTGCTAAAGGTGCAGTTACAGAAAGAAAGGGAATTTATGGTAAAAACAAAAGTCCCCAAACGGGAAACCAGTGCTCTACCTCAAGCGGGAAGAAGAGCCTGAATTCTCCTTTTTCCAAGTTTTCTTCATTCTTATAAGGCTCTAATTCAACTGAGTTATGGCTAGTCCTCTTAACTAAGGGCATTTACTTTAATTGGAGTCCATTGATTTAATTGATAATTTTATCCAACATTCCATAATCTAGTATGTTGACACACAGAGTTAATAATCCTTTCACAAATCCACGCATCTCTTTATCTCCATGTTTTTCAGATATCTAACAATATTTCCACAAAAATGAAGACCAACTGTGACATTTCACAGTTATGGGTAAACTGAACTTTCTAGACAGATGTCTTTGTTTCAAAGTCTCCATTGATTATGTGAATACTCCCTGTAAGTTGACTTATGATGCTGTTCCTATTTCCTCATTTGAAAATAAAACTATTGACCTAGCCCAACCTATAAGAAGCTGTAAAAATGTTTACTTAAAGATACCTATATTCATCTAAAGCATGGAAAAAAACACATAATAGTTCTACTTATGAATAGTCATGACAATTATTTCCTTATTAATATCTTACAGTTTTCTTTGCCATTTCTTACAGTTCCAGTACTGGAACTGTTCTATCTATCCAGTGAATATTACTGGCTTCCTTGTAAAGAATTCTAGAGTTGTATCAAGAAATCCATTTATTTAACTCTATTTTGTATATTTGAATTGCATATTTTCTGCCCACTTGTCATCTCTAGAGTAGAAATTATACAGGTTTTATCCATTACCTCACAGTCATAGGAGTAAAACTTTTAAATACTTATCAAATGTTTTGAAATTGTAAAAATTGGTGGCAACATGGTCTCATTGGAAATTTATATAAACTGTGTATTATTCAGCTGTCCATCACTATAATAAAATACCCAAGGCAGACTACTAGTTAAGAAAAGCAGGTTTGTGCAGCTCAGTTTGTGAAATTCAAAATCTCTCTGAGGCCTTCTCCTTCACTGTATTATCCAATGAGAGATAAATAGATAGATGATAATGATGATGAAAATAGATGAGAGATATTAGATAGATAGATAGATAGATAGATAGATAGATAGATAAACAGACAGACAAATAGATACGATGAGAGTCTAGGTAACTGCAGAGGTGAGAAGCAACAGATCTCTGGAACCAGAGTTATATTTGATTATAGGTCATCTGACTTGAGTGCTGTGAAGCAAGTTCAGGTTGTCTGCAAGAGCAGTAGACACTGTGCTCTAAACCATCAATCCATTTTCCTGTCCTTCAATATGCAAGGACAAGTTGACCTTCATGCCTTGATGGCTATGCTGAGTCATAGCATCCCTAAAATTAATAAATACCAACTGCCCGAGACCACAGTTATGTTAGGCATGGGCTGATTAGACCCGTACCATCGAGATGTCTTATTTAAGGGAAATGTATGGACGTTAAAGCATTAATATGGCCCTGAAGTAAAAACCAGATGCCTGGTAAAGTTTCACATTAGTCACTACCAAGTTAAAATGGGCCCGGAGCGATAAGAGGGGCATGGTAGATTAATAGAGCAAATGGGGAGAGGGATAGTCGTATGGCTGAGAAGAGTTTAGAACAGAATGGTGTGTGCAAGATAATGTAGATATGTCTATAGAACATTAATTAAGTAGTTGATTGTAATAGACATGATGTAGAGGATTGATGTTGATAAAGAATTGAATGTCTTATATAATTGATAGTTAATACATGCTTATATGCTAGGGGAATATAATTTAATATACCATATACATATTATGTACTAGATAAATTTATGTACAAGAAGTAGTTAAAATACAATATCAGCTTTGGGTGTTGATGGTGAGGGAATAGTCCTTCCTTCTTGATGTCCTGAGAAAAAATACTTTTCATTTCTGGTTTACAAGACCAGTGTAATGTTTATACTCTCAGCACATTTAATCTTGGTCTAGAATGTTGTTTTCAATTATGCCTGTGATTGGTATGAAGATTACAATAATAGCAAAGTAGGCAGTTGAGGCTCTTTGTCCAACAATGATGGATGGGTATTCAACTGGTTGACCTCTGATTCATGTAAGGATAAGGAATAAAGTCAATCTACAAAAAAATGTACTTAGCCGGGCGGTGGTGGTGCACTCCTGTAATCCCAGCACTTGGGAGGCAGAGGCAGGCGGATCTCTGTGAGTTCAGGTTGGCCTGGTCTACAAAGGAAGTTCCAGGACAGGCTCCAAAGCTACAGAGAATCCCTGTCTCGAAACACCAATATATGTATGTATATATATATATATGAAAAAAATGTACTTGTACTTAGTGAACTAAAATAATAAGTAAAAATAAGCATATTATATAGCCCTGTGAAAGATTTCAATTATTCTCTGTGTATACAAAGTACCATACTATAGATTATACACTCTTCCCATCTAATGCTAGAGCAGTTTTCTTTCTTATCTATTTATGAATGTTTCCAGATTATATACCTCTGATCAATATCCACAAGGCTTTTTTTCATACTGCATCTCAATTCAAAGATCATCGTATTTAAAGTCTCTAAATAATACACTTAATTCTACAACTTACAATGACTTCTGTTAGGTTATCAGATGTAATTCACACACAGTGTAGGCTAAGCTAGTTTTCTGTTCTGCAGATATCTGCTGAGCATTGACTGTGTGTGATCCCATACCACATATGTTTTGCTATATTGTATGTTATGGAACCCGAGACTGATAAAATCCCTGGCACAGAGTAATTCACATAAGTTAGCAGAGACAGAAATATCAATGAAGAAGGATGCTTAAAAGAAATCCCACACTAGCTCAGAATTGAGAAATAAGATGTTATTTATTTAGGGGTAGACTCACAAACCAGAATCCTCTGCTTGAATGAAGACCAGAAACTGAATCCCGCAGCTGTAAAAGAGACCAGACACATGCTCTACATTGGCATATGTAGTAAAGAGGCCATGCCCCAGTGGGTGGGTAACCACTGGCTGTAAGATTTCCTACAGCACCTCCCCCTTTTGTTTAAATTAGAGAGTTCTAAGCCTAGCACAAAATTATATGCAGTAAGAACAAATATAATTAATAATTATCCTATTCCAACTAGTTTGAGTATTGTATAATAAATAACTTGGCCAAGTCATGAAAGGAAAGTAACTACAACTATCTAGTCTTCAACCCCATTGAAGAAAAGAGAAGGGAAATAATGTTACTTGAGTAAGCAGGAAGTGAAATCAAGCAACTTCCAAAATGTGCAACAAATGACAGGGACAACTGGCTACCTGGACAATCACCCTAAGTCTCATTTGCAACATTGAAGCAATCAACTTTGGCTAAGGTCTAGAATAATTGACAGACCATTTTCAGAGGCAAGTAAGTTTTTCAAAACCATTTTACTCTGTCTTGGCAAGATTTTTCAGTCCTGCTAATCCATTTCTGGATACCATGTACCTTATCAGTGGTTGAGGCATGGGCAATTCTTTTCCCAAAGGCCAGTTTTGACAAGAAGAAAACAAGCTCCAAGTGGAATGTCTTCAGTGTTCAACATTCTCTCAGGAATAGATGCATGCTACCAGAAACAATCGTCTCTAACTTCAACAGAACCCTAAGTTATTTAAATTCCATAATCTATGCAGGAGCAGCTGTAACCAAACTTTTACCATTTTAAAAGCTCTTCAAGATAGTAGAGAATTACAGATAATGCAATAAGGACAGATTCAGACATAAAAAAAAATCTCTAAATGGATCACAGTGTTAGATAAATGTACATAGGCTTGGGAGAGAGGAAAAAAGAGTATAAAGAGTTAAAAAAGCATATCATTTAAAAGTCTTTAAAGAGACATAGTACAGACATTAATAGATTAAAAGGAGTAAAAAATAAGCCACATAAAGATGGACAATATAGAGAGAGACTGAATTATGAATATTATTGTGTTATTTTGAATTTTTTGAGTGTGGAGGAGCTAAGTACAGAGAGACATTTCATTGTATGGGCTGCTAAGTTAAACCAACTCCAAAATGTGAGTCTAAGGATATGCTGATTTGGAAAAGAGATTCCTCTTTTGTTTTCACAGAAGAACCTATGGATTGCTTTTAGACCAATATGGCTTGAAAGATCATGTCCCCCCTGAAAGGTCACTGTGAATACCCTCAAAAATTACTTCACTAAACCGATGACTGAAATGAACCTAGCACACAGGATATATCATTAAGTACCTGATTAACAATGCCCCTAAACAGCAGGAAGATGTATGGACAAACTTACACTCATATTCCCAAATATTGTCTAAAAATGTTTGTTTACATTTAAAAGGGGATATGATATAGATATGAATAATTTGCATTGGTATGGATCTTGGTTTATAGATACAATTTTAAGGCCAATTTGTTATATGTATATGTATTTTTGCTCTTGATTAAGGTATTGTGTTTGTGTAGCTCATTTAAAAATGTAATGTATAATTAAGAAATATAGGTTAATAGATAATCATCTATAATAGTCAAGCTTGTAGTCATGTTAGTTAGATTTTTCTATATGTATACAGGTATATGTTTCAGTTAGGTATATATTCTTTAAATCATTCAGAGACTTTCAGAATATGGCATTTAAAATGTTTAAGAACTAAGGACTTTTCATGACAGTGAGACACATTTGCTCCTGGCAGCACCAATCTACTTCAAGAGGAAGATGGGCATTGAAGAGGCTCCTTTTGGAGTTTTTTAGCCATTTGGGCAAGAAACTGCTCTTGCTGGAACTACTTCATTGTATGCTGTATAAACTGGACATGCAGAACTCACAGAGAAATGATTGATGAACTTGCCTAAAGGTGAGATGAACCTTCAGGGTTCCTGCTCCATGGAGGAGTCTGCTAGACATTCTGCAGGACACAGAAGAAAGTGAATGACAAACTACCAATATAGGTGGAACTGTCTTTGAAATTTCCTGCTTAATTGAAAAGTCTGCTGGATACTATGGGCCTGTAGGCTGATGATGGATGCCCCAGCAGTGCAAAAGAACGTTGAGTGACTATCCAGGCAGCAAGATGTCTCTGTCAATTCTAGAGTTTTAGAAGTTGCTTACAATGTACTTCCTGTTTACTTAGGGAATATTATATCCTTCTTTGATGGAGTTGAAGAATTTATAGTTATAGTAATAGTTTACCTTAGTTATGATAAAAGATAAAGTAAATAAAAATATTGTAACTGTAATTCTTGCTTGATACCTATTCTGTTATATGTAGTTTTGCTATATTAAAGTTAAAGCCTTCACCTTCATTTTTGTTTAAATAGAAAAGGGGAAATGGTGAAGGAGGTCCTTCTGTCTATGTGTTGCTTTCATTAATGAATAAAGAAATTGCCTTGGCCTGTTGATAGGGCAGAACTTAGGTAGGTGGGGAAGATGGAACTGAATTCTGGGAAGAAGAAAGCAGAGTTGATTCTCTGCTTGAGACAGACACCGGTTAGTGTCTTTGCCGAAAAGCCACTGCCATGTGGCGATATATAAATTAATAGAAATAGGTTAAGTTAATATAAGAGTTAGCCAATAAGAAACTAGAGATAATGGGCCAAGAAGTGTTTTAGTTAATACAATTTAAGTGTGATTATTTGGGTTCTGAGCATCTGGGATGAACAAGCGGGCCCTCCTCCTACATACCAATAAATAATAATATTCATCTAAGTGTTGTAGGGAAGTGCCTTAGAATTTCTTTTGCTGTAAAGAGACATCATGATCACAGCAACTCTTACAAAAAAAACCATTTAATTGGGGTGCTCAGTACAGTTTCAGAGGTTCAGTCCATTATCATCATGATGGGAAACATAGATGTGATGCTAGAGTATATCCAATTAGCTGAGAGTCCCATATCTTGCAGGCAACAAGAAGTCAGTCAGCTGTGTGTCACAGAGTGAAGATTAAGCAAAAGACCTGAAAGCCTATCTGCACAGTAATACACCTTCTCCAACAAGTCCATACCTACTCCAACAAAGCCACACCTTCCAATAGTGCTACTCCTTTTAGGGGCCATTTTCCTTCACACCACCATAGGAAAGTAATATATTGCTATGGTGAATGATACAAAAACTTGGAATGGGTTGGGAAAAAAGATACTGAGCTAATATATTTGCCATAGTGTATTAATCAAATCATGACCAAGTCAAATTTTAGAAGAAAGGCTTATTTTGATTGATGGTTCTAGAGAATTAGAGTTCACAATGTGGAACAGAGACAGTGGGATGCATGCGTGGTAATTAGAGGGCTCCCATCTCCGAGAAGCCACAGCAGGAAAAAGAGAAAGTAAACTCAAAATAGTGTAGTTCTTCAAACCCTGAAAATTCACTTCTAAAAACACACCTCTTTCAACACCATACCTTCTCCAACAAGGCCACACCTCCTCCAATAAGGCCATCCCATAGATGTACCATAAATTGGGGACTAGGTATTCAAATATCTGAACTGTAGGAGGCATTCTCATTCAAACCACCACATTCTACTACCTGAGCCCCATAGACTAATATTCATATCATATCACAAAATGCACTTAGCCTTAAAGTCCCCATGTTCTACCAGTCTCAACACTGTTTAAAATACAAAGTCTTTCTTGATACACAAAACATTCTCTTAAGTATAAACGTTTATAAAATTTAAAAAGAGAAAATTGCAATGGCACAGAATAGACATTGCAATTACAAAAGGGAGGGAGAAATAGTGAGGAAATACTGAACCAAAGCACGATTGAAACCCAGAAGATTAAGCATTATAGTGGCTTGAGTAGGAACGATCCCCATAGGCTCAAATATTTGAATGCTTGGTCATTAGGAAGAGGAGCTACTTGAGACAGATTAAGAGGTGTAGTCCTGTTAGGATGGGTGTGGCTTTGTTGGAAAAAGTGTGTTAGGGGTGGGCTTTGGGCTTTCAGAAGCCCAAACCAATCCCTGTGGTTTTCCCTCTTTTTGCTTTCTGAGTTTTGGATTTGAATGTAGAACTGCCAGCTCCTCTAGCACCGCGTTTCTCTGCATGCTGCCATACTTCGTGCCATGCTGATAATGGACTAAACTTCTCAAATTGTAAGCAAGCCCCAATTAAATGTTTCTCTTTCTAACAGCAATGGACACTCTGACCAAGATAAGCATCAAATTCTTCATCTTAATGTCCTGTGTCTGGCCATTATTCTCTAAGGATTTTGTTCCCTCTAGCTTTGCTGCTAACAGTATGCATCCTCTCTTGGGTTGATTTTGTGCACAGTGTAGATACCTTTGCAGAAACTTCACTGCTTTTGCATTTCCAGCATTTTCCCCTTTCCTGTGCAGCCCAGGCTTTACTTTCAAGGAATTACACAGTGGCTTCTTGGGGTCTCCACGCGTATCTACTCTGCCACATATTGCCTGGTTTTGACAGCTCACTGAAACCACAGAGGGAAATCCCATGACCCATTTACTCATGCATCCTTCATGACTCTAAATGACATTGTCCAGTTCAGCACCAGCTTGGATAGACCCTTGTCCCCTTGAAACACATTAGCAACAGGTTTAGTCTGTTGCTTCTTTATAGCAACAGGAATGTCCTTAGAACTTTTTGTTTCATAAGTGGGGACACTTAACTGGGTGGCATCTGGCAGATAGGGTCAATATTAGATTGTCTTGAAATCTCCTCTGCCCAACAAATTAGTCCATGACTTTTAAATTTTACTTCTCACAAATTCCTAGGGTATGCAAGAAAACAGCCTGACTCTCTCTTTTCCTTCCTTCCTTCCTTCTTTCTTTCTTTCTTTCTTTCTTTTTTTCTTTCTTTTCATTAGTATTTCGGCATCTGTACTGACCTGCTCTTAAACAATCCTGACAGGATACATTCCCAGCTGCAGCCACTAAGAGAACCTCCTATGCATAGTTGCTATGTTTCCTTTTAACAGATGGGCCTGACGTGTGGGAAGTCCAAGGGAACCCTGACTGCTCTTCGAACTGATGAGGGAGGGGGACTTGATCGGGGGAGGGGGAGGGAAATGGGAGGCGGTGGTGGGGAGGAGGCAGAAATCTTTAATAAATAAATAAATTAATTAAAAAAAAGATGGGCCTGCCCACCTCTTGTTTGTATCTCCCATTTTCTCTGTCTCCCACTCTCTAGTTCTCTTTCTCTCCCTTTTCTGCTACTCTTGTCCCCAGGGACCAGTCTCTGTCCCCTTCTCTGCTCCCTTATCTAAACCTTCTTTTTTCATTTCCAATAAACCTCTTATATGAGCCTTGTTGTATGCCATGACTTCCCTTTACAGCATTTTTAAAATTACAATATTGGTTCCTGGTGCAGGACAATTATCTATATTCTGTCAATTATGTTTTAAATAAACACTGATTGGCTAGTAGCTAGGCAGGAAGTATAGGCAGGACAACTAGATCAGAAGTAGAGGCGGCTCAATGAGAACAGGAGAATTCTGGGAAGAGGGAAGCTCCCTCTGCAGTCCTGTACAGATACAGAAAAAGCAAGATGTGATTGCCCTGCTGAAAAAGGTACTGAGCCATGTGGCTAACATAGACAAGAAAAATGGGCTAATATACATTATAAGAGTTAATAAGAAGCCTGAGCTAATGGGCTAATCAGTTTATGATTAATGTAGACCTCTATGTGATTTCTTTGGGACTTAATGAATGCGGTAATCAGGCAGGATCAGAAACCTCAGACAACAGGTTCCCATACTGGGAGAGGTTCTCCTGGTGCTTACTCCTGTCTACTGACAGTCTGAGGCACACCAAGATGCTGGAACCCAGTCAACAAACAACAGCCACATTTTTCCAACTAACGGATCACTGGACCCTTCCACCTAACACTGGAACAACTGGTAGGACTCTTCTTCTTCACCTCTGGCTGTTTTCCATGAGTAAGCATGGCTTCTCACCTTCTTGCCGCTTTAAGATCTGGTATCAGACAACCATGGCCCTCTTGGTCTCAGAACCCTTGGCCCTTGCTCTGTGTTTGACAAATCACTGAGGCAGCATGTGCCTTCTCAAAATTAACCCTCTCTGATTTTTCTGGGATGCTAGAAATTACAGACCCTTGGGTCTCACTTGCCTGCCTATCTCATGGGGACTCTGGCATTGTCTATGCCTCCAACTTTTACACTTAGTGCTCATTTAAGGGCTTCTAAACTCATCTTTGCAGTTAGATCTTGCTCAATCATCTCTTAGATAATGCTTCCTGATGTGCTTTCTTCCACCCATAGCAAATCTGCTTTCTCATTCACTGATAACTTCATTCAACACCAACAGTTGGGTCCACCTCTGACCATTCCCCTGAATGTAAGGCTTCTTTCCTTCTTTTTTCCTTCCTTCCTTTTTTCCTTCTTTTTTCTTTGTTCTTTTCTTTGCTTTTTTTGTGATGCAGTCTATTTGGTGTTCTGTAAGCTTCTTGTATGTTCATAGGCATATTTTCATTTAGGTTGGGAAAGTTTTCTTCTATGATTAGTCATATGGTAAATATGTTTTCTGTGCTTTTGAGTTGAACTTCTCTTTCTTCTATACCTATTATTCTTAGGTTTGGTCTTTTCATAGTGTCCCATATTTCCTAGATATTTTGTGTTAAGCTTTTGTTAGATTTAATGTTTTCTTTGACTGATGAGTCATTTTCCTCTATTGTATCTTCAGCACTTGAGATTTTCTCTTCTATCTCTTGTATTCTGCTGTTTATGCTTACATTTGTGGTTCCTGATCATTTTCTCATGATTTCTGTTTCTATAATTCCCTTGGCTTGTGTTTTCTTATTGTCTTGATTTCAGTTTTCAAGTCTTAACTAGTTTCTTTCATATGCTTGATTGCTTTTTCTTGGTTTTCTTTAAGGGATTTGTTGATGTCTTCCAATTTTTTATTTGTCCTTTCCTCCATTTCTTTGAAGGAATTTTTATTTTCTCTTTAAGGGCCTCAAACATTCTCCTAAAGTTATTTCTTAGGTCATTTTCTTCTGCTTCATCCACATTTGGTTGTTCATGTCTTGCTGTTGTAGGGTCACTAGTTTTTTACCAGTGCCATGTTCCTCTTTGTTGTGTTGTGTGTATTCTTATCTTGTCTACCCATCTTTTCCTCTGATTGCTATAGTTGGGGCTGTCTGTGACTCTGGTTATCAATCTTCCAGGTGCCAGTTGGTCCAAGGCTTAGATGGTTGCTCCTTGTGGTGCAGTCAGTGCCGTGGTTCCAGTCACCATGTTGGTCATTCCATGTTCCTGGAGGTTGCTCAGCACTCCCAGTTTTTGCTCTGCTCCTATGGAGTTTGCTGTCTAAGGCCTGCTCTGGCCTAGGTTGCTGGCTCAGTCCTATTTCTGAAAATGTACCTGGTTTGTATCTACTCCCTGGTCCCTGGCTTAGGGCTGGTCCTACAAAGGTCACTGGCTCTGATCTATTCCCTCACAGTTCCCAGACTTACACCTAGATCTGCAGAAGTCTGTGGTTCTTGCCTATTCCCTCGGGGGTCCCAGAATGACACCTGTACCTGCAGAGGTCTCTGGCTTCAGCCCACTCTCCCAATCATTGCTCCAAAGACCCACTCCTATGGAGTTTGCTGTCTCAGACCTGCTCAGGTCTAGGTTGCTGGCTCAGTCCTGTTTCCTCAAATGACCCTGGTCTTTATCCACACCTGAGGCTTCCTTTCTTAAGTTCAGCCCTCCCCTCACCTTCTGGCTTTTCTCAGTGTCCTGATACCAGTGACTGTGTCTCTCTTGGGCTCAGAGCCCCTAGCCCCTGTTCTTGTATGATGATGTACTGAAACAACTTGTGCCCACTTAGTCTGGTCCTCCCTAAATCCATGGAATGCCAGCCTATTCAGGCCTTGGAACTTCTTTCTATCTCCCTCTGCCTCATCCTTGGGAATGTGTCATCCACCTCCTCACTCCTATTGGGATGTCTTTGCAGACCCACTGACTGATCACTCCTTTCAAATCACACATGGTCTCAGAATTCCTTGGACCAGATAGTTGAGGAACTGTATTTCTTTGCTTCAAAAACTACATATGTCTGTCTGTTCTCCCTGTCTAAATTCCCTGTCTGGTTGCTGTCTGGTGTGGGTCAGATGAAGAAGCCAGTGTCCTCTTTCTCAGCACACACTGATTTTCTTTTTACTTTATTCAACTCTTGTTTAATCTTGTGTATGTTTCTTGTGATCTCCATGGAGTCAACTTGGATCCATCTCAAACAGCATGTTTCCAGGTCCAATAGGTGCCTGATGGTTCTACAGGACCTGGACAGTGAAATGTAACAGTCTGCTATGCTAGAGTACAGCCAGCACCCCAGCTTTCTCAGACCACCTCCGAAGACTGTGATGATGTCCTGAGGACAGCACGAAGCAGTCTCATCCCTGCCTCACCTGCTACAACTTACTAACTCCTCACCTTTTTATAATAAACAAAAGGGAAGAATGTTAGTATTTAGACATCTGTGCTGGTCTGCCGATAGTGTCCTCACAGAATAATCCTCAGCTGCAGCCACTAAGAGCACTTCCTGTGCTCATTCACTATGTTTCATTTTAAAGGGTAGTCCTGCCCACCTCCTGCCTCTATTTTTCCCTTTCTCTCTCCCTCTCTTTCTCTTCTGCCACTCTTGTCCTCAGGGACCAGTCTTCTCTGTCCCCTTCTCTGTCCCTTCTCTGTTACTTTTCTTTCCTCTTCCAGTAAACCTCTATGTGAACCTTGTTACATAGCATAATTTCACTTCACAGCATGTTTTAAATTACAACACTTTCTTCCATCCTTCTTTTTTCTCTCTCTCTCTTTCTCTCTCTCTCATTCTTCCTATGCCAAACTATCACAAAAATAGTCTCTAGCCCAGTTATTAATATTGCTCTGCTCTAAAACATCGTGAACTGGCCTTTAAAGTCTGTTTAGCTCCCAACATTACTATCTTCCAAGCTGCCACTAGGATGGTCCATTGAACTCCACTTATAGGATTCCATGATGAAGTTAACTTATTGAAAAAGAGGTCTATTGGGGCTTACAGTTCTGGAGGGTTAAAGTCCCTAATGGCAATAAAGTGTGGCAACAAGCAGCAGACATGGCTGGTGAAGCAGGAGTGGGTGGCCATCTAAAACCACAAGCAGGAAGCAGAGAGCGTGAACTCAACATGGCATAAAAATTTAAACTCTCCAAACATACTTCCAGTGGCACACTTCTGCCAATAAAACTCTCCTCTGAAACCTACAGAAATAGTCCACCAATGTGGAACCAAGCATTCAAAGTTGTGAACCTATAGCAGAAATTTTTATTTGAAGAACCACACAAAGCAGTATATGCTTGTTGCTGCCATTCATTTTTTCTGTTACCTTTGTGACACCATATATACCGTAGTTTTAACTTTCTCCAAGATCTTCCCATATTAGCCCAAATTTGTGCATTGATTTTGAGCCCCAGAGGCTAAGTTTCCCCTCCCTTATCAGTTTTTTTCAGCTATTAAGTATGTCTAATTTTAGACATAGTATTTTCTTCCATTAATCTCATAAACTGGTGTTTGTCAAACAATTAAATGACTTCATTTTAGTTCCCAAGTCAAAAGCTCAATTATTTTGTTTTGTTTTCTTCTAACTAGATAACTATTAAAAAAAAACATTGGAATAACATGATTGAGCCTATAGGGAGTCAGAAATGGCTCTGGGGTGTACCAGTTAGCTATAATGATCTCATTGGTCCAACATAGTCAAGGAATTTCATGCATCAATGACTTACTTTTCTTGGGTAATTATTATGCTAAGTGTTTTCTGTAGGGTAATAACACAGAAATAAGATTTTCTTGACTATAGATAAAATAGAAGAAAAGCTACCATCCATTGTGTATTCTGCTTATTCGGTGTGTTTGTCACTTACATAGCCCATCTTTGAGATATCCATAGGTACAGTTGTCAGAGCCACCAGTCAACACACATTACTATCAAGGCACATTTTGATGGAGTAGAAAAAAAAATGCAAGGCTCATTTATCAAGCTCTGAATCCTCCTATCCCTGTCTGGCTCCCTACTTTTGCCAGACCAATTTCTTCTTCTTAAGTTTTATCTTTAACATATGATCATGAGTTGGAGGGTTTCACGCAGATACAACAGGGATTTGAACAAAGAAAACTGGCAAAAACGTACCCTGGGACAAGTTGGTCTCTTATATAAATTGTTTTTTGTGAACATATTCCAGTTTTCCTGCTGTTCCTGAGCTGTCATTTTGTCATTTTCACTATATTCACTGAAAGTGTTAACAGAAAAGCAGCCATCAAGAAAGAAAGGCTCAGGGAATAAGACTTGAAAGCCTGGTGCCAGTCTTCCATATGGGGTGTTTCGCAGTTTCATTTGTCATGTACATGTGTGCGTACGCGCGCGCGCACACACACACACACACACACACAACTTACATATGATGTTAGCTTTATATTCTCATTTTTCTTTCTTCAAATATATAAAGCAAAGGAGAAAAGTCAGACTTTATGTGAGTTCTTAGTTGTAACAGAAAAAGAAATCAAAGTCCTTTTCCCACACTTTCTGAGTCTGAGTTAAGAGAGACAGATGGTTCTCTGATGTTCACCTAAGTGTCATGAACCCCTCATCTCTGTTTTCTTTCCTACCTATTGGTCATCATTAGTGTGCTCTACCTTTGACTGCAGGGCAGAGTGGTCCAAGCCTACCTCATTAATCAAGCAACAGATGGAGAATTAAGGCTTTTGAACCTAGAGAGCTGGGATTCTTTCTCTCCATCCACCAAGATTTATTTACAGCATCCCCAGGCTAGAGTTGTTGAGAGATTATCATGTAGGAGTAAGCTTTATGAATGTTAGCTTTTCTAGTGGGTGGGTATGTAGGGGGGGAGGTGCACAGTGAAGATTCCTATTAAACCACCAAGCAGAGTATTGACTGCATTTTCCAAAGTGCTTTTAAATCCATGTCTTAAGTACAAGCTGAGTTTAACACACCAGTGGGACCCTAATGCCAGTGCTCAGTAAACACTTCCCTGGCGTGCTTTTGAATTTCACTTAGAGCCTGAACTGGGAGTGCCTGTTTAATATTTATGGAAACTCACAACATATTAAGTACCAAATGGGGCTGATGGGAGTTAGTGTTCAAGGATGGCTTCATTTTGTTTACTAAGAAATGAGAGTGAAATGTGTGCCTCATTGGTACAAACAGGTTTCACATAGCCATTATTCTGTAAGGACATTTGGTCTGGTAAGACCATAGGCTGGCAGGACGGCTGAGATGGATGAAAAGCAACTCTGTGTTGCTGTTATTAAGTGCACAAACTTTAACCATGCAGCTGTATGACTTTTACATGTATATGTACACCCATCCCGGCAAGACAGCCCAGCGTCTATTACCATATTGCTGTCTAGGGCCCTGTTCTCAGCTGCCCCACACATTCCTATGGCTAATCTGTCTAGGGCCCTGTTCTCAGGGGTTCCCCTCGTTCCCGTGGCTAATCTCTGTCTAGGGCCCTGTTCTCAAGGATACCACTCATTCCCATGGCTAATCTGTCTAGGGCCCTGTTCTCAGGGGTCCCACTCGTTCCCATGGCGAATCTGTCTAGGGCCCTGTTCTCAGGGGTTCCCCTCGTTCCCGTGGCTAATCTGTCTAGGGCCCTGTTCTCAGGGGTTCCCCTCGTTCCCATGGCTAGTCTGTCTAGGGCCCTGTTCTCAGTCACTCCACACATTTCCATGGCTAATCTGTCTAGGGCCTTGTTCTCAGGGGTCCCCCTCCTTCCCATGGCTAGTCTGTATAGGGCCCTGTTCTCAGTCACTCCACACATTTCCATGGCTAATCTGTCTAGGGCCTTGTTCTCAGGGGTCCCACTCGTTCCCATGGCTAATCTGTCTAGGGCCCTGTTCTCAGCGGTCCCCCTGGTTCCATGGCTCTTTTCATAGCTCTCACTGTGGATTTGTTTGGCAGATTAATGAACTCCATGAACTTGAAATCATTCAATATTTTTTAACGTGTATTTGTCTTTATTTAGGTAATTGTACCTTAGATTCATCTATGGGGTTCATTTAACTTAGTTTTAATAATAACAACAAATAAAATCCCTTGCATGAAAGCCCTATGCTCCCCACCTCTTTCCTAGGTCATTTTTCCCCCTAGTATAATGGTTCTATACTTTGTGAATGAACTCCTTATTTCTTTATTGTTAGTTTCCAGAAAACTATAGCTCATGGTCTGCATTGTTCCAAGCCATACCCTAAGTGTAGACAAGCTCTCCTCAGGTCTTGAAGAGCTGAAATGCTAACTAATCTTCTCCAGCTTCTCATTGTCAGATCTCAGCAGCTTGCTTGTCCAGTGCTTCATCTCCCTGTGACCACTGTTTTTCAAACCAATAGTAGACAGGACAATTCAGTCAGAATTTTACTAACCTGAGAAAAAAATCTTCCATTGAGTGCTACCTAAAATGCATCTCTCCTGTGAAGAAGTCTTTTTTAAAAATGCATTCTCTCAATTCACTGAAATTTAGTACTTTCCCATCAATTTTAACCTTTGACTTTGCTGTAAGGCCCATACTGGGATAAGCTTGCCTGGAAAACTTTATTTTTTTCTTTTAATTCTACAACCGAGCTGAAGAAGCCGAGGGTACCAGACTCTTTGCTAAGCAAGCTGCCTCCCTGCTGTGCAAGTCAGGGTTGATCAGACTCTGCTCACACCATGTCTGTCCCCACAGTGCACAGTTGTGTGTAGACTGAAAAGCAATGCAGGCAGATAGTCAGTCTCCCGGGAACCTCTGCGCTCTCTTATGGATGCCGTGCGATGGAATTGCCAGTGGAATAATTTAGAACCCTCGATCTACATTTTATCTAAATCACTGGGGAAGGCTGCCCTGGAGCTCATACACTCATAGCTCATCAATCTTTTCCTTCACTGGTGGCCAGTCAGGTAGTGAGACTGAAAGTAGTTCCTACACAGGTCTCAAAATGCTAGTTAACAACATGTTTATTCCAGTGCTTGGTGCCTGCATGGGCAATTTCAATCAAGCATTTCCTGGATTTTTTAAAAATATTTCAATGCACACTCCTGTTTATACTTTTTCCATTTCCCTTGGGCTGAACTGTTAGAAGAAATTCAGTGTGAAGGCCAGCATTGTATCCTTAGCAGCAAGCAAGAGTTGGTTTTGGGCTTTAATGGTAAAGAATTTAATGTGCTAAGAGAAAGCACAGGTGATGATGCTTGCGATACAAGCTCTGTGTAAACACAGCTTTCTATTTCCACCTCTTGAAATAAAGTGGTGGATGCCAGAAAAGCTGACAGCATGCCTGTTGTGTAAACATCACGACCTGTTCAAAAGAGTGTGGGAATTCAGCCTTGGCATCTCACCTTCTCTTCTCATATTCTCTCTCTCTCTCTCTCTCTCTCTCTCTCTCTCTCTCTCTCTCTCCCTCATCATTTTAATAGCGTGTTTGGGTGCCTAATGAATACCAAGTATCAGTGTAGTCTTTAACAATAAACACAGTAAATAAAATAATACAAAGACCCAGTGCTAATTCATATTTCCCCCATCTTCCTGTTTTCTAGTGTTCTTCATGTCATGTCACAGTATTGAAAACTAGAGTAGCTTAGGGAAAAGACAGTGACGTTCTCCATGTTTCCACCCACTCAGGAATTCCTGCAGGAGAAATGGTGCTGCTTCTGTAGGCTCATCTAAGCCTATATGGGTGGCATGGAATAAGCTCAATATGGAAAAGCTCTTGCTTGCAGCCATATTTATGAATGTCATAAAAAGGTAACGAGGGCTGCACCTCCATTGTGTGCCTATGCATCATGAAGTCCCACGTTATCTTTGATTAGACTTCCAGAGTGACAATTATATTGCTTAGGCACTGCTCATGCCTTCTCCCAGGGGCAGCAATCAGGCCTCTGAGCCTGCCAGGTCAGAGGAATAATCAGATACCTGGGACCAGACACTGCGTCTCTCAGGTTTTCACTCCAGACAGTTTCCTTGGCTTTTAATTATTGTGTGTTCACGTGTGTTTCCCAGGAGAATCTTCAGACTATACCTCAGTCTCGCTGTGATTTATTTCATCTGAACTGCCGTCATCTAACACCTGCCTTTGCTGTCCCACCTAGTGGTGGCTGTGATGAGTGCTCATGAAGCTCCCACTGTCAGCAAGTCTGAGTTACACAACCCACTGGGATATCTTTCTTTTCACTGTGAAGACTTCCATTCCTAAAATGGTTGCTTTAAATCCTTGAATTTCAGCTTCATTTCATCTTCTATAACAAGTGGCTTAAGTGTTGTACATAGTGTTTGTCTAACAAGCAATTTTTTAATGAAAGAATAAGCAGTTCTTAGTCATGTTGTTGAGGCCTGGCCTCTACAAAATCACCTCTTATCAGGTTAGGATTGTTGGAATTCTGGAAATATAAGAATATGAAGATGCATAAATATAATATGATAGAAACCATAGAATAATACTGGGACGACATTCCAGTGATTACTGAAATCATCTGCATTAATTTTTCACAGCTTGAGTGGGGTGAAGAGAAGCTAAGAAAAGAATTTATTAACATGATACAAAGGATAATTCATAGAGTTAATCACTTTATCACTGTGAAACATTAAATTATTAGCATTCTGTAGTCTATGTAGCAAAGCTACCATAGACCATGTATCCTAAAGTCTGCCTTTCCCCATGTGACCTCATAGTTACAAAAGAAAGAGCAGAAGTACATATGTACATCCTGACCACCTGTCAGGATGGCATGGAACTATTTCAATGAATCAAGGAATCACATCCTGAGTTGGGACATTCAACTATACTTGTCGATCATTTGAGCAACCTCCAAACTCTCTGACCATCAGGCAAGAAGGAAATGGATCCATATTTTTGGGCCTCCACAATTCCTCCCATTTTATTAATTTTAATAAAGCCTGTGTTTCTGCAGCAGGACTAATGATAGCATCTGCCTTAGGTGAACAGCTCCTTGCACCACCATCCTGCAGGCCGAGAAATGGGGTACCTGATCCATGGGACCAAGCTTAGGATGTCCCTGCCAGCCTGCTGCCAGACACTGGGCTGCATCCAGACACTCGGGATGAACACCACCAATGAGGCTGCTACTGCTGCTGCCATGATCCTAACAACAGCTTGCTGCAATCCGACAAAAAAAAAAATCATGACGACAACTGGTGATTTCCAGCTTCTTGATGGATTTGCTATGCAGACTTCCAGACATAGTAAATCTTGTTTACCTTGGAGTCGGACCAAAACCACAGAATATCATTTGACTGTTTTGCTCTTTTTTACAAAACTCATTTTGACAGTATGACATTCAATCTGCTGTTAAAATATTGGACCTAAAATTTGAGACCTCAATTTCCCCTTGGAGGGGGGAAGGTCTCATTATAAGGAGTGACTAAAGCCCTCTTCAGATATGAGGAGGGTACCTAAGGGTTTTTTTTTTTGTGTGCCACTACTCAAAGACAGGACAATACATGAAATTTGGATTTTATTTTTCACAAAGTTTGCTTTTTCTATGTCCTCAGTTCATTATTCAATTTAAACTGAATGCAAGAATTTGCTGCCTCTAAAAAATAAAAGATGAAAAATTGCCAAAACGATAAATGATTTTTCTTATTTGAGGTTATACATACTTAGGGTCTCGATAAGTTAAGATACCTTTACAAAAATCTCTCCTGCAATTTTATCATGAACAATATTGACACATTTGACAAGATTCTACTTTCTTAGTGCTTTTGAGATTCTACAGTATTTTTTTTACAAAAGATCTAATCAATAAACTATATAAATAAATCCAGTTATGTTAGTGGTTCATATAGGAGAATCTTAAGTCACTACCTCCTTCCTTGTACCTCCGGATTTCTGTTTCTCAGGTTGCCCTTGCCTTGTTCACAATAGCGAAGGCTGTACTAGAATTGTCCAGTTAGGAACCTTCCACCACAGATCACTCTTAAAATGAAAACAAATGTTCACCTGACTACTCTGAAGAACTGAAGCTGCCTTCTGTCCATTCAAGGACCCGAGGGCACTCAGTCCATGTTAGTTATTCATAAACGGGCTTTAGGAACATCAAAGAAAGTTGCACTAGACAGAGACAGGTAGGAAGATTTTATTAAAGACTACTGAAGTAGAGGTGAAAGATGAAGCTCAACCTGTGTGTAACAAAAGACAGTAAGATTTTTTTGAGCACTCGAATGAAGTAGGATGAAAGCCCTGGAGGGCGCAGGGGAAGATGGTCAAAGTGCTCAGGCCATCTGTGTCTGCTAATTGAGCTTATTAAAGTCGTGCTCCTTCTCTCCCACAGAGACCATGCAAAAGGGAATCTATCTTTCTTTATAATGTCCTGTCAAAAGGGTTTTTCATGGCCCTTTGAGAAAGACACTTGGCAAGAGGTTAGGAGATTTATCTATACTTCAAAGGGTATGGGAAACTTACAATGCTAAGTTTCTAAAGCAAATGCTCTAAGAAAAAGGAGGTTACGGTCGCATAGTTGAGTAGAAGTCTGTCTAGAAGAGAGTGACAGAAGAGAGTGCAGTCAGGTGTAGGCACGGCTCCAGCATTGTTCTCCCAGTCTGTGGTGGTGTGAGGGGCAGTACAGCTCGGTTCCCCTTACGTGTTCACATTCTTTCTGTACCCACCATCTCTTGCCCTATTATTCATTCGTTTGCTTGTTTATTTATTTATTATTTTTGGGTTTTTTATTCTGACCAAAGTTTCCTCTCCCTCCTCTCCTCCCAGGACCATCCCTTACCTCCCTTCTATCCCCTATTTATTTGTCCTCCTCTGTTTCATTTCTGTTCAGAAAAAGGCAGGCCTCCCATGGCTAGGCATGTTATATCAAGTTGCAGTGAGGTTAGGAACCTCCTCGTCTATTGAGGCTGGACAAGGCAATCCAACAGGAAGAAAAGGTCCCAAAAGCAAGCAGAAGAGTCAGAGACAGCCCCGTGCTCCCACTATTAGGAGTCCCACAAGAAGATTGAGTTACACATCTGGTTAGTCACATTCAGGCTCCCTGGTTGTTGATTCAATTTCTGGGAGCCCCCATGAACCCAGGTTAGTTTGTTCTGTGGGTTTTCCTATCGTACCCTTGACCCCACTGGCTCCTACATTCCTTCTTCTTATTCTTTCTCGGGATTCCCTGAGCCCAGACTAATGACTAACTGTAGGTCTTTGCCTCTGTTTTCATAGTTGCTGGGTGAAACCTCTCTAATGACAGTTGGGCTAGGCATCAATCATGTTTGTCTTTCTGGGTTTGGGTTACCTCTCTCAGAATGAGCTTTTCTTGTTCTATTCATATGCTTGCAATTTTCATGAGTCATTGTTTTTAACAGATGAGTAATTCTCCATAGTGTAAATGTACCAAATTTTTTAAAATCCATTCTTCAGTTGAGGAGCACATAGGTTGTTTCCAGTTTCTGGCTATTATGAGTAAAGATGCCATGAACACAACTGAGCAAGTGTCTTCATGATATGGGGGAGAGTCCTTGGAGTATATGACTAAGACTGGTGTAGTTGGGTCTTAAAGTAGATCAATTCTTAATTTTCAGAGGAAGCAACTTATTATTTCCAAAGTGGTCATACAAGTTTGCACTCTCAACAGCAATGGAGGAGTGCTCTTCTTGTTCCACATCCTTGCCAACATGAGCTGTCTCTTGAGGTTTTGATCTTAGCCATTCTGACAGGTGTAAAATGAAGTCTCAGAGTCATTTTTCATTACATTTTGCTGATTGCTAAGGTTGTTGAATATTTGTTTATATGATTCTTGGCAATTTGTGAAATAATATGGTGCTTTCTCTGAAAAGGACTGTCTTACCTTCTTTAGTCAACTTCAGTAGTCATTTTTCTGTGGGTCCTGTATTTCCAGTTTATACAGCATACCATCAAGCAGTCCAGGAAAAAACCTGTTTCGTGGCAAAATGGCCAGCGTTGTTACATTGAAGGAAATTTCATAACAAGTTTCCTAAATGTCCATCAGATTCTGGTAGTTGGTGTTGCCAGAAGAAGACATGTCTCACTGTTGAGAAAAGTCTACGTTCTTAAAACATTTTTAAAGCCATATTCTGTAGGTCTATGAAGGTTTAAAGAATAACTTGATCTGAAATATATCTAAGTACATCTAGATAAACTTAACTAACATGACTAAAAGTTTGATTATTATAGAAAACTATCTATTAATTTGTATTTATTAAACTATACATTACATTTTTAAATGAGCTTCACAAACATAATACCTTAAACAAGAGCAGAAATACATATCGACCTTAAATTTATATCAATAGACCAAGATCCAAACGAAAGCAAATTACCCATCTCTATATGATATCCCACTTTAAATGAAAACATATACTTATAAACAATCATTTTGGTAATTTGGGTGTTGTTTCCTCCAAAATGCTTCCTGTTGTTTGTTGGGTGAAGTACTTTTAGGGTTCATGGAGACTTTTAAGTGGATCTTGTTCCATCAAACCACATTAGCCTGGAAGGAATCCTCAAGTTCTCATCCTCTGTAGATACAAAGCAGAACTTCTTTTCCACAGTAACATATCATTAGACTCAAATTTTGAAGTCAAGAAACCTTTAAAATATATATGTCGGTTTAACTTAACAGTCGATACAATGAAATGTTTCTCTGTAGTTAGCTCGGTCACAGTCAAAAAATTCAAAGAAACACAATATACAAATTCCAGACTCCTTGTATATTTTCCATCTTTTTATTATTATGATTTATTTATTTATTAAAAATTTCTGTCTCCTCCCAGCCACTGCCTCCCATCCCCCCCCCAAATAACTCCCCCTCTCTCATCAGCCTGAAGAGCAGTCAGGGTTCCCTTCCCTGTGGGGGGTCCAAGGACCTCCCACCTCCTTCCAGGTCTAGTAAGGTGAGCATCCAAACAGCCTAGGCTCCCACAAAGCCAGTACGTGCAGTAGGATCAAAACCCAGTGCCATTGTTCTTGACTTCTCAGCAGTCCTCATTGTCCGCTATGTTCAGCAAGTCCGTTTTTATCCCATGCTTTTTCAGACCCAGTCCAGCTGGCCTTGGTGAGATCCCGATAGAACATCCCCATTGTCTCAGTGTGTGGGTGTACCCCTCGTGGTCCTGAGTTCCTTGCTCGTGCTCTCTCTCCTTCTGCTCCTGATTTGGACCTTGGGGTTTCAGTCCAGTGCTCCAATGTGGGACTCTGTCTCTGTCTCCTTTCATTGCCTGATGAAGGTTAATATCCAGGAGGATTACTATATGTTTTTCTTTGGGTTCACCTTCTTATTTAGCTTCTCTAGGATCACAAATTATAGGCTCCATGTCCTTTATTTATGGCTAGAAACCAATTAGAAATGAGTACATTTCATGTTCCTCTTTTTGGGTCTGGCTTACCTCACTCAGGATAGTGTTTTCTATTTCTGTCCATTTGCATGCAAAATTCAAGAAGTCATTGGTTTTTACTGCTGAGTAGTACTGTAATATGTATATATTCCATTCTTTTTTCATCCATTCTTCCATTGAAGGGCATCTAGGTTGTTTCCAGGTTCTGGCTATTACAAACAATGCTGCCACGAACATAGTTGAGCCTATACTTTTTTTGTATGATAGGGCATCTCTTGGGTATATTCCCAAGAGTGGTATTGCTGGGTCCAGGGGTAGACTGATCCCAAATAAGAAAAAATGATCAAACAGGTAATGGAAACAGTTCAAGAATTGAAAACTGAAATGGAAGCAAGGAAGAAAACACAAACTGAGGACCGGATGGATATGGAAAATCTAGGTCAATGAGCAGAGACTACAGAAACAAGCATAATCAATAGAATACAAGAGATAGAAGAAAGAATCTCAGATTCTGAGGACATCATAGAGAACATAAACACACTGATCAAAGAAAACAGCAAAGCCAACAAATTCTCATCACAAAACATTCAGGTAATATGGGACACAATAAAAAGACCAAACCTAAGAATAATAGGGAAAGAAGAAGAAGAGTCACAGCTCAAAGGCACAGTTGTATATTTTCCATCTTTATGTGGCTTTTTTTACTTTGTTACTTTTTAATATTTATTGTGTTATCTTTACTGCTTTAATCTATGACTGTCTGTACTCTTTCTTCTCTCTCTCTCTTAAGCCCAAGTTCATTCATCTAACAGTGGGGGCCATTTAGATGTCTTTTTCTTTTTTCTGAATCTGTCTTTACTATGTATCTGTAATCTTTTTCTGACCTGGAGCCCTTCTTAAAATGCTAAGTGACATGGCTGGGACTAACACTGCAGCTTTGCCTGTTTACTCTGCTCTGTTTAACATGGCAGATGCATGTTCACTGCCAGGTCTGTGAACCATGCCCACCACCCCAGCTCTAGAAATGAACTGGGTCTTTGTCACTATTCAGCAGTTTGTAGCACTCTGCTCACAAGTCCCATTTAAGTGTTGTGTAACAGGACCTCCAGAAAGAGTCAGACTCATTCATGTTGCCAGCATGAGCCAGGAAGCTGGATGTTAATGAAACTGTTCCTCTGCTTGTAGCCAGTAAACAGAGCCTATCTGAAGAAATACTGCTACCAAGAAGCTCCAATTGACTGCCATTTTTGTGGGTCTAGAGCCCCCATCCCTTACTTAAGGTTTCTTAGGCTTTATGTGAATGTATGATGCTGAACATTTGGATGCCATAATGAAAATGGAGACTGTACGTTGGTTTCCCAGTTGCCCAGACCTGAATAATCACACAAAATCTATATAATTACACAGCTGTTTGTTCAATGGCTTAGGCATATTCCTATCTAGCTCTTACATCTTATATTAGCCCATTTCTATTGGTCTATGTATCACCATGAAACTGTGGCCTTTTGGTAAGGTTCTGGCGTCTTTCTCCTTTGGCAACAATGTAGCATCTTGCTGACTCTGCCTTCTTTCTCCCTGCATTCTGTTTAGTTTTCCTGCCAAGCTCTATTCTGCCATGCCATAGGTCAAAACAGCTTCTTTATTAACCTATGGTAATTAAACATATTCCTAACATACAGAGGAAAATCCCACATCATGTTACCTTCTCATCCATGATGAAGATGGGGTTGGCACATCTCAGTATGATACCTGTACAATCACCAAACAGCTGTACATCTAGAAGAAAACTGTCAGATATTTTGCACAACTCTTTCTCCATTTGACCTGATTCCATCACTATTGTGTGGGTCCAGAGTTCATCATTAAGAAGTGGCTTGGGTTAAGATTCAGAACTCCTGATGCTGATTTCCAATTCAGTGATCTTGCTAATTTTGTTATTATTTCACAATGGTGTTGCAGGTGTATCACTTGAGCATATGAATCTTCTAGTAGATTTCATTGAAACACTCAAAAAATAGCAAATTTCTTTCTTTATATTGTATTTCTGCCACCACAAGCCATTAACTGTATTTAAGCTCATGATAATTTAATGACACTATTATCAACTGACAGGTTAGTCTGGTTTTTGTTCTAAAAACATACAACAGATTGTAGTTATGTGCATGTAACTCCCTGGTATCTACAGGCTTGTAGCCACATCACAGTGCAAAATGAATTTAGTACAATTTCCTAAGTCTCTATGGTCTTTTTATAGTTTCAATGAAATTTTTAAAGTCCAAAGTTCAGAATCTCTTCTGGGACTCTAGGAAATCTCTTAACTGTAACATCTGGAAAGTCTAAAATGAAATTATATACTTTGAATATACAATGGCACAGAATATATATTAACATTCAAAAGCAAGCATAGTGATGAAACACTGGAGAAAAGAAAGCCTGAAAACCAACAGAACCATCTCTAAATTCTGTAGTACTCTCTGTGATGTCAAAAGGTTCTGCACTTTTGTCTCTTAAGTTGGTTCAACTCCCTGCCTACAGATTTTTTTTTTTGGCAGATATAGCATGTCTCTCGCATCTCCAAAATTTTGGCATCTCCAATTTAATAGTGCCTAAACATTCACAGCTTGACTCTATGGCTTTTCCTAGACTATATGCCGAGATTCCCCTCCCATATCCGTGGCCTCCAAGACCTTTCTTTAACTGCAGAGGAAGATTCCTCAATCCCTTTACTCCTGTATATTTCATGACTCTAAATCTAGAACCATGTGTTAGATGCTTTCAAATTGGTGTCACCTGGGATGAACCTGGCCCCTTCCTTGCAACATATTTGTACAATCTTTTAATTGGTGTTGCTTTCATTGTGGCATTATCTTTCCTTTTTTGGTAGCTTAGTTGGATGTGGTTTTGCCCTGACAATATCATTTCTTTTTCTCCAGTTTGCATAAGGCCTCTCTGTACCTCTTCCAGTAAAAGACATGACTACAACAATAAATTCCCTGGTGCTCTTTTTCTCCTTAAAATGTACGTTTTGTGTTTAATATTATCATACTTGCCCCCTTCATTGTGGATCTGTCTGCTCAATAGTAATCACAAGCAATCAAGAAACAGAATCAATATTAGTCTGTCTTGAGATCTCCTTTAGAAATTAATCCCAAAATTTTTAAACATAGTATCAGGTAGATTCTTAGGGCAAAGAAAAAAGCAGTCTCTTTACTCCATCATGATGTAAAATTTGAAATTCTTAGCGTGGCTCCATGGCTATAATGTTTTGGAAGTAGCCAGATAGCAGTTGAGAAACATTATCTGAGACCTGCTCATTCCGACATATATCCTAAATTGTCAGACTTGGCTTTCAAACCTTGTTGTTTGACAAGTCCATTCTATGTCAAAGTTCTTGCTTTTGAACTTTCCCAAGTATCAATGTGCTTTGTTCTACTGTGAACTGAAGTGTCCACCTACACCTGTGCTCACGGTTCTGATAAACAATGCTAATTTTCTACTTAGAACTGTGTGACTGTGGAGTTGGATTATTATAAATCTAGATCAAATTATGTTGGGCTATTTTAATCCCTTGAGGAACAATTTACTATCCACTTCTCTGTCTGATTTTTATCATTGTGAACTGCAGGGAAAACATTTTTAAATGTATTAACTTTACAGATCATTAGCTACCAAAAATTAAAAAGCAAAAACAGCATCAGATAATATCTGAAACCTATAACAGAGATTTCCTTGCTTTGCTGTAATGTGCATATCACATATTTCAACCAATGAAATTTGAAAAATTCCTTCATTTATTGCTTGTAATTTGTTTTTTAAATATTAAAATTTTATGAAACTATTCATTGGTGTATATTATTCAGGACAGCACAAATATATATTCCTGGAATGTGTTTGCAACTGGATGTTTCTCTTCCTGCCTGCTCCCACAGCTGCTTTTAAAATAACCACTCATAGGCTTAAAATTAATTACATTCTGTTTGGCTAATTAGCTCAGGATTATTATTAAATAGCTCTTAGAACCTAAATTAAACCATTTCTATTAGTTTATATTTTGGCACAAGGTTTGTGGCTTGTTACCATACATCTTGCTAGCATCTCCCTCAACTCTGCCTTCTTTTTCTCTGTATTCAGTTTGGCTTTCCTGCCCAGCTCTATTCTGCCCTGCCAAAGCAAAAGCAGCTTTCTTTACTAACCAATGGTAAAAAAACATATTAAGAGCATATGGAAAATCATCACAAATCATCTGGTTAATAATATAGGGCTAAAACTCAAACTAGTTTTATTTACTTTAATATGAAATCTATGTTTTATATCAATAGTTGTATAACAGAATATTTCTGATTGGGCCAGCTCTGGAGACTGTAAAGAGCTAGACTAGTGGAAGGGGCCTTCATGCTGCATTTTCCATGACAGAAGAGAGAAGGGGAGGAGAACACTGGGAGAACAAGAAAACAAACATTCACCCTCAATCTATCCAAGATTCAACTTTAATCCCTTAGTGAGGGTGCAGACATCATGGACAAAACACCATCTGCTAGGTGAATCCTAAACTGTCCCCTGGGAGATTCCGATTTTAGTATATCCTTTTTGTAGGATACCTGCACAGCTCCCAAACATCGAGTGTAGTATATTTATTTGGGCTGAGCCTCCATTATCATCTTCCTGCTTACCAACATTTATTGAAGGAATATGTGGCTATAACATTTCTATTTTTCAGGTTTATGGGAAATTCCTTTTCTCCTAGCATTTCCACAGTAAAAAAATAAAGATCACCAGGTTTTTAAAAATGCATTTCTGAAAAACAAAAAATAGAAGTCTTGGTGTTTCACTTGCTTCCTTATTTCTGTTAGTGAAGGTCAGTTTTCTGCCCTGAGGTTATGAAATGGCTGAACACACAGTGCAGAACAATGAGCAGAGATTGATAGCAGTCACTAGTCACTTGGAGTTTCAGATCAGGGACGATGACAGCACACCATAGGGCTGCTCATGAACAGACTGAAAGTCTAGGACTGTAGATGGCAGATTTTATAATATCCAAGGAGGAAGCATACCCTTGGATTCTGGGGAAAATATTAAATTAGTCTGCTTGTATAATTGCATTGACTGGCAAGGAACTGAAGCTTACTATTCTGCAATAAACAGGAACTGCAAATGGATATGTTTCTGGAAAAAGGTTATTTGAATAGATGATTTATCTTTAAAGACATTGAACGTGTCATTTCAGGTCCTCTTGGTTTTATAAGCTATTCCCAAGAGTATTGAGCCAGATTTTGACTATCCACTTACATGGATTTTTCTCAATTTGTGTGTCTAAGTATTTATTGTTTTTTGTATCTATCACTATGCATGCATGATCTATCTACCTGTCTATTTGTCTGTCTATCTAATCTTAATTTCTGTCTAATTGATTTAATCTCTTTCTATCATCTATCTGTCATGTATTTATTTATCAACTTATCATGTACCAGCATCTATAGATCTATTTGTCTTTATGTATACATCTAATTAAGGGAACATTTTAACATTTTACAACTATGGGCTTGTAGGCAGAGACTGCTCATTCTTTTCATGGCCACCCAGATCTGAATAATAGCACAGAACCATATTAATTATAAGATTGCATGTCCTATTAGCTTAGGGTTCTTATTAACTAACTCCTACATCTTAAGTTAACCCATTTCCTTTCATCTGTGTATCGTCAGGAGGCTGTGGCTTACTGGTAAGGGTCTGGCAGGCATCTTTCTCCTTTGGTGGCTACATGGCATCTCCTTGACTCTGCCTTCTTTTCTCCTCTATATCTGACTGGAATTGCTGCCTTGCTGTATTCTATGCTGCCATAGTGTTGAAGCAAAATTATCTCAGAGCCTGTACCTTGAAGTCTGTAGGACAGAGAAAATCCTGGCTTGGATTTGAAGAGTAGTCTTAAATCTACCAAGGATGAGACAACAAAATCTAGACAGATACACCTCCAGCCAGAGGGAAGGCTTGGCTGTCTCTCACTGGCTGGAGATATCCCCACATAACACGATGTCACTGAATCTAAATAAGCTGATGCTTACAATAATAAACTGAGGTCTTGCTTTGACTTGACTCCCTATTGCATCTGATTGTCCTACATTGTGGGGCTGCAGATCTGGTTGCCCTGCATCGTGGGGCTGCAGAATGAGTGGATAGCACACTTACCTTTTCCTGGGTAATAAGGCTAAGGAGACCTGACACCACAGGCCCAAAGAAGTTTCTTTATTTACCAATAATAATAAAACATATTCACAGTACACAGAGGAGAATCCCAAATCATCACCCCTTTTCTGTCTACATAAAACAGGCAGGTTTTAACTTTAACATAGCAAGATTACATACAACAAAACAATTATCAAGCAAGAATTATAGTTACAATATTGAGTTCTATTACATTTGGCAAATTAAGGAAAATACTTTATTATCTATCCTGTCTTTGTGAGTCTAAAATATTATATCTTATCTATCTTTTATAAATAAAACTATCTTTCTTCAACTCCATCAAAAACTCCAGAAATATATAATATTATCTAAGTAAAAGGAAGTGCATTATAAGCAACTTCCAAAACTCTAGAATTGACAAAGACATCTCACTGACTAGATGGTCACCCAAAGTTCTTTTGTAGCATTGGGGAATCCATTTTCAGCCTACAAGCCTATTGTATCTGGCAGACTTTTCCAAGAAGTAGGAAATTTCAAAGACAGTTCCTCCTATACTGGAAGTTTGTCAGTCACTTTTTTCTGTGTTCTGCAGAATGTCTGGAAAACTCTTTCATGAAACAGGAACCCAGAAGGACTGCCTCACTTTCTTTACTCAACTTTAAGAGTCATTTTTCTGTGGTTCCTGCATGACCAGTTTATACAGATTATCATCAAGCAGTTCAGGCAAGAGGAGTTTCTTGCCAAAATGGCTAACCTTGTCACATTGAAGGAAAGTTCCATAATGAATTTCTTCACTGCCCATCAACCTCTCTAAAGTAATTGGTGCTGCTAGAAGCAGACATATCTCACTGTCAATAAAAGTGTAAGTTCTTAAAACATTTTAAATGTCATATTCTATTCATCTTTGAAAAGTTTGAAGAATACCTATTGATCTAAAATATATCTCTGTATACCTAGAAAACTTAACTAACAAGCTTTACTATAAGTGACTATCTATTAATATGTAGTTTTTAACTATAAATTATGTTTTAGAAAAGTTGCACAAACCCAATACCTTAAACAAGAGCAGAAATACATAAAACAAAATTGACCTTAAATTCATATTGATAGACCAAGATCCATACCAATGCAAAGTTTCATCTCTATAGCATATGAGCCTGTAAGTGTAAACAAACCTTTATAAACAATGTTTGGGAATTTGGACATAGTTCTTTCCAAACTATTTCCTGCTTTTTGTTGGGTGAAGTAATTTTAGGTGTTTACGAAGACCTTTCAGGGGGTTTTGTTCCATCAAACCCCATTAGTCTGGAAGGAATCCATAGGTTTCCATCCTTTATGGAAACAAAATCAGAACTTCTTTTTCAAAGCAAGATATACTTAGACTCACATTTTGAAGTCAAGATACCTTTAAAGTTTATATGTTTGTTTAGCTTAGCAGTCTCTAAAATCAAATATCTCTCTGTACTTAGCTCATTCACAGTCAAAAAAAAATTCAAAGAAAACACAATAATATACATAATCCAAAATTTCTGTGTACATTTCATCTTTGTGTGGCTTATTTTATTATGCTATTACATTTTCTACATGTTTAATATTTATTTTATTGTATTTACTCCGTTAATCTAAGGCTTCTGTTCTTTGATATTATAACTGTCTATACTATTTTTCGTCTCTCTCTCAAGCCTATGTACATTTATCCAACACCATGACCTATTTAGAGGTCTTTTTTATCTAAATCTGTCTTTATGGCCTGTCTGTAATCATTTTATGACCAGGAGTGCCCTTTTTTAAAAATGCTAAGTTGGCATGGCTAGGACAAACTCCATGGCCCTGTTTGCTTGTTCCACCCAGTGCAACATGACAGAGTTATGTTTACTACCAGCTCTGTGAGCCATTCTCTCTGCCCCAGCTCCAGAAACACAGCAGGTCTATATCTCCATTAAGCCCTTTGTAACACACTGCTCACAGACCCAATTTAAGTGTGGGACCTCCTGAAAGAGCAAGAGTTTATTCATCCAGGAAGATGTTTCTTAATGAAGCCACACAGTTTTTTGCTGCTAAAGCTGAGTCAGGAAACTTCTTGTAAAGAAGTTGTGCCTCTGTTCACCCCCAACAAACAGAGTCAATTGAAAAAATGCAGCTACCAAGAAGTTTTGCTTAAGTTTCTTTTGCATGTGTGTGTGTCTAGAATTTCTTCCCAAGCTCTCTCAGTTTTTATGTGGATATAGTTGGCACTCCATTTTGTATGTTGAAAGTCTGCTTTGTTTGCCTTTGATTATATGCTCATCAGATATTCTTGTTTCTTGAATTTTTGGTTACTTTGAATTACAATAACAGTCTGTCTTGGCTTTGAACATTTTAGACCTTTCAGGCACAGACTTTATACCCTAAGTTCCCATTTCTATTTTTCTGTCGAGATGTTATATTTGATCCTGGTGATATGACATGATCTACTTCCTCATATCCCTCTGAAGGGGATCAGAGTGAGAACAGAGAATTTATTCATACCTGCATGGCAAAATGTCTCTTGAGTGGTGTAATTAGCCCCACCTCACTGGTGATAAGATTTTCTTTCTTGGTATGACATACTTTCCCAGCACCAATATGTCATCCCTATGGCCTTTTCTAACTGGGGTCTACTTATCTTCTTCATCTCTCTTGGTGAATTTTAAAGTGAACTTTGAGGACTATAGATAAGAACATTTCATATTTTATGAAAACTGATTGACAGTTCCTGAAACAAAATCCTAGGCAGAGATATCATAAGCCATTTTGACTAGCCCCTTGCTTCCAAGCACTTAAGTTCAAACTGGTTGCAGTCTAAATGTGGTGCTATTTATTCCCCTGTCTTTAAAAGAACCTTTATAATGGAGGCTCCGCCACCTTCTTTTTCTTTTCTTTACTCAAACATGCTTCTAACACACCAAATGTAGATCGTTTTTCTTATGATGTAAACTCATTTTTGTAATCTTATCCTGCAGTCCTCGTTACTGTAGCTCTTCGACTGTTCCTTCATATTTGATTTAAATTGTAGATAAAAGTAATAATCTAAATTCTCTTCCGAGCTGGCATAGTCCCAGAGGCTTTAGGTAAAATGACTCTTTGCTTTTTCCCTAAGGTTGCTGCCAGACTGAGGGCTTACTCTCTCTCCAGATTCTCCAAATGAAAAAGAGAAGGCTCTTCCTTCAAAGAAGGTAAGAAAAGATAACAAAAAGAAGCAGAAAAAATACAAGGAAGCACTCAGAGGATGTAAAGTTTAGAGATCAGCTGGGGAGCTGTTCTTCCTACAGTGAGCCCAGTGTATTTTCCCTGCTTTGTAGAAAGCATTATTAGAAGCTGGACCCACTGGAAGGTTCACTAGTATGCCATTGCCCAGTCCAATGCTTGAATCTGTCTTTTCCTAAAGATGAGAAGAGGAGCAGTGTTAGATACAGCCATCAATCACCTAGGTTCCTTTGCTTTCATCAAGGATGGGCAATGCACTTCTAACATGTCACTTAAAGACAACAGAGAATGAAGTGGTAATTTTAATACATTTATACAATGACCTATGACCTACTTTCTCTTTGAAAAGCCAAAGAATATTGGTGTCTACACAACATAAAACTGTTTACATTGCTTTTCAAATATTAACATCCTTTGTCATAGTCCTTTCTCCTCCCTCTTCTCTTCCTCCTCTTTTTTTAAATGTGTATGCGAATGTATGTCTTTTATTCTGTCAAAGTTATTTCCATGACAGAAAATAATCTGAGTTTTAAGAATGAATTGCTATTTCTTCAGCATTTAGTAGTTTAGAATCATGTATGTCTAAGAAAAGAACTAGACCATTATTCTTTTGGAAGCTGTACTTATACACTCAAAGAAGTTCTTTTGTTTGTTTGTTTGTTTTCTTTTTGTAATAGGTGTCAAGAACTCCTAGGAGGCAAATGTTTTATTGTTTCCAGAAAGGCAAAATTACAATTATTGTTTCTATTTTACGAAGAAGAAGGTAGACCTGATTGCCTGCCTTTTTAGAGGTTGGAAGGAACTGTAAGGACTGACATTTCAATGGATCATCAAAGCATTCTCCACTTCTTTAAAGCACGCTCGAAGTGTGCCAGATGTGCCACTGTAGCACGTCACCTGACATTTTCTGCCCGGTGGTTTTACTGTCAGTATCTTTTGCCTGCTGCGTGCCAAGCCACACCACTTAGCATAGCATAACTCCATTCTACATTATATCTGTTTACGCGGGAGCTATTTCACATGCTAACAGATTGTGTCTGTGTGTATTATGTATCTTTTAAATTCCCTTACCGCTTTTACGCAATTCAAATGATTGTCTTGATCTTTCCTTTGATTGCTTAAAAGGGTAATATTTTCAGTATTCTCAGCAATGTTGAATACAGCAAAAGCAATGTTCCCAGCTTCCTGTTCCTGAGTAGCTGCTGTCTGAAAGTGTTGAGAATTAATGGTGATGTTCACATTACTAAAATGTGATTTTATTCCCAAATTATCTAAAAACCAACAAGGAAGTTCTGAAAGATAGGGAAGGAGAGCATGATAAAGGAGAGCACTATCATGTGTTTAATTTAAAAGGAAAGAAAACACAAACAACTTCCACTTATCTTAGTCTATGTTTGTAAATGCCTTAATAGTTTCCCTGAACTAATTGTATTTTAATCGTTTAATGAACGAAAACCACTGGAGGCTGTGGTGTGTAACAAGACAGTAGCTGGTATAAAGTGGATCTTTTTGAATGCAGATTTCTTTTGGTGAAATGATGTTTTTAAAGAAAATAAATTGTGACACAATTTATGCTCAAAGATCCTATGTAGTGCTTCTTTTTGGGAAGAGAATGTGTTTATTTTTGCTTCAATTACACATGAACAGTTGAATGCTATTTCAATGCTTTATATTCTATTTCATTGGACACCAAATGATACCTTTCTTCACAGGTGATGGATGGGCAGGTCTATTGAGGCAGCACAATGGACATAGAGCCATTAAGGAAAGCACTGATTGTGGAAAAGTATCATTGAATGACTCATAAGAGAATCAAGACACAGAAGCCAACATAACACTGGCCATTGTCTAAGTGCTATCTGTGAGCACTATGAGCTGTAGCAAGCCTATCAGTTCTTTGGCTCCTGTCTGCTTCTTTTAGTTGAAACCTAATGGTGAACTAGAAAAAAAGTCCCATTTGGGAAAGGGGATATTCACTATAGCAAATGTTTTACGAGAAACTATCCTGGAAAATTGCAGTTAAAGTCTCTAAAGCAAGAGAGAGTTTGCCTTAGACATATGCAGCGCTGGAAATTTTAGGAGACTTGCTGTTTTATATTATGACATGCAAACACATGTTCATGGCATAATCAACCGCACAATTAAATTAATGCACTTAAGAAAGTTTTTATTTATGTTAACAGGCAAATGGAGCCCAGCTTTATTTCTAATCTTATTTACTGTGAATGTCAAAAATTAATCCAATTGTAGATTGCAAAAATTCTACAGAATGTTTCAGCAAGAATGGCTTTTGAAGGTCCTTTCATAACCCATTTTTTTTTCCTGATCCTATACATTTTAACTTCTGAGGAACCAGGATAGTATATTCAGCCCATTTTTGCTATGCCTTAAATAGCAGCGTGTCAAACCCACAGGGGCTCAGCTCTTGATCTGAGCTGTGAAGGCCATTTCAGTGTCCTGTAGACTAGCAACTTCTTCATGCTATAGCGGAGAAGAAAACCAAAGGGCCACATGCTCATGTAGCCACTGTCCCTTCTCCAACACAAACTGGGTCTCTTATATGTAAGTTGTGTTATGAAATGTTTTATATCAACAAATTGTATAGACTGGCCCTCCGTTCCCCACAGAAGATGCTCTAAGACACTCAGCAGAAGCTTGAGACCTCAAATAGAAACATATCTTTTATGTATTATGATTTTCCTATATTGTACACCCTTTCCTCTAAAATTTCATGACTTATTCTTACTGTAAGGCTTAGAAATATCAACATTCACACACACACATTTCTTTCTTTGTTAAGTAAACAACATTTATCTTTTCATGTAAAGTACTTTATAGTTTCTCTTTGACATGTCAGGACCATCAAAATTAATACTTTCACTTTGGGTTTATCACTAAGTGAAATAGGATTTACTTGAGCAAAGTTCTATGATATAATAGCAATCCTGCAGCCTTAGATAGCTGCTATGTGACCATCACGTGGAATACTGATATGTGTGTGTGCATGCATGCATAGATATATGTGTAAATATATACATATACATGTATATATGTCGGATACACTGAAGACAAGATGAACCTCATATACCAGGTAGGATGGGATGAGCAGAGTGGAATCATGTGAGATTTTTATCCTAATACTCAGAATGATATGGGATTTAAAACTTGTTATTTTTAGACTTTTTCTTCTAATAACTTTTGACTATGGTTGACCATAGAGAGTAAAACCAAGAATGAGAGTTGACTTCCGCATTGCGTATACTCTCACAGAGCCTTTGCTTACTGGAAAGGAAAGTTATAGGAAGCCTGTGGATTCAGACCACTAAGACACCATCAGTATCTGCCCTGTAACCAAATTGCTATCAAGTAGATGATTTGAGCTATATTACCATACTGCTGCTGACATATCAAGTACATCAGTGACTATAGATTTGAGGATGGAAATCTAATCTTGATTGAGCCTTCTATAGCCCCACCATCCCCCTAAGGCTTCTTTGCCCCTGGACACTAAAGTGCCTGAGAGCAAAGGTTGTCTGCTATCATTGGGTGGATGATTTTCCACATCTGATTTTTCAGTGGTCACTTGTGCTAGATGTAATCTGCAGACACTGGTGTGAATACAAACATTTACGTGCTTTGAACTCAGATTCACAGCCCACCAAAGCCCTCTGCCACAGTCAGCCTTGACTTTGCTCTTGCTCCAGTCCTTTGTTCATCTTGTTTCCCTTCCAAAGGATTTGTTTTTAACAAGGTTTTATATGGATCACTAGTCCTGTCATTTCTTCTACCAGGGGCTGATGACTCAGTGTTCCTCATAGCTCTTTCCACAATCCTACTGAAGCCTGAAATGCTTTCCAGGACTAACCCAGAGTAAACTTGTCACTGCAAAGCTGTCTTTTTTCATTCTTTCATTCTTCAACCATATTTCAAGTGGATTCACCCATAATGAAAGCTTAGATTTAAAGATAAAATTTTATCAAATTATTGTATAGGGGCTCCAAGAAATTCAAGAGTTATGAATGTAATATATGTATAAACATGAATAAGTACATATATAACATATGTATATATAGTGGGGTAGAGACGGTGCTTTCTGGAAACCACAAATAGTTTTTTGAGATTCTTATTGAACCATTTGACCTGTTATGTGACTAGCCTGAGTTGCAGAGCCCTAAAGACCCCACTCATGTGGCTAACCTATGATCCTTAAGGGTTTAGCCCTCATCTCTGATGCACTTTTTAGTGAACTTGGGTCCTAGAGGATCTACTCACCCTGGTGATGACATCAATCTTGCTGTGACCCAGGCTCTTCTCTGAAGCATGTAGAGAAAGTCAGGGGTACTCTGCTGTGATAGGCACACTGATTAGCTATGGTAACAATTTGAATTAACTAAGAGGAAAAACTGTAGAATGTGCTTCCTCTCCTGAGGCAGAGGAAAAAGTGGAAGTGCTTAGAGTTTTAAAATCTTCCTAGAGGCATCTACATTGGGCTGATAGGCAGGTGGTGCTGTTGCTTTAGAGGCTTGGAATTTCCCCATGTCCCATGTTGCTAGAACTCATCAGGTCTCTCAGGAGGGTGCTGATGGGTCAGTGATGACTTTTCAGAGGCTAGCTCAAATAATATGGGAAGAAACCAGAAAGGGATTGACCATGCTTTCAGGAAAATTGTTGTTCTAATATGATACCAGCAATGCAGCACGTAAACCAGAGAAACAGGCCCCATTTTCCTTCTCCAGCATTCCTGACTCCTTTCCAACTACCTATTGTAAATCACTAGGAAAGAGAAATGGGGAATGGGGTTAGTAGGGTCTCAAACTCATATAACGGAGCTGAAGGATCCTGAGTTCAGGGCCATGGAATGCGTAATGAAACTCTGTCTCAAAACAAAGCAAAAGGAAAGGGAACAGTCCCAAAGGGAGCTCAGAGATAAAAGGCAATGACAACACTCAGCAATGTAACGTAAGAGAGAGACCGGTTAAACAATGGAGAAAAACAGGAATCTAAATCTGTTCAATTCTCACAAATTCAGGTGCCTGCTGTTAAGTACTTTGTAAGCAACATCTATGTAAGTTTGTATTTTCTCAGGTTCTCAAGTTGGTGAGGGCTTAATCCATATCCCCACCTCTCTCTCCCAACCCCACTTCTCTGCTTCTCTTTACTTCTCTCTGTTATACTGATTTTGGAAACACTTGCTGCACATATACTAAAGAACACCTGTAATCTTGTGAACATTCTTGTCTTCAAGATTTTTTTTTTTGCTGCTGTTATTGATAGTGTTAGTGGTGACGGTGGTGGTTGTGGTGGTGGTGGTGGTGGTGGTGATAGTGGTGGTGGTGGTATGTGTGTGTGTTTCTGACATGGCATCTCATGTACCCCAGGCTAGTCTTGATCTTGCTATGTAGTCAAGGTTGTCCTTGAATTCCTGATTGTCTTTACTCCTCCCAAATGGTGAGATTATAGATGTGCAGTAACAAGTCTATCAAGTATGCTTAAAGATTATATCTATGAGTTATGTGTATTGTTGAGCTATCCCTGAATATTTAGAAGAATATGTATGAATGGTTCAATGCTCAAATAAAGAGATCATATCTATCTCCTCAGGAATTTATTGTTTTTATATTTACAACCTTTTCTTCTAGCTTCTTAGAAAATGCCCTGCTTTGTCTGCACCTCCAATCATCTGTGTGCATCAACACAAGAGAAGTGGCTTCCCAGGCTGAACTGTGTCAGTCTCTCCTCATCTTTCTCCCAGACTCCCTGAGACCAACTAGAAAAGCTGGAGGTAGAAGACAGCAGAAGCTTCAAAGCAGATCCAAGAGAAGCGTTCTTTCAGTTGACTGAAATCCCAAAGCTGTCCACTCTAAGTGGAAGAGGCCAATGAGGAAAGCATAATCTTTAAAATGGCATATTTATTTTCAGTCAGAGTAGAGAAAATCTATTCATTTTTGAATCATTGTTATATTTTGGATGCATAATTATTTATACTTTCTTATAGAAGAGGGAATAGAACTTTACAAACAGATACAATCTGCATAAGGAATGTTTGAAAAGGAATCAGGAAAATTCTAATGAGGAGTATGCATAAAATACAGTGTTCATCAGTGCACAAAATGTAAAATATTGTGTAAACACAGATGAAATGAGTACCTCCAGCCTGTGCTGCTCTAGTCATGCTGGGAACTCCCGAAAGGCATTATTTTGTTAGTTTCTTTTTTTCTGCTTTGACTCATTGTTGATTTTTAATTTATTTTATAATTATCTTAATTAAAACATCTTTCATTCACCACCCCCTGGATCAAGGCAGAGTATAATTTGCAAAAACAAATAGTTAACTGTGAATGCCATCTTGAGCTTTTCTATCATGGTAAGAAGCAGTGTCGATTCTATTGATGTAGAAAGAA
This sequence comes from Microtus oregoni, assembly GCF_018167655.1. Lineage (NCBI taxonomy): Eukaryota > Metazoa > Chordata > Mammalia > Rodentia > Cricetidae > Microtus > Microtus oregoni. The sequence continues at coordinate 39,356,393 of NW_024543062.1, read as the reverse complement.
TATCCAGGGGAAGTCTAAGATGCAACAAACTAGTTAGTGTTTGTTGCCCAGGAGCACCTCACACTGACATCTAGGAAGATGGTGTTATCTCTAGTAAACAGACATTTATCGTGCCCCTTCCATTGTTGATTGAGGAGCATCTTCTGGGTACCTCTATTGAAACAAGCCTGTTAGCTGTCCTGGTTGCAGCATGCCCTAGAGATCACTCACCTCACATATCAGAGAACAAAGAAGAACAGGAATAAGACAATTTCAAATGGATTTTTCCACAGTGGGGGTGAAGGTAGCAGTGCTTTGCTCATTTTGATGCAATTAATAGTCTCTGCACAGAGCTTTATATGCCATTCAATCACTAAAACATTCCTTACTATTCCGTGTTTTTTTGTGTCACATAGCAACTAAAATAAGACAGTGACATTTATGAATGTAATCTTAAACACAAAAGCTTTCATACATTCCCCTAGTGATTTTGAAACAGAATTTTCTTCACTGAATGGCATTTTATTTAATGTACCTATAATAAAATTCAAATTTGATCTCACACAGTAGTAAAGTTATGTTTATAGTGATAGTGTTTAGTAGGAACAATGTATATATAAGATATGATATAAGTGTACATATATACATATATATACATATATGAGATATATATATATATATCAGCGGTAGATAGTTATTTAAAGAGAGCGGTAGGGAGAGATCAAGGGCATACAGATAGAAACAAAGACTCACTGAGAACACTTTATGTAGGATGTCAAAGTTCTCCTCAAGGAACATCCATAAACCTTGCCCCTGGGCAGTCTGTCAAGACCTCCCAAGGTGTAACTCACATTGTTAAAAGAAGTATTCTACCTGCTAGCAAGAAAATTACCCTTCGTTTTTTTTTCCTCCCTCCCTCCCTCTCTTCTTTCCATTCTCCCTTCCTCCCTTCTGCCCTTTCTTTCTCATTATCTGTTTTCTTATTTTCTTAGATTTATTTTTTTTGAGGGGTGGTGTGGATGTGCACTTAGGACTAAGCATTACACCATCACTTACTGTTGCCCTTCGCCCAGTGATAAGCTCCTGTATCAATAGCTGTCTGCTTCTCTGAGGAAGGATGGGAATGGCAGTAACCTATGGGTAAAATCATAAATATTGGGATTCAGCTGAATTATGCATGTTTGGAAATGCAGTAGCATAGATTCTGTTTAGGCCTCTTACCTGCACAAGCACTGACTGCTTAGGGCTCTCACCTGCACAAGCACTGACTGTTTAGGGCTCTCACCTGCACAAGCACTGACTGCTTAGGCCTCTCACCTGCACAAGCACTGACTGTTTAGGGCTCTCACCTGCACAAGCACTGACTGCTTAGGCCTCTCACCTGCACAAGCGCTGACTGTTTGGGCTCTCACCTGCACAAGCACTGACTGCTTAGGCCTCTCACCTGCACAAGCACTGACTGTTTAGGGCTCTCACCTGCACAAGCACTGACTGCTTAGGCCTCTCACCTGCACAAGCACTGACTGTTTAGGGCTCTCACCTGCACCAGCACTGACTGCTTAGGGCTCTCACCTGCACAAGCACTGACTGTTTAGGGCTCTCACCTGCACAAGCACTGACTGTTTAGGGCTCTCACCTGCACAAGCACTGACTGTTGCACAGGTTTACGGTAAATATGGCTGGTTTAGTTCTCATAATGGGATTTTCTACTGTAAATAAGGAAATCTGGTCCTAAGAAGGAAGACTCAGTAATTGTTACCTGCAAGAGGAGAGAAAGAAAACAGACAAAATAATTTCTGCAATTTGTAATTTCTGCAATATATATCTGCAATATTTTTACAATAAGATAATAGACTCAATGGAAAAGGCTTCATTGCATACTACAGACAGATACAGATGCTGCAGTTTCTGTTAAAAGCAACTGCCGCCCTGACTGGAGAAGAAAATACTGTTGTAGTCAATATAGATTTGAGTGACTTTACAATGAATGAAAAATATGCAGCCCTCTTTCTTCGAAGCAGAACAGTAATGACAGGGAGGAGGTAGGGGCCTGGCACTCAAACTGGCCCTTTATTACCAGTGCGTTTTGCACCAGACGTACTAACAAGGAGGTGCCTCACTTGACAGTTGAGTTTTGCTAATGGTACTAAATAATATTGCATGATTCTGTGATATAATTTTAAATTTTATAATCTGTTTTTATGCTCTAAAAGTAACTTTACTTTGTTACTTTCTCTTCCTTCCAACTAAAAATACTGCTACACCCTTGCATTTACTTCAGCATATGGAAACAATGTCTATTTTATCAGACATTGTATGTACAAATGGGAAAATAACTTTGTATACCTTTTTTTATCTTTGTCTGGAACCAGGATTCCTACTGTCTGAATTTATCATTGATGAATTACTTACTTTTGCGAAAGGATGAGCCATCCATCAAAAAATCATGTTTTGCCTTCCTGACTTCTTAGCTCTACCCCCAGAGAATGTCAGAATTAAATTTTTCATTTGTGTTATTAAAATATGTATATATTTGTAACTTATATATCCAATAGTAATTTGCTTGAAATAATTTCTTTGACAAATTTTCTTTAGATTAATTTAACAATGACATCAGAAAGTTCCTGTGAGAGAGCACAGTGTTGGGACTCTCCCTATGTTACATGCCCAGAACTGCAGTTCCTCCCCTTGGTAACCCAACTGTAGAAGGAAAACTTTGTTAGGACTCTCCCTATGTTACATGGCCAGAACTGCAGTTCCTCCCCTTGGTAACCCAACTGTAGAAGGAAAACTTTGTTAGGACTCTCCCTATGTTACATGGCCAGAACTGCAGTTCCTCCCCTTGGTAACCCAACTGTAGAAGGAAAACTTTGTTAGGACTCTCCCTATGTTACATGGCCAGAACTGCAGTTCCTCCCCTTGGTAACCCAACTGTAGAAGGAAAACTTTGTTAGGACTCTCCCTATGTTACATGGCCAGAACTGCAGTTCCTCCCCTTGGTAACCCAACTGTAGAAGGAAAACTTTGTTATTTACGTACAACTCCAGGCTCCTTTGCTGCAAGTACTTTTTTTTTTCTATTTTAGAAAATTGTTTGTGCTTGCTTTAGAAAAGAAGCAATTCCTATAAAGAGATTCTTTTTGCTATCCTGTTAAATTTAGATATTTGAACAAAAAGAAGTTTGGGGTCACTGTATTGCACTTCAACAGAATTATTGGATACCTGTTATGTCATGATAAAGTATTGAGAATAAAATGACATATATTAAAAAATTCAGATATCTGACATACCAATAAATAGATTAAACAGACAGCATAAATATTTAGATATTATGATAAAAATGAGCTATAATAATACTTTAGGTACTTACACTATGTTGGTCCTTCTTTCTAAGTCCTTTTTTTTTTGTCATTATGACAGAATATATGTCAGAGCAACTTAAACCAGGAAGGATTTATGTAGGGTTTATTTTTTCTCGTGGTATCAGAGGTGTTAGTCCATTACGGAGGGGAAAACACAATGACAGAAGCAGGTTGGTCCATGCTGAAAGGGGTATATGGCAGGACCGTCATGTGAGCTCAGGCCAGAACCAGGAGATAACATCTTCAGACTCACCCCAGCACCCGCTTTTGTTAGTATCAAAGTCTCAAGGTCTTCTCAGCCTTCTAAAACAGCAATGTCAGCTGGGGACCAAGTGATCAAAGGCACAAATCTGTGAAGAACATTTTATATCTGAATCGTAAACATCCCATCTACTTTTCTCTTCAATCATTTAAATTTCAGATGAAACTTTGAATATATCTGTTTTGTTTTACCCATTTTATAGACAATGTATCTTAGGGACCAGGATTTTCCCCGATCTCACAGTATCTACCAGAAAAACACATAAAAGAACTCCCAAATTCCATCATACTTTGTAGCAAAAAGAAATGACTTATTCTGCCTAGTAGTATAGAATGGAAGAGATTAGAAAGTGAGGTATCTTGGAATTATGCCTCAAAAAATGATAATAATCTTATCCAATGGCAAAAAGAGGGACATTTCATGAATCAATGAACTAGCTAGCATGAGCTCAAGCACAGATGAACTAGGTGGATGCGATAGTCAAAGAAAGGGGAACAATTCAAAGTATAAAATAGGATGATGAAAAATAGGAAAAATAATTGTTGTATTTTTAAATGTTTATTTCCAGAATTAAAATGGTATGTTAAAAAGTGGATGGATGCATTCGTTTCTAACACAGCGCCTCAAATTTTCTTGTCACGGATATTCATCTTTAGCTGTATCAAATACTTTGCAACATATACAAACTCTCCAAATTTTGCAATTATGCAGTGTGAAAGGAGTGAGTGCATAGGTAGAATAACTACAGACTGGTCGTCTACTTGATCAGTTTGGATAAATAAAGTATTATTTTACTCTAGATTTATATGAGTGAATTGAAAACACTTGCTTAGAGAGTGAGTAAACAAGCTAACATATAATGAAATATTTTTCATCTTGAATAAGCCCAACTTCCTCACCTCATTAGTTTTTAATTAAACTTCTGTTTGATTGAGTTCTCTATATCTTTCCCAAAACCTTTTGCTTTTAAAATCTCTTTCATTTGGTCCATAACTTCCAGAAGGGGTGAAAGCAACACTGTGTATTTTCTCTTGTTTATGTACATCATCCACTATAGTTGCTTAAAATACAGTGTAAAAGAAATCAGAAAAGCAGTTCCATTGGGTACAGTAGTGTGAACAGAATATGCAGCATCTTAAAATTATAAAGATCCAGAATCTAGTTAACAGATAGAGCACAGTACAGACCATCTCTACTGTGAGAACCATAGTAAGCTTCCTGTTCTCAGTTGGGCATACAGAGCGGAGTCCTGTGTCTCTCTCTTTCCTGTGTCACTTATGGAAAAATTACGTGTCTCTCCCAGATCCTGATCAATTGGCACTACTTTAAATGTCTGCTCCATATTCACCAAGCTGCTTCCAAATCCTGTTGTGGTTTGTTCCTTGCCTACTTGCTCAAAAACATGCTTGTTGCCTGTTGACCAATCCTTGAACAGAAAACTGTATGAACCCACGTAAGAAGGAGTAGCAGACACATATAAAACAAAACACAAATATAGGAGCAATGCATGGGAGTGTTTGGTCTCTTAAAAGTAGAAAAAGCCAGGTTTGGGCAAGGTGATTAGAGGCTCCTGGGTGCTCAGGTGAGTAAGTATTAGGTCTCCTCAGGATGGGTTTTATGACGCGGAAAGAGTACAAATGAAGCCAATGAGTGGGTGATGGGGTACTAAAATGTTGGGTATAGGTTACTTTTAAGCACATTTTTCTGTTAACTTCTCTGGAAGACACTGAGTGGAACTCATGGAGCTGGAGACAGAATTGAGCAGTCGGTTTTAAAATGAGAATTGACTTTGCTCAAAAGGAGCTTAGATCCCAGGGGCAAGCCGTAAAGTGCACAACATTGGTGTAATACTTGCCTTTATATAGGAATCAAAGAAAGCTTGTACAACATGTTTTATTTTAGTAACAAAATGTCAAGCTTCAGGTTTAGCAATAGGGCAAATTTTTAGACAGCTAATCAATATAACTGTTCTATCCCTATCTCCTCCTAATTATGTAATTATCTAAAGAACTATTCCAAGGACAACTAGTCTGCTATCTTTTCTCCCTACCTTTAGCTGGTAGAGTTCTATTCCATGAGTTTTCTTATCATGTTCCCTAAATTTTAATTTTTTTTGATTGCTTTTCTTTTTTTTTTATTTATTTATTTATTTATTAAGGATTTCTGCCTCGTCCCCACAACCGCTTCCCATTTCCCTCCCCCTCCCCCGATCAAGTCCCCCCCCTCATCTGCTCGAAGAGCAATCAGGGTTCCCTGACCTGTGGGAAGCCCAAGGACTGCCCACCTCTATCCAGGTCTCGTAAGGTGAGCATTCAAACTGCCTAGGCTCCCACAAAGCCAGTACGTGCAGTAGGATCAAAAACCCACTGCAATTGTTCTTGAATTCTCAGTATTCCTCATTGTCCTCTATGTTCAGCTAGTTCGGATTTATCCCATGCTTTTTCAGACCTAGGCCAGCTGGCCTTGGTGAGATCCCAATAGAACATCCCCATTGTCTTAGTGTGTGGGTGCACCCCTCGTGGTCCTGAGTTCCTTGCTCGTGCTCCGTCTCCTTCTGCTCTTGATTTGGACCTTGAGATTTCTGTCCGGTGCTCCCGTGTGGGTCTCTGTCTCTGTCTCCTTTCATCGCCTGATGAAGGTTAATATTCCTGAGGATGCCTATGTGTTTGTCTTTGGATTCACCTTATTTAGCTTCTCTAGGAACATGAATTATAGGCTCAATGTCCTTTATTTATGGCTAGAAACCAAATATGAGTGAGTACATCCCATGTTCTTAAACTGTTTAATCTGAAAGCAATCACCTTTGCAGTCAATTTCCCAAATAAAACATCAGCCTTTTCAATTCAGACAGCTATAAGTTAAGAAATCCACCAGGGAAGTAGAATTATGTTCTCTTTTGGAAAGTAGAAATCTTTACAAAGATGGATGCCAGCTGCCTGGTCTGCATGGCTAGTTAGCTTTTGTGTCTGAGAAGTGAGGACCCTTAGTCTCCCTTAGTCCTACTTTCTGGGAAGATGTTGGTCACACCCTGGTTGTTAATCATGCCTCTTGTATTAGTTGACCTTTTACAGAGACTACTGAGACCAGCAAGCTCTGAGGGCATTAGTTCTGACAGCAGCTGTTTTCCTGTGGTATCTATTTGCATGGCATTTGTGGTACCAACATGCTTTAAAATAATTTCTCTTTGGAGACTTTCAGCAGCCATTGCGGAAATCTGTTAGGAAGGTTTTTGGGGACAATGTTATTTCTGCTAACACTACTGGGTCTTTCTGAGTACTGAAGTCTGGAAAGGAAAAGTGGCTGGATATGTGATATGAAGTAATATTTTTATCTTCCCTAGGTCTGCACAAGGCAGATATGGAAAATTATGAAAGGTAAAATTGGTATATTTTTTGGAGAAGATTTGAAACTTTCAGAGGATTGATTTTAGCCCACTGCTGATAAACCTTGTGTAGCCTGTGGAGATTTTTAGAAATTAGAAACAATGTAGAGTTTCCCAGGCCCCGCCCTCTTACAGGCTTCTTATGATCACAGCCACATCACAGAGCTGTTTGCAGAGATGACCCCTGAGAAAGTCACATATGCAGACACATGGACTGTCTCATCTTAGGTTGCCTTCTTTTACCTTGTCACAATGCACATATACCCCCAAAGGGTCCAGGATATGTCATAAGGAGAGAATCTGCAGTATTTATTATTATTATTATCAATTATTATTTTGCCAAACAATACATCATGACCACAGCTTCCATTCCCTCCATTCCTCCAAGTCACCCATCCCCAGATCCATTGCTCCTCCTTCCCCTTCAGAAAGCAGCAGATCTCCCAGGGATATCAACAAAATATGGCATAAAAATGCTAGAAAAAGAGAAGGCACAAATCCTCATATCAAGACTAGACTAGGCAGCCCAGTAGAAGAAAGAGGATACCAAAAGCAAGCAGAAAAGTCAGAGACAGTGCCTGCTACCACTGTTTGGAATCCCACAGAACACCAAGCTGCACAATCATGACATACATGCAGATGACCTAGGTCAGCCCATGTAGGCAGAGCCAGTGACTTTGGCTGTCACTCTAGTCTCTGTGAGCCTTTATAAGCTCTGCTTAGTTGGTTCTTTGAGCTGTGTTCTTCTGGTGTCCTTCTGGCTCCTACAACCCTTCCTTCCTATCTTCCAGGGGTTTCCTGAGCTCTGTCTAACATTTGAATGTGGGGCTCTTTCTGCATCTGCTCCCATCATTTGTTAGATTAAGCCTCTTTGATGGTTGTGCTTGAGTATACCAGAATATCACTAGGAATCATTTCATTGACTTCTTGTTGTTGTTTCTGCTGCTGTTCATGTGTGTGTGTGTGTGTGTGTGTGTGTGTGTGTGTGTGAGAAAGAGAGGGGCGGGTTGGTCCTCTCCTAGGTCTCTGAGAAATCCAGGAAGGGTTGAGCATAGGCTCCCTCTCTTGGGGAGGACCCCAACTCATTGGAGTAGTCATTAGTTAGCCACTCAAGAACACCAGACAGGCAGGACAAGTAGGTTGAAGTTTTATGGCTAAACTGCTGTCCCAGTGTCACTGCTGGAAGTCTTGCCTGGCTGCAGAACATGACTGGTTCAGGATCCTTATCCTCCATTACTAGGAGTCTTCAGTAGGGTCATACTCATAGATTCCAGGGAGTTTCCACTGCACTACGTTTCCAAATTGCCACTCAAATGCACCCCTCCTCAATTCCAGTCATCTTTCCTCATATTCTCTCCTTCTCCTCCTCCTCCAACCTGATCCCTCCTGTTCCAATCCTCACATGGCCCCAATCTACCGGCTAAATCTATTCCTTTTCAGGGAGATAGATCCATGTATCTCCCGCTGAAGACTTCTTCTTACTTAGCCTCTTTGGGTCTGTGGATTTTAGCATGATTATCCTTTATTTTACAGCTAATTATGCACTTATTAGGGAGTATATATACTTTGTCTTTCTGGGTCTGAGTTATCTCACTCAGTATGATTTTCTTCTTGCTCAATTAATGTGTCTGTAGATTTTATTATACTTAAAAATGGCTGAGTAATATTCAAATATATAAATGCGCCATATTTTCTTTATCCATTCTTAAGCTGAAGGGCATCTAGGTTGTTTCCAGTTTCTGGTTATTATGAATAAAGCTTCTATGAACATATTTGAGCACATATCCTTGTAGTAGGATAGAGAGCTCATTGGGTATATACCCGAGTGGTATAACTGAGTATTGAGGTAGGTAGATTCCCAATTTTCTGAGAAACCACTATTAATTTGCAAAATGGCTGCACAAATTTGCACTTGCACCAGCAATTCCTCTTGCTCCACATCCTCACCAGCATGAGTTGTCATTTGTATTTTTGATATTAGTTACTCTGATGGGGTAAGGTGTAATTTTTTTCTTCTTTTATTTTTTATTAATTTTTAAAATTTATTTATATACCTACCACATTTTTTCGTTTCTCATCTCTTCTCATTCCTTTCTTTCATCTCCTTCCTACCTCCCTCTACTTAATCTTAGAGTCATTTGATTTGCATTTCCCTAATGACTCAGGATGTTAAACATGTCTCTAGATTTTTCTTGGCCATTTAAGATTTCTTTGTTGAGAATTACCTGTTTACATCTGTTGCCCATTTTTTAATTGGATTATTTGGTTTATTGATGTCTAGTCTCTTTTATTCCTTACATATTTTGGATATTAGCCCTCTAGCAGATGAGGAACTTCATTCTGTATGCTGCCATTTTGTTCTATTGATGATGTCATTTGCCTTACAGAAGCTTTTTGGTTTCTTGAGGTTCTATTTATTGTTGCTCTTTGTTTCTGCACTACTGGTGTTCTTTTCAGGAAATTGTATCCTGTGCCAATAATTTCAAGACTATTCCACACTTTCTCTTTTATCAGGTCTAGTGTATCTGGTTATACATTGAGGTATTTGATTCACTTGGTCTTGAGTTTTGTACAGAGAAATAAAGGGGAATTTATTTGCATTATTCTATATGCAGACATCCAGTTAGACCATTACAATTTGCGGAAGATACTTTCTTTTTTCTATTGTGTATTCCTGGCTTTCTTAACCAATGAAAAGTTCTTGGTTCTCCTCTAGCATTTCCAGTCTATAACAACCACATCTTATTTTACTATACTTCTAACATATTCTACTTCATCAAACTATATATATTTTTCAAATGCTTTTTACTTTGTTTGCTTGTTTTGTTTTGCCCCCAAATTCTCCACAGCGATAATTGTGATATAGCCTGAATTCTAATCTGTCTGGAAACTTCCTTCACCATGTTATTTGGTCTATGTCCTTTAACCTTGGCCTTCCTCAATGTTTCAGAGGAGACCAAATGTAGGCAAATTATTTATTGCTATGCACTGTGGGTGACCTCTGGTTCAATTTCAATGAATTCCTTGTTCACATCCAAAACTCATACATTAGAATTGCAGTATAGTCTTTAACATCTTCTTTTGCATCAGCATTCTGTCCTTCTGGATTCCTACCAGAATTGTCTATGAACCCTAGGTTATAGCATTCTTGTGTTTCTCTAATCTGATTTTTGAATTTTTCTATGTTCCTATTACAGACCCAGCTTATAAACCATATAGCCAGGTATTGTCATAGAAATGAGTTTATTCACCTAGTACAAATGTCTGTGTTACTTACTGGTATTATTTACCTGACAGAAACAACGTGCAGAAGGAAAATGCTCATGATTTTCTATTCCCAAATACATGGGAAGAACATTGACTGAATGGAATTACACAGTGAATATGGCACATATCTTAATGAAAAGGCAGACAGGAGGAGGCTAAGGACCATCCTGAGTGTTCTGCTTCCTTCAGCTAAATCCAAAGTTTCCATAACATCTCCAAACAACTGGCTACTTGACCATAAATTTAATGTAGGAGACTCTGTGTTATATTTAATGATCAAACTGTAAGGACATTTAGTTATTTTGAAATAGGAAATTGGACTAAGAAGTTCTGAAGTTTGTAAATGGTAGAACACTCTGTAATTTAATCTTATTTGTTATCCTTGCTCCAAATTGATTAGCACGGGAATAAGCAATTGTTTAGTGTCTTAGGTATAAAAAGTTTATATACTTCAGTTTTCTCGTCAGCACTGAGTATTATTCAAAGAAACCACTTTCTTTAGGGTGTGTGTGTGTGTGTGTGTGTGTGTGTGTGTTAGATAATACTTAGAAGTAGAGAACTGTGCTCTGTGCTTCTTATCTCATGACTGTCCCCAAGTAGATAGTTTAAGAGTTTAAATGATCTTACATTATATTGATAGTTGTTGCATCACATTCTCTTCAGGGTATAGGGTAGTAAGTTTCTTTTATTATATGGAAATGTTATGCTACATGTTCTTCAGGAAATATGTCTGGAAAACAACACTAGACCTGGAGTTATTTTCCACCACATTAAGAAGCAGCACTTTAAAATAAAATATCCATTGGAAGCGTAAAGGATGGTTTGCAGGACTTTGCTAGTAACTGGAAAAGACTTGTCCCCCCCCTCACCTCCTTCCAGTTTGTTTTCCCTTTAAAGCATATCAGATTCCTTCTTCGTTCTCTTGTCTTCACTCTGACCTGGCATCGAGAGGTCTGGACGAAGAGTTCACATTTAGTCCTCCATAGCATCCCCTGGGGCAGTCAGGGGAAGCTCAAGTCAAGCTGGATGGTCCTAAGGAGAAAGTATAGACTGAAGTTCAGGTTTAGATTTTAAGTCTTGCAAAGAAAGAATGTCATTTTTTCTTATATTATCATTCCCAGGGCCCAGTATTGTAACATGAATGCTTTAAGTTCTTAGAGCTGCAAAATTACACTGTAGCAAGGATGTTCTCAAAATCCATGTTTATGAATGTGAGCTATGTTTTTACTCATATTACGGTAGACAGAACATCTTTATAAATTATCATTCAGCCCCCTTTATATCGTTATCTGATAATTCTCACATTTCCCTCCCATCTGGCTGGCTCCTGCTCGTGGCCCTGGGTCACCTATAATGCCCTATATATGTTCCATTTGGCTGTTTTAGTTGTTGGTGGTTTTGATTGTCTCCTGACACTGGAAGCTTGTCTGTAGTTTGGGTTTTGTTATAAAGAGTGATGAATCTTTTTTTTTTTCTTGGAGTAAATTAATGTACATCAGAATCACTCAATTCTTTGGGGGCCTGTTGCTAAATGTTATTAAGATGACTCTGGAATAGCCCTGTTCTGAGATTAGCATAGGCTTGCTTCAGAGAAACATTTTCACAGAATCCTATAAATACTTGTCTTGTCTGGCGAGTTGTCACCCTGTGTTCTTCAGGCCTTGGTGTCTCCACTCATCTCTCTGCTTCCCTCAGCTGCTCAAGGCTGACTTGGGTTTCCAGTGCACATTTGTACTCTAGGAAAAGCCTCTCATCAGAAAACTCAAGAGGCTGTTGAAACATGGCCCTGAGCTTCATTTCCTTGTGGAGCTGTCTTCTTTGCTGCTGTATAACACTTGAGTTGCTCTATATATTAGTTCTTGTACATTTGAAAGGCTAGTCTAAATGCCCCTGCAGATTGTGATGGAATCACATATCAGAATTCTCCTATTTGTGCTAAGAGTGAGCTATACTACTTTGGAATACTCCCATGGATTGCACATGTGCATTTTAGAACAGGTAACGTGGTGACCAGGAATAAAGTTGTCATTAAAACAATATGATTGTCTCCTATATTGTGATCAAGCTTTCAAGTTACATGTTTCCTACAACAGAATGACAGAATGGATGGAAGGAAACCAGTTACAAAGTCACTGTATTTCCTCAACATTGATTTCATTAAGAAAAAATTTAGCCAGCTATTATACACACACATACTCATGTGCATGTAAATGAGCATGCACACAGAGCACAGACACAAATAAGGCTTTTCCTCATGTACTTTACATATAAGACATGCTTAACCCAAACACCTCTTTAAGTTTTTTATTTATAATTCAGATTAAATTGTATCTACCCCAAGGTATTTTTTGATTACTGTAATAAGGTACCTTTCCTAATGGTATGCCCTGCAGGAGAAGCAGGAAGGTTGTAGGCACTGATGGAGGTGGGTCTTGTATCTTATCTGTTGCTTTCATTGGTTAACTAATAAAGAAAACTGCTTAGCCTTTGATAGGACAGAAAATTAGGTAGGCAGAGTAAACAGAACAGAATGCTGGGAGAAAGAAGCCGAGTCAGTCAGTTGCCATGATTCTCCCACCCAACACAGCCGCAGGTTAAGATCTTCCCTGGTAAGCCAGCTCATGGTGCTACACAGAATATTAGAAATGACTTAGATCAATATGTAAGATCTAGCCAATAAGAGGTTAAAACTAACGGGCCAGGCAGTGTTCAAAAGAATATAGTTTCCGTGTAATTATTTCGGGGCATAAGCTAGCCATGCGGGCGGCCAGGTGCCGGGGATGCAGCCCCGCAGCTCCTATTTCAACATAGGCACAAGTTACTGAGTTTGAGTCAGGTCCTACTAGGTCTCACTCAAGATGACAATTTTCTCATTTGTTATACAATAAAACTCATCTAACATTTCTTTCATAAGATTTAAATCAAGAAAAATTAAACATAAACAATTAAAATTGCCTTTTAAAGGTTCTAAAAACATCTCTAATGTAAATATAAACAGACAAAATAATGTATGTGCACCCCTATAATTTGAGCTCTCTCAATCACTAATTGCTTTTTGTTTCTGGATATACTAAAGTGATTAGCATTTTAGAGTGGTCTCCCAGAAAATATAGTGTAGTCTCTCATGAAAGCCACACCTTTGAGTACAGCAAAGCCTTTCTTAATAGCTCAGCTTGACTGTTCTTATAAAAACAGTCTAATAAAAGTAGGGCGCAGGAATTTTTAATATTCTTTAAGCAATAGTTGTCTCCTAATTTTGGGTTCTTGATCCAATATTTTATTACAGAGCTCTAAGAAAAAATTGGGCAATTAATGGCTTTACTGAATAAAAAGAATATTAATAAGAAATTGATATTGAGAGAATGAACGGATTGTGTATTTGACTTGTCTCCTCATATTCCATAGTCAACTCTCTCTGTCCAGTCATCTTGCTTCCACATTTTGTGACCCACCTTCACTTAGAACTGTGTTTGATTTTTGGTATATTTCTGTTATTTTAAGGCCATCATATTTACCAAGTTAGGTAAAATCGTCTAGTAAGATAATTACATTATAATATTGTTTTTCTGCTGATCTGAACACTTTTATTTTTCATTTTAATACATTTATTAATTTTTGGCGCAGTGTGTGTAATGCAGACCAGCCACATCTTTGTGTGGCTAAGGATGACATTGAATTTCTGATCTTCCTGCCTCTGCCTTCTGGATGCAGATATGTGCCACTATACTCCACCCAGTTTATACAGTGCATGGACTCTACCCAGGGCTCTGTGCGTTCTATGAAAACTCTCTGCCAACTGCATTATATCCCCAGAACTGAACTGAGCACTTTTAATCAAGCAATAATATTTTTCTTATTTGTTTGAAAATATTATTATTAACAGGATTAATAATTGCTTCCTTTTCAGATACATATTTTGTGATAGTCTGAAAATGTGAGCCTATTTCTACCTTGTCTGAGGTCAAAGAGTTTGAAGTTGCTCAATTGTTAGCAACAATCAGGGCTGTACATCCTAAATCAGTATGTGGCTACTTGGTTCTTTGGACATTAAGATGGCTCACACAAGTAGATCCATTCCATCCTGAGATATCATCAGGATATGAAATGTACTTCTGCTCCATCTTTTGTAATATTAGGTTACCTTGGGAGTGATTGCCTTCAGGATACTTGGTCTAGAGGGGCTTCACTTCCTAAACAACAGAGTGCTAATGACTTGATGTCTCAAATTGTTAAAGCAATTAACTGTTGGAGTTGTCCTTTGTATCATGTTAAAGAAGTCTTTGTTGCCTTCTTTCCCCTTTTGTATTGTGGTATAAGCATATGGAAAACTAAACACAGTGATTTCAGTATTCACTGGAATGACCTTCTGGTATTATTCTATATTTCTGGTTTATTGTTTTTCATGCGTATTCATATTCTTTACTAATATTTCTAAATTCCCCCACCCCTTCCTTGGAGAAGTGATTTTGTTGAGGCTGTTTTGCCCAAATCCACAAAGTCCCCCAAAAGCCAGCAAAGAGACCGCGTCCCATATGTAAAAGCAAAGAGCCTTTATTTTATGCAAGTTTGCAAACTCAATCTCTCTGGATGTCTAATGTACTGGAATAAACAGAGAGCCCCGATCTCAGTTAGAGTTGGGTTTTTATAGTAGTAAAGGTGGGAGTGAGGTTCAGGACCCCTGATTGACTGAATTTGTCAAGGGGTGTCAAGGGGTGTCAAGGGGTGTCAAGGGGTGTCAAGGGGTGTCCTGGTGAGTGTGTGCTGGCAGGTGGTCCTATGCATAGCAGTTGGAACATAAGGCATTTTCTTTGGATGGTCTGTTCTTGGGTGATGCTTCGGTAATCTTAGTTTATGGTCTTTCCTGCAACAAGGTATTGCTTCAGGGTAAACTACTGAGACTCAGGTCTCCATTAAACTTATTGATATCTGAGTCCTACTCTGGCATGTGATAATGGTTGGAAGAAAAGAACTTCCTTTGGGTGGTCTGTTCATATTTAGCGTATCATGGCTGGATCCTACAGTCTCCTATAATATTTATTGAAAATTAGGGTGATTAAGTGTAGATGGCTTCAGGTCTTGGCCAAATAAATTCTCACTTGGTCTTGGTGGGCCATGGCAGTACCTGCTCTTCTGGTTTATCGCGGCTAGCTTTTGTGGCTTATGGTAGTGTTGGTTCATGACCAGGGTTTTGTGTATGTTAACTTTGTCCATCTTAGCATCTTAGACCCTTACAACAACAGGAATTAGGCCTTCAGAGCATCCCAGCCTATGCTTGTGTGGAAAAAAGTGACATAGAGTGGCAGCCTATTGTCAAGGCTGAGTCTCCTGGCTGGTGCTGGGGAGGGCCATCTGACATATTCAGTGGGTGCACTTCAGAGTGAATCAACGTCTCTACGGGTGAGGGCTTCCTCCTGTGTTCAGTGAGCACACACCAGGGAAGATCACCTGTTTCTGCAATCCTACACCAAATATTCCTGGTTGTGTGGCTTCAGCCAGAACACCAGATTTCTCACTGGTAACATACATAAAATATTCATTTTTACTGCAAAGGGCTGATGTAAATTTAGAAGAGTCCATGCACATAAAATGCTTAAAACAGTCTTGGTACACTAAATGCACTGAATAAATCATTACTGCTCTATTTCCCCCTCCGTATGACATGCAGTTGTGTTTCTTCACGGTCTAAGTTGGCTTGCTCCTCTGACTGCTGCTGCTTCTGTTGCATGGGCCTAAGTGAACCGAAGTGAGCAGTGAAAAGCAGATCCTGACCTTTGGGCAAGTTGGAAAGAATTATTCAGAAGTGTGGATACAGTAGCTCATGTTTAAGGGCTTGAGCATTGTTGCAGATAAGACATAGTGTTATTATTTCCATTACTCAGTGCTTTGACAAAATGTCTAGCCACCTCACACGCTGGCACTTCCAGGTTCCAGTGCCACACATGTGTCATCAAGTGCTCAGGCAACTTCAGTAGCCACCCAGGGCACTCAAGCTCTGCGTGGTCTACGTGCATCATGGTTATGTGATCTGTGTGTGCAGCTACATAAGCCCCTGTATACATGCGCTAGACAGCCTTTAAAAGCTGGACATGCCCACTCCTAACTCTCTTCCTGCACCAACTTCCTCAGGCCTATGCCGCATGAGTCGTTCTCTGTCTCAATAAACTCTTAAAGAGGGTTTTGCTGTGTGTCCCATGATCTGTTGTCACTCGTGTCTGGTCATTCCATATAGGGGTAGACTCTATTATCACCAAAGTGAGGCCAGAGCTATGGTTTGCCAATGTCAGCCCTTTGCACTGTACAGCACAAGAAGTGAATATACTAATGACTGTTGTTGCTTTATGAAGAATATAGATTTTCCTCTTGGGATATTCTCTTCAGAAATTTCTATTCTTCTACTGCATAGAAGAATAGAAATTCAGAAGTGAACTTGGGTTTGAGTTCATTAATAATTTACCTTTACCTAATTTTCTACACACTAAAAGGCAGAAAACTGAAGTTAGGCAGACGTCTCATGGAAGAGGGGGTCTATGCAGTTAGCCACTGTTGATTCTTCATTAAGATTTAATAGCATGTTTGTCCTTACCAGAGCAAAAAGTTGTGTTTTTTTGTGCCTGACTCAGTTTTTTTTTCAGTTTTTTTAAGCAAATTATTTTATGACTTTGAATTTCCATTTCCTGATCTCAATGTGGAATTAATTGTGCTATGATAGACAAAACAATGCTTGCCCAGAGGAATGATCACTTCTGGAGCTTCAGATTATAACTATGGGTTTCTCCAAAGCTCCTGGAGAAGACTACAGCCCTGCTGGCACTGGAATTTAGAACTCTAGACCTCTGTAGGGGTAAGATAATGAATTTGCATATTGCAGTAGGACTATGGAAATACTATGTGTAGCTTACAGTTTGTAGAAAAGATAAAGCAGTGAGTGATGAGCACCAGATGTTCTGTGGGTACCATCGTAGCACCTCCTGTGCCTTTTGAGTCTGTCTGTGCAGTTGTCTGGTTATGAGTCATAGCTAACTTTTAGAAAAGTAACCATAACATTAAAACATCTGCAATATTTCTCAGCTAGTGAAATGATATTTTATGGGATTGCTGAACTGAAAATTCCTGAGAGAACCAGTGTAAAGTGGAACTGTAAAATTAGAATTATAGAACTGTGAATAAAACGCTCATACCAATTCTAATCAAACATTTGAAGGCATCATTGGTGCCAGATTTTATTGTTCTCCCACAGTCCAAACTCTGTCATGTCATTGGGTACATCATCCTTCTGGCTTGTCACTGGACTCTCCCCTGGGGTGGGGGCAGATGTATATGTGGGCATGGGTGAAAATGTGTGTGTAGGTGATGTATGCTTGTGGAGGCCAGTGTACAGTCTGTTTTCATTCCTTAGGAATATCATGCACCTTAGTTTCTGAGGCAAGGTCTCTCTTGGCTGTAGATTGCCTATGAGGCTAGGCTGGCTGGCCAGTGAGTCCCAAGCATCCACTTGGTTTCCATGCCCAGAATTTGGGATTACAAGTCTGTGGCACTGAGTCCAGCTTTATTTTTGTAAATGATGAGTTCTGGGAACTAAAACTCACTCCTTATGTTTGTAAGGCATGCACACTCCTCCCATTTCTAAAGCCTACCCTTTCACCTGCTACCAACTCTGAAGATAAAAAGTTAAGAAAAGATCCATCCCCTGTTTCCCCTTTTCTTCTTTATTCTACCTTTAAAGTAGAAGCAAATAAGTTTCTTAGCTTTAATTTTTTTCTAGAGCTATTTTTTTAAACCCTTCTAAAAAATTGGAAGGAACTTAATTTTTTAATCATGTAGAACGTGGTGGTGGGGAGTGGCTAGTCCAGGTGCATTCTGTTTTCAGGCTTTCCAGCCATGCAACATTTGTGAAACAATTCACTCACCCTGGCTGAGCTTCAGCCTCCCCTGCAAATCGAATGTCATTGCCATATTATTCTGAAATGCTATTCTCAGAATAACAGCTTCAAATGGCTAGAAAGCTTTTTAAACATTCCTCTTCCATTAAATACTGTCTTCAGACTAGGCTTCCAAATGTCCAGTGATTCCAAAACACCTTTAGGCAATATGGTCAAAGTAAATTCCTGCCGCTGATTGACAGAAATGAACTCCTAGGGTGTTAGAATATACACCTCCCCTTTACTGCTACATTGATTGGAGCACTTAACATTGTGGAGTCGAATCTTTTGCAATGGCCCTTTGGACATGTTTGTCTTGTTGGATGTTGAACTGTATTCATTTCTGGCTGCTTGGGTATAGTTTGCATCTCTTTAGGGTTCTCAGTTTGCACTGACATCTGCTATAGATACTGTCTGACTAACTAAGCTGTTTTTATTTTCCTAAAGAGCGATGTGCCCTAAGGATAAGAAAGAACAGGGAAGGTCAAGATTTCACAACAAAGTGGGATTCCAGAGAGATTCCTTATGTACTCTTTTCATCAGAATTTAGGGACAGGAGGCACGGGCAGAGCTCTGCTGTGCCTTGCATGCCATTCTGCACAGGTGCAGCTGTCAGGAGCCTTGGCTGTGACTTTGCAGCTTTGTCCTTCCAAAGGAGAAGTTCCAGGCTTGCTCTTTTAAGATTTTCCCCAAAGGGAGGAAGTAATTGGTTATGCACAGTAAATCAAGCAGCTTGGGAAATAAAAAGTGCTAACACTATGTTGAGGGTTCCATTTTGGGTTGGAAGGTTTTTTTCTGAAGGAGCACGAAGGGTTGGAGTCAAAGTTACTCCCCTCCCCTTAGAATCCCTGAACTCCCCAATGGGATCACTTCCTGCCTGGGATATTTTTGAACAGCCAGGGAGCACCTAAGGCCTTGGTCCTTTAGATTCAGCATCGAAAATAAAGGGAATAATAATAAAATAAAGGGAGACACTCCTACTCTAAGGAAAGAACAGTGCTCTGAAACAAAGGCAGCTGATCTTGACAGTCCCGATTGACAGTTGCAAAGACTCTTTAATCTTTTTTATGATATTATTCATCTTCACGTTTTACCCTTGTAGGGGAGTAAAGCTGTTGTGAATACAGGGGAATGAGGATTAGGAAGCTGAGGACTTCTCTGGAGTTCACCAGAGCAGTCAGTACAAAAGCTTTAACAGCATGTTGACTCTGACTTTGACCCTAGTTAACTACAAAATAACACCATAACCATAAAATATCTGAGAAAAAAGACTCCCTATTGCCTCTTTAAATATTTCCTCGCTGTAAAAATGTAGTAAAATGTCAATTTATCTTTCATTTAGTGCATTTTCCTTTCTGACACAAGTGGAACTGAAAAAGTTAAGACATAACTTTTATATACCCAAATAATTCCTGATAAGTGCCATGGGTATTATCATTCATTAGGCAGGTGACCCAAGGCCTGTCCCACAAGGCAGGTCTCTCCAGGGGCAGCAGTTGGTGACTGGAGGCCCAGAAAGGTTCCCTAGCGGGTGGGAGACAAACAGATACACCATGCAGAAAGAGCATGGCATAGAGTTTATTTAGTGGGTACTGGGAATGGTATAAAAGGATTAGCAAGCAGTGGTGACTCTTTCATTTAATCCCAGCACTTGGGAGGCAGAGGCAGGCGGATCCCTGTGAGTTTGAGGCCAACCTGGTCTACAAGAGCTAGTTCCAGGACAGGCTACAAATGCTGTAGAAATGCTGTCTTGAAAAACCTAAATAAATAAATAGTATGGGGGTTTCAGGGTGGGGGGAAGAAAGGGAGAGAGAGGAGGTAGGAGAGAGAAAGAGAGAGAGGTGGGGGAGGGAGTGGCAGAGACTGCCTCTTCAGAATCCTTTCTGCTGTTTACTCAGAAGCTCGAGTCAGCAAAAGCAAGAGGAGAAGACAACGCAGATGATCTCATCTGGAAATGACTAGACTCAGCAAACAGACAATTATGGCAGCTCAAATCCAGAATGCAGCTGTATCAGGTTATTCAGTGGGGGAGGGTGCAGGGAGTGAAGAGAACAAGGAAAAATAAGCTTACGTCTTTTGGCGAGATATCATCTGTCAATTGATCTCTCAGTCACTTCTGAATGATGGTAGTATCTGCTTTGAGCATTGTAAATTTAGGTAGTTCAGGAAATCCGGGTAAAAGTGTGTTGGAGAAAATGAAGAGTGAAGGGCTGCCTCTGGCTTCCCTTTCCTAGTGAGACTAGTATGCGAGACACCCAGACGTGTTTTTTTAACACTACGTTAAGAACTATGACTAAAAGAGGAATAGCATGCGCTGATTGCTTATTTAAAATCATTTGCTCACAGGGCAATCTTTGGTGTAAGGTATCAGGAAGAATTTTGTTTCATTGTAAGAAATGGAAGAAAGAAAAGAAAGATAATTTACTCCAGAAAATGAAATGGAAATGAGGAAATAATAGTGAGATGGTTATATATGCTTTGTGTTGAGTATGTCCTGTTTTAGCAACATCTTATCCTCTTTAAGACCAGACTTCAGGAGCTAGAAAGATGGCTCCGCCATTTAATATCCCATGCTACTTTTGCAGAGGACCTGGGTTCAGTTCCCAGCATCCACACTGCTGTTCACAACTATCTGAAACTACAGTCCTGAGGTTGAGATGCCCTCTTCGGACCTCCACGTGCATCAGGTATGTAGTTGTGCACATACATAGATGCAATCAAACCAGTTTTACACTTGAAATAATAAAATAAAATCTTTTAAAAATTACAAAAAAATAGACTTGAATCTTGGAATCTTGCCTTTAGAATTTGTATGTGTCTTGTGAAATAAAAACCTGGATGTTTATTTCAGACTAATTATGATATTTTCTGTAGTGATATTTTACTATTTCTATAAGGATATCCCTTTGTGTATAGATCCTGTCTTCCAATAGGGGCCAGTTCAATAGTGAATATCATCAAAACTGGGCACTCTTGCTTGTTTTTCATCTTCATTTCCTCATCTCAGACATTTATGATGACTATAGCCCTGGACTAAAAGAATAATGCCTGGAGAGAAATTGTTTTTCATTCTCAGTTCAATTATTTCTATAATTTTTATCTGAAAATTTTATGTGCATTCTTTTTTAATTTCTGGTTGTTCACTTTCAGGATAATCATTTGCATTTGTAATAGGTGCAAAGGTAACATCTGCCTCCAAGTTAACTCCTCTGTTCACTGTTCAGTGAAGCAATGAGGCATTGAAACTGTGAGAACATCTCTCAAATGTTGCTGCTAGTTAATAATTCTTCATGCTTGGAGTATTGCATCTTTTGCACCCTGAGTCTATTAATCTTGAAAATAACACGAGTTACATGGTTCTCACTCAGCGCTTTTGAAGACAACAACAGAAAAGAGGGCTAAGAGGGAAAAGGAATTCAATTAATGTTTCTCACTGCAAGCTTCTTGTAAATACTTTTGAGAGCAGCTTATAAGACAAGAGATAATAATTTTACTAATATAATATTTTATTTGTTGAATGAAAATTGAGAGTGATATGCCAGCTTCAGGAACAAGCACAATACTCTGAAAGGCAAACGGATGATTGTTACTTGGTTAGGGACGAGTGCTTGTGTGAAGGTCTCCCTCTTGGCACTGAGACACTAGCAAGCACCTGTACAGGCCCTATGCAGGCGCTGTGCACGCTGTCAGTCTTTGAGTTCACATGTGGTCCGTGCTACTGGGTCTGCAAGACACTGTTTCCTTGGGAGTTATCCATTCCCTCTGGCTCTAATGACAATCTTTCTGCTTCCTCTGCTGCACGATTCCTGACCGGAGAGTTTGAAAAACACGTCATCCCACTTAGGACTGAGTCTTCAGAAGTATCTCACTCTCCAAAGATCAGAATATCTTGTATGAAAAACTTTTATATTCAATAAACACACACACACACAAACACACACACAGAGACATCCAATACACTTCTACCCCTTTGGGAAATTGGAGCTAGCCCATAACCACATGAAAGATATTCAACCTTGCTAGTTTGCTATTAAGTGAAAAGTGCGTTAATATAGATAATAGAACAAAATACTTTCTTTTTCATTTGTTTGATTCCAACCAAAAAATAGAAATATGATACCTAGTATTTGTAGGAAGAGTTTTCTTCCTTTTTTTTTGGGGGGGGGTGGTCACATGCAATGTTTACTTTTTTTTAATTTACTTATTTATTAAGGATTTCTTCTTCCTCCCCGCAACCGCTTCCCATTTCCCTCCCCCTCCCCCGATCAAGTCCCCCTCCCTCATCTGCTCAAAGAGCAATCAGGGTTCCCTGACCTGTGGGAAGCCCAAGGACCGCCCACCTCTATCCAGGTTTTGTAAGGTGAGCATCCAAACTGCCTAAGCTCCCCCAAAACCAGTACGTGCAGTAGGATCAAAAACCAACTGCGATTGTTCTTGAGTTCTCAGTATTCCTCATTGTCCGCTATGTTCAGCTAGTCCGGATGTATCCCATGCTTTTTCAGACCCAGGCCAGCTGGCCTTGGTGAGTTCCCGATAGAACATCCCCATTGTCTCAGTGTGTGGGTGCAGTTTTTTTTTCTTAAGGATAAAATTTGGTTTATATTTTTCTGAAGGTAATTTGACAACTTAGGCCAAATACTTAAGGGAAAAATTGTATGGCAATTTCAATTCTCAAAGTTTATTGTATAGTAACATATTTAATTGTCAGATGAAATAAATACATTGAATAATTTAAACTGTCTACATTTTGTATAAAGTAGGATTGAGTTAAGCCATACGCTAAGTGGATCTATTTGACAAAAATGTCTTAAACCACTAAATATGAAATATGTTTGAGCATTTAAAGTTAAGGGAGAAAAATCCTACTGTTAATTGAAAAATACTTCACAAAACATAATGCCATCTGCTTAAAGAGTACACAAATAAACATTTATGAACATGTACAGTAGCATCCTGAAAGTTGTTATTTATGAGAAACTTTTTTGTTAACTTAAGTGAATTTGCTCACCTCCATTGTCTCAGCTTTGAAAATTAACATGGATTATTTGTGTAATGAAAGCATGGGTATGGCATATGACAGGAAAATGATAAGCTTAGCTTACTTAATATTTTATTATTTAAACAGCATAACTGCAAGCTAAGTGATTTTTTTCACCTCTTATCTTCCTTCACTTTTTCATTCAATAGTCATTCCCACTCTGCATATAAAGGACGCACCATGCTAGATTAAACATCCCAAATGAGTATATGTGGCAGAAAAGCCTACAATAAATTCCATGTGAAAAGTTATGGAGCAAATCTAAAGTAGGGTATTGGCCAATCAAGACTCAATTGACAGAAAATTTGCAATGTGGTCAAAATAAATGTTGAAATAAAATGGAAATATGTATGCCTTTTACCACTTCACAACTGAAAATGAAATTTCATAAAATCTATACATAGAGGATACAGTTTACAATTTCAACTTTCCTTTTCACTCTCCACGGAGTCTGAGAGTACTCCTACTGCCAGCACACAGTTGATATTTCACACAGAAATGGAATCGGTTCCTATTCTCTAGTAAAAGGAAGCAATACATGTGCAGCCCTCGTTCTAGAGAGTAGTGTTATAACAAACCTGTTTTGAAAGCCCCTGGTAAGCACAGAACAATTTAGATATGAAGGATTTTAAATTAAACTTGTGTTCATGGTCATCATTATAGAAGAATTAGATAGTTGCTAAAAGATGAGGTTTGCATTTCTGGGTGGAAGATAGAGACAGATAGGACCAATGAGCTCAGACTCCAAAAATGAAGGAGAATGAGAGAAGTAGATAAAGTGGGATCCAAGAAAGGGAACGTGGTTACCTGGAAAGAGAAACATTTTCTGCTTAACATATCACATATCTTAGTCTTCTGAGAATGCACATTGTGGGCTGCCTCAGACTTTTGTTGGCAGAACTTTAATTCATTTTGGATTTTGGATTGAGAAGAAGGGAAAGGATATGTAGAGATACAAAAGAATGCAAGCTGTTGACTTGAAGCTGCATCAATCACTGTGTTCTGTCCTTGTTCACGCAGTAAACACATCTTTTGAGCATTGTCTGTGTCCTAGCAACGTTCTCTACACAGGTACCGCAGAGGTGAAAGTGACCTAGGTCTCTGTCCCAGGAAGATGTAAAGAGTCTGGTTCTGATACAACTTTTTATGTCATATTTATCTTTCACTTTAAGTATGTCATAAATGTAGTTTACTCATAACAGAAGACCATAATAACAAAAATTAAGAAATTATCTTTTTATATGGCAATGTATCACCTAATGAGCTCATTATTGATTTTCAGATGGATGTTTTAGTTATGCACTGTGGTATGATGGATTCTGACTGCTTTTTCTTTAACAAGAACAATAAAAAGTAGACTTTATACCATTTCATTATTCACATACATGCATGTAAAAATTCCTATATGAATTAGAAGTGTCAGAGGAGAAAAGAAAAAAAAATGATTGGAATTAAGCCAGGTGGTGGTGGCACATACTTTCAATCCCAGCACTTGGGGAGGATGAGGCAGGTGGATCTATGTGAATTAGAAGCCAGCCTGATCTACACACAGAGAGAGAGAGAGAGAGTTCCAAGGCAGCCAGGGCAGTTACACAGAGAAATCCTGTCTCAAAAACAAACAAAAAATACTGTAACATGGAGGGCCTGGCTTGTTGTTGGGGTTTTTGTCCCACCAGGTTCCCCACAACTGTTTAGCCCCAAAGAAAATAACACATAGGTCTCCCTAAATTATAAGCTGATTGGCCCATTAGCTCTAGCCTCTCACTGGCTAACTCTCACATCTTGATTAACCCATTTATTCTGATCTTTGTTAGCCATGTGGCTCAGTACCTTTTTTCAGTGGGGCAGATCACATCCTGCTGCTTCGGTGGTCTGGGCAGGAGTGGAAGGAATCAACTTCCTCCTTCCCAGAATTCTCCTATTTTCATTACGTCATTTCTATTTCCTGTCTGGTTTTCCCGCCTATATTTCCTGCCTGGCCAATCAGCATTTATTTAAAACATGATTGACAGAATACAGACAATTCTCCCACACTAAAATACAAATAAACAAACCACCTCCATCAATAACAACAAAGAATTATAATTAAGGACTGAAATTACAAAAGTTTGGGCGGCAGGAAACATTTTAATAGAAAAACCTATGTGCATGTGGGAAAGAATAAATTTGTGATTAATTTATAGTATCAAAAAAACAGTTCTGAAATCAATAGACACCAGCTGTCAAATATAATATAACTTCCTTAGGCTGAATTAGGAGGAATAAAGAAAAGAATGAGAGCTAGCTTTGAGGTATGGCAAATGGGACATAGGGAAACAAACTAAAGACAAACAGAAATTGACAGATTTGACATCAAGCAAACAGATGTGTATATATCAAATTATAGCACATAAGAAGAAAAGATAATACTAATACTCCCACTATGGCATAAAAGGAATAGTTAGGCCTCTCTAAAAGAACTTTGATGCTTATGTATGTGTGGGGCTTCTGGAGAGAATTAAGTCATGGATTGTCTGGGCTTGTTCCCCCTCATAGAGGACCCCATGAAAAGGTCATGCAAAGGTAAAAAAAAAAAACAAAAAAAAAAAAAAAAAAAACAAAGGATCAACCAACACCTATATCTTAAACCTCTCAGCTTCAAGAACTGTTATAAACAAATATTGATGACGCTGTACCTAAGATATCTACTGTACATAACTAGCAAGGATACAAAGATTTCTTTAAAACTGCAAGAGCAAAACAGAAAAATGAAGTTGTACAACTGAGCCATGGAGATGAAAGCCTTCGGAAGGAAATAACAATGTAAGAAGTTTCTTGACTTTACTAGTTTTTATATTTATGGTTGTGAGCCTAGCCTTTAACGGCTGAGCCATCTCTCCAGCCCAACTTTACTAGTTTTTAAGGGGGCAAGAAGTACAGAATAAAACCACAGGAAGATTCTGCTTCATAACCATAAGTTGGCTTAGACAGTTTGACCTCACAGATATTGGCATGAATATGGAGTATCTAGGAGTCCTCATACATTTCCACAGAAACGTCAGTCAACTATTGTGAGCCATTTGGAGAGCAAGTAAGGAAAATATAGTAGCAGAGATATCTTGTGTGAATCTTTGTATTACATCATTGAAGAAGCAAAATATGGAAAAGGATCTAACTGTCCATCAATAAGAGATGACTAATTAAATCACAGCACATCAAACATAGAAATGCATGGCAAATGAATGTACTTGCAGGCCAGTGTTATTGCATACAAATCCCTGCTGACCTTGAGTGATAGAAGATTATGTAACCATATATGAAGAATAACATTTCAATGCATATTTGGCTTTTTACTATTGCCTCGTATTCTATGACTAACAATATATCTATTATAAATGTATGTTCATGACAAATCTCAATTTAGAGCAGCAGGTACTGATCTTAGCTTGCTACAAGAATTCAGAGTTCAGAAAAGGCATCTAATAAATGATAATATCTGTTAGAAAGGCAGGATACACAACAAAGTCATTGAAAAAAACCTGCCTGTGACACATGGAGGGGGCCTTATGTGAGGAATCTGGATTATACTCTGTGGAGTTCTTTAGTGGAGACACAGGCATGTGTCAATTTGCCCAGCAAAGATGTGTGGCTGCATTTGTGAAGCCATGGCAATCATGGGAGCTCTCTTAAGCCTGGATAGCTACTTGAGCATGCATGACCTCAGCTTTTTCAGTTTTATCCCCTGCCCCACCTCATAGATGGAAGACAAACAAAAGTTAGGCCTTTACCATAGATGACAACGTTGTTATGAACTATTTGAAATATCACTTAGCTTAAAGCTTAGAAAGACATGAAACAGTCTTAGATGGTTGAGTTCTGAAGAGGCCTAAAGCTTGGGGCTTAGTGAGGCCAGCCCAGAAGCCCAGTCTTCATTTAGAGTGTGCATGTTTTACCAAATGAGGCATGTAGAGGCAGCTGTTCCCTACCCTTCCACAGAGAAAGAGGTATGGACTTGTGGTAGCACTAGTACAGAGGAACCCCAAGGGGAAATGTAATCTATTAAGTACAATTTCATGAACTGGGAGTGAGTATATAAGTGTTCTTTATAAAATTCTCTAGGTAATTTTATGGTTAGCTGAATAAGAATACCAAAAGGCAGTCAAGGTACTACAGAAATCCATTATCCATGTATTTCTAACAGCTAACATTATAGCTGATAATCAAGATTTAAAATTGATAAAAGTTGATTACTCAATTGTGTTTGATTTGAACAAAGAATTTACCATATCAATGTGCTGCTCAAGCTTTTCTCATGTGTTTTTGGTTTCAGAGACACTGAGCAGTCTCAATACTGTTGTAGTGCTTGAGCCGCAATCTTTTTAACAATTTCCCCATGGTCTTACCCAAATCTAGATTAATTTATAATTTAAAATATGTCAGTCTCTTGTGCTTTTGTCCTTGGTGTGGTTCCTCTTTTCTCCGCTGCCCTCAGAAGACTCTATGCTACTACTTTCATGTAGCTCTTGAAGACTCCACAGACACAGAGTCATCTCTGGGGAATCCAGATGCTCACCAGTGTCATGTCTGAGATATGGCTGGAGTGTGTCAGAAGAGCTCATGTCAGTGTGGCCCTGCTAATAAATGGTGGGACCTGTAAGAAGTTGAGCTCTAGCAGAAATCCTTAGACTCTTGGGGGTGGTGATCTAGGAAGGGATTGAGTAGCAACCACCAGACTCCTGAGAAATTTCAAAGTTAGGTTATAGAAGTGAGCCCCACCTCACAACCAATTTTTGGACTTCCTGTATATTGATGCAGCCTCTCCCTCCATTTATTTACAAGGATGTCCAGCACTATGATGTTTGACTTTTCAACATCGAAAACAGCTGGAGGCTCAAAAGTCAGCAGCTTCAAATTTTAGTTATAAAAATGAAGAATGAACTAATATAAGGATAGTAAAATAGGCTTTCTTGAGCACTGGGGATGTTCTTCATGGTTATTAAATAGAGGATTCTTACAAATTCAATCTGGAAGTGTTCTTCTCGTCTTATCTTTTAGGTTACTGTGGTACTGATGGTTAAGGAAAGTTAGACATGCTTACACAATTGGTAAATAAGAATAGTAGCAGGACTTGGTCATGTACCACAGTCTGCATGCCTAACGAAGAAGCCTACTGCTGACCTAGGAACTTAATTCCTGAAATTTTACCTTACATTTGTCACATCATGGAATGACCTACAACAATCTCCCTCCCCAGTCCAGATGTTATTTGAGCTCCTATAAAGACCCCACACCCTAGAAAAATGCACAGTATAGAGTAGAAACTAAGAACATTTATTAAGTTAATAATCATGTTGCTATAGGGTATAGAATTCACTAGGGTATGTAATTAAGTATGGTACGAACGGAATGTTTTAGTGTAGAAACACTGTTAATAACCTTTGTAAGATATTATGTATATATACTTTAATAAGAATAATAAGAACACCAGGTGATAAACAGTATAAGAGACTTCTATGCTTATACAAATATACACTAGACTGGCTTCATGGAGATATGTTAGTATTTGGTCACAGATGTTATGGCGGTGGTTAAAACTCTATCTTCTTCATCTTATTTTTCTGAACCAGTGGAATTAAAATTTAATCATAATATTGTGATGTTTATAATCATCCATAATGCATATAAATATTCATGGGTATTTATTTCTGTTCATTTTGAAAGCATACATATGCATTCATTAGGCAAGACATTTTTTTTCATTCTATAAGGAACAACCATTGTATAGCTCACTGGAGAGGAAAACATAGTCTTTCACCCAGTACCTCTTCTAAATTATTGAATTGTATGTTAAACAGAAGATATATCACCGGTGTTGTCCGAAGGAGACCTTTTTGCATTTAACTTATCACCTTTTAAGGGGGTTGCCAAAAAGGGTGCTGGCTGTTAACATAATAGCCTCCTTCTTTATTTCTTAAACCGAAACTTTACAAAAACTTATTGCTCCCCCTTTTTTGGCTTATTTCCCTTTCCTTTTACACATTTTACCTGCTTCTCTTCTTCAATTTGTAGTTTGTTTGACTCTCATGGCCAAGGAAATGATCCTTTCTTACATTAAATCTCGGCAGTGTTAATCTATGCTAACAAATCTATTTCCCAGCCAATCAGGAGGAATACATAAATCAAAGGTAGAGCCACAAGCCTACAAAGACCCTTTTGTTATTGTTGCTGCTGTTGCTGCTGTTCAGCACTGTGACAGAAAGCAAAAGCCTGAGCTCATGGTACCAGAAGAAATTCATTATGATCAGAGCACCCAATGATCAGGCACAGAGACTAGTTCATCTCGGTGACAGGCAAAGCCTTCCTTTGCATTCCAATAAGCACAAAAGAAAGAAACGCCATTTTCCATCAGCCCAGTCCACGTGGAAGGAAGAAAGCAAGCTGAAAATTGTAGGAGAGTTGATTTCACTACATGTTTATGTTAATAGGGTATTTGACTTTTGAATGCTTCATAAACCTTGTTATGTTCTGTGCTATTTGAGGAGTAAAGCAGCTGGAACCCTGCCAGGAGCCTTAATTGGAATCGACTTAGCAGGGGCTGACAAGGGTTCCTAGTGTTTAGTTTCAAGCTTATTATAAAAATGCAAAACTATGTGCTATTTATTTTCTATTCCATGTTGGGTTGTGCCATAAAGGTAGGACTTAGCTGCATTAGGAAATAAGCTAATTCTTCCTTTGTCTGCCCCAGACCAATGACTCTGATGTGAGCAGCTCTGGTGGGGTCTCACTCACTAGCCTCCTTTCTAGTGCACCAGAGGACCTCGTGGAGATACTCACCCTCACGTTTAGATTATTGGCTAACTGGGCATGAAAAAGGCCAAGCTATGGTTGAGCTAGTGAGCTGTGTGGTGGATCAGCCACTCATGTGGTCAGCAAGGTCACAGAAATATATTCTAAAATGGCTCATAAGGTCTCTTGAGTTTCCACTACTGGGGGTTAACCTGCCGCAAGTTGATAGTCACAAGCACAGTTTGGTTAACTTCCAGCTTCAGAGAAGTGTGAATTCTTTGGTGGCTGACAAATTTTATGGAATTTATGATTTTTTCCATAATTTTTAATTGAAAAAAATGTAGAAAACATTCTGATCTCTTTGCCTCTTCTGCATAGCTCTCTGAGCCCTGAGGGGAGAGATATGATGATGTCATCCTATTTAGAAAGGTGTTCCAAAATTGCATTCTTTCTTCACACTGTCCCTTTGAGGGTCTCTGTGCTAGCTCCTGTCTCCCGCAAGAGGAAGCATCTCTGATAATGACTTCAAGAAGCACTGATCTATGGGGAGAGCAGAATGTCATTAGGAATCATTGCTATGCTCCTTAGCAGAACAACAGCATTTGGTTGTTCCCTTAGGCTTGTTCAGTATAAGGTTGACTGTCACAAGCAGGCTGGTGACTTCCAGCCACACGACACTGATGAGTTAGTTTCTCTTTCCACCAGGATTTAGGAATTTTGTGATTTTTTTTTGTTGTTAAATTAAAATATAATGACATTTTCTCTGTTCCCCTTTCTCCATTAAAAGCAACTATGTACCTCTACCCATACCCTCAAATTCATTTCCTTTGGCTTCATTTCTTTCAGGTAGGATATTTTTATCTTCAGTCTGTTCCAGTGTTGACTTATTCCACCTTGACTGTATTACTTGGTATACTGTGGCCTCAAATATCAAAATCATCTGCTTTCTGGAGATATGTGAAGTGTCATGTGATGACTTATATACTAATGACACAATGTCTGTATGACAAGGGGCTCTGATCTTGAGATCCTTAATGTCATTTAGATGGAACAGAAATTTGAATACATGGATTTAGCGGTGAGTGAATTTTCATCCAAAATATTATCTGTTTAGTAGCCCTGACATCAAGAAAATTAAATCTAAAAAGGGTGATATGAACCTAGTATTAAATTCTGGAAGGGGACTAAGGAAAAAAAAACAACGTGTATTCTTTTGGGATTAAGTCATGCATCGGCTTTTGTTTGATAAGAAAGATATCAACTGAAAACATATGCTTGGCTTATTATTCAACATTTGTCTTGAAGGCAGCAAGAGATTGAAAAGAATGACCAAATGAACATATTACCTTGTTGCTCATCTTTGAAGCAATGCTTTGATCTTTTTTTACTAGAAAACATTTTTGATGTCCCTTAACCAGGTTTCTCACATCTTCTAGCTACTAAGACTTTGAGTTTTCCAGTTGCTGTTCATTTGTTTGGTTAGTTTTTAAACAAGAAACAAATATTATATGTTCACTAAGTGCTTTACTGCATTTCTAGATGTAACATTTCTTTCAACTTATTAATAATGATGAATTATACTCATTTATTTTGGAATGTTAAACCCACATCACTTTTGTAGTACAAATCTAACCATGTTCTTGAATTTCATTCTCCTTTCTTCTTTTAACTTCTTGCAGTAGACACTGTGGACTTTGATTTGGAAACTTTTTCCTAAAGTTGGCCTCAATGAATCTCCCCCTAATTATTGCTTTATCCTAACTCATATAGTTTGATAATCCAGGTTTTCATTTTTATGAGGTTCAAATGCTTTCTAAATTTTGTAATTTAACTTCAAATTACATTTTAATACAAAAATTAAAATATAAATTAGCAAAAAAGAGAGAAAAATACTGGGAAATTTTCCAAACTTGGATTATCTATACCAAATATCAATTTCAGCTTAATTCCATTAGCATTAGTGAACATGTTAGCAAAGATTCTATTATTATCTTGATTATCAGTGATGTGTTGAAAAGTAATTTCTACAGACTTTAAAAGAATGTCTACTGTTAATCTATGTCAAATGGGCTTTAGTTTATTTTAAATCTTCTCTCTCTCTCTCTCTCTCTCTCTCTCTCTCTCTCTCTCTCTGTGTGTGTGTGTGTGTGTGTGTGTGTGTGTGTGTGTGTGCGTATGTTATTATCTGATTTTTGGTATGTATTTGTCACATAGTGTGTATATGATCCAAGGACAACCATGAGTGTGGGTCCTCACCTTCCAGTTTATTTGAGATGGCATCTCTTAGTCACCACTGTGCGGGCCAGGCTAGCTGGTCTGGGAGCTTCCTGGAATTCTCAGTGTCTGCCTGCATTTTGCTATAGGAGAACTGAGAATATAGGAGTGCTTCACTTTAGCAGGGCTTAAAACCTAATATGTCCAAATGTGTGAATAAGCCTATAATAATCCTTGAAGAGAAGTGCATTAATTTCTGTATAAATATTGCAAAGGCAACTGCCCATTAGGAATTGTGTAGTTGTTCATTTATCCAACATGAACCAAGCAAATATTTTCTGATTTTGAGAAAATGATGTTGAATATGTAAAGTTAAAGCACTAGGTTGCCTTCTTATCCTTATACAGTTTTGGTGTCAGTACTTGATTTTCTGAAAAGATGCAACTGTATCATGAGAAAGATCTTACTGTGCAGTTGGGAACAGGTGAAGAAAAATAAAACATTAACTACTCACATTATGACTATGAATCTTCACATGGTATTTACCGTGTGCAGTCATTCTTTCATGTTCCACATGAGCACACCAGGATTTTTCTCTCCTGGAAACTTTAACACCCCCTCTATCCTCACAGCTATCCTACAGCCCTCTCCATCCTCACCAACTAACTCTAAGTTAGTTTCTTTTATTGTTAAAATAATTGAAACCAGCCCAGACTACTTGCAAACTCACTGCTTTCCTGTGTGCGGCTATTGCAGATGCAATAGTGATGATGTGGAGCTATCCAAAATGTATTTTTTATTTATTACACAGGTTCCATCCTCTTTTACGTACTCATAAACCTATTTCCAGTAAACTTCCTTTCTCATTTCTATAATTCTTTGATTTTTGCTGTGTAATTCAAAATAAAATAAATAATTTGTTTATCCCATCTCAAAAAAGCTATTTTTTCTCTTTATAGCAAAACTTGGAGTTCTCTTTAAAATTTCTCTCCTTCTGTCTCTCTCTCCCTCTCCAGTCCCCACTGTGTGTGTCTTATTTTTCATTTTTTACTCACTATTCTCTGTTGTTCGTCCATTTACAACAGCTTCTCCTTTTTCTTTTTCAAGCAACAAACAACGTCTGTCTTGGTAAATCTCCTGGACCACTTTTGGCTTTTTTGTTAGGCCTTACATCAGCAGCATTTTTATACAAATCCTCATTCACTCTGTTCCTGATGCCACATCATCATGTGGCTTTTAGATCTTTGTGCTCCTCTTGTTTTACTAAGGCAGTCTCTTAATGTCCTTTTCTGGCTCCTGAAACCTTTGCCTGCCTTCTAACAATATGAGCTACAGGTCTTCAATTCTGTTCACATCATCCTTTCCACTTGACCTCCAGTTTTGTCTAATCTGACCTTTATTCTGACATGTGTCATGAGTGTATCCTCCCAATTAAACATCTTACTGAATGAACTCGAGTTTCTTATCCTCAGTGTAGGTTAGAGGAAGGGGTATGTGAGAAACAACTGCTCTTCACCTGGACAGCCAGTGATGCAAGGGGAGCAAAGCTCTTCCATCAACAAATGATACTTGGAGGTTCTTGAACTGCATCTTTTCAAAAATAAATTTATTTGTTTATTTATTTTATATCCCGGTGCCTCCCTCCCATCCCCCTCTGTTCCCACCCCAATCCCCTCCTCTATTTCTATTTAGGAAAGGGCAGGTCTCCCACAAGTATCATCAAAACATGACATATCAAGTTGCAGTAAGACTAAGCATCTCCCCATGTATTTAAACCTGGGAAAGGCAACCCAGTATGAGGGACAAAGTCCTAAAAGCCAGCAACAGAGTCAGAGGCAGCCCTGTTCTCAGTGTTAGGAATTCCACAAAAGGACCAAGCTAAACAGATATAACATATATGCAGAGGGCCTAAGTCAGTCCCATGCAAGCTCCTTGGTGGCTCAATCTCTGTGAGCCCTTATGAGCCCAGGTTAGTTGATACTGTAAGTTTTTGTGTGGTGTCTTTGACTCCTCTGGCTCCTACAGTGTGTGTGTGTGTGTGTGTGGTAATTTCTCAGAAAACTTGTACTGCATCTTTTTCTTCAAATTGGAAGTCATCATATGGCCCCACATAACTAAGGGAGGCTGGAAATATTGGAGAATCCATGCCTAGCCCTGGTTACAAACACATCTTGTCTATCAGGTTGAATGTGGGTATGTTAAGTTTTATCTTTAACACCATCTTTTCAACAATAAAACTTTGTCTGCTGGAATTTATACTTGTCCTTTCTAAAATATTCATGTTTCAAAATGGGTGTATTGTACTGACTTTATATTTTGAAGATCATTAAGTTCAATTGTATAACTAAATGCAAATTTTGTTGCAGTCGGTTTGGTAGTTTAACATTTGGCTTATGAAAAAGAAAGAGGAAAGGGCAGGAGTAGGGGGATATATAAAAAAGACAAAGGGCACTGAGGAATTCACCAGCATGGGGAAAATGAAAACTGTTGGTGAAAATAGACTTAAGAAAAAGACTATCAGAACAATTCTTTTGCTCCATCAAAACAGGTGTAATAAAGGAGTCTGGGAGTCAGTGTTGGTGACTTCAACCAGGTGTGTCGAAACCTCTGGTGAGACAGTGACAAATATAAGGAAATGGTCTCACATGGGTGAAGAATCAGAGGTGAAAAGAAGATGGTCATTGTTAAGACTAGGACTGCAGAGCCCAGCAAGGAATTTATTGTATAGGACATAAAATATATTGAGCTGTTAGTCTATATTGTAGGGAAAGCAAGAAATGGATACAATCTTAGTATTGTTAAAGAAAAACTTTATGTATTGTATGTGTTGCTACCCTTAGGAGATATATAGAGCAACCGTATGAAGCCCTGTATATTTGAAAGTAAGGCTTGAAAAGGAAATTAGTTTTACAATAGTGATATTTGTGTAGGTAGAGAGAGACATCTTACAATGTCAGATTTGAAATTGAGTCTCCTCTTGTTTTCAGTAATAGTGCTCCTTCTACCCTTTCTGACAAGTAAGATGTTTGTTTCTCATGCTGACAGCAAAGAATTGAGGAGAAAACTCTGCATTGATAGAGGATAGAGCCACCTCATTGCCACATTGTCCAATCAGGACTAGGCTTATTTGATTACAGTAATGACCTTTTGAGTATACCTATTATCATAGACTGTTTCCATAAACTTCCATGTATTCTATAATAAAATAACCAGCTATGCAATTATTAAAAGAGATATTTATGATTGAGAAAAATATCCTTCACATTTGACAGATCAAGTATAATTGATCACTGTATTCAGAAGAATTTCAGCAAACTGACAGAATGGAAACCTTTGGAATGGGTTGACTAGAGGAACAGTGAGTTACACAACTTTTTCAAAAAGTTTGACTTCAAATGGAAGGTGGAAGAGCTGTCTCTTCATGTGTTTAAGCATACAGTTTAAAAGTACCTCCATATGAGCTACTGCTTTCCTTAGTTATTACTTTAAAATCAAACACATTCTCTTTTTTTCCAAAAAATATATTTTTATTTGGGAATTTTACACAATGCACCCTGCTCACATTCACTTTACAGTCCTCTCAGGGTACACTCTACCCTTGTGGCCTCTTCCTGCCAGAAAGGAAGGACGGAAGGAAGGAAGGAAGGAGGGAAGGAAAAGAATGAAAGAAAAAAGCAGTACGAGTTCAGTATGTGTTGTCCATATAGTCATTGGAGCATGATTAAACTCCTAGTGGCCAGCCCCTTAAAGAAAACTGAGTCCCTGAAAAAAAACCTGATGGCCAAAAGGCATCGGTTGTGGAGAGCTACACTTCAACATCCTTATTGTCACGGCCACCCTTGACCCACAAGGATGACACGACACCCGGAGCTCTTCTCACTGCAGCTTATTCCAGGACTTTATTCACTTTCTCTCTCTCTTCCCCTCTCTTCCCGGACAAACCTCTCCCAGCCCTTAAGTAGGCATGGGCTGCCAATCCCAGATTGCCAGCTGGGCACTGCCTATAGGTTCACGCATTTGCAAGCAGCTGATAATCATTACGTGATCAGGCCCCAGCCAATATTAGGAGCTGATTATCAGGTGTGGCTCCATGCTGCTCTCTACAGTTCCCCCTTTTGTTTTGTAAAGCATCAGGCAAGAGTATAGGTCTGATCTCTGTTAAAAATGGAACATGTACTAGTGTTTGTCCAGGTGTCATCCACTCAGAGAACACTAGACCTGTCCGGTGCCTTTTTTACAGAGGTGGGAGCTAAACACCAACCCACATGCAATCAGACTTGCTCTTCTTGAGGCTGATGTATGCTTACCTCAAGTGCAGTGCACAAGCCTCACATCCTGTGCTCGCTAACATCTCTAGTCAAACTTGGGGAGACTGTCCTGCTTCAATGGCCGTGAAGGCCTGAATGATCATAACTGCATTGTGATGCTGTGAAACCCGTATGTGACAAATGCACCATAAGCATACCAGGGAGGCAAGCACCATTAAGCCTGCCAGGGCTCCTATTCCCTCCCACACCCTCAGATGATCCATGGCTGTAGTGATCCAGGAGGATAGTCCTTCTGCCAGGCTGGTATCCATGTGTGTGGAATCTGCAGTTGCAATCATGACTGGCAGCTTTTCCAGTTGTTGTTCGAATTCACCAGAACAATTACCTAAATGATATCTAGACAATTCTTTAAACAAATTAGTTGCATGAGTCATATTGAATTCTGGTCACACACAGCCCCGGATACTTCCATTCACAGCCAATTGGCTGAGCCAATTGCCACAGCCACGGCTGTGCTTGCAGCAGCAGCAAGGGCAGTCAGAACTGGTAGCAGAGGGGCCAGCACAGAGGAGAGGAAGGGGAGACAATCAGGTGATGTTCATTTCTTAACTCTGCATCTGTTTTGCTTTCCCCTCTCTGGCTTTCCTCTGCCTGCTCCTGTCATTAGGAATGGCTTTGCCATGACCCCAGGAGCAGTCAGAAACCACTGCTCCCCCAGCAGTACCCTAAATAACATACCCCTGCTGCCATACCCCCATGGCACATTCATTCTTGTCAGCTGAGTGCATGGAAGACACCTTCTCCCTCATGTACCTCTTTGTCTTCCCTAGCAGCCCAGCTGATCCTTCTTCTGCTAAGTGACCATATGCTGCATTCTCATGGGTAGTCTGATCTTACACAGGATTCAAAGATGAATGCCCATGACAACAGGTGTTAAGATTGCTAGCAATAGGGTTCCCAATCACCACTGGAGCCAACCTCCCATTTGGGCTATGGTATTCTACCAACCCTTTATCTAAAACAGAACACACAGGTACCTCCTCCTACAATAGGACAGTCTCTTGATTTAAATTCGCTCTGCTGCAGGTGTGCAGAGCCTAAAACTGCCATTGTCTTTTCCTTGCCCCGCGGCTACGCTGCGTTCTTGGGCAGCCCTGTGAGGTCTGTGCTCTAGCTTTTCTCAGCTCTAGCACTTGTTGTTGCATTTGCTGATACTCTTGGCACTGCTGTGGCATCCGCCAGGCTAGGCACAGACTGGACTGAGGCAATGTGCCTTCCACCACAGCCACCTAGCAAAGCTCTGCTCCAGGTGCCTTCTCCAAACTGGTGCATGGAGTGGCGCGGAACTCAGGAAAGCAGGCTGCTCTGCAACCACTGAAGGGTGGAGCAGAACTCAGGAGAAAGCAGGCTTGCTGCTCTGAAGGGACCCCGCTTAAATTATTTTATAGGGAATTTGGGCGTTGTCAATCTCTCTGGCTACTTCCTGCTGATCAGGGACATTGAATTCTTAGAGGTATTAACTTCAATCTACTGCCATTTTCCAGTCATGTTCGGACTCAGGTTGCAGCAACAGAGGAGAGGCGGAGACTCCACTTCCCCATCGAACTGTAAGGTGGAGGGGGGGAGTGGCCGGCCCCACCCGGTCCCGGGCTGGGAAAGAGGTTCAGGCCTACAGATCTTTTTTTTTTTTTTTTAACTTTCCTTTTGTTTTATTGAGAAAAAAACCAATTTCCGCCTCCTCCCAGCCTCCCACTCCCCCCCCCCCCACTCTTCTCCCTCTTCCCCCACTCCTCTCCCCCTCCCTCTCAAGTCTGAAGAGCAGTGAGGGTTCCTTGCCCTGTGGAAAGTCCAAAGTCCCCCCCCCCCCCCATCCTGGTCTAGGAAGGTGAACATCCAAACTGGCTAGGCTCCCACACAGTCAGAACATGAAGTAGGATCAAAACCCAGTGCCATTGTCCTTGGCTTCTCAGCAGCCCTCATTGTCCGCCATATTCAGAGAGATCGGTTTTATCCCCTGCTTTTTCAGTCACAGTCCAGCTGGCCTTGGTGAACTCCCAATAGATCAGCCCCACTGTCTCCGTGGGTGGGTGCACCCCTCTTGGTCCTGACTTCCTTGCTCGTCTTCTCCCTCCTTCTGTTCCTCATTGGGACTTTGGGAGCTCAGTCCAGTACTCCAGTGTGGGTCTCTGTCTCTATCTCCATCCATCGCCAGATGAAGGTTCTATGGTGATATGCAAAATATTCATCAGTATGGCTATATGATAGGATCATTTCAGGTTCCCTATTTTCAGCTGCCCCAGGAACTAACTGGGGACCTCACCTTGGGCACCTGGAAGCCCCTCTAGGTCCAAGTCTCTTCCTAACCCTAAGATGGCTCCCTTAATTAAGATATGTGCTTCCCTGCTCCCTTATCCAACCTTCCTTTATCCCAATCATCCCGTTGCTCTAAGTTCTCCCCATCCTCCCCTTCTCACTTTTCTCTCCCCATCTCCCCTTACCCACCCCCCCACCCTTAAGATCCCGATTTTTTGCCTGGCAATTTGTTCAACTATGTTCATAGCAGCATTATTTGTAATAGCCAGAACCTGGAAACAACCTAGTTGTCCTTCAATGGAAGAATGGATGAAGAAAGTGTGGAATATATACACATTAGAGTACTACTCAGCGGTAAAAAACAATGACTTCTCAAATTTTGCATGCAAATGGATGGAAATAGAAAATACTATCCTGAGTGAGGTAACCCAGACCCAAAAAGATGAACATGGGATGTACTCACTCATAATTGGTTTCTAGACTTAAATAAAGGTCAGTGAGTCTATAATTGGATATCCTAAAGAAGCTAAATAAGAAGGTGAACGCAAAGAAAAACATATAGCTATCCTCTTGGGTAAAGGAAGTAGACAAGATTGCCAGGCCGACAGATCTTATCACGTGCTGGACCCTCAGTGCTGCTTGGCCTTTGAGCCACAGCTGCTCACACTCCACTGCAAACTCAGGAGGTCTCGATAATTCAAACCACATAAACATCACTCCCTTTCTTAGCATACCTTGTTCAGCAGCAAAATCCAGATCTCTACCAAGCTTATCCCAGGATGACACATTAAGATTGCCAGAGACAGCAAACCAAAGAGCAATTGTGTCACATTCAGCCAAAAACCTCTCCAATGCGTGCCGTAACAGCTCGTTAAGAGCCAGAAAAATCAGGTGTGATGTTGAAGAGTCCATTCTAAAATCCTATTCTTCCTTTTATTGGTCGTGGCTCTCACTTTGATCCTTCTGCTATAGTCGCGGCCCTATTACCCCCACTCTCCCTTCTTCTACCAGCGAGAGCAGAAAACCCGCTTTTTTTTTTCACGGATCCCCAATCTTTACCTTGAGGATTTACTGGTGCACCCCCTGACTGCAGCAAGTTCTGGGCTCCATGGAGAGACGTTTGGAGGTTCCCCATACGAGGCCACCACTTGTCACGGCCACCCTCGACCCACAAGGATGACACGATACCCAGAGCTCTTCTCACTGCAGTTTATTCCAGGACTTTATTCACTTTCTCTCTCTCTTCCCCTCTCTCCTTCTCTTCTCTTCCCCTCTCTTCCCAGGCAAACCTCTCCCAGCCCTTAAGTAGGCATGGGCTGTCAATCCCGGATTGCCAGGTGGGCACTGCCTATAGGTTCACGCATATGCAAGCAGCTGATAATCATTGCGTGATCAGGCCCCAGCCAATATTAGGAGCTGATTATCAGGTGTGGCTCCATGCTGCTCTCTACACCTTATCACAATTTTTAAGGGCTCTCTTCAATGGGTTCTTGTCTAGTCTGTTGTATTTTGGGGGATGGTAGTTGTCATAGAAGCCTTCTATGTTGGTTTTTCTCAACTATGAGTCTGTAGTCATCAATACCACTGCCGAAGCTTCCTTGCCCTTTACAGTCAGAAGGAACAAGGATCATGGACTTCCACATGGTTTCTGGCTACAGCATAGAGCACAAAAATCCCCCTGGCCTCTGGCATTGGGTTAAGATACTGAATTTCAGGCAATCAGTGAAAACTAACACAACCTAGCAGATTTACTGAAGACAGAGGCTTAGACAAAGAGCCTCGGTTAGATACATTTAGTCACCTTCTTTACTCAGTGGAGATTTCTCGTGAGTTGGTTCTAAAGAGAGAGTGCTAATAATCTTGGATTGCTATAGGCTCAGCTCGTATTCTGGGGATTGTATTTCCATCCTTTACAACAGGATAGGGGCCTTTCAAAAAACATCTGGTTAATATGTGATTCCCCTGACATCATACATCCTGTGACTTTTGTAGGTATTCGGGCTTTTGATAAGGCCATCTTTTGCTGCTGATAACCAACATTTAGATGATTGGATTTGGGCTTAGCATATTCTCCCTCATTCAGCCAGCCATGCTTTTGTATACTGTAGTTTCATATTTCCAGGATGTACTGAGAACAGATGATAAGCTCACTGAGCATGATGCATGTAGGCAGTAATGAAATACAAGATCTACTGATTTCAGTTACAGTGCTTACAGTTGTTAGACCCAGACTTATAGATAAATGATTAAACTATAGCAAAAGAGTAAAGGAAAGCTGTATGGCAAATACAAGGAATTACACAGCTGTCAGGAACTGATAATAAAAACAAAAAGGTCCTCCAAATTGTTCTGACCATAAGAATCAAGACAAAACTACAAACAATGTAAAGGATAGAAATGAGATTATTTTCTTCATTCTCTGAAAACTATTTTGTTGCTTTTGCCCTTTTAAAGAGCACAAGCTAAAGGCTTCCTTACTAAGACCTTTGCCTGACATTGCCATTAAAGAAATGGATTATAAAAGAGCAGAAAACGCCAGCCCTGAAGGTTCTGTGAAAATGCTGGTCATAGGAAATAGGAATTGGAAAGCAAGGACTAGGCATGCTGAATTTATCTTCTCTGGTGCAAATGCTTTTTCCCCTGTTTCTCTCCCCCTCAAGCCCACGGGTGGAAGCAGTGAAATTCACTGACATAACTGGGCCAGTTGCTTTTTATTTCAAGTATGCTGCAAGGAATAGTTGAGAGCAATCATCTGTGCACAGTAATTGGCTGATGAAGCTCAATATCCTTGGCAATTACAGTCACTGTTCATTCAGGAAGTCCTCCATACATCATTTGAAGGGAGGGCAAAATTGTAAATTGTTATAATACTAACCTGTGCAATAATAGTAGAACATGCTGTTATACTGTTAGGAACAGAGTGAGACATGGAATAGAAATTCCTGGCAGAGAAAACACCAAGGCACTTCAGCTTCAAGGAGAATGGCAAAGAAGAGTTTGTGGCGCAGGGGCAGTCCTGATGACCCAGACTTACTCCCCAAGATAATTTTGTGTTCAGAAAAGCCAGCCAAGAATATGACTCCAGGGTCAGAATGAGATTCACGAGAACAAATCACGCAGCTGTCTACCTGTCTGAATCTAAGACTGTAAGAGAACATTTATATCACCCTAAGCATGCCCGTTAGTCACAGGGCTCGAGCGGGCAGGCTGCCAATGATTGGCCTAGAAATAGATTATCATTAACGATCTGGTGCCTCTTAAAAAAGAAAGTAACGGGAAATGTGGCTATAAAGACCTGGAGTGAGAAGCAATGCATTTCCTACCGAGGCAGGTGCAGCAGAGATCACATCTAGAAAAAGATTCTGGTGAGGCAAAGCAAACGTCCCAGTTTATAACTCAGAGTATTAGCCATGAGAAACTAAGTGATATCTCCAAGATAATGTCACAGAAGATGACAGAGTTCACTTCTGAATCAACTCTCAATAATATATAGCATTCCTGATCCTCACACTCCTGTTTATTAGCTTTGATTGTCATCAGCAAAGGTTGTAGTCATTTAGGTCTATGGTCTACAGATCTGCTATAGAGATCAACATTTTAGTACTTCAATTTCAGGCTTTCTAATTTGCTTTCATCACTAATATTTACCTGTTAAAGTATGATATATATTGTTTTGTTATTGGAACCCACATCTCTTTGGATAAGTGTTTGTTCTGTGCTGTCTACATACTCAAACTCACTGACGGAGTTACTATAAAGAGGTTACTGAAATATGTCTTTCTTGAATTATTATGTTTTTGAATGAACTGAAAAATGGAGGCCTTCTAGGAATAGTCTCCCCTCTTTCTCTCTCATGTGTATGTGTGTATGTACGTGTGTGTGCGCACACACACACACACATATGTATATATTCTGTTTTGTCCATGTGTGTAAAGGTGTGATTTAACATTATGTATCAACTCATATGTTTCTATCTTCAAAATCTTTTAGATTCCTTTCTGCATATGTAGTTTGCCAAGAATCATCTGACGCTTTATTCTCTCTACATTTAACTCAATGAAAAGTGAAAATTTAGACAACCAAGCAAGAAAACTGTCATATCAAATTTATCAAACAGCACATCAAAACCAGAAGCCAAATAAGTGTGCGTATGTGAGTAAATTAGATTAATAAACACTGTTCTCCTAGGGCTTATTTTCTCAGAGTCTACTTCCACATAAACGTATTTTCCTGGTAGATGTCAGTACTTGTTAATAAAATAAGTCTTTAATAAATCTCACAGTTCTCTTAGTGTATAAGCTATATATCCATAGGTAAATTCTAAAATGTCCTATGAAACATACTGATACCAAATTTTATTATGAGTCTAATAGGAAAGTCAGGTAAATGGGATGCCTTGTATCTTCTTGTATCACCTCTCTACTGCCTTCTAAAATCCCTGTTCTGGAAATTGTTCCATCTTACATTTTCATTTCTATAGTTACCAAGATATATACTTACATCTCAGACTCGGAGCTAGGAGCCTCAAATGAGAGGAAACATGAGATATTTGTCTCTTTGGATCTGGGTTACCTCATTCAGTATGTTCTTTCTAGTTCCATCCATTTACCTGCAAGTTCTGTGATTTTATTTTCCTTTACAGCTGAATAGTATTTCATCATGTATATGTATCACATTTTTATTATCAATTTGTTGTTTGTTCTCATTGTCTAAAAACTTTCTAAGAACTTTCAGGCTGTTTCCATTGTTTAAAAATTATGAATATAGGAGCAAGGAGCATGGCTGAACAAGTATGTGTGGAACGAATTGTCATGTTCTCTGGGTATATGCCAATG
The DNA here is from genome assembly GCF_018167655.1 of Microtus oregoni. Lineage (NCBI taxonomy): Eukaryota > Metazoa > Chordata > Mammalia > Rodentia > Cricetidae > Microtus > Microtus oregoni. Next base: position 39,312,790 of record NW_024543062.1, on the reverse strand, counting down.
AATGGTCATATGGTAGATCTATTTTTAGCTTTTTGAGAATTATTTATACTTGTTTCCATAGTGACTGTAACGGTATATTTTACAGACCTATCAATATTGAAGAAGGGATTTACCCTGTAGCATGTATTATTGGTTGCTGGTCTTTGCCATTTTGATTGAGGTCAGATAAAAAAAATCTTTGTATTTCAATTTGTATTTTCCTCATTATTAGGGATGATAAACATTTTTCAGATAACATTTTTCTGAGATATTTCTTAGCCACGGCTTGCTTTCTTCTTTTGAGATTTGTCTATTCAGGTCACAAGCCCAATTTTTGACCTTTTGCTTTTTGAATTTTGTATATTCTGGGTTTTAATTCTTTGTCAGATATGTAGCTGAGTAGTAGCATGCATTTGTTGCTCTTATCTGACTGCAGTGGAGATGTGACTAGAGACCATAATTTCCACTCTGAGCTAGACTGTACCTTTAACTGTCAACTAATATACCTCCCTCCTTCTTTAAGCAGTGCAACTGCTTCACTTTTCAAAGTAAAGCTTCTGCACAGCTAAAGGAACAATCCTTTAGGTGAAACGGTGTCTAATGGAAAGTATTTAGCTCAAGAGGGCTCCAGTCTCATGAGCTCCTTAACATAAGTCCTCATGCAAGCACTTAACAAGGGAGTCCAATCACATCCCTGCCATTTATCTCTGATACGTGAGGAACAATATCTCTCCATTTTGGAGCAGATAATTTTCAAGAAACTACTTGTGAAGAAGGGAGTCCTGTTTTTGTCATAAACTTCACAGTTTCAGGACTGCAAGAAAACTATTTTCTGATTATTGTAACTCCCAACACTTAGTATTCCATCATAGCGCCATGAAATGACTGAGCCATTCATTCATATTTCATGTACTTCTCATCCTATTAGAAAAAATTTGGATGACTTTATGGTCAAACACATGTAAGAGGATGTCTTAGTGATGTTTCTGGGAAATATTTATTTTCTTGGTGACTAAAAGCAGAAAGCTCTGATCTTTGACTCTCCTGCCAGCCTCGTTTATCAATTCTGTCTTTAAGCATTGCTCTTCAGCTTGGAACTGCAGTAGCCACTGTCAGGCCAGGAGGAAAGAAGCTTTAATGAATAGATGAGGTACTGAAGATAAGAGAACCCAAGGCCACAAGAGACACATTAATCACTAACGAATGCCAAACTCTAAAAACTACTTATTTCCACCTATGTGACCACCCCTCTCTGTACTTTCCTTCCTTCTTTGCATTCTTAAAAACAAATAAAAACCTGTAAACACACACGTTCTACTTTCTTGACTTCAGTAGTACACTCAAACTCCCTGTGCCATAGTTTCTTTAATGATGAAGTGGAAATAATGATTTTTTTCACAAATATAAATCAAGTGAGATGTGAGATGTATGAATAAAAATGTTAGGAAATATAAATTATACCCACAAGAGAATTAAATGTATCTGACATCAATATTCCAGCTTAGGAGCTCAGGTTTCTTCATTAATGAGAAGATAGCATTCATATTCAAATGCCAGGACTTACGGGACATTAATTATTATACACACTCTTCGCACAGACTCACTTAGTGACCTTTAAGAAGTCATTGAACTTACTTGCCCTTTGTTGCTTTCCTCACTGATAAAATTAGACTGCAAGACTTTTTCTACCTATGTAATGAAGTTGTTGAAGATGAAATTCAGTAAAATATTCAATACTTTCAAAATTATAGTATGCAAATATATTATTTTAATATATCATTTGAGACTTATACATGAGATTAGATTCTCTCCCATCTGTCGATTGTGGATCTCAAATACTAAAGCCTTAAGAAATACTCAGTTATTATTCTGGAGTATATTCTACTTTGCTAGTAATCTAATTTTATTTTTATATTTTAAAATACATATTCTTAGAAATATGAAGGGCAATACAGCTTCAATTTTAAGATATTGTTATTTTATTTAATATAACTTACCACATTATTAAAAGAGTTTTAAATGTTATTTTATAATTACTACTCAGGGAAAGAATAGCATAAATATACTTTGGGAGAACTAGAGATGTGTGAACATACAAAAAATAAAGTGATAGCTTGCAATTAATGATAAAATAAAATTAAAAAGTAAATGAGATATATTTCTTCATAATTGTATTAACAAATGGTTTCAATTACAACTTTATGGTGAAATTTAATAGCTATCTCTATTTTCATAAGATTAGAAAAAAGATAGATCTACTTGTATGTGTGTGTGTGTGTGTGTGTGTGTGTGTGTGTATGTTAACTTGTTTATGCAGAAATCTAAAGTCATGCATCAGAGTATGTGCTCACTAGGGTTTCTAGATTCTTGTCTTCCACAACAAGGCATTTGACCAGAGACACATGGAAAGTAAGAGAAATCTATAATTCATTGGGAAAGAAAAGCCCCTCTGAGAATGGAAGTGGGCTAGAGGCTTGGGAAGGTCGGGAGCTCAGTGGTACCTGTAATGGCACAGGTACCTGTGGTTGGCACATTTGTTCAACATGCACCTTTCCTCCTCTAACTGTTCCATATAAGCTTTGGGTATAGTGGGGGACTTTCCAATCTTTCTTTATCATTGCTTTCTTTCATATGCTGATTTTGTTGCTTCTGTCTCTCTCCTATTTTCTTTCCACATAACAGATGTGAAATAGAGAGAAATAATAAATAGTTTTTACCTACATTGTAACACACACACACACACATACACACACACACACACACACACACACACATACACACACTGATTCAGTTCTTTATAAGTAAGATCCTGTTTTTTTCATGTTTAAAAGGTGCCATGAGTGAACTGGATGATGGAACTTCCAAATATTTTGTTGAAGTCTCTACTTTAACACTCCTGTAGAGTACAGGGGGGATGCCAGCCTGGAGAAAGTTATATGCATATACAAGGGCCTGCAATCCCTCATTGTGTTTTTGGTATTTGCAGTGGCTGTCCCTGTGTTCTGACAATGCTGTGCAGGAGACTGAACTTTCCCTTTCCTCTCCCAAAAAACTGCTCTTCTCAAATAGATGGCTAGATTCAACTGGCCTTCTTTTGGAGCTGACTGCAGTTGCTCTAACTTCAGTTATTTTTGAGCCTGCTTGCTTACTGTTATGTGTTTTGATAAGGTCTTGACCAGTAGGACAATTATTGGATGCTGCTGCCTGTCTGCATTCTTATCAGACTGTTGTAGAAATGGTTCACCTCCCTCATTACCTTCCTATCTGCCTGATACTCCACAACATTTGTTGTTGTTGGGAACAAGAAGTCCTTGTTTTTTACTGCTGAGTAATACTCTAATATGTATATATTCCATACTTTCTTCATCCATTCTTCCGTTGAAGGGCCTCTAGGTTGTTTCCAGGTTCTGGCTATTACAAACAATGCTGCCATGAACATAGTTGAGCATATACTTTTGTTGTATGATAGGGCCTCTCTTGGGTATATTCCCAAGAGTGGTATTGCTGGGTCCAGGGGTAGGTTGATCCCGAATTTCCTGAGAAACCGAAACACTGCTTTCCAGAGTGGTTGCACAAGTTTGCATTCCCACCAGCAATGGATGAGTGTACCCCTTTCTCCACAACCTCTCCAGCAAAGGCTATCATTGGTGTTTTTTATTTTAGCCATTCTGACAGGTGTAAGGTGGTATCTTAAAGTTGTCTTGATTTGCATTTCCCTGATCGCTAAGGAAGTTGAGCATGACCTTAAGTGTCTTTTGGCCATTTGAAGTTCTTCTGTTGAGAATTCTCTGTTCAGATCAGTGCCCCATTTTATAATTGGGTTGATTAGCCTTTTACGGTCTAGTTTCTTGAGTTCTTTATATATTTTGGAGATCAAACCTTTGTCAGTTGCAGGGTTGGTGAAGATCTTCTCCCAGTCAGTGGGTTGTCTTTTTGTCTTAGTGACAGTGTCCTTTGCTTTACAGAAGCTTCTCAGCCTCAACAAGAAGCTATTCAAGATAGAAAAACATTTATCCTGTCTAAAATCAAATCTAATTGAATTCCTAGAACATGATCATTACCATTGTTATAAGAGCTACAAAAAATTGACTTAAAATATAAATTATAATTCACAGGTTCTATTTGATGCACCTAGCTAACTCCATGACCCCATTTTCTTCCCACTAGAAAGAAATGACCAAAATGTGTGTGAGCCCTTCCCCATGTGATTTGGATCATGAGGTCACAGCGCCATCATTCACTCTTTGTAAACTACCCAGTTGCTTTTGAAGATTGGACTCACTTGTTTGGCTTTTCATCCAATTCAATTTTCCTCCCAAATAGACCAATTCAGAGTTTAAACCCAGGTGCAGTTAGCAACTAGCAAGAGTTTTCAAACTCAGAACACATCCTGTCTTAGTCTTGACCTTTACACCATCCTAGAAGAAAAATAGTTGTAAGGGTCAAACAGTGTTTACCACTTACAGAAGCACTTGATACTGTCTTGAACAATGAGCTATTTAAATGGGGAAATGTTACTTTGAATGTCCATTATCTGCATTTCTGACTGTTTTCACTTTTTTTTGTCAAAGTCATCCACTACAGAAACGAGATAACTTGCAAAAAAAAAAAAAAAAAAAAAAGCTAGTACAACTTTACCAACTAGGCATAGCAAAAATTCAATATTATTGTAAATTCATACAATATGTGCTATTTTAATGTGGGGTGTTGCTGAATTCCTTCCCTGGGAAAGGTATAAAGCATCATCTGTTCCTCTCCCCAAGGTCCCAATGACAAACTGATGATTCCACAAAAGTTCACAATGGGAATTCAAGGAATTGGCTAAACTTTCTAACAGAGCTTAGGTGAGAGGTTGCCTACAGCTATGTGTTCACTCCTCCCCTAATCAGTTGCACTCAAAAATCCTCACCCAACACCCAGCAAGATATTCCCTGTAGGTACATAGATGGAATCCTCCACTTAGCCTTCGAAACTTTGTTAGATTCCCTACCCCAAGTCACATGCAATCGTGCCAGATCATAGAGAGCAGCTGGCCACTCAGGTGAGGATTGTGTGCTTAGCTCTGCTCCTCCATGTGTGGCTGCACAATATCAATAAACCCATTTGGCATGATCTTTTACAAATCTCAGACACAGCTGGATTCCTCAGGATTGTGGTTGCTTGGGTTGGAGAACAGTCTTGCATGACAGTGCATCTGGGTTGACACAGGCAAGAGTCATTTGGGAAGATCAACTGAGAAAATGCCCCCATCAGATTGGTTTGTGGGTAAACCTAAGGAATACTTTCTTAATTAATGATGGAAGTGGGAGTGCTGAACCCATTGTGGGTGGTGCCACTCTGGGTGCCCTTAGAAAGAAAGCTTAGCAAGCCAAGAGAACAAGCCAGTAAGCAGCACCCCTATGACCTCTACATCAACTCCTGCCTCTAGGTTCCTGCCCTGAGTTCCTGCATTGACTTCCCTCAGTGATGGACTGTTTTACCTGGAAATATCAGAGAAAATAAACCCGTTCCTCTCCAGGTTGCTTTAGGCCATGATGTTTTATCATAGCAATAGAAACCCTAACTGAGACATGGGATTATTTTAAACAACTCTTGTAAATATTAAAGGGAATTATCTGTGAAGAGTCAAAAGTGTTAGCAGGTGGATAAACCGTACAGTATGTAATGATACAACATATATTAGGGAAGGGTGATATGGTTCATATCTATCTAAGATAAGAATTTACCTTAATCAAACCTCTTAATGGATAACTTGTTTTATGCTTTGCATCAGTGAATAATAAATCTCAGAGCAGATGCCTTAGATGAAACGCATTACTTATTTGCAGTATTTGAAAATTGAAGTGTAAATATTCTATCTAACCTGAAAAGTGTTTTTGTTGGAAAGGGAAAGAACATAATCAAAATATATTGTATTGAAAAAATAAATTCTTAAGAAGTGTATTTGTTGTCATTTTCAAGAACATTCTAAATGGGAATGATAAATTTCTCTTCATTAATAAACTGAGACTATCTGGAAAAAATCCAAGTTCAGATGTGAAGCACTGATTTTACAACTGAAGCTGTTGGTATAAGAAGCAACCACATGGTTACACTTTAGTGATTAGTGCCACTAATTTGTGGTTTATAGAGCTTGGTTTTAATTTTTATGTCCTACACAAGGAAGCAAACTGCATATTCAAATATGTTACTTTTATAAAAAAAATAGGACCTTATCTGGAGTTACATTTTTTTGAGAACTTACTACTTGTGTGCCAAAAGAAAATTATAAGCCAGATTTCCAAACTTGATAACAAAAAAGCATTCTTTTTATCTCTCTTTCAGTGGCAATATGAAGTGAATTTCCAGGTAGCTTAATTTCCCTCTCAGTGATATCATATTGAAACTGCACTATTACTGTTTGGAAACAATAGCTATTTTTCCATTATACAGTGGTAAAAGAACATAACATAATTGAGACTATTTCCCTTTGAGGAAATTGCTTTTTGACTGTAATGTATTACTACCGGTTTTAATAGAAGCTTCTTTAAGAACTTGAGATATAAAAAGCTGAATTTAAAACCAATTTCTCATAAAACAAGATTGTTACTGAGTTACCTTAATGTTTTTAGAGTGTGAATGAATGATTTAAACAATAAAGAAAAATGAATTTATGAATGGATCTACTTTTATTTGATAAAAGGATCTTGGTTTAAATATCACTTCTGTTAGCCAAAAGGATCCAAGAGTGAGAGGAATCAGACTCTGTTTCTCCCTCTATTCATCTTGAAATTCATCCAGAAATAATAAAGTGAACAGTAATTCAAATAAAAATGTCACCCTCTATTAGCTTTGTAGTCCTCTGCAACCTTGGTCCTCAGTTTGTGGAAAATAAGAATTGATAATGAAAAAAGAGTAAAAGACTCAGGGGAGGAGGATGTACAAATCTACATAACCACATGGGAAAACTGATGGGGCAGCCGGCAATTCACTCTACAAAATTATATGTGTTGTTTACTACAATATTCCAATATTCAAGAGGACAGCATTGCTGACAAGGTGATCTTTGGCATTTGCTCTAAGAAGCAATTTCATACCTAAGCCCATCTTGGCCCTGGTGTGGGAAACTCCTCCATTACACCTTCGGCACACTTTGAATTACAGGACACTCAGGAGAAGGTCAGAGGAAAGAGAGAAAAATGAAAAATTAAAGACTATAATTTCAAATCTTGGAACTGAGAATATTTATCTTTAAATTTATTTGTTTGTTCTCCAGAATAATAAATGAAGATGGATGAATTTTACTATTTATTGCCTTGAAATTTGTTAATATGAAAAAATGAAAAGCACTCAAGAGCCAGACATGCTGGTCTATGCCTTTAATCCCAGGATGCAGGAAGCAAAGGCAGGCAGAGCTCTGTGAGTTAGAGGCCATCCTGGTCTACAAAATGAATTCCAGAACAGCCAAAGAAACAGAGAAACCCTGACAAACAAAACAAAACAAAACAAAACCCCAACCACTCAAGGCAAATATAAGACACTAAAAACAAAATAAAAAGTTTTAAATTTGGCTAAAAACATGTTTTGATATTTTTAGTATTTAGTCATGCCAAAAGGCAAATGACAAAGTAAAAATATTATGCAAGTTATGTCATTGCAAAGTTACATTTCTATTATATGAAGTACACTTATAAGTAATTAAAAGAATAAGACAAAAATCAAAAAATAAAAATATCAAAACATGTGCTAGGCCTTGAGTTTGAACTCCAACATTGGGAAAAGACACATATAAACAGACAAGCAAGGCTATCCTATCCCATAATAATAACACTATACTGAACAGGTTTTATTTAGAGAATAACTTACACACACACACACACACAAACACACACACATGAACACACATACACATGTAATAATGATTTATGAAAAAATTGGCCATGAATTTGAAGAAGAGGGACATATAGGAAGGATTTTTGATAGTAAAGGGAAGGGAAAAGCATTATAATTAAATTTCAATCTCAAAAATAAGCAATGACACAGTATAAAGGCAAAATGTCATGTCAAAACCATCACAGGAAGAAAAAGCTAATAGTATTCAGAAGAGAAGTGAAGCCTCCTCTGCATTCATAACAAGAGAGCTACAAATTAACATTAAAATGATGTTGTATACTTTAAATCTAACAGTTGAAAAACAAAATGGCAATGTTATTGAAAGTCAGGTTTATTCATATAAATGTGATTAGCATATAATTGGTGCAATCTTTGTAAGAGGGCCTATTGAATAATAATTAAATTCTTATTCAATTGTCATGTAAGAATGTTCTGGGTAGCCTAGGACTTCTTGTTTCATTGGCAACATGTTCTATAAATGTACTTGACTGGCACAGAATTTGGAACCATTAAACTTGACGAAGTTAATGTAGAACTTGCATTTAGTGAACTACTGACTATCATATACAAACAATATGTTCTCATATTGAAGACCTACAAGATGGATTGTGAAGTGATAAAAATCAAAGTTGTAAATAGAGGACAAAAGATATTTGCACAAAAATCTTTTATTCACAAATGTCTCTGTATATTTCAGTCATTCGAGTTGTGCAAACACTTTTGAGCTATGAGATAAAAATTAATATTTGATGGTAGTATCTCTTCAGAGATTAGCTGTTTCGTAGAATTTCAGGAATGTGAAATTTACTTCAAATCATTGATACAAATACAGAACTTTCACGGAATTGTGGTGGTGCACGCCTTTAATCCCAGCATTAGGGAGGCAGAGCCAGGTTAATCTCTGTGAGTTTGAGGCCAGCCTGATCTCCAAGAGCTAGTTCCAGGACAGGCTCCAAAGCTACAAAGAAACCCTGTTTTGAAAACAAACAAACAAACAAACCAAAAACAAATATATAGACTCTTCATTTGGAAGAAAGGAACAGGACTGGTATCAGGGAGTATACAGACTGGGTTGGGGAGTTCTAGACATATGTTAGCTGGCATTTGCCTGGCTTGGGGTTGAACTGGATGTGGAAAGGTGAGAGGAGCACAAAATACCCATTTTTTCTAGAAGCGAGCATTCTCAACAGCTTTTCTAATCAAATATTCAGGTAGAAATCACCATATCTTGTATTTACTTACAATCAAATCAAGAAATCCCTTATTAAGCTTTAATCTCTGTGACATGCCTTAAGGAGATAATTGGTCCTTTATGTTTACCTCGGAATGAAATGGTTTATACATTACATTAAACAAACTTTGACAAGGTTTATGTATCTCCTTTTCCCAACCCACAAATTACCTTCCTTTCACATTAACTCTTCACTTCATTTCTCTCAGCTTGAAAGTATCTACATCCTAGTTATAAGATACATTTTTGAAGATATTTGCAGCAAACTTTCAGGGGATTTTGAATCAAATATAAAAGTATAGCATCTTTATTTTAAGAATTGTCCACTGTCTTCATTCCATCCTGAACATCAAGATTATTCTGGCTAATTGAACATTGACTAACAGTTTTGCAAACACAAAGGTGTATCACTGTGGTTACCAGTGTGGACACTATGTGTTGTCTGCATGAGGATACCTGGCCTACTTTATAATGTTTTCTGAGAGACACCGTGGTATCCATATTTTGTATTAAGAACGAGGGACACAAAAGATATTTCGTGTAACTAGAGCAGAACAAATGCTTCAGAAGTATGTGTGATCACACTTGTGATCACCAGGGACTAGGAAAGATTTGGTTCTCAGATATTGAGTAAACATATAAAGATAGGAGGAAATAAACTTTATAAATAACATTCTCATTTCTAATTATAATGGTGATATCTGGAGAGCTGTATTTGTACAAAAAAGTTGAACAAAGTAGAAATAATATAAAGGAGGGATACTTGAGAACTTGCTAAATGTGTACCCATTCATACTGTATAAAATAATCAATCACATTCAATGGGAACCCTTGATCATGTAGAATACTTTTATCACACTTATTTATTCACTGGCTGAAAGAATAAAAATATTAAAAATATTATGATAAAACTTCAGCAAAAAGAAAATTATTGATAAAATACAGAGACAATTACATCATCTAAAATAAACTTTAGACAATGCATAAAATGGACTGTGGAGGGGTGTCAAGAGGAGGAAGCAATGAGCATGGCATTGTCAGAAAGAATCACATAATCAACTATCCTATAGAGTACAACAAGTTTCTAACCAAGGGAGGATACTACATGGAATACCAATTCCAGAACTTTGATATCTTCTGACTTCCATAAACACCTGCATTCTGGTATATATAACCACACACAGACATAAAACTGTATTGTAATTTTAAAACAAAAATAAATCTAATTAAATAAATGTTACCATCAATGTAGCAATGTGGCATAGATGTAGAAATAACCAACCACACTCTCTGATTGGATTTATAGCACACTCCATGAGATGGAACCCATAACAGACACTGCTCAGATGATCAAAAGCTCAAGATTACATAGGCTGCAGACCTAAGGTCATACCAAATATTTCTGCAAGAGAAATATAGCAATAAAATGACTCTCATTAATAGTCTTTTGTACCAATAGATGAGTATTTCACTCAGTCATTATCAGAGAATCTCCCTCTTGGAGTAAATGGAAACTGATTCAGAAACCCACAAATAGACAATGTTCAAAGACTGAGTCATTTTTGAAACACTCAGTCCTAAGTGAGATGTCTTCATCAAATCTATTACCTCACAAAACAGGAAACTATTCCAAAGAAGGCTAAAATATTATAAGAAACAGCAAGAATTATAAGAAAAATTGTAAAAAAAAATAATGAAAGAAAAAGAGGAAAGGATTCTAGACACAATAGAATGGATACACAAATGAACTTTTTGAGTCTGTGGCAGAATATAAAGGCCATATGGTGTTTGTTCCAGATCTGTTAGAGGAAAGTGGAGATGTCCTCCCATTCATAACTAAGAAGTTGTCTTCAATAGACATCTGATTGTAAAGAAAAAAAATTAGTTTACTCTGATGCAATCTCTTTGGGTATATTCTAAGAGTTAGCTCCATGCCCAGTAGTGTATGGCCAATACACAATGAACTCAGTGATGTTTTTGTAGACTTTTTGTCTTATATTGCTTTGCTTGGGGGCTGTAGGATAATGCTCTTGTACACTGTAAACATTTGTCACTCATATTGTTTTAATAAAATGCTTATTGGCCAGTAGCCAGGCAGGAAGTATAGGCAGGACAATGATCTAGGAGAATTCTGGGAAAAAGAAAGGCAGAGATTCAGCTGCAAGCCAGACACAGAGGAAGCAAGATGAGAATGCCTTCCTGTGAAAAGGTACTAAGTCATGTGGCTAAAACATAGACAAGTGTTATGGGTTAATTTAAGTTGTAAGAACTAGTTAGTTATTAAGCCTGAGCAGTATGTCAAACAGTTTATAATTAATATAGGCCTCTGTGTGTTTCTTTTTTTTTTTTTTTTTTTTTTGGTTTTTCGAGACAGGGTTTCTCTGAGGCTTTGGAGCCTGTCCTGGAACTAGCTCTGTAGACCAGGCTGGTCTCAAACTCACAGAGATCCGCCTGCCTCTGCCTCCCGAGTGCTGGGATTAAAGGCGTGTGCCACCACCACCCGGCTTGTGTGTTTCTTTCTAAATGAATGGCTTTGGGATCAGGTGGGAATTGTGAGGGCAAGTTACATTCCTTAGCAATAAGAGAAAGTAGGCTTAGGTGGTGTATCAGATTTTATATCTATGTGAATCTATCTTCTTCAAGGGCCTTTGTCATTTTTGAAACATGTTGTTTGACAATGACTTACCTTGGTAAGCATTGCATAGAAGAGATTGTTCTCCAAGCCAAATTATATAGATCTAAGAAGAAATGGGAAAATAGACATTTTAAATATTTTTGTGTGCCTTTTCTTAATACCAGGCAGGAGAACTGGGATTGTCTGATCACTGCTGTGCTTAGGAAGAGAAGTGGGAAAAGAATGGACAGAGTAGTGCGTGTCAGATGCTATGATGGAGCCAGTGACCTCAGAGCCAACCTCCCAGTTTTGGTTGATTCTGGCTCCTTGAGAAGCTTCTTAAACTTTACTTTTAAAATGGATCTGAGGGTCCTGGGATTTTCATGTCCCTTCATTCTTCTCACCCCTCTTCTCTTCTCCAATCCCCAGCCATACATTTACAGCACCAAAGTCCTGAAACTGCTCTTCCCAGGATCAAAAACAATGTTCAACCTGCCATGGTCTATTTGGAATTTTTACTCCTATCCTCTTTTAGCTGTGATACTACATTCTACTATTACCATTGTCTCTTTCTCAAGTATATTTTAGTTCTTTATAATTATTACAGTACACCATGATGAGAAAATTTCAGTGCTACACATCCTTCGTATTTCTCTCCATGGGACTTCCCAGTGACTCCATAGGTATTAACTCTGTACAACATAACATGTCAGGTATTTTTGTAACATTGTTTAATTAACCAACAACTCTATGTTGATTATATTTATTTAACAAAAGACAGATATAAGATTTTAAAGTTCATATGACTTGATAAGCTCATAAGACTCAAAATTGTATTTAGATCCACTTCTTTACTCAAAAACAATTTGATGGCTATTTGTTTCTATAAACTGTATATAATATGTACCTAATATGTCCTTAGTGAATATATAATATATGATGTTCACTCATTTCACTTACTGACATAAAGTAATAACTATTCTAAAATCACTGTCTTTTTACTGCTCTATTCAATAGGTAGTCTGTGGTTTCTTTGGAAAGGGAAGCAAGACTCCTAGCCTACCAAAGTTGTCTTCTTACCATGACTGTGTATGTACTTTCTATGACAGTTACATTGCTGCACCTTGCCTATCTCCTCCTCCTACTAAATAGCTTTCTCCTATGACTTACCCAATAGTAATTTTTGTTGCACAATGTATTTGTTACTTGCATGACTATGTGCAAAACATCCAACAAAACAATTTAAAGAAGGAAGGGTTTATTTGAGTTTACAGATCCAAAACTTTCAGTTGAGGTGTTGGAAGTAGGAGGTGAATACTCTGATCACAGTGCATTCAGAGTCAAGAAGCAGAGGAGATGAATGCTCCTTCTCAGTTTTATTTTCATTCTTATTCTATCTGGTGACCTCAGCCTCTGAAAGGGAATTGCCCATATATAGGATGAGTCGTTTTCCTCCCAGTGTACCCAATCTAGCGAGTCCTTCACAGCATGCCCAGAAATTTGTTTCCATGGTGAATCTAAATCTTTTCAAATTGACAATCAAGATTAACCATGACATACCTCATCTAAAGCACACAACCACAGTGCTATGGTGCTATTTTTCTGGTTATAAGTTATTTGTTGCTATGAGAAATTACTTTTTTAATTTTTTCCATTCAATTATATACACTTCCTTCCCTCCTCCCAATCTCCTCCTGCTTCTTCACACCCCCTCTCCCTCTCCCATCCTGCTTGAGAGAGAGCAGGGAACCCTGCCCTGTGGGAAGTCCAAGGCCCTGCCCCCTACATCCAGGCCTAGGGAGCTGTGCATCCATATAAACTCGGGTCCCAAAAAGACAGAACATGCCATGCCGTAAAAACAAGTCCCAGTGTCCATCTGGATTTGGTGAGCTCCCATTAGAACAGCACACTGCCTCAGTTGGTGGACCAACCCCTCACAGTCCTGACTTCTTTGCTCATCTTCTCCCTCCTTCTGCCTTTCAACTGGACCTTGGGAACTCAGTCCGTTGCTCTGATGGGGGTCTCTGTCTCTATCCCCATCCGTCGCCAGACGAAGATTCTATGGTGATATTAGAGATAATCATTAGCGTGATAGTGGGGCAAAGACCGTTCAGGTAGCCTCTCCTCTGCTGTCCAAGGACCTAGCTAGGGAACATCCAGAATGGGGAACATTTTTGGAAGGGAATTTCCAGATGTGTTTTGTCAGCACAAGAAACTCAACAGCATTTACAGAATAGATGGCATTCTAAGCATAATGTCTTTTACTTAGACATTTTAAAAAATAAATTAAAATGTGGTAAGAAAGAAGACAGTGGCCAGTTTCTGTACAGAAAAGTCAAATTTCTTATGGCTTAAATTGTTTGCTAAGTAATTCTAGAATTTCCATAATTCTGTGATAATTTAGTAGAAAGTTTGAGGCTGCCCTCTCATATAACTAATTCCTGACAAGTCAGAATAAGTAGCAAGAATTTCCCTAAAAAGTGCCTTTTAAATGACTTGCTGAGTGTTTCAATTTAGCCCTTCATTATAGGAAATTTCACATAAAAGTGTTGTAATCTTTGAACTAATATTATAAAATTGAAGAACATATATAAAAGAAAATTCATTATTTTATTTCTTAAATAGAATCAAGTTCTTTAGATAGGATCTAGCAAAGAGTGAATGAAAATCAATATGTATATTTATGCATGCATGTGAGTGTGCACTAATGTGTGTGTGTAACATTTTACAATAAATAGCTTCAAATTGCTTCTATTTATGTAGTCAAAAGAGGAAAGCAATTATTTTTAGAGGGCATTTGCTTTCCATGTCATTTCTAATGTCATCAAAAAGAAACTTTATTGTAAATAACTATATCAAGATTCAATTTGTAGGGGCTGGAGAGATGGCTCAGAGGTTAAGAGCACTGGCTGCTCTTCCAGAGGTCCTGAGTTCAATTCCCAGCAACCACATGGTGGCTCACAACCATCCGTAAGGAGATCTGGTGCCCTCTTCTGGGCTGCAGGGATACATGCTGGCAGAACACTGCATACATAATAAATAAATAAATAAATAAATAAATAAATATTAAAAAAAAAGATTCAATTTGTAGTTAGAATATAATTTCACTCATTTGAAAAGTTTAAAGGACCGTAAGGAAAACAAGATAAGATAAATATACTGTAGAAACAATTTAGAAAATTGAGAAATCTACAGAACAAATATATCCATGGTCTGTGTTCTCAACATTGAATCATAAAATGCCTGCACTGAACAGCACTCCAGAGATGAGTACCCAGCCCTTATATGGAAAGGATTAATCCAGGATGAACATGAATACATTTATAAACATATCTAATTGAAGTTATAAAACACAAACTTAAGTTTTCAAAATGATTGATAATTAATGTAGATGGAAGTTTCTGTCCCACCCAGTCCTGAAGATGTTCAGTCCCCAAAAACACACAGAGGCTTATATTAATTATAAACTGTTTGGCCTAATAGCTCAGGTTTATTATTAAGTAGCTCTTATAACTAAACCCATAATCTTTTCTATGCTTAGTCACATGGATTGGTACCTTTTCGCAGTAAGACATTATCTATCTATTTATTTATTTATTTGGTTTTTCAAGGGTTTCTCTGTGGGTTTTGGAGCCTGTCCTGGAACTAGCTCTTGTAAACCAGGCTGGCCTCGAACTCACAGAGATCCACCTATCTCTGCCTCCCAAATGCTGTGATTAAAGGCTCAGTAACACATTCTTATTTTTGCTTCTTCTGCATCTTGCTGGTGACTGAATCTCTACCTTTCATCTTCTGAGAATTCTTTTAGTCTGGCGACTCTGCCTATATTTCTTCCCTGGTTGCTGGCCAATCATATCTTTATTAAACAAAAGTATTATCCTACTGCATTTCCCATCCACTCCCCCGTTTTAAAACAAGAACTCCAAATCTATTCTCTTTTGTTTAACTTTTCTCTTGACCATTATCTATAATAACTTGTAACCAACACTCTAAACAAGGACAAATATTCATAATTTATTCTCTTTTGGGAACATGGGCATGGTTTTTTAGGTTACTTCCTGCTGATAGGTGGCACTGATAATCATATGGGATCCTAAAAAAAATTTAGGATTATGATCAAGTCATGACTAGAGTAGTCTGTGAGGCTGAATCACCTTGGTCAGCAATTTTGAGGTTGTTCTGGATGTAGATGTCAGAGGAAACTTCAACAGAGGTCCTCTGAAGCATTGGATCATCTGGGCCATCTGTTCCCATTGGAGATTCTTCAGAGGGTCTTCCTCAATCAAACCTTATTTTTCTTAACCCAGAATGCATCCACAGCCTCTCACTTTCTGTGGAGACAAAGCAAAACTTGTTCTCCAAAGAAACATGTCTTTTGAATTAAATTTTGAAATCAAGTCATTTTCAAAATGCATAGTTTGGATAAATCCAGCAGAATTTATAATCAAATGTCTTATAGCAGCTGTTGCTCCTTCCTCAGAAGTCAAACGATTCAAAAACAACACTATAATATACAGTACCCTGGCAGTGTATTTTGAATCTTTACATGGCTTTTATTTTTTACTCTATTTCCTTTATTTTTAATTTTTGGTTTATTGAAACAGGTGTTCTATCTATATCTTTGGTTGTCCTGGATCTTACTTTGTAGACCAGGCAAAGTTCAAACTCACAGAGTTCTGCCTTCCTCTGCCTCTCAAGTACTGATATTAAAGGCATGCACCACCACACCCAGCTACTCTATTTCCTCTATAAAGGACTTTCTCTATTCTTTTTCTTTTTTTCTCCTAAGCCTATGTATATCTTTAAATACATTGTAAACTGTTTAGAGGTGGGTTTTTTTTTTTTTTGCTATCTGAACCTGTCTTTACTGCATATATCTATCTTTTGTGAGTACACAAGTCTTTAATCTTCTAAATGGAATGACTAGGATTAAAGCTAGCTCTACACCATACCTTAGCTTCCTGAGAGTCGAACTTCATGGTGAAGGTACAGGCTGGAGCCCTGTTTATTGCCATATCTCTGCAAAGTTTCTAGTTTCATGCTACCACCAAGAAGCATGCCACTGGCTGCTCATAAACACCATTTAAATGTTTGTTGACAGGGCATTTTAAAAGAGCTTCAAGATTTTTGCTGCTAATGCTGTGTCAGGAAGCCTCTCTTAAAGGAGCCATGCTTCTGCTTGTCTCTATCAAACAGAGCCCACCTGAGAAAATGCTGGTACCAAGAACTTGTGTTTAACTGTGTTCTTTTTGTCTAGAATCCTTTTCCTTTAAGTTTTTTCAGGCTTTATACACAAATTCTTGCCAAATGTTTGGGCACCATTTGTAGATGGAAGTTTCTGTCCTGTCCAGTCCAATAGCCTTTCAGTCCCTAAGACACACAGAGGCTTATATTAATTATTAACTATTTGGCGTATTAGCTCAGACTTATTAATAGTTAGCTCTTACAACTTAAGTTAACCCATAATCTTGTCTGTTTTGCTACATGCCTTGGTACCTTTTTCATCTTGGCTCCTCTGCATCTGACTGGTGACTGACTCTCTGCCTTTCCTCTTCCCAGAATTCTCCTACTCTGGCTGCTCCACCCATACTTCCTGCCTGGCTACTGGACAATCAGTGTTTTGTAAACTAATACGAGTGACTAATCTTTACAGTGTACAAGAGCATTATCCCACAGCATAATGTTGTGAAAAAATTTTAGTCTTTCTTCATTTACATGTTTCCCTCTACATTATGAAGTTGATTAAACCAAACAGTATGTACAACAGTGTTGATATCCTGAGTCTGTGACCCCACATATTCAATTTCCACAGCCCCTTTGATGAACTTTAGGTCCTAAGACACAGTAATGGCAGTAATGTCTGGAAGTCATTGATGGTTTTTAAAAATCTGTTCCTGTTACTCCTATTTCCAAGTACAGGTATTAAATTAAAAGGCACTAATTTATGTGCCCCCCCACCCAAATGTTGAAATACTCACCTGTAGTACCTACAGTCTGGTCATACTCAGAAACCAGGTTATTACAAAGTATTAAAATAAGGTCCCACTAGGATAAGATGTTTCTAAGAGAGAGGCAGATGGTGGGGGTCTAGGTAGAGACACATGGGGAGAGCAGCATAGAAATGGAAGGCAGAGATTACAGGAATACATCTGAAGGCCAATGAATGCCTGTAGTCATCATCTGGAAAGCGACAGAAAATGTAGATCCTAACCTCTTGATTCCTAGATTTCTAACTTCAACCTCAAGATTTAAGAGTACATTTCAGTTGTTTAAAGACACACAGATTTATACACACACACACACACACACACACACACACACAGACAGACAGACAGAGAGAGAGAGAGAGAGAGAGAGAGAGAGAGAGAGAGAGAGAGAGAGAGACAAACACGCGATGCCTCACAAACTATAGCCTCATCCTCTAGGGTAGTGCAGGGCCACAATTCAATGCAGGCAGCTGCCTCCAGAATCCTCCCTATTTCATTAAAGTGCCTTTGAAAATCACAAAACACTCAGCAGTTGAATAAATTAGCACCTAAATGTCTAAGTATTCTAGACACATGTGCAAAGACATGCACAAAATAATTTCTTCTTATTATTGTAAGTCATGTCTAATAAAATATTTCAGTATTTTGTAGGAAAACTTCCCCGACTCTTAAAATTATACATTAGACTAACAAATAGGCAAATAATAAGCAAAAACAACTAAAACTAAAGCAAAATAAAACAGTGAAAGCAACAATAATGACTACACCCACTAATTTGGTTCAACAGACAAAGGTACTTGCTACCAAGACTGATGCCTGAGTCAGAATCCCAGGACCCACTGCAGAAAGAAAGAACTGTCTCCTGAATGCTGCCCTCTGTCCTCTGATAATTATCCTCTAACCTCCACACATGTGCCATGCATGCACATGACTGTACACATGAACATACACAAGTAAATAAATGAATAAAAATAAAAATCCACAGTTTTGGTGTACTGAGCAGTTATTTATCTCTGAAAAAATGTACTATTTTTCTCATAAAACCATTTCCAAACTATTTAATAAAAATATCTAAGACAATATTTTTCTGACAAGTGATCAAATTGCTCTCTCAAACATCCATAAATGGGTGGACGTTGTTGGAGCAACCATCCTTGATTGAAGTTTGTGGGTATTTTGTTTTTAGTGAACCCCTCGGCCACAAGTCTTTTACTCCTGCCCTATACTGAGAGAAATTCGCTAATGATTTTGAAGTTAGAAGACATTTTCTGTGTAATCTCTTCCCTTGGACAAGGGAAATGATCTGCTTTGCAGTGTGTGAGAGAAGAAGAAGAAGCAGGGGGGAAAAAAGCCACTACTGGTGGAGTGGCTCCCTGCCATTATCCAGGTAAGTAGAGGAGCTCTGATGAGCAGGCCTAGAGTTCCATGAGCAGCTGGGGACCACAACCAAAAATGACTTCCAGTCTCCTTTGAAAACATCAAATGGCTAGCTAGGCCAGTATCACCTGTACCTACTGCTTATACTTAATATTTCAAAACCTAACCACTATCAACACCACAGGAGTCTATATTTCTTCCTGGTCCAGAGGAAAGGCCTCTTAGGGAAAGGTTGAAAGAGAAAGTTAAGCAGTACTTTCTGAAGGTCAAGCCACTTAACAGCTTTGCCAGGTGCAATCGGGATCTTGCACTTGCCTTTCAGAAGGCATTGTAGGTGTGATGCCTTCAGAGGCAAACGAGGTCAACAGGCTCCAGTGTTCTATACAGTAGAAGCTTCTGCGCTTCTTCAGAGAGCATGCATAGTACATAAAATAGCTTTTGTGAAAACATTGACAGTGAGGTTGGCAAGCAGGATTTAATTATAGATAGCATAGCTGATTTAAGATCAAAACAGTTGCGCAAGTCTCTTTTTAAATGATTAATCCAATGCTTTTTTGTAAACAGATCTTTTAGCATATTATTATTATATTACTGTCTTGTAGGAAGCAGATTATCATCTAAATAGTGTACACTAAAAGCAAGAGGAAACAGCTCTTTATGTCTTTTTAAAGCAGAACAACAAACTTTTGACATAAAGTTGTGTTATTTGTAATTATTCATTCATTTTTAAAAAAATGATTCATTATCATTATTATTAGTATTTTACATCCTGACCACTGTTTTTCCTCCCTTCTCTCCTCCCAGTCCCACATCCACTTCACCTCTGCCCTGAACCACCATCTACTCCTCCTCTATTTCTCTTCAGAAAAGGTCATGCCTCCCATGGGTATCAATCAAGCATGGCATATCAATTTGCAGTAAGACTAGGCATGCCCCTAGGATTAAGGCTTGGCAAGACAATCCAATATGAGGACCATGTACCAAAAGACAGCAAGAGTCAGAGATAGCCCCTGTTCCCAAAGTTTGAAGTCTAGTAAGAAGACCAAGGCATATATGCATAGTGCCTAGGTCAGTGGCACGCTGCTTCCCTGGTTGTAGGTTCAGTCTCTGTGAGCTCCTATGAGGACCGGTTCATTGATTCTGTGGTGTTTCTTGTAGTGTCCTTGACCTCTCTGACTCCTACAATTCTTCCTTCCCATTTTCTTCAGAATCTGAAGGATTCTCTGAGCTCTACCTGGTGTTTGACTGTGAGTCTGCATCTGTTTCCATCAGTTGTTGGGAGAAGCCTCTCCCATGACATTTGGGCTAGGCACCAATCTATGAGTATAGTAGTAAATCTTTAGGAATCATTACATTGACTTCTTTGTTTGTTTGCCAGTCCTGTTTTGTTCTATCATAGGTCTCTGGGCTATCCAACATCTGGGTCCTGATGTTCCTGGCAGTGTCTGGTGTGGGTGCCTCGATTTCTGTGCCACATTTACCCCAGCACATCTTATAGGCAAGAGAAATTATAGGTTGAGGGTTATATGGCTGGGTTGGTGTTTTGAACCCTCCTCTGGAAGTCTTGCCTGGTCACAGAAGATGGCCAATTGAGGCTATGTATCACCTATTGTTAGGAGTCTTAGTTAGGGTCAGCCTTGCAGATCCCTGAGAGTTACCATCACACTAGTCCTCTACCTCACCCTGAAATGACCATCTTTTCCAATCATCTCCACTAGTTCTCTACTCCCATCCAATCCCTACCTGATCCCTCTTGTTCCTATCCTCACCCACCCACAGTCCACCTGCAAAATCTATTCTGTTTCTCCTTCCAAGGGAGATCCATGCATCCTCACTTGAGTCCTCCTTGATTCCTAACTTCTCTGGTTCTGGTTGACAGGTATACTTCACTTTACAGATAGATATGAATAATTTGCATTAGTATAGATTTTGCTTATTGATAGAGATTTAAGGTCAAATTTGTTATATGTATATGCATTTCTGATATTTATTAAGGTATTGTGATTGTGTAGTTCATTTAAAAATGTAATGTATATAGGTTGTTAATGGATAATCATTAATATTAGTCAAGTTTGTAGTCATGTTAGTTAGATTTTCTAGATATATAGATATATATTTCAGTTAGATCAGCATTCTTCATATCTTTCAAAGACTACAGAATATGCTATTAAATGTTTTAATAACTTAGGACTTTTCAAGACAATGAGACACTCACTTATAACATACATATCGTGTTTGTCTTTATGATTCTGGGTATGGTTTATCTCACTCAGGGTGGTGTTTTTTCTTTTTTGTTCCAAACATTTGGTTGTAAATTTCCTGATGTCATTATTCTTAACAACTGAGTAATACTCTACTGTGTAAAAGTACCTCATTTTGTTTATCCATTCTTCACTTGCGCAAGGTCTATGTTGTTTCCAGTTTCTAAAGAAGTCCCTATGAACACAATTGAATATGTGTCCTTGTGGCATGGATCATACTGTGGTAATATGCCCAAGAGTGGTATAACTGGGTCTTGATATAGATAAATTCACAATTTTCTGAGAAACTGCGGTAAAAATTTCTAAAGTGGCGTGTACAAGTTTGCACCCCCACGAGCAGTGCAGCACTGTCATCCTTGCTGCACATCCTCTCCAGCATAAACTGTCATTTGTGTTTTTGTTCTTGTGTAAGATTCCATCTTACACAAGTCTTTTTGATTTGTATTTCCCTGATAAAGGATGTTGAACTTTTCTTTAAGTGTTTCTCAACCATTTGAGATTTCTCTATTTAGAATTCTCTGTATAGATCTGTACCCCATTTTTAAATTGGACTATTTGGTTTATTGATGTCTAGTTTCTTTAGCTATTTATGTATTTAGGAAATTAGCTGTATGCCAGATATGGAAATGGTTAAGATCTTTTCCCATTCTTTGACTGCCATTTTGTCCTATTGCTGGTGTCCTTTGCCTTCTAGTAGCTTTTCAGTTTCATGAGGTTCCATTTATTAACTGTTGACCTTAGCGCCTGCCTTACTGGTGTTCTGTTCAGGAAGTTGTCTCCTTTGTGTATGTGTTCAAAGCAATTTCTCATTTTCTTTGCTATCAGGTTCAGTGTATCTGACTGTATGTTGGGAATTTTGATCCACTTGGACTTGTGTTTTAGGTAGGATAATAGATATGGATCAATTTGCATTTTTCTACATGTCAACATCCAGTTAGACAAGCACCATTTGATGGAGATGCTTTGTTTTTTCCTTATACAAATTTTTGCTCTTTTCTCAAAAATCAGGTGTCCATAGGTGTGTGGATTTATTTCTTTGGCTTTGGTTCAACTTCACCTGTTTGTTTTTATGCTAATACCATGATTTTTTTTTATCACTATAGCTCTGAAGTAGAACTTGAAATCAGGTATAGTTATACCTCTGGATCTTTTTGTATTGTAATGGATTATTTTAGCTATCCTGAATATTTTAGTTTTCTATATGAAGTTGAATATTGTTCTTTCAATGTCTGATGAGGATTGTATTCATTTTGTAGATTGTTTTTGTTATAATGGCCATTTTTAGTATGTTAATCCTACCGATCCATGAGTTAAGGAGATCTTCCATTTTATGATTCCTTTTCCAATTTCTTCAAAGACTTGAAATTCTCGTTATACAGGTCTTTCGCTTGTTTGGTTAGAGTTACAACAAGGTATTTTATATTATTTGTGGCTATTGTAAAGGTTGTTGTTTCCCCAATTTCTTTCTCAGCCTTTTTATTATTTGTAGATAGGAGGTCTACTAACTTTTTTGAGTTAATCCTACATCCAGTCATTTCACTGAAGGTTTTATCAGCTGTAGGAGTTCCCTGTTATAATTTTTGGTGTGTTTATATATACTATCATATCACCTGCAAATAATGACTCTGACTTCTTCCTTTCTACTTTGTATCCTCTTGAACTCCTTTAGTTGTCTTATAACTCTAGCTCTAACTTTGAGTCATAGATTCAGTAGATACAGAGAAAGTGGAGGGGCTTGTCTTGTTCTGGTTCTAGTGGAATTGCTTTGAGTTTCTCTCCATTTAACTGATGTTGGCTATCAGCTTGCTATATATTGCCTTTATTATGTTTAGATATGTTGCTTGTAAACCTAATCTCCCCAAGACTTTTATGATGAAGGGGCATTGAATTTTGTCAAAGGTCTTTACAGCATCTAATGAGATTTTTTTTTATTTTTATTTAATTTAGTTTGCTTATATGGTAGATTCTGATGATAGATTTTCATATCTCTGCATCGATGGGATAATGCTTCTTGATCATTGTAGATGATATTCTTGATGTGTTCTTGGGTTTGGATTTGGTTTGCCATTTTTTTTGAGTATTTTGACATCAATGTTCATGAAGGAAATTGGTCTGTAATTCTTTCTTTCTTGAGTCTTTGTGTTGTTTGTTGTTTGGGTATCAAGGTAACTGTGGTCTCATAAAATAAATTGGCAATGTTTCTTCTGTTTTTGTTTTGTAGAATAATTTGAGGAGTATTGATATTAACTCACCTTTGAAAGTCTCATAGAATTCTATGCTAAAACCATCTAGCCATGATCTTTTGGGGGGAGGAGTGTTGGGGGTCTTTAATGACTGATTCTAATTACTAAGGCATTACAGATGTATTTAATATGTTTATCTGATCTTGATTTAACTTTGGTAAGTGGAATCTATCAGAGATTTGTCCATTTATTTTAAATTTTCCAATTTATGTAGTACATGATTTTGAAGTGTGGCTTATTATTATTATAATTATTATTATTATTATTTTTGGATTTCCTCAGTGTCTGTCTATATCTTTTTTTTATTGTTCCCAATTTTGTTAGTTTGAATATTCTCTGTCTTTCAGTTTGTTTGTATAAGGGTTTTTCTATCTTGTTTGTTTTGTCAAAGATCTAACTCCTTTTATTCATTGATTTTTTTTTTTAGTATTATTCTATTTGTTTCTATTTTATTGATTTCAGTCCTCGGTTTTATTATTTCTTGCCTTCTACTCCTCTTGGGGATATCTGCTTTTTTTCCCCTAGGGTTTTTAGTTCTGCATTTGGAGATCTCTCCAAGCTCTTT
The DNA here is from genome assembly GCF_018167655.1 of Microtus oregoni. Taxonomy (NCBI): domain Eukaryota; kingdom Metazoa; phylum Chordata; class Mammalia; order Rodentia; family Cricetidae; genus Microtus; species Microtus oregoni. Next base: position 39,288,661 of record NW_024543062.1, on the reverse strand, counting down.
ATGAAGGCACTTAGTCCTATGAATTTTTCTCTTAGCACAGCATTAATTGTGTCCCATGAGTTTGAGTATGTTGTGATTTCCTTTTCATTACATTCTCGGAAGTATTTAATTTTCTTCCTTATCTCTGACTTGTTTAGAATTGAAATGTCATCTTGGTAGATTCTTTTTTTTTTCATGTGTGTGGAATGTCCTTCCCCATTTCTTTTGATTAAGTTTGGTTTGAAGCATATTTTGTTAAATACTAGAATAGCTATACCAGCTTGCTTCTTGGGGCCTCAGTTGATTGAATGGACTAAACTACTACTTCCTTTTTCCCCTCATATGAAGTCAAGAAATGGCATGTTTCATTTCCTGACCCCTATGATTCTGTCAAACTGTGAGTGGAATGCAACAGCCACAGAGCAGAGAGGGAGGAGCCAGTCACTGGAGCCAATGGTCCCCATCAAACATTTTACAAGATATTAAAACAACATTTCCATCTCATCATTTGTAAAATAAATATCTTTAATAGGAATGTATAGATTCACTGAAACAATTGACAAGAAACTGTATATGAGGCCTCAAATATATCTCTTGATAAATGATAAGTCTTCTTATATTCTTTTTAGATTACTAGATGTCTATACCAAAGGATATGGTTCACAGTGAGAAAAAATGATTTATACATTGTAATCTTTAGATGTGGCAGGATAATTTGGATTTTAAATGTTAGATATAGATTATATTATAATGATACTAGTCTTACTTCAGTTTCAAAAATGGATGACTGTTTAAATAATTCAGAGAATGGATAATGAATGAATGAGTGGATGAATGTTGTCTCTGTGTCTGCTCTCTGAGCACCTAATTTTGTCTGGTCTTGACCATTTAGAGAAAACCTTTCAATAGCTGCGATGTTCTAGTAAGAGCTATTGCAAAGTCTGGAAAAAAAAAGTTTGGAGTTTTAGACTTCAAGGAGTGGAATATCATTTTTATCACTCGTGCCATTTGATATCATGAGTGGCAAGCATGTTCAGAATGTTTTAGGAGAACTGATCTGATCAAGGTGTGAAGGCCAGAAGTGGAGGAAGAGAGACTGTTGGTGAGGCCTCAAGCTCAGAAGCAGCTGCAGGGATTTTGACAAAATTAAAAGACAATGGATATCATTTTAGCTAGCACCTGCTAGAAAATTGTACCATTATGCATCAATCTTGCACTGTGGTATTAGTAGTCACTATCTACTGGGGACATACTTACTATATTGTACTATATGAGGAAAGTGAGCCTTAGAGATCAAGTGATCAAATGACCAAAAAGAATGACAGGTGGAATCTCAGGCTTTCTGAATGAAAGTTTTGGGTTAAGAAATACATTTGTTTGCCAATGTTCTGATGCCAGATCTAATACTTTAGAAGGAACATTCTTTTTTTTTATTTTTCCATTCAAAAATTTACACTTCCTCCCCTCCTCCCAATCCTCTCATGCTTTTCCACTCACCCTCCTACCTGCCCCTCCCTGTTGGAGAGGGAGTCCAAGGGCCTCCCCCCCTACATCCAAGCCTAGGAAGCTGTGCATCCATATAGACTAGGGTCCAAAAAAGCCAGAACATGCCATAAAAAACACGTCCCAGTAGGCACTTCTCAGTCAGCCCCCATTGTCAGCCACAATCAGAGAGTCCAGTTTGATCACATGCTCATTTAGTTCTGGTCCAGCTGGATTTGCTGAGCTCTCAGTAGATCAGGCACACTGCCTCAGTTGGTGGCCCAACCCCTCGAGGTCCTGATTTCCTTGCTCGTCTTCTCCCTCCTTGTGCCCATCAACTGGACCTTGGGAGCTCAGTCAGGTGCTCTGATGAGGGTCTCTGTCTCTATCTCCATCTGTAGCAGGACAAAGATTCTATGGTGATATTTGAGATGATCACCAGTGTGATAGTGGGGCAAGGACAGTTCAGGCACCCACTCCTCTGCTGCCCAAGGACCTAGCTGTGGACATCCCATAGATCCCCTCTAGAGCCAAGTCTCTTGCCAACCCTAAAATGGCAATCCTGCCTCTAGGAATCTCAGGATGAGACTGTCTCTGAGAGCTGTAGCACTCCCCCCACCCATTTTTATCCCTCTCTATGTCTAGGATTAAAGTCATGCATCACTGAGATTAAAGTCATGCAACATCTGATTTCTATGGCTACTAGTGTAGCTACTGGGAATAAATGTGTGTGTTACCATAACCTGGTCTATCAGGCTGACCAGTGGTATTGCTTTGCTCTCAGATCTTCAGGCAGTCTTTATTTATTAAAATACAATTGAAATGCTACTACAGGTCTTAAGTAATGAACCAGAATAGCAAACTCTGTTAATCAGAGAACATTCTGATGCTGAACTCCTTGAACTAGGAAATACTTTCAAGAAGAAATTTAAAGAGCTTGTCATGGTCTAGTCTGTGATGTGGTGGGATATTGGAACAGACAGACTCAGTCTGAGTATTGTATAGATGGGAAAACAAAGTATTAAAACTGCTTAATATTCCGAGGAGACTGCATAATTGGAAGCAATGTGAAAGGATCAGTCATGATGGACTGGCTCATAGAAGCCATTAGTGACACTTGGTAATAGCTGGCTGAGGCACCACAAATATCAGGGAATGAAAGACATTATGACAAGGACAGGCATTACTGGAGAAATTGGGCATGAGAGAGGCACTGTTGGATGCTGTGTTCACTCGGTCAAAAAGGACTGAACTCACAACAGAGTTAAGAAAGAAGTCAGTTCAGTGGGATCTGAGGACTACCTGGGGGGGTGGTAGTTTGGCTGAGCCCATGGATAGGATGTCATGATTATGGTGTAGAATCAGCTGTGGCATGTCTGAAGGAATTGGGTCAGGTGGTAAATTAGATTTGTAAGGTACTAAAGTATTCAAGAAGGAATGAACAAACCAAAAAGCAGAGAGTGGTGCCTGATTGTAATGCAAGTGTAGCAAGATTTGTGTGAAATTAGAGTTTCTAAGGGAACCATTGATAGCAAGGCAAATAAAATATTCATAAACTCTGAGAGGTTTAAAACATCTACAGTTCACCAAACAAGTTTGGAACACACAGTGACTCAGGTAGAAAAGATGGAGTTTGTTCTGGTGTTAGGCAATTATCTCCATAAAGTATGTTGATTCTCCCTGCAATTCTCCTGTAAGAGAATATACTGAGATTGAGATTGTACATGCAGTTTATGGCCCATTTAGTAACGAGTTGTGGCTGACAGAGAGGCAATCTCAACAGTGCTGGTTCAGAGTCTGTAGGAACTGGGGATCTGCCTTACGTGGCAGGTAAAATAGTGTGACTGTTTGTAGTAATAGGGCGGCGGGGCTGCATCCCCAGCACCCTGGCTGCCTGCTAGCTTATGCCCCGAAATAACAACACACAAATTGTATTCATTTAAACACTGCTTAGCCCTTTAGCTCTAGCCCTTACTGGCTAATTCTGATATCCCGATCAACCCATCTCTAATAATCTGTGAGCACCTGTCTTAGTGAGCACCGGTATTACAGGGAAGATTCTAGCCTACGTCCATCCTTGGTCGGAGCTTCGTGTGTGTCTGCCTGGGAGCCGGGCATGGCGTCTCTGAGCTCACTTCCTCTTCCTCCCAGCATTCTGTTCTGTTTACTCCTCCCACCTATGTTTTAACCTAAAAGGGCCAAGCAGTTTCTTTATTGCTTAACCAATGAAATCAACAGATTGATATATGACACTCCCACATCACTTCCCCTTTTTCTGTTTAAACAAAAAGGAAAGGCTTTAACTTTAACATAGCAAAATTACATATAACAAAACCGTTATCAAGCAAGAATTACAGTTACAATATTTATATCTATTTTATCTTTTATCATAACCATGGAAAACTATAACTATCTATCTATTCTTCAACTCCAACAAAGACTCCAGAAGAATACAATATTACCTAAGCAACCAAAAAGTAAGCAACTTTTAAAACTCTAGAAATGACAGAGACATCTCGCTGCCTGTACAGTCACCCAAAGTTCCTCTGTAGCGTTGGGGCATCCATCTTCGCCCTACAGGCCCATAGTATCCAGCAGACATTTCCACAAAGCAGGAAATTTCAAAGGCAGTCACTATCTGCTTGTTCTGAAGAATGCCTTGCAGACTCTTTCATGAATCAGGAACCCCTAAAGATCATCTCACCTTTAGGCAAGTTCAGTATTCCTCTCTTTGCGGGTTCTCTGTGTCCAGTTTATGCAAAAGACCAGGCAAGAGCAGTTTCTTGCCCAAATGGCTATCAAACTCCATAAGGATCCTCTTCGATGCCCATCTTCTTCCTGAAGTAGATTGGGCTGCCAGGAGCAGTTGTGTCTCATTGTCATGAAAAGCCCAAAGTTATTAAAAAATTTAAAATGCCATATTCTATAATCTTTGAAAGATATAAATAATGCCTATCTAAAATATATCTATGTACATCTAGAAAATCTTAACTAACATGACTACAAACTTGACTATTATGATTATCTATTAACAATCTATATTTCCAATTATACATTACATTTTTAAATGAACTACACAATCACAGTGCCTTAATCAAGATCAGAAACACATATACATATAATAAAATTGACCTTAAATTAATATCAGTAAACCAATGTTCATATCAATGCAAATTATTCACATCTATATCATCTCCCCCTTTAAATATAAAAGAATATTTATAAGCAATATTTGGGAATATGGACGTAGTTATTTCTCTCCAAACTGCTTCCTGCTGAATGGGGGCGTTGTTAATTAGGTCTATCATGGTATAACCTGTGTGTTAGTTTCATCTCAGTTGGCAGTTGAGCGAAGCAATTTTCTGAAGATGTTCACAGCAACCCTTCAGGAGGGCATGGTCCATCATACCATATCTGAATAGAAGAAATGAACAGGGTCTCATCTTCTGTAAAAACAAAATAAGAAACTCGTTTCCAAAGCATCATGTTCTTAGATCCAAATTTCAAAGTCAAGGCATTTTCAAAATATCTATGTTGGATTAGTTCAGCAGCATTTATAAACAAGTATCTTTTAGTAGCTTGTGCTCTTTCCTCAGCATTCAAACAATTCAAAGAGAGCATAATAGCATACAGTATCAAGATTCTCTGTGTATTTTCCATCTTTGTGCATTTTATTTTAACCTCTATTTTGTTTATTTTTATTTTTTGCTTTTTGAGACAGGTTCTCTATATCTTTGACCTGGAATAACTCTGTAGACCAGGCTGTCCTTGAACTCTCAGAGATCCACCTGTCTCTGCCTCCCAGGCATTGGGATTAAAGGATTATGCTACTACACCTTGAACTCACAGAGATCTGTTTGTCTCTGCCTTTTAGGCACTGGGATTAAAGGTGTGTGCTACCACACCTTGAAGTCACAGAGGTCAATCTCCCTCTGCCTTCCAAGTATTGGGTTTAAAGGTGTGTACTACCACACACAACAACTCTCTTCTTTTTTTTTTACTTTCAGAACTTCAACTTTTAGCTTGCATATATTTTTAACACACTGTAAACCATTTAGAAATTTTCTTTGTCTTTGAATCTCTCTTTACTGTATATCTCTCTCTTTCTGACCAATTCCCTACATAGACTACCATACCCAATATTGCTGTATTAAAAATTGATTTAAGTGATGAGATATTGTTATACTATATTAGTAATGAGCGAATCAATCCCACACCAGTTGGGATTCAAAGGGGTATTTATTTAGGGGAAACTTACAGAACACTGAACAGCCAGGAAAGGAGTCTAGTCGCTGGAGCAAGAGCGGGAACCAAGAGAGCTAGCCGAGGCTTGCTGCTCTTTTTTAAAGAGAAGTAGACCATGCCCCAGTGGGCTGGTATTTCAGCAGCTATTGGCTGAAGGAGCAAAGGCCCTCCCACAGCATATTAGATCTTGCTAATAGTCATCATCGTCTTCATTATTATTATTGTTATTATTATTATTTTCCTTCTGAATTCCAAGATCAATTCATGCTTTCTAAAAATTAATGTCAGTACACGTTCAAAGATCTTGCTCACCCTTGTAAAACAGTTTTATTATACAGTATTATGGTGTCTTAAAGATTTGAAAAAGCATCTGGAAAACCAGTAAAATAACAGTGGGAATCTCAAATGAAGTGTTCTTTTGTGGTTGAAAGAAAGCACCCTAAGAGTCTCTGTAAGTTTTCAAGTACCTAGGAAAGAACTCTCAGTGCTGGTTATGGGCTATAACCCTGTGAGCTGTAGACTAGGAAGATCGCTGATTCCATGCAAGCATGAAGATTATTTGTCACTGCTTTTGGTCCCATGTAAGAATTGGATGAAGAATCCTTATTGCTCAAGTTATTGCATGTTTTTGGCTGTAGGATTGAAGAAATCAAGCTGATACTAAGCTAAAACTATCATTTCCTACTGGCCATTTTACTTTGTTTTTTTCTTGTCAGAAGATAGTTTTGGGGAAATTGTCACCAATAGTGCTTCATTATGGACAATCAGCAACATGACAGGCAGGATGTGCCCGCTGGTGCAATAGGGGTACAATTATGATGGGTGCAACCTACGGCTTTCTGACTGGATCAACGTGCATTTCAGGGGAAGCTGTGTTTTGTACTATAAACCAGCATAAGACCCCATGTCTGGGTTAGTATTGTGGAGATAATACTGCTATTGTTTATTGGTCAAACAGATGTGGTATACCTGTCAAATTGCCTTCTTAAGATTTCTGTTAATGCACATAGATTTCTGCTTCTGTCAGAATTAATGGTGAAAATTCTTATGTTGATGAGCTAATTGTCTCTGTTGGAGACTCATCAATCAAACTGCTAAGAATAGGTAACTAATTCTGTAGCACACTGGGCCAAAGCTCACTCAACAAAGGACTATACAAATATATTCTGGCCTCCAAGGACCTGAGAACATCATAGATGACAAGGTGCAAAGAATCTAAGAGTCAGATGATGGGGAGCTTCCTTCAGCCAATGGCCTTTGAGAGACTGGACCAGGTTGAAGTATGGCTTTGGGGCACCAAAAATCTGCAGTCCCACCCACTCAGCCCTCTCCTCCCATGCTCCATACCTGGATGTTGGACCCCTTTCCTGTTCGGTGGGTTTTTTTCTATTAATAAAGAAAAAGTTTAATATACCCTATTCAGAGGTAGTGTGGGATAATTTGATTCGTGGTCCCCGCATCTGATGCATGACCTACACACTGCTTCTTCTCCAGCTGGTGATCCCCATGGGGCTTCTTCTGCCAGTCCTGCATGCACAGTTCATAGGTGGCAACTCACAGAAAGTGTTGAGCTTCCTTTGTACTCTGAGTACCAAGTCTGGGAATTGCTTTAATTGTCCTTAATTACTGTTCTTAATATGTTAAACAAAACATATTTATCAGTATCTTAGTAGGAGATGGCATACAGAACTAGAGCAAAAGATCACAGAGAAGCCAGTGGGAGCTTCTCCTCCATGTTAATCAAACACTACACTGAAGAATATATATATATGTATATATATGTATGAAGAATATATATATATATATATATATATATATATATATATATATCATTGTAATTGAGGGATTACAAGACACAGGCAGGAATGAGAGTATCATTACTCCAGAATCTTGGCATCTGAATTGCCATCTTCAAGACACAGATGTCAAATTCCTAGAAATTGAAACCCTATCTCAAGTGAAACAAAGCACAACACAGGCTAAAGCCTTATGTAGCTAGTATTACAGTGAATTTATGGGGTCAGAACCTGTTGCAGCAATGGAATATCCAGATTAACATTCCTGTGCAGTTCCAAAAACTCATGTTTTTGGAAAGGTTATTATAAGGCATTATAACCAAAAGTCATCAGCCATTCAGCCTATACAAGAACACAAAGCAACTAGCAAACATTCAGAGGTACTAATGTCTCTACCTTTACAATGGTTAACTGAAAACCAATATGGGTTAAACAATGGACTTTAACAGAAGAGAAATTGCAAGCTTTAGAACAGTTGGTATAGGATCAACTAGATGCTCACCATATTGAAGAATCAACTAGCCCTTGAAATTCTTCTGTATTGCTGTTAAAAAGAAACCTGGAAAATGGAGAATGGTGACAGATCTACGTGTTGTCAACAAGGTTATTCAACCTATGGTCCCTTTACAGTCTGGAATCCCTCTGCCTTCTCTATTATCAAAAAGATGGCCTCCATAGTTATTGATTTAAAAGATTGCTTGTTTAATATACCTTTATAAGAAAGGACAGAGAAAAATTTGCTTTCACAGTGCTTACTAACAATAAATCTCAGCCTACTAGGAGATACCCACAAGAAATGCTCAGTAGTCTGACCCTGTGCCAATACTTTATAAATCAACCATTGGAAATAATACATAAGCAATTTCCTAAGTCTATAATTTAACATTATATGCATGATATTTTGCTATCTGATTCAAATGCAGATATTTTGAAAGAATGTTTGAAGAAGTAAATAAAGTTTTGCCTAAATGGGGATTAGAAATTTCTTCCAAAAAATACAGAGAGGAGATTCACTCAATTACTTAGATTATAAAATAGGTTTACAGAAAATTAGAACAAAAAGGCATAAATTAGGAGTGATTAATTGTGGACTCTTGAGGACTTTCAAAGATAGTTAGGTGAAATCTCCAGTCTATGACCAGCTGTTGGGATAACACCTGACCATATAAACAAAACCTTAGATGGTGATAAAGACTTAAATAATCACAGAAAATTAGCAATTGAAGCTGAGAAAAAAATTAATGGTTACTAAAGAGGAATGTATCATAAATATATATCATAGTCCCCTTATTCCACATTCTCTCCAAAATAAGCTATCATTAGTGTTTTTGATCTTAGCCTCTCTGACAGGTATCTCAGAGATGTTTTGATTTGTGTTTCCCTGATAGCTAAGGATGTTGGGCGTTTCCTTAAGTTTCTTTTGGCCATTAGAGATTCTTCTGTTGAGAATTCTCTGTTTAGTTTTATACCCCATTTTTAATTGGGTTTATAATTAAATTTAATTGGGTTAGAATTTTAATGTGTAATTTCTTGAGTTCTTTATATATTTTGGAGATCAGTCCTTTGCCTGATGGGGGGTTGGTGAAGATCTTTTTCTATTCAGAAGGGTGCATTTTCGTCTTATTGACTGTGTCCTTTGCTTTACAGAAGCTTCTCAGTTTCAGGAGGTCCCATTTATTTGTTGTTGCTCTCAGTGTCTATGCTACTGGGGTTACAAATAGGAAGTGGTCTTCTGTGCTCATGCTTTGAAGACTGCTTCCCACTTTCTCTTCTATCAGGTTCAGTGTGGTCAGATTTTTATTGGGGTCTTTAGTACATTTGGACTTGAGTTTGTGCATGGAATTGATATGGATCTATTTTCATTCTTCTACATGTTGACATCCAGTTATGCCAGCAACATTTGCTGAAGATGCTTTCTTTTTTCCACTGTATAATTTTAGCTTCTTTGTTAAATATCAGGTGTTCATTGGTGTGTAAATCAATATCCAGGTCTTCAATTAGATTCTATTCGTCAACCTCTCTGTTTTTACACCAATACAAAGTTGTTTTCATTACTGTTTCTCTGTAATAGATCTTAATTTCAGGAATGGTGATGCTTCTGGAAGTTCCTTTATTGTAAAGGAGTGTTTTGGCTATTTTGGGTTTTTTGTTTTTCTAATGTACATTTTTTACAGTGTCTTATCTAGCTACAAACCAACAATGACAAATAACACTGCTCAGAAATGATGAGTAACTTGTTTCTTTCTAAACTGATTGTACAATAGCTTTAAGTGCTAGAGGAAAGACAGTGTTTGTTTAGGGAACAATTTTTTTTCTCTCATCTACATAGTTACCTTGACTCCATCTGAGTAATTTTCCTATAGGTGGTTCTGAGACCATGTCACTATGACCACAGTTTACATGTGTTATTTAGGATTTGGTTATATATTCCTTAACTGGACTTCATTCATCTTTGACCTTTTCTTCTACAGGAGAAAATGAGAAACTTCCTAAAGTAGACAAAAGGTTCAACTCAATGGCTTCAGAATATGGGATAGAATCCAATCAAAGACAGAGAAAGTACAGAGATGCAGAATACAAGAAAGGAGTAAGGTAAGATATAAAACGGTATTCATTGAGGTTCTTGATGGTCTCATGAAGGGACACATCACAATATATTACACAATGCTGTCTTTTTTAAAGGAACTCTTGTGGGTTTCCTTTCTCCCACAGAGCCCCCCTTTCAGAATGTTTGTTCATTTCAGCATTTACACACATATTCTGGAAGACCAATTGTAGGATGTGAGCTGCCTGCACATGTAGATTTGAGCAAAGAATTAGAATTCCTGTGCTTATGGATATATAAAAGGCAGGCTCACAGTACACAAGATGATCAATATTTTTAAAATATGCAAGTATATGGTTATTACTTCTAGATTTAATTTATTCCCAATTAAGTTGTCTTATTACCAAACTTATGTATTCCATTTTCTAAACACCCCTATTTGCTTGCTTTTCTGTACTTCTTATAAAATTATCAATTCATAGTTATAATTCTTTGCATCCCTTATTTTATCATGCATCCCATTAATATTTACTAAATAGAGACTTTGTGATTAAAGTAAGTTGCTTACTTTGGGTCCAAAATGTCAATGATTTAATTAATTTTACTGATTTCCTACCAAAATGCCAGGAATTTTTAGCTTTTATCTTCCAGGGAGTTCTGATTTTTTCCTTTTATAACTGCATTAAACATAATCATGAGCTTTCCCAGATTTGATGTAAGTATTGGCTTATATCAAATTGAGATATGAAACAAAGAAAGTAACTTTATCAACAAACACATATAGTATATATTTTGCTTGTTTTAAAAGCATTATGATATGACGTCTCCATTCATGCTGCCAGAGTCACAGTGCAACAGCAAAGGAGTATACTTCAGCTTTGTGAGGAGTAATCAAAGCCAGTCAAGGCTGCACTTTGAGGACAGAAAGTGCCCTTCTTGTCCAAGGGCAGACCACACCATGGCAGTATCAGTGTGGCCTACAGTGCCCATTTTCAAGTGCACAGCATTTCAACCATCTCTTTCTCAGTCTAGGCCTCAGGCCCCAAAATACTGACTACTCCTCTCAAAGCAGTTAACACTTGTCAAAAGAGTAATAAAGAAGCAATAAGAAACCCAAGCCTTGTTTACAACTCAGGGAAAATGAAGAGTCATTTTCTCAGTTTGTGTAACAATTCTAGAACTTGCAGATGAAGAATAAAATAAACACTGTTCTCAGAATTTTGAAACTCCAGCCATGTACTAAAACTGGAAGAACTATGGAGTCATTGACTGAATTCTATAAATACACACAGTAAATATGATTGTTTATTTGTAATTAAATACAATTTCAATAAGTCTTTCCTTTCCTCCCTCCAAACCTTCCCATATACTTGCTTTCTTTCAAATTTAGAGACTCTTTTTTCATTAATTGTGGTTAAATGTATTATAAATATATATCATAGATAATATATCATTTATGTACCTCCACATACATATATGTGTAAATAATAAGCATGACCTGTTCCATCTGTATAATGTTTCATTAGGTTACTTGTATTTATGTTTTCAGGGTTGATGATTCATATTGAATTAGCGAATTGGTGTGTTTTTCCCTGGGGAAGACAACTTCGCCCATTCTCATTATTTCCTATTTGCTTGCAGTTTTTGCGTAGACTGTGTGCTTTTCATACACATATCTATATATTTATTTAACAACAATTGATCAGAAAAGAAGCCATACATTTGAAAGGGAGCAAGCAGAGTTATTATGGAATGATTTCAGGAGAGGGAAGGAAGGAAGAAATGATGCATTTCTATTATAATCTCAAAAAATAAAAGATATGGGTGCCTAAACCATAGGCTACACCTTACAGATCTTCTTCCCTCTCTCTCTGTTCCCTCAGACTCAATCCCCCAGTTTAACTGCTAGTGGTACAGCAAAATTCTAGCTTCAGCCTTTCTTAATCCTTCCTCACATCTATGAGTCCCACAGAACATCCCCTCCTAGCCTCATTCACCCCAGTTTTTACTTTTTACCAGATCCTAACCCCAGTATGCACTCCCTGATAGCCCAAGGGTAGGTCCTCTCAGGGCAACAAGTAAGCTGAAGGAAGGTGCACACCTTTCTGACTGCTCCTGAGAGCCAATGCTGCAGTTGCATCCTCAGTTCTGTAACTGGAAACCTATTTTGGTCTCCCTTTCTTCTCTGACCCCATTCCCCACAGATAAAAATAACCTTCTTCTTTAACTTTCCTTCCCAGTTTCCTAGCCTCCAACACCCACTGGAATTCCCTGCTAAGAGAGTAACTGAGCAGAAATCCAAAACAGATTAGACACAACTTTCACACTTTCCAAAAAATCAGAAAGAAAGTAAAAACCAAGGAGCAAAACACCTAACAAAGACAAATTCAGAAATAAGTACCTAGAACAATAATCATCCCAAATACAGATGCTAGCATAAAGACACAATCAACAATAGTCAGGGTAATATGTCTCGACTAGAGTCCAGCTGTCCCACCACAGTAGGCCATGAATATTATAACATAGCTGAAGCACAAGAAAAAGAACTTGAAACCAACGATAAGAAGATGACAGAGGCCCTTAAAGAGGAAATGAGTGAATTCCTTAAGGAAATACAGGTAAATACCACCACATAACTGGAAGACATGAATAATTACTCAAAGAAATCCAAGAAAGTACACACACACACACACACACACACACACACAATCCATTGAAGGAAACAAATAGGAGTTTAAGACCAAAGATTGGGTATAAAAATAATAAAGTAAACAAACAGTGGCTATTCTAGAAATAAAATTTTAGGATTTAAAACAGGAACTACAGAGGAAAGCTTCACAACAGAATACAAGAGTTGGAAGAAAGAATCATTGAAGATACGAGAGAAGAAATGAATATGTCATTAAAAATAAATAGTAAATTTAAAATACTGTTGAGACAAAACATTCAGGAAATTTGGGACCCTGTGAAGAAAACAAACCTAAGAATGATAGATATAGAGGAAGAAGAAGAAACCCAATTGACAGGCTCAGAAAATATTTTCAACAAAATCATTGAAGAAAATTGTAAAGAAGGAGATGCCTATAAAGTATAAAAAACATATAAACACCAAATAGATTGGACCAGAAAAAAGCACACTTTCCACATAATAATAAAACACTAAGCATACATAAAAAGTCTATTAATAACTGTAAGAGAAAAAGGCCAAATTATATATAAAAGCATAATTATACCTTGCCTCTCAATGGATACTCTAAAAACCAGAAGGGCCTGAATAGATGTCCTGCAAACACTAGGAGACCACAGATGCCAATCCAAGACTATTTTACCCAGGAAAACTTTCAATCACCACAGAATGAGAAAACAAGATATTCCATAATAAGGCCAAATTTAAATAATGTCTGTCTGTAAATTCAGACATTCAGAAGGTGCTGGAAGAAAAAATCCAACTGAAAGAGGATAACTATACACAGAAAGGCACAGGGAATAAATGATCATACCAGCATCATACAAAGAAGGGAAACACACACGCGCACGTGCACACACACACACAGAAATCATCAATTATTGGTCATTAAACTCTCTCAACATCATTGTTCTCAATTTCCCAACTAAATTATATAAATTATTAGAACTGGTATGAAAACAGTATCCAACTTTCTGCTGCACCAAAAGAAACACACCTCAGCATCAAGGATATATAATACCTCAGGGTAAAGGTTGGAAAAAGATATTCCATGAAAGTGTACCAAGAAGCAAGCTTGTATAGCCATTGTAATATCTAACAAAATAGACTTCAAACCAAAACTAATCAAAAGGGATGAGGAAGGACATTATATACTCATCAAAAGAAAAATCTACCAAGATGACATTTCAGATGTTAACATCTATGCCCCAAACACAACACAAGGGCAGCCCAGTTTGTAAAAGAAACACTATTCCAGCTTAAATCACATATTGACCCCCACACACTGAGGGCGGGAGACTTTAGTGCCCCACTCTCATCAATGGACAGGATATCCAGACAAAAACTAACTGATGTTATAACCAAAATGACATAACAGAACATTTCACTCAACCACAAAGAAATATATATTCTTCTCAGAACTTCAGAGAACAGTCTTCAAAAATTTTTTTTATTTATATATTTTTGTTGAAAAAAATTCCGCCTCCTCCCCACCTCCCATTTCCCTCCCCCTCCTCCCACTTCTCTCCTCCTTCCCCCCCTCCATTCCCCCTCTTTCTTGAGTCTGAAGAGCAGTCCAGATTCCCTGCCCTATGGGAAGTCCAAGGTCCTCTCCCCTCCATCCAGGTCCAGGAAGGTGAGCATCCAAACAGGCTAGGCTCCCACAAAGCCAGTTCATGCAGTAGGATCGAAACCTAGTGCCATTGTCCTTGGCTTCTCATCAGCCTTCATTGTCCGCCATGTTCAGAGTCCGGTTTTATCCCATGCTTATTCCGTCCCAGTCCAGCTAGCCTTGGTGAACTCCCAATAGATCAGCCGAACTGTCACACTGGGTGGGTGCACCCCTCGCAGTCCTGACTTCCTCGCTCATGTTCTCCCTCCTTCTGCTCCTCATTTGGACCTTGGGAGCTTAGTCCGGTGCTCCAATGTGGGTCTCTGTCTCTATCTCCATCCATCGCCAGATGAAGGTTCTAAGGTGATATGCAAGATATTCAACAGTATAGCTATAGGATAGGGTCATTTCAGCTTTCCTCTTTTCAACATGGTCAAGTAGGCTTCATCCCAGAGATGCAGAGAAAGATGGTTCAGGATATGAAAATCGGTCAATGGATTCTACCATATAAAAAAATTGAAACAAAAAACACATGATCAATTTATTAAATACTGAATGTGCCTTTGACAAAAATCCAACACCTCTCATAATAAAAGTATTAGAGAGACCAGTGATACAAGAGACACAACTAAACATAATAAAGGTAATTTACAGCAAGCCTATAACCTGCATAAAATTAAATGTAGAAAAACTTAAAATAATTCTACTAAAATCAGGAATAAGACATGGCTGTACACTCTCACCACATCCATTCAATACATTACTTGACATTCTAGGTAGAGCAATAAGACAATTAAAAGAGATCAATGAGATATAGGTTGACAAGAAAGAATTCAAAGTAACACTATTGACAGATGATATGGTAATATACATAAATGATACCAAAAATTCTACCAACTGATAAACTCCTTCAATAAAGTGTCTAAATATAAGGTTTACTTAAAAAAAATCAGTAACCCTGCTCTACAAATTATAAACAGGCTGAGAAAGAAATCAGGAAAACAAAAAACCACAATTTACAATAGTCAGAGGATATATAAAATATATTGTTGTTACTCAAACCAAACAAGTGAAAATGAAGTACCTGTGTGTTGAGAACTTCAAGTCCTTGAAAAAAGGAATTGCAGAATGGAACTGTCACCCATGCTCATGGATTGGTAGGATTAGCATAGTAAAAATGGTCATCCAATGACAGGCACTCTACAAATTGAGTGCAATCCCTATCAACATTTCAAAATAATTCTTTACAGAACATAAAAGGATAATTCTGAAGTTTATATGGAAAACCAAAATACTCTGAAGAGGTAACAATTCTGAATAATAAAAGAGTTGTTTGATATCCCACCATTCACAATTTTAAGTTATAATGCAGAGCTATCGTAATAAAAACCACATTGTATTGGCATAAAAACAGACACATTCATCAAAGGAATCACATTGAAGATCCAGACATAAATTTACATTCATAAATATGATGGTTTGAAAGAAAATGGTCCCCTTAGACTCATTAGGAGTTGTGGCCTAGTTGGAATAGATGTAGCCTTGTTAGAAAAGGTGCATCACTGTGTGTGGGCTTTGAGACTTCAGATGCTCAAGACAGGTCTAGACTCTCCCTTCCTACTGTCTGGCAATCCCAATGTAGAACTTGCAGTTACCTCTCAAGCACCATGTCTGCCTCATACTGCCATGCTTCCTCCATGATGATAAAGGGCTAAACCTCTGAATTGAATCCCACCCCAATGAATTGTTTTACTATGTAAGAATTCCTGTTCACAGCAATAGAAACCCTAACTAAGAGAGACATGTTTGGGATGTTGCTGTGATAGGCCTGACCATGCCTTTGCTTGGAAGAATGCAAACTGAAACATTGAATTAGAAAACTGGTTGAACATTTTATGGGTCTGAATGGGTCAAACTAGTAGAAACATGGAAGACAGTGGTACTGTGGGTGATTTTTGCTGTGGGAAGCCTGGCACAAGAAATTTCAAAGAACTTTAGTATGTGGTCTAGAGAACATTCTTTGTAATACAGTGTCAAAGAATGTGGCTGCTTTCTGTCTTTCTCCAAAAAAATCTGCCTGAGGCTATATTGAAGTTACTGATTAACAGTTTAAGCAGAGGAGATTTCAAAGCATTCTACTGTTGACTGTTTCCTGTGGTTGCTAGTGGCCAGTCTTATGTAGATATATAATGAAAAGGGGCAAACTGAGGAAGGAAAAATAAAAAGTGTATGGCCTGTAAAGAAAGCAGCACCAGAAAGTATAAACACACTAAGTAAAAGCCTCATGCTAATTGAAAAAATCGAGTGTTAGGTTTTTTTTCAAAATTACTTTTAGGATCTAAGGAGATGATCATGTTTTTTTTTTTTTTTCCAGTTTGTTTATATGGTGGAATACATTGACAGATTTTCATATGTGGAATAATCTCTGCATCCATGGAATGAAGCTTACTTGATCATGGTGGATGATCTTTTAGTTGTATTATTGGATTCAGTTTGTGAATATTTTATTGAGAATTTTTGCATCAATGTTCACGAGGGAAAGTGGTCTGTAATTCTTTCTTTGTTGAGTATTTGTATGGTTTGAGTGTCAGGATGACCATGATCTCATAAAAATGAATTGGGCAATGTTCTTTCTGTGTATATTTTGTGAAATAAGGTCAAGACCACACACAGCTAAACTCCCAATTTATGAAAAACAATTAAAGAAAAGTGAAAAGAAATTAAAGAAAAGTTTAGGGATAAGTGTGGTAGTATATATCATTAATCCTAGCACTCTGGAGGCAGGAGCAGGCAGATCTCTGGTCTACAGGGTAAGCTCCAGGACAATCAAGCTTAGGCAACAAAGAAAACCCTCAAGACCAGAAAGCTGGTGTAGGATGGGAATCAATGCAGAGACCCACAGCCAGATACTACATGGAGAATCTAAATTGGAGGTCTCCACCAAATCTATTCACTCAGAGCTCAGGGAATTGTCTGGAAGAGGAAGTGGAAAGACTAAAAGCCAAAGATGATGGAGGATACCAGGAAAATGGCATTTAAAATCAACTAAGCAATGCGCATATAACCTCACAGAGATTAAAGCAGTAAGCATACATTCTACATAGATCTGAACCAGATCCTCTATCATGTGTTATAGCTATTAGCTTATTATTTTTATGGTATATCTGGCTGTGAGAATCAGTTGATCCATCTCTGAGTCTGACTGCTTTGAGTCATTTCCATGTTCATGTTATAGTTTTTGCTTCCTCTTACTCTATTATATTTTGTTTGTTTGTTATCTCTTAGAAGACTGATTTTTTTTTCTAATGAGAGACAGAATAAGAGTAGATCTAAAGGGCACAGAAGATGGAGAAGAAGTGGGAAGAGGGGAAAACTATAATCAGGGTATATTTTATGAGAAATGAATCTATTTTCAATAAAAGAAAAAAGGAAAGTAAATGTCAGAAAAAAGAAAATACATGTAAGAGATAGGCTATAAAATATATTGTAATTTTAATATTAATTTCAGAAACTTAGCTACCAATGTGTGAAAACAAAACAAAAATAAAAACAACAAAAAGAATCTGTAGCATGATTAATAAAAACCCAGAGACAGATAATGGGGTTCAACCGGAAGGTCATAAAAACAAAAGTGACAGCCACTGGTTCTTTTTTTTTTTATTGATCTATACATTTTTGTACACTCCACTCCTTTCTCTTTCTCCCCTCTTTCCTTCTACCCTCCCCCTTGACACCCATGCTTCCAATTTACTCAGGAGATCTTGTCTTTTTCACCTTCAGCCACTGGTTCTCACCTCTACAGAAAACTTCTGTCTATAAATGGTGCCCAGACATCTGTAAAATATTTCCACATAAAGCCTAGAAGGCTTTTTTTTAAAAAATAAATAAATAAATAAATAAACAAATAAATAAAGGATTCTAGATAGACAAGAAATCAGTCATGTACAGCTTCTTGGTAACTATCTTTTCTCTCGTAGATTCTGTTTACTGTCAGAAAGTAGAGGCATGGCTCCTTTAAGAGAGGCTTACTGGCTCAGTGTTAGCAGCAAAAACCCCATAGAGTGGGGACGAGGCAGAAATCCTTAATAAATAAATAAATTAAAAAAAAAAAAAACCCATAGATCTCTTAAGAAGCCTTGCCAACAAACACTTAAATGGTGGTGCACAGCCAGCATCAGGCTTCTTTGTGGTAGCATAAACCTAGAAACTCTGCAGAGTTGTGACAATAAATCTGTCTCCCACCAGTACCTCCACTATAAAGTTAGACTCTCAAAAAGCTAAGGAATGGGGTGGAGTTAATCCTATCCATATTGCTTAGCAGATTAAAGACTCATGGGGTCAGAAAAAAATAGAAATACACATACAGACAGATTCAGACAAAAAAGGACCCACTAAATGGTTTACAATGTATTTAAAAATGTATGTAGGCTTGGAAGAGCAATAAAGGATAAAGAAAGTCCTTTAAAATAAAGAGAGAAATAGAGAGGTCAGGTGTGGTGGCACAAGCTTTTAATTCCCACACTTAGGAGGTAGAGGCAGATGGATCTCTGTGAGTTTGAGGCTAGGTTGGTCTACATAATGAGTTTCAAGATATTCAAAAGTGCAAAAAGAAACCCTGTCAAAAAGAAAAGAAAAGAAATAGAAAGTTTCTTTATTTATAAAAAAATAAAAGTTTTTTTTTTCAAAAAAGTCACATAGAGAAGGAAAACACACAGAGAATATAGATACTAAAGGTTATTGTGTTGTCTTTTAATTGTTTGACTACTGAGGGAGAAGCAACAGTTGCTAAAATATATGTGGTTATGAATGCTGCCAGATTAATGTAACCTTTATATTTTGAAAATGCCTTGATTTTACAATTTAAATAAAAAAAATGTTACTTTGGAGAAGAGGGTTAGCTTTTGTTTCCACAGGAAACAAGAGACTGAGGTTTCATTCTGGGTTATGAAAAATAAGGTTTGATTGAGGAAGATCCCCTGAAAAATCTCTAGTGGGAACAGACAGCTCAGATGATTCAATGTTTTCGAGCACCTCTGTTGTACTTCTTTTTGAGTTCTCCATCTAAAACAGCCTTCAGACTGCTTGCTGAGATAATCCAGCCTCACAAAATACTCCAGTCAGGACTTTATCATAATCCTAAATTTTCTTTGGGTCTCCATTAGATTATCAGTGCCCCCATTTAGTAGGAAGAAGACTAGAAAACAATGCCCACATTTCCAAAGAAATGATTATAGATGTTTGTTTTTGTTTAGTGTGTTGGTTACAAGTTGTTATAGATAATGGTCAGGAGAAAAGCTAAATGAAGCAGAAAAGATTCAGGGTCTTGTTTTGAAAAAAGGGGGAAATGCTGTGGGAAAATGCTTTTGTACACTGTAAAGATTTATCAATCATATTGGTTTAATAAAACACTGACTGTTCAGTAGCTAGGCAGTAGATAGGCTAGGAGACCAGGCAAGGAGAATTCTGGGAAGATGGAATGCAGAGAATCAGTTACCATCCAGATGCAAAGGAAGCAAGATAATGCCTCACTAATAAAAGGTACCAAGACATGTGGCTAAGCTTAGAGAAAAATTCTGGTTTAATTTAAGATGTAAGAACTAGTTAATAATAACCCTGAAAGCCGAACAGTAGTGGTACATGTCTTTAATCCCAGCACTTGAGTGTCAAAGGTAGGCAAATGTCTGTGAGTTCAAGGCTAGCCTTATCTACAAGAACTAGTTCCAACATGGTTAGGGCTGTTGCACAAAGAAACCCTGTCTTGACAAACAAAAACAAGAACAAAACAAACAAACAAAAAATAAACCAAAAACCATAAGCCTGAGCCAATAGGCCAAATAGTTTATATTAATATTTAATATCAGCCTCTATGTGTTTGGGACTGCCTGACTGTGGAATGGGTGGGATGAAAAAAACTTCTGTCTACAAGAATCCTTTTCCTTTCCCTTTTTATTTTATGGAACCAATTGTTTTATCTTCATTATGGGAATTTTTTTATGTCTCATTGCCTCAGCTTCTCCCTGCTAGCACTCTTTTGCTACTCAATTTTGTACTCTTTATGTTGCTTAACAAAATGACTTACATGGAAGAAATTAATATTATTGCAGTTATATTTGAAGGATTATGTAAACATGCTATATAAATATAGCAGGTGATATTTCTTGTCTGAACAACACTGCTTTTTTAAACCATGCCTCAGATTACCTGAGCTCACAGAGCCAAAATGAGACTGAAGAACAGTAGAGACAACTGGACTTGCTTGTTTACTTTAAAAAACTTTTGCTTGGAAAAAATATGGCTATAAACGAACAATATATACTCAAAATTTCAAAATCCACAATAATATACTAAAATATTATATAATATACTGTATATTAGCTTGGATTTTGATATTTTGAATATATATAATTGAAAATGTGAATATTTAAAAATATGTATAGATATATAATTTGTTTTAATT
This sequence comes from Microtus oregoni, assembly GCF_018167655.1. Taxonomy (NCBI): domain Eukaryota; kingdom Metazoa; phylum Chordata; class Mammalia; order Rodentia; family Cricetidae; genus Microtus; species Microtus oregoni. Next base: position 39,267,859 of record NW_024543062.1, on the reverse strand, counting down.
TGTTTTTCAAGATAAGGTTTTTCTGCGTAGCCTTGGCTGTCCCAGAACACACTCTGGCCTAGAACTGAGCTATCTCCCTGCCTCTGCAAATGTTGGGATTAAAGTCATCCACTACCAGTGCTGGGTTATGTTAACATTTTTATGTTGGAATTTTTGACATTTTCCCAGTATTTGGAATATAGAGAACAATTTTCTTTTTCTTGAAAGACTGTTCAGTATGATGTAATCTTATGTAAGATTTCAATGAATAAATGAATAATTCAAATAAAATTCAACATTTTTGATCTGATGCATAATACGATTTTTCTTTCTCCCTCACTGCACTTAGCAAACTGTTAATTTAATGTAATATTTTTTCTACTTCATTGAATCAGTATTAAGTTAGAATGTTTATTTTTGTTCATTTCAAGTTCAATTATTTTGGAAATCTAGTTGACACAACCTTGAGATTTTAAATTCTTTGTGAACTATGGAACAATGGTTACTGTGCTCTAGTCATGAAAGAAGCAAAGCAAAGAACTCATGTCTGTTAGCTTGTGACTCAGAATTCAGTGTTATGAGCTTAACTATGTAGCAGCTTTTGTAAGTTTTAAAAAACTTTATATGTGCAAAACTTTGTGATTCCAGACTGGAGCGGAGTGACTGACACTTATAATAAATGAAAGAGTGCTCAGTAAGTGACAGTTCTGAGTCTACTATTAGAAAGCTTTATAAAGGTCTGAATAATTTAACATCTGCTATGTTTTCACTGTTGTTCAATTTCAAGTATCAGGTCATTCCCCAAACAGAGGTTTCATCCAAAGGAAAGAAGAGAGGAAACCCAGGACAGCATTTGTAGGAAGGGATCAAGGGATTGGTTGAGGAGCCACACTCCAGAGTCCAACAGTCTTTGCATGAAACCAGTTGTTTGTGTTGCTGTGGTTTTGCATTCAGAAGTGGGTGGGTTTCTCCCTTAATAACTCACTGAGGAGTCAGTTTCCAGAATGACTTTACTGGGAGCCTGGCAGAGTGGCGCAGCCATTTTTGATGGGAACAGCAAAAGCCATAAGGCCAGCACAGTTGTTTGACAAAGATCTAGCAATATTAAGCCACATGATAGCTGCCATGATATATTTGGTTTTCATCTCCACCTGGTGCATATGTGGGTAACTTTTAATATTGTGCAATTTGAAGGTATTGGAAATTTGATGGGAAAATTCTTATGAATCAGTTATGCCTCCTCCCTGGACTATGGTTTCTTTGCTTCCCCAGAAAAGCTCTGAGCATATTGCTCTTTCTAATTTTAGAGACATAGCCTTATCTACTTCAAGGACTTCTTACTCAGGACCAAGATATTCAAAACAAATTCTCCTTATCATCATATCATGCCTGACTCATTCCTCTCCTTGCCTATGTCAACCCCCAGAGCTGGGCTGGTTCCTTGCAGCAGAGTTCTAGAATAATTGGGTATGAGTCTCCTCACTTAGCTATGGTTTTCTCCCAGAAGTTTGCTGCATTCCTTAGAACTACTGAGCTATACATCAAATTTCTGAAAGAATTGTGGGAGTAATTCTCAACCTTCCTAATGCTGACCTTTTAATACTGTTCCTCTTGTTGTGGTGATCCCAACTGTTGGAGGAAGTTGCTAGTTAGTTCCTGGCTGCTCAGCCCGAAATAATCACACAGAAACCATATTATTTAAATCACTGTCTGGGCCATTAGCTCTAGGTTCTTATTTGCTAACTCTTACATATTAACTTAACCCATCTCCATTATAATTTAATCCATCTCCATTAATCTGTATGTATCTGGCAGTGGCTTGCCAGCAAACGTTTAGCATGTCTGTCTCTGATAGCATCTCCATGGCATCTCCCCAAATCCACCTTCTATCTCCCAGTGTTCTGTTTAGGTTTTCCTGTCTATCTTTGTTTCCCTACAGCTCTGATATAGGCCCAAAGCAGTTGCTTTATTAACTAATGAAAGCAATACATAGACAAAAGGACCTCCTACACCACCCAACCATAAAATTATATTCATTGTTACTTCATAGCTATGTTTTTGCTACTTATAAACAATGACTTCAATATCTGTGTTTTTTGATGGTCATAGGTGATAACTGTGAAAGGGGTCCTTGTTCACCAAATGGGTTGTGAACTACTGCATTATACAATACAAAAATAAAGAATCACACATTTTTTTTTTTTTAACTGGGGCAGTCTTTTGGGCCTCTGGCAGTGAGATCATAATTTATTCTAAGTGCTTGAACTGGCTTTTTGGAGCCCATTCTCTCTGGAGACATACCTTGCTCAGCCGAGATACAGTGGGGAGATCCTTGGTCTTGCCTCAAAGTAATGTGCAAGAATTGACTTCCCATGGGATGCCAAATTCTTTCTGAGGAGTGAATGGGAGTGGGGTAGGTGGAAGGAAGGGGAAAGAAGAAAGCAAAGCAGATGGACTTAGATTCAAAATAAGACGAGTTTGTTTTAAAAATAATAGATAAAAAATACAAAAAAAGAATCACATAAATTCTAATAAGGAACCCAAGGCAAGAAATAGGCAATTGTTAACATATGCAGACAAGAAGAGCTCTGGTTGAGGAAAACAAAAAGATTTGATTTCAATTTTAATACTTTCTATTCTTCTGAAGAACGACAAAATAGAAATAGAAAGTGATGTTTATCATAAGGCTTTTTTTCCTCTCCGAAAGAATTCCCCCATCCAGAGTTTTCTTGTCTTTGTTTTTTACCTTCTTCTAAAACAAGGTAAATCTTCTGTACATATCACAATCACACATACACACATACACACACACACACATACACACACACACACACACACACACACACACACACACTTTGGCATTGTCCTGTAGAAAAAATTGTCAAAAGGAAAACCATTGAATCATAGAAATGGAATAGAAAATAACTTTATGTATTTAGAAAAGAATTTTAAGAACAATGTTCAAAGGCATGCTTTTCTTGTTTGTTTCTCAAAGAGGGCAATGTAGAGCACACTGTCTAGCTGACATTAAAGAGAGTCTTCTCTGGAGTGTGATAGGTGTAGGAGATGATGAACATCTTAACACGTAAATCCTGTGTAGCTCCCAGGAAAAACTAGCAAGCTTCTTGCTGATTGTTTGTGGGTCCTTTTCCAGGGGGAAATGCTTTTACTTCTCACAAATATGGGCCAGTAATGGCCTAAAGAAGCAGGTTAATTACAGAGGTATACAGTGGGAAAGAGAGGTGAGAGTCTAACTGGAGTCCTTTGTCAGAGATCCAACTCTGATTCCAGCATATCAAGACTGACCCCAAAGAGAATAAAGCAATAGGTAAAAGGCAAGCTGTATTTGTAAGACGAACAGATCAAGCCTCTCAACCCATATTTGGAATAGTATTAAGAACTTTGGTTTAAATACAGAAAAATTGGGATGGGGTGAAATGTATGCCTAATTAAGGAATATTGGTCAGTCTTCTGGCTATTTGTTATCTCCATCTTAATTCTATAAGATGGATGAAAGAAATGACTTCTTTCTAGCATGGGCAATCTCATCATATAGTGATCAGTTGGTCATCTTGCAAACAAGATTGTTGACAAAATGACAGAGGGATTCTGGAACATTCTTGGAGGTTGGGAATAGGACATCATGAAAACTGCCATCAGGACATCCCAAATGACTTAATTTTGAGCCTTTAGCCTTGAAAGGGGGTAAGGCACTTCAGGTATCTGTGGTGTTTACAATACTTGATGCATTAACACATTTTCCTACAGAGTAAGCTGTTGACTGAATTTTCTGTCCTGTCAGGTTCCCGCAATTAAGTCCCAAAGAAATCACACAGAGGTCTACATTGGTTATAAACTGATTGGCTCATTAGCTCATTTTTCTTATTAACTCTTATAACTTATATTAGCCCATTAGTCTATGCTAGCCATGTGGCTCAGTACCCTATTTAGTGGGGCAGTCAAATCTTGCTTCTTCTGTGTCTGGGTCAGGAATGCAGAAGGAACTTCCTACTTCCCAAAATTCTCTTGTTCTTATTTACCTGCCTCTATTTCCTGTCTGGATGTCCCATCTATGCTTCCTGCTGGACCAATGGCCAATCAGCAATTATTTAAAATATAATTGACAGAATACAGACCATTGTCCTATAGCACTTCCCCCTTTTATTTAAAAAACAATAATTCTGAATCTAATATCCTTTGTTTAGATTTTCTCCTCACCATTAGCCATAACAACTTATAACTAACATTCTAAACAAAGGAAACTGTCCATAGTCCATTTTTTGGGAATGTGGGAGTAGTTTTTCAGGCTACTTTCTGCTGGGGGGAGCACTGATAATCTTATGGGGACATAAAGAAAATTTAGAATTATGATCAAGTCATGACTGGAGTATCCTGTGAGTCTTGATCATCTCAGGCAGCAGTCTTGAATCTCTTATGGATGTAGAACTCAGATATCTAGGCCATCTGTTCCTACTGGAGATTTCTCAGGTGGTTTTCCTTTATTAAACCTAATTTTTCTTAACTCAGAATGAATCCACAGCCTCTCATTTCCTATGGAAACCAAAGCAAATCCTCTTCTTCACAGTAACATAACTTTGGCTTCAATTTTGAAGTCAATGTATTTTCAAAATATTTATTTTGGATTAGTTTAGCAGCATTTATAAACAAATATATTTTAACAGTTATTGTTCCTTCCTCAGCATTCAAGCAATTAAAAAAGAACATAATATACAATATCCAGACTTTCTGTGTATTTGTCATCTTTACATGGCTTTATTTTAACCTCTATTTTATTTTTAATTTTTGGCTTTTTGAGACAGGGTTTCTCTGTGTCTGTTGGCTATCCTGGAAATCACTCTGTAAACCAGGCTGTCCTTGAACTCACAGAGATCAGCCTTCTTCTTCCTCCCAAGTGCTGGGGTTAAAGGTGTGTGTGTTCTACCACACCTTAAACTCACAGAGATCTGCCTTTGCTTCCCAAGTGTTGGGATTAAAGGTGTGTACCACAATACCTGAACTCACCTAGATCTATCTGCCTCTGTCTCCCAAGTCTGGGGATTAAAAATGTGTGCCACCACACCCAACTACTCTCTTTCTTTTTTAGTTTAAGTACTTTATGCTTTTTTTCAAGCCTACATATATTTTTTAAATTTCTTATTGATTTTTTATTGAGCTCTACATTTTTCTCTGCTCCTCTCCCTGCCTCTCTCCTCCCTTCTTCTACCCTCCCGCAAGGTCTGCATGCTCTCAATTTACTCAGTAGATCTTGTCTTTTTCTACTTTCTACTTCTTATGTAGATTAGATCTATGTAAGTCTCGCTTTGTCTCCTCATTGTTGTCTAAGTTCTCTAGGATTTTGGTTTGTAGCCTGGTTTTCTTTGCTTTATGTTTAAAAGCCATCTATGAGTGAGTGCATGTCATAATTGTCTTTGTGTATCTGGGTTACCTCACTAAAAATAATGTTTTCTAACTCCATCCATTTTCTTGCAAAATTCAAGATGTCATTATTTTTTCTGCTGTGTAGTGTTTCATTGTGTAAATGTACCACATTTTCCTTATCCATCCTTGGTTGAGGGGCATTTAGATTTTTTCCAGGTTCTGGCTATGACAAACAAAACTGCTATGAACATAGTTGAGCACATGTTCTTGTGGCATGATTGAGCATCCTTTGGATATATTCCCAAAAGTGGTGTTACTGGGTCTTGAGGAAGGTTGTTGAATACATTATCCCACAACAGTAAGCAGGAATATTATTGTAAGTTTTAAGATCAAGGAGTCAGATGCAAGGTGCAACCAAGGGTTCCAGGCCTTTATCCTGCCTTTAATTCACTGCTGCATTTGGGCATTTAACAGGCAGTCAGAGCAAAAAGTTCCAGTGGAGAAGAATGTAGCTTTAGTCATTTGGAATATCAATGTGTGGTCTGAATACTTGAAAAGAAGCAGAATGCCCAAACTTGGGGCTTTGTAGTCTATGCTAACAACAAGTAACACATGTAAGACTTATAATGTGCTAGAAAACCTTATTATATGGCAGCATCTTAAACCCTACATGGGGGATAAAAGGTATTATTTCATGAGTTTCACAAATGAGGAAGCCAATGCCTAGAGAGTCTACATATCTTTTCCTACACTGGGAACATTAAGGGGGGCAAGATTAACTTCTACACTGTTACTCTAAGCTGGCTGAGAAGGTTCTTTAGTCTTTTATGGCATTTTACGCAGGCTGAACTAGGATTCGTGGCTTTGATACAGAAAATGACTGCCTAATATGAAGCATAGTTGAATAATTTACTAAATGCTCACATAAACTTTAAGCATAAGGATTAGGAACAACAATCCTGCTCGGAAAACATACTGAAGAAGACATGTCAGAAGACATGTATGTGTTCAGCTTCAGAAAGACATTCATAAGTCTGAATATTGGTTTATCAAACAGGAGACTCAAGTAAAAATCTTAGCATCAGCTATACATATCACTTCATCATCTGTGCACACCACTTCTTCATCAGCTGTGTACATCACTTCATCAGCTGTGCACACCACTTCATCGGCTGTGCACATCACTTCATCAGCTATGCACACCACTTCATCAGTTGTGCACACCACTTCATCAGCTGTGCACACCACTTCATCGGCTGTGCACATCACTTCATCAGCTGTGTACACCACTTCATCGGCTGTGCACATCACTTCATCAGCTGTGCACACCACTTCATCAGCTGTGTACACCACTTCATCAGCTGTGCACACCACTTCATCAGCTGTGCACACCACTTCATCGGCTGTGCACATCACTTCATCAGCTGTGTACACCACTTCATCAGCTGTGCACACCACTTCATCAGCTGTGTACACCACTTCATCAGCGGTGCACAGCACTTCATCAGGGGTGCACACCACTTCATCAGCTGTGCACACCATTTCATCAGCGGTGCACACCACTTCATCAGTTGTGCACACCACTTCATCAGTTGTGCACACCATTTCATCAGGGGTGCACACCACTTCTTCAGCTGTGTACACCACTTCATCAGCTGTGCACACCACTTCATCAGCTGTGTACACCACTTCATCAGCTGTGCACACCATTTCATCAGCTGTGCACACCACTTCATCAGCTGTGCACACCACTTCATCAGCTGTGTACACCACACTTCATCAGCTGTGCACACCACTTCATCAGCTGTGCACACCACTTCATCAGGGGTGCACACCACTTCATCAGCTGTGCACACCACTTCATCAGCTGTGCACAACACTTCATCAGCTGTGTATACTTCATCAGCTGTGTACATTACTTCATCAGCTGTGCACACCACTTCATCAGCTGTGCACACCACTTCATCAGCTATGCACACCACTTCATCAGCTGTGTATACTTCATCAGCTGTGTACATTACTTCATCAGCTGTGCACACCATTTCATCAGCTGTGTACACCACTTCATCAGCTGTGCACACCACTTCATCAGCTGTGCACACCACTTCATCAGGGGTGCACACCATTTCATCAGCTGTGTACACCACTTCATCAGGGGTGCACACCACTTCATCAGCTGTGCACAACACTTCATCAGGGGTGCACACCACTTCATCAGCTGTGCACACCACTTCATCAGGGGTGCACACCATTTCATCAGCTGTGTACACCACTTCATCAGGGGTGCACACCATTTCATCAGCTGTGTACACCACTTCATCAGCTGTGCACACCACTTCATCAGCTGTGCACACCACTTCATCAGCTGTGTACACCACTTCATCAGGGGTGCACACCACTTCATCAGCTGTGCACACCACTTCATCAGCTGTGTACACCACTTCATCAGGGATGCATACCACTTCATCAGCTGTGCATACCACTTAATCAGCTGTGCACACCACTTCATCAGCAGTGCACAACACTTCATCAGCTGTGTACACCACTTCATCAGGGGTGCACACCACTTCAACAGCTGTGCACACCACTTTATCAGCTGTGTATACCACTTGATCAGATGTGCACAGTACTTTATCACCTGTGCACAGCACTTCATCACATGTGCACACTATGTCATTAGCTGTATACACCACTTCATTAGCTGTACACACCACTTTCTCAGCAGTGCACCCACTTTGGTAACCCTCATGATTTATTTATTTCAAAAGCAGATAAGATGCTTTTCCTTTTCTCTCTTCTTTGAGAAGTCAGGTTATGGGCTCTCTCTACAAATCATTGGGTAGAATTGCTATCTGGTAAAGAAAACCAAGAATGACTGTGGCACGAGGGATTTAGGGTATTGATTTTCAATATAAATAAAGTTTCTGGTGAGATTCGCAGAAAGTTGAAGATTTATGATGTGGATGAGGAAGGGCCTTAAGAAATTTCTAACTTCAGAACTATTGCCTCCTGAAAACAGAAATCCAAGAAGAAGGGATTCCTTTCTTTCCCATGTCCCATCTGTTCATCTTTCCTCAATAGCATATAACTATTCTCCACAGTAGCTAAATTGAACTTGAATCTATTCTGAGCACAGACTAATAACTATGCTGTTTAGTTTGTGGCTGATGAGGACACAGGATCAGAACAGCAGGTTGCATTTTTAGATCTGTATTCCAGTTGGGCTTGCTGTAATCTTGAAGAATCTCTGGGACACAGAATGGCACAAATGACAGGTCCTCAATTAGAGTGTAGGTTTTATTACCACTCAAGTAAATGTCTGTTTACTGACCATGTGTGTCTGCTTACTACTGTCAGCATCCTGGCCTCAAATAAAGAATCACAAAGGCAAGTTTTCTGTTTCCTCACAGACTCTGCTTCCTGGATATGTGTCAAATGAATGAATGAAGGTCATGGGTACCTATTGTTGTCTGTTTAAGTTTCTTACTTTGTATTCTAACTCTCTGAAAAATGACTGTACTTTAAATGGACTCTTTTGTGTTTTTGTTTTTTTTTTTAAATATTATTAAAATGGGCCTGGGTTTCAAGGCTCCAAGCTCATTTTCAGCATAAAGGATATAAAGAAGGGAAGTGTGAAGACAAAGGATCCTACTTGGCTTTTGACTGACATTTTCTGCTGAAATGCTAATAAGCCAGCTGAAATGCTGTGGTCCTTGATGTGGTGCCTACATTGGTTTGGAAGGAGTGGACT